>NC_143575.1:275817315-277115829 GCF_048544385.1 Mastigoproctus giganteus | reverse complement strand
AACCGCGAATACAGATACCGCGAATAGCGGGGGTTTACTGTACTACACATGGGAAACAGCAACCCCAGAGCAACGTATCAACTCTGTGGTACTACACTGACAGTGGTAGAGAATGAAAGGGACTTGGGGGTGGTTGTGCAGGCAGATATGAAGTTCTCTGAGCAGTGCAGACGGGCTGCAAGAGTAGCTCATGGAGTATTGTCAATGATATACAGGAATTTTTCCAGCAGGGATAAGGAGGTGATTATTCCATTGTATAAGGCGATGGTCAGGCCACACCTAGAGTACTGTATACAGGTCTGGAGGCCTCATTTCAAGAAGGATGTAGAGCTGCTGGAACGAGTACAGAGAAGGGCAACAAGATTAGTGAATGGAACAAAGGGGTGCTCTTACGAAGAAAGGCTTAAGTTTTGCAAATTACAGTGTCTGGAGACTAGGCACCAGCGAGGTGATCTGATAGAGGTGTATAAAGCCTTGAATGGTTTAAGCATGCTCAATGCTGATGGGATGCTTCCTCTAGCTCAGAAAAATCACCTGAGAGGGCATAAATTCAAATTGAGGAAAGACAGATGTAGGATAGACGTGCGAAATTTCCCTTTAGCCAGCGGGTGGTTGGTTGGTGAACAGACTTCCATCCCTTGTGGTGGAGGTTGATAGCCTAAATAAGTTTAAGGCTCAGCTGGACAGGTATTTTGAACGAACAGAGGGGTGAAGTGGAAGTGGGTTTTTTTTTTTTTTTTTTGGCTGATGCTGCATAAGCTTGCTTTCTTGCATCAAATGCCTCTACTAATGCTAATGCTAATCAGAACAAAAGAACAACTTTTATGAATACTAAATAATGAGCTGTGAAGTGCAAAGTTAGCTTATCTAGTGGAAATATTCATCCATTTGAACAGCTTGAAACCAGCATGCAAGGATGCAATAATAACATCCTGACTTCTACAGACAAGCTACTAGCAATTTATATGTTTCCATTAATATCTGAAACCATTAAAAAGGATAGCACTGCTCTCATAATTGATCACTTAGAAGCATTGGAAACAACATTGAAAAATACTTTCCTCACTAAATATAGACAGACATAAAAAGGTTTTGTACTCCATCAAACGAGGTACGAAACCAGTTTATGTCTGTCTCATCTGGGCTTAGGGTTCACGGTGATTCAAGAACAATTAGCATAATTTCATGTGATCAAAGCCCTTAAAATGAAACATACTAAAGTCCCCCTAAATGCATTCTGGATTTCAATGAAAGATAAGCATTGTAAAATTTCAAATCATACCTTGAGAATTATATTGCAGTTCTCCACTCTTATTGTTGCGAGTTGGGATTCACAAACATTAAATCTAATCAAAGGGTAAAAACTGATGTGTGTGTGTTGAAGACAACACGAGAGTACGTTTATCTGAAATGTGCCTTAGCATACCTGAAATTGCTCAAAAGGATCAAACTGAAGTGTTTAAAACATTTCAGTGAAAACTTCCAATTTGTATATTTGGCAACTAAATAAAAAAATCTTTGGCTTGGGCTTCATTAAAACATATTGGTTCTTCCTTGATTGAATATATAGTATTTTTATATTTATAACCACCATGTAATGATATTTGATAAAGTGTGTCAGAAAATTCACATTGTTTTTCAAGTGTCCCGCGAGCCCAAAAAGGTTGAGAACCACTGGATTAGATAAATATTTAGATGTAAATAAAATATAAAACTAGGGAGGCATTTTATTTTATTTATTATTTTTTATTTTTATTTTTTTTTTATAGCAGATACTACATAAGTCTTATATCATTCTACAATTTTAATACTAAATGAAAGGAAAAAAATTGCAATTTGATATTAAAATTTTTCCATACTTAAAATCCTTTGCGGCAAGTTCCTTTTCCTTTTCTTCCACTGCATTTCTTAAATCTATTAACTGTTGAGCATGCTATAAAAGAAAGTAGGAATAAGAAATTATAAAAAGTTGTAAATAGAGAAAACAAGACTCACTAGTGTGAATGATGACAGGAAAAGAAATGAACTTGGAGATCAGAAAATGATAGTAGAGTAAATGTCATTCTCTCCTGCCATTCTCTGAAAAATCCTTTGCATTTTCATTTGTAGAAGGTTGTGGTGAAGTCTGTACAGGTTAGTTTCTTTAAAATTTACTATGAAACTTAAGACCATGTAACATCTGTATGTCATATTGGTAAATTACATAATTCTACAACTGGTTCCCAGCTTTGTGGGATGAAAAAACCATGCAACTCTTAGCTGAGGCGGACTAACCAGCTCCAGTGTGAAAAAAGAAGTATATAAAGGTTACTTCCACTCAGGTGGGAAGTACTTCTCAATCTTTGCTATTGTTTTTCTACTTGGTTAGTTGTTTTGGAGACTTCTTTTGGACTATTTCATTTATAGTATGCCAGTTCACAGGGTTTGTGTATTATATCTATATAAGTATGATCTTACTGGCTGATTTGCATTTGTTCAGGCAGAAAAACTTAAATAAGTCTTATTCTTCCCCCCCCCCCCTCCCATCCGGGGATATGCGGTGGTCATTCCCTGACCTTTCCATATCCTCCATATTTGGTGGGCACGGGCTCGAACCCCGGTCTAATTAAGAAGCATGTGCTACGCACTGCTGCTCCTGCCCACCTGGCTATGGAGGTGCCTGAGGCTAACTAATATCATTCCAGGCTGAAGAGGAATTCCACCATTTTAAAACAAAATTTAAAACTAGCCCACTTCAAATGAATAACAAATACTGTTTTCAAATGGTGTGGGAAACAAGTGAGACTATCCACTGTGCTGCAGTGAAGGCAAACATGGGTACAGTGGAGACGTAGAAAAAGAGCTATATATACATATATATATATATATAATTGGGTAGTAAGTGTGAACTGATTTTAATCAGTTCGCAGTTACATCTTCAGTTAATAAAATAATAAAAAAAATATTAATAGTTAATAAAAAAAATCACCTTTTATGATCTTTGATGGTCAAGGTGGCCACCTATTTCCACCTTTTTTTTTTTTTTTTTTTTTATCTTACCACTTTCTTTTAAGTTTCATAATCACATTTTCTCTACATGTGTGTTACAAGTTCATACTAGCAGTTTCACTCTGCAACAATCAGTAACACAAATTTATTTACCTCTCTATACTTTCATTTCACATTAAAACTGTCACAGTAAAAAACCAAACATTGATCGTACAGGTTTAACACAGCTGTTTATATATCATTAACAGGGCAATTCAAAAATACCCTCACAAATGTAAGTGCTTGTAAATGTGCACTTTTAATTTAGTGGTCTAGGAATCGTGCTGGAAAAGGAATCTGACCACTTCATGCAATCCATCAATTTGTAAAGTTTATATCCAGAAACTTTAAGCTGTCATTTTGTTGTTAACATTATATGCACACCAACTACCAGTGCATTTTGTAACTACTAGTAACCACTAAGGACTTCAAAACCTCAGCTTTCATTCAATGTTTAGTATGTTATATTTTACTAAGTTACACTGAATTACAGGCTTATAAAACTCTGAGGTTACTTTTGAATTACTTGTATATCAAAATGGTAACAGAATGTTTTAATGCCAAATGAAATGGGGGAGAATCATTCCGAGGAGCAAAATATTGGTGGATAATTTTTACATGGTATTAGAAATTTCATGTAAAAATCATGGATAAAATTTCTGGGGCTGCATCTCTTTCTACAGTCATTCTCCAAGTCAAATATATAGTCAGTTTACCTTTAATCTTCTCCACTTACAAATGCTGTTTTTGGATATAACTGTTTATATATACTCACTAAGCACTGTTTGTAACAGCCAAGATAACATTTAAAGCAGAACAGTGATGAAGCTAATTTTTTAGGGCAAGTTTTTATTAGATCTCTAAAACAAAGCACTGGTATATCAAGAAGTATAATTCTGAAGTTAACAATCATAATTTGGAGTGTGTGCGTGTGTGTGTGTGTGTGTGTGTGTGTGTGTTGATTTGATTTTGGTAGTTGTTGGCGCATCGGCTTCTGTGGCCATATTGCACCTCCCAAGGTTTTTGCAGTACTTTGATCCAAGCCCGAGGCCTGTGTGTGTGTGTGTGTGTGTGTGTGTGTGTGTGTGTGTGTGTGTGTGTGTGTGTGTGTGTGTGTGTGTGTGTTCGTTCGTTCAAAGGCCAATTTGCATGTTTTATGAGCTGAAGAATGTGGAATAACATGGATAACATCATTTCCTCTGCTCAAGACTGGAAACCAATAGTCCCAACTAAAGATATCTGTAAATTCTCCAGTCTACAATGGGATTTAAACTGAGACCTTTTCGAAACAAGTAAAACTCTATACTGCAATTAAGGATTAATAAAAATCTCAAGGTAAGGGAGTAAATGCAATACTAATTACGCAAGACAATCATCTCCTTTAAATCTCCTTTAACTAATACTAAACGATCAAGAGAATCTTCATTGCAACAACATTTGATTGTAGCTGGTTACAAGGTTAAATAGTGTTGCACGAGCAGCGAAATCATACTACAGAGATATTCGATGAAACAGTTTAAAATTCAAAAAGTTCGTCTGAACCTGTTTTCAAAATGCACACACACAGATAGGTTTTCAGAGATAAGGTGGTTCAAATTTCCCTTATCCATTTAATGTCAAAGTGCCAAAACCCAGGAGAGATGAAACTCACTCTCTCTCTCTCTCTCTCTCTCTCTCTCTCTCTCTCTCTCTCTCTCTCTCTCTCTCTCTCTCTCTCTCTCTCTCTCTCGAACTCTTTCAATTTTCTGCAATTATTGCACAACCCAGGACTGATTCTTGCTGTTTTAAAACAAAATCCTTGGTCATCTAGAAGGATTTTAAAAGGCTTAGTCCTGTAAAATTAATATTTCTGATGAACTATTTCATTCAATACACAGTCTTAATGTACTGTATAATGACTATCACTTATTAAAAAATTTGGACAGTAAAGAATGTGCAAAATGCATTTCCAACTGAGAAGTTTTAAACTTGTTTTGACCAAGATACTGAGTTTGTTAGGCAGGATCATTGACACTAGAATAAAGATAAAGGAAATTTGAATTGCAGAAAGACATTTTCTTTTTAATTCTTTTTTTTATTAGTGTCTTTTTGTAATTCCTCCCAAAATTTCTTTGGAAGGAATTAATGTTTCAATAAATGGGAACATCACATTAGTGATGTTCCCACTTATTGAAACATGCCTGGAACTATTCTTTTAGAATGATTCTTAGCATTCTTGTTGTGTTTTTAATAATGAACTAGCTGTTGTCAAACTATTAAGCAGGTGCCATTTTTTCCCCAATTGAATCATGCATATGTGATAGAACCCTCTCAAAAAAAGTCTGAATTACAATAGATTCACCTTCAGGAAGAAGATTCACTTTTGATTGGCCTGCCTTCCTTTTTTTTTTTTTTTTGAACTTAGGAAACCACTGAATGTTGTCGAAAGGCTTAGCAATTCATATGCTGAATAGTGTTTGCAACATTCTATGCTTCTAAAGCAGCTTCAGCTAAATACAAGAAATGGAAAACAAAATGTTGTGACAAAGTCTGTAACACACTATGGGGGCTGCACATATAATGAATCTACAGTGAGCTCATCATTGTGCTAAAGACTTTGCCACAGAGCAGTTTGTTTTCCTCTTATAGCTGTTCCTTCCTTAATTTAATGCAAAAACCTAATACAGTAATACCCCGAAGTTACGCGACAGGTGGGTCCGACGAAAATCGCATAAGTCGAATTCGCGTAAGTCGGGGTACAACTTTGCATTTAAATACATATAAATTTTGCTTAATTGGGACCAAGGACTAACAAAAACACTAGTTTAGAAGAAAAATATTAATAAAATTGCAGTTCTTTATACATATTAATACAAAATATGTATTAAAAAAAAACAAATGACTTACGTAAAAAAGTTATTTCGATGTCGATGGCTTCATAAAATCTAACAAATTCGTCTGACGACCCAGTGCGTTCTTTTTTTCACGCAGAATTTCTTCGTAGCAAGCTAATAATTTTTTTTATTCCTTGCTTTGTAGCTATAACGCGTTCTTCGTTGGAGTCTATGTTTTCTAAAATTTTTAAGCCCTTTACAATTGAGCCCTTTTCAATTTTCAACCTGTCAAGTTTGCAATTGTCATGTGCTTTTCGCCGTTGCTTCATTTAGGCCTGTAGCACGTGCAATATCACACGGTCTTTCATTTCGCTCAAAGCGTTTCACAATTTCATACTTTTTCTCTATCGACAGAGGTGGACTGGCCATAAGCCTTACTGGGGAAACCCCGGTGGGCCAGTGTGATTTTGGCCATAAACCATAGTATGAGGCCACTATAAATTTTCCCGGGTAAGAATTTTTGACCCAGTCCGCCTCTGTTTATCGATAATTGCTTTTCTTTTTCTCTCTGAATCTGCAGTGTCTTCACCAGGACGCTTCCTTTTCACACCTTTTAATTAAGTATTTTACTCATTTTTAGGGAATAAAGCACAATTACAAAACGAGGAGGCACGCTTGATACGCATAAACAAAGCTGCGCGCATGTAGCAACTGAATAAACAACACCATAAAGGCAGAGATACACTATTAACACCTCACATTTCTAGGGGTTACTACCATAAAACAATAAAAATCCAGTTGCGTTTCTGCTAGTGAAATCTGTTATAAACTGGTAGTAAACTCGATCTAATTGCATTTGCGATTATACCGATAGCTGGAATTGTGTTGGTTTTTACGTTATTATGGTGAAATGTGTTTCCCCTTCACTGATATAAAAAACATAAAAGCAACAAAGTTGAATTTTGTTCATCTTTCGCTCTCATTCTCCGCCGTCGCACCGTATATCGATAACATATGAAAAACGACCTTGAAGATAGTGGGCGGCAGCGTTACCAAACGAAAAAAATCAAGAACCGCGTAATTCCGAGTTCGCGTAAGTCGGGGTATTACTGTACATTCTTTTTTACAGTTCTTAAAAATCGGCCATTCTGATTCTCTTATACTAACACATAACAGACAACTGAATGCAGATGACATGATGGAACTGCATATGCAAGGTTACAAATATAACAGTATTGTCCCCTCATTTGCAGAATACAGCTTTTCACAGTGCTTGAATAAATTAGATAAATGCCAATTCCTTTCTTTGGGTCAAGAAGTGAGTTAAAAATTCAGCTCCAATCCAACCAATGTCCTATAAAATACTAATTTTTCTGTAAGAAATTATTCCCTACCTTGTAGGACATCCGCAAGATTGCAATGGCACTACTGAACTACTAACTCATTTCTTGGTTTGAAGATAAGAATCAGCATGAATCTTGAATATAGTCAGCAAGCAAATTATAGAAATCTGTTGATAGGTAGTAAGTATTTGTATTTTCTATATCATGAAACAAATTATACACAATACATTAACTCTTCTATAATTAAAATCACTAAAAATATTTTATTACAACTTTTTAAGTTCAAAATTAATTACATCTGCTTGAACACACAAAAAAAAAAAAAAAAAAAAAAAGCAGAACACAAACTATTGCAGCAAAAAAAAAGAATCTACATACATCTATAAAAGGACAAAAAAATAAAATAAAATAAATGAGTAAAGAAAAGTGTCTTTTTCTGCTACCTCTCCTTTCTTTCGATGTAGTTCAGTAAGTTCTTCTTGAAGTTGATAAACTTTCTTCTCAAAGGCAACTGTCCTTTCACTTGGTCTTCCAGTACTAAAATCAAAAACATTTATTGATACATATGCAAAATTACACTAAATAACATTCTGTATATTGAAGTGGAAACACCATAGATAACTCTTAAGGAAAAACTACAATAGTAGTGTGGGTAGCATCATTTCCTCTGTATCTCATATTGTGCTCGTCCTTCACAATGAGTTGCCATGGTATTGCACTACTTTGAATAAGTAACGTTTCGTTAATAGAGAAGACTACTGTTACTTATTCTTGGTGTGCACCACCACCACCCAGATGGCACCGTTTCAAAGCTATTGGCCTATCATCGGTGGGCAGGCAGGTACCCTGGGATTGCAGACATGATGACCCAGTTGTGAAGATAATCACACAATATGAGAGATGCCAAAAGGTTTGTATAGTAATATTTAATATAATATCAGTGTGGAAACACCATAGATAACTCTTAAGAAAAAACTACGATATCAGTGTAGGAGGCATCATTTAATATTTTAAATATTACTAAATAACATTAAAAATTTAAAGATTTTTGAATGTCTTCATTTATTGTTATTTCTTTTACAATTTTAGTTGTTGTTTCTGCACATCTATTCGACAACTATCTTTTCTCAATTTGAAACTGTGACCCCTCAGGTTATTAGTCTGAGCAAGAAGAAGAATCCCATCAGCATTCAGCTTGCTCAACCCATTCAAGGCCTTATACACCTCAATCAGGTCACCTCGCAGGTGCCTACTCTCCAAGTGCTGTAATTTGCAGAACTTAACAATTGCTTGGTAAGAGCACCCCTTTGTTTCCCTCACCAATCTTGTTGCCGTTCTTTGTACTCGTTCTTGCAACTCAACATCCTTCCTAAAATGAAGCCTCCAGACCTGTACACAGTACTCTAGGTGTTGCCTGACCATTGCCTTGTATAACGGAATAATCACTTACCTGTCCTGCTAGAAAAATTCCTAAATATCATTGACAAGACTCCATGACCAGCCCTGGCAGCCCGTCTGGACTGCTCAGAGAACTTCATATTTGACTGCACAATTATTCCCAGGCCTTTTTCACTTTCCACTTCCCTGAATGTAGTACGACAAAGGTACATTTCTCTTTGGTTATTGCTACCCATATGCAGTACTTTGCATTTGTTAATATTAAACTTCAGTTGCCACTTCTCAGCCCATTTTCCAAACTTATCTAGATCCAGTTGGAGTAGCATACTGTCTTTACTGTCATTAACAACCCTGCCAACCTTTGTATCATCTGCAAACTTGGACATTACACCTGATATACCTTCATCAATATCATTGATATATACTGAAAACAACAATAGGCCCAACACCAAACCCTGGGGAATTCCACTAATAACATTTGTCCACGAAGAGCAGTGTTCATTGATTACCACTGTCTGTAGTCTCCTCTCCTGCTCAACCATCCCTTTATCCATTGTAGCAATTAGCATTAGCATTAGTAGAGGCATTTGATGCAAGAAAGCAAGCTTATGCAGCATCAGCCAAAAAAAAAAAAAAAAAAACCCACTTCCACTTCACCCCTCTGTTCGTTCAAAATACCTGTCCAGCTGAGCCTTAAACTTATTTAGGCTATCAACCTCCACCACAAGGGATGGAAGTCTGTTCCACCAACCAACCACCCGCTGGCTAAAGGCAAATTTCCGCACGTCTATCCTACATCTGTCTTTCCTCAATTTGAATTTATGCCCTCTCAGGTGATTTTTCTGAGCTAGAGGAAGAATCCCATCAGCATTGAGCATGCTTAAACCATTCAAGGCTTTATACACCTCCATCAGATCACCTCGCTGGTGCCTAGTCTCCAGACACTGTAATTTGCAAAACTTAAGCCTTTCTTCGTAAGAGCACCCCTTAAAAAGAACACGTCCATCCCTGATGGGAGTCGAACCCATGACCTTTGGATTAGAAGTCCAACGCGCTATCAACTGCGCTACAGGGACTGGTAAATTTACCCCTAATGCGATACCTCTCCAATTTGTACAGCAGTCTTTCATGTGCAACAGTATCAAAAGCTTTCTTGAAATCCAATTATATGATATCAAAATTATTTTTGGCATTCGGTTCCTTTGTGACCACATCATAGTATCCAAAATTGGTCAGACAAGACCAATTTGATTGGATACAATCAAATTGGTCTTGTCCCCCCTTTAACAAACTCATGCTGTGTCTTAACTTTTACTGCTGTCTTGTCTAGATGATCCTGCAATGCTTCTTTAACCAGTGAATCCATTATTTTCCCGGGAACACAAGTTAAACTAACAGGTCTGTAGTTAGTTGTGTCACCTTTTGAACCCCCTTTGTGAATTGGTGATACATTTGCACACCTCCATTCCATGGGGACCTCCCCTGAGTCCAAGGAAGCCCTCATAATTATGGCTAAGGGTTTGCTTACTTCCTTTGTAGCCTCCTTTAATATAACTGCATAGATCCCGTCCACCCCAGGTGCTTTCCTTACGTTTAACTTCAACAGTTTCTCCTCCACTTTGCTCTCAGTTATTACAAAGTCACTTAGCTCCCTGTTAGCATTTGATAAACTTCTGGCACTCCCCTCATTGAATGACTCCTCATCTGTGAACGTAGATGCAAAATACACATTCAGTTTGTCAGCTACCTGAGCATGATCATCAATAGTCAACCCATCTATGTTAAATGGTCCAATCTGATTCATCCCTTTCCTTCTAGAGTTTACATAAGTAAAGAACTCTTTGCTGTTTTTCTTAGCATTAGCATTAGTAGAGGCATTTGATGCAAGAAAGCAAGCTTATGCAGCATCAGCCAAAAAAAAAAAAAAAAAGTAACATAAATAAATAAAAATAACCACTTCCACTTCACCCCTCTGTTCGTTCGAAATACCTGTCCAGCTGAGCCTTAAACTTATTTAGGCTATCAACTTCCACGACAAGGGATGGAAGTCTGTTCCACCCACCAACCACCCGCTGGCTAAAGGCAAATTTCCGCACATCTATCCTACATCTGTCTTTCCTCAATTTGAATTTATGCCCTCTCAGGTGATTTTTCTGAGCTAGAGGAAGAATCCCATCAGCATTGAGCATGCTCAAACCATTCAAGGCTTTGTACACCTCTATCAGATCACCCCGCTGGTGCCTAGTTTCCAGACACTGTAATTTGCAAAACTTAAGCCTTTCTTCGTAAGAGAACCCCTTTGTCCCATTCACCAATCTAGTTGCCCTTCTCTGTACTCGTTCCAGCAGCTCTACATCCTTCCTGAAATGAGGCCTCCAGGCCTGTATACAGTACTCTAGGTGTGGCCTGACCATTGCCTTATACAAGGGAATAATCACCTCCTTATCCCTGCTAGAAAAATTCCTATATATCATTGACAATACACCATGAGCTACTCTTGCAGCTCGTCTGCACTGCTCAGAGAACTTCATATCTGCCTGCACCACCACCCCCAGGTCCCTTTCATTCTCTACCACTGTCAGTGTAGTACCACAGAGTTGATACGTTGCTCTGGGGTTGCTGTTTCCCATATGTAGTACTTTACATTTGTCAATGTTAAACTTCATTTGCCACCTCGAAGCCCATCTGCTCAACCTTTCCAAATCCTGTTGCAGCAGCATAGTGTCAGTAGTGTCCTTGACAACCCTGCCAACCTTCGTATCGTCTGCAAACTTGGACATTAAGCCTGATATACCATCATCAATATCATTTATAAATACAGAAAACAATAAAGGCCCCAATACTGAACCAGGGACTCCACTAATAACATTAGTCCACGATGAGCAGTGTCCATTGATTACCACTCTCTGTCTTCTCCCCCTCAACCACCCCTTTATCCATAGCAGCAACTTGCCTCCAATGCCACACTGCTCCAATTTGTGCAGCAGTCTTCCATGTGCAACAGTATCAAAAGCCTTTCTAAGATCCAAGTATATAATATCAAAGTTATTCCCTGCATCCAGTTCTTTTGTGACTGCATCATAGTATCCAATCAAATTGGTCAGGCAAGACGCATCCTTTGCATCCTTTTGCATCCTTTGCATTCTTTGCATCCTTTGCCAAATATTTCTCGTAATCTGACTTCACCTGCCTAACCTCCTTTGTGACTTGATTACAGACTAGTTTATACCTGTCATAGGCTTCTGTGTCACCTGATACTTTATATGCATCCCATACATTCTTCTTCTCTGCCATGAGCCTCATTAATTCATCTGACATCCATTTAGGCCTAAACCTTGAACAGTATTTCTTAGTTGAAATGAAAAGCCTAGTAGCTTCCAAAATTAAGTCCCTGAAGGCTTCCCATTTAGAATTCAACGTTGGTAACATCGTCAGTTGATCCCACTGTACAGAATTTAAAAACTGTCTGAGACCCCTGTAGTCACCTACATGAAAGCAAAAGCCCTTCCCTTTAGCCTTGATGGTAGTTACATCTTTAAGTAATTCCCACATCAATACATTGTTATCAATGTCACCCAATGGTTGCTTTAGATGCAAATTCTTATTATATGTATAATCACTGCTGATAATCAGATGAAGGGTATTACTCCCTCTGGTTGGTTGCCTCTTGAACATGCTGCTGTATAAAACAGTCATCCAAGTGTGAGAGTGACCAATCCACAAGTTCCAGTCAATATCTGGAAAGTTAAAATCTCCCATTATAAGACTTTCTCATTTACTGGCCCACTATTTATCTTCAAAATTGGTCATTATACTCATAAGATTCATTAGGCCTATAACACACACCTACTCTCATTTTTCCTTTCCCAGTGCTTATGTCACACCAAACAGACTCAACAACTGCATTGTCCACCAACATCAATTGGATGAACTTCCTTAGATTTTGTGTTTCTTAACTAACAGCATAACCCCTCCTCCCTTCCTGTCATGTCTATCCTTTCTGTACACATTGTACTCCCCAAATTCCAATTCTGCACTGCTTACGTCTGTGTAACACCACATATCTGATGATATCCCGACAATATCTGCCTTTGATATCTTGACTAGAAATTCAAGCTCATCAAATTTATTAACTATACTCCTAGCACTGGTGTACATGCAAGTATACATGCACCTGTTTCTACTCTTAGTTATCCTAACACAGCCCATGTATTTACTTGTTCCACTATGACTCCCATCAGTCCTGGAAATCTCGATTGCCTTGCTTTCCAGGCTGCTGCTCATTCCAATATAAGCAGTGCAAGAATCACTTTTGCCTCTGCCCGTGGCCACTTTTAACCTTTTAGTCTGTGTATCCCCCTCAAGCTGGCAGTTTTCTGACCCACCTAACACTGCTTCGATAGCATCAGCAAATATTCTTGCACTCTATTTAAGTGTATCCCATACCTGTAGAAACAGTCTCTCCTGTCAACAAGCACAGACCAGGCTGAAAAAAAATTCTACCCTTTGAGCACAATCTCTCCAGGGCCGAATTGACTGGGCAAAATTGCAGACACTTTCACAATCAACCCTAACTCACGACTTTTTTTCAACGTTGACCCGTATTTGTTGAGTAAATCTGCAGATCTCTTACATTAGTTCCAACGTGTACAACAATATCACCTTTTGTGCCCTTAAAAGATGATATCTGCTCTACAACATCAAATTTTGCCCCTGGCAGACTCACCTTGGTCCTGCTCCACCTATCAATGTTATAATGATGATAATTTATTACCACTGATAAAACATAGTGAAGTAATGGTCAAGTCAAGAAATACAGACATTATGGGGATATCAGAGACATAGTGTCACCCAGATACGGAGGATTCAGAATTTGAATATGGGGAGTACAATGTGTATAGAATGGACATCGGGAAGCAGGGAGGAAGAAGAGTGATATTTTTAGGAAGCACATAAAATCTAAGGCAGGTACATCCATTGGACGTGGGCGGACAATGAAACAAAGTACTGGAAACAAATATGAGAGTAGGATTATGTTATGGGCCTCTAATGACTGATGATTATAATAAACAACTGTATAGATATACAGAGTGGGCCAATATATCGCAATGTCTTATGAGGGACTGACTTTCCAGATATTAACTGGACACTGCTGACTGGTCATTCGGAAAGTAGCAAGACCTTTGTGGATTTATTAGATTGATAGTTTTCTTCAACAGCATGTTAGAGAAGCAATACCCTTGATCTCATGATCATGCATTCATGCATTAAGAATCTGCAGATAAAAGCCCCTCCAGGTGGATCTTTTATCACATCACAGGGTATTAATGGGCACCTCCATAGCCAGGTGGGCAGGAGCAGCAGTGCATAGCAAACACTTCTTGATTAGACCGGGGTTCAAGCACGTGACCACCAAATACAGAGGATGCGGAAAGGTCTGGGAATGACCACCGCATATCCCAGGAGCAATATGGCCTTAGTTGCTAATGCTCCTAAAAAACCAAATAAAAAAAAACAAACAAAAGGGTATTAATGTGGGATTTACTTAAAGATATAACTACCGTCAGAGAGAGAGAAAGAGGGAGAGCTTTTGCAAGGGTGACTACAATGGTCTCAGACAATTTTTAAATTCTATGCAGTGGGCCAACTGAAGAAGCTACTAGAATTTTATAGGAACTAGGAGTTATTGTTATTGTTAAATGGATGTCAAATGAACTGATAAAACTTCACTTTTTTGAGAACGGTATGGTCATACTTGTTTAAGACTTCTTGCTCTGTTCAATGTGAAACAGAACAAGTTCAAGTGAAAATGGAGTGATGTTTTATGCTGCTGTAATGAACTGTATCAAAAAAAGCAGCAAAAAAATTCTGTTTAGACTTTACAAAATAGTAAATTAATTCAGCACATAATAAATGTTTATGTATGTAATACATGTTTATTTTTCTTGCTTGCCTCTTTTGATAATGATTTGTTTAATTCTTATTTTAATGAATATTTAAGTGAGCCTTAAATTAAATGCACATGCCTGCTCTTTGATTCATTGTCTGGGACTTCCTAATCTGGAATTTTTTCTCTTTCCTCAACAAGTATGAGGCTTTGGATTTGTAATCCACTTGGAAGGAAACCATCCTACTTTTAGAAAGCTTTTCTTCCAATTTGACAGAAGAAAAACTGGATACAGTCAGTCCTCGTATAGCACGATAGTTGTGTTCCTAGAAATCCTTGTGCAATGCAAAATCATGCAATATAAACAACAGGCCCTATGGGAAAAGTAGGGTTAGGTGCCGACCACCCAAGATTGAACACACATTTGTAACTAAAACATTACAAACATTAAAACACAACAAATAATCGTAATAAAATACTTAAGTATTTTATTACGACTATTACGTAATAAAATATTACTAATGCTTTTGCTTCTATCGTAAGCAAACTTGTTTTTTGTTTGATTTTCTATCCCAACTCTGTCTTGATCTAATGGATTTTAATTACACTTTGAGTTGTTCCTGCTATGAAAGTTGTTTTTATTTTCTTTGCATTCTTTCTAATTCTCGGTGTCGCCTCATTTAGGCCTGTAGCACGTGCAATATCACATGGTCTTTCATTTCACACAAAGCGTTTCACAATTTCATATTTTTTCGCTATCGACGGTGGCAGACTGGCCATAAGCCTTACTGGAGAAACCCCGGTGGGCCGGAGGCCGGTTTGATTTTGGCCATAAACCATAGTATGAGGCCACTACAAATTTTCCCAGGTAAGAATTTTTGACCCAGTCCTCTGTTTATAGATATTGCTTTCCTTTTTCTCTCTGAATCTGTAGTGTCTTCACCAGAATGCTCCCTTTTCAAACCTTTTAAGTATTTCACTCATTTTTAGGGAATAAAGCACAATTACAAAATGAGCAGCCTCACTTGATACACATAAACAAAGGTGCGTGCGTGCGTGTAGCAACAGAATAAACAACACTGAAGGCAGAGAGAGAGAGAGAGAGAGAGAGACTATGAACACCTCACTAGCTCACATTTTACTAAAGCACATTTCTGGAGGTTACTACCATAAAACAATAAAAACAATTTCCTGTTGCGTTTCTGCTAGTGGAATCTGTTATAAACTGGTAGTAAACTCGATCTAATGGCATTTACGATAATACCAATAGCTGGAATTGTGTGGTTTGTACGTTATTATGGTGAAATGTGTTTCCCCTTCACTGATATTAAAAACATAAATACATTTTCAGAATCTTCTCTTCATTCCTATCGTTTTGCATTCAGTTGGGGTGATTCCGTGTTGGACTGCCATTTCTTGACAACACAAAGACGAATCATGCATACGCGAATTCGGTTCGTGTCATATATGATATTGTTCCGCTATTTATAAATCGTGTATGTCGAATTCGTGTAGTGTAAATACATGTTATACGAGGACTGACTGTATTTTTGTCAAGCAACCTTCATCAAAAGCTAATTAATTCAGTTAGTGAGAAGAAAACTCAAAAATACCTCTGCCCTTTTCAAACCAGGTTAATTCAATCCTGTGGTTTTCAATCCACAGGATTGAATTAACTCTAATTCAATCTAACTTACTAACTTATCTAACACTACTCTAACTAATAGAGTAGGCTTATCTGCGAAAAGATCTAAACCTCCCAAATACTTCCTAATTCATTTCACAAATATACGTGGTCTCAATCCTAATCTCAACAATGTCCATTTCCACTTGCAGTCTGCCAAACCCCATGTACTTTTTCTGACAGAATCTCAGTTATCGGTTGATTCAACTACAGCTCATCTCAGTTGCCCAAATTATTCGCTGTATGATTCCTTTTGCCTAAAAGGTGGTACTTGTGCATATGTCCGTTCCAATATTCCCTGTCAGAGACTTGGTAATTTGGAATCTCCTCTTTTCGATCTTCCCTGGTTTAAAATCTCTCTATCTCATTGTGTAAAATTCATCTGTTGTCTCTACCATTCTCCCAATTCCACTACTCACTTGGAGCTCTTTGACTTCCTCTCTTTGCAACTTGACTTTCTCCAGTCCAACTTTCCTAACAGTGAGGTAATTTTCCTTGGTGATTTTAATGTTCACAACTCCTGCTAGCTTTCGTTTTCTAGTCACACCGACCTAGCTGGTCGAGATGCTGAGGCTTTGGCAAATACTAATGACCTTGCACGGATTGTTTATTTATCTACAAGAATAACTGACAATCATAACAATACAGCCAACACGCATATCTTTTTCTCACAAACCACCCTTCTAAGTACGCGGTCGACGTGAGAGGTCCTTTACGCACCTCAGATCACAACTTGGTGATTGTTTCTTCTCCAATGGAGCCTTTATCTCATGGCTATTCCCAACCCCGTATTGTTTGGCATTACAAAAATGAAATGAAATGACCTGCAAGATTTCTTTTCTTCTTTTCCTTGGTCGCATTACTGTTTCAAAACTTCTGCTCCGATGGTGTCAGTGAAATTATTCTTGCAGGAATGGAATCCTTTATCCCACACTCCACTTTAAAATCTCGTCCTTCATCTAAACCTTGGTTTTCAAATAAATGTACTAAGGCTGTTCAAGAGAAGAACATTGCATACCGTAATTGGCTGGTTGCTAACACTTCAGTTTCATTTTCTGCGTACACCAAAGCTCGCAACAATTGTAAAGCAGTTATTAATCAGTCCAAACTAGAGTTTGAACAGGCTAAGAGTAAAAAACTTGCTTCTTGCCCTAATGGTAGCCGAGCATTCTGGTCTCTTGCCAAAGCTATTGGCTGCAACTTTTGCCCATCTCTGCTCCAACCTGTGTCCAAATCAGATGGTTCTGTTGTCACTTCAGCCAAGGATAAAGCTGACCAGCTACCATCCCATTTTTCTTCCAACTCATGTAATAATGATCTTGGTAAAACACCTCCCACCATTCCGAGCATGCTCCATTCAATGCCACCTGTGGTCTTCCGTCAAAAGGATGTCAGAAGGATTTTGACGAATCTTGATGCTAAGAAAGCTCCAGATCCCAATGGTATTTCTCCACTTGTTCTCAAAATCTGCACTCCTGAACTTACTCCTGTTCTTTGCCGCCTTTTTTTTTTCACTTTCTTATTCCAAAGGTGTTTTTCCTTCTGCTTGGAAATTTGCTCATATCCAGCCAGTTCCTAAAAAGGGTGACAAATCCCTCCCATCCAATTATAGTCCCATTGCTATTACTTCTACTCTTTCTAAAGTAATAGAGAAATCAATTAAATGCCAACTCTTAAACTACCTAGAAACCTTCCATCTGATCAAACTAATTCAATGGAAAAGTTTGGTGAAACACAAGCAGTTGCTCTTGACATCTCAAAGGCTTTCGATTGTGTTTGGCATAAAGGTCTTTTAAACAAGCTTCCATCTTATGGTTTGCCAACTGTTTTTTGTAATTAGTTATCCAGTTTTCTCTCTGATCACTCAATGAGGGTGATGGTAGATGGTTCTCTGTCTTCTAACTTCTCCACTAATGCCGGTGTCCCCCAAGGTTCAGTTCTTTCCCCCACTCTTTTCCTCTTGTATATTAATGACCTTCTTCCATTGACTGGAAATCCTATCCATAGTTTTGCCGATGATAGCACATTGTATTCCACTTTCCATTTTGAGAAACCGTGTCCTGCTCAATCAGCTTCAACTTCTCGAAAATCTGCTACCAATACCTTAAATGCCAATCTCCAGGTGATTCTCCAGTGAGGCAAAGACAACTTAGTTGATTTCAATCCTTCTAAAACTCAGTCTTGTCTTATATCTTGCAAAAAGGATTCTTCTGCTCCTATGTTCATCTTTGGTGACACTCCGATTTCTAGGCAAAATGATATTTCTCTTTTGGGGATTACCCTGACTTCTAATCTCTCTTGGCACAAGCACATTACAAATATTGCTTCCTCTGCATCCAAAAAAACTTGGTTTTCTCTTTCACTCTCGGCGTTACTTTTCTTGCAAACAGCTGTTCACTCTTTACAAATCGCAAATCCATCCAACCATGGAATATTGTTCCCACATCTGGGGTGGTGGCCCCAAAACCTCTCTCACGTTTCTTGATTCTGTTCAGAAGAGGGCAGTTAGGTTAATTAATGATTCATCTCTAACAGAGTCTCTCCACTTGCTGTCTCATAGACACACTGTTTCTGCTGCATGCCTCTTCTACAGATACTTCCATTGGCACTGTTCTTCTGAATTGGCTTCTATAATTCCCGCTATCTCTATCAAAACAGTCCGAACACGTGCCACCACTAGCCAACATCCATTTACTGTCCAACTTCAAACTCACAGAACCAACTTTTCATCTTCCTCGTTTATTGATTCAACTGCAGTCTTCTGGAACAACCTTCCTTCGTACGTATTTCCTGAAAATTATAGTCTACAGAAGTTCAAGTCTAATGTCAACAAATATCTTCTTTCGTCTTCTCAACCTCCAACCCAAGCATGGTACTAAGTACTATAGGTTCCAATACCCCTCATGTTTGGGGTTTACATAAAAAAAAAAAAAAAAAAAAATCCAGGATCAAAAAGGTTGTTAGAAAAGTCGGCAGCAAGCATTAACTACACCATTCTTTCAAATTTATCTGTTATTCCTACAGTTGTCCAACTTTATAAGTACTTTGAACTTACTGAACTTTTTTGAAACTCAAATTTTTGCCAATTTACTTTTCCAACAGTGAAGTAATTTTCCTTGCTGATTTGAATGTTCACAACTCCACTGGTTTTAATTTTCCAGTGGCAAAGACCAAGCTAGTAGAAATGCTGAGGCTTTCACTAATGATCTTAAATATACTATTATCAATGATCTTAAACAACTTTTTCATTTACTTAGTAGAATATCAGATAATCCACAAAACACACTTGATTTTTTCCCTCATTAACAACCCTTCATGTTAGACATTTAATGGTAGTGAATCCAGTGAGTGCCTCAGATCATAACTTGTTAATGGGCTCTTTTCCAATCGGGCTAGTGTCCCATTGGAAAAAAGCATCCATGGCTATTCTTAACTTTATGTGATTTTACGCTCCAAGAATGCAAAATGGATGCTCTGTTTGATTTCGTTTTTAACTTTTTTTTGGTTGAACTATTGTTTTAAATCTGATTTTAATGTTCGTTCAGATCTTGTCAGTGAAATTATTCTTGAGGAGATGAAAGCGTTTATTTCTCCTTCCTTTCTAAACTCTCATCTATCTAAACCTTGGTTTTACGATAAATGTGCTAAAACATTACAGAATAGACAAAAACCTCCAAACAAAAACTGTCTGCTTCTATTGAAGCCTGTAACAGTTTGGAAAAAAAGTTATTAATCAATATCCAAAATTTGCTTCAAACAGGATAAAGAATAAAACTAGCTTCTTGTTGAAATGATAGATGTGCCTCCTAGTCTCTAGCCAAAGCCTTTGAACGCAACTTTGTCTATCCATACTTTTGCTTCTGATAAATCCTGATGGTTCTAATGAATCTTTACCTAAAGATAAACTGGCTTCCTAATTTTCCCTTAACACTTGCATTGAGGATCATGGTAAGTCACTATTTACTATGCTAAATATATTCCATCCAATATCTCCAGTGGTTATCCAGCAGAAGGGCATTAGAAGAATTCTAAACAACCTTGATGCCAAGAAGTATCACAGTCCTGATGGCATTTCTGCTCTTCTTCTCAAAACCTGTGCTTCAGAAGTTACTCTTGCTTTTTGTCACCATTTTTCACCTTCATCCGCATGGAAATTTGCATATATATCCAGCCAATTCCAAATAAGGGTGACAAATCTCCCATCCAATCATCATCCCATTGAACGTACCTCAACTATTTCCAAAACAATAGAGAAATCCATCAACCTCCAGCTCTTACACTACCTCAAAATCTAACTATTAATCTGAATTTGATAGTTTTGAGGTAGTGTAAACAGGATAAGAAAAATGCCTTCTGGCCTCTAGCCAAAGCCAACGATCAATGCTGATCACAATACTGATTCCTCAGTGTTGATCCACTGGTGATATACTGGCTTTTGCTGGCATAAAGGACTTGCGTGTCAGGACTAAACATACTGAAATAAACCTTGCAACTACCAACAAAATGCAAAAAATAAAACTTTATTAAAATATAGTTATTTGTAAAAGAATAAAAGAAGTTTACCTCAATATGATATGTAGAACACTTCCATATGATACTCTCCAGAAATTAAAACAAAAACAATTAAAAAATCGAAAATCTTAAGATTACAGTAAGAAATAATTAACAATAATTAAAAATTATGTAAAAAATTAATTTAACAAAAAAAATTGAAAAACGATTTTCCTTCCTGAAGCTGACAATGCTTTGACTGTATGATGTGATCACAGGAATGAAAATTACTGAATAGGGGTGAGCATGGAACTTAAATAAGGATTATTTGTCTTCACGCATGCGTGTAAAGGATCGCGAGTCGGAGATTAGATACGGCACTATAACAGCTATCACCCATTCACCTACAAAAGATCAATTATCTTTAATCAATTTCTCAATGCTTATAAATATTCAATGACGGAATCTGCTTTGGGCTCAGAAATACAAATATTAACCAGCAGATTCTTAAACAGGGGTTACCCACTTGCTATAATAGACAGAATTAGGGTACAAGCTAAGGATAGAATACAGAAAAATAAATACCAACCAACGATAGTAATATCAAAAAATACTTTATTTCTGTCCCATATGTTGAACAGTGGCACAAACAACTCAACAAATTTTTTTAAGAACCGAATCTAAGATTGTAGACAGGCCAATACAGAAATTACACACAATACTAAACAATCTCTCAGTCCTTTCCTCATTCACAACACAATAAAATTATCTAGTATGCAACATTTCTTGCGGCGATTGCGACTCATCTTATCAAGTTTCTACGCAGTTTCCTCTGAATTTTCATGTTAATCAACATGCGGCTTCAGTTCATGCTTCTCGTTCAGCAGCATCAGAATTAGCTTTTCATGCCATTAATGAAAAACATACTTTTTTTATTTAACAAGGCCAAAATACTTAGTGTCCAACATAATTATACGAGACTATTAATTGCAGAAACTGTCAAAATGAAATTACATGAGAATTCTGTTAATGTTCGCCAGCCATATCTAATCTCCAACTCATGGTCCTTTATGCACATGGGCGAAGACAAATAATCCCTATTTAAGTTCCATGCTCACCCTGCTCGGTAATTTTCATTCCTGTGATCAAGACATATGGTTGAAATTCATTGTCAGCTTCAGGAAGAAAAATTGTTTTGCAATTTTTTTCATTAAATTAATTGTTTACTTAATTTTTAATTGGGTTAAATTGATTTTTAATTGGGTTAAATTGATTTTTAATTGTGTTCATTTGATTTTTAATTATTGTTAATTATTTCTTACTGTAATGTAAGATTTTCAATTTTTTTAAAATTGTTTTCGTTTTAATTTCTGGAGAGTATCATACGGAAGTGTTCTACGTATCATATTGAGGTCATCATCATCATCAGCCATTTTCAATCCACTGCAGGATGAAGGCTTCTCCAGCAACTTTCCAGTTCTTTCTGTTTTGTGCAATGGCCACCCATTTACTACCGACAAACTCATAAATTTCATCTGTCCATCTCCGTCATTGTCTTCCAAGTTTTCTTCTAACTCCTCTTGGGTACCATTCTGTTATTTTCTTAGTCTATCGGTCATCATGTCTTCGAGCTATGTGTCCTGCCCAAGACCATTTTAGTTCTTTAGTTTTGATAAGAATGTCCTTTACTTGAGCTTGCTGCCTAATCCATGTGTTTCTCTTCTTATCTAACAGTCCGATTCCCAATATAATTTGTTCCATTCTTCGCTGCACAGTTCTCAGCTTCTCTTACATTCTTTTGGTGAGTGCCCACGTTTCACTTCCATAAGTCATGGTGGGGAGTATAAACTGGTTCATTATTTTATGGTTCAGACAAATTGAGATATTGCTCCTCATTATGTGACTATATTTCCCGAATGCTATCATTCCAAAATTTATTCTTGTCTTGACTTCCAGCCATTTATCATTATTACAGATAATGACTTGTCCCAGATAAGTATATGACTCCACCTTTTCAATTACTGCTCCTTCAATCATTATATCCCTTTCTGTGGCATACTTGTTCATCATTACTTTTGTTTTAGCCATATTCATCTTTAGTCCAAAATCCTTACTAACTCTGCATAACTGATAAAGATTTTCCTCTAATTCTTTGGGATCGTGGCTTATGACCACAATGTCATCTGCAAATCGTAAATGGTTTAGGTACTCTCCATTCACATTGACTCCTTTCTGCGACCAGAAAGGAGTCAAACTCCTATCTCAATTTTAAATTTGCTCCTATCTTTGTCTAGTCTAATAAAGGAGGTAGTGTTCTCATATATTTTCTTCAAAATCATAATATATGGAGTATCAATGCCTTGTCTTTCCGGTGACCAAAACATTGCTTATGCTGTATGGAGTCAAATGCCTTTTTCATAATCCACAAATGTGGGGCATAATGGTGTTTTATATTCATTTCCTTTCTCCATTAGCTGTGACATTACGTGAAGTTGATCCATAGTTGAAAATCCTGTCCTAAAACCAGCTTGCTCTTTCAGTTGATTCTCATCAAGTGTTCTTTCTAATCTGTTAGTTTGTTTGTTTGTTATTTGGTTTTTAGGAGCATTAGCAACTAAGACCATATTGCTCCGGGATATGCGGTGGTCATTCCCTGACCTTTCCGCATCCTCCGTATTTGGTGGTGACGGGCTGAACCCCGGTCTAATCAAGAAGCGTGTGCTACGCACTGCTGCTCCTTCCCACCTGGCTACCGAGGCGTCACTAATCTGTTAGTAATGACCCTTGTGAACAACTTGTAGATGTGGGATAACAAACTAATTGGTCTATAATTTCCAATTTCTGATTTATCTCCTTTCTTATGCAGCAAAACTGTGATTGCATTATTCCACTTAGGCGTCACACCTTTTCTAATGCACTTTGTGAAGAGCCTTGCCAGTTTTTGTGTTATGTCTCTTCCTCCCAATTTTAACAACTCTACAGTAACTTCATCTTCCCCCAGGGCTTTCTGATTCTTCATTTTCTTCAATGCATATTCTACCTCATCAGGAAGAATATCGGGTATGTCGTATGTGTTGCTACTTTGCAATCCATCTTCCACACTGTTGACATCATTCCCTCGCTCCTTGTATAATTCTCTATAGTAGTCTTCTACTATTTGAATTATGCCTTCTCTGCTGTTTATAAGTACACCATCGCTATTCTTCAGTTTCAGTATCATTTGTCTTTCTGTATTACTGCTCATGGCTGCTGATTTAAATCCTTTGTTTTCCCTTAATGCTTGTTCTACTTTTCTTGTGTTAAATGTTCTTATGTCCTCTCTGAGTCTCTTTCTAATGGTTTTGCATAACTCAGTATACTCAATTTTCTCCTTGTCAGTGTTTTTGTTGCTCTTCATCTGTCGTCTTTGGTTCACCATGACAAGTGTTTCTTGACTAATTTTTTTTTCTTTGGATTTCTTTTTACCTATAGGTTTCTTGGGCTTTATCACTTTCAGAAAGTTGGAATATTCCTCGTTAATATCTTGGTCCTGAGCAGTCTGCAGAAGCTCAAACTTGTTTTTAAGTTCCAGTACATACTGCTTTTTCTCCACTTCTGTTATCTCAAAGACCTTTGTTTTATTTACTCGAGTCAGTTTTTTCCTTTCTTTTCTTACATCTATATCAAGTGTGCATCTTACCATTCTGTGATCACTTCCAACATTTACCTTAATCAGGACATATTGAGGTAAACTTCTGTTTGTTATTTGGTTTTTAGGAGCATTAGCAACTAAGGCCATATAGCTCCGGGGATATGCAGTGGTCATTCCCTGACCTTTCCGCATCTTCCGTATTTGGTGGAGGTAAACTTCCCTTATTCTTTTACAAATATTGATATCAAGGTAGAACGTATTGAGCATTATAGCTCTGGTTCATACTATTAAAATATAGCGAAAGATAAAGTACAGTAGTAGTATTTTCTTCTATCACTTTTAATATGTATCTGTATGTTTTTTTTTTATTTCTATGTTTTAGCTTCTATTCTTTATAAAGTTTCTATTACACTGTACTTTATTTTTCACTATATTTTAATAAAGGTTTACTTCTTAAATTTCTTCAGTGGTTACAAGATTTATTTCAGTATACTGGCTTTTGTTACTCATCATGAGCAAATGCAATGGAAATGTTATATAAAACTAAAGCTGTTGTTATTTGGTTTTTAGGAACATTAGCAACTAAGGCCATATTGCTCCGTGAATATGCGGTGGTCATTCCTGACCTTTCCGCATCCTCCGTATTTGGTGGTGACGGGCTCGAACCCCGGTCTAATCAAGAAGCGTGTGCTACGCACTGCTGCTCCTTCCCACCTGGCTACGTAGGCGCCTAAAACTAAAGCAGTTGGTCTTGACACTTCCAAGGCTTTGAATCATGTTTGATATAGAGGTCTTCTAAACAAGCTTTCATCTTATGGTTTACCTAAGTTTTTTTGCAATCCAGTAGACAATTTCTCTCTATGACCACTCACTGCTGTGGGAAATGGTAGATAGCTCTTTGTCAGCTAATTAATACTGTAATGTTTGTAATTAATACGGTAATTTTTCTCCTGTGTATTAATATCCTTCTTCCACCAATTGGAAACTATCCATAGTTTTTCTGATGATAGAACACTATATTCCATCTTCGAGTTTGAGAAATTCTGTTATAGGTACTATATAAACAGTTTCAACTTCTTAATATCCATCTTAATCTATCACTCTAAGTAATTCTTCAACTGGGCAAAGAAAACCTGGCTTCAATCCTAAAATTTAGTCTGATATTATTTTATGCAAAAAAAAATAAAAAAATAGAATAAATAATAATAATCCATTGCTCCCATGTATTCAATAAGACAGATTTCTATACAAAATCATATATCTTTATTTGGGATAACCCTGACTTATAAAATTTCTGGACATAACATATCATATTCAACCCCAGGGGCTCACATCTGATGAGTATGGGCTTAGCAAACCCAGTATCCTGAGCTGGATATCATCATTCTTCTCTTTCTTGGTGAATCCTTCCTTTCTACTCACTCACTCTCTCTCTCTCTCTCTCTCTCTCTCTCTCTCTCTCTCATGGTAAAAAGGTAAAGTGCAGCCATTATCAACCCACTGCAGGATGGAAGCCTTCTCAACAATTCATGCTGAGGGAAATGGACTATAATCTGCCACGCTGGTCCAGTGCAGGTTGGTAGATCGACCGTATTCAGCAGTCAAGGGCTTGAACCCCGGTCTACTCAAAGAGCGTGTGCTATTGCACTCCCGCTCCTGACCACTCGGGCTACGGAGGCCTCTTCTCTCATGGTAACATGGGTATTTTTTTTGGCTCGTGCAGCATAAGCCTCAGGCATCCTTGCACCATGTGGCTAATAAAGAAAAGAGAAAAGAGTATCCTAGACCTCATCATCACACATGAATCAGATGACATAACAGGGCTGACAGTAGAGGAACCAGTAGCAGGAAGTGATCACGGAGTTCTACGGTGGATGATGACGAGAGAGGTAGCAGAAGTAAAAGGCAAAGGAATGGGTTTTAATTTCAGAAAAGGAAATTACGATGCCTTAAGGTACTACATGGCCTCTATTAACTGGGTAGATATCGCGCAGAGAATGAATACAATTGAACTGTGGTACGCTTTTAAAACATTAATCACAGATGCCTTGAATGCGTATATACCATTAAAAAAATACTCCACGAGGAGGGTTCCAAGTTGGATGACTAGTGAAGTTGCCGCATTACTTGAGCAGAAAAAGGTGGCATGGAAAGGTTACAGAACAACAAAAAGTAATGAAGCCTATAACAGCTACAAGGTGATGTGTAATAGAGCCACAGAAGGGGTTCGACAGGCAAAGGCAGTTTATGAGAAATCACTAGCAAACAGAGCAAAGAGGGGGGATAAAGAATTCTTCATATATATAAATGCGAAAAAGAGCAGGACAAACCAGATCGGACCTTTATGTAAGGGAAAGGGGATAGTAATAAATACTGATATTGAAATTTCGCAAGATTATTTAATGAAAAAACTTTCGAGCCTACAGACCAGTAAGGCTCCTGGAGTTGATGGAATATACCCTATAATCTTAAGAGAGGCGGCAAGCGAGTGCATTGAACCATTGAGGCTAATTATGCGAGCATCATTGGACTCTGGGGAGATTCCCTTGGATTGGAGAAGTGCAAATGTATCTCCCATACATAAGGGTGGCTCTAAAAGTGAAGTTGGAAATTATCGACCTGTCAGTCTGACTTCAGTAGTAGGGAAAATCATAGAGGCAATGATCAAGGGTGGAATTCAGGATCATTTGGATCGAATTGAAATTCTCAAGGATACTCAGCATGGTTTCGTAAAGGGAAAATCATGTTTAACAAATCTGGTTCGCTATTTCGAAAGGGTCACTCACGAGCTGGATTTAGGGAATAATTTCGACATTGTTTATTTAGATTTCAGCAAAGCTTTTGACTCAGTCCCACATGAGCGGTTGCTTTATAAGCTGGAACAGGTTGGAATCACTGGGAAAATCCTTAGATGGAGAGCAGGATGGCTTCAGGGCAGGAGGCAGAGGGTTGTGATAAATGGCTATTCCTCAGATTGGGTTGATGTAAGAAGTGGGGTTCCCCAAGGATCAGTATTAGGACCACTGTTGTTTTTAATTTTCATAAACGACATTGATGAAGGGATAGAGGGCGTGATGTCTAAATTTGCAGATGATGTTAAAATTGGAGAGTAGTTAATGATCACTGTCAAGCTGAGCTTCTTCAGAGAGACCTAGATAGACTTCAGGAATGGTCAGAAAAATGGCAGCTGTGCTTTAATCCAACAAAGTGTAAGGTATTACACCTGGGAAACAGTAATCCCAAAAAAACTTATTCACTTGGTGGAGTTCAACTAAAGCCAGTACTGGAGGAAAGGGACTTGGGTGTTACGATACGGTCAGACATGAAATTCTCTGAGCATTGTAAACAGGTTGCAAGGAAGGCCCATGGTGTCCTATCAATGATCTATCGAACTTTTGCAAGTAGAGATAGGGACGTGATAATCCCATTATATAAGGCTTATGTTAGACCACACTTGGAATACTGTGTTCAAGTATGGAGACCGCACCTGAAGAAAGACATCGAGCTTCTTGAAAGGGTGCAAAGAAGGGTAACTCGCCTGGTGAGATCGGCAAAAGGGCGTCCTTATGAAGAAAGACTTCGAATATGTGGGTTGCAGAGTTTGGAAACTAGACACCTTAGAGGAGATTTGATTGAGGTGTTTAAGGCTCTGAGAGGCATCAGTAAAATGAATGAGGACAAAATTTTCAAGATTATAAATGATGCTAGAACTAGGGGACATAAATTCAAGTCACGGGGGGAAATGTTTAGATTGGATTGCAGGAAGTTCTATTTTAGCCAGCGAGTTATAAATTACTGGAATAAGTTGCCTTCATGGGTGGTAGAGGCCGACATTTTGGGGAAATTCAAAGGTCATCTGGATAGTACTTTCGGGTAAGGGAAGCACATAGGATGATAGGTTTAATTTCCTTTTTATTTATTTTTTATTTTATTAATTATTATTATTTAGTTATTTATTTTTTTGTTTTTATCATTGTTTTGTTCGGATTTATTTTTTTTAATTTTTTTTTTTTTTTTTTTTTGGCTGGTGCAGCATAAGCCATAGGCTTTCTTGCACCATGCGGCCGTTACTAATACTAATACTAATAAAAAAGTATGGCATACCTTTGAATTTCCCCAAACTATCAGCCTATGCTGACAGTTTGGGGAAGTTCAGTTTTTTTTTTTTTTTTTTGTTAGTTGGCGCATCGACTTCTGTGGACATAAACCTCCAAAGGTTTTTGTATTTTCCACTCTGATCCAAGCCCGAGGTGGCATTCGAACCCGCACCCTTTGGGTTGCCAGGCAGGAAATTCAAAGGTATTTCCCTCCTCCTTCCGTAGGTGTTACCTATGGGAGGAGTAGGAAAATGCATAGGTTGTCTATTTCCTTTTCTCTTATTAATTTTTTTTAATTATTATTATTTTTATTCTTTTTATTTTTTGTTATTTTATTTTATTTTATTATTATTATTTTGGCAGGTGCAGCCATAGGCTTCCTTGCACCATGTCAATGATATACAGGAATTTTGCTAGCAGGGACAGGGAGGTGATTATCTGGAGGCCTCATTTTTGGAAGGACGTAGAGTTGCTAGAACAAGTACAAAGAAGGGCAACAAGATTGGCAAGGGGAACAAAGGGGTGCTCTTACCAAGCAAGGGTTAAGTTCTGCAAATTACAGCACCTGGAGAGTAGGCACCTGCGAGGTGATCTGATTGAGGTGTAAAAGGCCTTGAATGGGTTGAGCAAGCTGAATGCTGGTGGGATTCTTCCTCTTGCTCAGATTAAGAACCTGAGGGGGCACAGTTTCAAATTGAGGAAAGATAGTTGTCGAATAGATGTGCGGAAATTTGCCTTTAGCCAGCGGGTAGTTGATTGGTGGAACAGGCTTCCATCTTTTGTTGTGGAAATTGACAGCCTAAATAAATTTAAAGCTGAGCTGGACAGGCATTTGGAACGAATAGAGGGGTGAAATGGGAGGATTTTTTTTTTTTTTTTTGCTGATGCTGCATAAGCTTGCTTTCTTGCATCGTATGGCTCTACTAATGCTAATGTGGCCATTGCTAATACAGTGGATTCCAGTTATTTGGGCCACTGATTAATCGGGGCAGCCGTTTATTTGGTGCAAATCTTAAAAAAACAGAAACCAATCGAGAAAATAGCCAGGGCTTACTTCGCTTAATTGGGGCAGCATGCCGTTTAATCAGGGCAGGAGACCACAGCACTGGAGATTACCCTATGATTGTCTCTGACGGTGCCAAGTGGTTCGGTCGAAATTCTGGAGGTCACAACCATAAAACAATAAAAACAATTGGCAGTCACCTGTTTATTGGGCTTTTCTGTTAGTAAAATGTATCATAAATGGATAGTAAACTCGATCTTATTGAATTTGCGATAATACCGACAGCTGGAATTCTGTGGGTTATTATGGTGAAATGTGCTTACTCTTCCATGAAATCTTCAATTGTATAAAAAAATTAATTTTCGGATCTTCTCTTCATTCCTATTTTTAAAACTTTGTAACTCGTTACTCCGTTCTCACTTGCGCATATTGTATTACTTGCAATTTGTGTGTGCCGTGTTTCTTTGTTATTGATTGCTTACCTTTTTACTGTTTTAAATTTTAACACCCACCCACAAATGTCAGTGAACAGAAATGTCAACTAGTTCGTATGTACATATTACAGTACGTATTAATTATTCCGATTATCACGTATATTCTTCTGATTTTCACGTATCATTTAATTTTTTAATTGGTAAGGTAATAAAGGATAAATTTGTGCTTAATATATCTTTGCGTTTATAGCCTGTGGACAATATTCTCCTATTTTCTCTAATTAGAATTGCTGTTTAATAGAATTAAAATTCAATTCACAAACGTGATCACAATGACCGGCGCTTACTACACATCGTATAGTGAATGGTACTTTACTATGGTGAGTTTGCCGTAATGTGATTTGATTGTACACTGAACCAATTGTAAAGGGGGGAGGATACGTTGTATTTTTAACTATTTACGTGAAACTTCGGATAATTGGGGCAGCCGCTTAATCGGACCAAAATGCACTAGTCCCGATGTGTCCCAAATAACCGGAATGGACTGTACTAATAAATATTGCTTCCTCTGCATTGAAAAAAAATTAAATTTTCTTTATCACTCTCAGCATTACTTTTTCTTCTGAATATCTACTCCGTACAAATCTGAAATCCACTCTACTGGAATATCAGTCCTACATTTGGAGTTGAAGTCCCAGAAACTCTCTCAAACTTTTAGACAAAAGAGGACAGTCAGGTAAATTAATGACCAGTCTCTTACAAAGCCACCCCACTCCCTGTCTCTTAAATACTCAGTTTCTGCCACACGCCTTTTCTACAGATACTCCCACGAGCACTGTTCCTCTGAACTGGCATCTGTAATTCAACTGCTGTCTTCCAAACAAGTCCAAACACGTGTCTTAACTCATCAACATCCATTCACTGACCAACACCAAACTCATAGAACTAACTTTTGCCTTCTATTCTCTAGTACAACCCCCCATGTTATTGACCACTGGAATAAACTCTACCTGGTGGCTGAGGTTAAGTATGGTGAGATTTAAGTATTAGCTGGATAGTAGGAAGAGGAATGACATGAGGAATACACATGTTCCTCACACTGTTTTGATTTTATACCAGTTAATCAAGGTGAAGGTTAACTGGTCCCCTTATTTTGACAAAAAAGTCTGATATATCCATGTTTTTGTTGTTGTTGGTATTGAATTTAATGACACAAGGGCTTCTGAGACAAATTGTGTCTGTTCACAGTTTAGTTATATGCAGCATATCATTATAGATGTTAAATTATATGCTCCTATATAGGCCAATATGTTTTAATAGATTAAAAGTTCTATATTTGCATAATTTCCTAGAATATAAGGTAAATTACATGAGGTGTTCAGCATGGATACTGACTGAAAAGTGTTTGAGCAGATGGCTGAATTTTAGGGACAATCAACAAGAAAATGACAGACCAAAGTTGACTGTATACCTAAGTCATACATAGAATGTGATGTAATGAAAACACACAATTCAAAATAAACAAAGATTAAAGCTATACAACAAAGAGCTTTTCATAAATATAAAAAGTGATGTTTTTATTAGATATTTACTGAAAACAAGAGAAGAAATAAATAACTACCTTGATTCGCAGTGTACCTGAAGGTCAACATTTTCTTGGTTCAGCCTGGCATTTTGTACGGACAATCTTATATTTTCCTTCTGCAGAAAATCAACACTATCAAACAACCTATTACCTAAAAAAAATAATAAAATATAACTATCTCAGCTGAATTACTAGACTGAATCACAGTTCCACATTATTATTAATGTGGAACTGTGACGCAATATCATATCAGATTACAAAAAATAATGACTATATACAAATATCACTATACAAAAATGACGTGTCTCATGTGCCAAACATACCTAACATCTTACTTTAAAATGGGGTTCAAATGTACAGAGCTCAGGATGCTATTTTTTTGGAGTATGATTAGATGTTTTTCACTTATAATATGGAATAAACCGATGGCCATGTTAAGCTGAATATGTGATCTTTTACTTAAATACCTCAATCAGGTCACCCCACAGATGTCTGGTTTTCAGATCTTAAGCTGGACTCTTTCCTGAAATGCAGATTATGAACCTATAATCAACATTCATTGCTGTAAACCAGTGTTCATGGGATTTCAAAGTGTATCCTGGGGAATGCAACATACAAAAAGAAATTCAAAACAAAATACATACCATATGATAAAGTGTTTGACCACTCCCTCCATGTGTATGTCTGATCTGATATTGGTATATCAGATCAGACATACCAATATATGTGTTTATTTTATTGTTGAAAAATGTGTCCAGTCTTTGTATTGTTTTCATTTCTGTAGCTTATGTCATATTGAGAAGCACGTCATACATCTGAATTTGAAAGTGAATGCTTGTTCGTGCTATTTCCAGACAAGTAATTTTCATAATTTTTAATGCTATACTATATTTTTTGATAAGCGCTTGAGTTTTTTTGTCTTCATATAGTAAGATTTGTGATAATACTGGTATGTATAGTGTTATTTATATATGCTATATATATAGTGAGATAATTTACTAACTTGATAAGTTGTCAACTGTGTGGAACTACACTCAGTCTAGCAGAAAATGAAAAAGACCTGGGAGTAATTGTGCAGTCAGATATGAAATTCTCTGAGCAGTGCTGATGCTGCCAGTAAAGGTCATGGGGTTTTGTAAATGATATATTTAACTCCAGGGGTTCACATCTGGTGAATATGGGCTTAGCACACCCAGGGTCCTCAGCTCGATATCATCATTCTTCTCTTTCTTGGTCATTCCCTTCTACTTTTGTCTCTCTCTCTCTCTCTCACACAGGGTAACTCAGGAATTTTTTTTTGGCTGGTGCAGCATAAGCCTCAGGCTTCCTTGCACCATATAGCTAATAATAATAATAATAATATAAATCTTGTGGGCCTGTCGACAAAGAAGCAGTAATAAGAGCCAGAATGAGCCATGATTCAGGAACTTAGACTTTCAATGTGGGATATTGGGTGGATGCCACATCAGTAACCTTTACAAACAAAAAAGGGTCAGCCTCACAAACTCACAGAACATGCTCAACAAACCATAAAGAGGGTACTTGGTGCATCAAATGCCTTCTGGGAAACATCATAGAATAGTTCAAGAGGATACAGAAACATCCATTAACCATCCATGCTACACAGCCTTTGGGTTCAATGGGAAGAGTTGCATATAAGCCCAATATCATGGTCATCAAGGGATAATTCCATATCAATTCAACAGGACTCACAACCTGACTGCCACTTCAATTTTCGTGACTAGACAAGATAGTTCAGCATCATGATTACATGCAGGCGACAAATTATAGTTCCCCAGGTCAAAGTTATTGAACCTTAAAATTTGGAAAAATTTGCATCTTTAAAATTTCATGAAATTTAATCTCTACATCTCTCTCTCTCTCTGATCTCTAATTACACAGAGTATTTTTTAAAATTAAAGTTGCTGAACCCATACAATTGCATATATCTCCAATTGCACTTGTGTGAACAACACAATTTGGTTGATGTGTCACCCTGCTATTACGATGCATTACAAAGTAGGAAGTTACTGCCATTCTGCAGTAAATATCCCCAAACCCAATGATATACATTTCTACAACACAGTGGAGCACATCCTGGGGAATTTTGTCAATCTACTAAATGGTGCACTTTAATTCATCAACAAACACGGATTATTTCACAAATGCTCAATCAAAAACTTCCTGCAAAAAAAAAAAAAGGACAGATAGGGTCTAGGAATCTTGGAAGACAGAATCCCAGATAAAATATGGTGCACTGCAAGAAGTTGAGTCATTAAAAAAACAGGTGTTTGCCCTCAAAGAATAATGTAAATGGGAGCTCGTCAGTGACTCAAGACTATAGTAACCTACCCAGTGATGCACTCCCAATTCGGGGCCCCAGAGCAGAATAACCAATTGCAAACTGCTCTAGTCCAGAAGGACTTGGTTCTATTAGGAGACTCCATTGTCAGGGAAATAGACAATATTTTTGGCAGACATGATCTGACAATTTGTTAGACATTTTTTGTCAGACAAATAAAGGAACACGCTGAAGAAATGCCACAAGTTAGGTCAGAAGAAAAGGACAAACCAAATTGGACCCTTATGTAATGCACTTGGGATAGTATTAGATACCCACGCTGATGTTGCAGATGAACTCAACAGTAAATTTGCATCGATATTTACAGAATAAAACCCCTTTACGTCAATGAGAAATTATGGGAGTGAAGTTGAAAAATATGTATTTAATGATATTGAAATTTCACATTATTATTTAATGAAAAAGCTTTTGAGCCTACAGGCAAGTAAGACTCCTGGGGTTGATGGCATATACCCTATAATTGAGGCTAATTATGAGAGCATCTGGAGATGGACTCAGGAGAGATTCCGTTGGATTGGAAAGTGCCATATCGCCAATACATAAGGACGGCTCTAAGAGTGTAGTGGGAAATTACAGGCTGGGCAGTCTAACTTCAAAATCATTGAAGCAATGATCAAGGGTGGAATTCAGGATTACTTGGATAGAAATGGAATTCTAAAGGATACTTGGCATGGTTTTGTAAAGGGAAAATCATGTTTAATAAATCTGGTTAACTATTTTGACAGGGTCACTCGTGAGCTGCATTTAGGGAATAATTTCGACACTTTATTTGGATTTCAGCAAAGCATTTCAATTATAAGCTGGAACAGGTTAGAATCAGAGAAAATCCTTAGATGGATAGCTTCAGGGCAGAAGGAAGATAGTTGTGATAAATGATTACTCCCTCCTCAGATTTGGTTAATGTAAGAAGTGGGGTTTGCCAAGGAGCAGTATTGGGACCACTGTTGTTTTTTTATTTTCTTAAATGATATTGATGAAGGGATAGAGGGCATAATGTCTAAATTTGCAGATGATATAAAGATTGGTAAAGTAGTTAATGATCACCGCCAAGCAGAGTTTCTTCATATTGACCTAGAGAGACTTCAGGGATGGTCAGAAAAATGGCAGCTATGCTTTAATCCAGCAAAGTGCAAGGTCTTGCAATTGGGGAACAGGAGAACTGTTAACCCAAAAATAACTTATACACTTGGTAGAGTTGAACTAAAGTCAGAAGTACAAGAAAGGGACTTGGGAAGTACAATATAGTCAGGCATGAAGTTCTCCTAGCATTGTAGAGAGGTTGCAAGGAAGGCCCATGGTGTTCTATTGATGATTTATCGAACATTTGCTAGTAGATATAAGGCCATTGTTAGATCACACTTGGAATACTGTGTTGAAGTGTGGAGATCGCACCTAAAAAAGACATCGAGCTTCTTGAAAGGGTCCAGAGATGGATATCTTGTCTGGTAAGATCGGCAAAAGGACGTCCTTATGAAGAAAGAGACTTTGAATATATGGGTTGCAGAGGTTGGAAACTAGGCACCTTAAAGGCAACTTAATTGAGGTGTTTAAGGCTCTGAGAGGCAATAATAAAATGAATGAGGGTGAAATTTTCACAGTTATAAATGATTCTAGAACTATGGGCCATAAATTCAAGTTATAGGGGGAGATGTTTAGACTGGATTGCAGGAAGTTTTATTTTAGCCAGCAAGTTATAAATAACTGGAATAAGTTATCTACACAGGTGGTTAAGGATGAGAGTTTAAGGGAAATTCAAAGGTCAGCTGGATAGTTACCTACGGGATGAGGGAAAAGCATAGGTTGTCTATTTCCTCTTCTCTTAATATATTTATTTAATTTTATTATTATTTATTTTATTTATTTATTTTTTGGCTGGTACAGCATAAGCCTTGGGCTTCCTTGCACCATATGGCCATTGCTAATACTATCCTACACAAATCATAACTTGAACATAAATCATTTTCAGAATACAATGTGCTGGTTCTTTCAGTTCATGAACATGAGCCCTGTATGGACAAAACTCCTTCACAGCTTTATGGCGAGAACTGTAGGACATGTCCATTTCACGTAATAAGCTTTTGAGTAGGTTTTTTTGAATTAAAGGCCTCTTTTAATTCAAAAAATCCCAAAGTGTGTGTGGGGGAGGAGGAATCGTGAAGTTCTAAGTTGGATGCCAAAAAAGAGAGGTAACAGTTAATGGAAAAGAATGGGTTTACATTAGAGTTATGGGACAGCTTTAAAGCAATAACCAGAGAAATCTTGAATGTGTATATAACATTAAGGAAATACAGCACAAAAAGGTTTCTAAGATGGTTGAATATTGAGCCTAGCCAGCTTAATAGAGCAGAAAGAGATGGCATGGAAAAGTTAGAGGGATAAAAAGCTACTATTATTGTTTGATTGAGTATGTTTTTGGTGCGATGGCAACTTTGGCCATATTGCAACAGCAATATAACTGTTGATATTGTGAGTATTGATGTTAGATAAAAAGCACTAAAACCAAAAATGGCTACAAATTGATCTGCAATACTACCCACAGAAGAGGTTCGGGTGGCAAATATAGATTAAGAAATGCTAGCTAAGAGAGCAAAGTACAGGAAGATTATTTACATATGTGAATACAAAGAACAAAACAAATCAGACTAAATGTAATGGATGCAAAAACACCCTCAGGTTACTCAACCGATGTTGAGATGAATTGAACAGATATTTTGCATTGAAATTTGCAAGTGTAAAAACTCTTCATGGTTGCAAGAAACTGTGCAAATGAAGCTGAAAAGCATGAAATTAGCAATATTGAAATTTCTTTCAAAATATTTATTAGAAAAACTTGTGTCTGAACAAGAGTGCTGCTCCTGGAGTTTAGCATTAGTAGTGGCAAATGATGCAAGAAAATACATCAACCAAAAAAAAATCCAATTTCACCTACCCATTCCCTCACAACAGTTTGTCTAGTTCAGGCCTGGTCAACCCACGGCCCACCACATTATTTTTTACAGCCCAATAGATGATTTTTATACTACTGACTATGTCAGTGGGAAATCATTCACTAGCTGCACTAGGCACGATAAATACGAAAAATCTAATACTAGACCAGCTGTACTTTTTGATTCCTCACCACTCATTCCCTTCTTCGAACCGAAAACTCTGCAGACAGAAGTAATTGATTTACAGTGCAACAATGAACACATTCAAGCCACGACATGAAAAATCAACTTGTACAACACGTGACAGCAGAAAAGTATCCCAAATTAAGTTTTGCACAAAAAACTGTGTGCACCTTCTGGTCCACACACATTTGTAAAACTTTCTTTTCAAAAATGAAATTTATTAAAAGTATATTTCAATCTTCAATAACAAATCAATTTAGATGTACAACAACCAATATTGATACTGAAGTAGATTTTTAAAAAAATTGAGTGATCACAAAGAAAAGCAAATATCTCATTGATGTGGATATATAATAAAGGTGAATGAATAAAATAAATTGTGGCATTTGATTTTTTTATTTTTAGAAGATTATTTTATTTTAAGTGCTGCCTGCAGAAAATTTGTAGTTCGTTAAGGTGGCCCACAGAACAATTTGGGTTAGCGAGGCCTGGTTTAGTTCATCCTTGAATTTATTTAAGCTATTAACTACCACAACAAAAGATGAAAGTTTGTTCCAGCAATCAAACAACCACTGGCTAAAGGCAAACTTATACTTAAACTGGGCTTGCTTAATCATTTCAACACTTAAACACATCAATCAGATCACCTCACAGGAACCTAGTCTCCAGATGCTACAATTTGCAGAACTGAAGCCTTTCTTGGTAAGAGCACCCCTTTGTTTCCCTGACAAATCTCACATGCCCTTCACTGTACCCATTCCAGGTTCTACATCCATTCTAAAATCAGGACTCCAAACCTGTATGCAGTACTCAAGAGGTGGCCTGAATACTGCCTTATACAAGGGGATAATCACCTCCTTATCCCTGCTAGTAAAATTCCTGAATCATTGACAAAAACCCCATGAGCTGTCCTGGCAGCCTGCCTGTACTGCTCAGAGAAGTTCATATCTGACTGCACAATTACCCCAGGTCTTTTTCATTTTTAAATACCCTGAGTATAGTACCACCTGGTACATTTGTCAATGTTAAACTTCAATTGCCTTTTCTTAGCCCATCTGCCTAACTTTTCTGGATCCTCTTGCAGTCATTACTACTATTGTCATTACTGCCACTAACAACCCTACAAATTTTGTATCATCAGCAAACTAGGACATTAAGCCTGACATACCTTCATCAATATCACTGATAAATACAGAAAACAACAATAAGTACAACACTGAACCGTGTGTGACTCCACTAATAACATTAATCCATCCAAGAAAAGTAGTATCCATTGATTGCCACACTGCCTTCTCCCACTCAACCATCCTTTTATCCATACCACTAACTTGTCCTTAATGGCATATATATTGCTCCACTTTATACAGCAGTCTTTGTAACAGTATCAAAAGATTTCCTGAAATCCAAGTATATGATATCAAAATTATTTTTTTGCATCCAGTTCCTTTGTGACCACATCATAGTATACAATCAAATTGGTCACACAAGACTTCTCCTTAAGACGAGATTTTCCCCTCACTGTGTCTGAAGTATATTTGTAGCCTTGCCTAGATGATCCTATATTAGTTCTTTAACCAGTGACTCCATTATTTTCCCCGGAAGAGAAGTTAAACTAACAAGTTTGTAATTACTCGTGTTACTCTTTGACTCCCTTTGTGAATTGTGGAGACCCCCCCCCTCCCTCAAAAAAAGACATCGAGCCTCTTGAAAGGGTCCAAAGATGATTAACTTGCCTGGTGAGAGCGTCAAAAGGGTGTTTATATGAGGAAAGACTCCAAATATGTGGGTTGCACATTTAGAAACCAGGCACCTTAGAGGATACTTAATTGAGGTGTTTAAGGCTGTGAGAGTCAAAAGTAAAATGAATGATGAAGAAATTTTCACAGTTATAAATAATTCTAGAACTAGGGTTATAAATGATTCTAGCCATAAATTCAAGTTTAAGGGAGAGATGTTTAGAGTGGATTGCAAGAAGTTTTATTTTAGTCAGCAAGTTATAAATTATTGGCATAAGTTAGCTACACAAATGGCAGAGACTGACAGTTTGGGGAAATTCAAAGGTCAGCTGGATACTGTAGTTACGTACAGGAGGTTGGTTGGTTGGTTGTTGGATTTTTTTTTGCTGCAAAAGCAACTTGGACATATTGCACTTATCTATTAGTATTATCTTATAATGGCCCACAGGGACCTCCCCTGAATCCAAGGATGCACTCATAATTATGGCTAAGGGTTTGCTTACTTCCTTTGCTGCCACCCTTAATATAATTGGATAGACCCCATCCACCTCAAGTGCCTTTCTTATGTTTAACTTCAACAATTTCTCTTTCCTCTCAATTATTATAAATTCATTTAGCCCTTTCCACTTACCGTTATTATAAAATCATTTAGCTCTCTGTTGAGAGTTTGATAAACTTCTGGCATCCCCTCCCCTAAGAATTTCTCATGTGTGAATGTAGATGCAAAATACTCATTCAGTTTGTCAGCAACCTGAGCAGGATCATCAACAGTCCAACGATTGATATCAAGTGTACCAATCTGATTCATCCCTTTCTTTCTAGTATTTACATAAGTAAAGAAGTCTTTGCTGTTTTTCTTTGCATCCTTCGCCAAAGATATCATAATCTGCCTTCGTTTGCTTAACCTCCCTTGTGACTTGATTACAGACTAGTTTATATCTACCATAGGCTTCTGTGTGGCCTGATAATTTATATGCATCCCATGCATTTTTCTTCTCTGCCAGAAGTCTCATCAGTTCATCTGACATCCATTTAAGCCTATACCTTGAAGTGCATTTCTTAGTTGGTATGAGGTATATTGAGGGTCTAGCGGCTCCTGGGATTTCTCCCATCTCCGCGAATGTTCTATGTATCGGTGACAGTACCCTGTCAAAGCCAGAGATTTAGAAGTGTGTGGGTCATGAGTAGTGTTATATGTTGTGCCCATTGTTTATCCGGCTTATTGGCCGCCAGGCCCCTAATGGGACCCGACGTTGCCCATACCTCGCCACGTGGAGGCTAGCCGGGTGTTATCATTGAGTCAATTGTACTCTGGCAGGTCCTGCCACTTACTTTCCTGGGATTTTAGTGGCCAGGACCTAAAATAAAATTGGAACGACCGTGGTTGATTTTAATTCACTTACATTAAAGCGCTAATATGGGGTTTGACGCTGAAGGCCTGTTTCTGAAATGCCTAAAAGGTTGGGCGAAATTTTTTTTGGTGTATTTTAAATTTGGACGTGTAGGGCTATACACTGTGCAAGAGAAAGTGCTGGGAGGGGAGAGTGAAGGCTGGGGGGTGAAATAGGAAGAAGAGGGTCGATAGGGTAGGTGACCCCCAATTATTCAGTGAGGCATGCCCATGCCCCACCAGAGGGAAGGAATGGTGTGGCAGGGAAGAGAGGAGACAGCAAGCCGTCACCTCCCTCCCCTGCCGGGTGTGGGAGTAAAAGAATTGCACTGCACAAGAGAGTGCAGAGCCTTGAGCCAATATGACTCCGTTGAGGCAGCAACGTGGAGTTTCTCTATCTTCGTCGGTCTTCTCTGTCATTGGTAGCATTTGGTATCCAGATTTGTCCTCAGCTATGAACACTGGTCAGGTCCGTTGTTAGTCTGTTAGCAATGGCGGTGGTTCTCTTCATCATGGGAAGATCCGCATCTCCATGGGGTTATTCTTGCGATCGCTGGTTTTAGATGATTAGTAGTGAGCAGGTTCCTAAGGGAGGTTCTCCTTGAGTCCTCTCCACGCGTGTTCTGTGTCTCTTTTTATTTATTTATTTATTTTATTTTATTATTTTTATCTTCTGTAGATGGCTATCAGTGTTTTACGCCTACCAAATAGTTTTTGGGCATATTCCTTTAGCTCCTTGTATTCCTCTAGTGAGTCCAATAGATGTGATTCCAAGTTCAGTCTGCACCTGAGGTCCTCATAATGGGTGCAATCGTACATAATGTGCTAAGAGCACTCAAGCTCCCCACAGGCACAGCTCGGATCCACCTCAATCCCCAGCGCTGCCAGCTGGGCTTTAAAGGCCCCGTGACCAGTCAATAAATAGGTGGTGTATAAGCCAGGTTGAAACCAAGTTGGGGGACTGGGGAACATCCTGTCGATGTTCGGAATGAATTTCCTGGTGATATTTCCCTTATTTGAGTTGGCCCAGCGCTCCTGCCAAACTTGCATCAGGTGTTTTTGCAGTCTTGTCTTTTCATTTTTTCTTAGTTGGGATGAAAAGTCTAGTAGCTTCTTTGATTAATTCCTTGAATGCTTCCCATTTAGAATTTGCTGATGGTAACATCATCAGTTGGTGCCAATGCATAGAACTTAAAAACTGTAGTCACCTTTTACAAAAGCAAAAACTCTTCCCTTTACCCTTAATTGTAGTTACATCTTTAAGTAAATCCTAAATCAATACGCTGTGATCACTCCCACCTAGTAGTGGGAGTTAGATGTGATGACATCTAATCCACATGTCGGACAAATTTTGCAGCTCACGCAAATGCTGAGTTTTTAATTATATTCAGCCGTTTTATTGACTTAATTGTTATATTAAATTATTTCCTAGAAGTAGCTCATAGACCTAGGGAAGCTCCGTGGTTTATTTTGAATTTAGATAGCACAATTTTGAAAGTAATTAATACCTAGTGTGCACAGATTTACCATTTGTAACTTGCGGCCATTGTTATACAATACAACGTATACCCTGAACTAGATAGCGTAAGTTTTAGCATTAGCATTAGCAGGGGCATATGATGCAAGAAACCAAGCTTATTCAGCATCAGCCAAAAAAAAAAAAAAACCCACTCCCATTTCACCCCTCCGTTCGTTCGAAATACCTGTCCAGTTGAGCTTTAAATTTGTTTAGGCTATCAACTTCAACAAGTGATGGAAGTCGGTTCCACCAACCAACCACCCGCTGGCCAAAGGCAAATTTCCGCACATCTATCCGACATCCGTCCTTCCTCAATTTGAATTTATGCCCTCTGAGGTGATTATTCTGAGAAAGGTGAAGAATCCCATTGGCATTGAGCATGCTCAAACCATTCAAAGCCTTATACACCTCTATCAGATCACCTCGCCGGTGCCTAGTCTCCAGACTCTGTAATTTGCAAAACTTAAGCCTTTCTTCGTAAGAGCAACCCTTTGTTCCATTTACTAATCTTGTTGCCCTTCTCTGTACCCGTTCCAGCAGTCTACATCCTTCTTGAAATGAGGCCTCCAGACCTGTATACAGTACTCAAGATGTGGCCTTACCATTGCCTTATACAAGGGAATAATCACCTCCTTATCCCTGCTAGAAAAATTCCTGTATATCATTGACAAGACACCATGAGCTACTCTTGCAGCTCGTCTGCACTGCTCAGAGAACTTCATATCTGCCTGCACAATTACCCCCAGGTCCTTTTCATTCTCCACCACTGTCAGTGTAGTACCGCAGAGTTGATACGTTGCTCTGGGGTTACTGTTTCCCATATGCAGCACTTTACATTTGTCGATGTTAAACCTCATTTGCCACCTCTCAGCCCATCTGTTCAACCTTTCCAGATCCTGTTGCAGCAGCATAGCGTCAGTATTGTCCTTAACGACCCTGCCAACCTTTATATCATCTGCAAACTTGGACATTAAACTTGTTATCCCATCATCAATATCATTCATAAACACCGAAAACAACAACGGACCCAACACTGAACCTTGAGGAACTCCACTAATAACATTAGTCCATGTTGAGCAGTGTCCATTGATTACCACTCTGTCTTCTGCCACTCAACCATCCCCTTATCCATAGCAGCAATTTGCCTCCAATGCCACACTGCTCCAATTTGTGCAGCAGTCTTCCATGTGCAACAGTATCAAAAGCCTTTCTAAGATCCAAATATATAATATCAAAGTTATTCCCTGCATCCAGTTCTTTTGTGACTACATCATAGTATCCAATCAAATTGGTCAGGCAAGACCTGCCCTTAACAAAACCATGCTGCGTCTGAGCTATAACTGAATTCTTGTCTAGATGATCCTGCAGTGCTTCTTTAACCAGTGCCTCCATTAATTTACCTGGAACAGAAGTTAAACTAACAGGTCTATAATTACTTGTGTCAGCCTTTGAACCTCCTTTGTGAATTGGGGTCACATTTGCACATCTCCAGTCCATAGGTACCTCCCCTGAGTCCAAGGAAGCTCTCATAATTATGGCTAAGGGTTTGCTTACTTCCTTTGCTGCCTCCTTTAATATAACTGGATAGATCCCATCCACCCCAGGTGCCTTTTTTATGTTTGTCCTCAACAATCTCTCCTCCACTTTCCTCTCAGTTATTACAAAATCATCCAGCTCACTGCCAATGTTTACTTTACCTACATCATTCTCCTTCCTGAATAACTCCTCATGCGTGAATGTAGATGCAAAATACTCGTTTAGATTGTTAGCCACCTGAGCAGGATCCTCAACTGTTGAACCATCAATATCCAGTGGACCAATCTGATTCATCCCTTTCCTTTTCGAGTTCAAGTATGTAAAGAACTCTTTTCTGTTTTTCTTTGCATCCTTTGCCAAGGATTTTTCATAGTCTGCCTTTGCCTGCCTAATCTCCTTTGTGACTTGGTTACAGACCAACTTATATCTATCATAGGCTTCCATGTCACCCATTAATTTGTATGTATCCCATGCATTTTTCTTCTCTGCCACATGTCTCATTAGTTCATCTGACAACCATTTAGGCCTAAACCTTGAACAATATTTCTTAGTTGGTATGTAAAGCCTGGTAGCCTCCAAGATTAGTTCCTTGAATGCTTCCCATTTTGAGTTTGCTGTTGGTAACATCATCAGTTGGTCCCACTGTATAGAATTTAAATACTGTCTCAGACCATCATAGTCGCCTTTACGAAAACAAAAACCCTTCCCTTTACCTCTGATGGTAGTTGCCTCCTTGAGTAAATCCCACTTCAACACACTGTGATCACTGCCACCTAGTGGTTCATTTATCTGCAGGTTCTTAATGCATGAAGAATCACTACTGATAATCAGATCAAGAGTATTGCTCCCTCTTGTTGCCTCACGAACATGCTGATGTAGAAAACAATCATCCAATAAATCCACAAAAGCCTTGCTAGTGTGCGAGTGACCAACCCACAAATTCCAGTCAATATCTGGGAAATTAAAGTCCCCCATTATAAGACTCTCTGATTTACTGGCCCACTCTATTTCCCTGTACAATATCTTATTATACTCATCAGAGTCATTAGGCCTATAGCACACTCCTACTCTCAATTTTGATTTCCCTATGCTTATGTCACACCAAACTGACTCGACGCTGCCCTGTCCATCGATGTCGACTGGCTTCACTTCCTTGGACTTTATGTGTTTCTTAATTAATAACATAACCCCTCCTCCCCTCCTGTCCTGTCTATCCTTTCTATACACATTGTATTCCCCAAATTCCAGTTCCGCATTACTTATATCTGTGTGACACCACGTCTCTGATATCCCAACAATATCTGCCTTTGATGTTTTGAGCAATACCTCAAATTCATCAAATTTATTTACCAAACTCCTAGCATTGGTGTACACGCAGGTATACATGCACCTGTTTCTATTCTTAGCTACCCTAACACAACCCATGTGTTTACTTGTACCGCAATGACTACCAGCAGTCTCTGAAATATCCTGCATCTTGTTTTTCAGACTTCTGCTCATTTCAATAGAAGCAGTGCAAGAATCACTTCCACCTCTGCCACTGGCTACTGTTAATCTATTAGTCCTTGTATCCCCCCCAACTAGCAGTTTTCGGACCCACCTAACACTGCCTCGACAGCATCAGCAAAAATTCTTGCACCCTTTCTATTTAAGTGTATCCCATCCCTGTAGAAGCAATCTCTCCTGTTAACAAGTACAGTCCAGGCTGAAAAAAATTCTACCCCTTGAGCCTTGCACAATCCCTCCAGGGCCGAATTGATCGACAAGGCTCTCATCATATACTCCCTCCTATCGTGTCTGGGCAGAATTGCAGACACTTTCAAGTTCAACCCTAATTCACGGCTTTTTTTCAACAGTGACCTGTACTTGCTAAGTAATTCCGCCGGTCTCCTACTCTTAATATCATTAGTGCCAACGTGTACAACTATATCACCTTTTGTGCCCTTAAAAGATGATATCCGCTCTACGTCATCAACCTTTGCCCCTGGCAGACATACCCTGGTCCTATTCCACCTATCCTTTTTACAAAGGATGTTCCCCGTTTCCCTGACAATAGAGTCACCAACAACTACTAGTTCCTGTGGGACCAGCGCATTCTGCCTAGGGGGCTGCTTCTGTGTTGCCTGATGACCAAGTGCAAGCTCTGGCGTTGATGTGGGCAGCTGAGAGCTTGATGGGCCCCTCAATTTATTTCCTTCGAGGGCATCCACCCTGTCCTTCAAGCTCTCATAAAGGCCCATAACAACGCTGAGTTGTCGCCTGATTTCCTTGCACTCCTTACATCGTGCACACACAAAGACATCCCCCTTGGCAGTATCATGTCCCGTACCCGACTGCTCCGCAAACATCAAGCAAACAGTGCATTTTAATAGACTGTGATTCAGAGGGCAACTGCCCCCCTCAGTTCTCCCCTGAACCACAGCACTCCCATTAGCTTGAGCCTTTTGCTTTGCTGCCTGGTCAGAGTCATGATTCCGATTTAATTCAATAAAATTCAAAACAAAAATTAAATCCTTAAGTTATATCCCAAAACAGTTATGTTATATATATATTTTTTTCGGTATCTAGTGTTTTCTACGAGTTCCCTTTATACAACTTCCGTATCACGTGTACCACTATAGTTATGTATTAATTATTTGTTAGATTAAGTCGTTATATATATATATATATATATATATATAGAGTTAAAAGTACAATTTAATTGACAATAAAGCTAATCAAGATTAATAGATTTACTGATTAATTGACAATATTATATTATGCACTATACGACACTAAGCTTATGCTATCGTGTAAAAATGGCGGGAATTCACGAACAGTATTTCTACGGACTCGTAAGTATTGATTAGCTTCCAAATCTCGCTATCTCAATTTAGAATAAACTAAGGATTCTGACTAGGTCTATAATCTACTTATAGAAGATAATTTGATATAACAGTTGGTTAATAAATCGACTAAATTTGGTTAAAAAAAAAAAATTTGGTTTGTGACACATGGATTTGATACAGTTACCGATACTAAGTAATATCTACAAAATCTCTGTCTAAGTTAAACTTTAAACTAAGTATCGTAACTAGGAATATAAAGCTACTCTAGAAAATAAGTTAATATGACAATTTAAACTAATAAAGCAGAAAATAAATCAGGAAAAACTTCTCTGTTTGAAGAGCTTTAAGGAGCAATGTCCGCACAGGCTAACCTCGCACCCAGATTTTTAACGTAAAATTAGATAGCGAGTATAGTAGAATCAATTAATCAGTAAAATTTACTAATCTTATTAAATTTCATTGTCAATTAAATTGTAATGTTTAACTAAATACATATAACGAACTAGTTTTTACAAATGTAACATTATAAATTAATACATATAACTTGACAGGAGATAAGAAAGTCATAACGTAACTCGGAGGTAATATTAGATACTCAAATACATATATATAGTGTTATAACTGCATTGGGATATAAGTTTAGGGTTATATTTTATATTGGAATTTTATTTGATATTAAATAGAAATCATCTCAGACCAGAGCAGCAAAGGAAAAGGTTCAAACTAATGGGAGTGCTGCGGCTCAGAGGAGAACTGAGGTGGGCGGTTGTCCACTGAATCACAGCCTTTTGAAATGCACTGCTTGTTTGGTGTTTGAGGAGCAATCAGGAATGGGACATGACACTTTCAAGGGGAATGTCTTTGTGTGTGTGCAATGTAAGGAGTGCGAGGAAATCAGGCACCAACTCAGCATTGTTATGGGCCTATATGAGAGTTTGAAGGACCAGGTGGATGCCCTCAAAGGATTCAAATTGAGGGCCCACCAAGCTCTCAGCTGCCCACATCAATGCCAGAGCTTGCACTCAAACATCATGCAACACAGTGGCAACCCCCAAGGCAGAATGCGCTAGTCCCAAAGTAACTAGTTGTTGTCGGTGACTATTGCCAGGGAAACAGGGAACATATTGTGCACAATATGTTCCCTGTTCCCTGATAGGTGGAACAGGCCTAGGGCATGTCTGCCAGGGGAAAAGGTTGATCACTTTGTAGAGCAGATATCCTCTTTTAAGTGTACAAAAGGTGATATTGTTGTACACGTTGGCACTAATGATATTAAGAGTAGGAAACCAGCAGAATTACTTAACAAGTACAGGTCAATGTTGGAAAAAAAGCTGAGTTAGGGTTGAATTTGAAAGTGTCTGCAATTCTGCACAGACACGATAGGAGGGAGCATATGATGAGAGCCTTGTCGATCAATTCGGCCATGGAGAGATTGCGCAAGGGGTAGAATTTTTCTCAGCCTGGTCTGTGCTTGTTAACAGAAGAGACTGCTTCTACAGGGATAGGATACATTTAAATAGAAAGGGTGAAAGAATATTTGCCGATGCTATCTAGGCACAGTTAGGTGGATCGGAAAACTGCTAGCTTGGGGGGAGGATACACGGCCTAAGAGATTAACAGTAGCGGTTGGCAGAGGTGAAAGTGATTCTTGCATTGCTTCTATTGAAATGAGCAGCAGCCTGGAAAACAAGGTGCAGAGGATTCCTGAGACTGCTGGGAGTCATTGCGGAACAAGTAAATAGATGGGCTGTGTTAGGGTAGCTAAGAATAAAAACAGGTGCATGTATACTTGTGTGTACACCAATGCTAGGAGTTTGGTAAATAAATTTTATGAATTTCAGGTGTTGGTCAAAAGTTCAAATGCAGATATTGTTGGGATAACAGAGACGTGGTGTCACAAGGATATAAGGAATGCAGAACTGGAATTTGGGGAGTACAATGTGTACAGGAAGGATAGGAAGGGAGGAGGGGTTATGCTATTGGTTAAGAAACACAAAATCCAAGGAAGTACAGCCAGTCGACATGTTGAACAGTGCAGTATCGAGTCAGTTTGGTGTGACATAAGCACTGTGAAAGCAAAACTGAGAGTAGGAGTGTGTTAAAGGTCTAATGACTGAGTATAATAAACAACTGTACAGAGCAAAGTTTTTGTGGATTTATTGGATGATTGTTTTCTACAGTATGTTTGGGAGGCAACTACAGGCAGTAATACTCTTGATCTGATTATCAGTAGTGATTCTTCATGCATTAAGAACCTGCAAATAGAGGAACCAATATGTGGCAATGATGACAGTGTGATGAAGTGGGATTTACTCAGAGATAACTACCATGGGGGTAAGGGAAGGGTTTTTACTTTTGTAAAGTTGACTACGGTGGTCTGAGACAGTATTCAAAGTCTATACGGTGGGATCAACTGATGATGTCACCAACAGCAAATTCAAAATGGGAAGCATTCAAAGAATTAAACTTGAAGCTACTAGGTTTTTCATACTAACTAGCATTAGCATTAGTAGAGGCATTTGATATAAGAAAGCAAGCTTATGCAGCATCAGCCAAAAAAAAAAAAAAAAACCCACTTCCACTTCACCCCTCTGTTCGTTCAAAATACCTGTCCAGCTGAGCCTTAAACTTATTTAGGCTATCAACCTCCACCACAAGGGATGGAAGTCTGTTCCACCAACCAACCACCCGCTGGCTAAAGGCAAATTTCCGCACGTCTATCCTACATCTGTCTTTCCTCAATTTGAATTTATGCCCTCTCAGGTGATTTTTCTGAGCTAGAGGAAGAATCCCATCAGCATTGAGCATGCTCAAACCATTCAAGGCTTTATACACCTCTATCAGATCACCTCGCTGGTGCCTAGTCTCCAGACACTGTAATTTGCAAAACTTAAGCCTTTCTTCGTAAGAGCACCCCTTTGTTCCATTCACTAATCTTGTTGCCCTTCTCTGTACTCGTTCCAGCAGCTCTACATCCTTCTTGAAATGAGGCCTCCAGACCTGTATACAGTACTCTAGGTGTGGCCTGACCATTGCCTTATACAAGGGAATAATCACTTCCTTATCCCTGCTGGAAAAATTCCTGTATATCATTGACAATACTCCATGAGCTACTCTTGCAGCCCGTCTGCACTGCTCAGAGAACTTCATATCTGCCTGCACAACCACCCCCAAGTCCCTTTCATTCTCTACCACTGTCAGTGTAGTACCACAGAGTTGATACGTTGCTCTGGGGTTGCTGTTTCCCATGTGTAGACTAAGAAATATTGTTCAAGATTTAGACCTAAATGGTTGTCAGATGAACTAATTAGACATTTAGCAGAGAATAAAAATGCATGGGATACATATAAATTAACAGGTGACACGGAAGCCTATGACAGATATAAGCTGGTCTGTAACCAATTCAAGGAGGTTAGGCAGGCAAAGGCAGATTACGAGAAATCTTTGGTAAAGGATGCAAAGAAAAACAGCAAAGAGTTCTTTACTTATGTAAACTCTCGAAGGAAGGGGTTGAAGGAAAATGGTCCACTTGATATTGATGGTTCTACTGTTGATGTAGCTAACTAGCTACCTGCTCAGGTAGCTAACAAACTAAATGAATATTTTGCATCTACATTCACTCATGAGTAGTTATTCAGGGAGGGGAATGCAAGAGGCATTTTAAACTCTGGCAGTAAGCTAGATATTCTTGTAATAACTGAGAGTAAAGTGTAGGAGAAATTGCTGAAGATGAACATACAAAAGGCACCTAGGGTGGATGGAATCTATCCAGTTATATTAAAGGAGGCAGCAAAGGAAGTAAGCAAACAATTGGCCATAATTATGAGAGCTGTCTTGGATTGAGTGGAGGTATCCCATGGACAGGAGATGTGCAAATGTGACCCCCAATCCACAAAGGAAGATCAAAGGGAGACAGAGGAAATTACAGACTTGTTAGTTTCACTTCTGTACCAGGGAAATTAAGGAGGAACTGGTTAAAGAAGCACTGCAGGATCATCTAGATGAGACTTCAGTTTACAGCTCGGACACAGCATGGGTTTTTTAAGGGAAAGACTTGTCTGACCAAGTTGACTGGATACTATGGTGTGGTCTCAAATGAACTGGATGCAAAGATTAATTCTGATATCATATATTTGGATCTTAGAAAGGCTTTTTATACTGTTGTACAGGGAAGACTGCTGCACAAATTAGAGCAGTGTGGCATTGGAGGAAAATTGTTGTTATGGATAAAAGGATGGTTGAGTGGGAGAAGGCAGAGTGGTACTCAATGGACACAGCTCTTCGTGGACTAATATTATTAGTGGAGTCCCCTAGAGTTCAGTATTGTGTCCATTGTTGTTTTCTGTATTTATTAATGATATATCAGGCTTAATGTCGAAGTTTGCAGATGATACAAAGGTCTGGAGGGTTGTTAATGACACTAATTACAGAAAGCTTCTTCAACAGGATCTAGAAAAGTTCAGCAGGTAGGCTGAGCGGTAGCAACTGAAGTTTAACATTAACAAATGTAAAGTACTGCATATGGGAAGCAGTAACCCCAGAGTAATGTATCAACTGTATGGTACTACACAGATAGTGGCAGAGAGTGAAAAGGACCTGGGGGTAATTGTGCAGGCAGATATGAAATTTTCTGAGCAGTGCAGACGATCTGCAAGAGTAGCTCATGGTGTCTTGTCAATCATATACATGAATTTTTCTAGAAGGGATAAGGAGTTGATTATCCCCTTGTATAAGGCAATGGTCAGGCCACACCTTGAGTACTGTATACAGGTCTAGAAGCCTAATTTTAAAGAAGCCTAATTTTAAAGATGTAGCGCTGTTGGAACAAGTATAGAGAAGGGCAACAAGATTAGTGAATGGAACAAAGGGTTGCTCTTACAAAGAAATGCTTAAGTTTTGCAAATTACAGTGTCTGGAAACTAGGTATCTGAAAGGTGATCTGACTGAGGTGTATAAAGCCTTCAATGGTTTGAACATGCTCAATGCTGATGGGACTCTTCTTCTTGCTCAGAATAATCGCCAGAGAGGGCATAAATTCAAATTGAGGAAAGGCAGTTTTAGGATAGATGTGTGGAAATTTGCCTTTAGCCAGCAGGTGGTTGATTGCTGGAACAAACTTCCACCTGTTGTAGAAGTTGATAGCTTAAATATAAGGCAGAACTAGACAAACATTTGGAGCAAGTGGATGGGTGAAATGAGAAGAGTGTGTGTTTTTATTTTGCTGATGCTATATAAGCTTGCTTTCTTGCATCATGTGCCTTTGGCTAATACGGTTCTTTTGAATAATCATTGCTTATAACAATGAACAGCAAATTTTAGGTCTTATCTTGTTACGGGCATGAAAGTTAGTTCACTTTATAGATTTTGGGGTGCGAACCATGGAAACAGTGCTTAAAATTGTTGATTGGCCCTTGTTTTTGAAGAAAATTGTTTTTTATATTTATACAAGGTATTTTTTATTTATATGACAGTAAGATGTAGCTACGAACGTTCTTGAGTCAAACACGGGATCTTTTCGCGTGTATTCAGCTTTGGGAGCATCCCTTTTCATGAATCCAACAATAACAAGTACAGGTCACTGTTGAAAAAAAGCCGTGAATTAGGGTTGAATTTGAAAGGTCTGCAATTCTGCCCATACACAATAGGAGGGAGTATATGATGGGAGCCTTGTCGATCAATTCGGCCCTGGAAAGACTGTGCAAGGCTCAAGGGGTAGAATTTTTTTCAGCATGGTCTGTACTCGTCAACAGGAGATATTGCTTCTACAGGGATGGGATACACTTAAATAGAAAGGGTGCAAGAATATTTGCTGATTCTATCGAAGCAGTGTTAGGTGGGTCGGAAAACTGCTAGCATGGGGGGATACAAGGACTAATAGATTAACAGTAGCCACTGGCAGAGGTGAAAGTGATTCTTGCACTGCTTCTATTGGAATGAGCAGCAGCCTGGAAAACAAGATGCAGGGTATTTCAGAGACTGCTGGGAGTTATTGTGGTACAAGTAAACATTTGGGTTGTGTTAGGGTAGCTAAGAATAGGAACAGGTGCATGTATACTTGCGTATATATCAATGCTAGGAGTTTGGTAAATAAATTTGATGAATTTGAGGTATTGCTCAAAACATCAAAGGTAGATATTGTTGGGTTATCAGAGACGTGGTGTCACACAGATATAAGGAATGCAGAACTGGAATTTGGGGAGTACAATGTGCACAGAAAGGATAGACAGGATAGGAAGGGAGGTGGGGTTATGCTAGTAGTTAAGAAACACATAAAATCCAAGGAAGTGAAGCCAGTCAACATCGCTGGACAGTGCAGTGTCGAGTCAGTTTGGTGTGACATAAGCACTGGGAGATCAAAATTGAGAGTAGGAGTGTGTTAATGGCCTAATGACTCTGATGAGTATACAAAAGGCCCCTGTTATAACGCGGTTTGCTTTACGCTGATTCGCTATAACGCTGTTCTTATATTATAACCCCTATCTGATTATAACGCTGTCACAAATCACTATAACGCTCTTTTACAGATTGTATTTTTGGCATATTTAACGAAATCGTTTCATTTGATGGAGTTGATAGCTTGAAAATGAATAGGAAAACGGCATTAAAATTATTGAAGAGGGATATTATGTGTTATACTTCTCAACAAGTTTTAAACATAGATGAAGCAGGACTTTTGTGGAAACGAATGCCTAAAAGAAGTTTCATATTGAAAGAGGTAAAAAACATGCCAGGTTTCAAAGCGACGAAGGCTCGGTTGACTTTACTGTTGGGTGGTAACGCTGCGGGGGATTTAAAATTAATACCCCTTTTAGTTTATTTGAAAGAGGGCCAAAGTTCGACCCAAAATCGACACATTTTTCTTGATTAAATTCATCAATTAAATTAAATCAATTTAGATCAATTAAATTCATGATTTTAATTGGAATTAAGTTTAATTATGTTACGTAAGTAAAAAGTAAAAAAAAAAAGTAAAGTGCAGCCATTATCAACCCACTGCAGGATGGAAGCCTCCTCAACAATTCATGTTGAGGGAAATGGACCATAATCTGCCACGCTGGTCCAGTGCGGGTTGGCAGATCGACCGTATTCAGCAGTCAGGGGCTTGAACCCCGGTCTACTCAAAGAGCATGTGCTACTGCACTCCCGCTCGTGCCCACTCGGCTACGAAGGCCTTTAACCATATAATTATATACGTATGTAATGCAGAATATTTTATATGTACAAATATTTTAATATTAAATATTTTGACCGACATTTGTGCATCTTTTCACTACGTTTATTATTGATTAGGAAATATCCTATGGCACCGACCGCAACTCACAAATACATGTTACCTTATGGGAATGCGGCGCTCGCTTAGCGTGGATTCACTTAGCGCTCTGTTTTTATGGAATGAATTATCAGCGTTAAGCGGGGGTCACCTGTAATAAGAAACTGCACAGGGAAATAGAGTGGGCCAGTAAATCAGAGAGTAGTAGTAGTAGTAGTAGCATTTGATGCAAGAAAGCAAGTGTATGAGCTTATGCAGCATCAGCCAAAAAAAAAAAAAAAAAAAATCACACCATTCCCTCCAAATGCCTGTCCAGTTCCTCCTTAAATTTATTCAACCTATCAATTTCCACGACAGATGGAAGTTTGTTCCAGCAATTAACCACCCGCTGGCTAAAGGCAAATTTCCGCACATCTAATCTACATCTGTCTTTTCTTAATTTGAATTTATGCCCCCTTAGGTTCGTAATCTGAACAAGTGGAAGGATCCCATCAGAATTCAGCGTGCTCAACCCATTCAAGGCCTTATATACCTCAATCAGATCACCGCGCAGGTGCCTAGTCTCCAGCCACTGCAATTTGCAGAACTTAAGCCTCTCTTAGTAAGAGGATCCCTTCATTCCCCTCACCAATCTTGTTGCCCTTCTCTGTACACGGTCAAGCAAATCTACATCCTTCCTAAAATGAAGCCTCCAGACCTGTACGCAGTACTCAAGGCGTGGCCTGACCATTGCCTTATACAGAGGGATAATCACTTCCTTTTCCCTGCTAGCAAAATTCCTATATATCATTGACATAACCCCATGACCTGCCCTGGCAGCCTGTCTGCATTGCTCAGAAAACTTCATATCTGACTGCACAATTACTCCCAGGTCTTTTTCATTTTCTACCACCTTAAGTGTAGTACCACACAGTTGGTACGTTTCTCTGGGGTTACTTCTACCCATATGCAGTACTTTGCATTTGTCAAGGTTAAACTTCAGTTGCCACTTCTTAGCCCATTTGCCCAAATTATCTAGATCCTGTTGCAGTAGCACACTGCCATTACTGTCATTAACAACCCTGCCAACCTTTGTATCATCTGCAAACTTCGACATTAAGCCTGATATACCTTCAACAATATCATTGATAAATATACAAAACAACAGTGGACCTAACACCGAACCCTGTGGGACTCCACTAATAACATTAGTCCAAGAAGAGCAGCACCCATTGATTACCACCCTCTGTCTTCTCTCACTTCACCATCCTTTTATCCATTGTAACAACTTACCCTTAATATCATTCTGCTCCAATTTGTACAATAGTCTTCCATGCGCAACAGTGTCAAAAGCTTTCCTGAAATCGAAATATATGATATCAAAATTATTTTTTGCATCCAATTCCTTTGTAACCACATCATAATATCCTATCAAATTTGTCAGACGAGACTTTCCCTTAACAAACCCATGCTGTGTCTGAATGATTGCTGCAGTCTTGTCTAGATGATCCTGCAATGCATCTTTAACCAGTGACTCCATTATTTTACCCGGAACAGAAGTTAAACTAACTGGTCTGTAATTAGTTGTGTAACCCTTCAATCCCCCTTTGTGAATGGGGGATACATTTGCACATCTCCAGTCCGTGGGAACCTCCCCTGAGTCCAAGGACGCTCTCATAATTATGGCTAAGGGTTTGCTTAGTTGCTTTGCCGCCTCCTTTAATTGTACACATTGTACTTCTTGGGGAGTACAATGTGTACAGAAAGGATAGACAAGATAGAAAGGGAGGAGGTGTTATGCTCTTAATTAAGAAAAACATAAAATCAAAAGTGCATCCAGTTGATATAGATGAACAGTGGACTGTTGAGTCAGTTTGGTGTGACATAAGTACTGCGAAAGCAAAAATAAGAGTAGGAGTGTGTTATAGGCCTAATGACTCGAATGAGTACAATGAACAATTGTACAGAGAAATAGAGTGGGCTAGTAAATCGGAATGTCTTATAATGGGGGATTTTAACTTCCCAGATATTGACTGGAACTGGTGGGTTGGTCACTCACACACTAGTCAGACTTTTGTGGATTTATTGGATGATTGTTTCCTGCAGCAGCAGCATGTTCGAGAGGCAACCAGAGAAAGTAATACTCTTGATCTGGTTATCAGCAGTGATCATTCGTGTAATAAGAATTTGCAGATAAAGGAACCACTAGGTGGCAGTAATCACAGTGTACTGATGTGGGATTTACTTAAAGATTTAATTACCATCAGGGGTAAAGGAAAGGGTTTTTGCTTCTTTAAAGGTGAGTACAGTGGTCTCCGACAGTTTTTAAATTCTGTACAGTGGGATAAACTGACGATGTGAACAACTGTAAATTCTAAGTGGGAAGCATTCAAAGAATTAATCGTGGAAGCTACTAAAAGTTTCATACCTATAAGAAATACTGTTCAAGATTTAGGCCTAATGGTTATCTAATGAACTAATGAGACTTGTAATAGAGAAGGAAAATGCATGGGATGCATATAAATTATCAAGCGACTCAGAAGCCTATGGCAGATATAAGCTAGTCTGTAATCAGGTCACAAAGGAGGTTAGGCAGGCGAAGGCAGATTACGAGAAATCCTTGGCAAAAGATGCTAAGAAAAACAGCAAGGATTTCTTTACTTATATAAACTCTAAAAGGAAGGGGATGAATCTGATTGGTCCACTTGACATCGATGGTTCGACTGTTGATGATCCTGCTCAGATAGCAAACAAACTGAATGAGTATTTTGCATCTACATTCACACATGAGGAATTATTAAGGTTTGAAAATGACAGAAGGTTATCAAATTGCAGCAGGATACTTAATGATTTTGTAATAACTGAAAGCATTATAATGGGGGATTTTAATTTTCCAGATATTGACTGGAATTTGTGGGTTGGTCACTCACACACTAGCAAGGCTTTTGTGGATTTCCTGGATTATTGTTTTCTACATCAGCATGTTCGGGAGGCAACTAGAGGGAGTAATACTGTTGATCTGATTATCAGTAGTGATTCTTCATGCATGAAGAATCTGCAGATAAAGGAACCATAAGGTGGCAGTGATCACAGTGTGCTGAAGTGGGATTTACTCAAAGATAACTACCATCAGGGGTAAAGGGAAGGGTTTTTGCTTTTGTAAAGGCGACTACGATGGTCCGAGACAGTATTTAAATTCTATACAGTGGGATCAACTGATAATGTTACCAACAGCAAATTCAAAATGGGAAGCATTTAAAGAATTTATCTTGGAAGCTACTAGGCTTTACATACCAACTAAGAAATATTGTTCAAGGTTTAGGCCTAAATTGATGAACTAATGAGACATATGGCAGAGAAGAAACAAAATGCATGGGATACCCTATAAATTAATAGGTGACGTGGAAGCCTATGATAGATATAATCTGGTCTGTAACCAAGTCACAAAGGAGATTAGGCAGGCAAAGGCAGACTGAGAAATTCTTGGTGGTTCGACTGTTGATGATCCTGCTCAGGTGGCTAACAAACTAAATGAGTATTTTGCATCTACATTCACACATGAGGAGATATTTAGGAAGGGGAATGCCAGAGGTGAACTAAACTCTTGCAGTGAGCTAGATGATTTTGTAATAACTGAGAGGAAAGTGGAGGAGAAATTGTTGAGGATAAACATTAAAAAGGCACCCGAGGTGGATGGCATCTATCCAGTTATATTAAAGGAGCCAGCAAAGGAAGTAAGCAAACCCTTAGCCATAATTATAAGAGCTTCTTTGGACTCAGGGGGTACCCATAGACTGGAGCTGTGCAAATGTGACCCCAATTCACAAAGGAGGATCAAAGGCTGACACAAGTAATTATAGACCTGTGAGTTTAACTTCTGTTCCAGGAAAATTAATGGAGGCACTGGTTAAAGAAGCACTGCAGGATCATCTGGACAAGACTTCAGTTATAGCTTGGACACAGCATGGTTTTGTTAAGGGAAAGTCTTGCCTGACCAATTTGATTGGATACTATGATGCAGTCACAAAAGAACTGGATGCAGGGAATAACTTTGATATTATATATTTGGATCTTAGAAAGGCTTTTGATACTGTTGCACATGGAAGACTGCTGCACAAATTGGAGCAGTGTGGCATTTGGAGGCAAATTGCTGCTATGGATAAAGGGGTGGTTGGGTGGGAGAAGACAGAGAGTGGTAATCAATGGACACTGCTCGTCGTGGACTAATGTTATTAGTGGAGTCCCTCAGGACTCAGTGTTGGGTCCATTATCGTTTTCTGTATTCATAAATGATATTGATGATGGTATATCAAGCTTAATGTCGAAGTTTGCAGACGATACAAAGGTTGGCAGGGTTGTCAAGGACACTACTGACACTATGCTGCTGCAACAGGATCTGGAAAGGTTGAGCAGATGGGCTGAGAGGTGGCAAATGAAGTTTAACATTGACAAATGTAAAGTACTACACATGGGAAACAGCAACCCCAGAGCAACGTATCAACTCTGTGGTACTACACTGACAGTGGTAGAGAATGAAATAGACCTGCGGGTGGTTGTGCAGGCAGATATGAAGTTCTCTGAGCAGTGCAGACGGGCTGCAAGAGTAGCTCATGGTGTATTGTCAATGATATATAGGAATTTTTCTAGCAGGGATAAGGAGGTGATTATTCCCTTGTATAAGGCAATGGTCAGGCCACACCTAGAGTACTGTATACAGGTCTGGAGGCCTCGTTTCAAGAAGGATGTAGAGCTGCTGGAACGAGTACAGAGAAGGGCAACAAGATTAGTGAATGGAACAAAGGGGTGCTCTTACGAAGAAAGGCTTAAGTTTTGCAAATTACAGTGTCTGGAGACTAGGCACCAGCGAGGTGATCTGATAGAGGTGTATAAAGCATTGAATTGTTTGAGCATGCTCAATGCTGATGGCATTCTTCCTCTCGCTCAGAATAATCACCTGAGAGGGCATAAATTCAAATTGAGGAAAGACAGATGTAGGATAGACGTGTGGAAATTTGCCTTTAGCCAGCGAGTGGTTGGTTGGTGGAATAGACATCCATCACTTGTCGTGGAAGTTGATAGCCTAAATAAGTTTAAGGCTCAGCTGGACAGGTATTTTGAATGAACAGAGGGGTGAAGTGGAAGTGGTTTTTTTTTTTTTTTTTTTTTTTTGGCTGATGCTGCATAAGCTTGCTTTCTTGCATCAAATGCCTCTACTAATGCTAATGCTAAATGCCAGGCATAATGGTGTTTTATATTCATTTGCTTTCTCCATTAGCTGTGATATTACGTGAAGGTGATCCATAGTTGAGAATCCTGTCCTAAAGCCAGCTTGCTCTTTTGGTTGATTCTCATCAAGTATTCTTTCTAATCTGTTAGTAATGACCCTTGTGAACAACTTGTAGATGTGGGATAACAAGCTAATTGGTCTATAATTTCCAATTTCTGATTTATCTCCTTTCTTATGCAGCAAAACTATGATTGCATTATTCCACTGCTTAGGCGTCACACCTTTTCTAATGCACTTTGTGAAGAGCCTTGCCAGTTTTTGTGTTATGTCTCTTTCTCCCAATTTTAACAACTCTACAGTAACTTCATATTCCCCCGGGGCTTTCTGATTCTTCATTTTCTTCAATGCATGTTCTACCTCATCAGAAAGAATATCGGGTATGTCGTATGTGTTGCTACTTTGCAATCCATCTTCCCCACTGCTGACATCATTCCCTCGCTCCTTGTATAATTCTCTATAGTAGTCTTCTACTATTTGAATTATGCCTTCTCTGCTGTTTATAAGTACACCATCGCTATTCTTCAGTTTCAGTATCATTTGTCTTTCTGTATTACTGCTCATGGCTGCTGATTTAAATCCTTTGTTTTCCCTTAATGCTTTTTCTACTTTTCTTGTTTTAAATCTTCTTATGTCCTCTGTGAGTCTCTTTCTAATGGCTTTGCATAACTCAGTATACTCAATTTTCTCCCTGTCAGTGTTTTTGTTGCTCTTCATTTGTCGTCTTCGGTTCATCATGACAAGCGTTTCTTGACTAATTTTTTCTTCTTTGGATTTCTTTTTCCCTATAGGTTTCTTGGGCTTTATTACTTTCAGAAAGTTGTAATATTCCTCGTCGATATCTTGGTCCTGAGCAGTCTGCAGAAGCTCAAACTTGTTCTTAAGTTCCAGTACATACTGCTTTTTCTCCTCCTCTGTTATCTCAAAGACCTTTGTATTATTTACTCGAGTCAGTTTTTTCCTTTCCTTTATCTATATCAAGTGTACATCTTACCATTCTGTGATCACTTCCAACATTTACCTTATTCAGGATGGTAACATCATTCACAATATATCTTCTGTTAGTGAGGATGAAGTCGATTTCATTAGTTGTTAATCCATTTGGACAATTCCATGTCCACTTTCTGTTCACCCTTTTCTTGAAAAACGTGTTCATTACTGACAGTCCTTGAGATTCTGCAAATTCCATAAGTCTTTCATCTCTTTTATTTCTTTCACCCATTCCAAAATTTCCTATAGTTCCTCTTTCTGCACTGTTTTGCCTTTTTCCAATCTTAGCATTGAAGTCCCCCATAATGATAGTGTAGTGGGTTTTCTGCTCATCTAGAAGACTCTCAATTTCGGTGTACATTTCTTCAACCTCTTCATCATCATGGCTCGATGTTGGTGCATAAATCATTATATTCTTTAGCTTGTACCTCTTAGAAATCTTGAGTATTAGTCCTGACACCCTTGGTGATGTACTTTTGAATTCCAAAATGTTGTTTTTAAAATCTTTATGGACCAGAAACCCAACTCCACCTTCACTGTTTCCATTGGTGTAAAGCAGATTTCCACTTGATAAACTTATAAGTGATTCATTTCTTCTTCTTGTTTCAGCAAAACCGATGATATTCCAATTCACATTTTCTAATTCCTTTTCCAGCTCTAATATCCTGTCTTCACCGATGAATGATCTTACGTTATAACATGCCAAGTTCAGTTTCCGTGCATGGCAGCCTGGTCGTACTCAGAGATTCTTAGCACCCCCTGCTTCCACTCTGATCCTCTCGCTGCCGTAAGAGGGAGAGTGAAAGCTTCTGGGGACTGAGGGCCATTTGCTTTGTAGTGCTGTCATATGCTGGAGGGTTTGGGCTTTTCCTTTTCACACTGACCAGGCGTCTTGAAGAGAACCACTCTACACGTTCGTTGCCACCTAAGTGACGTAATAGAGCTTACCATCGAGAAGGTGTGCATGAGTGGATTTTAGGGAGGCAGGCCAACCGGATATTGGATCCATCAGTGTTTTAGGCTGAGTGTCTGATAACACACAGGATACCTGTTCCCCTCTAAGCCCCTGACAGTGGTAGAGAATGAAAAGGATCTGGGGGTAATTGTGAAGGCAGACACGAAGTTTTCTGAGCAGTGCAGACAGGCTGCAAGAGTAGCTCATGGTGTCTTGTCAATGATATACAGGAATTTTTCTAGCAGGGATAAGGAGGTGATTATTCCCTTGTATAAGGCAATGGTCAGGCCATACCTTGAGTACTGTATACAGGTCTGGAGGCCTTGTTTCAAGAAGGATGTAGAGCTGTTGGAACAAGTACAGAGAAGGGCAACAAGATTAATGAATGGAACAAAGGGTTGCTCTTACAAAGAAAGAGCTTAAGTTTGGTAAAATTTGGCTCCATAATATTGATAATGTAACAGATTACATCACATCACATCTTCTAAAAGTGGCCAAGGACACAATACCATTATCAAATCCCCCTGGTCGCAAGCATTATAATTACTGGTGGAATGACGAATGCACAAAAGCAAAAATCAAAGCCTTGAATTTATTTCGGCAATGTCCAACCACACCCAATCTCATTAATTATAAGAAGCTAAGAGCAAATGCACAATTTGTACAAAGGCAAGCCAAGAAAGAATCCTGGCTCCGTTTTGCATCGACCTTTAACAGAAACACTGATCCAAAAACTATATGGAAAAAAATTATACAGTTATCTGGTAAGTTTCCTACTATACCTTCTCCAATCCTCTCCTGGAAAGGGCAAGACCTATCCAGTCCCTTAGATATTGCTAATGCTTTGGGCAATATTTGCTGAAAATAATTTGCTGAAATCTCAGCAGCATCAGCCTATTCTACATCATTCAAACGAATTAAAAACACCAAAGAAAAGCATGCTATTAACTTTCAAACTGCCCGCCTTCTTTCATATAACAAACCTCTGCAATACTCTGAACTTTTGCATGCTATTAGAACAGCCCACAATGGTGCTGCAGGGCCAGATGGGATTTATTATGTCATGCTACAACATCTTGATGACAAAGCTATGCACTTGCTGCTGGTTTTTTACAATCATATATTTTCAGAAAATGTTTTTCCAGCTTCCTGGCATCACTCTACTGTTTTGGTATTTCTAAAGCCTGGGAAAGATCCAACCAACCCCCATAGCTATAGACCAATATCTCTCTCAAACTGACTCAGAAAAATCCTAGAAAAGATTGTCCACAGACTCGTCTGGATCATTGAGTCAGAACATCTAATGAGCAATAGTCAATATGGCTTTCGTAAAAATAGGTCGTGCTTAGATCTTATGGTCAAGGCTGAATTCGCCATTCGAAATGCCTTTATTAAATGTGAACATCTTGTAATGGTTTCAATAGACATAGAGAAGGCTTTTGATACCACCTGGTGGCATGGCATACTTAGTGATCTTTACTCCCTTGGTCTGCGGGGCAACCTTCCTACATACTAGATCGTTTCAAGTTCGGTACCAACATGCCCTCTCCAACGTTCATGCAGGAAGGTGTTCCACAAGGATCAGTACTGAGTGCCACTCTGTTTGCTCTTAGAATAGAATCTATTACAAGACAGCTTCCAAATACAGTCGAGACTTATCTTTATGCAGATGACCTTTCCATTTCCTGCCATTCCCAAAATATGAGGTCTATTGAACGGCAGCTTCAGATATCACTTAATAAAATATAACAGTGGGCTAGCCTCAATGGCTGTCGGCTCTCTCGCAGCAGAAAACAGTTGCTATCCATTTTTGTAGGCAGCGCAAACTTCATCCGCATCCCGAACTTCAAATTTCTAATGTCTCCATCCCAGTCACTAATAATATCAGATTTCTAGGATTAATCCTTGACAAAAAGTTAAATTTTATAGACCATATTAAAAATGTACGTACTTCCTCTCTAAAAAAGTTAAAACATACTCAAAGCTCTTATCCGCCCAAACATGGGGTGCAGATCGTACTTCTCTGCTTCGGCTAAAAAGGTCATTAATCAGATCCTGCCTTGATTATGGAGTTCCCATCTATGATTCTGCCAGAATGAGCGCATTACGCTGGCTTGATCCCATTCAACACAGTGCTTTGAGGATTGCACTTGGTGCTTTTAGAACGTCGCCCACACAGTCTCTATATATTGTTGCTCACGAGCCCCCACTATCGTTACGTAGAAAAACACTGTTACTAAAGTATGCTGTTAAGATACAAAGTTGTGCCTCACATCCCATTCAGTCATACTTGTTCAATCCACCATAAGAAAACCTCTTCACAAATAAACCTAGCATAGTAAAGCCAGCTGGTCTTCGCCTCCTTTAACTGATGGAAGTTTGGAATCTTTCCGTTCATTTCGTACAACAGGTAGCAACCTGCTATCAACCACCATGGGCTTCTCTTCCTCTTGTGACTTGTGACACTTATCTTTGCCAATGGGGGAAGGGCATTTTACAAGCATCTAATATCATACAACTTCATGCAGTTCACACTCAAAGATATAGTGATTTTTCCCCAATTTATACAGATGGCTCTAAATCTAATTCAAACATTGGAGCAGCTGCAGTATTTCCGAATACCGCTATTTCAGTTTGGTGTGACATTAAGCACTGGGAGATCAAAATTGCATAGGAGTGTGTTATAGGCCTAATGACTCTCATGAGGATAATAAAAAATTGTACAGGGAAATAGTGGACCAGTAAATCAGTGTCTTATAATGGGGGATTTTAATTTCCCCGATATTGACTGGAATTTGTGGGTTGGACACTCACACACTAGCAAGGCTTTTGTGGATTTATTGGATGATTGTTTTCTAAATCAGCATGTTCGGGAAGCAACTAGAGGGAGTAATACTCTTGATCTGATTATCAGTAGTGATTCTTCATGTATTAAGAATCTGCAGATAAAGGAACCACTAGGTGGCAGTGATCACAGTGTGCTGAAGTGGGATTTACTCAAAGAGGTAACTACCATCAGGGGTAAAGGGAAGGGTTTTTGCTTTCGTAGAGGCGACTACAGTGGTCTGACAGAGTATTTAAATTCTATATGGTGGGACCAACTGATGACGTTACCAACAGCAAATTCAAAATGGGAAGCATTCAAAGAATTGATCTTGGAAGTTACTAGGCTTTACATACCAACTAAGAAATATTGATCAAGGTTTAGGCCTAAATGGATGTCAGATGAACTAATTAGACATGTGGCAGAGAATAAAAATGCATGGGATACATACAGGGTGTCTCAAAAATATTGGTACAAACGTTTAGGGGAGGTAGGTAACATCTAAAGGAATGTGAATCGCATAGGAACCCATAACTGGAAACGTCACCATAGGTCGGTACACGGCGCTGTTCATCAGTTCGGGAGAGGAAAAATTTCTAGTTTACTCATTCAAGCAGTAGTCGCCGCACGAAGAGCATGCATCGATATACGAACTGTGAGCTGGCAGACATGCACCTAGTGTATGGATTAGCAGAGGGCCCACACGGTGTGCACGCCCCCATGCTGCACAACATTGCTTCGCAATAAATGTGTGGGCAGGTATGGTCGTTGACTGCTTAGTCAGCCCATACCTGTTACCATCCCGCATGAACTCTGCTAAATATCGAATCTTTCTTGAACAAATTCTACCAGGGTTACTTGATGATGTTCCAGCAAATGTGAGACACAACATTTGGTTTCAACATGACGGGGCACCAGCCCATTATGGAAGGTGTGTTCGTGACCATTTGAACAGACGTTTTGGGCGTCGATGGATTGGCCGTGGTGGACCCGTTGCCTGGCCCCCATGCTCACCTGATTTATCGAGCCTTGATTTCTTTCTGTGGGGGCCCTCAAATCTATCGTGTATGAATTGCCTGTGGAGACGGAAATGGATTTTGTGGCGAGACTCGTCTGCTGCTGCTACTGTCAAAGAAACTCCAGGTGTGTTCGACCATGTCCGCCAATCCATGCTGTGTCGGTGCCACACATGCATCGCGTCATGGATGACATGGAGGCCTATGATAGATATAAGCTGGTCTGTAACCAAGTCACAAAGGAGATTAGGCAGGCAAAGGATTATGAGAAATCTTTAGCAAAGGATGCAAAGAAAAACAGCAAAGAGTTCTTTACCTATGTAAACTCTAGAAGGAAATGGATGATTCAGATTGGTCCATTGGGTATTAATGGTTCAACTGTTGATGATCCTGCTCAGGTGGCTAACAAACTAAATGAGTATTTTGCATCTACATTCACACATGAGGAGTTATTCAGTGAGGAGAAATTGTTGAAGATAAACATAAAAAAGGCACCCAGGGTGGATGGGATCTATCCAGTTATATTAAAGGAGGCAGCAAAGGGAGTAAGCAAACCCTTAGCCATAATTATGAGAGCTTCCTTGGACTCAGGGGAGTTACCCATGGACTGGAGCAAATGTGACCCCAATGTGCAAATGTGACCCCAATTCACAAAGGAGGATCAAAGGGCAACAAGTAATTATAGACCTGTTATTTTAACTTCTGTTCAGGCTGAGCATTGTGATCAATGGTTATTCTTCAAATCTGGCTAACATAAGAAGTGAGGTTCCCAAGAATTGTTATTGGGACCACAATTGTCTTTGATATTAATAAATTACATAAATGAAGGATGCAGTGCATGTCAAAATTTGCAGATAATATCAAGATTGCTAGAACGATTAATGATTAGTGCCAAGCTAATTCAGAATGACTCAGGCAGACTTCAAGGATGGTCAGAAAAGTGGCAATATCGTTTAAGGTAGCAAAATGCAAGGTCTTAAACTTTAGGTACAGTAACTTCTCAAAATAATTTACACAATTGGTGGGATTGAAAAAAGGATAATAAAAGTAGAAAGGGATTTAGAAGTTATAATATGGCCAGACACACAGCTCTCTGAATTATGTAGATAGGAAGCTAGGAAGGCCCCTTGTGGTCATATCAATGATTCATCGGAATTTATTTGTATAGATAGGGAGGCCATAATCACACTATATAAGCAAATGTAAAACTAGACTTGGAATACTGCACTTTTTTTTTGTTCTCCCATTATCCCATTTGAGTCAGTTGCGTCAGTATATCAAGCTTAATGTCAAAGTTTGCAGATGATACAAAGGTCGGGAGGGTTGTTAATAACAGTAATGACAGTATGCTGCTGCTGTAGCAACAAGATCTGGAAAAGTTGGGCAGATGGGCTGAGAAGTGGCAACTGAAGTTTAACATTGACAAATGGAAAGTACTGCATATGGGTAGCAGTAATCCCAGAAAAATGTACCAACTGGGTGGTGTTACACTCAGGGTAGTGGAGAATGAAAGACCTAGGGCTAATAGTGCAGTCAGATAAGAAGTTTTCTGAGCAGTGCAGACAGGCTACCAGAGTAGGTCATGGGATCTTGTCAATGATATACATGAAATTTGCGAGCAGGGATAAGGAGGTGATTATCCCCTTGTATAAGGCAATGGTCAGGCCACACCTTGAGTACTGCATACAGGTCTGGAAGCCTCATTTTAAAAGGATATAGAATTGTTAGAACGAGTACACAGAAGGGCAACAAGGCTGTTGAGGGGTACAAAGGGGTGCCTTGAGGAGAAAGGCCTAAGTTCTGCAAATTGCAGCATTATAGAGACTAGCCACCTGCAAGGCAATCTGATTGAGGTATATAGGGCCTTGAATGGATTGAACAGGCTGAATGCTGATGGGATTCTTCCTCTTGCTCAGATTACAAACCTGATGGGGCATAAACTGAAATTGAGGAAAGAGAATTGTCGAATAGATGTGCGGAAATTTTCCTTTAGCCAGTGGGTAGTTGATTGCTGGAACAGACTATTATCTGTCGTGAAAGTCGCTAGCTTAAATAAATTCAAGGCAAAACTAGATGAACATTATTTGGCATGAATGGATGGGTGAAATGGGAAGGGGTTTTTTTTTTTTTTTTGGCTGATGCTGTATAAGCTTGATTTCTTGCATCATATGCCTCTACTAATGCTAACGTATGCTTTTCTAACATCTAAATACACAATACTGAAATAATTTGTTTCCTACATCGAGCTCACAAATGACATCAAAATTGCCAATCATATTAGTTAAACATGACTTCACCCTAAAAAAATTTATGTACCTATTGGCTTGAAAGTTTTTATAATAAACAAACTTCTGCAATTTCCACATTATTAATTTCATACTGCTCAGTCTAAAGGATGCCAAAATAGAACAATTAATAAATTTTAGGCAGAAGAAAATTACTGACAAAGATAAAGAAACTACAAAAATTATTGGCAACTTTCCTGCTACGTGCTCGGAAAACATAAAATGTATGGACTTAATCAGTCCGTTAACAACATTTTTCAAATCTATGCACTTATTAACGGGAGAGCAAGTGCACTTGGTCAGCAGAGTTCTGACAGCCAAAATAACAAAATGCAAATGAACAGCACAAGCATTTGTTCAGCAGCAGCACAAATTTCTACAAAACAACACGGAGCAACTGAACACAAAACAACTGAAGTCATTTGGAATCTCACATATTGGTGAGCAGTCCTGAAATGAGTATGTATACTGTAATATCAACAAAAAACAAACTTTACTAGGTGGTAGACGACTCTCATCAACAGGTGCAATACTACCACTTTGGTTAATGGAGGCTTCAGGTGGTGGAACCCATGTTTAGTCTCCAGAGCACAGCTCTGAGAAGCCCACCCATCATGCAGTATGCTTGATGTCTTTTGAGGTAATTATGGACATCATGGAAAGATCCAGTCTTCCTTACATTTTGAGGGTACAGCTCTAAAACAGTGTTCGCAGGCCAGCTGCTAGATAGTCTGCCGGACTGAACTTATTGGTAACTCTCCAGGAGGATTCCAGCTCAGCAACTGTATAATCTCTCTGCCTCTACGGTGCAAGATAGTGACTGGAGTGAGTCCGAGTAGTGTGTATGTAGGGAGTATTTTCGAGGCCATGTCGAGGGTATATTTTTACCATGTGCGCCATATCCAAAAATTCCATTACTTTATACAGCATGTCCTTGGCACCTTTTCTTACTCTGTTTTTCTATTAGTGTGAATTTTCAAACTAATAGAAAAAAACTTATCTGTGCAAACATCTAAATCTCCCAAAAACTTCCTCATTAATTTCACAAATATCGTGGACTCAGTTCTATTCTCAATGATTGATGTCCATTTCCATTTATAGTCTGCCAAACCCAGTGTATTTTTTTAACAGAGTTCCAGTTATTGGTTGATTCAACCATTGCTGAATTTAGTTGTCCAAATAATTCACTATATGATTCCTTTCATTTCAAAGGTGGCACCTGTGCATATGTCCATTCTGATATTCCCTGTCACAGATTAGTCATTTGGAATCTCCTCTTTTCGATCTTCTCTGGCTTAAAATCTCTCTCTACCACATTCTGTCATATTCATGTTTCCTTTATTGTTCTCCCAACTCCATTAATCACTTGGAACTCTTTGAAACTTTACTTTCTCCAGTCTAACTTTCCTAACAGTGAGTTAATTTTCCTTGGTGATTTTAATGTTCACAACCCCTGCTGGCTTCCATTTTCTAGTCACATGGACCCAGTGGTTGAGATGCTGAGGCTTTTGCAATTACCAATGACCCTGCACAGATTGTTAATTTACCTACCAGAATACTAGACAATCCTCACCACACAGCCAACGTACTTGTTCTATTTCTCATAAACAACCCTTCTAAGTACACAGTTGATGTGAGTGGTTCTCTAGGCACCTGATCACAACTTGGTGATGGTCTCTTCTTCAATGGAGCCTTTTTCTCGTGGCTATTCTAAACCTCATGTTGTTTGGCAACATAAGAATGCAAAATGGGATAATAGTAATAGTAGTAGCAGTGGCATTTGATGCAAGAAAGCAAGTGTATGAGCTTATGCAGCATCAGCCAAAAAAAAAAAAAAAAATCACACCATTCCCTCCAAATGCCTGTCCAGTTCCTCCTTAAATTTATTCAACCAATCAACTTCCACAACGACAGATGGAAGTTTGTTCCAGCAATTAACCACCCGCTGGCTAAAGGCAAATTCACGCACGTCTAATCTACATCTGTCTTTTCTTAATTTGAATTTATGCCCCCTTAGGTTCGTAATCTGAACAAGTGGAAGGATCCCATCAGAATTCAGCGTGCACAACCCATTCAAGGGTTGAGCACGAAGAAAAAGAAATCTGCAAGATTTCTTTTCTTCTTTTCCTTGCTTGGATTATTATTATTATTATTAGCATATGGTTGCAAGAAAAGCCTGAGGCTTATGCTGCACCAGCCAAAAAAAAAAATTCCCGAGTTACCCTGTGAGTGAGTGAGTGAGTGAATGAGTGAGAGAGAGAGAGAGAGAGAGAGAGAGTGTCAAAGTAGAAGGGAATCACCAAGAAAGAGAAGAATGATGATATCCAGCTCAGGACCCTGGCTGGGTGTGCCAGGCCCACACTCGCCAGATGTGAGCTCCTGGGGTGAATACTATTTAAAATCTTCTGATGTCAATTTTTGTTGAGATCGTATCAATGAAATTATTCTTGTGGGGATGGAATCCTTTATTCACACTCCACCTTAAAATCTTGTCCTTTATCTAAACTTTGGTTTTCAAATAAATGTGCTAAAGTTGTTCAAGAGAAGAATGTTGCAATATCAGAATTGGCTTGTTTCCAGCATCCAATACTAACACTTAGGTCTCTTATGGGGGGGGGGGGTATTTTCAGTAGATGATCACACATTGGCAGGCTCCATAAATATCCAACATAGTGTTACTGCTACAATTCAGTACTAATTCGCTGGTAACATTAGGTGTTGCAAATGCTACAGGACAGTGATTTTGTGGAAACAAGGATAGTGGGAGTATCTACCATATCAATTTCAGAAGCAGCAACTATTTGAGTTCTAAATGTGGGCATCTTCTTGACGTTTAGTGAAGGTTGCCTCTCACCCTGCAACAAAGATTGCATTTTCCCCTGCCTGCTCTCTACACACTGAACAACATATAGATAGTGGTTGTCTTCCATTAGTTTTCTACTTATGTGGTAAACTCATTCATTGAAAATTTTAACCTTTTCCATTTATTTCTATACACACTTTAAAATCGGCTGACAGACCATCAAATGATTGTGACAGCCTTGTGAATGACTTGGATTTTGGTGGTTTTTCATTGTTGTCACCTTTATTGGTGACATTTTTTTTTTTTTTTTTTTTTTTTGTTGTTAGTTGTTGGCGCATCGGCTTCTGTGGCCATAATGCACCTCCCAACGTTTTTGCATTTTCTATTCTGATCCAAGCGCGAGGCAGGATTCGAACCCATGACCTTTGGGTTGCCAGGCAGGCACTTTACCCAACCGGCTAGCCCGGTCAGCCATTGGTGACACTAAATTCCACCAACGAGTTATACATTTGGTGGAGTTGAACTAAACCAGTATTGGAGGAAAGGGACTTGGATGTTACGATACAGTCACACGAAGTCTTGAAGCATTAGCATTAGTAGAGGCAATTGATGCAAGAAAGCAAGCTTATGCAGCATCAGCCAAAAAAAAAAAAAAAAAAACCCTTCCACTTCACCCCTCCGTTCGTTCGAAATACCTGTCCAGCTGAGCCTTAAATTTATTTAGGCTATCAACTTCCACAACAAGGGATGGAAGTCTGTTCCACCAACCAACTACCCGCTGGCTAAAGGCAAATTTCCGCAGATCTATCCTACATTTGTCTTTCCTCAATTTGAATTTATGCCCTCTCAGGTGTTCTGAGCAAGAGGCAGTATCCCATCAGCATTGAGCGTGCTCAAACCATTCAACCATGCATTGTAGACAGGTTGCAAGGAAGGCCCATAGTGTCCTATTGATGATTTATCGAACATTTGCTAGTAGAGATAAGGACGTCATAATTCCATTATATAAGGCTATTGTTAGACCACACTTGGAATACTGTGTTCAAGCATAGAGACCACACCTAAAGAAAGAGTGAGCTTCTTGAAAGGGTCCAAAAATGGGTAAATTGCCTGGTACGATCAGCAAAAGGGCATCCATATGAGGAAAGACTGAATATGTGGGTTGCAGAGCTTGGAAACTAGGCACCTCAGAGGAGGCTTGATTGAGGTGTTTTAGGCTCTGAGAGGCATAAGTAAAATGAATGAGGATGAAAATTTCATGGTTATAAATGATTCTTAGAACTAGGGACCATAAATTCAAGTTACAGGGGGGAGTTGTTTAGACAGGATTGCAGGAAGTTTTATTTTAGCCAGTGAGTTATAAATTACTGGAATAGTTACCTATGTGGGTGGTAGAGGCTGACAGTTTGGGGAAATTCAAAGGTCAGTTGGAATAGTTACCTACAGGAGGAGGGAAACTCATAGGTTTTCTATTTCCTTTTATTAATTATTTTCAAAAATTTTCTTCTTATTATTAATCTTTTGGCTAGTGCATCATAAGCCAGAAGCTTCCTTGCACCACGTGGCCATTGCATACTAATCAGAGTCTTTTCTCGTAGGATCGTCCTTTTGCCGATCTCACCGTTTGATTTTCCCGTCTTTGGACCCTTTCATGAAGCTCAATGTCTTTTTTCAGATAAGGTCACCATAACTGAACGCATTTTTCTTCTTTGAAAAAAAAAAAAAAAAAAAAATTCGGGCTCGACGGGTCGGGTCAGGCAGGGTAAATATAAAAAATTTAGGCCCATGCAGACCTGTAACATCCAGCTAATAAGTAACTGTATCAAAATAGCCTACTAAGTCAGTTAAGCATGATTTTCCCTTAACCAAAAAGTAGTGTCCATCAGAATGCCACATCTATCTAAATGTTCCTGGATTGCACTCTTAATCATTGCCTCTAAGATTTTTATACCACTAAAGTCAGACTAACCAGTCTGCAATATCCAATTTCACTCTTAGAACTGCCTTTATGTATTAGTGATACATTTGCACTTCTCCAATACAAAGGAATCTCCCCCAAGTCCAAAGATTCCCCCATAATTAACTTAAAGGGTTCAATACACTCGATGGTGGTATCCCTCAAAACTACTGGGTATATGCCATCAATTCCAGGAGCCTTACTTGCCTTTATGCTCAAAAGCTTTTCTAATAAACAATCAGCTGTAATTATGAAATCACAAATTTTTTTTTGGCTCAGCCACACTCGCGCAGCCTGTTCTCAGCACGAATGGCCTTTCATCGGTAAAGACTGATACAAAGTACCTATTCAATTCATCTGCTATATTGGCTGGTTATCATGTCCCCATTCTTTGTTTTCTTAGCCATTGCTTTTTCATACAAAATGTTGGCCTCCCTAATCTTATTTCTGGTAATATTAAAAATCAACTTGTAACTTTTTTTTTTTTTTGGCTGGTGCAGCATAAGCCATAGGCTTTCTTGCACCGTGCGGCCATTACTAATACTATTCTGTTGTAGGCTTCAGTACTTTTCATCACTCTGTAACTATCTCATTCTATCTTTTTCTGCTCTATTTGACAGGCCAGCTGTGCAGTGATCCATTTTAGCATCCTACTCCGGCAATACTTTCTTAATAGTATGCATGTGTTTATGGCTTCTGTGATTTTTGCTTTAAAAATATTCCATAATTCAAATGTATTTGCCCTTCCATTGCAATCCTCTCAAAGAATAGATGCCTTATAGTGCCTTAAGCTGTCAAAGTCTCCTCCTCTTCTGAAGTTAAAACCTGTGCCTTTCACTACTGCAACATCTTCCAACTGATGATTGCACGATCACTTCCTGTCAACGGTTCCTCTACTTGAAGTCTTGTGATGTCATCTGATTCATGAGGTCAAGAATATTCTCACCCCTAGTGACTAGATAACTGCAGTTCAAGCTATGACTAACTGTATTTGTCCTCTGTGCATTTTTATGAAGTGCAGATTTATATTTCAATTGCAGGTGATGGACAGATGAAATGGGAAGTGTTTTTTTTTTTTTTTTTGTTTTTTTTTGCCTATGCTGTGTAAGCTTGCTTTCTTGCAGCATTGGCATTACTGATGCTAATTACTGTAAATAATAGTAGTGGCAAATGAGGCAAGAAAGCAAGTTTATATATCATCAGCCAAAAAAAAAAAAAAAAAAACACACTTCACCCATCCTTACCCACCAAGAATTTTTATATTATTATTACTAGACATATAGTGCAAGGAAGCCTGCGTCTTATGCTACATCAGCCAAAAAAAAATTCCCGAGTTACCCTTTGAGAAAGAGAGAGAGTCAAAAGTAGAAGGGAATGACCAAGAAAGAGAAGAATGATGATATCGAGCTGAGGACCCTGGGTGTGCTTAGCCCATATTCACCAGATGTGAACCGTTGGAGTTAAATATATCATTTACAAAACCCCATAACCTTTCCTGGCAGCATCAGCACTGCTCGGAGAATTTCAGATCTGACGGCACAATTACCCCCAGGTCTTTTTCATTTTCTGCTAGACTGAGTGTAGTTCCACACTCAGTCTAGCAGTAAATTAATAAGCAAGTCAGTAAATTATCTCACTATATATATATATATAGCATATATAAATAACACTATACATACCAGTATTATCACAAATCTTACTATATGAAGACAAAAAAACCTCAAGCGCTTATCAAAGAATATAGTATAGCATTAAAAATTATGAAAATTACCCGTCTGGAAATAGCACGAACAAGCATTCACTTTCAAATTAGGATGTATGACGTGCTTCTCAATATGACATAAGCTACAGAAACGAAAACAATACAAAGACCGGACACATTTTTCAACAATAAAATAAACGCATATAAATAAAATTCCTGAAATCCCTACTAGCAACATTTCACTTACTGAGTTCTACTAGCTCCGTAAAAGTCTGACGTTCTCTATTATTCCTTTCCTGTAATTGAATTAAATATTGCTGCCTCCAATGTACACTCAATGACTGATGGTCGGCCATTCCTGCACATGGTTGCACCTGTAGCGACATCTACTGACAGCGGAATTCCCTTATTTCATAATTTTTTAGTAAATTGTTATACAATGGAATTGGTTTTACAATAGGTAAAAAAAAAAAAACGTTTTTTGCTGATTCCTCGATTGTAAAGCGTGGTTTATCACTGCATCGTACTCTGAACTGCATGGCTGTTGCGAATTTGTCTCAAAACCGCGTGACTGTTGTAAATCTGCAACACTCTCCACAATCTCCACTCAGGGAGGTGGAGAATAAAAAATAGCTGGGATAACCTAAGGGGCTGGTGAGTATGGGCTTGGCACACCAGGGTCCAGACCTGGATATCTTCATTCTTCTCTTTTTTGTTGATTCCTTTCTATTTTGTCTTATAATGGGGGATTTTAACTCTCTAGATATTGATTGGAACTTGTAGTTGGTCACTCGCACACTAGCAAGACTTTTGTGGATTTATTGGATGACTATTTTCTACAGCAACATGTTCGAGAGACAACCAGAGGGAGTATTACTCTTGACCTGATTAGCAACAGTGATTATTCATGCCTTAAGAATTTGCAGATAAAGGAACCACTGGGTGAGAGTGATCACAATGTACTGCTGTGGGAACTACTTAAGGATGTAACTACCATCAAGGCTAAAGGAAAGGGCTTTTGCTTTCGTAAAGGTGACTACAGGGGTTTCAGACAGTTTTAACATTCTGTACAGTGGGATAAACTGATGATGTTACCAACCTTGAATTCTAAATGAGAAGCCTTCAGGGACTTAATTTTGGAGGCTACTAGGCTTTTCATTCCAACTAAAAATACTGTTCAAGTTTAGGCCTAAATAGAAGTCAGATGAATTAAAGAGGCTTGTGGCAGAGAAAAAAAAATGTATGGAATGCATATTCCATACATTTATCAGGTGACACAGAAGCCTATGGCAGATATAGTCAGTAATCAAGTCACAAAGAAGGTTAAGCAGACGAAGGCCGATTACGAGATATCCCTGGCAAAGGATGCAAAGAAAAACAGCAAAGAGTTCTTTACTTGTGTCAAACTAGAAGAAAACGGATGAATCAGATTGAACCACTTAATAGATGGGTTGACTATTGATGATCATGCTCAGGCGACTGATAAACTGAATGAGTATTTTCCTTCTGCATTCACACATGAGGAGTTATTCAATAGGGGAAGTGCCAGATGTTTATAAAACTCTAACAGGGAGCAAAGTGATTTTGTAATAACTGAGAGCAAAGTAGAGGAGCAATTATTGAAGTTAAACATAAAAAAGGCACCAGGGGTGCACGGGATCTATCCAGTTATATTAAAGGAAGCAGCAAAGAAAGTAACCAAACCCTTCGCCATAATTATGAGAGAATCCTTGGACACCGGGGCAGTCCCCATGGACTAGAAATGTGAAACTGCATCACCAAATTCACAAAGGTGGTTCAAAAGGTGACACGGGTAACTATAGACCTGTTAGTTTAACTTTGGTTCCGGGGAAAATACACGTGTTGGAATGCCTGGTTAAAGAAGCATTGCAGGATCATCAAGACAAGACTGCAGTAATAGTTAGGACACAGCATGGGTTTGTTAAAGGGAGGTCTTGTCTAACCAATTTTATTGGATACTATGATGTGGTCAAAAAGGAACTGAATGCCAAAAATAATTTTGATATCATATACTTGGATTTGAGGAAACGTTTGATACTCTTGCACAGGGAAGATTGCTGTACAAATTGGAGAGATATGGCATAAAGGGTAAGTTGCTACAATGGATGAAGGGATGGTTGAGTGGGATATGACAGAGAGTGGTAATCAATGGACACTGCTCTTGGTGGACAAATGTTATTAGTTGAGTTAACCAGGGTTCGGTGTTGAGCCCATTGTTGTTTTGTATATTTATCAATGATGTTGATGAAGGTATAACAGATTTAATGTCCAGGTTTGCAGATGATACAAGGTTTGGCAGGGTTTTGAACGACAGTAAAGAAAGTATGCTACTCCAACTGGATTGAGATAAGTTGGGAAAATGGGCTGAGAAGTGGCAACTGAAGTTTAACATTGACAAATGCAAAGTACTGCATATGGGTAGCAATAATCGAAGAGAAACGTACCAACTGTGTGGTACTACACTCAGGGAAGTGGAAAGTGAAAAAGAACTGGGGGTAATTGTGCACTCAAATATGAAGCTTGCTGAGCAGTGCACAGGAGCTACCAGGGTAGGTCATGCAGTCTTATCAATGATATATAGGAATTTTGCTAGCAGGGACAAGAAGGTGATAATCCCGTTGCACAAGGCAATGGTCAGGCCGCACCTAGAGTATTGTGTACAGGTCTGGAGACCTCATTTTAGGAAGGATGTAAAGGTGCTAGAACGAGTATAAAGAAGGGCAAGAAAATTGGTCAGGGAACCGAAGGGGTGCTCTTACGAAGAAATGCTTAAATTCTGCAATTTGCAGCGCCTGGATAGTAGGCACCTACGAGGTGATCTGATTGAGGTGTATAAGGCCTTGAATAGGTTGAGCAAGCTGAATGCTGACGGGATTGTTCCTCTTGCTCAGACTAAGAACCTGAGGGGGCATAGTATCAAATTGAGGAAAGACAGTTTTAGAATAAATGTGCGGAAATTTGCCTTTAGCCAGCGGGTAGTTGATTGGTGGAACAGACTTCCATCTTTTGTTGTGGAAGTTGATAGCCTAAATATATTTAAGGCTGAGCTGGATAGGTATTTGGAACGAATGTAAGGGTGAAATGGGATGGGGTTTTTTTTTTCTCTTTTGGGTTAATGCTGCATAAGCTTGCTTTCTTGCATCGTATACCTCTACGAATGCTAATGGTAATTCTAATCTCTCTCTCTCTCTCTCTCTCTCTCTCTCTCTCCTCTCTCTCATCTCTCTCTCTCTCTCTCTCTCTCTCAGGGTAACTTGGAATTTTTTTTTTTTTTGGCTGGTGCAGAATAAGCCTCAGGCTTCCTTGCACTATACGGCTAATAATAATAATAATAATAATAATAATAATTGTGCTCTCAGATATGTAATTCTCTGAGCAGTGCAGACGGGGAGCCAGAGCAGGGCATGGAGTTTTGTCAATGATATACATGAATTTTGCTAGTAGAGACAAGGAGGTGATTAAAAATTTGATAAGGCAATGGTGAGGCCACACCTTTAGTACTACATATAGGTCTGGAGGCCTCATTTTAGGAAGGATGTATGATTCTAGAATTAGTACGGAGAAGGGCAACTAAATTGGGGAGGGGAACAAAGCGGTGTTCTTACTAAGAAAGGCTTAAATCCTGCAAATTGCAGCATCTGGAGAATAGGCACCTACGAGGTGATCTGATTGAAGTGCACAAAGGCCTTCAAAGGTTTGAGTAGGGTTAATGCTGATGAGATACTTCCGCTTGCTCAGATTAACAACCTAAGGGGGCATAGATTAAAATTGAGGAAAGACAGTTGTAGAATAGATGGTAGAAATTTGCCTTTAGCCAGCGGTTAGTTGATTGCCGGAACAGACTTACATCTGTTGTTGTGGAAGTTGATAGCTTAAATAAATTTAAGGCTGAAATAGACAAACATCGGGTTAGAATTTTTTTTTCAGCGTGGTGGTCTGTGCTTGCTAACAGGAGAGACTGCTTGTACAGGGTTGGGATGCACTTAAATAGAAAATGTGCAAGAATATTTGCTGATCGAGGCAGTGGTAGGTGGGTCGGAAAACTGATAGTTTGGAGGATTCACAGACTAGACGATTAACGGTAGCCACAGGCAGAAGCGAAAGTGATTCTTGTAATGCATCTATTGTAATGAGCTGCAGCCTAGAGAGCAAGTTGCTGGGGATTTCAAGAGCTGTTGGGAGTCATCATGGAACAAGAAATACATGGGCTGTGTTAGGATAACTAAGAGTAAGAACAAGTTCATGTATACTTGCATGTACATTAATGCTAGAAGTATAGTAAATAAAACTGATGAATTTGAAGTGCTGATCAAGACATCAAAGGCAGATAGTGTTGAGATATCACAGATATGGTGTCACATAGATATAAGCAGTGCAGAATTGGAATTTGGGAAGTACAATGTGTACAAAAAGGATACACAGTACAGGAAGGGAGGAGGGGGTTATGTTATTGATTAAGAAACATATAAAATCTAAGGAGGTGCATTCAGTTGACACCGGTGGACAGTGCAACGTTGAGTCTATTTGGGGTGACATAAACACTGGGAAAGGGAAAATGAGAGTAGGAATATTTTATAGGTCTAATGACGCTGATAAGTACAATGAATAGTTGTGCAGAGAAATAGAATGGGCCAGTAAATCAGAATTCTTTGTAATGGGGGATTTTGACTATGCAGATATTCACTGAAACTTGTGGGTTGGTCACTCGCATGCTAGCAAGATTTTTGGGGATTTATTGGAGGCTTGTTTTCAGCAGCCACATTTTCGAGGGACAACCAGAGGGAGTAATACCCTGATCTGTTTATCAGCAGTCATCACTGCTGATGACTGCTGATATACGAATGCATTGGGAATTTGCAGATAAAGGAGCCACTAGGTGACGGTGATTACAGTGTGCTGATGTCAGATTTACTTAAAGATGAAACTGCGATCAAGGGTAAAGGGAAGGGTTTATGTTTTCGTAAAGGTGACTACACAGTTCTCCGACAGTTTATAAATCCTATAGAGTGGGATCAACTGATGATGTTACCAACGATGAATTCTCAATGGGAAGCCTTCAGGGACTTAATCTTGGAGGCCACTAGGCTTTTCATACTAACTAAGAAATACTGTTCAAGGTTCAGGCCTAAATGGATGTCGAATGAATTAATGAGGCTCTTGGCAGAAAAAAAAAAATGCATGGGATATATACAGTGTGATTCACTACCAGTGCGACAAACTTGCAGGAAGTATAGGGGACACAAAGACGAATCGGAATCACATAGCATTGCAGGGTCCGAAATGCCTTCGTCATGCGGTAGAGGACGTTGAATGGGAGGTCGCGTGAACAGCCATCCCGCTGGAAGTCAGCATTTGCGAACCGTTTCTGTTGAAGAAACCAAGTAGAAAAAGTCCTCCGGAGTGGATATTCCGCAGGCTCCAATGATTGGACGCGTTGCAGATGGTATGAACTCATTTGGTTTGTTGACAGTATCCTCCATACAGTGGATTGGGAAATACCCAATCATTGACCTATCGCTCGAATACTCATACTCGGATTGCCTTCTGCAAGACGTAGGACATTCTTCTCATTGTCTGGCGTCCTCGTCGTTCGCTCTCGATTCATGGTACCTCTCGTGAAACAACCAGACTCACGTAACCTTCTGTGCACACGTGCGAAAATCGTATTATGAGGAGCACACCTGTGCGGAAACCGTTCCTGATACGAACGCAGAGCAGCGCGCCCGTTACAGTCCGCAGCTCCATACGCGAGGTGCTTGTCGGCCAGTTCAACGTTTGAATACTCGTCCGTCCTACTGCCTCGGGAACCGGTTCACAAATGCTGACTTCCAGCGGGATATCTGTTCACGCGACCTCCCGTTCAACGTCCTCTACCGCATGACGAAGGCATTTCGGACGTTGCAATGCTATGTGATTCCAATTCTTCTTTGTGCTCCCTACACCTCCTGCATGTTTGACGCACTGGTAGTGAATCACCCTATATAAATTATCAAGCGACATAGAAGCATTCAGTAGATATAAGTTAGTCTGTAATCAAGTCACAAAGAATGTTAGGCAGGCGAAGGCAGATTACGAGTAATCTTTGGGAAAGGACGCAAAGAAAAACAGCAAAGAGTTATTTACTTTTGCAAACTCTAGACGGAACAGTATGAATCAGATTGGTACACTTAACATATATGGTTCGCCTATTATGATCCTGCTCATGTAGCTGATAACCTGAATGAGTATTTTGCATCTAGGAGGGAGAGGAGTTATTCAAGGAGGGGAATGCAAGAAGTTTGTCAAACTCTAACAAAGAGCTAAGTGATTTTGTGATAACTGAGAGCAAAGTGGAGGACAAATTGCTGAAGTTAAACATAAAAAAGGCACCTGGGGAAAATGGAATCGATCCAGTTATAAAGAAGGAGGAAGCAAGGGAAATAAGCAAACCCTAGGCATAATTATGAGAGCATCCTTACAGTCAAGGGACTGCAGATGTGCAAATGTATTAACAATTCAAAAAGGGGGATTCAAAGGTGACTCGAATTGGCATTAGCATTAGTAGAGGCATAAGATGCAAGAACGCACGTTTATGCAGCATCAGCCAAAAAAAAAAAAAAAAAACCTCCCATTTCACCCCCCACCATTCCTTCCAAATGCCTCTACAGCCTTGCCTGAAATATATTTGGGCTATTATCTTCTCCAACAAAAGATGGAAGCCTGTTCCACCAATCAACTACCCGCTAGCTAAAGGCAAATTTCCGCACATCTATTCTACATGTTAGTTCCTTGAGGTTGTCACAGACATTCTCTCAGATATGCCAGACATGCTGTACTTGCTATCTGTGAGTCTAAAACGCTGATGGAACTGATATTCGGGTAACACTCAATCAAGTCAAGTGGACCCAATTTCGGCGACGTCCGGACGGTCTGTGACAGCCAAATCCTCTGCCTTTACGATGGTAGGACTGTTAGTAATCCTGGGTATAACCTCCATGCACAAGTACATGGTGAGTGACCATCCAGGTGTGAACCAACGTAAGCAGTGGACGAGGTGTGGCGCCTACACCACATGGAGGAACGCCGCCCCTCTATGTTACCAGGCACTACTAGGTGGTAGATGACTCTCATCAACCGGTACAATACCACCACTTTCCTTATTGGAAGCTTGAAGTGGTGGAACTCATGTTTAGTCTCTAGAGCTAAGTTATGGTCAACCCTTCCCCATCTCTTCCATCATGCAGTGTGATTGATGACTTTTCAGGTTATGATGAACATCGTGGCGAGATCCAATATTCCTTACATTTCGAGGGTACAGCTTTAAAACGGTGTTCGCAGGCCGGCCGCTAGTTAGTACACCGGACCGAACTTATTGGTAACTCTCTAGGAGGCTTCTGGAACAGCTAGTGTATAATCTTGCTACCTCTACTCTGCCAGATAGTGACTGGAGGGAGTCCGAGTAGTGTTTATGCGGGGAGCATTGTCGAGGCCACGTTATGACAAGGATCTGGGTATATTCTTACCATGTGTAAGCCATATCCAAAAATTTCATTACTTCATACAGCATGTCCCATCCACTTTTTCTTACTATTGAATACACCATGAATTGTCAAACTAATAGAGCAAGCTTATCTACGAAAAGATCTAAACCTCCCAAGCACTTCATAATTCATTTCACAAATATACGTGGTCTCAATTCTAATCTCAACGATGTCCATTTCCACTGGCAGTCTGCCAAACCCCATGTACTATTTCTGACAGAATATCAGTTATCGGTTGATTCAACTACTGCTCACCTCAGATGCCCAAATTATTCGCTGTATGATTCTTTTCGCCTCAAAGGTGGTACTTGTGCATATGTCCGTTCTGATATTCCCTGTCAGAGATTTGGCAATTTGGAATCTCCTCTCTTTGATCTTCTCTGCCTTAAAATCATTCTGTCAAATTCATCTGTTGTCTCTACCGTTCTCCCAACTCCACTAATCACTTGGAGCTCTTTGACTTCCTCTCTTTGCAACTTGACTTTCTCCAGTCCAACTTTCCTAACAGTGAGGTAATTTTCCTTGGTGATTTTAATGTTCACAACTCCAGATGGCTTCCATTTTCTAGTCACACAGACCCAGCTAGTCGAGATGCTGAGGCGTTTGCAATTACTAATGATCTTGCACAGATTGTTCATTTACCAACAAAGAATACCGGACAATTCTAATCATACAGCCAATATGCTTGATCTTTTTCTCACAAACAACCCTTCTAAGTACACGGTCGAAGTGAGAGGTCCTTTAGGCACTTCAAATCACAACTTGGTGATTGTCTCTTCTCCAATGGAACCTTTATCTCATGGCTATTCGCAACCTCGTGTTGTTTGGCATTACAAGAATGCAAAATGGGATGACCTGCGAGACTTCTTTTCTTCTTTTCCTTGGTCGGATTACTGTTTCAAAAGTTGTGATGTCAACGTTTGCTCAGATCGAACTCATATAAATACTCCTCTGGGAGTGGGACTGGCATTTGACATCAAATGCAGGGTCATGCTATTAGGCAATCTGACTTTGTGGGTCACTTGACCTCACAATCTTTTCTCTTCTTCCTGAGGTAGGGTGGGCTCCCCCAAAGGGGGGAGCCCACTCGCCCTCTTTCTTCTGCTTACCTTCTTCTTCACCTCAATCTCTCACTCCTTCTCCTATTTCAAAAAAAAAAAAAAAAAAAAAAAAATTTATTTTTATTTTATTTTTTATTTTTACTTTATTTTATTTATTTTTTCTTTCTTTATTTATTTTTTTATTTTTTTATTATTATTTATTTATTCATTTTTTTATTATTATTTATATATATTTTTTTTCTTATTTATTTTATTTTTTATTTATTTATTTATTTTTTTTTTTTTATTATTATTATTTATATTTTTTTTATTATTATTTATATATATATTTTTTCATTTATTTTATTTATTTATTTATTTATTTATTTATTATTATTTTTTTTTTTTTTTTTGGCTCTCCCTGGGAAGCTCAGGCGAACCCCAGGGTTGGCCAGCCAGAGTTCTCTTCCCACATACCTGGTCCGGCTCCCAGTGCCAGTGACGGTAACTAGCGGTCTGTGGTATTCCACGGACCCTAGGCTAAGCGGCCAGATGAACAACATAACCCACACTAAGCAAACATGAACATACACTAACATATGCTATCTGGCCTTGACAGTACTGTACTGTCTTACTTCACAAGAAATTCAAATGCGGAGTTGTGCGAAAGCACCGGTGCCGCTTGTCAAAAAACACTATGTCACTATGTCACTATGCCACTATTCTTGCAGGAATGGAATCCTTTTTCCCACACTCAACTTTAAAATCTCGTCCTTTATCTAAACCTTGGCTTTCCGGTAAATGTGCTAAGGCTGTTCAAGGGAAGAATGTTGCATATCGTAATTGGCTTGTTTCTAATTCTTCAGTTTCATTTTCTGTCTATACCAAAACTCGCAACAGTTGTAAAGCGGTTATTAACCAGTTGAAACTAGAATTTGAACAGGCTAAGAGTAGAAAAGTTGTTTCTTGCCCTAATGGTAGCCGAGCATTCTGGTCTTTTGCCAAAGCTATTGGCCGCAACGTTTGCCCATCTCTGCTCCCACCTCTGCCCAAAACGAGATGGTTCTGTTGTCACTTCAGCCAAGGATAAAGCTGATCTGCTAGCATCCCATTTTTCTTTCAACTCATGCATTAACGATCTTGGTAAAACACCTCCCACTATTCCCAACACGCTCCATTCAATGCCTCCTGTGGTCTTCCGTCAAAAGGATGTCAGAAGAATTTTGACGAATCTTGATGCTAAGAAAGCTCCAGGTCCCGATGGTATTTCTCCACTTGTTCTCAAAACCTGTGCTCCTGAACTTACTCCTATTCTTTGCCGCCTTTTTCACTTTCTTATTCCAAAGGTGTTTTTCCTTCTGCTTGGAAATTTGCTCATATCCAGCGAGTTCCTAAAAAGGGTGACAAATCCCTCCCATCCAATTATCGTCCCATTGCAATTACTTCTACTCTTTTTAAAGTAATGGAGAAATCAATTAACCGCCAACTCTTAAACTACCTAGAAATCTTTCGTCTGATCAACGATCGCCAGTATGGATTCCGTCAGTGTCGATCCACTGGTGATATTCTGGCTTATGTTACCCATTTATGGACTAATTCAATGGAAAGGTTCGGTGAAACACAAGTAGTTGCTCTTGACATATCAAAGGCTTTCGATCGTGTTGGGCATAAACGTCTTCTAAACAAGCTTTCATCTTATGGGTTGCCAACTGTTTTTTGTAATTGGTTATCCAGTTTTCTCTCTGATCGCTCACTGAGGGTGATGGTAGATGGCTCTCTGTCTTCTAACTTCTCCACTAATGCCGGTGTCCCCCAAGGTTCAGTTTTTTCACCCACTCTTTTCCTCTTGTATATTAATGACCTTCTTCTTACATTGACTAGAAATCCTATCCATAGTTTTGCCGATGATAGCACATTTCATTCCACTTTCCATTTTGAGAAACTTTGTCCTACTCAATCAGTTTCAACTTCTCGAAAATCTGCTACCAATTCCTTAAATGTCGATCTTCAGTATTTTCTCCAGTGGGGCAAAGACAACTTAGTTGATTTCAACCCTTCTAAAACTCAGTCTTGTCTTATATCTCGCAAAAAGGATTCTTCTGCTCCTATGCTTATCTTTAGTGACACTCCGATTTCTAGGCAAAATGATATATCTCTTTTGGGGATTACCCTGACTTCTTATCTCTCTTGGCACAAGCACATTACAAATAATGCTTCTTCTGCATCTAAAAAACTTGGTTTTCTCTTTCGCTCTCGGCGATACTTTTCTTCCAAACAGCTGCTCACTCTGTATAAATCGCAAATCCGCCCTGCCGTGGAATATTGTTCCCACATCTGAGGTGGTGTCCCCAAAACCTCTCTCAGGCTTCTTGATACCATTCAGAAGAGGGCAGTTAGGTTAATTAATGGCTCATCTCTAACAGAGTCTCTGCACTCGCTGTCTCATAAATGTACTGTTTCTGCTGCATGCCTCTTCTACAGATACTTCCGTGGGTGCTGTTCTTCTGAATTGGCTTCTATAATTCGAAACTGTCTCTTTTAAAACACCAGCCAACATCCATTTACTGTCCAACTTCAAACCCACAGAACCAACTTTTCATCTTCCTCATTTATTCATTCAACTGCCGTTTTCTGGAACAACCTTCCTTCATACGTATTCCTGAAAATTACAATCTACAGAAGTTCAAGTCCAATGTCAACAAATATCTTCTTTCGTCTTCTCACCCTTCAACCCAAGCACGGTACTAAGTACTATAGGTTCTAATACCTCTCGTGTTTGGGGTTCACATAAAAAAAAAAAAAAAAAAAAAAACTATCTTTCCTCAAATTGAAACTGTGCCCGCTCAGGTTCTTAGCCTTAGCAAGAGGAAGAATTCCATCAGATTTCAACTTGCTCAATCCATTCAAGGCCTTATTCACCTCAATCAGATCACCTCGTATGTGCCTACTCTTCAGGCGTTGCCTGGAGAGTAGGCACCTAAATAATTATAGACCTGTTAGTTTAACTTCTGTCCCCGGGAAAATAATGGAGTCACTGGTTAAAGAGGTGATATAGGATCACCTATACAAGACAGTAGTAATAGTTCAGAGACAGCATGGATTTGTTAAGCGGAAGTCTTGTCTGACCAATTTGATTGGATACTACGATGTAGTCACAAAGGAACTGGATGCAAAAAATAATTTTGATATCATATATTTGCATATCTTCATCGATATCATTTATGATATCTATGAAGGTATATCAGGCTTCAGGTGCAAGTTTGCAGGTGATACAAAGGTTGGCAGGGTTATTAATGACAGTAAAGACACTATGCTACTGCATCTAAAAAAGTTTGGCAAATGAGCTGAGAAGTGGCAACTGAAGTTCAGCATTGACAAATATAAAGTACTCCATATGGGGAACAGTATCAAGAGAAAAGTGCCAACTGTGTGTTTCTCAAACTGTGTTCTGGGGAACTTGTTCACATCTCACATCCGTGAGATGTGAACAAGTTTTCCGCGAAAAATCGGAATTAATAATTAAAAAAATAAAATAAATGAATTTTGCATATTTGTAGTGTACACCACTTTTATATCCTTATAATATTTAGCATTTTAAATGGACCGCGGAACACTTTATTTTCGCGCGCTTTGCTTAGAGATGTGTTAGCCTGAGAGTTTTCACTTTCCCTGGATTTTTAACCTATCCATACTCAGTTATCAATATTGTAATGGAGCAACAGCAAGCCTCAGTTGTGTAACTGTGGGCATCTATTGCCAGCTGAAAGAACAGAGAGAATATGCCCATCGTAGCTAGACAAAGTTTGTATCCCAGGGAACATGAAAACCTCTCGCTCTAACTAGGTTATACGAATTTTCTCTCCATATCTAATAAGGAGTAAAGCAAGTCTCCCTATTCCCTACAACATCTAGAAATGAATTAATTAATGTGTAAAGGGAAAGGAATGCAGGAGCCTAGCTTCTCACAACACATAGGAGTTTGTACGACCGGGGTAACGCAACGGAAATCGTGGGAGGTTAGCAAGAAGGAACGCCAGTGTAAGAAAGAGAGTACGTGGGCATTTTTAGCATTAGCATTAGTAGAGGCATATGATGCAAGAAAGCAAGCTTATGCAGCATCAGGCAAAAAAAAAAAAAAAAAAAAAAAAACACGCTCCCATTTCATCCCTCCGTTCGTTCCAAAAGCCTGTCTAGCTCAGCCTTAAATTTATTTAGGCTATCAACTTCCACAACAAAGGATAGAAGTCTGTTCCACAAACCAACCACCCGCTGGCTAAAGGCAAACTTCCGCACATCTATCCTACATCTGTCTTTCCTCAATTTGAATTTATGTCCTCTCAGGTGCTTATTCTGTGCAAGAGGGAGAATTCCATCAGCATTGAGCATGCTCAAGCCATTCAAGGCTTTATACACCTCAATCAGATTTTATTAATATCTCTGACCCTAGGACGCCAAGCAAAACACCAAGAGACTAGGGGATCCATTTGGGGGGCGAGTCATCCCTGGATCGTCTTGGACAGGAAACCCGTGACTTCCAGTGGCCAATGACAGGATTTTGCTCTCAAAGACAAAGGAGAGCAGAAAGAATAAAAGGGCCCAAAATGAGACCAAAAGGTTGTCTCCGTCGCCATCACCGAAGACCCCACTGGGTATGAGGTATGAGGTATGGTATGAGGTATTGAGGGTCTAGCGGCTCCTGGGATTTCTCCCATCTCCGCGAATGTTCTATGTATCGGTGACAGTACCCTGTCAAAGCCAGAGATTTAGAAGTGTGTGGGTCATGAGTAGTGTTATATGTTGTGCCCATTGTTTCTCCGGCTTATTGGCCGCCAAGCCCCTAATGGGACCAGACGTTGCCCATACCTCGCCACGTGGAGGCTAGCCGGGTGTTACCATTGAGTCAATTGTACTCTGGCAGGTCCTGCCACTTACTTTCCTGGGATTTTAGTGGCTAGGACCTAAAATAAAATTGGAACGACCGCGGTTGATTTTAAATCACTTACATTAAAGCACTAATATGGGGTTTGACGCTGAAAGCCTGTTTCTAAAGTGCCTAAAAGGTTGGGCGAAAATTTTTGGTGTATTTTAAATTTGGACGTGTAGGGCTATACGCTGTGCAAGAAAAAGTGCTGGGAGGGGAGAGTGAAGGCTGGGGGGTGAAATAGGAAGAAGAGGGTCGATAGGGTAGGTGACCCCCAATTTTTCAGTGAGGCATGCCCATGCCCCACCAGAGGGAAGAAATGGTGTGGCAGGGAAGAGAGGCGACAGCAAGCCGTCACCTCCCTCCCCTGCCGGGAGTGGGAGTAAAAGAATTGCACTGCACAAGAGAGTGCAGAGCATAGAGCCAATATGGCTCCGTTGAGGCAGCAACTTGGAGTTTCTCTATCTTCGTTGGTCTTCTCTGTCATTGATAGCCATATTTTTCCTCAGCTAGGAACACTGGTCAGGTCCATTGTTGGTCTGTTAGCTATGGCTGTGGTTCTCTTCATCATGGAAAGATCCGCAGCTCCATGGGGTTATTCTTGCGATCGCTGGTTTTAGATGATTAGTAGTAAGCAGGTTCCTGGGCGAGGTTCTCCTTGAGTCATCTCCACGCGTGTTCTGTGTCTCCTTTTTTTTTTTTTTTTTTTTATCTTCTTCTGTAGATGGCTATCAGTGTTTTACGCCTACCAAATAGTTTTTGGGCATATTCCTTTAGCTCCCTGTATTCCTCAAGTGAGTCCAATAGATGTGATTCCAAGTTCTTGGGGAGGTAGTGTATTGCAGTGATCAGTCTGCACCTGAGGTCCTCATAATGGGTGCAATCATACATAATGTGCTCCCAGCACTCAAGCTCCCCACAGGCACATCTCGGATCCACCTCAATCCCCAGCGCTGCCAGCTTGGCTTTAAAGGCCCCGTGACCAGTCAATAAATAGGTGGTATATAAGCCAGGTTGAAACCAAGTTGGGGGACTGGGGTACATCCTGTCGATGTTCGGAATGAATTTCCTGGTGATATTTCCCTTATTTGAGTTGGCCCAACGCTCCTGCCAAACTTGCATCAGGTGTTTTTGCAGCCTTGTCTTTTCATTTTTTTGTGGTGCATTAACGTCCACAGTATAGCCATGGTATGTACAAGGTATTCCTTTCTCTATGTGGTAGTTCATTCCCCTACGCATGATCTCTAAGTCAAGGGGAAGAGCTCCGGCCAAGACCTGCAGCGCGTGGGTACTGGTTGTCCTACAAGCACGTGTAACTGTCAGTAGGATTGTTCTTTGCGTTGCATCAAGGATGCGTCGGTTTACCACAGTTCCTGTTTTGGAAAACCATATTGCTGAGGCGTAAGTGATGATCGGTAGGAAGGTTGTTTTATAAAACAATGACAGGGTGCGTTGGTTTAACCCCCAGTCCCGCCTGACGATCCTAGCCACCAATCCAGAGTATCTTTTGATTTTGGCTCTGATATAAGTTAGATGGTGTTTAAAGGTAAGATTACCATCCAGTATAACTCCTAAATATTTTAACTGGGTCACTAATTTTATTGTGGTAGGTCCCACCTTTATTTGTGGCGGTCTACGTATATCAAGCTTGCCTTTTAGCAGGACGGAGGACGTCTTTGTTGTTGATATCGTCAGGCAGTGGGTTCTGGTCCAGTTTTGCAATATCAGCATTGCCTGATTGGCCTTTTCCTCTAGCTGGGCCCGGCTATCTGCAGCAATGGTGAGGACCAAATCATCAGCAAAGGCCTGGGAGCGCACATCACCGAGGTGCAAAGCCAAGAACCCATCCAAAACCATATTCCACAGGAGCGGTCCCAGAACAGAACCCTGGGGACAGCCCCTGTGGACATCACGATTCACTCTACCATAAGGTGCTTCCACGATGATGCGTCTCTCGGAGAGATATGACCTAATTATGGAGTATAAGTTGATCGGAACTTGTGCCAGCCTTAGTCTTGCCAGTACGCTCGGCCACCAAATGGTGTCGAACGCCCCAGCGAAGTCAACGGAGATGGCTAGAAGATATTTATTATTGCAGTTTGCTGCTAATTCCGATAGGCTACGCAAGGCTTCCACAGTAGACGAACCCTTCTTGAATCCGTATTGCGATGTCTCTGTGAGTTTCGCTGCCTGGTAATGCTGATGTATCCTTGTGCAGAGTAGTCTTTCAAGCAGTTTGCTTGCAACCGGCAGTAGGGCTATTGGCCGATAAGAGTTTGGCAGGTGGGGTGGTTTGTTCGAATTTTTGGCCATTAATTTTACCTTTGCTGTCTTCCAATTTTTGGGGAAGATGCCCTTAGCCAAGCAGCTGTTATATAGGTGTAAGAGGAGGTCTGGCACGATCTCCACGGTCTTCTTAATAATTTCGGGTTCTAAGTAGTCCAGGCCTGGACATTTATTATTTCTTATCAGGGTTGCCATTTGTTGTAGTTCATCCCGTGTGAAGGGTGGCTCCTGAGTGTCTGTTGAATAAACTTCATTATCTTGACAGATGATAAGTTGCTCTGGCAGTGTTGACTCTATTGGTTTCGGGAAGATGGCATCCAATATATTGCTTATAGATTGTTGCCACGTGGTGGTATAATCACCTTGTGGTGTCTGGGTGGTTGAAATGACTTCCCCCCTGGGAAGTTTATTCGTCACTATCTTGTATACCACACCCCAGGGTTCAGTGTTCCCTGTTGTGCTAACAAAGGTCTCCCAGGCCTTGCGTTTGCTCTTGACGATCGCATTTGTGTAGCTGTTTCTGGCTTCTCTATATCTTTCCCTTAAAGCTTCAACCTCATGGGCCGGCCATGTGCGCCTTGCCCATTGGAATTGTTTTCTTCTTTTAATTGTTTCTCGTCTGAGCTGTTGAATTTCCAGGGTCCACCACGGGACAGCCCCCCCCGGATCAGGCTTCTTCTTTTTATTGCTGCATTGCTGGCTTCTGTTATTATCTTGGTTACTTTAGTTTGGGTTTTATTGGGTTCCTCGAGCTGATTTGTTTCAGTTAGATGTTGGGCCGTTGCTGGTATTAGGATTTCCTTAAAACGTTCCCAATTTGCTTTGCGAATGGCATAGCGGCTTTGTATTTGCTTGGATATTGGGGCTCTGTCAAGTGACCTTGCTATCTGATAGGTAATCACTCTGTGATCGGACGTTGTCCACGAATCCCGAACAAGCCAATCCTTTATATAGCCTGCGACGTTCCTAGTGGACAGCGTGACGTCGATCGTGGCCTCCCACAGTGTGTTACAGAACGTGGGCAGTTGGTGCGGCCGATTTAGTACCATGATCGGGGAGTTAGAAAGATATTCGTCTAGTATTTGCCCGTTCCGAGTTCCGCTTCTGTCCGGAGTCAGGCTGTGCCAGGTGGGGGATCGGCAATTGACATCTCCCCCTATGATTATTTTCTCGTCTGGGAGCAAGTCTACCAAAACTTGAAGGTATTGTGTAGCTGGGGTAATGTCCTCCCCCGGTCTACAGTACAGTGCCACTATGTAGAACTGGCCTAGCGGCGTCAGTACGTGGGCACAAGCTGCCCATGACGAGCATAGTTGTTTAACTTTCGTGACTGTGTAGTCTGGGTTGCGTACCACTACCGCCGCCCAAGGGGTATCTTCCTCTTCGTGTACTATCTTATATGTGATTGGGTATCCACACACCCGTTTAGAATGGGTGTACGGCTCCTGGAGTATGAGAATGTCTGCATTGATTTCGTCAGCTTTTATCCTTAGCTGTTCTGCCACTGCTCTGGCTCTTTGCGCATTTTGTTGGATGATCTCTATTTTGGATGTATTATATTTCTTATTGTTTGTCTCCATAGTCGATTCTCTTTTGGTATTGACCCTTTGCTTTGATATTAGACCGGGCAGTTTGGATCTCTGATCGAATGTGTGTATTCCATTTTGGCTGCTTTACAATTGGCACAGGTTGGATCCTGTTCCCTGTTGGGGCAAGTTTTGTATTCATGGCCCTTGCCAGAGCAATGGCCGCAAGTAGGCGTTGTCTGAGTACAGGTGTGGGTTGTGTGTCCGAACTTGCAGCACCGAAAGCATTTCGGCACCGCTGCATGCTCCCGGAACCGGTGGGATCCCCATTCTATATATATTCTGTTGCATTTTTTCAGCTGTTGCCATGCAGATGGGTCTAGTTCAACTACCCAGTTCCTATTGGTTCCCGATCTGGTACCGGTTGAATACCTTGGTGTTACCATGCATTTTTTTTGTGCGTCCTGGGCTAAATTCCTTAGATTTCTGGTGACAATTTCAGTTGCTAGTTGTTCAGGCGTTACGTCTTGGTCTACATTAAATATTATAATTGAAGGCCCACTCTTTTTTGGCGGCTCCGCTGTTAGCCCTAACTTGACAAGTTTTGGGTTTTCCATTATTGCCTGTATATCTTCCTTATTTTCTGTTTCTATTATTATTCCTGTGCTTCTTGTTTTTCTTATTGTTTTAATTCTAGTAGTCCTCAAGTCATCTTTCATCTCTTTCATAAATTTAACCTTCAGTTCTTCGCTGGATTGGACATTTTCAGTGTTTTCCAGGGTTGTCGGTCTGAGAACCACCAAGTTTGGTGTTTTCAAGAGTGGTTGCCTTTTTTCTTGTTGCCCTTCTTCGTTTGGTTGTAACTGATTTGAGCCATTCCTCAGCGCCTGGACATATGTGGGGGCACGCTGTTGCATTTGATTTGCCCCACATTGTTCGTAGATTTGTATCTTCACGTTTGCCTTTTCATTTTCTAGGAAGGTCTCTATCAGCATGGCTTCCATCTTACTGAAAATGTTTACAATCTGCGATCTAATACCTGTTGTAATTCTGTTTGATGGTTCTTTGAAAACATTCTCTAATACCGTCTTCAAGGCTAGAGATTTTTCATACACTGTGCCTTCAGGCAATGTAGGATCCAAGGGAACTTCTGTTGACTTCTCTTCTCCAGTGTCCTTTGTAGATGGCATACTCTCTTGGTTGGTCCCTTGCTACAGTTTGGGAACATGTTCCCCCACTCAGACTAGAGTCAATCTCAGATCGTTCTGATGGACGAAAAATAACTATGTTATTAGTGTCAGACTGGAATTCAGGAGCCCCGCGAACAGAACCGCGAGCACTCTCACGATTTCCAACTGACTTCGATAAAACTGGTTCATCCTCTCCAATCAAACCACTTCCAACAACCTTTGCAAGTGTTTTATATCTAGGATTCAAACTTCCTGACTCAGTCTGCGTCGTCAACAAATTACTAAAAAGTTCCGCACGAGTCTCATGCTCGGCTGAGCGTACCTTTAAGCGCTCATTGTCCACTAGTGGAGTCGTATTCACTGCTTCCACATCTGCCCAAAAGCCCAAGGTGCGACTAGCAGCAACAGCAGTAACCCCGCTTGATTCTGAAAACAAAAAATCTGTGAGGGCTTTTTTAGTCCTTGAAACCGCAGAACATATTCCAGAGACCTCCTGGACCTGTCCAGAAACGGGATCATCATCAAGTGGAGAGCTCAATATCGATTCCCATCTCTGTGTCACTTCTCTCCGATTCTTATCTGATACAAATGAACTGGAAGGATCAGACACGTCTACTTCCTCTAGCTCCGTTAACGTGGATGAGTCCACAATTAGCTTAGGGGGGCAAACTACATTATCTTTATCTATATTACTGATTATGTCCCTGTCTCCATGAGGCACTACCCTAGGGGTCAAAGGAACCTTACGACCTTTTAATGTTTTAAAAACCTCGGGAGATCTTAACGCTGATGACTCCGAGTCAGTAGAGGTACCTCCCTCAGAATCGCGTTTACCTTTTTCCACGTCAATAAAAACAGATTTTTTCCGTTTAGTTTTACTTTTATCACCCTTAGAACTTCCCTTGATTGATGTAACAACATTTTTACCCTTTTGTTTCTTACGGGGTTCTGGTTTATCCCCAGACTCGCCAGAGAACACCCCCTCTATATCTAAATCCCCAGCTATCTCCCTACTAGATTCTATATCCATAATGTATGTTTTGTTTAAAGAAAACTACCACGATTCTCCTTATCTCTAATAAGTCCTCTTCTTCCTGTAATAAAAGTTCTTTATTTATTTATTAAAGGGATCCTCTTCTGCTTGACTGTCCTGTATTCCTTACACTTACCTCTCACCTACAATAAAAATCTGGTTCAAAATATATATATTTTCCAATGTTAACCAATGGGCAAAAATCAGCATAAAAGTTCTGATTTTGCCTAAACCTAGTTCCTGTATCTCAGCTCCTAATCACCAGATGGAGCTAGAAAAAATCTTTTAAATAAGTAATTTCTTTAAGAACTCACCTACCAAAGATGAGAACCTCAATCCCAATAGTTAAGCAGATATTGATTTTTAAAAGTTTGCTAATTTTAGCCCAAAACCAGCCCACCATAAATCCTATGTTAACCTATGGGAAAAAGTCCATCCATAGGAAAACATTGAATTTTCAAATTTTAATAACAAAATTCCACCTGAAATTATATAACCACCACAGATAGGTGTCACTATCCCTGTTATAGTGTATCCCTGGACACTAAAAAAGAATTAAAGCCAGGCAGCCATCTTGTCCCATATAAAGTCTATGGACCAATGCAACTTCTATGGGAAAATTCACTATAGGATTTCCACAATGCTTTTCCTATGGAGCAATGTTTCTCTATATGAAATGAGAGCACAAATTGTTGTAAAATTTAAATCAGTTATTTCTGTGTAAATATTCAACCCCAACTCCCAAAACTTAACCTCTAGACTCACCACCTCATATATTTTCACTGACACATATTTTTCCAGCTCAGGGGTTGCTAAAGACGCACAAACACATCCAAAAAGTAGGAGCACATTTTACTTGACTTCACACTAGTGGCGCTAGTATGAGTTATCGCCACCCCACTGGGTCTGGTCTATAATGTTCTTGTGCTCCTCGAAGGTTCTTCACCAGCATCAACGGAGTCGCTGGCAGTACACCATCGTCGGCAAAGTCGCCGCCAGCTTCCCACCCTAGCTCCCTCAGTAGCCGCCTGCACCACCCTTTCTAGCAAGAGAGATAGAATTGTGAGGACCAGAGAGGACCGCCGCCAACTTCACTACAGAAGGAAGCTTTGCAACAAGCCCCGGGACAAATCCACCTAAACTGGTAAGCAAAAGAAACCATCCTTATGTATAAATGAATATGTGAAACAGCCAAAATATATTTTAAACTCAATGCTTCCTTTCTTATTCTCTTTATATGTGGAAACTAGAATCAAGTCAATTAAGTCAATAACGCGTGTTGTTTAGAGGATGTTAGAAATAAGGGACAGAATTTGTTTAGAAAGATAAATTGTACAATCGCATTAAGTCGCGAGAACATTGAATGATGTAATACTAACCGTGTCCTAATGTTAGCATATCGTTGCACTTAGAATTGATCTACACTTTACTCATTGTTTTATTATTGTGTGAAAGCAGATTGTGTACATGACCTTGTTGTTTATAATAAATGTTGTTAAGTGTTATTTGCATGTCGCATTCTCTCTGTCAACATCTTAAACCACGCCAGGGTAAACAAACTAAGAAAATGGATTTTGGGGGATGGAAAGATGCTAAGCGATCTTTTCATTAAGGTTGCCGCAGAAATCCGGGGCCCCTAAAACCACTGATTTCCGAGGGCTCAGATTATTTGTCCTAACTGATTGCATAAAGCGAAGCAGGATACCCACAGGACGTCACAGGCGTACCCTCGAAGAGAGAAAGGAAGGGTTAACAGAAGTATGCGTAGAGGTAATGATGACATCTACGAAAAAGTAGCAATGTGGTGATCTAGTATGTTCATATACAATTTAGCCTGGAATACACGGGTTGAAGGAGAAGAGGAAGCAAACCGATATCATAACTAAACTGACTTCCTTGTATAATTTTTTTTTGATAGTTATTAGTATTTCGAAATATTATTATTAAAATATGTGACGATGGATTTGCGTTTGAAAAAAGGAACTTTAAAACGAGAAGCAAAGTAATAGTAATTCTGGTAGTGCAACTGTGGTTGATGAAAACGAACACAATATTGTCACACTTCAAAGTGAGGATGAAAAATCACAGCCTTTTGATCCCTAAAAATCCGAAGTGAAAAAACAGGAACCAACTAATAAAAGACCAAAACGAAAGTATGATGACAGTTATTTGAATTTCGGCTTTATATGTGTTGGAAATGAAGATGCTCCTGATGCACAATGTGTTGTATGTGATAAAATATTAACAAACAGTTCTTTGGCTCCCGCTAAACTGGTGTTCCATAAGTGTTCTGTGAATATGTTGTGAGCTGAAAAGTCTTCCTTGACAAAAAAAGTTTAGGAAACGCTGATATATAGGAACTTTGCTAGCAGAGACAAGGAGGTGATTATCCCTTTGTACAAGGCAATTGTCCGGCCACACCTTGAGTACTGTATACAGGTCTGGAAGTCTCATTTTAGGAAGGATGTAGAGTTGCTAGAACGAGTACAGAGAAGGGCAACAAAATTGGTGAGAGAAACAAAGGGGTGCGCTTACAAAGAAAGGCTTAAGTTCTGCAAGTTGCAGCTCCTGGAGACTAGACACCTGCAAGGTGATTTGATCGAGGTGTATAAGTAGGGTTACCATCTTCTGCACTCACAAAAAGAGGACATTTACATGTTTTGGGGCAAATAAAAGAGAACAAAAAGTTCATCTTGGATTAAAAAAGAGCACAAATATATTATGCAAATAATAAAATAAAGACAATGTAAACTACATTTACTGATGTTTATGATTCGTACATTCATATTTGTTTTGAGAAATTATTTCTTTCAATAGCTCTGGATTGCCTCTCAAATATGTGTAAAAATCAACGCATGACATATGTTTCAAATTGTACTGCAAAAACAAAATACCTTTTACAGAATTGACATTTAACCTATTCCTTTGTTTCGTCCACTGACTTTGCATTAGAGAGAATGCTCTCCCTATATTTGCATTGTGAGGAGGAATTGCAAAGAAAAACTGGGCAATTTTCAACAATTCTGAATGGAATTCAATATTTTTTGAATTACTAAAATATCTGGCCCACTTTTCATGCATAAGAATGTTTTTAAAGTCTTTATTGTTCATTTGACCCTCAAAAAATTTCTTCAAATTGTTAAATTGGTCAAAACACTAACATCATCAATTGTTACCCCTTTGTCAATCAAGTAGGAAATGAAACATTCTACATCGTTCCAGCTCGGTACTGCATCCATTTTCATCCATATAAAACAGGAAATGGATTCCATATGGTGAAGCCACTTATCTAAATATTCCATGCAATTTCTATAAAGATTTTTTGTATCACTAGAAAATTTTTCACATTCAAGTACAAGTCCTTCATCATGTTTTTTGTATAACATTTCCTTTACTTTTAAATGGTATGAAGTTGTGATTCATCCGTTTCGAGATAATTTCTTTCACTGAGACTAAGACATCTAGCACTTCTGCAGCTGAGTTACTTTCCCTTTCAATTCGTTGTATGTGTGTATGGAATACACTCACAAGTGATTGCATGAACCAAAGATGAATCTCACTAAATCCATTTTCGAAGAACCTTTTAATCACAATGGGAGGTTTTTCTTGGGACAGAAAATAAGCCTGTAAAGCTGGAAACGTATCATTAGCATTAGCATTAGTAGAGGCATTTGATGCAAGAAAGCAAGCTTATGCAGCATCAGCCAAAAAAAAAAAAAAAAAAAAAAAACCCACTTCCACTTCACCCCTCTGTTCGTTCAAAATACCTGTCCAGCTGAGCCTTAAACTTATTTAGGCTATCAACCTCCACCACAAGGGATGGCAGTCTGTTCCACCAACCAACCACCCGCTGGCTAAAGGCAAATTTCCGCACGTCTATCCTACATCTGTCTTTCCTCAATTTGAATTTATGCCCTCTCAGGTGATTTTTCTGAGCTAGAGGAAGAATCCCATCAGCATTGAGCATGCTCAAACCATTCAAGGCTTTATACACCTCTATCAGATCACCTCGCTGGTGCCTAGTCTCCAGACACTGTAATTTGCAAAACTTAAGCCTTTCTTCGTAAGAGCACCCCTTTGTTCCATTCACTAATCTTGTTGCCCTTCTCTGTACTCGTTCCAGCAGCTCTACATCCTTCTTGAAATGAGGCCTCCAGACCTGTATACAGTACTCTAGGTGTGGCCTGACCATCGCCTTATACAATGGAATAATCACCTCCTTATCCCTGCTGGAAAAATTCCTGTATATCATTGACAATACTCCATGAGCTACTCTTGCAGCCCGTCTGCACTGCTCAGAGAACTTCATATCTGCCTGCACAACCACCCCCAAGTCCCTTTCATTCTCTACCACTGTCAGTGTAGTACCACAGAGTTGATACGTTGCTCTGAGGTTGCTGTTTCCCATGTGTAGTACTTTACATTTGTCAAGGTTAAACTTCATTTGCCACCTCTCAGCCCATCTGCTCAACCTTTCCAGATCCTGTTGCAGCAGAATAGTGTCAGTAGTGTCCTTGACAACCCTGCCAACCTTTGTATCGTCTGCAAACTTGGACATTAAGCTCGATATACCATCATCAATATCATTTATAAATACAGAAAAGAATAATGGACCCAACACTGAGCCCTGAGGGACTCCACTAATAACATCAGTCCACGATGAGCAGTGTCCATTGATTACCACTCTCTGTCTTCTCCCCCTCAACCACCCCTTTATCCATAGCAGCAATTTGCCTCCAATGTCACACTGCTCCAATTTGTGTAGCAGTCTTCCATGTGCAACAGTATCAAAAGCCTTTCTAAGATCCAAGTATATAATATCAAAGTTATTCCCTGCATCCAGTTCTTTTGTGACTGCATCATAGTATCCAATCAAGTTGGTCAGGCAAGACTTCCCCTTAACAAAACCATGCTGTGTCTGAGCTATAACTGAAGTCTTGTCTAAATGATCCTGCAGTGCTTCTTTAACCAGTGCCTCCATTAATTTTCCTGGAACAGAAGTTAAGCTCACAGGTCTATAATTACTTGTGTCAGCCTTTGATCCTCCTTTGTGAATTGGGGTCAAATTTGCACATTTCCAGTCTATGAGTACCTCCCCTGAGTCCAAGGAAGCTCTCATAATTATGGCTAAGGGTTTGCTTACTTTCTTTGCTGCCTCCTTTAATATAACTGGATAGATCCCATCCACCCCGGGTGCCTTTCTTGCGTTTATCTTCAACAGTTTCTCCTCCACTTTACCCTCAGTTATTACAAGATTATCTAGCTTACTGCCAGAGTTGAATACACCTCTGGCATTCCCCTCGCTGAATAACTCCTCATGTGTGAATGTCGATGCAAAATATTCATTTAGTTTTTTAGCTACCTGAGCAGGATCATCAACACTTGACCCATCAATATCAAGTGGACCAATCTGATTCATCCCCTTCCTTCTAGAGTTTACATAAGTAAAGAACTCTTTGCTGTTTTTCTTTGCATCCCTTGCCAAGGATTTCTCGTAATCTGCCTTCGCCTGCCTAACCTCCTTTGTAACTTGGTTGCATATCAACTTGTATCTATCATAGGCTTCGGTGTCATGTGTTAATTTGCATGTATCCCATGCATTTTTCTTCTCTGCCATATGCCTCATTAGTTCATCTGACATCCATTTTGGCCTAAACCTTGAACAATATTTCTTAGTTGGTATTGTAAAGCCTAGTAGCTTCCAAGATAAGTTCTTTGAATGCTTCCCATTTTGAATTTGCTGTTGGTAACATCATCAGTTGGTCCCACTGTATAGAATTTAAATACTGTCTCAGTCCATCGTAGTCGCCTTTACGGAAGCAATAACCCTTCCCTTTACCCCTAATGGTATTTACCTCTTTGAGTAAATCCCACTTCAGCACACTGTGATCACTGCCACCTAGTGGTTCATTTATCTGCAGATTCTTAATGCATGAAGAATCACTAGTGATAATCAAATCAAGAGTATTACTCCCTCTAGTTGCCTTTCGAACATGCTGATGTAGAAAACAATCATCCAATAAATCCACAAAAGCTTTGCTAGTGTGTGAGTGACCAGCCCCCAAATTCCAGTCAATATCTGGGAAATTAAAATCCCCCATTATAAGACTCTCTGATTTACTGGCCCACTCTATTTCCCTGTACAGTTCCTTATTATACTCATCAGAGTCATCAGGCCTATAGCACACTCCTACTCTCAATTTTGATTTACCTATTCTTATGTCACACCAGACTGACTCGACACTGCCCTGTCCATCGATGTCGACTGGCTTCACTTCTTTGGTTTTTATGTGTTTCTTAACTAATAGCATAACCCCTCCTCCCTTCCTATCCTGTCTATCCTTTCTGTAGACGTTGTACTCCCCAAATTGCAGTTCTGCATCCTTATATCTGTGTGACACCACGTCTCTGATATCCCAACAATATCTGTCTTTGATGTTTTGAGCAATACCTCAAATTCATCAAATTTATTTACTAAACTCCTAGCATTGGTGTACACGCAAGTATACCTGCACCTGTGTATCTATGAGCCTTGTGATGCTTGGAAATAATGAAAGCCATCTCGTCTTGCTGTGAGAAAGCAGCTGTTTATATTCAATCTCAACAAACTTACAGTATTCCTTAAGCTCTTCAGTCCGGACTGTATAATTATGAAAATATTTGTAAATTTTAAAAACAATGTTCTCTACATCAACTTCCCAAAGTTCTGCGGCATTCTGAAGACAATTGTTCAAAATACGTGCAGGGCAGCACACTCCAATCAAAGTCTTGTTATGCAACAATTTCTTTAATTTTGCATAGACATTATTCCCTTCTTCATTTCGTCTCAGTCCTCCAAACATTGTATTGCAATTGTTCCCAGTGAATGCAATACATTTTTCACACAAACATTTTTTTCAAGAGTTTCTTTAACATACGTAGAAATGGTATTTGCAGTCTCGTTAGGCATCTTCTGTAATTCAATTAATTTTGTTTGTAATCCTCCTTCATTTAAATCAAAAAAACTGAATAATTAACGGGAAGATTTTTTCAGAACCATGATTACTTCCATCAGTTGATACCCCACAGTATGCAATTTTCTTTTCTTTTAAAGTTTTTACAGTAACATTAAGAGAATGATTTGCAAATACAAAGTTTACAATGGCTTCTGTCTTGGTTCTAGCGCATGAAAATCTTTTTGCTATATCAGAATCAAAAAATACATTTTTTAATATGACAGTTGTGCAATCCATTGATTTGTAACTACTATGATGTTTAACAGTGTAAAAAGCAAAGGTACCCTCTGCAGCAGCCAGATCATATTCTATTTTACCGACAGCTTTCACGAAAAAATCTGTAACCTTTCCCGAAGAGGCCTCACCTTCAATTGCTTTCTTGTGCTTCTCAATTTCAATGTGAGGCTTCAAATCACCAACCCCTTTATTGGCTACTGAAACATATGTCCCCATTCTGCAAACTTTACATTCAGCTTCCCATTCCTCTCGGCCAGATACAAAACATGGAAATTTGTTTTTCATCTCTGCTGTAAACATACACTTCCTTTTAGGCATTTTAGGGTCTTTATAATATTAATTTTTATAATTGAAATAATAATAAATATCTTTTATTGTAAGTAGTGAAGCATAAATTTTATTAAAGTTAAGTTATGTTTTTCGTTCGCAACTAAACTAACCTAATTGCAGAAAAGTACCTACAGGTATAAAGATGAATAATAAATATTTTTGTAATTAAAGTGAAAAACAATATTTTAAAAAAAGGTAAACTTTGGTATTAAATAAACTAGTGTCTGCCTCTTGATTGGATCGTTGATAAGTATACCAAATTTAGTGGACAGTACGCAACTTTCGATCAATTTGGTGTGCACACTGCTCAAATCCACGTTTTCATATGCTGCAATCAATTTCTAGAGAAAACAGGCCCTGTAACTGTCAATATTTATTTGACATGCTGGAATTCCTGTAATTTATATATCTTTTTCTAGCACACCATCTGATCTTCACGCGTTATCTACTCTCTAAACCAAAATATTGTATTGCTAGACTATATAAAATTTATATGTGCGTAAATTCTGAAGCAGGCGTGGGTTGGTAACAACCTCAATGCACTAAACTGAGCGTCGTCGGGGTATTTCGTCTAATTGTCAACACGGAAATTCGAATTGAAGAATCGTCTCCTATTCCGAAAAAGATTCTGTATAACGTAACTCGGTAGTTTTCGTCGAGCTTGCATAAAAAAAATGGCGTATAATATAAAAATCCGGACATTTAGACAAATTTATAAAAATCCACCCGGACAAAAATTTTAGACAAAAAATCCTTACAAATCCGGTTAAAAGAGGACGGATGATAACCCTGGTATAAGGCCTTGAATGGTTTCAGAAGGCACAATGCTGACCGGATACTTCTGCCTGCTCAGATTAAGAACTTGAGGGGGCATAGATTCGAATTGAGGAAAGACAGTTGTGCTCAACTATTGCTAATACGACACTATGGGCCTTCTTTGCAATCTTTTTACAATGCTGAGAGAAATTCATGTTTGACCGTATCGTAACGCTCAAATCCATTTTTTCACACTACCCACTTTAGTTCAACTCCACCAAGTGTATTGGGTTACTGTTCCCCACGTGTAAGACCTTGCACTTTGCTCGATTAAAGCATAGCAGCGATTTTTCTAAACCATCCCTGACATCTATTTAGGTCACTCTGAAGAAGCTCTGCTTGGCGATGATTATTAAATATTCTACCAACCTTTACATCTTAGCCATAATTATGAGAGCTTCCTTGGACTCAGGGGAGGTACCCACGGACTGGAGATGTGCAAATGTGACCCGAATTCACAAAGGAGGATCAAAGGCTGACACAAGTAATTATAGACCTGTGAGTTTAACTTCTGTTCCAGGAAAATTAATGGAGGCACTAGTTAGAGAAGCATTGCAGGATCATTTAGACAAGACTTGTTATAGCTCGGAAACAGCATGGTTTTGTTAAGGGGAAGTCTTGCCTGACCAATTTCATTGGATACTATGATGCAGTCACAAAAGAACTGGATGCAGGGAATAGCTTTGATATTATATACTTGGATCTTAGAAAGGCTTTTGATACTGTTGCACATGGAAGACTGCTGCACAAATTGGAGCAATGTGGCAATGGAGGCAAATTGCTGCTGGGGATAAAGGGGTGGCTGAGGGGGAGAAGACAGAGAGTGGTAATCAATGGACCCTGCTCGTCGTGGTAATCAATGGACACTGCTCGTTATTAGTGGAGTCCCTCTGGGCTCAGTGTTGGGTCCATTATTGTTTTCTGTATTTATAAATGATATTGATGATGGTATATCAAGCTTAATGTCCAAGTTTGCAGACGATACAAAGGTTCGCAGGGTTGTTAATGATACCACTGACGCTATGCTGCTGCTGCAATAGGATCTGGAAAGGTTGAGCAGATGGGCTGAGAGGTGGCAAATGAAGTTTAACATTGACAAATGTAAAGTACTACACATGGGAAATAGCAACCCCAGAGCAACGTATCAACTCTGTGGTACTACACTGACAGTGGTAGAGAATGAAAGGGACCTAGGGTAGTTGTGCAGGCAGATATGAAGTTCTCTGAGCAGTGCAGACGGGCTGCAAGAGTAGCTCATGGTCTATTGTCAATGATATATAGGAATTTTTCTAGCAGGGATAAGGAGGTGATTATTCCCTTGTATAAGGCAATGGTCAGCCCACACCTAGAGTACTGTATACAGGTCTGTAGGCCTCATTTCAAGAAGGATGTAGAGCTGCTGGAACGAGTACAGAGAAGGGCAACAAGATTAATGAATGGAATAAAGGGGTGCTCTTACAAAGAAAGGCTTAAGTTTTGCAAATTACAGTGTGTGGAGACTAGGCACCAGCCAGGTGATCTGATAGAGGTGTATAAAGCCTTGAATGGTTTGAGCATGCCCAATGCTGATGGGATTCTTCCTCTCGCTCAGAATAATCACCTGAGGGGGCATAAATTCAAATTGAGGAAAGACAGATGTAGGATAGACGTGCGGAAATTTGCCTTTAGCCAGCGGGTGGTTGGGTGGTGGAACAGACTTCCATCCCTTGTCGTGGAAGTTGATAGCCTAAATAAGTTTAAGGCTCAGCTGGACACATATTTTGAACGAACAGAGAGGTGAAGTGGAAGTGTTTTTTTTTTTTTTTTTTTTTTGGCTGATGCTGCATAAGCTTGCTTTCTTGCATCAAATGCCTCTACTAATGCTAATGCTAATCTAGACATCACGCCGTCTATCCCTTCATCGATGTCATTTAAGAAAATAAAAAATAACAGTGGTCCACCATATACTGATCCCTGGGGAACCTCATTTCTTACATTAATAGATCGGGGGCAACCACTTATCACTACTCTCTGCCCCCTGCTCTCTAACAATCCTGCTATCCATCTAAGGATTTTCCCTGTGATTCCAACCTGTCTATCTTATAAAGTAACCTACCATTAGCATTAGCATTATAGAGGCATACGATACAAGAAAGCAAGCTTATGCAGCATCAGTCAAAAAAAAAAAAAAAAACATTTCATCTCTACATTCGTTCCAAATGCCTGTCAAGCTCCGCCTTAAATTTATTTAGGCTATTAGCTTCCACAAAAAAAGATGAAAGCCTGTTCCACCAATCAGCTACACGCTGGCTAAAGGCAAATTTCCGCACATCTATAACCAATTTGAAACTGTGCTCCTCAGGTTCTTAGTCTGAGCAAGATGAAGAATCCAATCAGCATTCAGCTTGCTCAACCATTCAAGACCTTATACACCTCGATCAGATCACCTCGCAGGTGCCTACTCTCCAGGCGCTGCAATTTGCAGAATTTAAGCCTTTCTTGGTAAGAGCACCCCTTTGTTCCCCTCACCAACCTTGTTGCCCTTCTTTGTACTCGTTCTAGCAACTCTACATCTTTCCTAAAATGAGGCCTCCAGACCTGTACACAGTACACTAGGTATGGCCTGGCCATTGATTTGTATAACGGGATTATCACCTACCTGTCCCTGCTAGCAAAATTTCATATACCATTGACATGACTCCATGACCTATCCTGGCAGCGAGTCGGCACTGATCAGCGAACTTCATATTTGGCTGCACAATTACCCCCAGGTCTTTTTCACTTTTCCCAACTTATCTAGATCCAGTTGGAGTAGCATACTGTCGTTAACAACCCTGGCAACCTTTGTATCATTTGCAAACTTGGACATTAATTCTGATATACCTTCATCAATATCATTGATAAATATAAAAATCAACAATGGGCCCAACACCGAAGCCTTGGGAACTCAACTAATAACATTTGTCCACGAAGAGTAGTGTCCATTGATTACCATTCTCTGTTGTCTCCCACTCAACCATCCCTTTATCCATTGTAGCAGCTTACCCTTGATGCCATACCTCTCCAATTTGTACAGCAGTTTTTCATGTGAAATAGTATCAAAAGCTTTCCTGAAATCCAAGTATATGATATCAAAATTGTTTTTGTCATTCAGTTCCTTCATAGTAAGCAATCAAATTGGTCAGACAAGACCTCATTTTTATTCTAACCCATGCTGTGTCTTAACTATTACTGCAGTCTTGTCTAGATGATCCTGCAATGCTTCTTTAACCAGTGATTCCATTATTTTCCCGGAACACAAGTTAAAATAACAGGTGTATTTTAACTTGTGTCACCTTTTGAACCCCCCTTGTGAATTGGTGATACATTTGCACACCTCCAGTCCATGGGGTCCTGAGTCCAAGAGAGCTTTCATAATTATGGCTAAGGGTTTTCTTACTTCCTTTGCTGCCTCCTTTAATATAACTGCATAGATTCCGTCCACCCCAGGTGACTTCCTTATGTTTAACTGCAACAATTTCTCCTCCACTTTGCTCTCAGTTATTACAAAATCACTTAGCTCCCTGTTAGCATTTGATAAACTTCCGGCACTCCCCTCATTGAATGACTCCTCATCTGTGAATGTAGATGCAAAATACTCATTCAGTTTGTCAGCTGCCTGAGAATGATCATCAATATGTTAAGTGGACCCATTTATGTTAAGTGGTCCAAGCTGATTCATCCCTTTCTTTCTAGAGTCTACATAAGTAAAGAACTCTTTGCGGTTTTCCTTTGCCAAAGATTTCTCATAGCCTTCGCCTCCCTAACCTCCTTTGTGATTTGATTAGAGACTAGTTTATACCTGCCATAGGCTTCTGTATCGCCTCATACTTTATACGTATCCCATACATTCTTCTTCTCTGCCACTAGCCTCATTAATTCATCTAACATCCATTTAGGCCTAAACCTTGAACAGTATTTCTTAGTTGGAATGAAAAGCCTAGTAGCCTCCAAAATTAAGTCCCTGTAGGCTTCCCATTTAGAATTCACTGTTGGTAACATCATCGGTTGATCCCACCACTGTACAGAATTTAAAATCTGTATGAGACCTCTGTAGTCACCTTTACGAAAGCAAAAGCCGTTCCCTTTAGCATTGATGGTAATTACATCTTTAAATAATTCCCAAATCAATACATTGTTATCACTGTTGCCCAGTGGTTCCTTTATCTTCAGATTCTTAATGCATGAAGAATCACTACTGATAATCCGATCAAGAGTATTACTCCTCTGGTTGCCTCCTGAATATGTTGCTGTAGAAAACAGTCACCCAATAAATTCACAAAAGTCTTGCCAGTGTGCGAGTGACCAAACCACAAGTTCCAGTTAATCTCTGGAAAGTTAAAATTGCTAGCATTGGTGTAAGATTCATTAGGCCTATAACACACATCTACTCTCATTTTTCTTTTCGCAGTGCTTATTTTACAACAAACAGATGCAACACTGCATTGTCCACCAACATAAATTGGATGCACTTCCTTAGATTTTGTGTTTCTTATCTAACAGCATAAAAGCCTATAAAATTTCCTTGCACTATATATGGGATTCGAACCCTGCCGTTTTAGTATTAGTATTAATAATGGCCATATGGTGCAAGGAAGCCTAAGGTTTATGCTGCACCAGCCAAAAAAAAAAAGAAAGAAAAAAAACAGTAATATAATAATAATAAACAAATAAAATAAAACCAAAAAAAATAATAAAAGAAAGGAAAATAGAGAACCTATGCCTTTTCCTCCTCCTGTGGGTAACTATCCAGCTGACCTTTAAATTTCCCCAAACTGTCAGCCTCTACCGCCCATATAGATAACTTATTCCACTAATTTATAACTCGCTGGCTAAAATCTGTTTTCCATCCGGTGTGCGAAGGACGGTGATGATGCCTCTGTGCTACAGCGCATACCGATCTACCAAAATAGTAGACAAATTCTGGTTGCCCCGGAATCTGTCTGAACACAGCGCCCTGTAGACCGATCCGATCTACGGGCGCTGTAAGGGATCCAGATGGCACAATTGATTATTTAGGGGTGCGAATACGCTGCATTCTCTTAGGTTTTGCATGCGCCATATGACCTCGCTATGCCTCAGCGTCAGTACTTTTCCATCAGCCCTCTTGGGTGGCACAACTGGTAGAATCGCCGTCCTCCACGCATCGGGTAGAAGAGACCTGAGTTCGAGTCCCGTCGATGACGGGAGGAATTTTTATGGGCCTTTTTCACAACGTGGATGAGTTACTCGGGCGAGGGTAGCATGGTTTTTTCCTTCAAGAAACTAGGGTTTTTCGTTCAGCAAACAGAAAATCGATCATAGAACACATGCAATTTACAGACAGTATGTACAGAGCAATATATGGCCTTAGTCGCTAATGCTCCTAAAACCGTCCTACACAACAACTTCTCCATCCTTCCAGGCTACAGAAGATTACAAAACCAACCACTCTAACTTCTGTCATAATCCACTTAATGAAGTGGTTAGTAGTCGCTTAGCCAATCAAACCAATTAGCCGAGCAAATGCACGCACAGAAAAAGTGTCAAATACTGTGGTTGTGTTGTTTTTATATAAAGCTTAGCTTGGCAGTTTCCTTCACTAAACCGGGAAAAAAAAAACTGATCAAGGTAATTTATGCTACCAAGTGCTGATCTGAAGTGACAGAATGAAACAGTACAAACTTGTAGTTAAAAATAAGAAAGTCTGTTTATTATATTATATGTTGTATAATACTTAAGTCTTTCTAAATCATCAGTGTCAAAAAGGAGGGGGGGGGGGTTCAACGGCTCAAAAAAAACAAAACAAAGTGGATATTATAGTTCGAAACTTTCTGCTATAAGTACTCTGTCGAATAGTACAGGAAATAAATGTACGCGTAAGAGTGAAAACTCTTCAGGATGTTGTCTCGTAATACACTCTTCAATATCTCCAGTGTAACTCTGCCTAAAGAATATGATATGTCACTGCTGGTTCTTTTTACAAAATCTGTACATAGATGTGCTATTATCTGTAGGAGAGTGACAATTTAGTGTTTTTGACAAGATTATTGCTCGACTTGATGAACACAGTCCTTCGAGGCGGCATATTTCTTTCATTTAGTCTATCAGGACGTGCTAAGTGTAGTTTATCATCATTCAGGTGATTCACCTTTTGGAAATGGTACTCGTGAGAGGTGCACAGATAACATTTCCCTCAAAGTCGCAAATATTTGTCGTGGGGTTAAAAACGAGCCCTTGCCTACAATAATGAGAAAATTTTTCCCCATTGATGCATCGATAGAAAACGTGACAGTTGCGAGCATAGTCTGGGTAATATCCGTCAATTTTGCCATCACACTCAAACAAAAATCGTGTAGGTACTCCATGGGCATGTGGAATTTCCACCCTACCGTTTGGTGCTTCTACATGTGATTCCTCTTGTTTGTCAAATACTGTGGTGTCGTTACATCTCACTGTTGTCTCCGTCTCACAAGCAAGGGTATTTTCATTGAACAATTTCCCACGGGAGCAGCTGTACAGTAACACCCGACCTTGCGTGCAGTGGTAGTAACGTCGACAGCCACTCAGAGTGTCTGGATAATAGCCTTCTGGTTTGTTAGAACAATCAAAATGAGTGGATACAGACCTTATAGGGGCTTCACACTTCACTTTTGCTGGAATATCACATGTTTTAGAGTCGGGGTCAAAGAGCAGGTTGCTAGGACAAGAATAAGTCTTCACGGTTCTACGAAAACAAATGTGAAACTGACGGCATCCACTTCCGTAGTCAGCGAAAAAGCCTGTTCTGCCTTTTGGGCATTCGAATTTCTTAGAAAGAGATATGACGGGAGTTGAATAAGACACTAGAGAGGAGGAGGTGGAAACTGGAGTTGGTGAAACTTCAATAAAAGATGTTTTTTCAATATCTTGAATTATTGCTGACACTGCAGGGATGGAAACAGATGAAGATGACTCGCTTCTATCGTCACTTTCCAACAAAAGCCTACAATCCACATTAGTTTCAACGTCGCAAGACATTTTTGGCACACTGAATATTTGGTTTTTAGGGCAATGAACAGTTGTTTGTTCCTCCTTTTCACAGATGAAATACCTCTGGCAATTAGTGGAATAATCGAGATATAGCCCATCAGGTCTGCCTTTGCAAGTGAACCCAATATCGTTGAATTTTTGATGGGACTCGCAGTTTCCTCCTGGAGCAGAGGAACACCGTCCTATATCGGAATTAAAGGTCACACCTGTCGGACAGGAGTAGGAAAAATGCCGATCACTGACACACACATGAAACTGACGGCAGCTGGCATCACTACCCAGATATACACCATTAGTTATGTTAGAACAATCGAAAATTGCATGGACGGGAATTGCGTTTTGATCACGTGCTGTCTCATCAAATGGAACCTTTCGGTTTATGGAAGGGCATTTTCCCCCTGGGATACATGACCTGCTTGAAAAATTAAACACTTGGCCATTTGGACAAGCATATGTTACACCCACTCGATTGCTACACTCGTGCCACATGTGGCAGTCCTCTTCTGGGTACAATCCATTGTCCTCAGAAGAGCACAAAAATGTCCCGATTATGAGAGGGGGTGTGCACGTGACATTCTCTGTTATTTCGCATTGTTTAGAGATGGAGTTGAATAGAGTGCCTTCAGGACATGCAACTACCTCCTGGTTACCATAGGCACACACTACCACTTCTGTGCAGCCAGATGCAAAATTAGGGAAGAGTCCCACTCTTCCTTCACAGTTATATCTCTGAAGGGACTTGGGATCTGTGGGAAGATTATTGATGACAGCTGAGTGGCAGCTTACTTGTGATGACGGCAGACACAACTGAGAGATGACATCGAACTTCGTTCCCCTTGGGCACGCTGATGATACTAAGGTACGCCCTCCAACACATAAATGAAAAGACGTGCATTCCTCAAGATTTGTTGCATAAATTCCGTCTGAAAGATTGGCACAATTTGCATCTTTGGTAATATTGCATGTGACACTGTCCACATTCTGACACGTTTCAGTAGACGGATTCAACACCTTCCCTTGCACACATGCTCCAATGTAGACGGCAATGCCAGACCGACACACTGTGAACTCTTCGCATCCCAAATTGTAGTCTGGAAACACTCCTGTGAATGAAGGTGGGCACCGAGAGTCGTCAGGAACTGGACATTCCGTGTTGTAGGAATAGTCGCAAGCCAGGGGACCAGTGTTGAAGATCAATTCTGATGGACATGAGTAGTCTTTGGCGTGGCCATTTACGCATAGGTAAAAATCGCGACAACCTTTCTGATAGTCAGGGTAATACCCATCTGGGAGTCCATGGCATGTGAAAGCATCTTCTGTGGGACAATGAACCTCACGTGGCGATCCACAACTGAGCTTCGCTTGATCAAACAGTTTTCCTGGAGGACAGACATATTCCGTCTTCTCTCGCTCCTCACACACATAATAGCGTCGACAACTGTCAGCATAGTCTACATACGTGCCATCTTCTTTATCCTCACAAGTGAGCTCGACACAAGCTACGTTGTGGAATGGCTTACATAAATTAGTCCTCCAGTCAAACCGAGTGTTTCCAGGACAGCTGAACTCCATCTTCTTTCCACCTGAAATTAAAAATAATTACTGAGTAGAAGCACATTGATACCTATGAAGTTACCATTAAATAAATTCTTATTTTAATAATTTAAAATATTATATAATAATTACTGTACTATCGACGATTTTTTTGGAAGTTATGATTGGAAAACTTGATACGATTAATGAAATTCTCAATGAACTCAACTAGAAAGGATGGTGTATGCATGTGAGATTGAAGAAAATCGTCAAAGTTTAAAGAGTTTTAAAAACATAAGGAAATAATATAGTAAAGGGGGCGTATCACAAATGACCAAATAAAGGGAACCATCTCTACTTTAATAGTTATTACTATTAGTTTTAGTATCGTCCATATAATGCAAGGAAGCCACAGGTTTTTTGCTGCTCAGGGTAAAAAAAAAAAAAAAAAAAAGATAAGAAAATACAAATTATCCTTCCTTCTTCTACGTGCGGAAGGAAGCTCATCCAAATGTCAATTATCGAGATAGTATTTGAATTTCTTCAAACTGTCGCCTCAACTGCCTGCGAGGGAAACTTGTTCCAACAATCAACGACTTGCTGCCTAAAAGTAAAACTTCCTACAATCTACACCGCTCAACAAAATTAACAGAACAAAATGTTTTTCAAGAATATTTTATTGTCAACAATGTCGCCGAAGGCAAATATTTCATATAATAGGCATCCTGACATGCAAATTCCAAGCATCCAATAGAAATCGATCTACCACCTTACAGAGCTGCACATTACGCAAATTATTCATGCTTATAAAAACACGGGTCGAGACCACATCAGTGCGATAATGCCATCTCCAGTACTCTGAATGGCAAGTCATCGTCGTTTAGATGATTCTTTGAGATGACATGCCGTTGGGCGACTTTAAGCTGGACAATCATAAGCAGGGGTGGCATGTTCGCTTAATATGTCACACAGTGCCGCGTCTCGGCACTATGGAAGCAGTTTTTTTCTACCTAGTGTCTACTATATCACAAAAAATAACGAATTGACTGGTTCTTCCCTAATGTACACACTACTTTTCTTCTTACAGGACATGGGTCATTCAAAAAAGCGACTTCAGGACTATGGGCTGATAAATGATGCGCATTGTGAAGCCGGAGAACTGAAAGACTGACACCATTCTTCCAGTTCTCCGATGATGCACTCGTGTGACATCTACGTACGTTACCTACTTAATGAACTGTTACCGGATTTAAATTTAACCACACTCAGTCTGGAAAGCAAATTGTTAGAATCAAAAGAAGCATTTTTAGCTTTTAGCAGGTATTCCACTGCAGCCTTCAAGATGCGCTGGTATCATCTCTCCTCGTATCTGCTCTTCCCTCGTCACCGGTCACAATCCGAACTGAATGAACACCCAACTGGACATCCTTCTCGTAGGAAAGACAGCACTGATATGAAAGCACCACCATTTTCACTTCTTCCAGCTAACTAGGGAATACCCTGGTGGGACTGGAAGCCTCTCTCTTGATGATCAATGTCTGCTCTGCTACACCACCCTGATCATTCCATCAGACAAGTCTCCAGCACCAGTGAATCAACTCTTCCATAGTAAAATTCAACAGATACCCCAACTTCCCATATGACTCCTCGCAGCAGGCAAAACTTCTCAGGCTTTTGAACTTTTTCTTTCCTTCCCCACCTCACGCCCTTCTCTATGGAGAACCCCATCTTGCACTAAGCATTTTTCTCTCCTCTGTTTTCGCCTTGGAAGTGCCTTCCGCTCTGTTGCCTCCGTATGCCTTCCCTGCCGTCATCTTTTCTGTAAAATGCTTCTTTCTGCTGGCTCCCTTTACTCTCGCTATTGCAAGAGCGCAGGCAGCCCGACAGGCGTTTTCTACTGTTCTTGGTCCGGCTCCCCGTGCCGTGGATGGATGCTGGGAGGTTCTTTCCTGGTGATCGTGCCTCCTAGTAACTAAGAGACCAGTTGAACAACACATTACTCACATAACCCACACTACCAACACCGACTGGATTTGCAAAGTTGTGCATCACAGAGTACTTAAACCGGATTTGTGGAGAACCACAGGAACCGTCTAACAAATACACTATGTCCTCTATGTCCACTGTGGAAAAGCAGTTTCAGTTTCAGGAGACATGGACCATTACAAGAAGAGCTGGCCAAGGTCGCCCGAGGGCTAGGTCAACCAGAACAGATCGCTATCTTGCTGTAACAGCAAGACAGACCTCTACGATGTCCTATCACCAACTGTCTCTTGAAGTTTCTGCGGCCACAGGTGAAAACATTTCCAACCGAACTGTGCTAAGAAGACTCAATTCAAAGGGACTCTACGCAAGGAAGCTAGTGGTATGTATCCCATTAATCTCGTAGTAGATCGTCCGTTGACATGTGTGCTTAGATTCTGAGTTAACTCCTGGATACATGTTTTATTTTAGACCATCCATCTGCTTACTTGTCTCTTCAAAAAGAATGCTGTGTTTTTCAGGTTCAATTGTAGTCAAATTTGACGTGTTCATTGAAATAGCTTTCACCTTCCGTTTCAGTCTGTACAAATAGGGAAGGTTTACGGTTCTACCTTTCCTTGGTAGGGATGTCATATTTCAATTTCAAGTACATTTGAAAAATTTCTAAACTTTTTTGTTCACGTTTTGTTCATTTTAAAAGACACTAGAATGTTTACTCCTTTAAAATGACAAACTAAATAATTTTAAATAAAATGTGTGCTTTTAAACTATATTATACTATACTATGTTAAGACCTGGCACAGGCTGCCATTTAGAGACGTGTATACTTTAGATTTATTTAAATAAAATAAAATAAATAAACTTGTGTATTGAAAGCCTGAAATATCGAGACATCAGCTCTCAAGAGTGACAAAATCAATAACATCCATTAAACACTTTCAGGGCTGTAAAAAAAAGGAAAAGAAAAATTATATATAGTATACTACTACTACTACCGGAACTTTCGATACAGCGGGAAGGGTGTGGATTTTTCAGTTTGCATTAGGGTTCTTAAAGTCTTGGCATGGCCCTACTTGAGGGTTCGTACAATTTTTTAATAGTTCTGCAATATTACCTTTAAGTTGTTCCATTAAACAGCTGAGAACTTCACTTCCTAAATAACAAAATCGATCTGCGTAATATGAAAACTCATACTGATAAAAAAATATTTGATAAACTTAAAATTTAAATATCAGAAGTCAGCCGTTGCAGGACTTCTATAAAAGGCGTACAAAAGTAACTCTTTTCTAGAGAAATAAGTTTGCGAAGTAGTTGCATGCAGAAGGGAGCAGAACTCTGGGAAAGTGGCTTCTAAATTTAGAACAGCTTAAGCCCTTCAAGATACAGATGAGCAATAGAACAAGATCTACCCAGCCTCCTACTGTGGACTGCTCCTCCTAATAGCTCGGGACATGTTGTGACCGTATGGAGATATGTTGTAATCTAAAGATTTAACCCTTATATTGAGTAAACAACCTGTTACTGGGTCCCAACAGCATCCACCTACATTCAAGAGTACTGTGCCATTCCTGGTTTCAGAAAGATCCGCCATCCCAGAGGAATTTATAATTATTTGTTTACTGTTACTATTTATTACCTTTCAGACAGCAGTCGCTTCCATCGTTGGACAGCAAGACATGGTAACCTTATAGCCCACAACACAAACATTCGAGGTGCCTCCGTAGCCAGGTGAGCAGGAGTGCGTAGCACACGCTTCTTGATTAGACCGGGGTTCGAGCCCGTGACCACCGAATACGGAGGATGCGGAAAGGTCAGGGAATGACCACCGCATATCCCCGGAGCAATATGGCCTTAGTTGCCAATGCTCCTATAAACCAAATAACAAACAAACAAACAAACATTCGACCAGAGTAGCAGCACCAAAAGTAAGCTAACGAATATCAGACGACAGACATGATCCCACCCAGCTGCAGGAAATGGAAGAAATTGTTGTGCGAACATTCCAGTTTTGGAATGTTCGCACAACAATTTCTTCCATTTTCTCTCATTACTATGTGAATTAAAATTATCATTTCTATACGAATGCAAGGATCCTAAGATCCTTTCGGCCGTTTGACTAGGCGCCCTATATAGTATGTCAGTAAATTGCATGTGTTCTGTGGTCGACCTGCTGTTTCTTTTTTGGACAAAAACCATGCTACCTTCTCCTGAAACAGACTAACTCAGCCATGTTGATAGCCCAGTAAAAATTCCTCGCTTCAATCACGTCATCGAACTCGGGTCTTTTCCACTCAGTCTGAGGACGACGGTGATTATACCAACTGTGCTACCCAGAAGGGCGTGCGATTAAGTTGTTCTTGGAATTTTTGGTTAATCTTATTAAATCATTGATGTAACCAGCTCATGAATTACACGTAAATAGAACGGTCGCTATTTTCACGGTAATCACAGGGATTAAATGCAAACTAACAGTCGGCCCTTGAGTTTAGGGGACGCCGGGCAAGTGTTGGACTAACCGATCCTCCTTGCTGAGACAGATAGGAGTTTTGTTATGTATACTGGCGCTTCATAACCTTAGCTCTTTTGCGATGGTTGTTGTTTAGGGTTTTAGGAGCATCAGCGACTAAGGCCATATTGCTCAGTGTACACTGGCTGTAAATTGCGTGTATTCTGTGGTCGATTCTCTGTTTGCTGGAAGAAAAACCGAGTTTCTGTGAGAAAAACCCATGCTACCCTCGACGAACTCAATCAAGTTGTGAAAAAGGCCATTAAAATTCCTTACGTCATCGACGGGACTCTAACTCAAGTATTTTCCACCCGATGAGAGGGGAGGGGGGTGGACGGCGATTTCACCAACTCCGCTTCACACGAGGGCGAATAGATGAATAAACATTTCTCTGAGTGAAATTAAATATAAATAAATATTAAAATATAGGTCAGTTCTTGTTTCTAAACATTTTAGCGTGATTTTAAACAAAAAAAGACAAAATACAGTGAAAACTGACTGTTTTGGTTGCTATTAACAGTTTTCAGGTGGGTGTATTAATTATAGACAAGAGAAACTATTTCTTAATGCTTGGTTAGAAGTATCAGTAGCCCGCGTTTTTCAAAACGATCTGAAAAAGCTATTTGAAGTGCTGTTATAAATGTCGAGAAATCCAGTAGGATAGGTATGATTTGGCTGCTTTCGAGAGTATTGTAGTCTTGATATCCAGGAGGGTCTTTTGCTCTGAGCAGTTAGGAGTGCATAGTACTGTATTTGTAAGTCAGATTCAAAAATTAACATATAGAAACTCGGAATAAAACCCCATACTGCAGTGAATTAATCTTAGAAAAATTACTGATTCATTAAAGTTAAATTTGCAATTTTCTTCAAATTAAAGTAAATTAGGAAAAGCGCATAATTCAAAAAATCTGAGTTTAAATATCCAGTTTTCCGAAAGTTAGTCTTAAATAATTTATATATCTTAAGTGGCCTAGGAGGACAGTAAAATTATAAAACACTTCGAACATTTTGGAATAACATTTATAAATGCCATGAAGATTAATTACTATAATTAATAACCGCGCTAAATTAACAATATAGTTTATTAATCTTGGCCCAATCCACTCTACATTTAAGGTGGTGTTTCAGCCATCTTACCGATACCCATCATCAAACCTTCCCTAAATATATTTATAAGTGCCATTCTTTCTGGAGATTAAACAAGAGATGCATATTCTAAAGAGAGCATTATAACTATTTTATACACTTTCTACATGAAGTATAAAATTGTTAAGATTTTTTAATCCTTCCTAATTGTCTGAAAGCTTTTTTTTTTTTACTTCTTTCGATAATATTTATATAGCATAGATTCATAGAACTATTATATCTTACACAATACCCTATTGTAATAACTGTAATGTCCTACAAAATACTGTTATAGTATTCTGTAAGATATTACAGTTGTGAAGTCCCAAAGCAGCTAAGCTATAAGGCGTCAATATATTGTCTTGTAAATTGTGTATATATTTTATGTCGATTTGCCTGTTTACTGGACGAAAAACAAGAGCTTCTGGGAGATAAAACCATGCGACTCTCTCTCTCTCTCTCTCCTGAGGCCTACTAACTCTGCCACGTTGTAAAAATTTCTCATATCACGGGATTGGAACCCAAGGCCTTATTCTTTCGGTGTGAGGAGAGCATCGACTTCCACTGTACTACCCGCTAAGGGCAAAATACCACTTTATTAAATGGATGGTGTCTACTGTTTCACAGTCAATATATTTCAATTGAAGAAAGCAGTATTGAACAAAATATTTATAAAAAAAAATATCCATCTCATGAAGCCTTCATTTTCATTTTAATAAAGCAGTTTAATAAAAATTCAACGTAGCTTTTACAAATGGATTTGTGATCTGCTGGTAAGCGTGGTGGCTAACGGTGGCTTCACAATTGATTTTACTTTGCAAATAATATAAAGAACAAGTGAATGTCTTGTGTTTCGGATAAAGACACATCCAAGCATATAAACTTCTGATTACATTTGAAGGATGTATTAATAAATCAGCCTTCAAAAAGCTCATCAATCTTTTTTTTTTTATCACAGTTAACTGAATTAAGTTTCAGATTCATCACTGAATTCTTTAAAAAAGGCCCGCTGTGTTTGGGGAGCATGTTGAATAATATGCTTGGATATGGCTCCAGCTAGAACAAACAAACAACAAAAAAAAAAAAAAAAAAAAAAAACAATGTTTTTGGGGGACTGAACCCAGATCTTTCTCTCTAGCCGTCTTTTTTAAATTCAACAGTTTATGTGAAACAGTTTATTGAAACCACAAACTTCCACCTGATGTAGAAATGTATACTTTTATAAATTTAAAGAAGTACTGTATTAGACAGATTACTAGAAAAGATAGCAAATGAATGGATCAATATTTTTATAGTTGATGGCATATAAACTTGCTTCCATGTATTATTTTACCACTTCTAAAGTATGTTTGGACCAAAGTAACCTGATTCTTTTACACTTGCAGAGTCCTCGCGGTAGCACAGTGGTCCCTGATTATAACCATAATGACGGTCTTGTCCCACATCGGGTGCCGAGCTCGAATCCTGTCAATGCGCAAGGAATTATTTTTAAGAGCGTTTTTCACTCCATAGCTGAATTAGCCGGTCACGGGCTTGGACAACAAGGTTTTCGTCCCAGAAAACTCAGGCTTTTCGACCAGCAAAACAGGCAAATCGACTACAGAACACACACGCAATTTATGGACATAATACACATAGGTAGATGAGGTGGGTGGCTGGGGTGGCTCTAACATAGCAGTTTATAACCCTTGGATACTTTAACTATCCTGAGACGAGGGTGCATCATCAATCTTCCAGGCTTCGATCATCTTCCAAAGAGACTCGATAAAAACAAAAGAAAAAAAAAACAAAAAAAATTCATTAAGGTAAAAAGCAGCGACTGTGATCCTCAGCGGCCCCAAAGAAAATATCCTGTGTCTACCCATTATTACTATCACGGTAGCCTAGTTCCTATCACAGTTCTTATATTTTCATGCCATGTGGAATATACCTAGGTTCCAATTCTGTCAAAGATGGGAGGAATTTTTATGGGCTTTTTTCACACTGTGACCAAGTTTGTCGGTCTCAGACGAGAACAGCATGGTTTTCCTTCCTTGAAATTCAAGTTTTATGTCCAGCAAAAGTTGCAAAACACAAGAGTTCCCCCATACTCTATACACCAGGAGCTTCTGTGCAGACAATTTACCGTGGCTCGGGGAGTCCTTAAATATGAAAATGTCTTTGTTTTTCATATAGTGATCCATCAATTTTTTTTTTAATTTTTAGGCGCATTAGCGACTTACACCATATTGCGCGGTTATATATTATGTCTCTAAATTGCGTGTGTGTGTTCTGTTCTGTGGGTGATTTGCTGTTTTCTGGACGAAAAACCAGAGTTTTCGAGAAAAAAGTCAAACCCTTGCCTGAAACCAATTTACTCAGCCATATGAAAAAAGTCCAAATCATTTCTAGCGTCATCGACGAGATTCGCACCTTGGCCTTTACCACGAGGTGTAGGAGAGGAGAGGAGAATGCTTATATGCACTGTAAAACTCGCCAGGGCGTGTTTAAAAGCGATTTTAAATCAGAGAATATACAGTGCAATTAAGTGATTGAACAAGCTATTCAAAACTAGGTAGTTTATTGAAGTGCATCAAGGAAAGCCGAATTAAAACAATATACACTTCAATAAACCTGATTGAAGCCTGCATTGGGACTTATACTGAATGGTAATGTAATCAAAAATAATAAAGTCACATTCTCTGCGAATGGTAACGAACCTTTACAGAAAAAGAACTTCCTGCACTCGCTCTCGTAGTCCGTGTAGATGCCATCACTTTTGTCTGTGCATTCATTCACTTCATAAGAGTGAATTGCGGGACATTTTACATTTTCTGGGCTATCGCATCTTCTGGTGAGAGCATTGAACAGAGTGTTATTGGTACACCAGAACATTCTTGACCTGCTTGACCGACACACGAAGAAAGCTCTGCATCCTCGTTCATAATCTGGGTAACTACCATCGGCTCTGGAAGAACAATCGAAGTTTGTTGAGAGGGTCGGGAACACTGGCTCGGGAACGTAGAGGGCGCTGCCAGTCTGAAAGAAAAAAGTTGTCCGTACGGTAAAAAACTGCATTCACTGAAGTACAAATTCTGATAATAAGATTTAGTAACTCTAAGTAATATGCTCGGCAAAATTCCTTTGCTATTAAGACGCTAGACTGAAAAGTTTTTAAATTTTGGACTTTTACCGGTTTTTTCACTATTACAGATCCGGATATGAGAAAAAGGTAGTTTAATCGAAACTTTAAATTAACAAATGGATTTTAGATGAATAAAATATGGTTGTTACCAGACTTCCTAGGAACCGAACGTCTATTTCTGAAAATCACTTGTCCCCGAAATGTCCTCAACTATAAAACTATCTCTGGAAAAGAGACTCACAAGATCTACAAATCACCATGTACGAGGGGTGATCATTTAATTCGCGGACCTTGTGCAAGATCTTATCTTAATTGTCATCATCCTAATTTTCAGTGGATTTCTCCTTCTCGAAATACTCTCCCTTAACCTTTACACACTCACACCACCGTCCTACCAACAAACTCATTACCATACACTTCATTCAAAAAGCTTGCCTTTCAGAACTTTGAATAAGAGGGCTGCGGCAGAACCTCAACACCTATAGGATTTGGTTTTTTAAGGAGCATTAGCAACTAAGGCCATATTGCTCCGGGTCATGCGGTGGTCATTTCCTGACCTTTCCGCATCCTCCGTATTTGGTGGTGACGGGCTCTAAACACCTATAGGAGTGATCATTGTCTGCACATATTAGACGTACGAGGCCTGGCATTGTCTTGACGAAGAAACCACTTCGCGCCGGAATATGGCCGTCCTACCAACAAACTCATTACCATACACTTCATTCATGTCTTTAACTTTCCAATGAATTTAAGCCAAGTCTGACATAATAACGAATCATAAATCGCTGTTCAATCTGTACGTCCGACATGATACTTGTTTCAAAACGATCGTCAAAACGAAACGCGGCTAAAAAAAACCTCTTCATGCACCACTAGTTCGACAAGTACTGGCTGCCTGCCTGACCTCCTTTATATCTACCATAGAGTTCTATGTCGCCTGATAATTTATATGCATCCCATGCATTTTTTCCCCCTCTGCCACGAGCCTCATTAATTCACCTGACATCCATTTAGGCCTAAACCTTGAACAGTATTTCGTACCTGATATGAAAAGCCTAGTAGCTTCCAACATTAATTCCTTGAATGTTTCCCACTTAGAATTTGCTGCTGGTAACATCATCAGTTGATCCCACTGCACAGAATTTAAAAACTGTCTGAAACCACTGTAGTCACCTTTACGAAAACAAAACCCTTCCCGTTACCCCTGATGGTAGTTACATCTTTAAGTAAATCCCACATCAACATGCGGTGATCATTGCCACCAAGTGGTTCATTTGTCTGCAGATTCTTAATGCATGGATAATCACTGCTGATAATCGGATCATGAGTATTACTCCCTCTGGTTGCCTCTCGAACATGCTGATGTAGAAAACAATCATAAAATAAATTCACAAAAAGTCTTACTAGTGTGCGAGTGATCCACTCAAAAGTTCTAGTCAATATCTTTTTGCTTCAAAGCGGAGCTAATTTTTTATACACTTATAATTTTTGAAAATTTTAAAATAAAGAACTGCGTATTATTTTCGATTTCAGCAAACACCCTTCGTAACTATCATGAGCAAAAAGAGGAATGAGCAATGAAGCCTTCATAAAGTTTAGATTCATTAGTATTTTTGAAAAGGGGGAAAAAAAGCTTCGGCGTTTTGTCTGTATGGAGGTTCTATCACCGGAATCATTGAAACTAAGGAAGCTGGAACGACATCTTAAAACATGTCATCCTGAACTTCCGAACAATGACATCGATTACGTCAAGTTGGAACTCATAATTCCATCAGCAAAATTAATGAAACATAACATGTGTGGTAAGGAAGAAGCTGGATTATTGGGCCAGACCTAGCCTCGAAATTAATTTCTTTTCACAATTTTAGAAATAGTTGCAACGAAGTACTAATTATATCAAAAGAAGTTCTTTAACACCGCGTTTGTTTCTTCTTTTGTGTCAAGATATGGACCGAACATGAAATTTTTTTTTCATAAGGAAGTACATTGATCATGAAGAAGATGGGTTATTGAACGAATGTTCGAGTTCCGATCTGAGGTATATATTTCTGAGACAATTGAAGAAGAAGAATGAGTTAGCAATAGTAGAGGCATATGATGCAAGAAAGCAAGCTTATGCGGCATCAGCCAAAAGGGAAAAAAAAAAAAAAAAGCTCCCATTTCACCCCTCCGTTCGATCCAAATACCTGTCCAACTCAGCCTTATTTTTCTTTAGGCTATCAACTTCCACAACAAAGGATGGAAGTCTGTTCCACCAACCAACTACATGCTGGCTAAAGGCAAAGTTCGGCACATCTATCCTACATCTGTCTTTCCTCAATTTGAATTTATGCCCTCTCAGGTGATTATTCTGAGAAAGAGGAAGAATCCCATCAGTATTGAGCATGCTCAAACCATACAAAGCTTTATACACCTCTATCAGATCACCTCGCACGTGCCTAGTCTCCAGACACTGTAATTTGTAAAACTTAAGCCTTTCTTCGTAAGAGCAACCCTTTGTTCCATTCACTAATCTTGTTGCCCTTCTCTGTACTCGTTCCAACACCTCTACATCCTTCTTAAAATGAAGCCTCCAGACCTGTATACAGTACTCAATGGGTGGCCTGACCATTGCCTTATACAATGGAATAATCACCTCCTTATCCCTGCTAGAAAAATTCCTGTATATCATTGACAAGACACCATGAGCTACTCTTGCAGACCGTCTGCACTGCTCAGAAAACTTCATATCTGTCTGCACAATTACCCCAGGTCCTTTTCGTTCTCCATCACTGTCAGTGTAGTATCACAGAGTTGATACGTTACTCTGGGATTACTGTTTCCCATATGTAGTATTTTACATTTGTCAATGTTAAACTTCATTTGCCACATCTCAGCCCATCTGCTCAACTTTTCTAGATCCTGTTGCAGCAGCGTACTGTCATTAGTGTCCTTAACAACCCTGCCAACCTTCGTATCGTCTGCAAACTTGGACATTAAGCTTGATATACCATCGTCAATATCATTTATAAATACAGAAAACAATAATGGACCCAAAACTGAGCGCTAGGGGACTCCACTAATAACATCAGTCCACGATGAGCAGTGTCCATTGATTACCACTCTGTCTTCTCCCACTCAACCGTCCCTTTATCTATAGCAGCAATTTGCCTTCAATGCCACACTGCTCCAATTCGTTCAGCATTCTTCCATGTGCAACAGTATTAAAAGCCTTTATAAGATCCAAATATATGATATCAAAGTTATTCCCTGCATCCAGTTCCTTTGTGACCACATCATAGTATCCAACCAAATTGGTCAGGCAAGACTTTTCCTTAACAAAACCATGCTGTGTTCGAGCTATAACTGAAGTCTTGCCTAGATGTACCTGCAGTGCTTCTTTAACCAGTGCCTCCATTAATTTTCCTGGAACAGAAGTTAAACTCACAGGTCTATAATTACTTGTGTCGCCCTTTGATTCTCCTTTGTAAAGTGGGATCACATTTGTACATCTCCAGTCCATTGGTACCTTCCCTGAGTCCAAGGAAGCTCTCATAATTATGGCTAATGGTTTCCTTACTTCCTTTGCTGCCTCCTTTAATTTAACTGGATAGATCCCATCCACTCTGGGTGCTTTTTTTTATGTTTATCTTCAACAATTTCTCCTCCACTTTCCTCTCAGTTATTACAAAATCATCTAGCTCACTGCTAGAGTTTAATTCACCTCTGGCACTCCCCTCCCTGAATAACTCCTCATGTGTGAATGTAGATGCAAAATACTCATTTAGTTTGTTAGCAATGTGAGCAGTATCATCAACATCCAGTGGACCAATTTGACTCATCCCTTTCCTTCTAGAGTTTACATAGGAAAAGAACTCTTTGCTGTTTTTTTTTTTTTTTTTACATCCTTTGCCATAGATTTCTCATAATTTGCCTTTGCCTGCCTAATCTCCTTTGTGACTTGGTTACTGACCAGCTTATATCTACCATAGGCTTCCATGTCACCCATTAATTTATATGTATCCCATGCATTTTTATTCTCTGCCACATGCCTCATTAGTTCATCTGACATCCATTTTGGCCTAAACCTTGAACAATATTTCTTAGTTGGTATGTAAAGCCTAGTAGCTTCCAAGATAAGTTCTTTGAATGCTTCCCATTTTGAATTTGCTGTTGGTAACATCATCAGTTGTTCCCACTGTATAGAATTTAAATACTGTCTCAGACCATCATAGTCGCCTTTACGAAAACAAAAACCCTTCCCTTTACCTCTGATGGTAGTTACCTCCTTGAGTAAATCCCACTTCAACACATTGTGATCACTGCCACCTAGTGGTTCATTTATCTGCAGGTTCTTAATGCATGAAGAATCACTACTGATAATCAGATCAAGAGTATTACTCCCTCTAGTTGCCTCCCGAACATGCTGATGTAGAAAACAATCATCCAATAAATCCACAAAAGCCTTGATAGTGTGTGTGAATGACCAACCCACAAATTCCAGTCAATATCTGGGAAATTAAAATCTCCCATTATAAGACTCTCTGATTTACTGGCCTACTCCATTTCCCTGTACAATATCTTATTATACTCATCAGAGTCATTAGGCCTATAGCACACTCCTACTCTCAATTTTGATCTCCCAATGCTTATGTCACACCAAACTGACTCGACACTGCACTGTCCAGCGATGTTGACTGGCTTCACTCCCTTGGATTTTATGTGTTTCTTAACTAATAGCATAACCCCTCCTCCCTTTCTATCCTGTCTATCCTTCCAGAACACATTGTACTCCCCAAATTCTAGTTCTGCATTCCTTATATCTGTGTGACACCACGTCTCTGATATCCGAACAATATCTGCCTTTGATGTTTTGAGCAATACCTCAAATTCATCAAATTTATTTACGAAACTCCTAGCATTGATGTACATGCAAGTATACATGCACCTGTTTCTATTCTTAGCTACCCTAACACAATCCATGTGTTTAATTGTATCGCAATGACTCCCAGCAGTCTCCGAAATACCCTGCATCTTGTTTTCGAGGCTGCTTCTCACACTTTCACCTCTGCCAGCAGCTACTGTAAATCTATTAGTTCTTGCATGCCCCCCCCCCAAGCTAGCAGCTACTGTAAATCTATTAGTTCTTGCATGCCCCCCCCAAGCTAGCAGCTACTGTAAATCTATTAGTTCTTGCATGCCCCCCCCCCCCCAAGCTAGCAGTTTTCCGACCCACCTAACACTGCCTCGATAGCATCAGCAAATATTCTTGCAGCCGAACTTTGAGAATTCAACATGGCCCTTTAAATTGGCACATTTATCCGAAATTTTTGGCAAACTTAATATACCGAATAAAACATTGCAGGGAAAAGAATCATCGAAGCAACAGAGAAAATCCAAGCGTTTTAAGGCAAGTTTGACCTTTGGATCGTAAAAGTTGAGGTCACGTTTTGCTGTTTTTCTCACACTGGCACAGTTTACAGAAGATGTTGCGGTATATCTAAGCGAGGTTAAAGTTTCTGTTTGTAAACATTTGCGAACACTAAAAGTGGAAGTAGAGCGATATATTCCAGTTATCTTGGCTTTTCAGCGACTCTTTTCCGTCATTCAAAATCATTTTTTATTCCAAGTAGATGTAGAAGAGAACAATAGTCAAGAACTACCAGATTTACGTCGAGATAAAAGTGCCAAAATGTTGTTAGATTCTGGTGTGAGCTTAATAGAGTTTTGCTTAAAGTTGAAGGAAAAATGTAAAAATATTTTAAGCTTAGCAGAACAGGCCATAGTGGTTTTATCCACTACTAATCTTTGTGAACTTGGATTTTCTAGTTCAGCGTTAATTAAATGTAAAGAGAAACAAACTGATAATTAAATGATTAATGTGTATCAGCGTTTTCTGGCCATTTAGATAAACTTTCTTGAAAATCTTCTCTATGTTAGGATTCTGTTCTTCTACTATTGTCTAGAATGTCAAGAGATTCTTCATTATTTGAGTATGTATTACCCTAGGCCAGTGGTTCTCAAACCCCGTCTGGGCAAATTTTCAATGTAAAAAAAAAAAAGGGATTTTTGCGAAAATAGGAATTTATGATAATAAGCTAAAATTTTTCCACTGAGATTACTCTGTTCCCATTTTTAATGAAAATTTTGAGATGTGTATGCAAATACACACATTTCGAGATATTTATCATTACAGAAACATATGTACGTGTTATTTATTACATTGGAATACCATATATATTTTTAAAATTGTAAATATATAGCTTAAAGAATTTTATTTATCTTTTAAACACAACTTACCAGTGTAAGGTGTGTTTAAATGTCCCAGAATTGGTAAAAATTTGCCTTAAGTCACGTGCTGTTAATGTAATTCGTTTTATGAACTGCATAATGGAATGTTGGGAGATATGAGTGCTGCAGAGACTTCAAGAGAGATGTCAGAGGTTTACAGAGACAAGTGTTTGAATAAAACTGCAATTCTCGAATAGCACAGGACCATTACAGAAAGTCGAGGATCTATGATTGAAGACTCGCAGCCTGGACAGCCAAGGACATCCACCACTTCAAAGAAAATTTAAACTCCCCCAGGAGATTCCGAATGAAGACAGAAGAATCGCACTCCATCACTTAAGCAGCAGCATGTCTCACACGTCATTGAATATGCGATTGTTATAGGGCACCTTAAAATGTCATGAATCTGTGCTCGCTGGATTGCACATTGCACATTATTATGTCAGTATGGAGAAAAGTCGTGAGTTAACCGGTGGTCGGTAATGGTCTGGGGTGTTCAACTGGCACACGTTGGGACCTCTGGTACGTCTAGACGCATCTCTGAATGGTCCAGGTTACATATCCATATTTGCAGACCATCAGCATCCCTTCATGATCATCGCGCACCCACAGGGCAATGGACTCTTCCAGCAGGACAGTGCGCCTCTCCCACAGAGCCGTGGTGACTAGAACATGGTTCAAAGATTTCACCACCATGGAATGGCCTCCCCGTTCACCGGACATGAACCCTGTGGAGCATCTTTGGGATGCTGTGAAAGGTGCGTTTGAGCTTTGGATCCTCCACCCAGGAATGCGACGGAAGAATGGAGAGTGGTGCAGCAAGCACGGATGGAAATACCTGTGGAACGCTTTTATAAACTAGTGGACTCAATGCCTAGTCGTGTGATTGCCCTTATTTGGGCGAAAGGTGAGCCTACCCGTTACTAGGTAGGTATCCCATGATTTCTGTCCACTCAGTGTCTTTGGCATTTGTCTAATTTCACATTCTCTGTACCACATCGAACACAACAACAAATAGCAGCAAACTATTTCTCAGTCTTCATATCTTCACATTAACAACATGTAACTTAAGGTCACTTTATCAGAAGTTGCAAATATTATTAGGTGTGTTGTGGGAGCTTCGTAATAATATTCAAATAAAATACCCCATTTGGAAATAACTATAAAAAGCAATAATAAATAAAAAAATAAAAATAACTGCATAAGAAAGAAAATCAAAATTTTCTTTCTTACCTGTGCAAATGCCGTATTCCAGAAGAGAGTGAGAAAAGTGCTACCTGTTAAAACAAAGAAATGCACCTTCATTGCAATAAATATAGTATAAATAAATAAAAATAAATAACCATTAAATATCTTTTCGTGATAAATTTAAAAAGTTTTAATTTGTATAAGCTAATCATCACCAAACAATCATTGAAATTTCAATGATTGTTTAATTTCAATGCTTATTAAATAAGAAATTATTAAATTATTATTTTTTTATTATTAAATAAGAAATTATTATTATTATTATCTCTCTGTACATTAAAAAAGTTTTTCTCCTAGTGCTATTTATTCGAGCCAATGGGAGAAGAGGGCATGGAACTTACATCACTACAAATGCACAGGTAAATAATTACATAGTAATATATAGGTTTGTGCTTTAGCATCATGTTTATACGTAGCCAACTACTAAGTAGTTACTACAACGAGTAACTACAGTATTGCACTACCTCGAATAAGTAGCTCTTCTCTAATAGAGAACACTACTGTTACTTATTCTCGGCGGGGCAGCGTTTCAGAGCATAAAGAGCCAATAATTATATAGGTCATTTCCTGATTAGATTTCGATCAGTGCGTTATAATGTTAATATATTAGTGTAATGCTATTATTATACAAATAATAACATTATTATTTACAAAATATTTATTAAATATTTACAAAAAACCAAACCATTTGCAATCATACCTCTACTATATCAGGATGGGTTCCTTCATCAGCTGACACTAATATACAGAAAACCTTACAATGGAACTTCAAATGATGCCAGACGTGGTCATATATTAGACAGTGGAGCATGTGCACGAGGTTGGTGAACTTTAATGGAAGATACACAAATGGGTTACTGGGCAGAATCAGACACTTGCTGTTGACAATGTAGAGCGCATTATGTGGGACGCATTGAAAGACAACTGTCTCCATAACGTTGACCAACCACGTGCACGTACTTCACTGTCTAATACATGACATTGCCTGGCATCATTTGATGTTCCCTTGTACTGTCAGCTGGTGAAGGGACCCGCTATAGTTGGTATATTTGTAAATAGCTTAGTATTTTGTAAATATTTTAATCCTGCTCGTTCGGATGCAACAATATTCCTCATGCATTATGGAACACGAAGGAAAAGGGATATTCCTAAGTGACTTATGTAAACGCAGGTAAATAATTACATAGTGATATTTATTCGACCTTGAGAATGTCATGTGGTGGGGGGGATGGGGTAGCGAAAGGGAGAAGAGGGATGCGGGTAACATGGTACAAGTGGGCAGGGCAATTGTGTCACTATAATTGGGCAGTGCAATACACCACTACAAATGCACAGGTGAATAATTACATAGGTCATTTCCTGATTAGATATCGATCAGTGCGTTTTGACAAGTGTGTTTTTTACGTAGAAAAGATTTGACTTACTCTGTCATAACTCTAAATTTTACTCAGAAAAGCGTGAGCGGGGGGTTGGCGCGCAAGGGGGGGGGCAGAGCCTCCTAGTTATTATTATTATTATAATAACTTTTTTTTCCCGCGCCGTGACGGGTACTGGGATCAACTGCATGGGGTGGTTGGTTGTGTCTGGCTACTATTATTAGTATCACTGTTGGTCGAGGAACTTTTTCTTGTCGATGAGGGATATGTCTGGTCTATTGTCTGGTCTTGTCTGGTCTTGTCCGTTATTATGGCAAGGTCCCAGTACAGTCTGTGAGTAGGGGTCTCTAGTACAGCTTTTGGTTCGTACTGGCAATGTGGTACGCTTTCTTTGATCAACTGCTATTTTGTGGTAGCTTCTGATATATTATCCTGGTCATGTCTATGAGTGTACTCCGTCTGGGTGGGGTTAGTCTCACTTGCCCTAATCTCAGAAGCACTAATGGTCACTTGCCCTAATCGCACATGCCCTAATGAACGCTTGCCGTAATAGTAACATGCTTCTAATCGTGTCTCAATGGTAAGGGGGGGGGGGCTACTGTCAGTTACTCTAAGCAAGTTTATAATTGCATACCTTCAATTCCTTTCCCTCTAATTACCCTTTACAGGGGGTTGATGAGCAAGTGAGGTAACGCTCTCCCGGGTGTTTCCATCTGCGTTTGTCGACCTAAGAATTCGTTCAAATAGTAGCCAAACATCAGTCTGACGTTTGCTCTTTACAGCGGGGGATAATACCTATTAAAATTATTATTATATTATAATTATAATATCTCTCTATACATTAAAAAAAAGGTTTTCCTCCAGCCAATTGGAGAAGAGGGCGAAGCAATTACGTCACTACAAATGCAATTAATTATTGACAACTGCCTCCATAACGTTCATCCATTTTTTTGTCTAACATCTGATGTTCCATTTTAACGTTTTTTGTATATTAATGAATATTGTATACAATATTTATAAATAGTTTAGTATTTTGTATATATTTTAAATATGTGTATAGTTTGTAAATAGTTCAATTAAATATTTTAGTCCTGCTCTTTTGGATGCAAGAATATTCCTCGTGTATTATGGAACCCGAAGCAAAAGGCCTTTCCCTAAGTGACCTATGTAAACGCAGGTAAATAATTACATAGTGATATTTATTCGACCTTGAGAATGCCGCGCACTACAAATGCACAGGTAAATAATTACATAGGTCTTTTCCTGATTAGATATCGATCAGTGCATATCAATAGATGTGTCTTTTACGTAGAAAAGATTTGACTTACTCCGTATATATCTACATTTTACGTGGAAAAGCATGCGCGGGGGCGGGCGAGCAAAGCGAACAGGGGGAGAAGCCCTCTAGTACTTATTATTATATTATAATTTATAGTTGGTGTGCTGGCTGGTTCAGGATCTTACCGATACCTATCATCAGACCATGCTACTGCTGCTGCCAAGTTTTTATCCTGGATCCGAGGTTCTTGTGTAGTATGCATAGAGGCCAAATGTTTCCATTTCTTTATATTCTTGTTCCAGATAAGTCAAATCGCACGTTTCGATTAATTCAACAGAAAGCATTGCAAATCGGGACAGCATTTCAACCAAGAAAATTCGAAGTTGATTATGAAAGTGATGTGATCAGATCCATAGAAGAAACGTTTTCTGATGCTGATGTTAAGGGCTGTTTATTTTTGATTTCATCCAATTTGTTTCGAAGTATTTTAGTAAGCTCTTCACACTTTTCATTTAAAGGATGTTCTGAAAGTGGACGCTTGGGAAGGAATCATTCGAGAGCGTCCACTTTCAGAACATCCTTTATATGAAAAGTGTGAAGAGCTTACTAAAATACTTCGAAACAAATTGGATTGAACCCACTGCTCACTTTCCACCATCACTGTGGAATCATCATGCTAATTTTGGTCTTCGGACAATGAATCATGTGTGAGGATGGCATTATGCCTTAAATAAATCTGTGGGGCACCATCGTGTTAATATATGGAAGATGATCTATTTAAAATAACAATAAGCAAACTTTAAGAGAAAAATAGGTTTAGTAAATGTTGCAAATCTTCCCCCTCGTAAAAACCGCAAACACAAGGGCATTAATAAGAAATTAATGAAATTCGGCAAAACGGGGCAACTAAATGATTTGTATTTTAAACATAATCTGTATTTGTATAAATAAAATAAATTGATTATTATTTTGATGTTATATTTGTTTATTTTTTTGTTTGTTTTATTTGTTTGCTTATTTGTTTATTTTCTGAAGTCCATTTTTATATTTTCATCGCTCCAAAAAGAGTACGATTACATACGCACAATAGAAATGTGATTGGGGCAAGTGGAACATAGAGCATATACTTTTAGGGCAAGTGGGGTAACGTCGTTCACCAGGGCCCTAAGCCAAAGGGAAGGAACCAAAAAGAAAAGAGAAAATTGAGGAAGATGCATAAAGAGTAAATAAATTACGTTTCATGGCCGGTGTTTAATACGAAATGTTCTCAGCGAAGACCCACTTTAATTAGGTATTTTATTTCTCGAAGCGCCATCCTTTGAATTTATTGGAACTAGAAAAAAAGGGGATGTAGATTATTGATCCAGGGTGTTTTGATAGCTCTGCTAGTAAATTTGTTTCTCAACTAGCTTTATCTGAAAATGAAGATGGCAGTATCAAACATGTGCCACCAATATTTTGATAGTTATGAGAACCTTCAATAAGACTTATTTTAAACTCTTCTGCCCTAAGGGATTTTAGAGAAAAAAAAAAGTATTTATTGAAACTGCATGAAACTTAGTGGGTTACTTTTTGAAGTGTTATTCATTAAGTATAGAAATTTTTAACACTGTCCCACTACCCTTTCATACTCAGGCCGCTAACTTCAAATGCCCTTCGCATTTAAAAAAAAATATGTTACTACAAATTTAGATATCCAAAGAGAGATCGGATTGAGGTATACAAAGCACTGAAGAGGTTGGATGAGTAAAATGAATGAGGAAGGTTTGTTCTCCCTCGTAGGTGAGACGAGAACCAGAAGTAAAAAAAATAAAATCTCAAAGGAATAACAAAAGACTGGATGTTGTGAAGTTCACCAATGGGCAGTGAGTTGTTGAACATTGGAATAAGTTGCCATCCGTGGATGCAGAAGGTCGACTAATTTAAAACAAGATTGGTTGATTAATTGATGGGAATGGGAATAGTACGCATATTTTATTTTAATAATAATACTAATAATATTACTATTATTAAAATTAAAATAAAATAAAAGTAATATTAATAATACTAATATTAAATTAAACATAGATCTGCATTCATTGCGTCCATCTAATTACTGCAATACAGTATGATTGACACTCAAATCCCGCTTTTAAAGAATTAATATGATATTCGAATAACACTGACTAAATACGAAGAACTGTAATGATTGGTGTAATGATTTCATGTTGAATCCTATTGTCAATCAAATGATACAGTTAGTAAACGTAGAGTTTACATATAGTTCAGCAATGTGACAATCCAAAGTCTCTGAAGCAGGGCTAATCACGAACATAAAGCAGGAGCTAACGGAAGACTTCACAGAATTCGCATTCCTGGAGACCCACCCCGTACCTAGAAGAGGTGGTCCCCCGAATAGTGTCATGAATATAATAGTAAATAAATCTATAAAATGCTATGGACTCTTCTAAAGGTAATGGGTTACCATGATCGTAAGGGGAACTCAATTGTCTTCCAACAATTTACGTCACCTCCTGTCCTGATGCAGAGAAACATTTGGCAGAGTAATAAATCACTTTACATAATCCAAAGCAGCAGAATGAAGCATCTGGGCGTAGTACATGTCTAAAGAACGGCTTCACAGGCTGCATTGTACCAAAAATTAAGTTTGAGGTGGAAAAATAATGGTTGATCCTGTTTTATATGGTCCATTGATTGTAATCGATGAAACCATGAGTGCAGTTCTCTTCAGAAATCCTCAACAATTCTACATTGCCTGTATTGTGGCAATTCGTTGAACAGCAGTAATTTGGGGAAAATAATGTAATGAACCAACAGGTTGCGACCCAGATCTGAATCAAGCTGAACACTTTTGAGAAGTTGAGTTGAAACGAAACATCCTAGTTCAAGTAGGAAACATGGTTGTCTTTCATGTTAATTTTATGTAGACTTCACGAAAGGGCGCAAGAAAATTTGTACATGAACTCCCCTTAACAACACTCCTGTTTTTCTTTTGGTCCCATAATCAATCCTGTGAAGTGAGACGGTGTCCCGCTTAGAATGCTCTTCGGAGCCTCTTCCTTCGAGCTATAACGGCAATTTACGGTATATGGCATCAATTTCTTCGGTTCTGTACACATATTTTGTCTCAAATATTAAAAAAATGGTATCCATAACGTTTGAACATGAAGTATATAAAAATAAAACTTTCTACTCTATTTAAAGTTTCAATGTCATGTTCCTACATTTATTTCTAATTGAAACTGTTTGGATGATATGTAATCAAACGCCTCCTTCCCATTGTATTATTCTTATTACGTTAGAGAGAGGGGGGGGGTAGCTTTAAATTAGGGTTACTTCTACTGTACAAGTCGCAGCTGTATTGTTTGGTATCGGGCAGTTCTAATGGCGCGGTGGTGTAATGAGAAATGTAAAGGATAGTTGGCATGACGTCATTGCAATGCCAAAGATGACATGACCTTCTATAATGGTCACGGGCATATCTCTCCTGCTATGTGCGTCACTGATTTCTGCTGCTACTCAGATTGCCACTGAATCACTTAGGCACTAACAAGAACCTGAACCTTAGAACAGTATGAAAGAGAGAGAGTTTGAGGCTGGTTGGCAAACACTCGTGTTTCTTTCAGATTCTTAATTTAACCTGTTACGGTTTTATTTTCAGATACTCTTGAAAACATTGCAACAGGGTTGCTAAGGTAGTTACGCAACCAACAGAAGGCTTCCTAGCTATTTTGCCATTTGTCTAAGAATGTTTCCTTATGAGAAGCCCCACTTATATGAAACAGAACGAAAAAAAAAGGTTTCACAAAGTGAGGACAGTGACCCGGATTTTCATCGTGTCATATCTGTAGTTTCGGATGGAATACAAAAGAGAAACAGTAAAAATGAAAAGAAACATTTTCTTTACTCTGCTGTCACCAGGGAAACCAGTCATACCGGCTGAGTGTTGGTAGACAGCCAGCATATGTGGGCCAGTAGGACAGCCAACTATGCGAAGACCCTTGCTGGAGGCCAACTGGAAAAAAAAACTTGTCTCGTGCGTGTTTATCGAAGACGATTCCGAAGGGAAGAAGCAGCAAATTTAGCACTGGTGCGTGCCTCGAATATAAATGGGGATCGGATAACGTCAGTTTTAAGAACTTTATCTTAATAATAGGAGGGCCTTGAAATAGCAATTTCGAATCGACGAGAAAAGAAACGGATGATTCATTCGGGAAGAATTTTTTACTCTCACTACCAATTCATTACCAACTGTTGCTGGGACTTAATTAAGAGAAGCTAGTGTTGCGTGCCGGTCTTTCGGTAATAAATTCAATTTGTCTACACGTTGAAATTGGACACTACAAAATGTAACAAAGAAGGTGTTCATCTTGCCGAAGAGGATTGGTAAAGCTCTAAACTCGAATATAAGGGGCGTTCGGCCACTTTGATTTTAAAGGTTGTTCACCCGGAAAGATGCAGACAAAATGAAAGGCGCGCTTCTAACTGCAGCAGCATGCATTTCACGTACACAATACCTCTTTGGATTGTTTCCAGCAAGTTTCCAATCTCCGGAAAGAATGTGTTGCTTCCCAAGGACACGTTGAAGGAAATGTTTAAAATGTCACGATGGTGAGGGAGTGAATCATTATGGCAATTTTATGACGGTGGCACTAGTAATGGCTACCTTTTTGTATCCGTGTAATTTTTAGAGTTTAATTCAATTTTATTTTCAATTTGAATATGCTTTTAAATACAGAGTGATTCAAAATTTGCACACGCAAATTGTAGGTGTTAATTTATCATTGACAAGTAGTGGAATTTGGTTCTCCCTGCGACTGGCAGTACCAGTCGTCCTTTGATGTCCAACAGTTGTATGTTTACTTTTAGTCACTAACTAGTGTTTTGTTGACAACGAAGGTAGCACGTCATTTTATGAAGGAGCGCAAGTACATCTCTTTCGGACCTTAGAAGGAGTGAGTGGTATTCAATTACAATCTTCACATATTGGAAGAATGAAAAGACAGTGTCGAATCAGAAACTTCAAAAACGTTTTTCATCGTGTTTAATCAAACATGATGAAAAATCCTCCCCAAATGATCAAACATGATGAAAAATCCTCCCCAAATGCTAGCATAAACAGATTTTATGCTTTCATTTGGGAAGGACAGTACTTTTTCCCTCTATTGCAATCTCTGTTATAACTGTTTATAATAATGATAGAAATAAAAAGCTGATGTAACCAGTTTGGAGAAGCACATTTCAACTGACACCTAACACCAACTGTAGTTATTTACACTCGGTGATCACTGAATTAGGACCAACCCATCAGTAATGGATTATGCTGCATAGCTTGCAGTAGCTTCGGAAGTAGTGATAAATTAGCAGTCAATGGACATCACAGAGTTTCCAAAGGACAAGATCGTGGGGGCTCTTGCGTCGGGTGCTTCCATATCAGAAACGGCAAGTCTTGTCGGTTGCTCACAGTCTAGTTGTTACGGTGTGGAGTGGAACAGGTCAAACCATCTCCAGCCGACAGAACTCTAAAGGATTACGCAAGGTGGATGTTCGTGGTGAGCTAAGGATGCAACGCATTGTACGGGTCGAGCTGCAGATCATTATGTGACAGCTGACATAATACAATATGGAGAATGCAAAAACCATATCCCAAATGCCGATGTGCCGCATACTCGAACGTGTGGAGTTCCACAACGTACGACCCAAGAGAAACCCTCTCCTCTCCGCTGATTATCGTTAATGGTGAATGCTGCGGTGTTAACAACACGCTGGTTGGACACTGGAGGACTGGAAACGAGTGTGCTGTTCGGATGTGTTCAAATACCTGGTGCAAAATGCCGGTGGATGCCTTCATGTGTGGTGCAAGCAACACGAATCCATGGAACCATCGTGCATGGTGCCCAGGTGGGGGTGGTAGCTTAATATAGGGCATGTTTTGCTGGCAAGAAATGGGATCCGTGGCACATATGAACCAACGTTTCACTGATGAGGTCCACCAGTAGCTACCAGAGACAATGTGTGCCCTTCTATGTTGCATTGCATTGTTTAACGGGCAGAAACGAGATCTTCCAAGACGATAATGGGCCGTGTTATCCGACCGCACTGTGTACGAGTGGTTCAAGGAACACAGTGAAGATATCACCCATCCTGATTAAAGACCAAACTATTATATTAGGCCAACCGAATATTTAAATTCATATCCCGTACTGTGTGTCTTATGTTTGTGTGTTTGTTTGTTATTTGGTTTTTAGGAGCATTAGCAACTAAGGCCATATTGCTCCGGGATATGCGGTGGTCATTCCCTGACCTTTCCGCATCCTCCGTATTTGGTGGTGACGGGCTCGAACCCCGGTCTAATCAAGAGGCGTGTGCTACGCACTGCTGCTCCTTCCCATCTGGCTACGGAGGCGCCTGTGTGTTTGTTCGATTTGTCTGTTTTCAGGACGAAAAACACCAGTTTCTGGTGGGGAGAACCGTGCTATCTACACTTGAGACCGTCTAACTCAGTCACGGAATGAAAAAGGTCCATTAAAGTTCCTCGCGACACCCGGTGTGGGTAGGACGGTGACGATACCACTGTGCTACCCACGCAGACAATCCCGTTTTGATTAGCCTCCAAATTCTCCTGATCTGAGTCCAATTAGCATTAGTAGAGGCATATGATGCAAGAAAGCAAGCTTATGCAGCATCAGCCAAAAAAAAAAAAAAAAAAAAAACCCTCCCGTTTCATCCCTCCATTCGTTCCAAATACCTGTCCAGCTCAGCCTTAAATTTGTTTAGGCTATTAGCTTCCACAAAAAAAAAGATGGAAGCCTGTTCAACCAATCCACTAACCGCTGGCTAAAGGCAAATTTCAGCACATCTATTCTACAACTATCTTTCCTCAATTTGAAACTGTGTTCCCTCAGGTTCTTAGTCTGAGCAAGAGGAAGAATCCCATCAGCATTCAGCTTGCTCAACCCATTCAAGGCCTTATACGCCTCAATCAGGTCATCTCACAGGTGCCTACTCTCCAGGCGCTGCAATTTGCAGAATTTAAGCCTTTCTTGGTAAGAGCACCCCTTTGTTTCCCTTACCAATCTTGTTGCCCTTCTTTGTACTCGTTCTAGCAACTCAACATCCTTCCTTAAATGAGGCCTCCAGACCTCTACACAGTACTCTAGGTGTGGCCTGACCATTGCCTTGTATAATGGAATAATCACCTCCCTTTCCCAGCTAGCAAAATTCCTATATATTATTGAGAAGACTCCATGGCCTGCCCTGGCAGCCCGTCTGCTCAGCGAACTTCATATTTGAATGCACAATTATCCCCCAGGTCTCTTTCACTTTCCACTTCCCTGAGTGTAGTACCACAGAGTTGGTACGTTTCTCTTCGGTTATCGCTACTCATATGCAGTACCTTCCATTTGTCAATGTTAAACTTCAGTTGCCACTTCTCAGTCCATTTTCCCAACTTATCTAGATCCACTTGGAGTAGCATATTGCCTTTACTGTCGTTAACAACCTTGCCAACTTTTTTGTCATCTGCAAACTTGTACATTAAACCTGATATACCTTAGTCAATGTCATTGATAAATATACAAAACAACAGTGATCCCAACACCGAACCCTGGAGAACTCCACTAACAATATTTGTCCACGAAGAGCAATGTCCATTGATTACCACTCTCTGTCGTCTCCAACTCAACCATCCTTTTATTCATTGTAGCAACTTTCCCTAAATGCCATACCTCTCCAATTTGTACAGGAGTCTTCCATGTGCAACAATATCAAAAGCTTTCCTGAAATCCAAGTATATGATATCAAAATTATTTTTTGGCATTCAGTTCCTTTGTGACCACATCATAGTATCCAATCAAACTGGTCATACAAGACCTCCCTTTAACAAACCCATGCTGTGTCTTAACTATTACTGCAGTCTTGTCTAGATGATCCTGCAATCTTTTTTTAACGAGTGATTCCATTATTTCCCCGAAACACAAGTTAAACTAATAGGTCTATAGTTACTCGTGTCACCTTTTGAACCCCCTTTGTTTTTTTTGATTTTTTTTTTTTTTTTTTTTTTGATTTGGTAGTTGTTGGCGCATCGGCTTCTGTGGCCATATTGCACCTCCCAAGGTTTTTGCAGTACTTTGATCCAAGCCCGAAGCGGGAATCGAACCCGCGACCTTTGGGTTGCCGGGCAGGTACTTTACCCACTCGGCTAGCCCGGTCGGCCGAACCCCCTTTGTGAATTGGTGATATATTTGCACACCTCCAATCCATGGTGACCACCCCTGAGTTCAAGGAAGCTCTCATAATTATGGCTAAGGGTTTCCTTACTTCCTTTGCTGTCTCCTTCAATATAACTTGATAGATCCCGTCCACCCCAGGTGCCTTCCTTATGCTTAACTTCAACAATTGCTCCTCCACTTTGCTCTCAGTTATTACACTTACTCCCTGTTAGTGTTTGATAAACTTCTGGCACTCCCCTCATCGAATAACACCTCATGTGTGAATGTAGATCCAAAATATTCATTCAGTTTATCAGCTACCTGAGCATGATCATCAATAGTCAACCCATCTTTGCTAAGTAGTCCAATCTGATTCATCCCTTTCCTTCTAGAATTTACATAAGTAAAGAACTCTTTGCTGTTTTTCTTTGCATTCTTTGCCAAAGATTTCTCGTAATCTGCTTTCGCCTGCCCAACCTTCTTTGTGACTTTATTACAGACTAGTTTATACCTGCCATAGGCTTCTGTGTCATCTGATACTTTATATGCATCCCATACATTCTTTTTTCTGCCACGAGCCTCATTAATTCATCTGACATCCATTTAGACCTGAACCTTGAACAGTATTTCTTAGTTGGAATGAAAAGCCTAGTAACTCCAAAATTAAATCCCTGAAGGCTTCCCATTTAGAATTCAACGTTTGTAACATCATCAGTTGATCCCACTGTACAAAATTTAAAAACTGTCTGAGACCCCTGTAGTCACCTTTATCAAAACAAAAACCCTTCCCTTTACCTCTGATGGTAGTTACATCTTTAAGTAATTCCCACATCAGTACATTGTGATCACTGTCACCCAGTGGTTCCTTTATCTGCAACTTCTTAATGCATATCTGTAAACATTTATGACTAAAAGGCAATGCAAGCGTTTCGAAGGGAAGAAACAAACGTAAAATTCAATTTATTAAATAAAATGAAATGATAATAAACAAAAACACACAAACGGAGTCATGAACTGAATGTCAATTTTTAAATGTATGCCAACAACAATATTAGAGCGAATATCAATGAATGTACTCCAGAAAATAAAATAAATAAATAAATTTCTCTAGAACTGAGGAAAAAAACAAACGAACAAAATTGTTCTTCGCAAGGAATAATTATAGCAGAGGTATGCGCAGTTTTATTAATTTCTCGCATGAACAAAGATCATTGAGCTTCTTTACTATCGAGCAGCTTATTCGAGCTGTTTCAAATATTTCATGGTTTGGAATGAATCGGAGGCACTGAAAAGCCATTCCATATCGTCATATGCATCAACAAGGTCATGTACATACTTGGTCAGTGAAAAAATATAAGGTAGTTTATTAAAGTAAGGTTCCTTTTCATAAAATCTTTCATTTAGCCTCCTGGACTAAATATAATGCGGAAAAACCTTTTGGTTGTGCAGAACTAAATCTACTGTTTCTTTGCCCAGTAAGTCGTTGTTTGGAAGAAATAAAGCAGACCACCTGAAGAACTTTGGGCTCAGGCTAATCCAAACAAACAAGTAATGATGCGGTTCTCGCTAAAAAAAATGCTAACTAATATCAAACCGTCTTTCCAAGATGACCCAATGCCAGTCGTAAGAAGCCACAGACAATTGGGAGTAACTTTTACCCCCATGCTTCGCGTCCACCACCACATAGAAACTCCAAGCAGCACCTTCTTTATGTTAATTACTTGCAAATCATAAAAAAGTATTTTCAGCCCTTCATCTACTCCCTGCATGCAGTTATATTTGGTCCTCTTCTGTCCAGTCACTAAAGAAAACAGTTTATGCAAAAGAGAGTACTTGGTCCCAATAAGGGTAACATATGCGGACCCAGAAATGCGGACTACTCAATGACCATGAAAGAAAATCTGTCAAGGATGCCAACAACCATTAATGGTATGACGATCACGACTGCAACAAAAAATGTTTATAGGTGTAGTTTCCTTCACTTAATTTTTGCAATATGTGCACACATAAAAGACTGCTGTACAAATTGGAGCAGTGTGGTATTAAGGTCAGTTTACTTTAATTACTTTGGATAAAAGGATTATTGAGCGGAAGAAGACAGAGAATGCTTATTAACGGACAATTCTCTTCATGGTCTAATGTATGGTCTAATGTCTAATGGTCTATTAGTAGAGTAGTCCCCCGGGGTTCAATGCTCGCTCTTGTTGTTTTCTATATTTATTAACAATATTGATGAAGGTATATCAGGGTTAATGTCTAAGGTATATCAGGCCTGCAAATGATATTAAGGTTGGCAGGATGGTTAATGATAGAAATGACGGTATGCTATTGCAACAGGATCTAGAAAAGTTAGGCAGATTGGCTGAGAAATAGCAGTTGAAGTTTAATAGAAAATGAAGAGGACCTGGCAGTAATTGTGCAATCAGATATGAAGCAATCTAGAGAGGCTGCTAGGACAGCTCATAAGATTTTGTTAATGATAAAAGGAACTTTGCTAGAAAGGGATAAGGAGGTGATTATCTCCTTGCACAAGGCCATGGTCAGGTCGCATCTTCGGTACTGCATACAATTTTTTCTTGCAGTAAACAAGCACAAAGAGTCGAAAAATACATGTTGCAATATACTGAAAGGTAAATGTAACTGTGACAGGTGTGCAAGTAAAGTGTGTGTCGTTCTAATAGGTCCCTCAAATTAAACTGCAGTGTGGAAACTTACCAGGAAACTCCCCCCCCCCCCTTCCCTGCTGATGTCATGTCTCCTCTCTTATGAGGCATGATGTGGGAGTTGCAGACACCAGCTTCAGCTGGCCTGGCCAGTGGGTTATTAAAAGAGAAGCACTGCATGTCCACAGTGCGATCCCCCTCCACACACATATTTGGGCGCTCTGTCCGTATGAATGATCCCTACAATCCCTATCTCCCTTCCCCACCTCCCATCCCAACCTTTTCGACTGGTGGACTCTACCGCCACAAATCTTTTCCTGCTCTTAACAGCCTTAATGGTCGGAGAAACAACAAACCAACACTACACTACTCACACTATACTAAAACTTCACCATCTCTAGCCTTTACAGAGTTTCTACTACAACAAATAGTATACTATGGGGAGTTGGGTGGGGGAGAACCCCGGTGCCTCTTGACAAGCAATGCTCTACTGAAACCTCATGGCCTTAGTGTTAGTATTAGACATATAGAGGAAGGAAGTCAGAGACATTTGCTGCTCTGGCAAAAAAACTTAGATAAGAAAATACAAATTATTCGCTTCTGGGTAATTATCCAGGTGGTCTTATCAGCGCCATAAGGCGGTCAGGAACCATTTTAGGTACTGCATACAGGTCTGGAGGTCTCATTTTAGAAAAGATGTGGAGCTGCTGTAAGGAGTACAGAGAAGGGCAACGAAGGAGTGCTCTTACCAAGAAAGTCTTCAGTTCGGTAAATTGCAGTGTCTGGAAACTAGCCACCTGCGAGTGATCTGATAGAGGTGTATAAGGCCTTGAATGGTTTGAGCAGGCTCAATGCTGATGGATTCTTCCGCGTGCTCACATTAAGAACCTGAGGGGGGGGGGGATAGATTCAAGTTGAGGAAAGACAGTTGCAGAACAGATGTGCGGAAATTTGCCTTTAGCCAGCCGGTAGTTGATTGCTGGAACAAACTTCCATCAGTCGTTGTGGAAGTTGATAGCTTAAATAAATTCAAGGAGGAACTGGACAAACTTATAGAGGGAATGGATGTGTGAAATACTTTTTTTTTTTTTTTTGGCTGATGCTACATAAGCTTGCTTTCTTGTATCACATGCCTGTACTACCAGTGGAAGGAACTTGTTCTAATAATCAACATTTCGATGGCTAAAAGAAAACTTTCTACAATCTATTCTAAACCTTTTTACAGCCCCTAGTTCTTGAATTCTTTATCAAAAATTCAAATGATTATTATATTACGGCCACCCATTATTTCTTACATATGCCCGTATATGTATTTATGTCTCTAAATTGAGTGTGTTCTCTGGTCGATTTGCCTGTTTTGCTGGACGAAAAAACCCCCGTTTCTGGGAAAAAATAAACCACCTTGCTATCTACGCCTGAGACCGACTAACACCAACCACCGAGTGAAAACAGCCCATTAAAGCTCTTCGCGTCATCGAGGGGATTCGAACATGGTGTGGAGAGGATGGTGACGATACCACTGTGCTAACCGCGCAGAAAATTCTTTATCAAGTGAAAAGTCCGCCTATTCAGTTTATTAACTCCTCTCAGGCCTTTATAATCTTCAAACAGGTTGCCTCTAATGTTCCTGGTTGCCAAGCTCTGTAGGTTGCAAAGAGTTCGCTGATTATGGAAAATCTGCCGTGGCTAACCACTTCTGAGAAGAATCATCAAATATCTCTAATCATTGTCGCATATGTATTGACATCGGAATTGACTCTAGAACTTACAAATTTGTTTTTCGGAACATAACACCATTAATAAAGACAGCAGAATCCGTATTCATCCCATCTTCAAAACCGCGATCCTAGACTAGATGAACGGTTCCGTCTGGCACGCTCCAAGCAGGACAAAGGCATTGATCGCCTTTGCAAGCTTCAGTGTTGTTTTTATTGCTTTTAACTCTATAATATTTTTAATTTTACCTATTTATCATTTTTATCGATTTTGACTCCATACTTTTATCAGTGTATTCTACTTTTCTATTAAATATACAATTTAAGCTTACCCCACCACCCCTTCTATCTTCCCTACCTTTCCTAAATACATTATACGTGTACTTAGCATAGTGTACCGTCATTCCCAATTTCCGGGTGGCACTACGTTTCTGCTAGCTCCATTATGCTAGCATTAGTTGTCCTAATCAGGAATTCGAATTCAACCATTTCGTTGACACCACTCCTGACATTACTGTAGACAGTTAAAATTAAGTATTCTTTTATAGTTTATAAAAGAATACTTAATTTATATTGAGATGTGTATGCAAGCATTAATTTGACCCATATCATTAGATAAACGCGTGTTTATATTACCCTTCTTCCCCTAACCAGCAGTTCCCCTGAACCGTTAAGGTTCAGTGATATTGGCAAAAAACCCTTGAACCACCTTTCCAAATAAATACCGTCTCTACAAAATGGATTCCTTTTACCTACAAGTCTAGGCCATGCTGATAACCCCCCCCCCCCCAAGGAGCCTTGCAGGTTCCCTCAAGTCTGGAGTAATCCATAAGGCTTTAATCATATAATTTCTCCTATCGTGTCTGCTGGGAAGAACTGCAGGCACATGCACATTCTAAGCTAACCCGTTACATTTTTTTAGCACAGTCCTATATTTATTCATGAAATCGTTAGCACATGTTTTTTTTTTTTTTTTTTTTTTTTATGTAATCCCCAAACACGAGAGGTATTAGAACGTATAATACTTAGTACCGTGGCTCCTCCGTAGCCGGGTGGGCAGGAGCAGCAGTGCGTAGTACACGCTTCTTGATTAGACCGGGGTTCGAGCCCGTGACCACAAAATACGGAGAACGCAAAAAAGTCAGGGAATGACCACTGCAAAACCCCGGAGCAATATGGTCTTAGTTGCTAATGCTCCTAAAAACCAAATAACAACAACAACTTAGTACTGTGCTTGGATTGGAGGTTGACAAGACGAAAGAAGATATTTGTTGACATTGGACTTGAACTTCTCTAGACTGTAATTTTCAGGAAGTACGTATGAAGGAAGGTTGTTCCAAAAAACCGCAGTTGGATGAATAAACGAGGAAGATAAAAAGTTGGTTCTGTGAGTTTAAAGCTGGACAATAAAAGGATGTTGGCTGGTATCGGCACGTGTTTGGACTGTTTTGAAAGAGAGAACGGGAATTATAGAAGCCAATTCAGACGAACAGTGCCCATGGAAGTATTTGTAGGAGAGGCATGCAACAGAAACAGTACGTCTATGAGACAGCGAGTGTAGAGACTCTGTTACAGAGGAGTCATTAATTAACCTAACTGCCCTCTTCTGAATGGAATCTTGAAGCCTGAGAGAGGTTTTGGGGGCACCACCCCAGATGTGGGAACAATATTCCATGGCAGGGCGGATTTGCGATTTATACAGAGTGAGCAGCTCTTTGGAAGAAAAGTAACGCCGCGAGCGAAAGAGAAAACCAAGTTTTTTAGATACAGAGGAAGCAATGTTTGTAATTTGCTTGTGCCAAGAGAGATTAGAAGTGAAGGTAATCTCCAAAAGAGATATATCATTTTGCCTAGAAATCGGAGTGTCACTAAAGATAAGCATAGGAGCAGAAGAATCCTTTTTGCGAGATATAAGACAAGACTGAGTTTTAGAAGGGTTGAAATCAACTGTCTTTGCCCCACTGGAGAATTACCTGAAGATCGGCATTTAAGGAATTAGTAGCAGATTTTCGAGAAGTTGAAGCTGATTGAGCAGGACAAGGTTTGTTAAAATGGAAAGTGGAATGCAATGTGCTATCATCGGCAAAACTATGGATAGGATTTCCAGTTAATGGAAGAAGGTCATTGATATACAAGAGGAAAAGCGTGGAAGAAAGAACTGAACCTTGGGAGACACCGGCATTAGTGAAGGAGTTAGAAGACAGAGAGCCATCTACCATCACCCTCGGTGAGCGATCAGAGAGAAAACTGGATAACCAATTACTAAAGACAGTTGGCAAACCATAAGATGGAAGCTTGTTTAGAAGACCTTTATGCCAAACACGATCAAAAGCTTTTGAGATGTCAAGAGCAACTAATTGTGTTTCACCGAACCCTTCCATTGAATTAGTCCGTAAATGGGTAACATAAGCCAGAATATCACCAGTGAATCGACATTGACGGAATCCATACGGGCGATCGTTGATCAGACGGAAGGTTTCTAGGTAGTTTAAGAGTTGGCGGTTAATTGATTTCTCCATTACTTTAGAAAGAGTAGAAGTGATCGCAATGGGACGATAATTGGATGGAAAGGATTTGTCACCCTTTTTAGGAACTGGCTGGATATGAGCAAATTTCCAAGCAAGTGAAAAAAGGTGGCAAAGAATAGGAATAAGCTCAGGAGCACAGGCTTTGAGAACAAATGGAGAAATACTATCAGGACCTGGAGCTTTCTTAGCATCAAGATTCGTCAAAATCCTTCTGACATCCATTTTCACGGAAGACCACAGGTGGCATTGAATGGAGCGTGTTGGGAATGGTAGGTGGTGTTTTACCAAGATCATTAATACAAGAGATTTGATTGAAGAGATGCTAGCAGGTCAGCTTTATCCTTGGCTGAAGTTACAACAGAACCATCTGGTTTGGACAGAGGTGGGAGTAGAGATGGGCAAAAGTTGCGGCCAATATCTTTGGCAACAGATGAGAATTCTCGGCTAGCATTAGGGCAAGAAGCAAGTTTTCTACTCTTAGCCTGTTCAAACTCTAGTTTGGACTGATTAATAACTGCTTTATAATTGTTGCGATCTGCTTTGGTGTAGGCAGAAAATGAAACTGAAGAATTAAAAACAAGCCAATTACGATATGCAACATTCTTCTCTTGAACAGCCGTAGAACATTTATTGGAAAACCAAGGTTTAGATAAAGGACAAGATTTCAATGTGGAGTGTGGGATAAAGGATTCCATTCCTGCAAGAATAATTTCACTGACACGATCTGAGCAAACGTTGACATCACAAGTTTTGAATCAGTAATCCACCCAACGAAAAGAAGAAAAGAAATCTCGCAGGTCATCCTGTTTTGCATTCTTGGAATGCCAAACAACACGAGGTCGGGAATAGCCATGAGATAAAGGTTCCATTGGAGAAGAGACAATCACCAAGTTGTGATCTGAAGTGCCTAAAGGACCTCTCACTTCGACCGTGTACTTAGAAGGTTTGTGAAAAAAAGATCAAGCCTGCTGGCCGTATGATTAGGATTGTCCGGTATTCTTGTTGGTAAATGAACAATCTGTGCAAGGTCATTAGTAATTGCAAAAGCCTCAGTATCTCGACCAGCTGGGTCGGTGTGACTAGAAAACGGAAGCCAACTGCAGTTGTGAACATTAAAATCACATGGAAAATTACCTCACTGTTGGGAATGTTGGACTGGATAAAGTCAAGTTGCAAAGAAAGGAAGTCAAAGAGCTCCATGTGATTATTGGAGTTGGGAGAACGGTAGAGACAACAGATGAATTCGACACAATGAGGTAGAGAGATTTTAAGCCAGAGAAGATCAAAGATAGGAGATTCCAAATTGCCAAGTCTCTGACAGGGAATATCAGAACGGACATATGCACAAGTACCACCTCTGAGGCGAAAGGAATCATACAGTGAACAGTTTGGGCATCTGAGTTGAGCAGTAGTTGAATCAACGGATAACTGAGATTCAGTCAGAAAAAGTACATGGGGTTTGGCAGACTGCAAGTGGAAATGGACATCGTTGAGATTAGAATTGCGACCATGTATATTTGTGAAATGAATTAGGAAGTCCTTGGGAGGTTCAGATCTTTTCGCAGATAAGGTTGCTCTACTAGTTTGACAATTCATGGTGTATTCAATAGTAAGAAAAAGTGGATGGGACATACTGTATGAAGTAATGAAATTTTTGGATATGGCGTACACATGGTAAGAATATACGGAGATCCTTGACATAACGTGGCCTCGACAATGCTCCCCCCCATACACACTACTCGGACTCCCTCCAGTCACTATCTGGCAGAGTAGAGGTAGCAAGATTATACACTAGCTGATCCGGACGCCTCCTACAGAGTTACCAGTAGGTTCGGTCCGGTGTACTAACTAGCGGCCGGCGTGCGAACACCGTTTTAGAGCTGTACCCTCGAAATGTAAGGAATATTGAATCTCGCCACGATGTTCATCATAACTTCAAAAATCATCTATCATACTGCATGATGGAAGAGATAGGGAAGGGTTGACCCGAACTTAGCTCTAGAGACTAAACATGGATCCACCACTTCAAGCCTCCAATAAGCAGCAAAGTGGTGGCATTGCACCGGTTGATGAGAGTCATCTACCACCTAGTATCATATGTTAGTCCTCACATAATAATATTCTCTGTACCCTCTTGACATTGACAATCCTTTGGGTAACATTATCGATTGTTGCTCCCGGCAAACCTATGGTTCTGGCCCACCTATCTTTATTACAAAAAGTATTATTGCCCTTTTGCTTTGACAAGAGAGTCTCCCAATAAAATTAACTCTCCTTCAAACAGAGTATGCACTTGACTATACTGCTCTGGGATTCGAAATGGGGGTGCATTAATTGGTAGGTAAAGAAATACTTGAGTCTCTGGAGCTCCAAGTTACATTTGTTTCTATGGAAATCTTAAGTGATACAAATTCTTCTAGAATGCACTAAGTTTTAATTTGAGAACTGTACACTCCTTAAATTCGGTGCAAAAAAAAAAAAAAAAAAAAAGAATTGCAGTTGCGCTTGGTTTGTCTTCTAGATCAGTGTTATTTAAAGTGTCGGTCTGCGAACTGTTTGTTACCGGTCCGCGACGGGTTAGAAATAAAAGAAACTGAGTCTTCACCACAGACAGTTTGAAGGGCACTGTTCTAGATGACCTTAGAATACATGCCACAAGCTATACAAGCGAGGAACTTTTTATGACTCACATTATAAATGCCTGCAGGTATTTGCGTCTGTCATGATGTCCTTGAACAATGTATCGAAAGTGGATCTTGTAAAAACCATCATTAAGTTAAACTTTTAACTTAGAAAAGATTACGGAATTCAAATTATGAACACCTTACAGAATTTTAACTGTTGCCACAACTTTATCCACTCGTTGATTTTGGTGTTTCTCCATCGTTTGATGTTTTACTAACCTCAAAAAAAGATTTCTTATATTTACTATTGGTTTTTACGATAGACCATATTCAAATCATACTGTGAAGCAGTGAGATCTAGAATCTTTATGAATAAGTTATCCCTTCAAGCTGTCTCATGCAAGGTCTCTTATGGCAGCCAACGAATAAATCCCTTTGAAACTCCATAAGCCTTTTGCTAAGTATCATTCTGCTTTTCTGTGATATCACTGCAATTGTTGAAATTGTTCCTGCTTTGCAAAAATCTCGTTCTCGCTGTTCACTGTATTAGGAGGAGTGTGCGGATACTTTTTGTAAAGTGGTATTAATTTGGAGTTTTTAAGGATCCACACCTCAAAAGTAGTGATAAATCAGCTTCTGTTAATTCTTTTGAGTACCGAAACAAATGTTTAAGCAGAGTAATCTGCCCAAAAGTTTCCACACTTATAAATAAACTATTATTGGCAATTTATTGATACAATTTTGTGTTGTTGGCAGTGTGCCTTAAGGAAAATCCGTTTCTCTATGGCTCTTGTTACGTCACACACCGAATGAAGTAGACATCAACAAGTGATAGCACTTCTCACAGACCACATTTGTGAACTAGAACTCCACCCTTGCATACGGATTTCTTGGCTTACCACACGTAAAATAACCTTGGCAGATTGGTTTCTCTATCATTAGCAATTCTGTAGTGGGTATTTTATCTGTTCACAATTATGTAGCGCTAAGGGAGTCACCAGATGGGGTACTATCATTCCAAATCTACGTTTCCCCATCATTAAAGATCATATATTCAAGACGCTGTCTGTTCCCAGCTATTTCAACCTCGTAAAGGGAAGATAGGAGATTAATTTGAAACGGATGACAATTGCCTTAGCGCTGAAATTTAACATCAAGAAAACAAAGAGGGGTGGGACTGCAGTCATCATAAAGAGGTACAACATGGTGGTCGGGGTGTAAGCCGTCTGAAAGAACAAGAACAGGAGCAATCTCCTTAAAAAAAAAAAAAGTCTGTGTGCGTGTTCATATAATTTTTTTATCTTTCCTGATGACGTCATGAAATAGTGACCCGATTGTAGGAGGTTTTTTATTGGTTTAAAGGCGACCAAATTTCTCTTAGTCCGCGATACCATTGGTACAGTAGGCTTCTCTAAAAAGGTTATGCAATGTGGTATTCAGCGATGCGTTTCGGTGTGGGCTTAAATGGCGAGAAGTTCACAAACGGATGTGTGTGTGTGTGTGTTCTGTTCCACGAAAGTGATTTTTATCACATTTGCGGGATTCCCCAAGAGAGATTTCATTTAAATACTTTCTTCCAGTCAATTAGTCAACTGGAATGCGGAAAGGCCACCTTGCGAAATTTAGTTTTGAAACGAAACTTCATTAACAACAACGTAGATGAATGATGTAATTGAAACGGTGTCAGTTCTCGTATTCCAGGAATTTAATACAAACATCAAAGATTTTTTGACGAATCTAGCAAGAGAAATTTCAGCTTCTTGTCCTTGAAAGGAAAGCTATTAAATAACGAGGATGTTCTTATTTGTTTAGATGGAATCAAAGATAGAATGTGTTGCACACCAGTAACATGTTGAATTACATGAGGTTGTTGTTGTTGAGTTTTAGGAGCATCGGCGACCAAGGTCGATTTTCTGTTTGCTGGACGAAAAAACCGAGTGTCCGGGAGAAAAACCAGGCTACCTTCGCCTGAGACCGACTAACTCAGCCACGTTGTGAAAAAGACCCATAAAAGTTCTTACATCGATGGCAATTGCATGAGGATAAAAGTTGTCTCGATACCCCTATTCAATTTCTAATCGAAAAATATTTCTATACTGAAGGAGAAGCGAAGAATGACGTTCTGAAACTGCGCTACAACAGGATTCAATGGAACATATCCGATTTCTTCAAAGAAAAACAATACAACAGGGGAGTGACCGTGTTCATCTGATTAATTTGGTTTCTATAATTAATTTTTCCTACATAAAATACGACAGTTGTATCTGGATTAGAATTTTGTGTTTATACACGAGGATTTATTGTTATCACACGAGCTTAAGCGACAGTCAATACACTGGAACCATTTTGTTCATTTGTACACTTAATCTGACCATTTTACAACATTCTGACCATCATGGTGTGTTGTGGCGAAGATTAACTAGTTATTCAGGAGCCGCACTACCGAAGAATCCGGCCTTGCTCGTTGGATTGATCTTCCTGTGTGGATTTTGGATCTAGGATACATATACTCACAGTTAATATACTAATATATGCTTCGCAGCCTCATGTTTGAAATTAGTGATCAAACCAGATTTACGCTCATATTGTGGTGGAACTTCGTGGAACGCGAGTTACCTTGGTATTGCACTACTCTAAATAGTAGGCACTGCTCCAGAGGAGAAGTATATTGTTTTTACTTAAAGAGTATTACATTACCATACTTCGGTTTCGATCCTTTATATTTAGGAATGATACCTTCATTTCAACCAGCTCCCAAATAGAAGAACAGATAAAACGAAGAAGGAAAGTATAAGAGTAAAGGCTATTTAAAAGAAAAGAGAACCATGCACTCTAAACACCATCAATCTTTCAACTTCAAAATCTCGGAATAGCAGTTTCATACCGCGAATTCAACTCTTTTTTTTGGGGGGGGGGATAAGTAGGCATGAAGACCTAAACAACCCAATGATGAGATGTATTCTCTAGCAGCAGTTAAATTTGTTTTTTGTTTAGTCCAGTATAATACCTAAGAACTTTTTCCACAATATGCAATTGATACATTAAGTAAACTTGGTTTGCTCATTTCAACATACAAGATAAGGCTGTGTCCATTGATAATCTGCAATTATCAATGGAAAGTTTTATTCATGCAATATTAACTTTAGTAAGTTACTTGCGAAGAAAAGAGAATCATCTCGAAAACTGAATATCCCTCTAATTAACTCTGGGGAGGGAGGCAGGACGTTTAAAGATTCCATAAGTAAGGAACCTTCAGTACAGCCAATTGCTAAGGATAACATGGCAGTGTGTTCACTCGACTCGTTCTACCATAAAAATGCGCGCCTGTTTATAATTCAAGAAGCGTGCTTTTTTGACACCACGAGGTGAGCCAACATGGTATAGCACGTATGTCGATAAGTATCCTTTCCCCCCAAACCTGGAGGAGGAAGGGGGAAATAGAATCCATTCTCGCATGCTGATCAACTCATCAGTTAAAACTTCTGTTCTTAAAATCTACCGAATATTCGGGCCAACGTGATTTTAATCCTGCCGAACGGCTTAAACGCGCGTATACAAACCAGTTGAGATGCAGATGAGGAAGATTTCTGAGAATCTGCGGGACGAAGCCACATCGTTGAAATAAACGGAAACCAGTAGAGGATGCAGCAAGTACTAAATGGTTGTATTACCCTACAAACCAACCTTGCTGCATTCCATGTTTTGGATAAACGCATTCCTGGCTGCTATTTTTATGTTAATTTTGTGCTTCTTCAGACTGCAAAAACTGTTCATGCATGCCAGGAGTGTCAAACATGCGAACAGCTGGAGGCGTGTGGACCTCAACTGTTTATAGTACGACCTACTTTGCATAACCACTCTTTTTTTAAAAAAAGGTTCACCGGTGCTATATCCATATGAAAATAGTCGTACTTAAAGGGGATGCGCTCAATTTTATCAAATTCCAGTAAAAAATTCATAACAAACCCTGTTGTTTATAGTTCGGTTTCTTATTCCTGTGCAGGAGCCATAGACTGAAACGTTTTGTGTTTTTTTTTTTTTCAGTAATGCTGTCACTGATGTGTGCACTAGTATTGAGTTCTAAAGATGACATTCTGGTTTACGTAGTATCAAAGCGTGTTAATTGGGCAGTTACATTATGTAGTGGTTTTAAAAAAAATTAAATGTTTCATATCAGAGTTACCCATCATAAATTGTGTGCGCTGTCTGGTAGGTTTGCCTATTTTGCTGATAAAACCTTGCTATCTTCGCCTGAGACCGAGTAACTCAGCTACGAGTAAAATAAAAGCCCATAAAATTCCTTGCATCATTGAGGATTCAAAAACGTACATCTATTTCACCTAACGTAGTGATTATAACCACTCTGCTACTCCCAAGGACTCATATCATGTTGTACATGTGCAAGACGAAAGATATGTCACTTTAAAATGATGGCAGTCAGCACTAGACGTGACAGTATGAGTACCTTCGAAAGTGCAACCTGTTGACGTTTACACGTACTACTGGGTCTTTTGTATATCGAGATTGGTCCATAACCAAATAACACCTAATCAATGACGATCTGGTAGGAATAGCTCATTGAGGCAAGAGGCCAACAAGACTTGTGTAAGTCTTGTTGGCTACAGTTAGTCAAATACAAACGTAGTACCAATAGTGGTAACCAAAGAGGCATTTCGGACCACCGTACGCATCATACCTTGTCACAGATGGTCGCAGCCGATGACCGAAATGGGATTCTCTCCAACGGATCCCGGTATAGAAATTTTTCCAGTAGGAACACGGAAGTGATTATCCAGTTTGGTGGGCCACATCTTGAGCACTTCCATACAAGTCTGGAAGCCGCATTTGCAGAAGGATGTGAATCTGTTGGAGCGGGTGGAGAGATTGGGGGAGGAAAACAAAAGGATGCTCTTACTAGGAAAATCTTTAATTCTGCAAATTGCAGCGTCTAGAGCCTAGATCTTCGCTTTTCACAAATTGCGACATATGAAGTTTTGCAAATTTAACGATCTAATAGAAAGTGTTTGCCATCTTCTTTGATATCCATAAGCAAAGTTCTGCATATGAGCAACAATAATCCCAGAGTAACATACCAACTGTGTAATACCAGCTCAGGGTAGTGGGTAGACCTGGAAAAGAAAAAGACCTAGGGAAAACATACAGTCCGACATGAAGTTTGAGCAACGGAGATGGGCTGCTAGGACAGCTCACGGGTTTTGTCAAAGATATACAGGAACTTTGCCAACAGTTATAAGGTTCGTTATCGTTATTCGTTCGTTATTTGGTTTTTAGGAGCATTAGCAACTAAGGCCATATTGCTCCGGGATATGCGGTGGTCATTCCTTGACCTTTCCGCATACTCCGTATTTGGTGGTGACGGGCTCGAACCCCGGTCTAATCAAGAAGCATGTGCTACGCACTGCTGCTCCTTCCCACCTGGCTACGGAGGCGCGCACAGTTATAAGGAAGTGATTATCCCATTCTATAAGGCATACGTTAGACCAGATCTTGAGTACTACATACAGGCCCAGAAGCCTCATTTTAGGAAGGAAGCGGTTCTCTTGAAAAGGGTGCAGAGAAGAGCAACCAGATTAGTGAGGTGAAGAATAAGGTGTTCTTACCAAGAAGCACTTGCGAGGAGTGCTAATTGAAATGTTTGACTTTACATGGATTGAATAAACTAAATTTTGATGGCTACTTTACTCTTTCTCAGAAAACACACACATAAACTGAAAAAGCATGACTTCAGGGTAGATGTGTGAAAATTTTTTGAATAAGGTTTTTTTTTTTATTATTATTATTATTTATTTATTTTTTTTTTTTTTTTGATTTTGGATGATTTATTTAAGCTTACTTCCTTGATCGTTTAGCATTACTATTACTACAGGGGATAGCCATATAATGCAGGCAATTTTTTTTATTTTATTTTAGTTTCTGACTTATGCAGTATAATCTTACTTCCTTGAATCATTTGCCACTACTAATACTAATGTGTATCATATTTGAGTTCGTGGAGTGAAGGTATTTTTCTGAGACAGAACAGTTACATCAGCATGTGGGAGTATTACAAGTTGTAAGAGGCTGCACACAAGGGTCAGTCCTTAGCCCATAAGGAAGGGGAAGAATCAGTTTGGTCCACTTAACGTGGATGGTTCGAATATTGATGATATTGCTCAACTAGCTGATAAATTGAATGAGAATTTTGCTTCTACATTCACACATGAGGAGTTATTCAAAGAAAGAAATGCCAGAAGTTTATCAAACTCTAACAGGAAACTTAGTGATTTTGTAATAACTGAGAGCAAAGTGGTAAAGTTAACATAAAAAAGGCACCTGGGATGGATGGAATCTATCCAGTTATATTGAAGGAGGCAGCGAGGGAAGTTAGCAAACCCTTAGCCATAATTATGAGAACATCCGTAGATTCAGGGGAGGTCCACCACATGTGCTGTAGATGTGCAAATGTATCCCCAATTCACAAAGGGCGCTCAAAGGGTGATAAATAATTATAGAAAAACGAGTTTTCTCTTCCGGGGAAAATAATGGAGTCACTGGTCAAAGAGGTAATACAGGATCATCTAGACAAGACTGTAGTAATAGTTCAGACACAGCATGGGTTTGTTAAGGGAAAGCCTTGTGTGAAAAATTTGATTGGATACTACGATGTTGTCATAAAGGAACTGGATGCAAAAAATAATTTTGATATCATATAACTAATGTTATTAGTGAAGTCCCCTAGGGTTCGGTGCTGGGCCCATTGTTGTTTTGGTATTTATCAATGGTAACGATGAAGGTATATCAGGCTTCATGTCCAAGTTTGCAGATGATACAAAGGTTGGCAGGGCTGTTAATGACAGTATGCTAATCCAACTGGATCTAGATAAGTTGGGAAAATGGACTGAGAAGTGGCAACTGGAGTTTAACATTGACAAATGCAAAGTACTGCATATGGGTAGCAATAATCGAAGAGAAATGTACCAACTGTGTGGTACTACACTCAGGGAAGTGGAAAGTGAAAAAGACCTGGGGGTAATTGTGCAGCCAAATATGAAGTTCTCTGAGCAGTGCAGACGAGCTGCCAGAGCAGGTCATGGAGTTTTGTTAATGATATATAGGAATTTTGCTCGCAGAGACAAGGAAGTGATTTACCCCTTGTATAAGGAAATGGTCAGGCCACACCTTGAGTACTGCGTATAGGTCTGCAAGCCTCATTTTCGGAAGGATGTAGAGTTGCTAGAACGAGTACAAAGAAGGGCAACAAGATTGGTGAGAGGAATGAAGGGGTGCGCTTACGAAGAAAGGCTTAAGCCCTGCAAGTTGCAGTATCTGGAGACTAGGCACTTGCGAGGTGATCTGATTGAGGTGTGTAAGGCCGAGAGTAAAAAAGTATGTGGATGGTTTGAGCAAGCTCAATGCTGACGGGATACTTCCACTTGCTCAGATTCAGAACCTGAGTAGGCATAGATCCAAATTGAGGAAAGGCAGTTGCAGAATAGATATGCGGAAGTTTGCCTTTAACCAGCGGGTGATTAATTGCTGGAACAGACTTCCATCTGTTGTTGTGGAAGTTGATAGCTTAAATAAATTTAAGGCTGAACTAGACAAACATTTGGAGTGACCGTATGGAGGAATGTTTTTTTTTTTTTTTTTTTTTGGCTGATGCTGTATAAGCTTGCTTTCTTGCGTCATATGCCTCAACTAATGCTAATGTTGAATTTAGTCCTAAATTATTGGTTGAAACTGGACTATGACAACACCAAAATGAAGTGTGATTGCTTCTTTAATTGATAACTTAGCTTTTCTGGTGGATGGGAAATCAAGGCCTCAACTAGAGAAGCGATCACACTTCATTTTGTCGAAGCTGAGTACCTGGTTTAAATTTCACAGGCTTGTGATTTCGAAAGAAAACACCAAAACTATGCTATTAAAAGGATACCTGTCTATTACGAGAAATCCACAACGTAGATGGGGCAAGTCTGCAGCGTATGAAAGACAATCAAATAGTTAGGAGTTAAGTGGGATAGACAGTTGTGGTTTGTCTCACATTCTACCCTCGTCTGAGACCGACTAACTCAGTCACGTTGTGAAAAAGATCCATAAAAATTTATCATCGACGGGACTCGAGTTGTTTCCACCCGGTGTGAGTAGGACTGCGATTCTACCAACTGCGCTACCCACGAGGGGTCTAACTTACATAAAAAAATATGTATTCAGAACAGCTCCTTATCTCCAAATTTGTAATAACATGATTCGCAAGGTCCGCAATAATTTTCATCAGGTATGGAGCATGTTTTTTTGAATTCCTGTGGGCCACGCCGTTTAAAGGAAAATGGACCAAGAATGAAGTTGACCATGAAACTTCCTCAATTCTCACCTCAGGCAATTCCAGAACCTGATATGTATTTTTCTTTGTCCGGATGTAAGATAGATACACATTTCAGGCGAAAGCGCATTTTACCAGACCTTAATATATTCCAGTGACCATTATTATATTTGAACTAGGGAGATACATACTCTACCTACAAAGTCAAATGCAATCAAAGACGCCCTAAGGCAGAGGTTCCGAACTTTTACACATTGAGCCCCACTAAAATTTTTCATAAATTTCATGCGCCCCTGAAGTTAGGTAAGACAACAACAAACCGGTTAAAGACCTAAATGAACAGAACAGCTGGCAAGCCACGTGATGCCAGATGGCAACAAGATGGTCAAGCGAAGCCTAGCAGAGACCCTAAAAATATATTAGACGCCATTATCTCTTATTTTTATGTATGATTTTAGTATTGCGGTCTGAGGGTGAATGCATGGGTGTCTAAATTTTAGTATCCTAGGGAATCAGCCCTGTTTATAGTATCTGATCTAGCCACAGAGAAGTCGAATTCTAAGGTGTATGATAAGAAATATGAGAGAACTGAAATTATACGGTGAAAGAAATAAAATTATACAGTACAACCTCATAAATCCAACATTCTCTGGACCCAGCACATGCCGGAATTTTGAAAATTCCAGTTTTTTTGAAGTTATGTATTCGGGAGTAAACCGACCGCGTTTGCAACTGCAACGGTATTTCATACCGTATATTCCGGCATATAAGACGACTTTTATACAATTAAAAATAGTCTAATGTTTTAAGATCGACTTATACGCTGGATATAAAATCCTTAGCCTGAATTAGAGGCAGGTACATAGTATTAGAAAGACACAAATTAATACTAATGTATTAGTATTAATTCGTGATATTATTTACATTTTAATACATTTTTAAAACAATATTGCCTTGTTCAGATCACAAAGAGTAAACTTCCGACATTTTCAATATCTAATAGCAAACACGCTTCCAAATTGAGGCACTGTTTACAGAAAACTAATTTGCAATAGAGTACTAAGGATATAAGGAATGACTCAGCTACTTAATCAAAGCCTCTCTTATATAATATAGCTTGCCGTATTCTATACAGTTTACCGTGTATAACAAAGAAAGAGGCGGTGGTTCATAAATGGTGAATAAATGATTAAGCACGAATTTTCCAGATAAAAATAAGAGGTCGACTTATACGCTGAAATATACGGTAACTGTTAATCAAAATATAATTGACGGGACAAATAATTGACTACCTGAAGAAACTGTTCAATAAGTAGTCCATATTACACTATTAACTTCATTAACCAAAAGAAAGTCAAGCGACTCAATCTCTATCGACTATGCTATAATTCAAATTAGCCCAACAGACCCCATCTTTGAAGCGAACCAGCCGGCCATCACCAATTTCCAGATGTGGGTGATTGCTAAGGGGACAGCGAAAAAGCAAAAAAAAAAAAAAAAAAAAAAAAGAGCTTTAACAGAAGACAATGCGAAAAGTACCATCCCATTTTCTCCATGGCAGTGGTCATTGAATTAATTTTAAAGAGTATTCTTAACTTCCGTCCCCCCGCACCAAATTAGAAACAAAAGTGAAAAGAGGAAACGCTGAGGAAACAATTAAAAAGATCCACTCACCTGCTAACAAGAAAATGCTTTTCTCAAATGTAACCATCTCCAAGGCCTGGTAAAATCCTCGGGACTAGTGACCTCCTAATTGAAAATCCGCGTCTGTTTTGTTCACCCACAGAACACTCACTGAAGATGTTCACTTTCTTCGTGCTTCGCGTGCGTGATTATTCTCATAAGCATGCAATGGGTCACCCCGCTTGTCCACGTGTCATACAGGTTAGACGGGTGGGGTTTACTTCCCCCAGCAGATGAGAGAAAGTAGGCAGATGGGCGGAACATTGGAAATGATCCTTAATACGTAGCCCACATACCTGACATCCCTCAGACAGTATCCCCCCCCAGCTACTTCTTGTGAAATAGCTTCCTGCCCTTCAACATCTCGGAGTCCTGTAATCAGATGGGCGTCTATGAAGGGGATTTGTCAACAGAATTGACTAAAGTACTTTAAACATTAACTAAAGAATTCTTTGGAGCTAAAAATCTCAATAACTCTCTTTAAGCCATTTTACAAAACTAAAAATGTTGTGTATCGGCGGCAATTAATGTATATAATTATTGTTTTTCTATTGGATGAATTCAGTTGAAGCACATTAAGGTAATTTACAGTTTGGTTCTTATGAAAATGCACAATGGGCAAGGCCCTAACTGAGAAAAGCAGCCACCCTGGCAAATAATGGCGCTAATTTCAAGAAACCCAACCCAACCCACTCCAAAATGTAAAAAGAAATACGCGTACATTGGTAATCGCTGTGCAGCAATAAATCATAAAATTCCAAAAGACTCTTTGTAAGAAGAAAAGGATGGTAAAAGATGGTTAAAAAAAAAAAGAATAATTGAAGTGTAGGTAGGCCTCATCATTAGTAAGCTTAAGGTCAGGTGCGCACTAAGGTATTCTTGCGCCTGTGTGCAAAATAAGTTTCAGCGCCCAGTTCCTTTTCGTGAACTTTGAAGACTGTCAATATTATGTCCAAGATTGGGGTCACACTTGAAGAAAGATGCAGAGCTTCTAGAATTGGTTCAGAGAAGGGTTGGTGAGTGGTACTAATCGATCCATATGAAGAATGGCTTAGAAAGTGAGGATTAAAACGCTCGGCAACTAGACGTCTTAAGGAGGCCGGATAGAGATATATATATAAGACCCTAAAGGGATCAAAGAAATGAAAGAGAGAGAGAGGTATAATTTTCACTGACAGAAGAGAGAAGAAACAGGGCACACGAATAAAAATTTTGGTGAGTAAATAAACAGAAGGTTGGAACTCATGAATTATTAATTTCGAGCATTGTCTTGTATATCAATGAGAATTGGCATTACTAGTGGCATATGATTAAAAAAAAAACATCAGCTTATAAAGCATCAGCCAAATGCAAAAAAACTTATAAAACATCAGCCAAAAAAAAAAAAAAAAAAAAAAAAATCCCATTTCACCCACCCATTCGCTCCAAAAGTTTGTCCAGTTCTTCCTTGAATTTATTTAAGCTAGCAGCAACTTCCACAACCTTTGTAAGAAAAAAAAGAACTTTGTTCCAGCAATCAACCGCCTGCTGACTAAAGGCAAATTGCCTCACATCTATTCTACAATTTTCTTTCCTCAATTTGAATTTAAGCCCACTCAAGTGTGTAATCTGAGCAAGAGGGAGAATCCCATCAGCATTAAGCTTGCTCTATCATTTCAATCCTTCAACACCTCAATCAAATCACCTGGCAGGTGTCTAGTCTCCAGACTAGTTCTGCAAATTGCAGAACTTAAGCCTTTTTTGGTAAGAGCACCCCTTTTTTTCCCCTCACCAATATTGTTGCCATTCTGAGTGCTCGTTCCATACATCCTTCCTAAATTGAGGACTCCAGATATACAGTACTCAAGGTGTAGCCTGACCATTGACTTAAAGGGATAAACACATTCTTATCCCTGCTAGCAAATTTCCAATACATCATTCACAAAACCCATGATCTGTCTTGGCAGCCTGTCTGCACTGCACACAGAATTTCATATCTGACTGAACAATTACCCCCAAGTCTTTTTTCATTCTCCACTACCCTGAGTGAGTACCACACAGTTGGTACGTTACTCCGGGGTTATTGCTACCCATATGCAGTACTTTGGATTTGTCAATTTTAAACTTCAGTTGCCACTTTTTAGCTCATCTGCCCAACATTTCTAGATCCTTTTCCAGTACCATACTGTCATTAACAACGCTGGAAAATTTTGTACCACATGCAAACTTGGGCATTAATCCTGTTATACCTTCACGAATATTTGGTAAAAATAGAAAACATCAATGGGCCCCAACACCGAAACCTGGGGAATTCCACTAATAGCATTAGTCCACGAAGAGCAGTGTCCACTGATTACCGTCTATTTTCTCCCATTCAACCATCCCTTTATCGATAGCAGCAACCTGCCCTTAATGTTACACCGTTCCAATTCGTACAGTAGTCTTTTATGTGCAACAGTATCAAAAGCTTTCCTGAAATCCAAGTAAGATATTAAAATTATTTTTTTGCATCCATCATAGTATCCAATCAAATTTGTCAGATAAGACTTTCCCTTAACAAACCCATGTTGGGTCTGAATTATTACTGAAGTCTTGTCTAGATGATCCTGCAATGCTTCTTTAACCATTGACTCCATTATTTTCCCGGGAACAGAAGTTAAACTAACAGGTCTTCAATTACCCTGTCACTTTTTGATCCCCTTTGTGAATCGGGGATACATTTGCACATCTCCAGTCCGTGGGGATCTCCCCTGAGTCCAAGGATGCTCTCATAATTATGACTAAGAGTTTGCTTACTTCATTTGCCTTCTTTAATGAAACTGGATAGATTCCATCCACCCCAGGTGCCTTTTTTATTTTTAACTACAAAATTTCTCCTCAACTTTGCTCTCATTTATTACAAAATCATTAAACTCCCTGTTAGTGTTTAGTAAACTTCTGTCCTCCTCTTCCGTACAGAATTCCTCATGCGTAAATGTAGATGCAAAGTACCGTTCAGTTTGTCAGCTATCTGAGCAAGATCATCAACGGTGGAACAATCGATGCTAAGTGGACAATCTGATTCATCCACTTCCTTGTAGAGTTTAAATAAGTAAAGAAGTCTGTGCTGTTTTTCTTTGCATCCTTTGCCAAAGATTTCTCGTAATCTGCCTTCGCTTGCCTAAACTCAGACTAGCTTATACCTACCACAGGCTTCTGTGTCGCCTGAAAATTTATATGCATCCCATGTATTTTTCTTTTCTGCCACAAGTCTCATTAGTTCACCTGACATCTACTTAGGTAGATGTCAGAACCTTGGCCAGTTTTAAGTTGAACAGCTTTTGAAGTTTTAGGTCTAAAAAATAAAAATGTCTCGACAAACCTGTAATTTTTTCTGCTATTAATGAAAGAGGCTTAAATGTGCGTTAGGGATCCCTATTACCTTAAATCCGGCAATGCCCATGACGAATAAAGAGGAAAAAAAAAAAAAAAAAAACAATAACAAAAAATCAAAGAATACAGAACAAAAACAATAGTAACATTCTAAAGAATAAAGAATCATGGGTGGCCAGTGCAGTGTTCAGTCAGTTTTGTTTATGATTTGGTTATCAACAACAAACGTTCTTGGGTTAATAATCTGCAGATAAAAGACCCACGTGGTGGCAGTGATCACAAAATATTGATACGGGGTTTACTTAAAGATGTATCTATCTTCATAGATAAAGGGAAGGGCTTTTTATTTCGTAAAAATGACAGAAGTGGTCTCAGACAGTTTAAAAATTATATGCAGTGGAATCAACTGAAAATTATAAAGGGAAGAATTCAGGGAAGTAATCGTAGAAACTACTAGGCTTCTTATACCAACTAATAAAACGGTTATGTGTCTTCCTTTTAATTCTGCAACATAATCCTCGAAAAATAACATATAAAGTCCAGTGGCATAATTACAGCTAATACTGTACTTGTTTCATAAAGTTGGAACAGCAAGATTTGCAAACTCAAATCTTGCTGTTCCAGCTTTATGAAACTAGTCTCCTGCTGCATATGTGACAACAGGTAAGAACATTGCTCTATAATATAAAAGTGGCATTTTTTTTAATACAGACCCCAGTCCACCCTTGAAATTCTAATTATCAGTCCTGAGAACGTTTTAATTTTATCCGCATGATACATCAAATGAGGATGAAAGCTTAATTTACTGTCCACAAAATTCATAGATATGTATTCTTTTACTAATAGCAGCTGCACTTGATTAATTTTAATTTATGATGGTCTTCTGTGATCTAATTCAGTTTTAAAAATCATCATTTTTGTTTTACTAGAATTTATTATTAATTTATTAATAGACTGCTGAAAGAGATCATTAAGGATGTAATTAGCAGTTTGCTCTACGTCTACCCTTGATCTACCTCGAAGGCTGAGCGTGAAGGTCATCTGCAAAAGCTATAGATATACAACAATCAAAATCTCTCTCAAGCCATTCATTTAGTATCATGTTCTACAGTAAGGGGCCCAATACCGATCCCTGAGGGCGCCCTCGCATAACCTGTCTTCTGAGCCTATTGTAATTGTCCGAGAAATAACTTCTGTATAATAAATAACGGCAATCCAGTTTTCTTAGGCGGTCAAGGATTCCCTCCCATCAGAGGGAATCAAAGGCCCCTCAAAATCCACATATATTGCCAATTCATACTTTACACTAGAACTCTGTACATGAGAAACAAAATCAGCAAGAGCATCCTCACAAAATCTACCTGCAGCAGTAAACCCATATTGTTTATAAGACATCTTGTTTTTATCTACTAACATTTGTGTTGTTCGTAGGACCATTAAACGGTCTAATATTTTCCCAGAAGTGCTATTGGTTGGTATGACTTTCGATACTGGGCCGGTTTGTTAGGCTTCCTAACCAGTTTTATCAAGGCTACCTACACTTTCCATTGTTTGGGGAACATGCAATGACACCACAAACACTTATTATATAATGCTAATAAAACCTGCGGAAAAAATTGAAAGAACTTTAATATAAAAACATTTTCAATTGTATCTATTCCAGGACATTTATTGATATTAATCTTCTGAAGAACTAGTTTCAGTTCCATCAGAACACAAAGGGTTCACATTGATTTTCAGTATTATACTTAATGTTTATGATATAGCAAACCATCTGTAGGAAACAACCTTTTTATTATCGCATCAATAGTCCATGCTAAAGTTTCTTCTGTAGTATTAATAACTGAGCCAAATAGGTCAACTGGACGCAGTTTTTCTCTTGAAATTTTATATAATGGCCCTCAGGAATTAGTATTACTCGTAGTTACAAATTACTTCCACATGTTACGTAGTTAGAATTTTTTTAGTATATGTTTTTAATGGTGAAGTATTCATTATGAAGTCGACCTGCCTCATTTTCTTGAGAAGAAATACCAATGCCTGTGACGTTGGTATTTCTTCCTGGCAGAATGAACTAACTTTCTTAATTAATACTGTTAACTCGTGGTTCCACCAGGCGCAATTCTTAGGGATGACAGTCTTTTTATTCGTTGATTTTTTATGACGCCTTCAGCAGAAAGGTAGAAATTTGATTGACCAAATCAGCAATAGAAATTAAATCTAACCTAGTTCAGTTAAAGGCAATAAAATCAGTCTTTATAGATGCATTCCAATCCATGTTCCTTATAGGAAAATCTATCAAATTGTACCGGAGCAATCTGATAACAATTACAAACCACAGTTGTTATCATTAATTTCATAAGTGATAACTCTGTGGTCACTGATAGTCCAGTCGGTATGAGTCATCCAATTTGTTAGCAGGTTACGAAATCCACAGTTACTTAATGGTAACATCAGTATAGTTGGGGAAGGACGTTACGTGGTTGTTATCCATTAAGAATTATTAATATGTATAATTAATCTTTTACCACGTGGAGTTTTTAATATATATTAGTTTAGGCTATGCTTAATAAAATATATATTAAAAACTCCACGTGGTAAAAGAGTGGTTAATTATACATATTAATAATTCTTAATGGGTAACATCTATGTTTGATCGGCCTAGAGTACTATAGTAAGTTGTATAAATACTAGGTATATTGACTAAATTATGACTATCTACAAATTCTCTCAGCATTATCCCTCTATAGTCCGTCGTTGAATTTTATTTTGCATTTACATCCAAAGATATGACAACTTTATTACCTCCAAATATCGGATAGCATGCTCCAGATAATTAACTCCTTAAGGTCAACAAAAGGAGAAAATAAATTGAAATGAAATAAAATGAAATTGAATAATACGTAACCATAACACATACTGCATTTTTAGAATTTAAACTATGTGTTGTAACTAAATCAATATTCTTGTCTATTACTACTGTTCCAGCTTTGGATCTCCTTCCTCATATTGCGTTACTCTAGCATGGATTGGAAATCCCGCAATCCTTGAAGTTTGACCAAACTGGGCCATATAAGGCTCTTGTATAGCACTAATATCAATACCATTATCTATACCATTCCGCAGCTACCCTGATTTCGTTTGATACCGTACGAGATCTTTGGTCATTTTTCTACATTATTCTTAATTTAAGACTATATTCTTTACGTTTGTCTCCGTTATTACTATCATTACAAATATTATCCATTATTGATTCTCAACCTTGCCAATTGTATTGCATTCTGGACATACCAGATCTCGTACAGAATGCTGAAAATCACGTTTGCAATTTACACAGGATGGTGGTTCAGCATTGTGTGGGCACTCTGAAAAAGCATTACCTCCACGGGAATAATGTCTAACAGGATCAAGAAGTTATCAACGGCAACGCTGTCCAGTTGTTAATATTTTCTAATTCGAGAAATGCTTGGCCATTCGATCTTCTTACATACGAAAAAAATTGGCACCTCACATTTGATTTAAGAACTCCGCGACAGATTTTCGTTGGGGGTATTAACCCCAAGCAGGCTATACACCTTTGAACACATTTTTCTACCTCTGCTATATTTAAATTTCCTTCAAATGCGTTAAAGAAATGAAATGAGTTCAAAATTGCGAACAGCTACCCTGTTTATCGCGTACCCTATTTTTAGAGCTGTCTGTTGTGCGGTATCTTTGCCCACATATTTTAACGTAGGCGGCCTTGTGTGATAGGGCGTTCATCTAAGTAGTAGGTGGGCACTTAGAGAAACATCAAGGTCATCAGTTCTTAATGCTGAATTGTAACATCACCCACGGGACTGCCTTTCTTGTTCCCTCACACTCTGGGATGTTCCTGCGGTTGCTTTTTCTTAAAACCTACGCTTTTTCGGTCAAAGGTTGAAAAATTACGCCACGTGTGTTCAATGCCTCTTTCCAACAGAAAATGACCTTCACCCTGCTACGGTCAAGGCACGGAGGAGTGTTCAGTTAGTCATAACGCGGGAGAATCCTCCCCTTGATCCGTCTGCTGGGGTGTTTATAGCGAAAATTGACAGCATCAAAAGATGTCTACACCTGGGTGGCATTTATTATATTTAAAAAAACAAAACAAAACATGAATCAGTTAACTTTATATCTCCATATGCAGCTGGTTTCATTTGACCCTCCAGTTCTACTCATAGCAATATCTAATTAATAACATAAACTGACAATTCCGTACAGTAATTAATCAACGACATAACCTCCTACTTTCATTCATTATAGCTCAGATCAAAGCATGTAGAATACAGGTTTAAAAATTGTGTTATTTTTAAAGGTGTCGCTAATTTCTCTTGAGAAATGCAAAGAAACTTAAAGAGTGTTTCAAATTGCACCGAAGTACGAAGTTTACTCACGTATGTGAAAATATTTCACTTCAACTTGAAAATATTATAACGTACACTTTAAAAACAAAATCCGTAATAGCATTCATTCGGTGACCTTGACCATGTTTGCTTTGCTGCAGGGATATGGGTGTAATATAGTGATGAGGTCGAAGACCTTTTCCATTATAAATAGACGGTGAAGTTTCTTACTAAGAAGATTCAGATGTTGTAGACAATTTGTTCTTAGAGAAACTTTCACAAGCTTCACTTCTTCCACCCTAAGAAATTAATTTTAATTAGTGACTGTTTATCTTTATACAAGGCAAGTATTATACATAACTGCTTTTGTGAGGGGAAGGGGACTTATTAACGAGGGTCTCGAAAAATTTCACCTATTAGTCGACCCAGTTTTAAGTCAGCTGAATTTTATGAAAATATTTTTTTAAAAAAGATTTAATAATTTTTATTAGCATTAGTATAGGCATATGATGCAAGAAAGCAAGCTTATATAGCATCAGCCATAAAAAAAAAAAAAAAACAACCCTTCCCATTTTACCGATCCAGTCACTTCAAATGTTTGTTTAGTTCTGCCTTGAACTTATTTAAGTTATCGATCTCCACTACGACATGAAAGTTTGTTCCAAGAATCAACCATCTGCGGGCTAAAGGAAAATTTCTGCACATCTATTCTGAAATTGTCTTTTCTCAATTTGAATTTGTCTCCTCAGGTGAGCAATTTGAGCATGAGGAAGAATCCCATTAACATAGACTATAGAGCTTGCTCAAACCATTCAAGCCCTTATAAATCTCAAACGGATAACCTCGAAGATGCCTAGTCTCCAGATGCTGCAATTCTCAGCCAACTGTTTTTTGTAATTAGTTATTCAGTTTTCTCTCTGATCGCTCACTGAGGTGATGGTAGATGGCTGTCTGTCTTTTAGCTTTTCCACTAATACTGGTGTTCCCCAAGGTTCAGTTCTTTCCCCCACCCTTTTCCTCTTGTATATTAACGACCTTCTTCCATTGACTAGAAACCTATCCATAGTTTTGCCGATGATAGCTCATTGCATTCATTGCACTTTCCATTTTGAGAAATCTTGCCCTGCTCAGTCAGCTTCAACTTCTCGAATATCCGCTACAAATTCCTTAAATGTCGATCTCCGAGTAATTCTCCAGTGGGGCAAAGGCAAAGACAACTTAGCTGATTTATATCTCGCAAAAAAGGATTCTTCTACTCCTCTGCTTATCTTTGGAAACACTCCGATTTCTAGGCAAGTTGATATATCTCTTTTGGGGATTACCTTGACTTCTAATCTCTCTCTTGGTACAAGCAAATTATAAATATTGCTTCCTCTGCAATCTAAAAAACTTGGTTTTCTCTTTCGCTCTCCGCGTTACTTTTCTTCCAAGCAGCTGTTCACTCTGTACAAATCACAAATCCACCCTACCACGGAATATTGTTCCCCACATTTGGGGCAGTGCCCCAAAAATGTCTCTCAGGCTTCTAGATTCCATTCAGAAGAGGGCAGTTAGATTAATTAATGACTCATCTCTGAGTCTCTCCACTTGCTGTCTCATAGACGTACTGTTTCTGCTGCATGCCTTCTCTACAGATACTTCCATGGGCACTGTTCTTCTGAATTGGCTTCTATAATTCCCGCTCTTTTTCAAAACAGTCTGAACACGTGCTGCCACCAGCCAACATACATTTACTGTCCAACTTTTCATCTGCTTCGTTTATTCATTCAACTGCCGTTTTCTGGAACGAATTTCTTGAATATTACAGTCTACAGAAATTCAAGTCTAATGTCAACAAAATCTTCTCAACCTCCAACCCAAGCACGGTACTAAGTACTGTAGGTTCTAATACCTCTGGTGTTTTCATAAATAAAAAAAAAAAACCGCAAAAAAAAAAAAAATTAAGCCTTTCTTAGTAAAAGAAACCCTTTGTTCCAGAAATTCACCAAGTCATTGCCCTTGACTGTACTCGTTCCAGCTGCAATACATCCTTCCTAAAATGAGGCCTCCAGACATGTACGCAGTACTCAAGGTGTGACCTGACTATTGCCTTATACAAAGGAATAATCACCTCCTTGTCTCTGCTAGGAAAATTCCTATATATCATTGACAAGACTCCATGACCTGCTCTGGCAGCCCGTCTGCACTTCTCAGAGAACTTCATATCTGATTGCACAGTTACCCTAGTTCTTTTTCATTCTTCACTTCCCTGAGTGTAGTACAACGCAGTTGGTTCGTTTTCGGATTTCTAAACATTTCGGATTTCACATCTCTCTCTCTCTCTTGGCATTAACACATCACAAATATTGCATCTAAATAACTGGGTTTTCACTTTTGCTCTTGGCATTTCTTTTCTTCCAAACAGTTGTTTTCTATATACAAATCACAAATCCTCCCTACCATGGGACATTGTTCCATTTGGGGCGGTGCCCCCAAAACCTCTTAGGGTTCTAGATTCCATTCAAAAGAGAGCAATTAGGTTAATTACCCATCTCTAACAAAGTCTCTCCATTGTCTGTTTCATAGATGTTGTTTCTTCTGCATGCCTTTTCTATAGATACTTCCATGGGCACTGTTCTTCTGAATTGGCTTCTATAATTCCTGCTCTCTTCCAAACCAGTCCGAACACATGCCACAACCAGTTAGCATCCTTTTACCGTCCAACATCAAGCTCATAGAACCAACTTTTCTACTTCCTCATTTATTCCTTTACTTTCTGTTTTCTGGAACAACCGCCCTTCATACGTATTTTCTGAAAATTACAATCTACAGAAATTCAAGTGTAATGTCAACAAATATCTTCTTTCACTTTCTCAACCTTCAACTCAAACACGGTGCTTAGTACGCTGACCGGCTAGCCAGGTGGGTAAATTGCCTGCCTGGCAACCCAAAGGTCGCGGCTTTGAATTCCGCCTCGGGCTTGGATCAGAGTAAAATGCAAAACCTTTGGGAGGTGCATTTGGCCACAGAAGCTGATGTGCCAACAACTAACAAAAAAAAAAAAAAAAAAGTGCTTAGTATTACAGGTTCTAATATCTCTTGTGCTTGTGGCTTTTCATTTTAAAAAATAAATATTTTCAACCACACCCAACAAAATACAAGAAACACAGAATAGAGCTCTCTATCACGTCTGACAACACAAACGTGACAGAGAGCCTTAACCAAGCAAAATTTTCATGCACACAATACATACAAACATACTGTCAAAAAACATGCACACTAAATGCATTTAAACTAAGCATAATAAACCCATAATATAACACCTGAATTAATTTAAAAAATCGTATGTCAAACTGTTAAATAATACATTTTCTAACATGAACATTTTCGCTGGATGAGAAACACATTTAGCATTAGCATTAGTAGAGGCATTTGATGCAAGAAAGCAAGCTTATGAAGCATCAGCCAAAAAAAAAAAAAAAAAAAACCCACTTCCACTTCACCCCTCTGTTTGTTCAAAATACCTGTCCAACTGAGCCTTAAACTTATTTAGGCTATCAACCTCCACCACAAGGGATGGAAGTCTGTTCCACCAACCAACCACCCGCTGGCTAAAGGCAAATTTCAGCACGTCTATCCTACATCTGTCTTTCCTCAATTTGAATTTATGCCCTCTCAGGTGATTTTTCTGAGCTAGAGGAAGAATCCCATCAGCATTGAGCATGCTTAAAACATTCAAGGCTTTATACACCTCTATCAGATCACCTCGCTGGTGCCTAGTCTCCAGACACTGTAATTTGCAAAACTTAAGCCTTTCTTCGTAAGAGCACCCCTTTGTTCCATTCACTAATCTTGTTGCCCTTCTCTGTACTCGTTCCAGCAGCTCTACATCCTTCTTGAAATGAGGCCTCCAGACCTGTATACAGTACTCTAGGTGTGGCCTGACCATCGCCTTATACAATGGAATAATCACCTCTTTATCCCTGCTGGAAAAATTCCTGTATATCATTGACAATACTCCATGAGCTACTCTTGCAGCCCGTCTGCACTGCTCAGAGAACTTCATATCTGCCTGCACAACCACCCCCAAGTCCCTTTCATTCTCTACCACTGTCAGTGTAGTACCACAGAGTTGATACGTTGCTCTGGGGCTGCTGTTTCCCATGTGTAGTACTTTACATTTGTCAATGTTAAACTTCATTTGCCACCTCTCAGCCCATCTGCTCAACCTATCCAGATCCTGTTGCAGCAGCATAGTGTCAGTAGTGTCCTTGACAACCCTGCCAACCTTTGTATTGTCTGCAAACTTGGACATTAAGCCCGATATACCATCATCAATATCATTTATAAATACAGAAAACAATAATGGACCCAACGCTGAGCCCTGAGGGACTCCACTAATAACATCAGTCCACGATGAGCAGTGTCCATTGATTACCACTCTCTGTCTTCTCCCCCTCAACCAACCCTTTATCCATAGCAGCAATTTGCCTCCAATGTCACACTGCTCCAATTTGTGTAGCAGTCTTCCATGTGCAACAGTATCAAAAGCCTTTCTAAGATCCAAGTATATAATATCAAAGTTATTCCCTGCATCCAGTTCTTTTGTGACTGCATCATAGTATCCAATCAAGTTGGTCAGGCAAGACTTCCCCTTAACAAAACCATGCTGTGTCTGAGCTATAACTGAAGTCTTGTCTAAATGATCCTGCAGTGCTTCTTTAACCAGTGCCTCCATTAATTTTCCTGGAACAGAAGTCAAGCTCACAGGTCTATAATTACTTGTGTCAGCCTTTGATCCTCCTTTGTGAATTGGGGTCACATTTGCACATTTCCAGTCTATGGGTACCTCCCTTGAGTGCAAGGAAGCTCTCATAATTATGGCTAAGGGTTTGCTTACTTCCTTTGCTGCCTCCTTTAATATAACTGGATAGATCCCATCCACCCCGGGTGCCTTTCTTGTGTTTATCTTCAACAGTTTCTCCTCCACTTTACTCCCAATTATTTCAAGATTCTGTAGCTTACTGCTAGAGTTGAATACACCTCTGGCATTCCCCTCGCTGAATAACTCCTCATGTGTGAATGTCGATGCAAAATATTCATTTAGTTTGTTAGCTACCTGAGCAGGATCATCAACAGTTGACCCATCAATATCAAGTGGACCAATCTGATTCATCCCCTTCCTTCTAGAGTTTACATAAGTAAAGAACTCTTTGCTGTTTTTCTTTGCACCCCTTGCCAAAAATTTCTCGTAATCTGCCTTCGCCTGCCTAACCTCCTTTGTAACTTGGTTGCATATCAACTTGTATCTATCATAGGCTTCTGTGTCATGTGTTAATTTGTATGTATCCCATGCATTTTTCTTCTCTGCCATATGCCTCATTAGTTCATCTGACATCCATTTTGGCCTAAACCTTGAACAATATTTCTTAGTTGGTATGTAAAGCCTAGTAGCTTCCAATATAAGTTCTTTGAATGCTTCCCATTTTGAATTTGCTGTTGGTAACATCATCAGTTGGTCCCACTGTATAGAATTTAAATACTGTCTCAGTCCATCGTAGTCGCCTTTACGGAAGCAATAACCCTTCCCTTTACCCCTAATGGTAGTTACCTCTTTGAGTAAATCCCACTTCAGCACACTGTGATCACTGCCACCTAGTGGTTCATTTATCTGCAGATTCTTAATGCATGAAGAATCACTGCTGATAATCAAATCAAGAGTATTACTCCCTCTAGTTGCCTCCCGAACATGCTGATGTAGAAAACAATCATCCAATAAATCCACAAAAGCCCTGCCAGTGTGTGAGTAACCAGCCCCCAAATTCCAGTCAATATCTGGGAAATTAAAATCTCCCATTATAAGACTCTCTGATTTACTGGCCCACTCTATTTCCCTGTACAGTTCCTTATTATACTCATCAGAGTCATTAGGCCTATAGCACACTCCTACTCTCAATTTTGATCTCCCAATGTTTATTCTCAGAACACAGTCTAAGTAGGGGATGTGACAGTCTGGATTATAACATGGTTACTGCTTCCAGTCTCAAAAGGTTTTAGGGCAAATTCAGAGAAGGCCATGTGATGCATATTGCTGACTAACTGAATAGGTATTTTGCATTTACATTCACAAATGAAGAATTCTTTACGACAGGCAGATACTATAAGTTTATTTAACTCTAACAGGGAGCTGACTGATTTTGTGATAACTGAAAGGAAAGTGGAAGAGAAATTGTTGATGCTAAAAATAAAAAATGTATGGGGGTAGGTGGGACCTATCCAATTAAATTTAAAGGGAGGTAGCAAAGGAGATAAGCAAACCCTTAGCCATAATTATAAGAGCATATTTGGATTCAGGAGACTACTACAATGGTGTCAGAGTTTTTAAATTCTCTGCAGTGGAAACAACTAATGATGTTGCAGTACAATTATAGAAGTATAATTATTAGCTTGCTTTCTTTCACATCACACGCCCCTACTAATACTGATATTAAACTGCATCAGCAATGATGGGAGAAATGACGTGTGGGTCAGCAGCAGCAGTATGTTGAAGATTCTGCTTTGCAAATACTGTACTTGCTGCTCTCTATGATCATCATTGAAAATGCAAGCCACAATCGTGGCTGAAATGCATGAGATACCCAAATATTGTTAAAATTGGCATTTCCCATAAGAAATATCAATTTCACTAGCAACTTCACAATTAAACATTGATCAGATCATGAGTAACTGAATCATTGGTGTTTATGAAGTTGAAGACAGGCCAGAGATTGGATCATTTTGATATGGAGCCCTCTCAATGAATGGTTGATGAATGACTGAAATGTCTTCAAACAACACATCTCTCAGAAAGCTGCCTTTAACATTTTAGGAGTTTCTGTTGTGCTTTTCTCTAATTTGAAACAAAAAATGTGAATTCCCCACTTAGTAAAATCACTCTTTTTAAAATGTGATAAAACACATATCACCTACCATTCAACACACACACACACACACACACACACACACACACACACACACACACACACACACACACACACACACACACACACACACACACACACACTAATTCAGACTGACTGCAGATAAATGTCAATTCATGCGTTACTTTGTCTAGATGTGTAATCAAATAACGTTAACAAGTCACAACTCAGTATGTCACAAAAAAAAAAAAAAATTCAAGATACAGTCAGTCCTTGATTATACCTTCTACAATACTACACTTTTAGCGCAAAAAATTCTGGGATTCTAGAGTCCAGAATAAGAAAATATGCCATGAATATGTTTCTGATTCAGAGCAGTTACAGAGCTATGGGCAGTTTGATTAATAAGCAGATTAATAAGCAGACATATCTAGTAGAGTTCATAAGTATTTTTTTTCTGCTTATTCTTATTTTTATTTCAGAAGGGTTACAAAAGTTGGATATCAAGTGAGCAAAATATCTGTAATGCTATTTCTCAGGAATTAAACATACCCAAGTCAGTAATTGGCAATGTTGTAATTGGAAGTCAGTAATTGGAAAAAAAAAATTGTGTGCCAAGAATGCATAGCAGAAGTTAAGTGAAACTTCTTTAGGCGAACATTTATCGCTTGACCGAGGATTCTGTATTCACCGTATAAAAGCCACAGGCGACGAATCTGCATGAATGGGGGCCTCAGAGATGAGATTTTCCTTTACCAAATCTAGTTTTGGCAAGTGCTGTGGCATAGGATATTTAAAACCATTTGACTTCGATAGAGCCAGAATCACTTTGTTCTTGAGAGAGTCATGACAGCTGTTACAGGCCAACATTTGACTTACATCATTTGGAAATGCTGTTTGAAGAATAGCGTGATCTCGAGCTGCTAAATCTTCACATCGTTCTTGAAAGAAAGCCGATCATACACAGAACAGACTGAACCGAAATTATTATCCAGGAATGTACATTTAAACTGTGCGTGGATTCTTTGGTGTTTCTTAAAATCCTGTTGCTGCTCTGGCTGTGTATTACACCCTCTGCATGTTGAACGATTTGATGGAGTTCTTTTGGCAGTCAGTTTTGGTTTCTTCACTTTTCATTTACAACTGGGCTTCGAAGACTTCATCATTTTCGTTTGCAGTATCAACTTCCATGACTCCTTCCAAATTACCTTGTAATATTTCTGGGGAGATGTAAGGCTCTGAATAAGTGGATGGACCTTCTCCGGCTTCTTTCTTCAACTCCATCGCACACTTTAATTTCTTATGCTGCCAAAATGGCTTAGATCTCTCCTCCATATTCAATAGAGGTGGTCACATTGCACGTATATGTGCTCTATATGCCTTACAACGCTTAATATGTCTTTGACATGTTGAATTAAAAATTTTTTTATTAAATATGGTGGAGAATGATGAAAAAAATAGCATAATGCAATCAGTAGGGGTACTGATTGGGTCATGTGTCGCTCTTGCCTGGTATGGAGTGGTATAATCGTGGGGGGGGGGATGAATTGTTTCGTGTCGCATTTTCTTGGCGATTTCTGCCAATACACAGACGCATTGCACATGTACGTGCTTTATATGCTTTACAACACTCACTACTGTGGACTCCCACTTTACGATTGGTTCACTGTAAGATCAAATCGTTTTATGATGAACACTCCATAAAATACCATTCACTATACAATATGTAGTAAGCGCCGGTCATTGTGATGATGTTTATGAATTGAATTTTAATTCTATTAACAGCAATTCTAATAAGCGAAAATAGGAGGAATATTATCCACAAGCTATAAAAGTAAAGACAAAGCACAGAATTACATTTTGTTACCTTACCATTAAAAAGAAAGGAAGGCAACTACACCGGGTACTCCTAAGTGGTCACCCTCCTGCTCAACTATGGTGATAGGACGAGAACTGGTGCATTCAACCTAGTATAACTGGCTGTTCGGAGTGCCTGTAATGTGTTTACTTATGGCTTAGTTTGCTGTGTCGCATTTTCATTGCGTTTTTTGTCAATCCATGAATGCAAGTTTCTCCCATCTGAAAACTGCCTGGAGTGCGCCTAAAGAAGTTTCACTTCAGAAAGTCCAGAGGTGACAGTGAGCCCAAGAAAATCCAAGTACAGGCAAAACACTGACCTGATGTGCCTTGAGACTATGCTTACTTTTATCTTACATCAGACCCTAGAGAATGTTTCTGGTTGTAAGCAGCCACAGGTAAACTTGAGTATCTGACAAGTAGAATGACTTATGCTATAAATTTTCTCCAAAGAGCTGCATCCCACAAGCCTTTGATAACATAAACAAATGCACATCATCCAGGGCATAGTGCAAGGTACAATGATCCTGGATCAATGAGATTTATCCTGTGGGGTGACAGGTTATGTCACACTCTTTGGGTCTGATGGTGCTTTGGTGTGAAGTTGTATTAGGGTTTTAGGAGAATCAGCAACTAAGGCCACATTGTTCCATATATACTGTCAGTAAATTGTGTTCTGTGGTCGATCTTCTGTTTGCTGGATGAAAAACCCACCTTTCCGGGAGAGGAAAAAAAAAAAATCCTACCCTTCTCTGACTAACTCATCCACATTGAGAAAAAGGCCCATAAAAATTCCTCCCATCAATGGGACTTAAACTCAGGTCTTTTTCACCTGGTGTGGGGAGGATGCTTGAAGAATGCTTCAAGAGTTTGTTTGTTTGTTTGTTATTTGGTTTTTAGAAGCATTAGCAACTAAGGCCATATTACTCCGGGGATATGCGGTGGTCATGTCCTGACCTTTCCGCATCCTCCGTATTTGGTGGTTACAGGCTCGAACCCCGGCCTAATCAAGAAGCGTGTGCTATGCACTGCTGCTCCTGCCCACCTGGCTACGGAAGCGCCCTCAAGAGTTTATCAAAAATGTGATGTTAGGAGATGTGTTAGGTGCTAAAGCAGCTAAGGCTATGAGGGGCAAGTATATTTAAAAAGAAAACATGTACCAGTTTGATTGGGAGAGTACTGGTTTCAGAGCACTTGTTCCAGTGTCCCAAATACTATGCACATCATCCAGAACTGGCTCTACAGTTTATGAAAAGCAATGTGCAAGGCAAATTAGTATTTATGATTTTTATTTATTTTTTTTTAATAAAGTGGCATTGTTATTGGAATAAGAACATTAATTATAATTTATTTACAAGCATAAATAATACATTTGAGACATTAATTTGAGACATGCCTAATTTAAACTTCCCAGAAAAGAACAATACAAATCCAAAATTCCTGAACATTGAGGAACGCCTGACAGTAGCACAAAGCATCCCATGGAATATATTTGAAAACTGTCCAGTAGATCTTGACCTAGATCTAACAATGTAGCATTATTTGCAGCATTAAACCAATAAAGGCCTCTTTTGCCCAAAAAACAAACTCAACACAAATTATGAAAACATTTAGGCTCCATAGAAAACAGGGCATCATACTCAAAAGTGTGTTTAGTGGTAAAAACATAAAATAAGTTTGTTGATGATAGAAAGGGAGGGAGGGTAGATAATGATATTAATCATGGTCTGTTAATTCAAGGTAATAATGAAAAAGATCCATGCTAGTCCAGCACAAAGAGGTGATTATCTCATTATAGAAATCAATGATAAAATAACATCTTGAATACCAAATCTCAGTTTAGGATCTGAATGGAATAAAAGAATGTTAGGACCTAAACTAACATTTCATAAATGAAGTTTATCAGCTATTCATATGGATTTCCTTCAAAGTAGTCTCCTTGACACATATACATCAGTGTGTCACTCCTGAAAGTTTTTAGCTCCATTGGAATTGCTAATAGTTCCTGTGTTGTATTCTGAGATATTTCAAGGAACTTGAAACTTGGTAAACAAATTCTTATCCAATTTAAGTACGGCTCTAAAATCAGACATTTCTTAAAAAACAAGTAGCATTTAAAATGCCGTTTTCTTTTAAGAAGACCAATTTAAATTTTTTAGAGGGAAAAACCATTGTATGGGTCTAAAATTGTGAAGCTGCACTGAATAAATCAAAAATATAATTTTATTCTTATCTTAAAAACTATACAAACATTTTCTATTTCTCTTGTAAACAGGAAAATATAGCCATTAGCAATCTGTGAAATTTGCTAAATTGATCTCTTGGGACTGAGGAAATCTTCTCCATATTCCTATAGATGTTATTGAAATCAAATAATGTACTACAGCATTTTGTGTATTTCACCATGATTCTGCATCCATAATGTTTTCATTCTTCCAGTGGTGTTTTTCTTTTTTTGGATGGCAGCGTTCTTGATTCTTACTGGCTGAAATCATTCAGATATTGAACAACATCAAAATTAACGGTTCTGCAAAAAAAGAATTATTCTATTATTAAAATATATCTGATTTTAATTAATTGGTTAAAATTTTTGAATATCAGAAAACTTAACTAAATTTTATTTTACCTTCCTATATTTCTAATAAATTCCAAATTAACTAAACACTTATATTTCGGGGTGCTGAACTGATCCAGGGGCCGGCTAACACAAGACAAAAGACGCAGAGTAACCAATGAAGAAATCTGAAAAATTAAAATAAAATTATCTTTCTAACTGTTAATTTCCTAAGTATAATGCAGAAAACTATTAAGTAAACAATTGTCAATCAACTATTTGCGAAAAAAATCTAAAATAAAAAAAAAAACCTTCCAAAAATACTAAGCAGTTATATTACTTTAAAATTTCCAAGGACAGGAATAATATAAAGGTGCATATCTTCTCTGAAAATATTCACTGATATCTTTTAAAAGTATGAAATGTTTGTAGTTGTACAGAGAAACATGAAAAACCTATACTACACAGTGATCTATTAAGATCGTTTTTCTTTATTAGCTCTATTAATACAGAATTTTGCTTTATTAAGCTTACAACTTTTTTATTGTAAGAAAACTTAATCCCCCATGATTTTTTAAGTTTCACTATTTTGATATCAGCAGTGAACTAAAGCTAATTTTAATAGTAAATGAAACAACATTACTGTACAAAATACTATAATCCTTTAACATGAAAATATTAAACAACTGAACATGGGGTATGACATATTTAATGAAATTTTTAGTACCTAGCATGTTTTCTGTTTATTCAGAAATGGCTGTGTATTATGATGCTAAGCACTTTATATACATAGTCTAAATTTGTTCGCAGCTTGAGGCTCTAGCCCTAAATGCGCCTTACCTAGCATGTATTAAATAAATAATAAAACTTCAAAATTATCAATCAAACCCACACTTCCAAATGAGGCTGTTATACAGGAAAAAGGGGGGGGGGAAGAAGACAGCTCGAACATATAACCAAAACTTTCATTTAGTATTAGTACTGCCATACAGTGCAAGGAGGCCCAAGCTTTAGCAGCACCAGCAAAAAAAAAAAAAAAAAAAAAAAAAAGGGAGTACGTAAATAATACAAATTATGAACTTCCCACCTTATGTATCCACTTGACATTTAAATTTCTTCCAATTGTCAACCTCAACTACTTGCCCAGCAGAGGCAACTTGTTCCAGTAATCAACGACTCACTGCCCGAAAGAAAACTTCTTACAATCTAGTCTAAACCTCTTCTCCTGTAATTTGAATTTATGGCCTCTATTTCAGGAAGCCCCAAGGGAAGATGAAGTTACTATAGAGTTGTTAAAATTGGGAGGAAGAGACATGACACAAAAACTAGCAAAACTCTTCACAAAATGCATTAGGAAAGGTGTGATGCCTAAGGAGTGGAATAATACAATCATAGTTTTGCTGCATAAGAAAGGAGATAAATCAGAAATTGGCAATTATAGACCAATTAGCTTGTCATTGCACATCTACAAGTTGTTTACAAGGGTCATGAACTAGGGTCAAGGGTCATTTGAACTAGTTCTTAAATTTGAATTTTTTTTTTTCTTGAAATTGTCCAAAATGTGGAAATGTACTGTAACCATGTAAATAGAGATATCAAAAATTTACAGAAACATTTACGGAAAAAAAACACACTTCTGCGAAATAACAGTTGATTATTTGTAAAGAAAACCACTCTCTCCTAATTTCCGAAGAGGGCGCTTACAGTAGAAGGTTGACCAGAGCCCATTGTTTGCATCGGGAATACCCCTTGACCAGCACAAGTTCTCGGTATGTGGGACAGGTGGTTGGATAGGATTTAAGAGTATCACTAAGTGGAATAATCCCTTTAGCTCTCTTTAATTCGTGCAGCAGCACTAATTGCCTAAATTGCCTGAAGGCCAGAAGTATGAACAGTGCGTACTGAGTCTCCCTAATCTGTTTGTCATATGAAATTTTTTTTTGCTCAATCGAAACTATTTTAAGTTCGTTAAACAGATCCAACTAAGTAATCTAAAATTCCAAAAATGGTTATAAAGTTTTATATAGAAAATATCTTAACAATAGAGAGTGAAAAATGCAAATTTAGCTAAATAACTTTAAGCGTATGTATTTGTATGGTTAAACATGTGAAATGTTTATAATGGTTAAACATGTGAAAAAAAATTTTTTAATTTTGTGACGGTACCATTGCGTACCGTCACAAAAAAAAGCACTGAGTAATATAATATATAACATACTTTTAAGTTTTATCTTGTAAGGGATAAAAGTATCAACCCTAAACAGATTTTGCTATTTACCTGTGAGAATATCATAGCTGTTGGAGGTACCCTATCTTCAACTATGGAGTAAAAAATTGCCAGCATTCGGTCAAGAGGAAATATTTTTGGACCAAGAAGATGACAGTTTGGCTTAAAAAAAAAAAAAAAAAAAAAAAAAAAAAAAAAAAAAAGGATATTTTTTAAGATAATTAAATAAAAATCATAATATGCTACAAGATAATAAAAGAAAAAAAAATTATAAGGCAATTTGTTTAATTCCAGTAAAGCCAAAGTTCAGAATTTGTTTTTTTAATGTACATAAGAAACCAATGCTCTGCCAACTAAAGCTTTGCTTTCATACCAGTTATTATGCTCCTAATTATATCAAGGTTCCATTATATGTAGTTGCTGCAAAATTTGCTAGTTTGAAGAAAGTAAAAACATCAATAACACTTGAAATAGTCTCCTAGGATGAACTAAAGATTAAGGAATTTGTGAATATACATAAATAGTTATATCTGATGGGCTATTCAATAAAGCGGTCACTCTCAGATTAGATGTTTTACTCTAAGTTGAGAGTGACATCAAGAACATTAAGGAGGATAATTTTTCACTAGAAGGCAAGAATGCATTAGATGTGTAAGCCCAATACATAGCCTGGCTCTTCATGGCTATTTCATTGGTGTCAAGCAAGGTGGTGAAGAACCAAAAGTCCACAAACGATGTCTGTTATGGACTGCCACTGGCAGTCCATAACAGACATCCAATTCCCCCCAACCCCCCACACAGACATCCATGTCTGTGTGTGGGGGGGGAGGAAGGTGGGAACACTAAGCTAATGTTAACAGAAATCCTGTATCTTCAAACAGGCCTATGGGGCTGGGAATTTCCATACTATAACAATTAATGATAAACACCAGCCAAGAAATTGAACTGAAAATTTACTATAAAATAAAATAATATACAGTGAAATGTGATGAAAATAAAAACACTGATTAAATTATAGTTACAATATAATTTAAAATATAGTTAAAAGCAATAAAATTATCTAAAAAAACTGGGTTAAAAGCGATAAAACAATGAAACCTGGAGCTTTCGGAGAACTGCCGTCTCCTTCTTCAACAGCATACTACTAGTGCTAAGACACATCCTTAAGTAGCAGGTCCATGGCACTCATGCACGTGATCATCAGACACATGATCTACATTCTCCATGCGCGTATCGGAAACGGAAGTGGCTCGGGAGCGCGTCAAACAGAAACGGTCATCCCTTCTGAGGACAACTGCCTCAAACAGGGGGTGTAAACGGATCCCCCTGTCCCTATTAATAGTATTGTGATTGGATGAACCGATTTGCAAGCTCTCGAGCCACTTGCGTTCCCAAAATCCATGGGCGCGGTCAGTAATGACCGCATCTTCAGGGGAGATCCGATGCTGCTTTTCCCAGAAATGCTCTGCCACAGCAGACCTCTCATAGTTAGCAGTCTTGATAGCGGTCGTGTGTTCTCCCAGACGGTCCTTTAAACGTCGCCCCGTTTCCCCCACGTAACACTCCTCACAATCCAGGCACTTAATCTCGTAGACCACATTGCTAGTATGGTCCTGGGCTACGGCATCTTTAACTTGGGATATCACTGTGTGCAACCTCCGACCCGGAAGTTGCACACAGCGAGTCTGGCACTCCCGCAATGCCCGTACAATACATTCTGAAAGGCCCGGATAGTAAGGAATGTATGCAGTAGCCACAGGGGCAGGCGACTCCCTACGATTGGACTCAGCCCTATGAATATATTTGTCCAAGACCCTCTGGGGGTATCCACATTTCCTGAGGTCTGCCGTGACTTTGCAAATTTCTATTTCCTTTTCTTCAGGGGTACTACAGTGGGTCCCCACCCTATTCAACAATGCCCTGGCCACACTGTTCTTATGATGACAAACCTGTACTGAGCTATAATGAACAAACTGGCCATGGCACATAGGCTTTCTATAGATCGTCGTTTTTAATCTAGATCCATCTCTGCTCACCAAGACATCCAGACATGGGAGGGACCCAGCTTCTTCCACCTCTGAGGTAAATTGTATAAATGTGGAAAAGCTGTTGAGTAAATTGAGCACCTCATCTTCCTTTCCCTTTTTTAAAATAGTGAAGGTATCATCCACATATCTCCTCCACTCGTGCATGGGGAAATTCAACTGATGAAAAACCCTAGTTTCCAGTTCCCCCATTGCCAAATTGGCCACAATGGCACTGATGGGAGAACCCATGGCCGTGCCACGGACCTGCTTATACATAACTTTTTGAAACAGTGCTTGCGAGGCAAAATTCAACACCTTTACAAATATCATCAATGCTTAGTGAAGATCTAGCACTAAAGCAATCATCCCGTTCCAAGGCCGATCTTACACAATGCACCCCATGTTCAATGGGGATACATGTGAACAAGGATACCACGTCAAACGAAATCATGAGTTCGTCTTCACCTATAGATTGGCTTCGTATAAAGTTCACAAATTCCTTGCTGTTCCTGATTACTAAACTGGAGCGTACCACTATAGGAGAGATGACTCCAGCTAAAAATCCAGATAAGGCATAAGTGGGACTACCCACAAAGAAATCCTGTAACAGGATTTAGGCAGCACTCCAAACCAAAAAAGGAAACCAGAGAGAGGAACATGGGTTCACCCTGTATCCTTTCTATTATTCCACAGGCCAGGAGAGATTTTAAAGAAGTCACAAGCCATGCAACACAATTCAGGCTACAACATGAACAGAAAGGAAGGAGGGGGAGGCCAATCACTTTATTCCCAGGAATAAAATGCAAGCTCTAACTGTCTTCTGCAACCGATATTACTTATTATTTCACACAAAAAGATGTTAATTTGATTGCTATTTCAAAAAAAAAAAAAAAAAGAAAAAAAGAAAGATGAATAATTTACTGTTATATATCTGAACTGAAAGGTGGAAGATAATTCTAGAAAAATTCCTGCAGTAATAATAATACACAGTAAAGGGTATTTTTAAAATTCAGGTTGATTTTTAATTTCTAATATTACCATCTACCATTCACTTTGATAAGACATTTATGAGTGGCTAACCTGTTGTTTCTTGCGAACAGCAGACTTCCTTTTTCTCACATTTTTGTGATTCTATAGAAAATGAAAATTAACAATAAGTTCAGATTACAGCAATTTTACTCACAAAACTCAATTATATTAAACCAATGATGGAATTATATTAATCCAACGTTGCCTACAACTTTGAGCATAAATCATGATAACATGCAAAAAAGGATCAAACAGTTTCAGGACTTAATTGTTACAAATATTGTAACACTGAATAAGAAAATACAGTGGGCCTCGACTTCCAATAACATCACAACATCTGATATTCTCAGGAATCAATTTACCTTCCATATGATCTCTTTATTTTAAGGACCAATGGCTTTCTGATATAGCTGGATGCATGGGCAGAAATTTTCAGATGTATGGCGCATGGAACATCACTTGTACAATTGTTCTCAACCAATTAGTGTCTTTGTTATTATTCAACACAACATTCCCATGTGTTATTCTTTATCTTCTGTTTGATATACTTGTTCAATGTGTAAGCAGAGTGCATGTTTGTTAATTACAGTAATTTAATTGTGGTTATTTTTGAATTTATTAATAATAATAATAATAATAATTTATTTATCCGTATTTTATGTTACACTTTTTTGGGAGATAATAGCAAAAAGGGAGGGAGAACACATAAGACATTTTTTTTTTTTAATCTTCCCTTAAAAAATGATGTGAATAACATTAAAATTATACATAATTAAATAAATTGAAATTAAATAACCATGGTTCTTAAAGTGCAAGTTATGAATAAAATTTCCATTAAAGTGAAGCAAGAGATGATAAAAAAAAAACACGAAGAAGGAGTAAAAATAGTGCATTAGTACGTGAATATGGTTTTCCTCAATAGACTGTTTCTACAACAGTTAAACAAAAGGATAATCTAAAGGGTGTTAAAGTTAGTGATGATTCCAGAAACAGTGCATAAGGGAAGATAATTTATTGTGGAAATGGAAAGGCTTTTAACCGTTAACATGGGTTACGGAAAAACAGATGAAGGGTGATACGGTGCCGAGACAATTTATCTGTGAATGTGCTAAGCAGATATATTATGATCTGAAACTTAAAGCTCCATCAACCAGTGGCAGTGCTGTGTGCTTTGAAGATTTTAAAGCCAGCCGAAACTGGTTTGAGCACTTCAAAAACAGGGTGAACATAAAAGTGTTGAAAGGCATGGAGAGGCATCCACGACTGATAAAGAAGCAGCTGCGGCCTTTAAAATTGAATTTCAAAGAGTTTGCTGATCAGGAGGGTTATCTTCCCCAGCAGGTCTTTAATGTTGATGGAACTGGCCTCTTCTGGAAGCAAATGCTCAGGAGAACATACTTCACTAAGGATGAAGCTAGTTTACCTGGGCATAAGCCTATGAAAGATAGATTCACTCTCCTGTTGGTTGCCAATGCCTCTGGAGATTTTAAATTGAAGCCTTTGAATTGAAGTATTGAAGCCTTTTAAATTGAAGTATTACTCTAACACCCCCAGAATACTTAAACAACAAAAAAGTCAACAAAGGCATGCTCGGAGTGTTTTAGCGCAGTAATAAGAAGGCCTGGGTTACAAGATATGTCTTCAACGAATGGGCACTTGTTGAAGTTTACTGTCCTTCAGTAAAGGGTTATCTTGAGAAAAATAAGCTTCTTGTGAAGGCATTGCTCCTGCTGGATAACGTGCGAGGCCATGATTCCGATTTTGTTCAATCTCTTGAGGCACAATTCAACTTTGTTCAAGTCAAATTTTTGCCACCCAACACCACTCCTCTTCTTCAACCAATGGACCAACAAGTGACTGCACACTTCAAGAAAATCTATACCAAGAAAATGTTTACAAGTTGCTTTGCAGTCACCTCTAGTGAAAATGATGTCACCCTTAAACGTTTTTGGAGGTTGAAGTTCAACATCCTGGACTGTGTGAGGCTGATTGTAAGTTCTTGGAATTATGTTTCCACCAGGTGCTTAAATTCAGCCTTGAAAAACATCCGGCCTTTAATTATCCATAATGTTGATGGATTTGAAGATGATGGTGCTTTGACAAATGATACTGTCACTACTGGTAAATCAATGGGTCTGGAGGTTGGCAAAGAGGACATGGAGGACCTTATTGACACTTGGGTGTGAGCTAACAACCGAGGAGCTACTTCCGTGTCACTCTCCATACTCTTCGTTATGGAGAGTGACACCGAAGAGGAAAACACCCAAAAAGTATCAGCTGAAGAAGACTGTTATTTCTTGTTGGGAGCATTTAAAAGGAGTGGTAAAAAAACACCACAACACTGAAATCAGATGTGCAAAATGGAGGACAAAGTCATTTCTTACTTCAGGAAGCTACAAAAAAAAAAGTCAAAAACTGTCCACTTGGATAGTTTCTTTGCCAGTAGTAGCAAAAGACTATAAAGACACCTGATGCCTGATCTATCTATCCCACCACCACCACTATGCTGAAATTGATTTCATTACCCTGCATTTCAAGTCTAAGGTAAATGCTATTTTTTTTTAAAGATGTGTTATAACTATTTATTAAATAATCTTTATAAAACACTCATTTTTAATGTAAAAATCAAATATAACATGTAAGAAATACCTATTTTATGTATTGTTGGGGGTTGCCTGTCAAGAGTTGAGAATGAATTACAGGGAACCAATGTATTATTGGTTTCAACTTACAATATTTTCAACATACAATGGGTTTTGTGGAACAAATTATCATTGGATGTTGGGGTCCCACTGTATTATTTTACAATAATAACCTAAAATATCTAACAATTTTTACACTAGATGGTGTTTTGGTTGCATATGCACAAAGAAGGCTTATTTTATCTATATTTGATGGCAATTAATTTTGTTTCAACTGTTTTTTGTCTCTCTCATAGACAAAGATCTGTAAAATTTTGCTTTTTGTTGAATAAATTAGCCTTAGTTATAGAAATGATTGCAGAAACATATGGTGAAAAAACTATATTTGAATGGTATCAGTGCTTCAAATGTGGATGTGATATTGTCAAAGATGATGCAAGGTGAACGTATGAACATATCTGTCTCCCCAATTAGAAGAATTATTCAGGAAAATCATCAAGTAAGAAATGATTAGACAGTCTTTCAATCTGGAATATCAAATGGTAGTTATCACATATGTGTGGTCACAAGTAAGGAGATTTTTCATTCAAGCCTGTATGCTGCCACAAAAAATGTCTGACCCACTGGCACCTACGGGCTATGCATTTTTTGTGCTACCAAACAGCATATTCAGTACATTTGCAGTCAAAATGAATATGTAAACTCTTTTGGCCTCAGCCATATCAAGAATAAACAGAAATCTATTCATTTATCCATCCTACCATGGAATATTGTTCCCACATCTGGGGAGGTGCCCTCAAAACCTTTCTCTCAGACTTCCAGATTCCATTCAAAAGAAGGCAGTTAGGTTAATTAATGACCCATTTCTAACAAAGTCTCTCCGCTCTCTCTCTCTCATAGACATTCTGTTTCCACTGCATGCCTTTTCCACGATCACCGTTCTTCTGAATTGGCTTCTATAATTCCCACTTTCTCTTCCAAACCAGTCCAATATGTGCCAAAACCAGTCAGCATCCATATACTGTCCAACTTAAAACTCACAGAACCAACTTTTCTTCTTCCTCATTTATTCATTCAACTTCTGTTTTTTGGAACAACCTCCCTTCATATGTATTTCAAGCAATATGTATGAAGGGAGGTTGCAATGTACAGAAATTCAAGTGTAATGTCAACAAGTATCTTCTTTCATATTCTCGACTTTCAACCCATGCACACTACTAACTATTAGAGGTTCTAATATATCTTGTGTTTTGAGTTTTTATTAAAAAAAATTACCTGATATTTTAAACACAAAAAATTATGCAACTTCACAGCTGGTTAAAATTGATGATGATGACAAGAGATTCTAAAAATAGTAGTAACAGGAGATGACTGCAATATTATTTTTATGACCTTGCAGATGAAACGTCAATTCTCTGGATGTTAAGCTGACCAGAAAGAAAAAATTTTGATTTACAGGTTAAATATATATATATTTTGACTATAAAAAGCATAATTCACTATTAATTTATACTATAGGTCATACCATTAATCCATTAAGATTTCTAAGTACATGTATGTATGTACTTAGAAATCATTAAATGTTTGAGAACTGCAGTCAGAAGCAAGGATCTAAACTACAGACAAGGGAATATTGGAAATTATTCCATGACAACAATCCCCCCTTACTGCGTCTTTCCAAAAACTGTTTTACAACATCCTCATTATTAATCTTGTTTTTAAGAAGCAAGTTTAATTAATAATGAAGATGTAAATAATGAGCAAATGTCTCATAAATTAATAAAGAGTGGTTTTTCCTTTCAATGGAGGCATTAATTAGATAACAAATGCCTTCTCTGCATTAAATTTATTTTGTCTTGCTGCTTTGCTGACGCTTCATTCCCTCCGGTGATAGGCTTGGTCTTATGCTTGCTTGGTTGAGAAACATCGCTAAATTGTGCAGGTAGATATAAAGTTCTCTGAGCAGTGCAGACGAGCTGCAAGAGTAGCTCATGGTGTCTTGTCAATGATATACAGGAATTTTTCTAGCAGGGATAAGGAGGTGATTATTCCCTTGTATAAGGCAATGGTTAGGCCACATCTTGAGTACTGTATACAGGTCTGGAGGCCTCATTTCAAGAAGGATGTAGAGCTGCTGGAACGGGTACAGAGAAGGGCAACAAGATTAGTGAATGGAACAAAGGGTTGCTCTTACGAAGAAAGGCTTAAGTTTTGCAAATTACAGAGTCTGGAGACTAGGCACCGGCGAGGTGATCTGATAGAGGTGTATAAGGCTTTGAATGGTTTGAGCATGCTCAATGCCAATGGGATTCTTCATCTTGCTCAGAATAATCAGCTCAGAGGGCATAAATTCAAATTGAGGAAGGACGGATGTCGGATAGATGTGCGGAAATTTGCCTTTGGCCAGCGGGTGGTTGGTTGGTGGAACCAACTTCCATCACTTGTTGTTGAAGTTGATAGCCTAAACAAATTTAAGGCTCAACTGGACAGGTATTTCGAGCGAACGGAGGGGTGAAATGGGAGTGGTGTTTTTTTTTTTTTTTTTTTTTTTTTTTGGCTGATGCTGAATAAGCTTGCTTTCTTGCATCATATGCCTCTACTAATGCTAATGCTAAAAATGAGCCAACCAAAAATCATTAATATCATTTTTAAGTGAATAACACCACCACCAAGTAGAAGCAAATCTATTATTCATTAAACCTTGAAGGCACTGCTGTGACCAGAATTTATTATCTATTTATTTTAAGGTGCATCGAAGTAAAAACATCCTAATATTTTAATAATTTGTTGCATTGAGCAAATGCAGTCTGAATACTAGGAGTTACATAAACATCTAATTGCATGTTTAACTAAAACTTAAATGCAGTGCAATCTCGATATAACATCCCATCCCTCTTCATACCACTGTTTCAGATATACTGCAGGTATGATCATGTCCCCTAAAATGAATTATGAAAAAATTAGTGTGTTCAAAGAACTAGCAATTTCATATTGGAAACTGGAAAAAGTGAATACTGATCCTACTACTGTCTTTCCAAGAAGGGAAATTAGCTAAAAATTGGCTGTATATTTGCTTCGATATATTCAGTATTCAGTTGCAGAGTAATTTTTGTAAACAACAGGACTCGTCAGAGAATAATAACTGTAGAACAAGCTGCAAAAATTCAGAACGTTGTGGCAAAATATTGTCATTTGACCCTCAGAATGATGGCTGATGAGTTAGATATGAATAAGGAGACAATTCATCAAATTCTGCATGAAGATTTAGGTAAAAGGAAGATCTGTGCAAAATTTGTGCTGTGTAGCCTCATGGATGAGTAGAAACATCAAAGAGTGTCATATTGAAAGACTTTAATCAGACTTGTCAAGACAATCTTACATTCCTCCACTGTACTGTCACTGGAGATAAGCATTGAGTGTTTCAGTACGACCCAGAGATGAAGCGCCAGAGCATGCAGTAGACTTCAAAATCATTACCAAGGCCTAAAAAGTTTTGTTTACAGAAATCCAGGATCAAGACAATGCTGATCATGTTTTCTGAGGAACAGGGTGCGATGCACAAGGAATTTGTATCAGAAGAGGAGAGAGCCAATGCCCCATTCTATGTACAGGTGCTTCAAAGACTACTGAAGTGCATTTCCCAGATGCTAGGTGATTTTCCAGATGATAGGTGATTTTAATACCAAACAGAAAATATTTTATTAAAACTGTTCACCTAAAACTTTTTAATACAGGTTAAAGAAATTCACAAGATGTCCTCAGTAGTTTCCAACAAGGGACAAGGTATTCTTGTATTGATTGCAGCCTCCAGGGTTACCCCTATATACCACTGTAGCATCTGTAGGTTATTTATAGCCAGCAAGTGTGTGTGTGTGTGTGTAAGTATATGTGTGTGTGTGTGTTGTGATGGTTGTTGTTTGCTGGCCCTGGAGTCTTAGCAGCCGGGAGGCAGGGAGCAAGCTACCTGCATCCTGACTCCCATCCCTAGCCAAGTGGAGGTGCTCTGGGAACTATCTAAATTACACTAAGTGGGATTCCAACAAGTGGAATTCCAGTTATAATAAATAAGGAATGAGGAGGAGAAAGTGGGAGAAAAGAAAGTAGAAGAAGAAAAGAGAGCAAAACACTCTCTCAGGAAAAAGAAGAAATAGGAAAGAGGAAAACACTAGTTGGAAAATCTAACAAGCGAGAGAGCTTGAAGAGGTAAAATTTTGAAGCCCAAAGGCTTGTAATTTTGAAAGAAAGATTCCCCTAGCTGGGAAGGAAGCCCAACCTGCACTGACAAGGGGAGAAAGAAAAGTCTCAAGGAAAGAACATAGGTAATGTACAAATGGCTATTAGATAGCCACTTAAAAGAATAAATTAAGATAAATACTTGTCACCGATATGAAACATAGCAGTAAACATATTAAAAAATTACACTGCATAAGCAGAGAGTAAAATATACAATATTTACAAAATAAGTAATTAAAATCTTAGCTGAAAAACCAGTCAACCAAGAAATTAACAAAAATAGTCAACCAGAAGAAATGCAAAAACATATATACAAAACACAAAGAGACAATTAATCACAAGCAACAATAATCCAACAAACAGAACTCACCCAAGGCAAAAATATCCCAAAGGCAAAACCAATAAATACTGTGCAAATAAATTAGTTAACCAAATCAAAAGCAATTCTAAATTTAAATCTAAGTATAACAAATCAAAATCAAAATAATAAGTTAAGTATTAAACAATAATTAATGAATATGCAGAGAAAATGTCTCTGCACATAGTAATCTAATCTATATACATAGGTACATAACCAGCAAGTGCAAAGCTGCTACACAAGCTGCGAAAAACAAAACTGTCTCAAATAACAAGACACACAGTATTAACAATAATGCATAGAAAAGCATTAAAAAACAACTCAACCTGCAGGGCTGAACAAAAGCTAAAACTATACATTTCCACTGCAAGTGGCAATAGAAAAGAAAAATAATAGCAAGACTGGAGGAGGAGAACAACTCCTCCAACCATTCAGCCAACAAAGCAATTGGATCCGTGAGGGCGGGGAGAGGTCCATCCCATCCCTCAGAACCAAAAACCCATTTACAACTAAAAATGCTAGACCAAGAACTATATGGTACTAGCAAAACCCAACTGACTGCAGCTGCAATCAGGTAGGAAAGAAAATACAACAAATAATCAGCCCTGCAGGAAAACAAAAGTAGTTTCCAAAAGTAAAAAATCATCTTGTCAGTTTTCCCTTTGTTTAAATTTAGTAATACACAGAATAAAAAAAAAAAAAAAAAAAAAAAAAGGCTGTGTATCGCTAAACTAAAATGAATCTGATAATAAACAATCATGTGTTAACATAACATACTATCAAAATATTAATAGTTATGTTGGCCAAAATCTAATTTAATTTCAATTAAAATCAAAATATAAAATGTTGTTGTACAGCTGATATGTGACATTTCATTGTGAGTCATTTACATAACATACTTTAAAATGAGTTGGAATTTTTAAGTTAAGGACCTTTGTACAGCTTTAATATTAATATTTTATTAGGTATCTCAAGGTTATTTGAGGTAAATGTTTACAAACCTCGCATGCCAAGAAATTGTACTTGCCTTAACAAAGAATTTATGATCTGTTCTGGGCGGGTTGTAAGATGCAAGATAACCAGCAAGAAGCAAAAATTTGGAATAAAATGGTAACTCAACAGTGATACTAGAAAGTGTGTAGGCAGATGACCTTTTTGTAGAATCAACATCTTTAGTGCTGCTGCTTTCAATGTCTTTAGTCTGCAACTGTTCCCACTGGTAACTAAAATTTGAATAGTATAAGATTACAATTGAACTGCGACAAAAAAATTCAATGAATTTGATTCCTTTATATACCCTGAAAATTAAGGGAAGAAATACTTTATGTGTGACTATCATGAAAAGTAACAAAAGAATACCAGACAAAAACATTTTACTTAAAAAAAAGTCAGTATACTATAAAGGAATTTTGCGATGCAAAAATGTTAATTGGTCATTGTACTTTTAGCCCATCAACTCACCACATTCCAATTAAATGGTATACCAATTTAGTTGGGGGGGGGAGGAACCTGGAATAACTTGTGGGATGAGATGAACTACTCCACCTCATGGAGTAACTAGGCCTTGAATGAAGAAGCATTTAAAAATTCCTGCAGTCTACAATGGAGTAGACTGCAAGAAGCTCTCTGTGATAGTACTGTGGGGAACATGCAATACTATCACAGAGGGCTTTCTGGAAGTTCTGTGAAGAGCTGCAACCCATCTTCTATGACATTTTATGCTCTATAATATATTTTAATGTGGACTACATTGAACAGTCGTAATGAATTAATTTGAAATGAGAATAACATTAATTAAATGACATAAATTGTTGTTATCAAGTATAAAGTATTACTTTAATAAGTTTAACTCCCACATAATAGAACTACAGTAAACCCCCGCTATTCGTGGGGGTTACGTTCCTGAGAAATGCCGCGAATACTGAAAACGCAAATACTGAGTTATGGCTCCCATAGTAATAAAGGGGTTCCGTTCCAAAGTATGAAATATATAAGAAAAACTAGTCTAAAATTTTGTCTATGTATGTATTATATGTACCTTCATAATATGACTATGTACTTTGAGGTTGTCACAGACATTCTCTCAGATATGCCAGACAAGCTGTTCTTGCTACCTGGGAGTCTAAAACGCTGATGGAACTGATATTCGGGTGACACTTAAGTCAAGTGGACCCAATTTCGGCGAAGTCCGGACGGTCTATGACAGCCAAATCCTCTGCTTGCACCTTCACGATGGTGGGACTGTTAGTAATCCTGGGTATAACCTCCATGCACAAGTACATGGTGGGTGACCACCCAGGTGTGAACCAACGTAAGCAGGGGTCGAGGTGTGGCGCCCACACCACATGGAGGAACGCCGCCCCTCTATGTTACCAGGCAGTACTAGGTGGTAGATGACTTTCATCAACTGGTGAAATACCACCACTTTGCTTATTGGAGGCTTGAAGTGGTGGAACCCATGTTTAGTCTCTAGAGCTAAGTTCCGGCCAACCCTTCCCTATCTCTTCCATCATGCAGTATGATTGATGATTTTTGAGGTTATGATGACTGTCGTGGCGAGATCCAATATTCCTTACATTTCGAGGGTACAGCTCTAAAACGGTGTTCGCAGGCCGGCCGCTAGATAGTACACCGGACCAAACCTATTGGTAACTCTCTAGGAGGCTTCCGGATCAGCTAGTGTATAATCTTGCTACCTCTACTCTGCCACATGGTGACTGGAGGGAGACCGAGTAGTGTGTATGCGGGGAGCATTGTCGAGGCCACGTTATGTCAAGGATCTGGGTATATTCTTACCACATGTACGCCATATCCAAAAATTTCATTACTTCATACAGCATGTCCCACCCACTTTTTCTTACTATTGAATACACCATGAATTGTCAAAATAATAGAGCAACCTTATCTGCGAAAAGATCTAAACCTCCCAAGGACTTCCTAATTCATTTCACAAATATACGTGGTCTTAATTCCAATCTCAACGATGTCCATTTCCACTTGCAGTCTTCCAAACCCCATGTACTTTTTCTGACTGAATCTCAGTTATCAGTTGATTCAACTACTTCTCATCTCAGATATCCAAATTATTTGCTGTATGATTCCTTTCGCCTCAGAGGTGGTACTTGTGCATATGTCTGTTCTGATATTCCCTATCAGAGACTTGGCAATTTGGAATCTCCTCTCTTTGATCTTCTCTGGCTTAAAATCTCTCTACCTCATTGTGTCAAATTCATCTGTTGTCTCTACCGTTCTCCCAACTCCACTAATCACTTGGAGCTCTTTGACTTCCTCTCTTTGCAACTTGACTTTCTCCAGTCTAACTTTCCTAACAGTGAGGTAATTTTCCTTGGTGATTTTAACATTCACAACTCCAGCTGGCTTCCATTTTCTAGTCACACCGACCCAGCAGGTCGAGATGCTGAGGCTTTTGCAATTACTAATGACCTAGCACAGATTGTTCATTTACCTACAAGAATACCGGACAATCCTAATCATACAGCCAATACGCTTGATCTTTTTTCTCACAAACAACCCTTCTAAGTACAAGGTCGAAGTGAGAGGTCCTTTAGGCACTTCAGATCACAACTTGGTGATTGTCTCTTCTCCAATGGAACCTTTATCTCATGGCTATTCCCAACCTCGTATTGTTTGGCATTACAAGAATGCAAAATGGGATGACCTGCGAGACTTTTTTTCTTCTTTTCCTTGGTCTGATTACTGTTTCGAAACTTCTGATGTCAAAGTTTGCTCAGATCGTGTCAGTGAAATTATTCTTGCAGGAATGGAATCCTTTATCCCACACTCCACTTTCAAATCTCGTCCTTTATCTAAACCTTGGTTTTCCAATAAATGTGCTAAGGCTGTCCAAGAGAAGAATGTTGCATATCGTAATTGGCTTGTTTCTAATTCTTCAATTTCATTTTCTGCCTACACCAAAGCTCGCAACAATTGTAAAGCAGTTATTAATCAGTCCAAACTAGAGTTTGAACAGGCTAAGAGTAGAAAACTTGCTTCTTGCCCTAATGGTAGCCGAGCATTCTGGTCTCTTGCCAAAGCTATTGGCCGCAACTTTTGCCCATCTCTGCTCCCACCTCTGTCCAAACCAGATGGTTCTGTTGTCACTTCAGCCAAGGATAAAGCTGACCTGCTAGCATCCCATTTTTCTTCGAGCTCATGTATTAATGATCTTGGTAAAACACCTCCCACCATTCCTAACACGCTCCATTCAATGCCTCTTGTGGTCTTCCGTCAAAAGGATATCAGAAGGATTTTGATGAATCTTGATGCTAAGAAAGCTCCAGGTCCTGATGGTATTTCTCCACTTGTTCTCAAAACTTGTGCTCCTGAACTTACTCCTATTCTTTGCCGCCTTTTTTCACTTTCTTATTCCAAAGGTGTTTTTCCTTCTGCCTGGAAATTTGCTCATATCCAGCCAGTTCCTAAAAAGGGTGACAAATCCCTCCCATCCAATTATCGTCCCATTGCAATTACTTCTACTCTTTCTAAAGTAATGGAGAAATCAATTAACCGCCAACTCTTAAACTACCTAGTAACCTTCCGTCTGATCAACGATCGCCAGTATGGATTCCGTCAGTGTCGATCCATTGGTGATATTCTGGCTTATGTTACCCATTTATGGACTAATTCAATGGAAACGTTCAGTGAAACACAAGTAGTTGCTCTTGACATCTCAAAGGCTTTTGATTGTGTTTGGCATAAAGGTCTTCTAAACAAGCTTCCATCTTATGGTTTGCCAACTGTTTTTAGTAATTGGTTATCCAGTTTTCTCTCTGATCGCTCACTGAGGGTGATGGTAGATGGCTCTCTGTCTTCTAACTTCTCCACTAATGCCGGTGTCCTCCAAGGTTCAGTTCTTTCCCCCACTCTTTTCCTCTTGTATATTAATGACCTTCTTCCACTGACTGTAAATCCTATCCATAGTTTTGCCGATGATAGCACATTGCATTCAACTTTCCATTTTGAGAAACCTTGTCCTGCTCAATCAGCTTCAAGTTCTCGAAAATCTGCTGCCAATTCCTTAAATGCCGATCTTCAGGTAATTCTCCAGTGGGGCAAAGACAACTTAGTTGATTTCAACCCTTCTAAAACTCAGTCTTGTCTTATATCTCGCAAAAAGGATTCTTCTGCTCCTATGCTTATCTTTAGTGACACTCCGATTTCCTAGGCAAAATGATATATCTCTTTTGGGGATTACCCTGACTTCTAATCTCTCTTGGCACAAGCACATTACAAATATTGCTTCCTCTGCATCTAAAAAACTTGGTTTTCTCTTTCGCTCTCGGCGTTACTTTTCTTCCAAACAGCTGCTCACTCTGTATAAATCGCAAATCCGCCCTGCCATGGAATATTGTTCCCACATCTGGGGTGGTGCCCCCAAAACCTCTCTCAGGCTTCTTGATTCCATTCAGAAGAGGGCAGTTAGGTTAATTAATGATTCATCTCTAACAGAGTCTCTCCACTCGCTTTCTCATAGACGTACTGTTTCTGCTGCATGCCTCTTCTACAGATACTTCCATGGGCACTGTTCTTCTGAATTGGCTTCTATAATTCCCGCTCTCTCTTTCAAAACAGTCCGAACACGTGCCGCCACCAGCCAACATCCATTTACTGTCCAACTTCAAACCCACAGAACCAACTTTTCATCTTCCTCATTTATTCATTCTACTGCCGTTTTCTGGAACAACCTTCCTTCATACGTATTTCCTGAAAATTACAATCTACAGAAGTTCAAGTCCAATGTCAACAAATATCTTCTTTCGTCTTCTCAACCTCCAACCCAAGCACGGTACTAAGTACTATAGGTTCTAATACCTCTCGTGTTTGGGGTTCTCATAAAAAAAAAAAAAAAAAAAAAAAAACATAGACAGCACATAGTGAAATGCAAGCATATGGCATCGAAATGAAAATAAGAAACAATTTAATATTAAATGTAATATTTATTAGAAATTTCAAACAAATCTTTCAATCCAGCGCCTTTGCTATAGCTAAAAAACTTATCCCACCAGTGCTATCACCAGTTTCGCTAAAGTGTTGATAAAGGAGTTTTGCCTTTTCACGAATGATGAGTGATCTTAACGGAATTTTATTTTGAGTTCGGTCTTCTATCCACAGATTTAAAGCCTTTTCTAATTTAACATCACGATTTACAGAGCAAATTTTTGAAGCAATTAGGCATTTTCACGGACACTACGGCGGATTTTTTCTTCCAATTCTTGATTGATCGTACCGTTGACTCATTGATTTTATAATGTTTTGCCACTGAGGAGACACTTTCACCATTAGAAATTTTATCTTATAACTCAATTTTATTTGCTTATGTCATCACCTTTGATCTTTTCATATTTCCCTTGTTATTCATAGCCATATTTTTGTACGGGTTAGAAAGAACTTGTCCACAATAAAGTCACTTTCTTCCATTAACACACTCGTAAAAGTCTGTTTTACACTGCAAAACCTGTGATGATTTCCTTCATCACAAGGTACTGACAGAATCTGGTGGTTTTTCCATTCCGACCATGTACTCAAATCAGGAGCAAGCGAATATGCACTTTATGTACAGTTTGGCGGATGGCAATGCTCTGGAGGCTCTGGAGGCTGTACCATGATAGATTCCCAGAACGAAGATTTCCAGACAGGAAAACGTTTGACAGTATCCATCGCCACCTTTGTGAACATGGGACCTTTACACCTTGTGCTGCCGACAGAGGACGACCAAGATCTACGACTCCTGAAATAGAGGGGGGGGGGGGGTGGACCAACTGTCTGGCCTCCATGCTCACTGATTTAAACCCATTAGATTTCTTCTTGTGGGGCCATTTAAAGTCATTGGTGTATTCGAATTGTGGCAGGTTGCGAGACAATATGACACATGCAAGGAATTTGGCATTGTCTTCACAAGTCCATGAGATGTCAACGTGAGGCCTGTATTCAGGCAGAAAATCACCTTATAGTAATTTTTAGCAATTACTATAAGGTGAGGTGAACAGTTAAGTGTCATAGACAGACCTTCAAAACCAGGAAACCAAGCATTTCCGGAACTATGTTGATATAAAATGTTTTTATTGTCTACATATGAGGAACTCATTCCTGAAGTTATGCCGTGTATTTTTGAGACACCCTGTATATCAGAGATCAACAATTAGCAAACTGCTAACAATTTTTCACATACCATGAATGGTCTGACCAATAATTTGTGCATAAAGTAGTTATCTTAGTTTTGCATATTTTTAAGTTTCCTTAATTTGATGGGTAACATTTAAAAAAAAAAATAATCGATAAAATGTTATTGAGAATGCACCTTTCTTCATGTACTAAAATTAACGGAAATATATATATGTTATCATAATAATCACTTGACATTTTATTAATTTTATGCCAGAAATGGGCCTGGGCTGCTATGAGTTATATTTTTTCTAATATAGATTGTTAAGAAACTTAATTAGTGACCCCTAGTACAGGGTTGTTAAAATTAAAGTATCCCTATGTAGAGGGCTCTGGAGCGAGTTCTAAGGCTTGTACTGAAGAGAAATTTGGACAACAGGTACAATAAACAATACGCTTGCCATTTATTGGAAAAAAAAAATTAGTTATAAAATTTGTCACAATAGGGTGCCGCGGCAATACAAATCACTTGAACAGCACTACAATTGTTCAATGTGTCCTTCATTTTGGTCAACAAGAATTAGCATTAGCAGAGGCATATGATGCAAGAAAGCAAGCTTATGCAGAATCAGCCAAAAAAAAAAAAAAAAAAACTTCCACGTCACCCCTCCGTTTGTTCGAAATACCTGTCCAGCTGAGCCTTAAACTTATTTAGGCTATCAACTTCCACAACAAGAGATTGAAGTCTGTTCCGCCAACCAACTACCCGCTGGCTAAAGGCAAATTTCCGCACATCTATCCTACATCTGTCTTTCCTCAATTTGAATTTATGCCCTCTCAGGTGATTATTCTGAGCAAAAAGGAAGAATCCCATCAGCATTGAGCATGCTCAAACCATTCAAGACTTTATACACCTCTATCAGATCACATCGCCGGTGCCTAGTCTCCAGACACTGTAATTTGCAAAACTTAAGCCTTTCTTCGTAGGAGCAACCCTTTGTTCAATTCACTAATCTTGTTGCCCTTCTCTGTACTCGTTCCAGAAGCTCTACATCCTTCTTGAAATGAGGCCTCCAGACCTGTATACAGTACTCAAGATGTGGCCTTACCATTGCCTTATACAAGGGAATAATCACCTCCTTATCCCTGCTAGAAAAATTCCTATATATCATTGATAAGACACCATGAGCTACTCTTGCAGCCCGTCTGCACTGCTCAGAGAACTTCATATCTGCCTGCACAATTACCCCCAGGTCCTTTTCATTCTCTACCACTGTCAGTGTAGTACCACAGAGTTGATACGTTGCTCTGGGGTTGCTGTTTCCCATATGTAGTACTTTACATTTTTCAATGTTAAACTTCATTTGCCACCTCTCAGCCCATCTGCTCAACCTTTCCGGATCCTGTTGCAGCAGCATAGCATCACTAGTGTCCTTAACAACCCTGCCAACCTTTGTATTGTCTGCAAACTTGGACATTAGGCTTGATATACCATCATCAATATCATTTATAAATACAGAAAACAATAATGGACCCAACACTGAGCCCTGAGGACTCCACTAATAACATTAGTCCACGATGAGCAGTGTCCATTGATTACCACTCTCTGTCTTCTCCCCCTCAACCACCCCTTTATCCATAGCAGCAATTCGCCTCCAACGCCACACTGCTCCAATTTGTGCAGCAGTCTTCCATGTGCAACAGTATCAAAAGCCTTTCTAAGATCCAAGTATATAATATCAAAGTTATTCCCTGCATCCAGCTCTTTTGTGACTGCATCATAATATCCAATCAAACTGGTCAAGCAAGACTTCTCCTTAACAAAACCATGCTGTGTTTTTTTTTTTTTGTTTGATGAAAACCCCAAACACGAAAGGTATCAAAACCTATAGTACTTAGTACTGTGCATGGGTTGAAGGAGAAGTATGGGGGGAAGGGGGATGCCGGAAAACTTTGCTCTAGAGACTAAACATGGGTTTCACCACTTCAAGCCTCCAATAAGCAAAGTGGTGGTATTTCACCGGTTGATGAAAGTCATCTACCACCTGTAAGTGTCCGAGCTATAACTGAAGTCTTGTCTAGATGATCCTGCAGTGCTTCTTTAACCAGTGCCACCATTAATTTTTCTGCAACAGAAGTTAAACTCACAGGTCTATAATTACTTGTGTCAGCCTTTGATCATCCTTTGTGAATTGGGGTCACATTTGCACATCTGCAGTCTATAGGTACCTCCCCTGAGTCCAAGGAAGCTCTCATAATTATGACTAAGGATTTGCTTACTTCCTTTGCTGCCTCCTTTAATATAACTGGATAGATCCCATCCACCCCAGGTGCCTTTCTTGTGTTTATCTTCAACAATTTCTCCTCCACTGTACTCTCAGTTATTACAAGATTATCTAGCTTACTGCCAGAGTTGAATACACCTCTGGCATTCCCCTCGCTGAATAACTCCTCATGTGTGAATGTCGATGCAAAATATTCATTTAGTTTGTTAGCTATCTGAGCAGGATCATCAACAGTTGAACCATCGATATCAAGTGGACCAATCTGATTCATCCCCTTCCTTCTAGAGTTTAGTATTAGTATTAGTAACGGCCGCATGGTGCAAGAAAGCCTATGGCTTATGCTGCACCAGCCAAAAAAAAAAAAAAATCCGAACAAAACAATGATAAAAACAAAAAAAAAAAATAAAATAAAATAAATAACTAAACAATAATAATTAATAAAAAAAAAAAAAAAAAAAAAAAGAAATTAAAACTATCATCCTATGCGCTTCCCTTACCCGAAAGTACTATCCAGATGACCTTTGAATTTCCCCAAACTGTCGGCCTCTACCACCCATGAAGGCAACTTATTCCAGTAATTAAAACTCGCTGGCTAAAATAAAACTTCCTGCAGTCCAATCTAAACATTTCCCCCTGTAACTTGAATTTATGTCCCCTAGTTCTAGCATCATTTATAATCTTGAAAATTTTGTCCTCATTCATTTTACTGATGCCTCTCAGAGCTTTAAACACCTCAATCAAATCTCCTCTAAGGTGTCTAGTTTCCAAACTCTGCAACCCACATATTCGAAGTCTTTCTTCATAAGGACGCCCTTTTGCCAATCTCACCAGGCGAGTTACCCTTCTTTGCACCCTTTCAAGAAGCTCGATGTCTGTCTTTAGGTGCGGTCTCCATACTTGAACACAGTATTCCAAGTGTGGTCTAACATAAGCCTTATATAATGGGATTATCACGTCCCTATCTCTACTTGCAAAAGTTCGATAGTTAATCGATAGGACACCATGGGCCGTCCTTGTAACCTATTTACAATGCTCAGAGAATTTCATATCTGACCGTAACGTAACACCCAAGTCCCTTTCCTCCAGTACTGGGTTTAGTTGAACTCCACCAAGTGAATAAGTTTTTTTGGGATTACTGTTTCCCAGGTGTAATACCTTACACTTTGTTGGATTAAAGCACAGCTGCCATTTTTCTGACCATTCCTGAAGTCTATCTAGGTCTCTCTGAAGAAGCTCAGCTTGACAGTGATCATTAACTACTGTACATTTTAACATCATCTGCAAATTTAGACATCACGCCCTCTATCCCTTCATCAATGTCGTTTATGAAAATTAAAAACAACAGTGGTCCTAATACTGATCCTTGGGGAACCCCACTTCTTACATCAACCCAATCTGAGGAATAGCCATTTATCACAACCCTCTGCCTCCTGCCCTGAAGCCATCCTTCTATCCATCTAAGGATTTTCCCAGTGATTCCAACCTGTTCCAGCTTATAAAGCAACCGCTCATGTGGGACTGAGTCAAAAGCTTTGCTGAAATCTAAATAAACAATGTCGAAATTATTCCCTAAATCCAGCTCGTGAGTGACCCTTTCGAAATAGCGAACCAGATTTGTTAAACATGATTTTCCCTTTACAAAACCATGCTGAGTATCCTTGAGAATTTCAATTCGATCCAAATGATCCTGAATTCCACCCTTGATCATTGCCTCCATGATTTTCCCTACTACTGAAGTCAGACTGACAGGTCAATAATTTCCAACTTCACTTTTAGAGCCACCCTTATGTATGGGAGATACATTTGCACTTTTCCAATCGAAGGGAATCTCCCAGAGTCTAGTGATGCTCACATAATTAGCCTCAATGGTTCAATGCACTCGCTTGCCGCCTCTCTTAAGATTATAGGGTATATTCCATCAACTCCAGGAGCCTTACTGGTCTGTAGGCTCGAAAGTTTTTTCATTAAATAATCTTGCGAAATTTCAATATCATTAATTACATATTTTTTTAACTTCGCTCCCACAATTTCCCATTGCCACAAAAGGCTTTTCATTTGTAAATATCGATGCAAAATAACTGTTGAATTCATCTGCAACAGCAGCTAGTGTATTTATTACTATCCCCTTTCCCTTACGTAAAGGTCCAATCTGGTTTGTCCTGCTTTTCTTGGCATTTATATATGTGAAGAATTCTTTATCCCCCCTCTTTGCTCTGTTTGCTAGTGATTTCTCATAAACTGCCTTTGCCTGTCGAACCTTTTCTGTGGCTCTATTACACATCACCTTGTAGCTGTTATAGGCTTCAGTACTTTTTATTGTTCTGTAACCTTTCCATGCCACCTTTTTCTGCTCAAGTAATGTGGCAACTTCACTATTCATCCAACTTGGAACCCTTTTCGTGGAGTATTTTTTTAATGGTATATACGCATTCAAGGCATCTGTGATTAATGTTTTAAAAGTGTACCACAGTTCAAGTGTATTCATTCTTTGCGCGATATCTACCCAGTTAATAGAGGCCATGTAGTACCTTAAGGCATCGTAATTTCCTTTTCTGAAATTAAAACCCATTCCTTTGCCTTTTACTTCTGCTACCTCTCTCGTCATCATCCACCGTAGAACTCCGTGATCACTTCCTGCTACTGGTTCCTCTACTGTCAGCCCTGTCATGTCATCTGATTCATGTGTGATGATGAGGTCTAGGATATTCTTTTCTCTAGTACTTTCCCTGACATGTTGATACAAATAACAGTCATCTAGTTGATTTAAAAATTTTGTTCCCCATGTCGAGTTTCGTTCCCATTTACTCCAATCAATTAGAGGCAAATTGAAATCACCCATAATAAGGCATTGACGCTTACTTGCCCATTCCATTTGCATGTAGAGGCTTTGTCATAATCTTCACAATCACCTGGTCTGTAGATTACTCCTACTTGCATTATATTTTTGTTTCCAACTATCTCACACCATACAGACTCTATACTAGCATGTGAAATGTCTGAATCCGGGAAAGCTATCGTCGCACTCAGGCTGCTTCTGATAAGAAGCATTGCCCCACCACCCCTTCTATCTACCCTATCCTTCCGACATACATTATACAAGCCGTACTTAAACTCATCATCCCCAATTTCCGGGTGGCACCACGTCTCTGTAAGCCCTATTATGTCCGCGTTACTTGTTTTAACCAGCAGTTCGAATTCGCTCATTTTATTGACGAGACTTCTAACATTACTGTATAAACAATTAAGATTTACTGTTCTTGTATATTTCACAACCCTTGAAGTTTTTTAGACTCTCTTCCCTGATATTAGCTACCTGCTCACGTGAAACGTTTCTGCCCTGAGAACATCTAGATAATACGTCCAGTTGGGGTAACAGATAAGAACTCTTAAGGTATATGCAAGAGTTACTTTGACCAATATTATCAGATAAACACATGTCAGTATTACCCACATCCCCCCCCTAACTAGCAGTTTCCCTGAACCTTTAAGGTATCCTCAATAATACTGGCAAAAACTTTTGCACCACCTCTGTTTAAGTGTATCCCATCTCTACAAAACAAATTCCTTCTACTTTCAAGTGTGGGCCATGCTGATAGAAATTTACCCCCTAAAGCCTTGCAGATTCCTTCAAGTCTTGAGTTAATCCACAAGGCTCTTAACATATAATCCCTCCTATCGTGTCTGGGCAGAATTGCAGACACATAGACATTATGGCCTAGCTCACGACATTTCCTCAGCACGGTCCTGTATTTTTCCAACAAATCGTCAGATCGTGTACGTTCAATATCATTTGTCCCCACATGAATAATAATATTTTCTTTACCCCCTTTAAAATCTGACGATCTGTTGGTGACATCATCAATAGTTTCTTCCGGCAGACATACCCTTGTTCTGCTCCACCTATCCTTATTACAAAAAATATTCCCCGTTTCCCTGACAATGGAGTCTCCTAATAAAACAATGTCCTTTTTAACCAGAGTAGTTTGCACTTGGTTTTTCTGTTTTGAGGCTCGAATCGGGTGTGCATCACTTGGTAGATTGCTGGAGTTTTGAGTCCCTGACGAGCTCCCAGATGCATTATTTTCGAGGGCAAGCACTCGTTTTTTCAGGGACTCAAATTGTTCCATCAGTGCACCAAATTGTAATTTAAGATCGGTGCATTCCTTACATCGATCACAAAGAAAAGAATCCCCAGGTGAGGTAGGATTAGTCATCAGGTCGACCTTGGAAAACATTCCACAGGTTCCACAACGGATTAAATCATTACTCACCCATAAATCGCCATCGGCTATTTCCATGTGAGTCACGATACCCTGTGACGTGTTTAAGGCAGATCTCGTAACTACCATTATAAAATTAAATAAATATCAATGAAAGTAACTTTAAAAAATCATATCTATAATATTATTAAAATCAAACAGTTACAGGAAAACCTATAACAAAATAATCCAACAATATCTAAATAAATCAAATATTTAAAAGCACAATGCAAAAGTAAACCACTTAACTGAGGAGCCCTGTCTAAGCTCGTCCGCTCACCTCGAATGCCAACAGTCGAATGTAGAAAAGTTTACATAAGTAAAGAAGTCTTTGCTGCTTTTCTTTGCATCCTTTGCCAAAGATTTCTTCAAAAGTTTACATAAGTAAAGAAGTCTTTACTGTTTTTCTTCGCATCCTTTGCCAAAGATTTCTCATAATCTGCCTTTGCCTGCCTAACCTCCTTTGTGACTTGGTTACAGACCAGCTTATATCTATCACAGGCTTCTGTGTCACATGTTAATTTTTATGTATCCCATGCATTTTTCTTCTCTGCCATGTGTCCCATGAGTTTCCATTCAAAGAACAGCATTTTCTACAGCAGAACGTAACATGTCAACTGGAATAGTTGGCACATGACGTCTAATGCTGTCCTTCAGATTTGCCAGAGTTTGACATCCTTCCCGATACACCTGGTTCTTCAAAAAATCCCACAACCAGAAGTCGCATGTGGTGAGGTCCAGTGATCGGGATGGCCAAGATGTCTGGAAACAATGGCTGATGATCCATTCGTCTGTAAAGGGTTGCCTTAGTAATCTTTGGACACAATGGTGGATGTGGCACACCATCTTGCATGAATATGGTATCCTAAAGGCACCCACATTGTTGCAGCTCTGGTACTGCAAAATATACCAACATTTCATAATATCGCTGTCCAGTGACAGAACAGGTGCAGGATCCAGTCAGTGTTACCTGTTTAAAAAAATATGGCCCAATCATGAATGTGGCCGTAAATCCACACCACACTGTCACTTTTGGAGAATGCAACAGGACCTCTTGGATAACTCGAGGGTTTTCTGTTGCCAAATGCGACAGTTGTGCATATTCACTTGTCCTTTTAAGCAGAAGTGGGCTTCATCACTCCAAAGGATGTTCCGTAGTCAAGTGATACTTGACTTCAGTTTCTTTCGCGAATGACCACTGTCATTCGCGAAAGAAACTGAAGTGCATATGTGAAACGAATATCTGCATCACCATGTTTTAACTGCTGTAGCATGTGCATCTTGTAAGGATAGTACCGCAACATCCGACGCATTACTAGCCTTACAGTGGAATACAGCATGTCCACTTCATGAGAAACAGCTGGCACACTTGTGCTACCACATGGAGATTGACTTGATAAATCCACAACAGCCATAGCCACATCTTCAACACAAGAGGAGTCCACTCGTTTTCGACCTCTACCTGGTTAAACACCAAGATGTCCTGTAACTTCAAATTTCGCAATCATTTTGCGGACAGCACAAACAGTCATGCTGGAATTCACTGATTCACTGATAGCCGCAGCTGCATTGTTGCTGTTCTGATAGTACAGCTTCACTAATAGCGCCTTTTCCTGCAATGTTGTTGGCATTGCTGCTCTAGTGCAGGCAAACATCTACTGTATGATTTTGAAGACACTGCTTTGCTTTTGTACAGTACAGTAGAGATGAGTAGTGGCACTGTGGCAATAACTTACAATTATGCAAATAACATATGTTATTTGCATAATCATAACTAAGATAGTTACGCACCATACAGTGACATATTTTGTAACTAATTTTTTTTTTCCAATAAATAACGAGCACATTCTTTATTGTACCTGTTGTCCAAATTTCTCTTCAGTACGAGCCTTAGAACTTGCTCCGAGTCCTCTATATAGGGATACTTTATTTCAGCAACCCTGTATATGTGAATACAGATTGTGAAGAAACTTAATTAGTGACCCCCAGTATATGTGTACCGATGAGTGAGTCAATATAAAGAAATGTACTCCCTCTGCAACATGCACTACAGAGGCAGATTTACTGAGGATGCAGTAGTGTGGTTGTGGCAGAGTCCCCAAGATTACAGTTTCCCCAGAAATCAGAGTCACTCCAACTTTATTTTTGGAATCATTACAAATAAAATTTTCAAAGGCCATTTCAAAATGGCTGTTACTATGAATTGTCTTTAAATATGTTCAGTATGTGGTGCCCTCTGTTATTAGCACTAGCATTAGTAAAGGCACATAATGCAAGAAAGCAAGCTTATATAACATCAGCCAAAAAAAAAAAAAAAAAAAACTTTCTCATTTCACCCATCCACTCGCTCCAAATGTTTGTCTAGTTCTGCCTTGAATCTATTTAAGCTATCAACTTCTACATAGCGGATGGAAGTATGTTCTGGCAATCAACCACCCGCTGGCTAAAGGCAAACTTCTGCACATCTATCTTACAACTGTCTTCCTTCAATTTGAATTTATACCCTCTCAGGCGATTATTCTGAGCAAGAGGAAGAATCCCATCAGCACTGAGCATGCTCAAACCATTCAAGGCTTTATATACTTCAATCAGATCATCTCGCAGGTGGTTAGTCTCCAGACACTGTAATTTGCAAAACTTAAGCCTTTTTTTGTAGGCCATTCACTAATCTTGTTGCCCTTCTCTGTACTCTTTCCAGAGCACTACATCCTTCTTAAAATGAGGCCTCCAAACCTGTATCGAGTACTCAAGGTGCAGCTTGACCATTGCCTTAGACAAGGGGAAAATCACCTCCTTACCCCTAATTCCTTTTCCAGCTCTAATATCTTGTCTTCACTGATGAATGATCTTACGTTATAACAGGCCAAGTTCAGTTTCCTCGCATGGCAGCCTGGTCGTACCCAGAGATTTTTAGCACCCTCTGTTTCCACTCTGATCCTCTCGCTGCCGTAAGAGGGAGAGTGAAAGCTGCTGGGGACTGAGGGCCATTTGTTTTGTCGTGCTGTCATATGCTGGAGGGTTTGGTCTTTTCCTCTTCACGCTGACCAGGCATCTTGAAGAGAACCACTCTACACGTTCGTTGCCACCTAAGTGACGTAACAGGGCTTACCATCGAGAAGGTGTGCATGAGTGGATTTTAGGGAGGCAGGCCAACCGGACTTCTCCTAAATCTTCTGTAATAGAGAGATATTGGATCCATCAGTGTTTTAGGCTGAGTGTCTGATAGCACACAGGATACCTGTTCCCCTCTAAGTCCCCTTCTCCTAAATCTTCTGTAATAGAGAGATATTGGATCCATCAGTGTTTTAGGCTGAGTGTCTGATAGCACACAGGATACCTGTTCCCCTCTAAGTCCCAGCGCTTATGTCACCCCAAACTGACTCAACATTGCAATGTTCACCCATATCAACTGGATGCACTTCCTTTGATTTTGTGCATTTCTTATTTTGCTTATTTTTTTGTGTTATTTTGTTTGTTGGGAATGTTATGCTGTTAGTTAAGAAACACATTGTACTCCCCAAATTCCAATTCTGCATCCTGATATCCCAACAATATCTGCCTTTGATGTCTTCATCAGCACTTCAAATTCATCAAATTTATTTACTATATTTCTAGCATTGGTGTACATGCAAGTATATAATCACCTGTTCTTACTCTTAGTTACATCTAACACAGCCCATGTATTTACTTTTTCCAGGATGACTCCCAGCAGCTCTTGAAATTCCCAGCAATTTGCTCTCTAGGCTGCTGCTCAATACAATAAAAGCAGTGCAAGAATGACTTTCACCTCCGGTTATGGCTACTGTTAATCTTTTAGCCTGTGAATCCCCCCCAAACTAGCAGTTTTCCCACCCACCTAACACTGCTTCGATAGCATCAGCAAATATTCTTGTACCCTTTCTATTTAAGTGTATCCCATCCCTGTAGAAGCAGTCTTTCCTGTTAGCAAGCACAGACCATGCTGAAAAAAATTCTACCCCATTAGCCTTGCACAATCTCTCCATGGCCAAATTAATTGACAAGGCTCTCATGATGTACTCCCTCCTATCATGTCTGGGCAGAATTGCAGACACTTTCAAATTACTCGCAACTTTTTTTTCAACACTGACCTGTACTTGTTAAGTAAATCTGCAGATCCCTTACTCTTAAGGTCATTAGTACCAACGCGTACAACAATATCACCATTTATGCCCTTAAAAGATGATATCTTCTCTACGTCATCAACTTTTGTCTCTGGCAGATGTAAACTGGTCCTGTTCCACCTATCCTTTTTGCATAATATATTCCCCATCTCCTTGACAACAGATTCATCAACAATAACTAGCTCCTCTGGGACCAGCGCATCCTGCCTTGGAGATTGCTGCTGTGTTGCCTGATGCAGAGGAGTGAGCTCTGGCATTGTGTTCGGCAGCTGAGAGCTTGATGGGTCCCCCACTTTAATACCTTCGAGAGCATCTAACCTACACCTCAAAACTCTCATAGACGCTCAGCAGAATGCTGGGCTGGTGCCTAATTTCTTCACAGTCTCTGCACTTAGCACACACAAAGTCATCCTCCTTGGCTAGATCATGTCCTGTTCTAGACAGGTCTGCAAACATTTCACATTTCACACATTTTTTTAGACTCTGATGCATTGGAAAATTGCCCTCTTCAGTTCTCCCCTGAGCCACAGTACTACAGCTACTTTGTGCTCATTGTTTTGCTGCTCTAGTCTGGGTCATGATTCCATTTAAGTACAATTTAATTAACAATGAAATTTAATAAGATTAATAAATTTTTAATTGATTAATTGATAACACTAAACTAAGCTAACAGATTTCTAATACAGTGCTACGTATTTTGCTATCTAGTTTTACATTAAACTTTATGCTATCAAGTTAGGGATATACGTTACACTATTCTGTATCGTATAACAATGGCGGCAAGTTACAAATGGTAAAATCTATGGACACTAAGTATTAACTTTCAAAATCGCTATCTGAATTTAAAATAAACCAAGGAGCTTGACTAGGACTATAAAGCTACTTATAGAAAATAATTTAATATAACAATCAAGTCAATGAAATGGCTAAATATAAATAATAACAGCATTCGCCGGAGCTGCAAAATCTTGTCCAACTCGTGGATAGCCTCGTACCTGATTGAATAAAATTTAGGCAGTTCCTCAGATTTTAAAGCCAGTACTTTTATTTCTAAACTTACTGAACTTTTTTTGGTTAAAATTTATAAGCAGATACACCTTCCCATTGATCATTGTGAGTAGCAGTGATTGACATGCCTAGTCAGCTATAGGTAGTCTTAGTTAGGGTGTTTATCCCCCCTCCCTGCTATTTTAAAATCTGGAACTTGTTTTCCAATTTTAAAACAGCGACGGGGGAGGGGGGGAGGAGAATAAACACCCTAAGACTAACCATAGCGAGTTAGTCATGTCAATTATTGCTACTCACAACGATCAATCAGAAGGGGGTACCACTTGTAAACATTAACCCTTTTTTAAGCCTTCAGAACTGTTTTTGATAAGAATAGATTCAAGGTAGAACTAGACAAACATTTGGAGCGAATGGATGGGTGAAATGAGAAGGTGTTTTTTTTTTTTTTTTTGGCTGATGCTGTATAAGCTTCCTTTCTTGCATCATATGCCTTTACTAATACTAATGCTAAAGTTCGAAAATCCAAACAAATCGAAAGTCCAAGCTACCTCTGGTCCCAATTAATTCAGATTATCGACACTCTTCTATATTTAAAAAATAATTACTTGTTCACTTATCACTGGGCATACAACAATTATTTTCTGCTTCTCTGAAACAGAAGGCTGCATTCCAGGTCTGTTTAAAAGAAGAGCCAATAGTTAAAATTTTTATTTTCTTTCTTTCTTTTTGAACAAGGATTTTTTTAATAAGTATAAAATTAAATTAACTACAAACTAAAATTAAATTTGTTTAACAAATTTTTACCCCAATCCACAGTTAACAATTCTTTTCAGGAAAATTGGAAAAAGTCCCATTCCTTTCTCTTAATACATTAGTTCTATGCCATATGTTTCAATAAATATATAACATATATCTACACTAATTAAAAGAAACAGGCACATTCTGCACTTCCAGAAAATGCATCTGATCTTGATTAACCAAAGTCCTGCATTAAACACATTCAGATTTCTTCCTGGTCTTCCAGCCTCAAAGAGGATTATTAGCTCATTCTGGTACATAACAATATTAAATGCAAAACAGTATTGCTCTTACTTTAAAAGTTTTACTAATGATACTTAACATTTAAACACTTTCATGGGATACTGGGTTCTGAAAGCATCCTTTCAATGATTTAAAAGTTCCTGATTCTATGTTCTTCATTCCCTTAGATCAAAATATGATCTGGAGAGAATCAGGAACTGTCAGAGGAAGAATTTTTCTTGATTTCTACATAACACACACATGCACGCATGCACACACAATAGAAATTTCTGTGGAAAAAGGTCAAAATGATTCCCACATGCAAATTAGTTTATACATACTCATTCTTTATTCTTTGCCCTCTTCATAATGATTCTAAATAAGTAATGCAGTGATTCATAAAAGTTTAATATCACACACCTGGATGCTTCCCGTAAGTACACCATATGAATGGATTTCTTTAGATAAGGCTCTATATTTCTCCACAATTTATGGATGTCTTGCTTTCTGACTATAACAGATGTAAAAGAGTGCTGCTTAAGTATAAACAGAATTAGACGTTCAGTTACTACTTTTCATTTGAATAATTATCTAATGCAAAAATCCTTAATAGTAAAAATTAACAGCAAAAATTCATGATACATATAGTTAAATCAAAACATATCCCAAATTTTTTACAAAAAAAAAAAAAAAAAAAAAAAAAGAACCATGAATCCAAAATTCATTTCAACGTACAGTGTTACTTGTACTACATCATCATCAGCCATTTTCAATCCACTGCAGGATGAAGGCCTCTCCAGCAACTTTCCAGTTCCTTCTGTTTTGTGTAAGGCCATCCATTTACTACTCATGAATTTCATCTGTCCATCTATGTCATTTTCTTCCAGGTTTTCTTTTAGCTCCTCTTGGGTACCATTCTGTTATTTTCTTAGTCCACCTGTCATCATGTCTTCGAGCTATGTGTCCTGCCCAAGACCATTTTAGTTCTTTAGTTTTGATAAGAATGTCCTTTACTTGAGTTTGCTGCCTAATCCACGTGTTTCTCTTCTTATCTAACAGTCTGATTCCTAATATAATTCCGTTTTATTTTTTGCTGTGTAGTTCTCAGCTTCTCTTCCATTCTTTTGGCGAATGCCAAGTTTCACTTCCATAAGTCATGGTTGGGAATATATATTGGTTCATTGTTTTACATTTCAGACAAATTGGCATATTGCTCCTCAGTATGTGACTTTATTTCCTGAATGCTATCAATCCAAAATTTATTCTTCTCTTGACTTCCAGCCATTTATCATTATTACAGCTAATGACTTGTCCCAGATAAGTACATTAATACACCTTTTCAATTACTGCACGTTCAATGATTCTATCCCTTTCTGTGGCATACTTGTTCATCATTACTTTTGTTTTAACCATATTCATCTTTAGTCCGAAATCCTTACTAACTCTGCATAACTGATTAAGATTTTCCTCTAATTCTTTGGAATCGTTGCTTATGATCACAATGCCTTCTGCAAATCGTAAGTGGTTTAGGTACTCTCCATTCATGTTGGCTCCTTTCTGTGACCAGTCCAATCTTCTGAAAACTTCCTCAAGGGCAACAGTAAACAACTCTGGAGATATGTCAAACTCCATTCTCAATTTTAAATTTGCTACTATCTTTGTCTAGTCTAATAAAGGAGGTTACGTTCTCATATATTTTCTTCAAAATCATAATATATGGGGTATCTACGCTTTATCTTTCCAGTGCCTGAAACATCGCTTTATGCTGTATGGATTCAAATGCCTTTTCATAATCCACAAATGTCAGGCGTAATGGTGTTTTATATTCATTTGCTTTCTCCATTAGATGTGATATTATGTGAAGGTGATCCATAATTGAGAATCCTGTCCTAAAGCCAGCTTGCTCTTTTTGTTGATTCTCATCAAGAATTCTTTCTAATCCGTTAGTAATGACCCTTGTGAACAACTTGTTGATGTGAGATAAAAAGCTAATTGGTCTATAATTTCCATTTCTGATTTATCTCCTTTCTTATGCAGCAAAACTGTGACTGCATTATTCCACTCCTTAGGCATCACACCTTTTCTAATACATTTTGTGAAGAGTCTTGCCAGTTTCTGTGTCGTATTTTCGTCCCAATTTTAAAAACTCTACAGTAACTTCACCTTCCCCCGGGGTTTTCTGATTCTTCATTTTCTTCAACGCATGTTCCACCTCATCAGGAAGGATGTCATATGTGTTACTAATTTGTGATCCATCTTCCCCACAGCTGGCATCATTCCCTCGCTGCTTGTATAATTCTCTATAGTAGTCTTCTGTTATTTGAATTATGCCTTCTCTGCTATTTATAAGTACACCATTACTATTCTTCAGTTTCAGTATCATTTGTCTTTCTGTATTACTGCTCATGGCTGCCGATTTAAATCCTTTGTTTTCCCTTAATGCTTGTTCTACTTTTCTTGTGTTATATCTTATGTCTTCTCTGAATCTCTTTCTAATGGCTTTGCATAACTCAGTATACTCAATTTTGTCCTTATCAGTGTTTATCTTGCTCTTCATTTGTCATCTTTGGTTCATCATGACAAGTGTTTCTTGACTAATTTTTTCTTTTTTGGATTTCTTTTTACTTATAGGTTTCTTGAGCTTTATCACTTTCAGAAAGTTGTAGTATTCCTTGTCAATATCTTGGTCCTGAACAATCTGCAGAAGCTCAAACTTGTTCTTTAGTTCCAGTACATACTGCTTTTTCTCCTCTTCTGTTATCTCAATGACCTTCATATTATATTCTCAAGTCAGTTTTTTTCCTTTCTTTTCTTACATCTATATCAAGTGTGCATCTTACCTTTCTTTGATCACTTCCAACATTTACCTTGTTCAGAACGGTAACTTCATTCATGATATATCTTCTGTTAGTGAGGATGAAGTCGATTTCATTAGTTGTTAATCCATTTGCGTTCTTCTGTGTCCACTTCCTGTTCACCCTTGTCTTGAAAAAAAGTGTTCATTACTGACATTCCTCGAGATTCTGCAAATTCCACAAGTCTTTCACCCCTTTCATTTCTTTCACCAAATCCAAAATTTCCTATAGTTCTCCTTTCTGCACTGTTTTGTCTCTTTCCAACCTTAGCATCGAAGTCCCTCATAATGATAGTGTATTGGATTAATGTTTTTTATATGTTTGTGGACCAGAAAGCCAATTCCACCTTCGTTCCTTTCACTGTTTCCATTGGTGTACAGCAGATTTTCACTTGATAAACTTATAAGTGATTCATTTTTTCTTCTTGTTTCAGCCAAACTGATGATATTTCAATTCACATTTTCTAATTCCTTTTCTAGCTTTAATATCCTATCTACATCTGATGAGCTATCTTACGTTGCAACAGTCCAAGTTCAGTTTCCGTGGATGACAGTTGTACTCAGAGATTCGTGGCAGAGATCCCTATGTTTCCACTCTGATCCTCTCGCTGTCGTAAGAGGGGGGAGTGAAAGCTTCTGGGGACTGAGGGCCATTTGTTTCATCATGCTGTCATGTGCTGAAGGGTTTGGTCTTTTCCTCTTCACGCTGACAACTGGCGTCTTAAGGAGAACCACTCTACACGTTTGTTGCCACCTAAGTGATGTAACAGGGCTTACCATCGAGGTGTGCATGAGAGGATTTTAGGGAAGAAGGCCAACCGGACTTCTAAATCTTTTGAAACAGAAAGATATTGGCTCCATCAGTGTTTTAGACTGAGTGTCTGATTACACACAGAATGCCCGTTTCCCCTGTAAGTAATCAAATCATTTGTAATCATTTGCACTGCAATGATTATTTAACTCAATAATTTCTCTCAAATTTTTTTTTTAATGGCTTGGCTTTTGATATCCTTTCTCATAATAGGATGAAAAATATATGATGTATATCTAAGTAAAAAACATTATGTAAGAAATAAAATGATATAACTTGAAGGATAAATAAAATGGTGTAATCAACTAATGATGTCTGAATTAAATAACTCTCATACCATATATATGAAACTTGTTGCTCACTGCTACAAGAATATCTGAGAGGTGCTTACTGATACCTGTTAACAATTAATTAAATTAAATTACTAAACACAGTCTACAAAGGCGCCTCCGTAGCCAGGTGGGCAGGAGCAGCAGTGCATAGCACACGCTTCTTGATTAGATCGGGGTTCGAGCCCGTGACCACCAAATATGGAGAACGCAGAAAGGTCAGAGAATGACCACCGCATATCCCTGGAGCAATATGGCCTTAGTTGCTAATGCTCCTAAAAACCAAAATAATAACAACAATAACAAACTACAAAAATAAAAGAAACCGGATAACAAGCACAATATTTTTTGTAACATTTCTTGACTTTCATTTTAAAGTGGAAATTAGGAGCAACTAGAATGGGATACCATTCTAAAAATTCCACGTCAAATGTGAAAATTTTAGAATGATTTACCAACTCATTTTTTGATTTCAAAAATCATAAAATTAGTTGTTAATATCACTTACTCTAGTATGTAGCATTATGTAGTACATAGCATTCCTTCTGGTCGCCACAATTTAACCGTCTTAAGCATGAACTTATTGCTAATATGCTCATAATTTAGGGAAAATAGTATTTTAGTATTTTTCTAGTTTTCTATTTTTGTAGCCCTAAATCTCTCGCTAATCTATTTTTGAAGAAAGAAAAATATATTCATAAACTGAATATTTAAAATTAATAAAATCAGAATTAATAATAAAAAAGTAAAAAAAAAAAAAAAAAAACACCCACCCACCCATATACACTTTTGAGCCAAAACATAACCACCTAACTAATAGCATGTTGAGTCACCTTTTGGCATGACAACCGCTTGCACCCAACACGACGGCAACTCCACTATACAGTGGGTGTCTTCAGGTATCCTGACCCATCTGGAGAGAGAGAGATGCCCTGGAGTTCAACAATGGAGCAAGGCACTGATGAATGCTGTGTTCCAGTGCATCCTACAAATGTATGAGATTGATGTTGAGAGGGGTTTTGACCAGGGGAGTACACAAAATGCTTGAACATGATCCTTGAACCATTCTGCACAATGAGGGCCTTGTGACATGGAGTACTGTATTATAGAAAGAGTCCAGTGCCATCTGGATACTTGTTCACCATGCAGAGCAAAACTTGGTCCGAAACAATGATGAGATAGAATCTGCTGGTGAGGGTGTGTTCAATGGGAATCAGGGGACCCAATTATGTCCATGAAAACAGTCCATGAAAACACCATCACCGCCGGCCTGCATTTATCCAACTGTGCAGTCTGGTTGCTCACACAACTCTTTTCTGGTCATCCAATGTCAGAGAACAGTTTTCCTGTGCCCACTACAGGCAGAGGTCTCAATGATGGTTGGGCAACAGGGGAACATGAACAGGCTGCCCGTTCCGCAGGACTATATGCAAGAATGTCTGCTGGATGATGTGCTTTGAAACGTTTCTCTGTTCACCCCAGTTGTAGTCTGTTGTTAACAGGGATTATGAGCTGTCTATTTTCCTGGACAACACGTGCCAACTGCCATTTACCTTGATTGTTACATTAGCATTACTAGAGGCATATGATGCAAGAAAGCACGCTTATACAGCATCAGCCAAAAAAAAAAAAAAAAAAAAAAATCCTTCCCATTTCACCCATTCATTCACTCCAAATGTTTGTTTAGTTTTGCTTTGAATTTATTTAAGCTGTGTTGTCAACTTCTACAATGACAAATGGAAGTTTGCTTCAGCAATCAACCAGCTGCTGGCTAAAGGAAAATTTCCCAGATTAATCACCTGAGGGAACATAAATTTGAATTTATGTTCCCTCAGGTGATTAATCTTGGCAGGAGTAAGAATCCCATCAACATTGAGCTTGTTCAAACCATTCAAGGCCTTATACACCTCAGTCAGATCACCTCGAAGGTGCCCAGCCTCCAGACACTGTAATTTGCAAAACTTAAGCCTTTCTCCATAAGAGCAATCCTTTGTTCCATTCACTAATCTTGTTGCCCTTCGCTGTACTCATTCCAGCAGCTCTACATCCATCCTAAAATGAGGGCCCCAGACCTGTATATGGTACTCAAGGTGTGGTCTAACCATTGCCTTATACAAAGGGATAAGACAATGATCAATAATGCTTTGGCTCATGAGTATATGCATATATTTGAAACGAAGAAGTATGTGCAAAAAATTGTTTCAGAAGTATGTGCAAAAAATTCTGGGAGATCTAGGATCCAAAATAAAGTGGGGTAATATAAACATTTGACTTGTCTGATTGAAAACAATAATAGAGCTATGGCTGTTTGCATTTTAACAAATGGATTTTTGAATGACAAAATAAAATGAATAGCAAATATAATAAAAAGCAGACAAGTATCTAATATGAATAAATATTTTATTAAGTACACATTGCCTTCTTATCCTTGTTTATTTATTTTTTTTTTATTATTATTATTTTCTTTTTTTTCATTCAAAACTGGCATTTTTAAAAATTTAAACAAATATAGCTCTATAATAGTTCAGAATCAGATATTTATATGAGTTTTTTTTTTTTATTCTGAACCCTAGAACATGCTCCATAATTGTCTGCACATATGTATGAAACATCCTCCGTCTATGTGTAAGCAAGCATAATGTAACCATTTATGTGCACATACATAGTGACAGAGAAATAAAATACAGAAAAGGAAAAGTAAGTAGTAGAATATATAAATGCTACTTTGAAGTACCATTAGGAGTGTGCATACAATTTATTTCATAACCACTTATACATGGTTATGATTGTCATTTACACCGAAATAACATAATTTTTTTAATTTTTATTGTTCATACATTTTATTGTACATAATTTTTATTGTTTAGCTTCATACTTTCTTGTATCTCTTTTATTTTAAATTATTATTGTCCGTTGTTTTATTCATATTGGCTGTGCATTTTAATTTGGATTTCAAAATTAAAATTAATAGAATAAATTTAATTAATAAAATAAATAATTTCTTAAATTTTTTAATAAAATAGATAATTTCTTAAATAACTGCCTGAATTTATAATTTTTAATGAAAATGATAAATTCCAAACTCACCTTCTCCTGATTTGATAGGTTCATAATATTTGGGAAAGTTTAAAATAGCCTATAAGAAATTAAAAAAAATCAGTTCAAAATATAAAAGTCAAAATATTTCAGTAACTTAAGATGTCTACAACATTTAGTATGCTTTTTGATAAAGCAGATCCTGATAAAATAAATCAGGATCTGCTTTGCACTAGGTTCTGAAAGCAGATCTAGTTGCTAACACCCTCCAATATACTTGGGGGCACTCATTAAATGAAAAAGAAAACATAAGATTTTTTAAAAAGCAAGTGAATATTGAATTTTTTTTTTTTGTATATTTGCTTACTTATTTATTTACTTTTGTATATTTTTCATCTTTAAACCAATATAAATAATAAAGACAAGAAAATAAAAAGTTAAACAATAATTAAATTTGTGATAAGGTAATAAAAAGTGTAGGAAGAAAGTAGTTTGGTCAAGCTGAAACCAATAATAACGCATTTAGCATTAGCTATATAGTACAGAAAAGTCACCGGCTTTTGCTGCCAAATAAAAAGTAAAAATGAGAAAACAGAAAAATTACATGTTACCCTCCTCATATAGTGCACTGGTTAGTGAATTTGCATCATTATTACATCATTGAATTTTTTAGACAAACCAAAGTTTGTACATTGGCATCATTACTGTCACATCATAACACGTTACAATATGTTGCGAAGGATTTCACAATGTGAGATGTTACAATAATGATGCCAATGTACAAACTTTGGTTTGAATAAAAAAAAATTCAACTATGTAGGAATGATGCAAATGCACTAACCAATGTCATAGTTGGAGGCTTTCTGCCCTAAAATATTATTAGTACTCCTCAAGCAGGGAGGAGTACTAATAATATTTTAGGGTAGAAAGCCTAAAACTATCACCCTCAACTATTTGTGGGAGCAAATTGTTCCATTACTCAGCAGAATAAATGAAAACTTCCTACAAACCTCTTACCTTCAATTTTAATTTATGGCCCCTAGTTCTGAAATTCTTTAACAGTAAAAAATTTTCCTTCATTCGTTTTACTAATCCCCTCTCAGAGTCTAATAAACCTCAATCAGGTCCCCTCTAAGGTGCCTGGTTTTCAAGCTCTGTAGCCCACATAACCAAAGTCTTTCCTCATATGGTTGCCCTTTTGTCAATCTCACCACGCAGGGTGCCTGTTTTTGGACACTTTCAAGAAGCTCAATGCTTTTTTTTTTAGATGAGGTCTCCATAGTTGAACACAATATTCGAAGTGCAGCCTTACAATTGCCTTATACAGTGGAATTATGACCTCCCTACCTCTACATGCTATTTTTCAATAAATCATTGATAGGACACCATGGGCTTTTTCCTGACCAACTATCTACACAGCTCACAGAACTTCATATCCACCTATATGCTCAGATCCCTTTCTTCCTCTACTGTTTAAATTCAACCCCACCATGTGTGTAAGTTATTTTGGGATTGCTATTCCCTTAGTTAAAGACATTGTATTTTGCTGCATTAAACACAGATGCCACCTTTCTGAATTCCACAAATTTTCCGAAAATGTTCTCAGCATAAGAGAACATTTTTGTCACATACGGTCATACTTTCACTTCCTCATATTTGAAGAAGTGAAAGTACTTTATGAATGAGCAAAAGAACAGAATCTTCTTTTGATTTAGAGACTCTATGACCTTGGCAGTAAAAAAAAAGCCTATGACTAAGTCAGAATCATCCTTCTGGGTTAGTTTAATTTCCAAAATGGAAGTGGAAGATTTTAAAACTGTGGTAAAATAAATTTGCACATAATATTCTTCAACATATCTAGGAGTAATAATTTCCACCAATTATTCCAACCAAATTTCACAAGGAAGCCATGTAGACCCCTTTTCAGAAAGTATATAAATTAATAAGATAACAAGGACAGCCCAATACCACCAAATGTCATTCTCCTCATTTAATATTCTTGCTACTAGTTTTTGGGCCTACTATAACAGTGCATTATCAACACCAAATGCCAGACAATTTTTTTGAAGGAATCACATATGCTTTCAGATTGTTCAGCAGATGTCCAGTGTTGAAACCTGTAAAATCCCCTTGCAATGTTGGCACTGAGAGCAAGCAGCTTTTGATTTCATGATTTTTTTTTTATTATTGCAAAAGTTCACCACAATGGGATACAGATTAGAATCAATTTGATTGCTGCCATCTGTAGCAATGAAAAATGGAAAATTTTCAAGAGCAGCAATCACTACCTCTTCTATCCCTATCTGTGCAGTTTCACTAACAATTCATGTTGTTTTTGCTCTTCAACAACCATTTTTTTTTGCTATTTGGTATTAGGAAACATATTTCTGAACATGGCTGCATGATCGGCACAACTCAGATTAAAATTATGTAGTAAGATTGCAGGGTACTCTGGTCGCGGAATAGAACAGTCGGTAAATTTTAGGCTGCTGTAAAGGGATAAATAGTTTTCATAGTTTTACCATATTCTTTATTAATTAACATACTATATTGTGTTTTACAAAGCTATTAAACAGGTTTAGTAACATTCGTTAGCTTCTTATTTTGAATTTAACTAGTGATTTTTGGAAGTTACGACTCCTGGAGTTTGTACCAATATTGTTGGACTAGCCGCCATATTGTAACCAATAAGAAATAGCACAACGTGTATATCTTGAACTGATAGTGAAGGTATAATGTAAAACTAGATAACTGTAATACGAAGTACTGTATTAGGAATCTGTTAGCTTAGTATAGTATTATAATTAACCAAAAATATTTATTAATCTTATTAAATTTCATTGTTAATTAAACTGTATTTAAACAGAAATCATGACCCAGACTAGAGCTGCAAAGCAAAAATCACAGCGATTTTCCAACGCATCACAGTGTTGGAAAAATATGTGCGAACTGTGAAATGTTTGCAGAACTTTCTAAAACAGGACATGATCTAGCCAAGAAGGATGTGTTTGTGTGCGTGTGCATACTCGATGCCTAAAGTTTCAAGAAATTAGGTGCCAACTTAATGTTCTAATGGGTGTCTATGAGAGCTTAAGGTGTAGGTAAATGCCCCCCCCCCACTATCAAGCTCTCAGCTGCCCAGCTCAACAGCAGAGCTCACTCCTGTGCATCACACACAGGATTTCAAATCAGAGGCAATCTCCAAGGCAGAATGTGCTGGTCCCACAATAACTAGTTATTGTTGGTGACTCTATTGTCAGGGAGACAGGGAATATACTATGCAAGAAGGATAGGAGGAACAGGGTATGTCTGCCAGGAGCAAAAGTTGATGACATTGTAGAGCAGATATCATCTTTTAAGGGTGATACTATTGTACATGTTTATCAACATGTACAATAGTATCACAAAAAGTGATACTATTGTACATGTTGGAACTAATGACATTAAAATTAAGAGCTCTGCAGATTTACTCAACAAGTACAGGTCAATGTTGAAAAAAAAGTCACAAGTTAGGGTTGAATGTGAAAGTGTCTGCAATTCTGCCCAGACACGATAGGAGGGAGTACACGATGAGAGCCTTGTCGATCAATTCAGCCCTGGCGAGATTGCGCAAGGCTCAAGGGGTAGAATTTATTTCAGCCTGTTCTATGCTTGTTGACAGGAGAGACTTCTTCTACATGGATGGGGTACACTTAAACAGAAAGGGTGCAAGAATATTTGCTGATGCTATCAAGGCAGTGTTAGGTGGGTCGAAAAACTGTTAGCTTGGGGGGGGAAACACAGAATAAAAGGTTAACTGTGGCCACAGGCAGAGGTAAAAGTGATTCTTGCACTGCTTCTATTAGAATGAGCAGCAGCATGGAAAGCAAGGCAATGGAGATTTCCAGGACTGTTGGGAGTCATAGTGGAACAAATAAATACATAGGCTGTGTTAGGGTAAGCAAGAGTAGAAACAGGTACATGTATACTTGCATGAACACCAATGCAAGGTATGTTTGTTTGTTTGTTATTTGGTTTTTAGGAGCATTAGCAACTAAGGCCATATTTCTCCGGGGATATGCGGTGGTCATTCCCTGACCTTTCCGCACACCAATGCTAGGAGTATAGTTAATAAATTTGATGAGCTTGAAGTGCTAGTCAAGAGATCAAAGGCAGACATTGTTGGATATCAGAGACATAGTGTCACAGAGATATAAGCAGTGCAGAATTGGAATTTGGGGGGTAAAATGTGTACAGAAAGGATAGACAGGACAGGAGGGGGGGAGAACAGGTTATGCTGTTAGTTAAGAAACACAAAATCTAAGGAAGTGCATCCAGTTGACATGAGTAGACGGGTAGACAGTGCAATGTTCAGTCTGTTTGGTGTGACATAAGCACTGGGAAAGGAAAAATGAGAGTAGGTATGTGTTATAGGCCTAATGAATCTGATGAGTATAATGAGCAATTCTGCAGAGAAATAGAGTGGGCCAGTAAATCAGAATGTCTTAGGATGAAGGATTTTAACTTTACAGATATTGACTGGAACTTGTGGGTTGGTCACACTTGCACACTAGCAAGGTTTTTTTGGATTTATTAGATGACTGTTTTCTACAGTAGCATGTTCGAGAGGCAACCAGAGGGAGTAATATTCTTGATCTGATTATCAGCAGTGATTATTCATGCATTAAGAATTTGCAGATAAAGGAACTACTGGGTGACACTGATCACAACGTACTGATATGTGAATTACAGGTGACCTCCGCTTAACGCTGATCATTCGTTCCGGAAAAACAGAGCGCTAAGTGAATCCGCGCTAAGCGAGCGCCGCTTTCCCATAAGGTAACATATGTATTTGTGAGCTGCATAGGATATTTCCTAATCAATAATAAACGGTAATGAAAAGATGCACAAATGTCGGTCAAAATATTTAATATTCAAATATTTGCACATATAAAATATTCTGCATTACATACGTATAATTATGTGGTAACTACTTGCGTCTCAAAAGTAAACAAAATTCCAATTAAAATAATGAATTTAATTGATTTAATTTAATGGATGAATTTAATCATGAAAAATGTGTGGATTTTGAGTTGAACTTTGGCCCTCTTCCAAATAAACTAAAAGGGGTATTAATTTTAAATGGCCCGCAGCGTTACCACCCAACAATAAAGTCAACCGATCCTTCGCCGCTTTGAAACTTGGCATGTTTTTTGTTCTTTCAATATGAAACTTCTTTTAGGCATTCGTTTCCACAAAAGTCCTGCTTCATCTACGTTATAAACTTGTTGAGAATATAACACACAATACCCCTCTTCAATAATTTTAACAAGTTCTTTTTTGAAAGTTTCGGCTCCTTAATCTGCACTAGCGGCTTCTCCCGGGATTTTAAATCTATTCTACCAGTTTTAAATGGTTCCACTTTTTTTTTTCTTTTAGGAGAGTTTTCTTCAGATCATCGTATTGGCTAATCTCTTTCTCTCTCTCTCTCTCTTTTTAATATTTAACTTAACTGAATTCTGCACTGGAATATTATCTTCAAAAAAATTAGTCTTTCCATTTCAATCCTAATAGCCGGTCTAGTCCTAGTTGCTTGCAGTGGAACAGCTATCTTTCCCGCTGCTAAAATTAATTCTTTATTTTTTCATAATTGTTCTTACAGTTAAATTTGCGAGTCCTAAATTATGGCACACATCCACTTGTCGTTGACCGGAATCGATTCGCTTCAAAACGTCTAATTTAATTTTCAAATTCAGTCTTTTTCTTACATTTATAGTCTTCGTACTGCGCCCAGACGTTGTCGCATTTTCATTCCTGTCGGTCATTATTAGCTCTTCGAAAATATAACTGCGTTGGTTGAATTAATTATGATACAATGTTCAAGTAAACTGTCCGTTACGCACGATGTCTAATGCTGTACTGAGTGATGACTAACTAGACTTCGGATAAATGCATATAACGCAAATATTACAAGCAATATATTTGATCATTTTTTAAAATGTTGATCTCGGAACTACGTAACAAGTGACTGTACTTAAATTAGCGTGAGAGAAAATTTCACCGAGCGTGGGAAAATTGCTCAAGTCGGCGTGGGAAACGTTTTAATGCTGTTTTGCTATTCATTTTCAAGCTATCGACTCCATCAAATGAAACGATTTCGTTAAATATGTCAAAAATGTAATCTGTAAAAGAGCGTTATAGTGATCTGTGACAGCGTTATAGTCAGATACGGTTATAATATAAGAACAGCGTTATAGTGAATCAGCGTAAAGCGAACCGCGTTATAACGGGGGCCTGCTGTACTTAAAGATGTAACTACCATCAAGGCTAACTGAAAAGGCTTTTGCTTTCGTAAAGGTGAGTGACTACAGGAGTCTCAGATAGTTTTTAAATTCTGTACAGTGGGATCAACTGATAATGTTACCAACACTGAATTCTAAATGAGAAGCCTTCAGGGACTTAATCTTGGAGGTTACTAGGCTTTTCATTCCAACTAAGAAATATTGTTCAAGGTTCAGGCCTAAATGGAGTCAGTTGTTGTTATTTGGTTTTTAGGAGCATTAGCAACTAAGGCCATATTGCTCCGGGATATGCGGTGGTCATTCCCTGACCTTTCCGCATCCTCCGTATTTGGTGGTGACGGGCTCGAACCCCGGTCTAATCAAGAAGCGTGTGCTACGCACTGCTGCTCCTTCCCACCTGGCTACGGAGGCACCTAATGGAGGTCACATGAATTAAAGAGGCTCATGACAGAGAAGAAAAATGTATGGGATGCATATAAATTATCAGGTTTTTTTTTTTTTTTTTTTTGATTTGGTAGTTGTTGGCGCATCGGCTTCTGTGGCCATATTGCACCTCCCAAAGTTTTTGCAGTACTTTGATCCAAGCCCGAGGCGGGAATCGAACCCGCGACCTTTGGGTTGCCGGGCAGGTACTTTACCCACTCGGCTAGCCCGGTCGGCAAATTATCAGGTGACACAGAATCCTATGGGAGATATAAGCTTGTCTGTAATTAAGTCACAAAGGAGGTTCGGCAGGCGAAGGCAGAATACGAGAAATCTTTGGCAAAGGATGCAAAGAAAAACAGAAAGGAGTTCTTTACTCATGTAAACTGTAGAAAGAAAGGGATGAATCAGATTCGACCACTTAACATAGATGGGTTGACTATTGATGATCATGCACAGGTAGCTGATAAACTGAATGAGTATATTGCATTTACATTCACACATGAGAAGTTATTCAACGAGAGAAATGCCAGAAGTTTATTAAATTGTTACAGGGAGCTAAATGAGTTTGTAATAATGACAGCAAAGTGGAGGAGAAATTGTTGAAGTTAAACATAAGGAAGGCACCTGGGGTGGACGGGATCTCTCCAGTTATATTAAAGGAGGCAGCAAAGGAATTAAGCAAACCCTTATCCATAATTATGATAGCTTCTTTGGACTGCAAATGTATCACCAATTCACAAAGGGGGTTCATCAAAAGGTGACAAGTAACTACAGACCTGTTAGTTTAACTTGTATTCTGGGGAAAATAATGGTTAAAGAAGCATTGCAGGATCATATAGACAAGACTGCAGTAATAGTTAAGACAGAGCATGGGTTTGTTAAAGCAAGGTCTTGTTTGACCAATTTGATTGGATGCTATTATGTGGTCACAAAGGAACTGAATGTCAAAAATAATTTTGATATATACTTGGATTTCAGGAAAACTTTTGATACTGTTGCACATGGAAGACTGCTGTACAAATTGGAGAGGTATGGCATTAAGGGTAAGTTGCTACAATGGATAAAATGATGGTTGAGTGGGAGACGACAGAGAGTGGTAATCAATGGACACTGCTCTTCATGGACAAATGTTATTAGTGGAGTTCCCCAGGGTTCAGTGCTGGGCCCATTGTTGTTTTGTGTATTCATCAATGATATTGATGAAGGTATATCAGGATTAATGTCCAAGTTTGCAGATGATACAAAGATTGGCATGGTTGTTAACAACAGTAAAGACAGTATGCTACTCTAACTGGATCTAGATAAGTTGGGCAAATGGGCTGAGAAGTGGCAACTGAAGTTTAACATTGACAAATGCCAAGTACTGCATATAGGTAGCAATAACCCAAGAGAAATGTAGGTACTACACTCAGGGAAGTGGAAAGTGAAGAAGATGTGGGGGTAATTGTGCAGTCAAATATGAACTTGATTGTAGCACCTGGAGAGTAGGCACCTGTGAGGTGATCTGATTGAGGTGTATAAGGCCTTGAATGGGTTGACCAAGCTGAATGCTGATGGGATTCTACCTCTTGTTCAGATTCAGGACCTGAGCGGGGTACAGATTCAAATTAAGGAAAGACAGTTGTAGAATAGACGTGTGGAAATTTGCCTTTAGCCAGCAGGTGGTTGATTGGGGGAACAGACTTCCATGTTTTGCTGTGGAAGTTGATGGCCTAAATAAATTTAAGGCTGAGCTGGACAGGCATTTGGAACAAATGGAGTGGTGAAATGGAAAGGTTTTTTTTTTTTTTTTTTGGCTGATGCTGTATAAGCTTGCTTTCTTGCATCATATGTCTCAACTAATGCTAATTTTCTATGACAAAATTTGCAAATAAACATTCAGAACATATGACACATTGTTACCATGAAATGCGACATCTATTTTTGCAATTCTTTCTATGTACTGCATGCTGTCATTATGCTTATTTGTTTGCAATAAAGCATAAGCATAACCTTTTCTGCCACTTGAAATTGAAAAATCACATCAACATATAGTGCACAAGGCAAATGGCTACCTTTTTCAGATTTTACAATATGTGGATAATCTTGCATAAATGTCTTCTTTCAGAAGACATTTACACAAGATTCATAAGATTCAAGATTCAGAATCATAGTAGAATGCTATGATTCTGCATTTCTATTCTACTTGCACACCTAATGGCCAATTTGTTAATGAAAATAAGCAGAAATTTGCAAAAATTTAAAACAATTTAATTTTAAAATCCAAACAAAGAAAAAAAAAAACAGAAAAACTAAGTTTTTTCCCAAAAAGACACAGAAACTCTGTCACCAACTATGTTATGACTTAAAAAGGAGAAGGGTCAAAATCAATTAAAAAAGATGGACCCTCTGTCATAAATCTGGAGAGTTGGTAGCTATGCATATATTAAGCAGACGTCAGGAGAATAAAATAATGTATGTAAATCATGTTGACTTAATCTTCCATAAACTTTTATAAGATGAAAAACTTGTAGAGTACCTAGTGCTAATAAATTTTTGCCCACAAAATGCAAACGTACATGTCATATAAAGGAAAAATGATTTTGTATCTAGAACTGTGCTATACCTTATTCAAGAAAACTCACTTTGTATTACATTAAAATTCCTTTCAACCTTTTCACTTTCCCACTTACCAAAGATGTAGCTGCAATAATATACTTACCAAATGCCTGAGTTCTTGTATATTCCGTGTAGCCAAGTAAAAAACACCCAGAACTAATTTGATATATCCAGTGTAAACTTCCAGAGAAGCGTAAGAAGGACAATCAAGAGCAAGAATATCCAAGACTTCATCTGCAGTAGAAATAAATTTTAGCAATAAGTACAATTTAATATAGAGTGTGGTCAAAAAAAAACAAAAGAAGAAAAAAAAAAAACAAAAAGAAATTGAAATTGAATGTATATAAGAAACTTGTTTGTACTAGAGCATCTTTGCAAAGTCAACAGGCAATGTAATGCTATTGGTTGAGCACTGTAGGCAAATAAATGTGAATGTCACATCTGGAAATTCAATTACTCTTTATCACTGTTCCTGACATCACAAAAAAAAAAAAAAAAAAAAACCCTCTTATTATTTTCCCTGATTTTGACAAAAATAGCAAAAAAAAAAAAAAAAAAAATTTCAAACTTTCTCTGAACAATTTTCAATTTCCTGATGTCCTCTGTTTCTCCAGAAAATGGACACACTGTTTTCACATTTGATATTTCATTATTCAATATAGCTTATTAAGATTGTTTCCTATTATTGATTATTTATTAAATCTAAGTTTAATTTCTATCAAAACTGAGTGGTCAGTATTAATAAGCAAGCAACTGCTATGGATTATTCTTGTACTGCTACTTTAATTTAAACAGAGAGAGAAAGAAATTAGTTATTTCGTTTGATTAAATTGAGAAAAAAAATGGAATTTTCCTACTTACCTTTATCGTAATCAGTGAAATGTATTTGAAAGGGTTCATAATAGCCAACCCTAGAACGAAATTTTTCCCATACAATTTCAGAGATCAGAATAACACAGACATTCAGTTTTGTCTAAAAGATAAATATAAAATAAAAAATTCTCCAGTACTAAATGTTCATTTAGTTACTTTATAAAAATACTAATGACACATATAAAGATGTTTTTGCTTCATTTGAAATGTTTAAAGCTTGTGAAACAACAAATATCAAATATTTTAAAATTCATTATTGATAATAAAGTTATGTGCATGTTTAGCAAATCAAGAAAATAAAGAAACTCTGTACACTTTATGTTAGCTATGTTCAATTTAGTTCATTAAAAAATATACATGATTTACACAGATTGCCAAAAATTATGCAGAATCAAATCATTAAACTAAATGGGAACTAGGCAATGTTTCTTGATTCATTAGGGAATCCTGTCACCAGGCAGGCCAAAGGTGAGAGTCAGAAGTAGTCAGAGACTGTAAGCATTGTGACCTCCTAATAAAAGCTGGAAACATTATGTCAGATAGGTCACAGTGCTTACGTCTGACTTCTTAATCCCAACCCATGGGCCTAATGAGAGGATTCCAAAGTGAATCTAGAATAGGTTATGTGAATAGAAACTAAAATACTGCTTACTTCCTATTTAGTTTAGTGAATTGAATAAATAGCACCTCATCCTCAAATTCCTGTTTTTATCTCCCTTAGAATATGCTGCACTGAACTGCTAAGAGAATCTACGAGGGGGTATCAAAAAGGTTCGTACCCTTACCTAGAAATAATAGCCCTAGAAAGGTGAAACTTCACAGGAACTTTAATCCTTTTCTATGTACTCTCCATGTATAGTAACACATTCCTCCCATCTATGGATCGGTTGTTTAATGCCTTGATCATAGAAGTCCGCATTTTTTGTCTGAAACCACAATTCCACTTCATTGATGACTTCCTGAGACAAATCAAAGCAGTGTCCACGCAATAGTTTCTTCATTTCTCAAAACAAGAAGTCTGACGGTGATAGGTAAAGAGAATAGGGTGGGTGCTGCAGTAGTTTGAAGCCACAATGGGCAACAAAGTTGGTGGTGGCAACGGCCATGTGAGGGCACTTTGGTTAACTTTCCATGCCTTTTCACCTTCAAAGCATCGCGTAACATTTTCAAAAGATTTCTGTAGTATTCTCCAGTAAGTGTGGAATCACAAGGTAGGTAATCTGTCAGGATAACACCTTTTTTGTTCCAAAACATGTACAACCTCACCTCCTTTGCAGACAGAGTTTTTTGCCTTTTTGGGAGGTGGGGAGGGAGTGTGCTTCCATACTTTGACATGTCTTTAGTCTCCGGATCATACTGGTACACCCAGCATTCATCATTTTTCACCAACCGATCAAAAAAAGTTCGCAAGATCCACATTACACAAATCCATCAGTTGGCGAGAACACTGCATTAGACACTACTTCTGCAAAGGCATCAGCAATCTTGGAACCTGTCATGCGGAGACCTTAGACATGTGCAGATGGTCATACAAAATGTTGTGGGCAGACCCATTACTAATTCCCACTGCATTTGCAATGAAATGAATTGTCACATGTCTGTCACTCAGCACCAGCTGCTCAACTTTTGCAACCGTTTCATTGTCTGTGGATGTTGATGGCCTTCCTTCTCTTGCTCGTCAAAGACACTTGTACGGCCCACTGGAACTCCCGTTTCCACTTTTTCACAGTGCCATAGATGGCCATACACAGCTTTCATTTCTTCGTCAATTTTCTGAGCTTTCTTGCCCTGCAAATGCAGGAACTGGATCACTGCTCGATACTCCACTTTGTCAACCATAGCATGCTTCCTCAGATTCCAGTAAGTGTGGTGTACCTACGGGAATGAAATTTCACATGTTAGTTATTGAATATGTAGACAATTTATATTAAAAACAGCATCTTCCTACTGATGTACGAACTGTTTGATACCCGCAATTAGGCTTTTTTGGATTTATTGGATGATTGTTTTCTACATCAGCATGTTCAGGAGGCAACTAAAGGGAGTAATACTTTTGATTTGATTATCAGTAGTGATTCTTCATGCATTAGGAATTTGGTAATCATACTAGAGTTAATCTATACATTCTTAACAACATTCATTTGAAATAAAAATATCTAAAAAATGCAGAATACAGAAAAAAAAAAAAGGCCTCATATTCAAACAATAACAAGCCATGCATTTGAATCTTCTTATGAGGAATGACTTTTGAAACACTGCAGAAGCAGGCAACAACGATAAAACGCAATTTTGATGAAAATTACGTTTTATCATTTTATATTAAAAACTCATAAGAAGGGACTTCTTTTAAATCTTAAAATTAAACTCACAAGTTCTTGAAGTCGAAGAAATCCTGCCAATATTGTAGGTTCCAGTGTCCTTAAACGTTCTGCCTTGTCCAAGACCTATTTAAAGGAAAATTTTATATATATATATAAATATAAACACACACGTGCATGTTCATAGGATGTGTAAATTAGGAAATAATTTCTTTTAAAACTCCCTACTCTTTGTTTAGTTATTTTTTTGTTTGTTAATATTGTTTTAATGCTGATTATTTTCTATTTGCTTCTTAACTGGTTTGTCTTTTTGCTGACTACTATTTCCTTGTGTTATTTGGCAACACGTAATAGTATCTGCCATATAGTGCAAGGAAGTCATAGGCTTTTGCTGCATTGGCAAAAAAAAACAAAAAAAAAAAAAAAAAAACAATAGATAAGAAAATGCAAGTTATATGCTTCCCTCCCCACACAGGTAACTATCCAGTTGACCTTTGAATTTATTCAAACTGTCAGCCTCAACTACCTGCGAGGGCAACTTGTTCCAACAATCAACAAATCATGGCTAAAAGAAAATTTCCTACAATCTGTAATTTGAATTTAAAGGCACCTAGTTCTGGAATTCTTTATAACAGTGAGAATTCCACTTTCATTCATTTTACTAATCCCTCCCAAAGCTTTATCAATCTCAATCAGGTCATCTCTGTGAGGTGCCTGGTTGCCAAGCTATGTAGCCCACAAGATTAACAGTAGCCACTGGCAGAGGTGAAAGTGATTCTTGCACTGCTTCTATTGGAATGAGCAGAAGCCTGGAAAACAAGATGCAGGATATTTCAGAGACTGCTGGGAGTCATTACGGTACAAGTAAACACATGGGTTGTGTTAGGGTAGTAAGAAAAAGAAAAGGTGCATGTATACTTGTGTGTACACCAATGCTAGGAGTTTGGTAAATAAATTTGATGAATTTCAGGTATTGCTCAACCCATCAAAGGCAGATATTGTTGGGATATCAGACGTGGTGTCACACAGATATAAGGAATGCAGAACTGGAATTTGGGGAGTACAATGTCTACAGACAGGATAGGAAGGGAGGAGGGGTTATGCTATTAGTTAAGAAACACATAAAATCCAAGGAAGTGAAGCCAGTAGCTGGACAGTGCAGTGTCGAGTCAGTTTAGTGTGACATAAGCACTGGGAGGCCTCCGTAGCTGAGTGGTCTGGAGCGGGAGTGCAGTAGCACACGCTCCTTGAGTAGACCGGGGTTCAAGCCTCAGACTGTCCCAGACTGCTGAATACGGTCGATCTGCCAATCCGCACTGGACCAGCATGGCAGATTATGGTCCATTTCCCTCAGCATGAATTGTTGAGGAGGCTTCCATCCTGCAGTGAGTTGATAATGGCTGCACTTTACCTTTTTTTTTTTTAAGCACTGGGAGATAAAAATTGAGAGTAGGTGTGTGCTATAGGCCTAATGACTCTGATGAGTATAATAAGAAACTGTACAGGGAAATAGAGTGGGCCAGTAAATCAGAGAGTCTTATCATGAGGGACTTTAATTTCCCAGATATTGACTGGAATTTGTGGGTTGGTCACTCACACACTAGCAAGGCTTTTTTGGATTTATTGGATGATTGTTTTCTACATCAGCATGTTCAGGAGGCAACTAAAGGGAGTAATACTTTTGATTTGATTATCAGTAGTGATTCTTCATGCATTAGGAATCTGCAGATAGAGGAACCACTAGTTGGCAATGATCACAGTGTGCTGAAGTGGGATTTACTCAATGAGGTAACTACCATCAGGGGTAAAGGGAAGGGTTATTGCTTTCGTAAAGGCGACTATGATGGTCTGAGACAGTATTTAAATTCTATACAGTGGGACCAACTGATGATGTTACCAACAGCAAATTCAAAATGGGAAGCATTCAAAGAACTTATCTTGGAAGCTACTAGGCTTTACATACCAACTAAGAAATATTGTTCAAGGTTTAGGCCTAAATGGACGTCAGATGAACTAATGAGACATATGGCAGAGAAGAAAAATGCTTGGGATACATATAAATTAACACGTGACACAGAAGCTTATGATAGATATAAGATGATCTGTAACTAAGTTACAAAGGAGGTTAGGCAGGCGAAGACAGATTACGAGAAATCTTTGGCAAGGGATGCAAACAAAAACAGCAAAGAGTTCTTTACTTATATAAACTCTAGAAGGAAGGGGATGAATCAGATTGGTCCACTTGATATCCATAGTTCAACTGTTGATGATCCTGCTCAGGTAGCTAACAAACTAAATGAATATTTTGCATCGACATTCATACATGAGGAGTTATTCAGGGAGGGGGAATGCCAGAGGTGTATTCAACTCTGGCAGTAAGCTAGATAACCTTGTAATAACTGAGAGTAAAGTGGAGGAGAAATTGTTGAAGATAAACACAAGAAAGGCACCTGGGGTGGATAGGATCTATCCAGTTATATTAAAGGAGGCAGCAAAGGAAGTAAGCAAACCCTTAGCCATAATTATGAGAGCTTCCTTGGACTAAGGGGAGGTACCCATAGATTGGAGATGTGCAAATGTGACCCCAATTCACAAAGGAGGATCAAAGGCTGACACAAAGTACTGCATATGGGTAGAAGTAACCCCAGAGAAACGTACCAATTGTGTGGTACTACACTTAAGGTGGTAGAAAATGAAAAAGACCTGGGAGTAATTGTGCAGTCAGATATGAAGTTTTCTGAGCAATGCAGACAGGCTGCCAGGGCAGGGCATGGGGTTTTGTCAATGATATATAGGAATTTGGCTAGCAGGGAAAAGGAGGTGATTATCCCTCTGTATAAGGCAATGGTCAGGCCACGCCTTGAGTACTGCGTACAGGTCTGGAGGCCTCATTTTAGGAAGGATGTAGATTTGCTTGAGTGTGTACAGAGAAGGGCAACAAGATTGGTGAGGGGATTGAAGGGATCCTCTTACCAAGAGAGGCTTAAGTTCTGCAAATTGCAGTGGCTGGAGACTAGGAACCTGCACGGTGATCTGATTGAGGTGTATAAGGCCTTGAATGGGTTGAGCACGTTGAATTCTGATGGGATCCTTCGACTTGTTCTGATTACGAACCTAATTGGGCATAAATTCAAATTAAGAAAGGACAGATGTAGAATAGATGTGTGGAAATTTGTCTTTAGCCAGCGGATGGTTACTTGCTGGAACAAACTTCCATCTATCGTTGTGGAAGTTGATAGGCTGAATAAATTTAAGGAGGAACTGGACAGGCATTTGAAGGGAATGATGTGATTTTTTTTTTGGCTGATGCTGCAAAAGCTCATACACTTGCTTTTTTGCATCACATGCCACTACTACTACTACTATTACTACAAGTAATTATAAACCTGTGAGTTTAACTTCTGTTCCAGGAAAATTAATGGAAGCAGTGTTTAAAGAAGCACTGCAGGATCGTTTGTTGTTGTTGTTGTTATTTGGTTTTTAGAAGCATTAGCAACTAAAGCCATATTGCTCCGGGATATGCGGTAGTCATTCTCTGACCTTTCCACATCCTCCATATTTGGTGGTGACAGGCTCGAACCCAGGTCTAATCAAGAAGCGTGTGTTACGTACTGCTGTTCCTTCCCACCTGGCTATGGAGGCGCCACTGCAGGATCATCTAGACAAGACTTCAGTTATATCTCGGACACAGCATGGTTTTGTTAAGGGAAAGTCATGCCTGACCAATTTGATTGGATACTATGATGCAGTCACAAAAGAACTGGATGCAGGGAATAACTTTGATATTATATACTTGGATCTTAGAAAGGCTTTTGATACTGCTGCACATGAAAGACTGCTGCACAAATTGGAGCAGTCCAATTTGTGCAGCAGGCAAATGGAGGCAAATTGCTGCTATGGATAAAGGGGTGGTTGAGGGGGAGAAGACAGAGTGGTAATCAATGTACACTGCTCATTGTGGACTAATGTTATCAGTGAAGTCCCTCAGGGTTCAGTGTTGGGTCCATTATTGTTTTCTGTATTTATAAATAATATTGATGATGGTATATCAAGCTTAATGTCCAAGTTTGCAGACGATACAAAAGTTGGCAGGGTTGTTAAGGACACCACTGACGCTATGCTGCTGCAACAGGATCTGGAAAGGTTGAGCAGATGGGCTTAGAGGTGGCAAATGAAGTTTAACATTGACAAATGTAAAGTACTACATATGGGAAACAGCAACCCCAGAGCAATGTATCAAATCTGTGGTACTACACTGACAGTGGTAGAGAATGAAAAGGATCTGGGGGTAATTGTGCAGGCAGATATGAAGTTCTCTGAGCAGTGCAGACGGGTTGCAAGAGTAGCTCATGGTGCTATGAATGGTGCTCATGGTGCTAGCTCTTATCAATGATATACAGGAATTTTTCTAGCAGGGATAAGGAGGTGATTATTCCCTTGTATAAGGCAATGGTCAGGCCACATTTTGAGTACTGTATACAGGTCTGGAGACCTCATTTCAAGAAGGATGTAGAGCTGCTGGAACGAGTACAATTAGTGAATGGAACAAACGGTTCCTCTTACGAAGAAAGGCTTAAGTTTTGCAAATTACAGTGTCTGGAGACTAGGCACCGGTGAGGTAATCTGATAGAGGTGTATAAAGGCTTGAATGGTTTGAGCATGCTCAATGCTGATGGGATTCTGCCTCTTGCTCAGAATAATCACCTGAGAGGGCATAAATTCAAATTGAGGAAAGACAGATGTAGAATAGATGTCCGGAAATTTGCCTTTAGCCAGCGGGTAGCTGGTTGGTGGAACAGACTTCCATCCCTTGTTGTGGAAGTTGATAGCCTAAATAAATTTAAGGCTCAGCTGGACAGGTATTTTGAACGAACGGAAGGGTGAAGTGGAAGTTTTTTTTTTTTTTTTTTTTTTTAGCTGATGCTGCATAAGCTTGCTTTCTTGCATCATAAGCCTCTACTAATGCTAATGCGAGTCTTTCCTTGTATGATCATTCTTTTGTTGATTGCAAACTGCTATAATTAAAAAATAAATAAATAAAAGATGGCGAATATCTAAGAATGGAAGTCCCCACTCCAACTAAAGGCACACAAATTAAATACATTATATAATGGAATCATTTGAATAATAATAATTGGAGTTTACCTCAATATAGTACGTAGAACATTTCCGTATGATACCCTCCAGAAATTAAAACAGAAAAAAAAAAAAAAATCAACAACTTACTGGTACATTAGAGTAAAATATAAATAATTAAATAATTAAAAAACGAATTTAACACAATTCAAATCAATTTAAAACAATTAAAAATCAAATTAATGCAATTAAAAGAATCTAGCAAAAATATTCAAAACGATTTTCCTTCTTGATACCTCCATAAATTAAAACGGAAAAAACGAAAAAATCAACAACTTACCGGTACATTAGAGTAAAATATAAATAATTAAACAATTAAAAGAATCTAACGAAAATATTCAGAACGATTTTCCTTCCTGAAGCTGACAACGCTTTTCGACCGTATGTCGTGATCACAGGAATGAAAATTACCAAATTGGGTTAAACCTGAAACTTAAATAGTGATTATTTGTCTTCGCGCATAAAGGTCCGTGCATCGGAGATCAAATATGGCCGCCGAACATTAACAGAATTCTCGTGTAATTTAATTCCTACGGTTTATGCAATTAATAGTCGCGTATAATTACATTGAACATTAAGTATTTTGGCCTCGTTAAATAAAAAAGTATGTTTTTCGTTGATGGCATGAAAGACTAATTCTGATGTGTTGAACGAGAAGCACGAACTGATGTTTCATGTTGATTTACACGAATATTAAGAGAAAATCGCGTCGAACCTTGGTAAGACGAGTCGCAACCACCGCAAGAAATGTTGTATACCAGATCATTAATTTGTGTTGCGAACGCGGAAAGAACTGAGCAATTGTTCAGTATAGTGTGTAACTTCCATATTGGCCTGGATACAATTTTAAATTCGGTATCTTTAAAGAATCTATTAAGCTGTTTGTGCCACTGTTCAACACATGGACAGAAATAAAGTATTTCTTGATATTACTATTGTTGGTTGGTGTAGTATTTTGTATCCTATCCTTAGCCTGTACCCTAATTCGGTTTATTGTGGCAATGGAATAACCCCCGTTTAAGAACCTGCTAGTTAATATTTGTATTTCTGAGTCCAAAGCAGATTCCGTTGTTGAATATTTATAGGCATTTAGAAATTGATTAAAGATAATCGATCTTTTGTAGGTGAACGGGTGATAGCTATTATAATGTAGAAGCATACCAGTGTTTGTAGGTTTTCGATAGATGCTAAGTTGTATTTTATTCGAGTCCCGGGTAAGCGTGAAATTTAGAAAGTTTAATGACTTTGTATCCGTACCCTCCCTTTCCAATGTAAATTTGAGTCTAGAATGAATATTATTAAACGAAGGTAAAATGTCTTGGATTGTACTACTATCAGTAATAATTAGAACATCGTCTAAATACCTCCAATAGTACGTGATATGGGGTCGAAAGGGTGTCAAATGTATATGTTCAATCGTTGAGAGATAGATCTCTGACATTAAGCCGCTCAGGCTCAAACCCATTGGTAATCCAAAAATTTGTTTGTACACCTTGTCTCGAAAGGTGATGTAGTTGGTCTCAACTAACAGTTTAATTAAGTGAAAAATTTCCTTAATAGGTAGCTTCGTATAATTAATCGGTGTCAGGTTTTTATTTAACATATCCCAAATAATATCTAATGTGTATTCAACTTTTACATTCGTATATAACGAGGTAACATCTAGTGAGAATAAATTGTCATTGTCGCCGAGTCTACAGTCTTTAAGATTATACGAGAAGACAAATATTCACTATTTAAGTTTCAGGTTTAACCCGATTTGGTAATTTTCATTCCTGTGATCACGACATACGGTCGAAAAGCGTTGTCAGCTTCAGGAAGGAAAATCGTTCTGAATATTTTCGTTAGATTCTTTTAATTGCGTTAATTTGATTTTTAATTGTGTTAAATTGATTTGAATTGTGTTAAATTGATATGAATTGTGTTAAATTGGTTTTTTAATTATTTATATTTTTTTTTTATGAAAACCCCAAACACAAAAGGTATCAAACCCTATAGTACTTAGTACCGTGCATGGGTTGAAGGAGACGTATGGGGGGAGGGGGATGCCGGAAACTTTGCTCTAGAGACTAAACATGGGTTTCACCACTTCAAGCCTCCAATAAGCAAAGTGGTGGTATTTCACCGGTTGATGAAAGTCATCTACCATCTATACTCTAATGTACTGGTAAGTTGTCGATTTTTTCGTTTTAATTTCTGGAGGGTATCATACGGAAGTGTTCTATGTACTATACTGAGGTAAACTCCTCTTATTATTTTACAAATATTATCATCAACGTAGAACATATTGAGTATTACAGCTCTGATTCATACTATATAATGGAATCATTAAATATAAAGAGAACAAAATGAGCATATAAATAATGAGCTCAATAGAGTACTCGAAAAAAAGTAATTTTCAAGAATTTTGTACTTACTATGTATGTTGTTTCTTCAGAGTTTGAGCGTTTCTTCACTGTCTTACACAGGAGATTTATAAAATTACACATATTATCGCATCGCAGGTAAACAGATGACTGTTCTATAATAGAGTTTTCAGCCAACTGATTTAGGACAGATTCATATAACAATCTTGGTGAATAGGCTTCCACGCAGTTAATCAAGACATAGGGTAACTATAATATATATTTAAAAAGAAAAATATTTAATTTTACACAGAACTTAATTTCAAATGAATAAATAATCATTAGTTTTTTTATTTATTTATTTATGGCATGGTTAGCCTTAATAGCAAGTTTCAATAATTTTTTTTCTGTTAATGGATAAAATCTTTACAATATAAAATGTGAAGAGGGACATATGTCAGCTGATGAATGATATGGAATACAGACAATTTTTTTCATTAATGTAGATATCAAGATATTATCTACTATCTAATAAGGAATCATTAAGTCCTGAAACAAGCTGTCCTAGTAATGTTACATCTGTTAAAAACAACAGACTTTCAATTACCTGGGGGGGGGGGGTCTATGGTTCATGGAAATCTAAGTCACTATAAATCACATAACAAAAATAAATACATGGAATCCATTACAGGTTTTATTTCATTACAATTTGTAATGTCTCTGTACATAAGATCCTCTTGAATTCCTCAGAAATCTTATCCCAAACTTTGCATTTTGTCTACAAGCTATTTCCAGAAGGATGTACAAGCTATTTCCAGAAGGAAGCCTCATTTCAAGAAGGATGTAGAGCTGCTGGAACGAGTACAGAGAAGGGCAACAAGATTAGTGAATGGAACAAAGGGTTGCTCCTACAAAGAAAGGCTTAAGTTTTGCAAATTACAGTGTCTGGAGACTAGGTACCAGCGAGGTAGTAGTAGTAGTAGTAGCAGTGGCATTTGATGCAAGAAAGCAAGTGTATGAGCTTATGCAGCATCAGCCAAAAAAAAAAAAAAAAAATCACACCATTCCCTCCAAATGCCTGTCCAGTTCCTCCTTAAATTTATTCAACCTATCAACTTCCACAACGACAGATGGAAGTTTGTTCCAGCAATTAACCACCCGCTGGATAAAGGCAAATTTCCGCACATCTAATCTACATCTGTCTTTTCTTAATTTGAATTTATGCCCCCCTTAGGTTCGTAATCTGAACAAGTGGAAGGATCCCATCAGAATTCAGCATGCTCAACCCATTCAAGGTCTTATATACCTCAATCAGATCACCGCGCAGGTGCCTAGTCTCCAGCCACTGCAATTTGCAGAACTTAAGCCTCTCTTGGTAAGAGGATCCCTTCATTCCCCTCACCAATCTTGTTGCCCTTCTCTGTACACGCTCAAGTAAATCTACTTCCTTCCTAAAATGAGGCCTCCAGACCTGTACGCAGTACTCAAGGCGTGGCCTGACCATTGCCTTATACAGAGGGATAATCACCTCCTTTTCCCTGCTAGCAAAATTCCTATATATCATTGACAAAACCCCATGCCCTGCCCTGGCAGCCTGTCTGCATTGATCAGAAAACTTCATATCTGACTGCACAATTACTCCCAGGTCTTTTTCATTTTCTACCACCATAAGTGTAGTACCACACAATTGGTACGTTTCTCTGGGGTTACTTCTAACCCATATGCAGTACTTTGCATTTGTCAAGGCTAAACTTCAGTTGCCACTTCTTAGCCCATCTGCCCAAATTATCTAGATCCTTTTGCAGTAGCACACTGCCTGATAGAGGTGATTTGATAGAGGTGTATAAAGCCTTGAATGGTTTGAGCATGGTCAATGCTGATGGGATTCTGCCTCTTGCTCAGAATAATCACCTGAGAGGGCATAAATTCAAATTGAGGAAAGACAGATGTAGGATAGATGTGCGGAAATTTGCCTTTAGCCAGCGTGTAGTTGGTTGGTGGAACAGACTTCCATCCCTTGTTGTGGAAGTTGATAGCCTAAATAAATTTAAGGCTCAGTTCAAACGAACGGAGGGGTGAAGTGGAAGTTTTTTTTTTTTTTTTTTTTTTGGCTGATGCTGCATAAGCTTGCTTTCTTGCATCATATGCCTCTACTAATGCTAATGTTAAAGCAAAAATGAGAGTAGGAGTGTGTTATAGGCCTAATAACTATAATGAGTACAATAAACAATTGTACACAGAATTAAATGGGCCAGTAAATCAGACTGTGTTATAATGGGGGATTTAAACTTCCCAGATATTGATTGAAACTTATGGGTTGGTCACTCGCACACTAACAACTTTTGTGTATTTAATGGATGATTGTTTTCTGCAGCAGCATGCTTGAGAAGCAACCAGAGAGGGTAATACTCTTGATCTGGTTATCGGTAGTGACTATTCATGTATAAAGAATTTGCAGATAAAGGAACCACTAGGTGGCAGTGATCACAGAGTACCGATGTGGGATTTACTTAAAGATATAATTACCATCAGGGGTAAAGGGAAGAGAAGCACTTTTGCTTCTGTAAAGGTGACTACTGGGGTCTCAGACAGTTTTAAATTCTGTACAGTGGGACCAACTGATGATGTTACCAACAGCAAATCCTAAGTGGGAAGCATTCAAGGAACTAATTGTGGAAGCTACTAGGCTTTTCGAACTGATTAAGAAATATTTTTCAAAGTTTGGGCTTAAATGGATGTCAGATGAACTAATGAGACTTGTGGCAGAGAAGAAAATGCATTGGATGCATATAAATTATCAGGTGACACAGAAGCCTATGGCAGATATAAGCTAGTCTGTAATCAAGTCACAAAGGAGGTTAGGCAAGCAAAGGCAGATTACAAGAAATCTTTGGCAAAGGATGCTAAGAAAAACAGCAAGGACTTTACTTATATAAACTCTAGAAGGAAGGGGTTGAATCAGATTGTCCATTTGATATCGATAGTTCGACTGTTGATGATCCTGCTCAGACAGCTGATAATCAGAATGAGTATTTTGCATCTAGATGATCCTGCAATGCATCTTTAACCAGAAGTTAAACTAACTGGTCTAATTACTTGTGTCACACATGAGGAGTTATTAAGGGAGAAAAATGCCAGAAGTTTATCAAACTATAACAGGGTGCTTAATGATTTTGTAATAACTGAGAGCAAAATGGAGGAGAAATTGTTGAAGTTAAACATAAGAAAGGCACCTGGGGAGGATGGGATCTATCCAGTTAATTAAAGGAGGCAGCAAAGGAAGTAAGCAAATCCTTAGCCATAATTATGAGGGCATCCTTGGACTGGAGATATGCAAATGTATCCCCAAATCACAAAGGGGGAATCTAAGGTTGACACAAGTAATTACAGACCAGTTAGTTTAACTTCTGGTTAAAGATGCATTGCAGGATCATCTAGACAAGACTGCAGTAATAAATCAGACACAGCAGAAGTTTGTTAAGAGAAAGTCTTGTCTGACAAATTTGACTGGATACTAGGATGTGGTTACAAGGGGACTGCAAACAAAAAATAATTTTGATATCATATACTTGGATTTCGGGAATGCTTTTGACACTGTTGCGCATGGAAGACTACTGTACAAATTGGAACAGTATGGTATTCAGAGTAAGTTGCTACAATAGATAAAAGGGTGGTTGAGTGAGAGAAGACAGAGAATGGTTTGTTTGTTATTTGTTATTTGGTTTTTAGGAGCATTAGCAACTAAGGCCATATTGCTCAGGGATATGCGGTGGTTATTCTCTGACCTTTCCGCATCCTCCGTATTTGGTGGTGACGGGCTCGAACCCCGGTCTAATCAAGAAGCGTGTGCTACGCACTGCTGCTCCTTCCCACCTGGCTACGGAGGCGCCTACAGAGAATGGTAATCAATGGATGCTGCTCTTCGTGGACTAATGTTATTTGTGGAGTCCTACAGGGTTCAGTGTTGGGCTCACTGTTATTTGTATATTTATCAATGATATTAACGAAGGTATATGAGGCTTAATGTCGAAGTTTGCAGATGATACGAAACTTTAGGGATGTTAATGACAGTAATGGTGGTATACTGCTGCAAAAGGATCTAGAAAATTTGGGCAGATGGGCTGAGAAGTGGCAACTAAAGTTTAACATTGACAAATGCAAAGTACTGAATATGGGCAGAAGTAATCCCAGAGAAATGTACTAACTGTGTGGAACTACATTTAGGCTGGTAGAAAATGAAAAATATCTGGGAGTAATTCTTCAGTCAGATATGAAGTTTTCTGAGCAATGTAGACAAGCTGCCAGAGCAGGTCATGGGGTATTGTCGATGATATACATGAATTTTTCTAGTAGGGAAAAGGAGGTGATTATCCCTTTGTATAAGGCAATGGTTGGGCCACGCTTTGAGTACTGAGTACAGATCTCGAGGCCTCATTTTAGGAAGGATGTTGAGTTGCTTGACCATGTACAAAGATGGGCAACAAGATTGGTGAGGGGGAATGAAGGGGTTCTCTTACAAAGAAAGGCTTAAGTTCTGCAACTTGCAGAGGCTGGAGACTAGGCACCTGCCAGGTGATCTGATTGAGGTGTATAAGGCCTTCATGGGTTGAGCATGCTGAATTCTGATTGATGAGATTCTTCCCCTTGCTCAGATTATGAACCTGAGGGGGCATAAATTCAAATTGAGGAAAGACATTTGTAAAATAGATGTGTGGAAATTTGCCTTTAGCCAGCGGTTGGTTAATTGCCGGAACAAACTTCCATCTGTCATTGTGGAAGTTGATAGCTTAAATAAATTCAAGGAGGAACTGAACAAACTTTTAGGGGGAATGGATGTGTGAAATTGGTTTTTTTTTTTTTTTTTTTGACCAATGCTACATATGCTTCTATGCTTGCTTTCTTGCATCACATGTCTCCATTACTACTACTAATGCCTTACACTCTTCAAACAAAACTATTTTCAACTTCAAAATAGCTTACAATTGAAATAACCAACATTTTAAATCAATATCTTACTAAATTTTCCATCTACCAAAAAACAAGGTTTATTTGAGTAGAATCACATAAAATATGATGCAAACTACATATGTCACATTTAGCTTCATTCTTAACTTCATAAACTCTTTTTATTTTTTAAAAGTTTTTCTTTTATGATTCATAGTACTAACAACCTATCAGTTCATTAACAGTGAAAAATGAGGAAAACTGTGAGATTACGAAACATTCCTATTTCAAAATATAATATGTATGTATACAGTAAACCCCCGTTATTCGCGGTATCTGTATTCGCGGTTTCGTGTATTCGCGATCGCCGATTTAATATAAAATGAAACCTAAAAAAATGTGAATTTTAAAGCGCTGTGAATATTTTCCACCATAAAAAAACATGGGCATGGCTAAAATTATCTTTTCCGGTCAAAACAGCGCTCAGTGGGTGGGGGGAGAGGGGTGACAAAATCGCGAGCGTGGATGTTTCTCGGTAATCCTTGTTCAGTATGTGTTATGCGCTTGTCATGGAAGGTTTCATCATTTGCTTTTAATTTATATGCTTATAAATTGAATAAAATTATCAATTTATAAATTGATCTGCTTACAAAAATGATAAATCTACCGTTTTGCAGTGTAAAAGTTTTTCGAGTGTGTTAACGGAAGAAAGTGACTTTCTTGTGGACAAGTTCTTTCTAACCCCTACAAAAATATGGCTACGAATGAAAAGAGAAATGTGAAAATATCAAAGAAGGTGATGACATTAGCGAATAAAATTGAGTTATTAGATAAAATTTCTAATGGTGAAAGTGTCTCCTCAGTGGAAAAACATTATAAAATCAATGAGTCAATGGTACGATCAATCAAAAAATCGGAAGAAAAAATCCGCCGTAGTGTCCGTGAAAATGCGCTAATTGCTTCAAAAATTTGCTCTGTAACTCGTGATGTTAAATTAGAAAAAAATGGAAAAAGCTTTAAATCTGTGGATAGAAGACCGAACTCAAAATAAAATTCCGTTAAGTTCACTCATCATTCGTGAAAAGGCAAAATTCCTTTATCAACACTTTAGCGAAACTGGTGATAGCGCTGGCGGGATAAGTTTTTTTGCTAGCAAAGGCGCTGGTTTGAAAGATTTGTTTGAAATTTCTAATAAATATTACATTTAATATTAAATTGTTTCTTATTTTCATTTCGATGCCATATGCTTGCATTTCACTATGTACTGTCTATGTACATAGTCATATTATGAAGGTACATATAATACATACATAGACAAAATTTTAGACTAGTTTTTCTTATATATTTCATACTTTGGAACGGAACCCCTTTATTACTAAGGGAGCCATAACTTAGTATTCACGTTTTCGGTATTCGCGACATTTCTCAGGAACGTAACCCCCGCTATTCGCGGGGGTTTACTGTATATTAAATTTTATGTAAAATCTTCTCCAATTGTGGTATACCTTTATAAATATGAATACAGTACCGATGCCTCTCCAACATTCATCCTGCAGAATTCTACTGGCCTTCATCCTGCAGTGGATTGAAAATAGCTAATGATTTTTTTTTTTTTTTTTTTTATTATCGTATGATGTGAGCAGCACACGAAGGAACCAGTTTTTTCCTGCTTCCTTCATATATTGTGGCCCTGATATCCAACCGGATAGTGGGGCACCATCATGATATCCAAGCCAGAGGCGGGATTCGAACCCGTGACCTTTGGGTTGCCGGGCAGGCACTTTACCCACCCGGCTAGCCTGGTCGGCGCTGATGATGTAGTATGTAAATAAATTTACATTTTTCCCCTTGCAGATTATTTAATTTGTTATTTGAAGTTTGTCGCAAGGAAAGAGGAGGCCCTTCTGCCAATAAAGAAGAAAACAAGGATGATGAATAGGTGAAAATGTTTAATATATTTCTTTTTGTAATGCTAGTATTGTATGTGTGCTCCCAAGTTCTTGAGAGATATTGGTGTGGCCCCTGAGAACCTCTGGTTTTTTCCCACTTCTTAGCCCCAAGCACTTCTGAGTTTGATAACCCTGGCATAAGCCCTTAACCTTTCTGATAATGAATTTGCCAACTGCAGAGGAATTGTAGAGGAATGCAACCTCTGTAATTGGCAAGATTTAGATGTAAACACAGGGTGGACCAAAAGTAGCTATACAGTACTGATCGGGTCAAGTTTAGTCTCTTAGGTGCTCAAAATGTCCTCCATCAACGCAACATTCCTGGAACCTGTCCCCAACACTGTGACACAAAGTAACACACAAATTTTGGTTAGCACCAATGTCGATAAATGCTTGAGAGATGAACTCCTTCAATTCATCCACTGTATGGGGCTTCCTCTCAAAAACCATCTCCTTTACTACGCCCCAAAAAAAGAAGTCCATAGGTGTAAAAAAAAATAAAAATACCATGACCCAATCAGTACCGTATACCTACTTTTGGCCCACCCTGTATATAAACTGAGTTACTTACTAGAATTTTAAAAGAGATGCTATGGTCACTGAAATTATATATAAATCTTTGTTTGAATTACTAACCTCCAATTCCTTAAGCAAAGTAGACACTACAAGAGTCTTTCCTGTAGCAGAATGGCCATAAATGAAGATACTTGGACAAGCAAGATGACATGGCTAAAAATAAAGAGATTTCTGGGTCAGAAAAATATTGGACAAATACACAGAATTTTTAAATTCATTAATCTAGGAGTGAAAAATTATACTTACAGGAGAAATATCTAAATTTTCAAGTTAATAAGTGCATACATCTCAACAGTGGAATTGCAGCATACAATTAGAACATAAATTTAGATGGTAAAATATTAGATAATAGGTTAGTATTGGGAATACAGCTGCTATACTAACTTTCGCATTAAATTTTGAATCATCAGTAAAGCTGCTGGAAACAATATATAATTCTGAAGGTTGTTGAATACTGAAATCTGCTAAGGACTTCTGGCCCTACTGAGAAAAATGTTTTGCAGATTTGTAAGCAGATGGAACCCACAGAGAGGCAACATTATTGTTTCTTTAAAATTTTGGTAAGATGAATATTCCAAGTTTGTGTGGAATCAAGTACAGGTGAACCCCCCCCCCCGCTGAGCATGGCTTCACCGTGCACAGATTTGCACTTACGCAGTAGAAGTCCGTGAGACATGGTTCCTGCTGTATGCAGCCCAAGGTTCACAGTAGCATGGTGCATCTGACTCAGCCATGCTACCTTATTACATAGTACAGTCAGTGCTGCTGTACAATGTCAGTGTCAGTACAATGAAGAGAAGATTCTGAAAAGTTATTTATGTTTTTATGGAAGGGGGAAACATATTTCACTATAATAACGCAAAAACCCACAGAATTCCAGCTATCAGTATTATCGCAAATGCGATAAGATTGAGTTTACTACCCATTACTCAATTGGATCAATGGAACGAGAGATGAGAAATTATGGAGGAAATCAGTCTTGCTGTTCATTTTTGAAACCCCCATTCCAGCAAAAATTAACATAGAAAAATATTACTGTACTTCCATATATTTTATGATGTTTTTAGTTGAAATACATTTTAAATTATAAAGTGAAATTGTTAATTTCTTTTAAAAATAAATTGTATCATTTATAACACATTATGGTTTTAATTTCCTACATAAAAAGTTCCTGTAATTAAAGCCAGTAGACCAATTTTTTTCAGTTTTTAACTAGTAAATTTCCCCTATAAATCAAAAGGATATTTCAAAGCTGGCAACTTATAAACTTTGGTGGCATAGGTAAATAATACAAGTTTCCTCCTAAGATATAATGGGTTTACGAGCATCTACATAAGTTAAAGATGTTTCAAAACATCCATGGCAATTATGAGGGCATCATACTAGATGGGAATAAGCCACAGACAAACATATACATTTATATAAACAAAGTGAATAATATAATATACATACTTGTCCACACAATGAAAGAAAATGCTTCATTTGTTTTTTTCTGGCCAAAATATTTTTCTGAATTGTCTTCACTTTTTCCAGAGGGTAACCACAAAAGCTATCAGCATTTTCAGATGACATCATGGCTTCTTATCATACTACCAGTGTGTGTGTGTTCTGAAAGAAATAACATATATTAAGTAACATTTTAATTTAAAATTTTTAAATAACATTTTAATGTTATTTAAAGTATGAAATAACATGCTTTAAATAACATTTAAAGGCACTATACCTTCAGAGTGCTTCTCCCAAGCTGCCACACAAATACAACACAAAAATCAGTGAGGAATCTAAAACCATAAAAATTTTAAGTTATACTGATGTAGTGTAGGCATGGCATATTGGAAATGCCCTTGTTACAACATTGAAACTATCACTGGCTTAGCCAGTGATAGAATTTCTATGTTTATATATGCTTAGCCAGTGGCACATTTATGGCACAATTTTGAAGTCAATCTCCCTTCCAGTATAATGAAAATTAAACTAATTAAGTGTCTATTCTATGATTAGACTGCTTCATTTATTTAAAACTCTGGTGAAGAATTTATTCTAAGTATGCTATTCAATTTTTTATTATCAAACAGACATTTCAGGCATGTAATTATAACAATTTTGACTTTATGTAGATTAAAATTATGGAAGTTATTCCCTTAAAAATAAAAATTTGAAAAGGGGGGGGGGGGTGTCTGAATTTGTAAATTAGCATTTTTATTTAACCTGAGAATTAATCTGAGGTATTAGGTTTGTTGCTTGGATCAGTGGAAGTTTAACAGCATATGAGCAACTAAGGCCATACAACTAAAGCTATAATGCACTAATTACTGTCTTATATCGTCCTCATTTGTCTTACAAGTGAGAGGAATTCAGATAAGGTGATATTTATTAATTTTAGAAAAAGAAAATTGTCATCCACGTCCTCTCAATCTCCTAGAACACAATGTAGTGTTAACTGATTGCAATTAACAAAATGAGAGAAGGAAGAACTGTTTTGTCTCAGGATTGCCGCTCTATGAGTTCTCTCTTGATTTCAAGAATTATATTATTTGTTTGAACTTTCCAGATGTATGTCCACTGTTCTTTATAGATCCGTTTGATAATGGATTTACGGTTAATGTAAGGAGTCCTGAAATTAGATGAGATCACATTTGAAGCAGTATTAGTTGGATCCTTATACATGTTGGAAGCATATTTGAAGCACTAACAGTGCTTCAAATGTGATTCCAATGTGTCTAGGGATCTAACAAAATATTACGAGCTGTCCATGCCCATGAAGTTCTAATAACTGTGTGCTCAAATTTTCTGTAGCACAGGATGACTACGGGGGGGAATTTACGCCTAGGGTGTTGTTCACAGCACTCAACAAGTCCATATATATCATGGATTCAGTATATGAGGCTTCTTTTTATTCTCTAGGGCTAGTAAAATACCATATAACTCTGAGGTATAAGTACTGCAGGGAGTTCTGAAGTTCAGTGTGTTCTGAAGGGAGCTGTTTGGAGATGATGGAATTTGGCAGTACTGCAGCTTTACCAATTTACTACCTCGTCCTGGATCCATCTGTATATAATTGAGCAAATCTTCTAAACTCAGTGGTGTGGGCCATTATGTATATACCTAATATTGACATTATTCTGGAAGCACTGAATAGTATTATCTTAGTAGTGGTAAATGATGCAAGAAAGCAAGCAGCATCAGCCAAAAAAAAAAAAAAAAAATACACCTCCCATTTCACTTATTCATTCCCTCCAATAGTTTTTTGTCTAGTTCTTCCTTGAAATTATTTAAGTCATCAACTTACAAAATAACAGATGGAAGTTTGTTGCAGTAATCAACCACCCACTGGCTAAAAGCAAACTTCCACACATCTATTCCGCAACCGTCCTTCCTCAATTTGAATTGTGCTCCTCCCCCTGTGTGGTCTGAGCAAGAGGAAGAATCCCATCAGCATTGAGCCTGCTCAATCCATTCAAAGCCTTAAACATCTCAATCAGATCACCTTTCAGGTGCCTAATCTCCTCCAGACTCTGCAATTTGCAGAACTGAAACCTTCCTTGGTAAGAGCACCCCTTTTATTCCGCTCACCAATCTTATTGCCTCTTGTTCCAGTAGCTACATATCCTTCCTAAAATGAGGCCTCCAGACCTATATGCAGTACTCAACATGTGGCCTGACCATTGCCAGCAAAATTCTTGTATATCCCTGACAAAATTCCATGAGCTGTCCTGGCAGCCTATCTGCATTGCTCAGAGAACTTCATAACTGACTGCACAATTACCCCCAGGTCTCTTTCATTTCCACTATCCTGAATGTAGTACCACACAGTTGGTACGTTACTGATACACATATGTAGTATTTTGCATTTGTCCATATCAAACATTAACTGCCATTTCTTAGCCCATCTGCCAAACTTTTCTAGATCCTGTTGCAGCAGTATACCATCATTCCTGTCATCAACCACCCTGCCAACCTTTGTATCATCTGCAAACTTGGACATTACACCTGATATTCTTTCATCACTGATAAATATAGAAAACAACGATGGGCCCAACATCGAACCCTGGGGAAATCCACTAATAACATTAGTCCACGAAGAGCAACTTTAAGGAAGGTTATTCTTTGCCCAATTGTTGAAAATGTCTCCATATGTATTGGAAGCATTTATCATTGCTGAGTTTCCATGCTAGTATCCTGAAGTAGCTGCAAGGTCACTTGATTGAGGTGTTTAAGACTTTGAATGAACTAGGCAAGCTCAATACCAATTGCATTCTTCCTCTTGCAGAGACTACACACGTGAGGTGGCATAAATCTGAATGGAGGAAAAATGATTGCAGGATAGCTGTGCAGAAGTTTGCCTTCAGATAGAGGGTGGATGGAACAAACTTCCATCTGTTGTTATGGAATTCTGTAATTTATAAAAACTCAAGGAAGAACTAGACAAATTATTAGAGGGGATGAACACATGATGTGAGAAGTTTTTTTTTTTTTTTTTGCTGATGTTTTATAATATTTTTGAAAAGCCACTTCTAATATTACATTTTTCACACATGTGAATACAAATATGAAGAAAACAAATCAGATTTGATCTTTGCATAATGGATGTGGAAAGGTATTAGACAACCCTGCTGATAAATTGAACAGGTACTTTTGTACTAGTCTTTACAGACAAAAGAAAGACCCTTCATTTTGAGAGTGAGAATAAGCAGTACAAAATTAGCAATAATAAAATTATTATTATTTATTATTATTATTAGCCATATGGTGCAAGGAAGACTGAGGCTTATGCTGCACCACCCAAAAAAAAATTTCTGCATTACCCTGAATGAGAGAGAAACAGAGTCAGAAGTAGAAGGGAATCACCAAGAAAGCAAGAAAAAGAAGAATGATGATATCCAGTGCAGGGCCCCTGGGTTTGCCAAAGGGGCTCACATCTGATGAAAAATAATTGAAAAATTCATTGAAAAATAATTGAGCCTAAAGGTAAGCATGGCTCAGGCTAATTATCAGAGTATCATCAAATTTGGGAAAGATTCATCCAGATCTGACAATTGCCGGTGTCAACATGTAAAGAAGGTTCTAAGGGTGAAGTGAGCAACTATAAACTGACTTCAGTGGTAAGGAAAATCACAGGAAGCAACTGTAGGGACATTTAGATAGAAATAGAATTCTGAAGGATACACAACACAGTTTCATTAAGAGAAATTCAAGTTATCTATTTGGATTAGCTATTTTGACACAGTTACTCATGAGCTGGATGTAACAATTTCAAGATTTAGATTTTAGCAAAAAATTTTAATCAGTCCTTCACAAAAGGTCCCTCAATTACTCTTTAAGTGGGACCATATTAGGATCATGAGTATGATTCTAAGGTAGATGAGAGGGTGGACACAGGGCAGCAGACAGAGGATTGAGATTAATGGTTACTTTCCAGACAGGTCTAATGTTAACAACTGGATCCCATGTGGATTGGTTCAAGAACCACTGTTATCTCTGATTTTTGATAACTGACATTAACAAATGAATAGAGGGCATAATGTCAAAATTTGCAGGCAATGTCCAGAGTGGGAAAGTGGTTAATAATCAGTGCCATGAACAGTGATTCAGAAAACATGCAGTGGAAAAGTGGGAAACTTACCAGAACAAAGTGATGTCACATACATGTACATTACACAAGTGTAATGCATTACACTGTCATTCACATTCTGTAATGTGCTATAATTATGTAATTAAAATTACATAATTACAAATACAAGCATGTGAATCACAAATCAGAACAACCGATTTAATTCATCCCCTTGCCCTCAAAAAGAAAAAAAAAAAATCACTATTTTTGCTATATTTATAATATCATTTATTTTCAATATACAGCACACACTCTCGATTAACCGGGACACTTCGAGACTCCAAATTAAAAAAAAAGGAAAAAAAAATCAACCAGAAATCAAAAAAAATTCAAGTAATAATTAGAATAGGTATAAACAGATATTTTGTAAGTCGTAAATAAGCGACAAGTGGCATTATAAGTCGTCAGTGGGAGATTGTTGAGGATCAGCAATCCCCAATCCTCAACAGTTGAGGATCCTGCTCAGGTGGCTAACAATCTAAACGAGTATTTTGCATCTACATTCACGCATGAGGAGTTATTCAGGAAGGAGAATGATGTAGGTAAAGTAAACATTGGCAGTGAGCTGGATGATTTTGTAATAACTGAGAGGAAAGTGGAGGAGAGATTGTTGAGGATAAACATAAAAAAGGCACCTGGGGTGGATGGGATCTATCCAGTTATATTAAAGGAGGCAGCAAAGGAAGTAAGCAAACCCCTAGCCATAATTATGAGAGATTCTTTGGACTCAGGGGAGGTACCCATAGACTGGAGGTGTGCAAATGTAACCCCAATTCACAAAGGAGGATCAAAGGCTGACACAAGTAATTATAGACCTGTTAGTTTAACTTCTGTTCCAGGTAAATTAATGGAGGCACTGGTTAAAGAAGCACTGCAGGATCATCTAGACAAGAATTCAGTTATAGCTCAGACGCAGCATGGTTTTGTTAAGGGCAGGTCTTGCCTGACCAATTTGATTGGATACTATGATGTAGTCACAAAAGAACTGGATGCAGGGAATAACTTTGATATTATATATTTGGATCTTAGAAAGGCTTTTGATACTGTTGCACATGGAAGACTGCTGCACAAATTGGAGCAGTGTGGCATTGGAGGCAAATTGCTGCTATGGATAAGGGGATGGTTGAGTGGCAGAAGACAGAGAGTGGTAATCAATGGACACTGCTCAACATGGACTAATGTTATTAGTGGAGTTCCTCAGGGTTCAGTGTTGGGTCTGTTGTTGTTTTCGGTGTTTATGAATGATATTGATGATGGGATATCAAGTTTAATGTCCAAGTTTGCAGATGATACAAAGGTTGGCAGGGTTGTTAAGGACACTACTGACGCTATGCTGCTGCAACAGGATCTGGAAAGGTTGAACAGATGGGCTGAGAGGTGGCAAATGAAGTTTAACATTGACAAATGTAAAGTACTACATATGGGAAACAGTAACCCCAGAGCAACGTATCAACTCTGCGGTACTACACTGACAGTGGTGGAGAATGAAAAGGACCTGGGGGTAATTGTGCAGGCAGATATGAAGTTCTCTGAGCAGTGCAGACGAGCTGCAAGAGTAGCTCATGGTGTCTTGTCAATGATATACAGGAATTTTTCTAGCAGGGATAAGGAGGTGATTATTCCCTTGTATAAAGCAATGGTTAGGCCACATCTTGAGTACTGTATACAGGTCTGGAGGCCTCATTTCAAGAAGGATGTAGAGCTGCTGGAATGGGTACAGAGAAGGGCAACAAGATTAGTGAATGGAACAAAGGGTTGCTCTTACGAAGAAAGGCTTAAGTTTTGCAATTTACAGAGTCTGGAGACTAGGCACCGGTGAGGTGATCTGATAGAGGTGTATAAGGCTTTGAATGGTTTGAGCATGCTCAATGCCAATGGGATTCTTCATCTTGCTCAGAATAATCACCTGAGAGGGCATAAATTCAAATTGAGGAAGGACGGATGTCGGATAGATGTGCGGAAATTTGCCTTTGGCCAGCGGGTGGTTGGTTGGTGGAACCGACTTCCATCACTTGTTGTTGAAGTTGATAGCCTAAACAAATTTAAAGCTCAACTGGACAGGTATTTCGAACGAACGGAAGGGTGAAATGGGAGTGGGTTTCTTTTTTTTGGCTGATGCTGAATAAGCTTGCTTTCTTGCATCATATGCCTCTACTAATGCTAATGCTAATTAGTGTACCTATTATCTTGCAATCCCTGTTATCTTTCCACCCACCGCTCAAAAAACAAAGAGAGAACAAATGTTTAGTTTGTTTTAGTGCGTCGCGTCGATTGTTGTGTTCCATTGCAGCGCAAAGGGGCAAATTTTGTTTTGTTATTTATGTCAGGGATGTCGGAGTATTTTTTATAGTATTTTTTTTTTTTTTTTTGTTTAGAAATTGCGAAAATGATGGGTAAATGCAAGAGTTGCGTTTTCAGTTAAACAAAAACTTGAAATTATCCAAAAGTTTCAAAATGGTGCATCTGTTAAATCATTATAATAAGGATGTATAAAATGGCCAAACATTAACAAGTATCGCACGGAATTCAGATTTGTCAATAATAATATAGTAGCAATATGTTATTAGTCATTCCTGAGTTACATAAAACTCGACAAAGTAAGAAGTCCTGGAATGTATCTCTTATGTCAGGGACTTTTGTATTTTTGGATTAACCGGGAAATCGATTATCCAGGATTTGTTTTTTACCATCTATCCCGGAAAATCGAGTGTCTACTGTTGATGATGTGTATAAATATACATATCATCAACAAAATTAATAACTATTCAAGCAAAAACAAAAGTCGTATTATTGCAACAAAAAGGAATTCTTATAATATTGTGTGTATGTATTTGTCCTTAATTTGACTTTTAAGGTCGTTTTTCCTCTATTGGGCTTGTGAAAGTATATTTCCAGAATTTGCAACTGTAAATTGGTACTGTACTACTCAAATTGGGTTGCAAATTCATAGGCAAAGGGTTAGAGATAGACCAAGAAGCCGATCTGGCCTAAACCTAACGAACAGAATGCTTAACAGATCTGGGAATTATTCTTACAGAAGGCTGTGACATTATGACTAGTGGCAAATGCAAATTCTGCTCCCTACCTACAAGAATTTCTCAGACTCCCTGCAAATTTAACCCCAGGGATGGGGGGGCTCACTTCTTTGGCACACCCTGAGCTGGATATCATCATTCTTCTCTTTCTTTCTCCCCCCCCCCACACACCTCTCAGGGTAACTCGGGAATTTTTTTTTTTTTTTGCTGGTGCACCATAAGCCTCAGGCTTCCTTGCACCATATAGCTAATAATAATAATAAAAACCAACCATCGAGCTTTATGGCTATTCACCCAACCACTGCAAATGAAAGAGGATTTAGAACTTTTATACAGTACATCTATACAAAAACAACCCCAGTCACATCTGGTGAGTATGGGCTTGGCAAACCCAGGGTCCTGAGTTGGATCACCATTCTTATCTTTCTTGGTGATTCCCTTCTACTTCTCACTCACTCACCCACTCTCTCTCTCTCTCTCTTTCTCGGGGTAATTCGGAAATTTTTTTGGTTGGTGCAGCATAAGCCTCAGGCTTCCTTGCACCACATGGCTAATAATAATAATAAAAGTACGTACTTTTGTATAGATGCTACCTACGAACGATTATTGCTAATGCACACACTTTTCTTACCGTAATTACCATGTATCTAAATCAAATTCGCATTCATTTCCGTCGTTTTCACTGTTCATACATATAAGGCAATTTTTTTTCTCACATAAATATTACACAAATGACAAAAAATTTTCATCGTCGTGAAAAAAATTATTGATAATCTGAATTTTGCGGGATGTAGCAGAGCCACCTGAGGGCTTAAAAATGCAAAATTCATTTATTATTACAAATTGCCCGTCCATGCACATACAGTACAGTACATGTATACAGTTTTGGAGACTAAATGCACGGGGTATAATATGTATGGGTTGAAATTAACTATATAATATCGGTGTAAATACACCATAAATTTTAGCCATAAATTTAACTACATAAGTAGTGCAACGGCATCGTTTGATTATATCTCATATTGTGGCAACTTTCACAACGAAATACCAGGTATTGCACTACTACGAATAAATAACGCTTCTCTAGTAGAGGAGACTACTGTTATTTATTCTCAATGGGCACCATCACAGAGACGCGTTTCGGACCTTGTTAGCTCATTCATCGGTGGGCGGGCAGGTACCCTGATAATGCAGCCATGCCATCACGGTTGCGAAGTTAATTCCACAATATGAGATATGCCAAATAGTAATAGTAGTAATAATAATAGTAATAGAGGCATGTGATGCAAGAAAGAAAGCGTATGAGCTTATGTAGCATCAGCCAAAAAAAAAAAAAAATTTCACACCACCATTCATACAACCATTCCCTCTGAATGTTTTTCCAGTTCTTCCTTGAATTTATTTAAGCTATCAACTTCCACGACGACAGATGGAAGTTTGTTCCGACAATTAACCACCTGCTGGCTAAAGGCAAATTTCCGCACATCTATACTACAACAGTCTTTCCTCAATTTGAATTTATGCCCCCTTAAGTTCGTAATCTGAGCAAGTGGAAGTATCCCATCAGAATTCAGAGTGCTCAACCCATACAACCCTTATACACCTCAATTAGATCACCTCGCAGATCATGATAATATTTTGGAGACTAAATGCACAAGGCATAATATGCTATGGGTTGAATTTAACTATGAAATATCGGTTTAAAAACTTCACACTCGTGATGGCATGTCGGCATTATCAGGGTACCTGCCCGCCCACCAATGAATGAACCAACAAGCTTCGAATTACGTCTGCGTGGTGGTGCCCACTGATAATAAATAATAAATAAAAAATAAACACATACACCATAGTTTATCATACATTTAACTACATAAGGTTCTATTCCGCATCTACTTCAGTATCACTTGAGCCTTTCTGGGGTCCATTCCTTCGAATTCGGTTAGGGCCTTCTTCCACTCGTCCTCTATTCTGCATAACACGATCTCGTCTCTTTCCATTCAGCTGCTGCGGGTTGTATTTCCTCTCGCTCTTCCTCCTCTGGTTCGGTGGTAGTATGTTCTTCCTCCTCTGGTTCCATATTCTTTATCTTTTGTAGTTGATCACTCATGTCCTTCTTGATTTTTTCCAAGATTGCAGGAGCTATCAGGCTCTTCGTGACGATGGTTCTTCTCTGGTCCGCTATTCGCTGACCTGAATATCTGGGAATCGTTCCAGCCACTTGGTATGCAGTCTTGCCTTGTAAGTTATCATATCGGTCTACAGCTTCGTTATTTCGTTGTATGCTTGCATGACGTACGTATACATTTCGATGCTCCACTTTATGCGTTGGCGTTTTCTTCTTTCCTTCCTGATCACTAGCGCAGTTGGTCTTGCCCTCCTCTTTTGGTAGCCATAAGGGGGAACAGCGCCACTTCCACCACTGTCTTGCTCGAGAGATAATCTCCAATTTTTCGAACCGATCATTCTGCCTAAGGCCTGAACGCGAGTGACTTTATCCTGCACCACATTCAAGGCAGTATGATTAATATTTGTCTGCGAAATGATCCATCTATGGAGGTGGATCTGTTTAATTTCGGCTTATGTCCGGTGGTAGTTCTCTGGAGTGATACCACTCCCGAGTCCTTGAGTCCTCGGTCCTTTGGTCCTTGAGGTTGTCACAGACATTCTCTGAGATATGCCAGGCAAGCTGTACTTGCTACCTGGGAGTCTAAAACGCTGATGGAACTGATATTTGGGTGACACTCAAGTCACGTGGACCCAATTTCGGCGAAGTCCGGACGATCTGTGACAGCCAAATCCTCTGCTTGCACCTTCACGATGGTGGGACTGTTAGTAATCCTGGATATAACCTCCATGCACAAGCACATGGTGGGTGACCACCCAGGTGTGAACCAACATAAGCAGAGGTCAAGGTGTGGCGCCCACGCCACATGGAGGAATGCAGCCGCTCTATATTACCAGGCAGTACTAGATGGTAGATGACTCTCATCAACCGTTGAAATACCACCACTTTGCTTATTGCAGGCTTGAAGTGGTGGAACCCACGTTTAATCTCTAGAGCAAAGTTCCGGTCAACCCTTCCCTATCTATTCCATCATGCAGTATGATTGATGACTTTTGAGGTTACAATGAACATCGTGGCGAGATCCAATATTCCTTACATTTCGACGGTACAGCTCTAAAACGGTGTTCGCAGGCCGGCCGCTAGTTAGTACACCAGACCGATCCTATTGGTAACTCTCTAGGAGGCTTCCGGTTCAGCTAGTGAACCGGAAGCCTTCTTTCTACATCTACTCTGCCAGATAGTGATATACTGGAGGGAGTCCGAGTAGCGTGTATAAGGGGAGCATTGTCGAGGCCACGTTATGTCAAGGATCTGGGTATATTCTTACCATGTGTACGGCATATCCAAAAATTTCATTACTTCATACACCATGTCCTACCCACTTTTTCTTACTATTGAATACACCATGAATTGTCAAACGAATAGAGCAAGCTTATCTGCGAAAAGATCTAAACCTCCCAAACACTTCCTAATTCATTTCACAAACATACGTGGTCTCAATTCTAATCTCAACGATGTCCATTTCCACTTGCAGTCTGCCAAACCCCATGTACTTTTTCTGACAGAATCACAGTTATCAGTTGATTCAACTACTTCTCATCTCAGATGTCCAAATTATTTGCTGTATGATTCCTTTCGCCTCAGAGGTGGTACTTGTGCATATGTCCGTTCTGATATTCCCTATCAGAGACTTGGCAATTTGGAATCTCCTCTCTTTGTTCTTCTCTGGCTTAAAATCTCTCTACCTCATTGTGTCAAAGTCATCTGTTGTCTCTACCGTTCTCCCAACTCCACTAATCACTTGGAGCTCTTTGACTTCCTCTCTGTACAACTTGACTTTCTCCAGTCCAACTTTCCTAGCAGTGAGGTAATTTTCCTTGGTGATTTTAACGTTCACAACTCCAGCTGGCTTCCGTTTTCTAGTCACACCGACCCAGCAGGTCGAGATGCTGAGGCTTTTGCAATTACTAATGACCTAGCACAGATTGTACATTTACCTACAAGAATACCGGAAAATCCTAATCATACAACCAATACGCTTGATCCTTTTCTCACAAACAACCCTTCTAAGTAGACGGTTGAAGTGAGAGGTCTTTTAGGCACTCAGATCACAACTTGGTGATTGTCTCTTCTCCAATGGAACCTTTATCTCATGGCTATTCCCAACCTCGTGTTGTTTGGCATTACAAGAATGCAAAATGGGATGACCTGCGAGACTTCGTTTCTTCTTTTCCTTGGTCGGATTACTGTTTCAAAATTTCTGATGTAAACCTTTGCTCAGATCGTGTCAGTGAAATTATTCTTGCAGGAATGGAATCCCTTATCCCACACTCCACTTTAAAATCTCGTCCTTTATCTAAACCTTGGTTTTCCAATAAATGTGCTAAGGCTGTCCAAGAGAAGAATGTTGCATATCGTAATTGTTTCCAATTCTTCAGTTTCATTTTCTGCCTACACCAAAGTTCGCAACAATTGTAAAGCAGTTATTAATCAGTCGAAACTAGAGTTTGAACAGGCTAAGAGTAGAAAGCTTGCTTCTTGACTTAATGGTAGCCGAGCATTCTAGTCTCTTGCCAAAGTTATTGGCCGCAACGTTTGTCCATCTCTGCTCCGACCTCTGTCCAAACCAGATGGTACTGTTGTCACTTCAGCCAAGGATAAAGCTGACCTGCTAGCATTACATTTTTCTTCGAGCTCATGTATTAATGATCTTGGTAAAACACCTCCCACCATTCCTAACACGCTCCATTCAATGCCTCCTGTGGTCTTCAGTCAAAAGGATATCAGAAGCATTTTGATAAATCTTGATGCTAAGAAAGCTCCAGGTCCTGATGGTATTTCTCCACTTGTTCTCAAAACTTGTGCTCCTGAACTTACTCCTATTTTTGCCGCCTTTTTTCACTTTCTTATGCCAAAGGTGTTTTTCCTTCTGCCTGGAAATTTGCTCATATCCAGCCAGTTCCTAAAAAGGGTGACAAATCCCTCCCATCCAATTATCGTCCCATTGCAATTACTTCTACTCTTTCTAAAGTAATGGAGAAATCAATTAACCGCCAACTCTTAAACTACCTAGAAACCTTCCGTCTTATCAACGATCGCCAGTATGGATTCCGTCGGTGTCGATCCATTGGTGATAATCTGGCTTTTGTTACCCATTTATGGACAAATTCAAAGGAAAAGTTCGGTGAAACACAAGCAGTTGCTCTTGACATCTCAAAGGCTTTTGATCGTGTTTGGCATAAAGGTCTTCTAAACAAGCTTCCATCTTATGGTTTGCCAACTGTTTTTAGTAATTGGTTATCCAGTTTTCTCTCTGATCGCTCACTGAGGGTGATGGTAGATAGCTCTCTGTCTTCCAATCTCTGTTTTTTCATAATTATAAAGTTTGAAATTAATTTAAAATGGGTAAATTTTAATTAAAAAGTTAAAGAAATTTCCCAAAAGTTGTGCGTAAATTACAAGGTAAATATTGTAACTTCCAAGCTGTATAATGTTCTAATTATGATTAAAATTCTAAAATCTTCTTGAAAGACAGTTTAAACGAGCTTTTATCGGAATTCTAAAGAGAATATAAACCAGCACAGGTGTTTACTAACAATAAAAATCTCAATTGAGATTTCATACTGTTATGAGAACAATCCATTTTTTGTTTTCCTGTATGAAGTTTTCAAGTATAGTTCCAGAAAGTGTTCATTTAGAGCACGGAAAAATATTTGAGCTCCACAGAAATTGACCGGTCATGCTAAGTATGAGTACTTAGCAATAAAATCTAACTTATTTACATAGTTTTGACATGCTACACAGAAAAAAAAAAAAAGTTCAAAAGTAAAATACGAGGAATTTTAATCATACTTTAATCATAACATACAGAGTCACTAAGCTAGTTTTAGTAGAGTTCACACAAAGTTCACATTTTGTCTTTCCAGTGAGAAAAATTTTACACACACATAGCTGAACGAGAATGGTTTGCATTTGAAATTGTATGTTACACGGTCAATGCGGTCCAAATCACCATCATCCCTACTGGCCTGGTTGTGATGTTTTCGACCTCAATGGTGGAACTCCATTTCGCCATCGTTTCTTCTAGGGAGTTTGTCACTATCGGACTGACTTTGTAGATGTTCAACGCCTCTATTAGGCAGCTATGAGGCTTGGAGTCGAATGCCTTGCGGTAATCAATGTACGCCGTGCACATGTTGCGGCACTTCTTGTAGGCTTGCTCCATAACCGCGGCATCTATGGTTAATTGCTCCTTGGATCCTTTCTGCTGTTTGGCCATTATGTTCTGGCTCTCCAAGTGGTCTATTTTCCTGGTTATGCAGCTTGTCAGGAACTTGCACATTGTTGGGAGGCAGGTGATTGGCCTATATTTCGCCGGGTTTTTGTATCTTTAGACTTCAGATGTGATTCCTTGAGTGAGAAACTTCGGGATTGTCTCTGGGGTGCCTTATTATTCAGAACTGCTCTGCCAGGTGCTTGTGTGTGTGCAAGTGAGCTTCTTGTACCAGTAGTTGTGGACGTTTATTCCTGGAGTTCGCCAGTTGTGAGAGTTCTTTATCGTCTGTTTTACTTCTTCGCGAATCTCCCACCTTCTCATTCCTTGTATGTCCTTGGTCTTCTTGCGTTCTATACTTAAGTTCTATACAGGCGGCTTGGCTCTTGTCATACTTTCCTGCTGCATATGTTTCCCACAACTCCTCAATCGTCTTCTGCTTGGGTGGTCCGTTCCCATCTTTCCGAAGACACCTGTAGAAGCCTCTTTGGTCCTCATCAAAGATTCGGTTGTTTATTTTCCTCTGGGAGATCTCTTTGTATCAGCGTAGTCTCTTGCTGAGTGCAAAGAATTCTGCTTCAATGTGTCCCAAGTACTCTCCTATGCTCTGATGTTTTGTCTCGTGGACGCTCTCTCTCTCTTGACGACGTTCATCACTTTTCCAATTTATTTCTTACTGCTATTGCCCCGTTGGTACTGGGTCGATTGGCCTATCTTGATTCTTAATTCTTCTATCTTCTGCTGAAGTCTTCTTTCCCAAGCTGGTGGTTCTTTCTGTTTTCGGTTCTTCTGCTACTGGTCTCTCGTCTCTCTTCCATTAATCCTCGTGGCTGCTACCGCAGCACAATAAACGGCTGTGTGGATGGCCTCCAGTGTTTCAACATTGAAGTCGAGGTAATGCGGTATTATGTGCCGATTGATGTGGTTGACTCTCCACCAGGTTCTATTCAGCCACTGCTTCGGTATCACATGTCTTTGTGGGGTCCATTGCTTAAAAATCTGCTAGGGCCTTCTTTCACTCGTCCTCTATCCTGGATATCACCTTCTCTTTCCACTTCAGCTGCTGTGGTTGTATTTCTTCTTGCTCTACCTCCGGTGGTGGTATGTTCTTCCTCCTCTGGTTCCATATTCTTTGTCCTTTGTAGTTGATCACTTCATTTTTTCCAAGATTGCAGGAGCTATCAGGTTCTTTGTGACAATGGTCCTTCTCTGGTCTGCTATTCGTTGACCTAAATATCCGGGAAACATTCCAGCCACTTGGTATGTAGGTTGTCATATCGGTCTCTAGCTTCGTAGTATGCTTGCATGATGTATTTATTTCGATGCTCCACTTCACGCGTTGGCGTTTTCTCCCTTCCTGGGTGGTCACTAGCACAGGAAGCTTTATTATTAGTCATATGGTGCAAGGAAGCCTGAGCCTTATGCTGCAGCAGTCAGAAAATTTTCTGGACTACCCCGAGAGAGAGAGAGAGAGAGAGAGAGAGAGAGAGAGAGAGAGAGAGAGAGAGAGAGAGAGAGAGAGAGAGAGAGAGAGCCAGAAGTAGAAGGGAATCACAAGAAAGAGATATCCAGCTCAGGACCCTTGGTGTGCCAAGACCATACTTACCAGATGTGAGTCTCTTGGGTTATGCGTGTAGGTAAAGTTTGTGCATTCTGTTGTTGAGATGCATGTTGTCTCGACATAAAAGTTCAGTATCCAGGAGAAACCAATACATAACCCTCGCCTGAGTCTGACCAGCTCAGCAACGTTATGAAAAGAAAGTCCACAAAATTACTGATTAAGCAGGATCGAACCCATCCTTTTCTGCTAAGTGTGAAAAGAATGATTATATTCACTATACTATCAAAAATGCAGCCACATCTCTTAAATATACTGCGCGAGAGGCGTAGAAAGCATAATCGAAAATATATATGAAATGACTCCAGGATACAAATCGGAATAGACAAGTTGCGGTAATAACGTTCCAAGACTGGTGCAAACATGTTTTAATGAGTTGGAAAATAAAGGTAGGCATCATCATCATCATCATCAGCCATTTTCAATCCACTGCAGGATGAAGGCCTCTCCAGCAACTTTCCAGTTCCTTCTGTTTTGAGCACTGGCCATCCATTTACTACCCAAAAACTCATGAATTTCATCTATCCATCTCCGCTTTTGTCTTCCAGGTTTTCTTCTAGCTCCTCTTGGGTACCATTCTGTTATTTTCTTAGTCCATCTGTCATCATGTCTTCGAGCTATGTGTCCTGCCCAAGACCATTTTAGTTCTTTAGTTTTGATAAGAATGTCCTTTACTTGAGTTTGCTGCCTAATCCCTGCTTAATCCATGTGTTTCTCTTCTTATCTAACAGTCTGATTCCCAATATAATTCGTTCCATTCTTCGCTGTGTAGTTCTCAGCTTCTCTTCCATTCTTTTGGTAAGTGCCCAAGTTTCACTTCCATGTCATGGTGGGGAGTATACATTGATTCATTATTTTACGTTTCAGACAAACTGGGATATTGCTCTTCAGTATGTCACTATATTTCCTGAATGCTATCCATCCAAAATTTATTCTTCTCTTGACTTCCAGCCATTTATCATTATTACAGCTAATCAGGTGTCCCAGATAAGTATATGACTCCACCTTTTCAATTACTGCTCCTTCAATCATTATTTCCCTTTCCGTGGCATACTTGTTCATCATTACTTCTGTTTTAGCCATATTCAACTGTGCATAACTGATTAAGATTTTCCTTTAATTCTTTGGGATCGCGGCTTATAATCACAATGTCATCTGCAAATCGTAAATGGTTTAGGTACTCTCCGTTCACATTGACTCCTTTCTGCGACCAGTCTAATCTTCTGAAAGCTTCCTCAAGGGCAGCACTAAACAGCTTCGGAGATATTGTGTCTCCTTGTCGAACTCCTTTGTCGATTTGAAATTTGCTACTTTGTCTAGTCTAATAAAGGAGGTAGCACTCGCATATATTTTCTTCAAAATCATAATATATGGGGTATCTATGCCTTGTCTTTCCAGTGCCCGAAACATTGCTTTATGCTGTATGGAGTCAAATGTCTCCATAATCCACAAATGCCAGGCATAATAGTGTTTTATATTCATTTGCTTTCTCCATTAGCTGTGATATTACGTGAAGGTGATCCATAGTTGAGAATCCTGTCCTACAGCCAGCTTGCTCTTTCGGTTGATTCTCATCAAGTATTCTTTCTCAAAGGTAGTAGTAGCATTATTATTATTAAAGGTATATTATGAAAGAAAGCAAGTGTATGGGCCTATGTAGCATCAGCCAAAAAAAAAAAAAAAAAAAAAAAAAAAAACACAATTTCACGCAACCATTCCCTCTAAAAATTTGTCCGGTTCCTCCTTGCATTTATTTTCGTTATCAACTTTCATGACGGAAGTTTGTTCTAGCATTGTAATACCTGCTGGCTAAAGGCAAATTTCCTCACATCTTTTCAACAATTGTCTTTCCTCCATTTGAATTTATGCAACCTCAGGCTCATAATCTTAGCAAGCGGAAGAATCCCATTAGAATTCAGCATGCTCAACCCAACCCATTTAAGGCCTTATGCACCCCAATCAGATTACCTCCCAGGTGCCATCTCCAGATGCTGCCATTTGTAGAACTTGAGGCTTTCTTGATAAGAGGACCCCTTCTTCCCCTCACGGATCATGTGCCCTTCTCTGCACATGCTCAGGCAACTCCATATCCTTCCGAAAATGAGGTTTCCAGACCTGTACTCATGGCGTTGCCTGATCAATGCTTTATACAAAGGAATAATTAGAGCTGTATAAGGCCTTAAATGGGTTGAGCAATCTGAATGCTGATGGGATTCTTTCCCTTGCTCAGGCTGAGACAGTTTCAAATTGAGTAAAGATAGTTGTAGAATAGATGTGCAGAAATTTGCCTTTAGCCGGTAGGTAGTTGATTGGTGGAACAGGCTTCCATTTTTTGTTGTGGAAGCTAATAGCCTAAATAAATTTAAGGCTGAGCTGGACAGGCATTTGGAATGAATGCAGAAGTGAAATGGTAAGTTCTTTCTTGCTGATGCTGCATAAGCTTTCTTTCTTGCATTGTATGCCTCTACTAATGCTAATGATAATAATAATCTCCTTTGCACTAGTAGCAAAATTCCTGTATATCATTGAGAAAACCCCAAGACCTGCCCTGGCAGGGTGTCTGCATTGCTCAAAAAACTTCAGATCACAATCACTACCACATCGTTTACATTTTCTACCACCCTAACTGTAGTACCACAGTCGGTACGTTTCTCTGGGGTTACTTCTACCCATATGCAGTACTTTGCATTTGTCAACGTTGAACTTGAGTTGCCACTTCTCAGCCCATTTGCCCAAATTTTCTAGATTGTTTCAGTAGCACATTTCCATTAACAAACCTCCAACTTTTGTATCTGGAAACTTTGACACTAAGCCTGATATACCTTCATTGATAATATACAAAATAATGGGCCCAACATCTACCCCTGTAGGACTCCACAAATAACATTAGTCCACAAAGAGCAGCGTCCATTGATTATCAGTCTTCTCTCACTTAACCACCCTTTTATCCATTGTAAACTCACTCTTAATACCATACTGCTGAAACTTGTACAGTAATCTTCCATGCACAAATGTCAAAAGCTTTCCTGAAATCCAAGTATATATCAAAATTATTTTTTGAATCCAGTTCATTTGTAACCACATCATAGTATCCAAATTTGCCAGACCATACTTCCATCAACAAACCCATGCTGTGTGTGAATTATTGCTGCAGTCTTGTCTAGATGATTCTGCAATGCATATTTAACAAGCGGCCCCATTATTTTACCGGGAACAGAAGTTAAACTAACTGGTCTGTAATTACCCGTCACTGTTAGGTCCACCTTTGTGAATTGGGATTTGCATCTGTAGGGAGGGCAGATGTGCAAATGTATCGTTGTTTGTTATTTGGTTTTTAGGAGCATTAGCAACTAAGGCCATATTGCTCCGGGAATATGCGGTGGTCATTCCCTTGACCATTCCGCATCCTCCGTATTTGGTGGTGACGGGCTCGGACCCCGGTCTAATCAAGAAGCGTGTGCTACGCACTGCTGCTCCTTCCCACCTGGTTACGGAGGCACCCTGCAAATGTATCATGAGTATCAGGATGCTCTCATAATAATGGCTAAGGGTTTGCTAATTTCCCTCACTGCCTCCTTCATTATAATTGGATATATTCCATCTGCCCCAGGTGCCTTTTTTGTTTTAACTTCAACTATTTCCCCCCCACATTGCTCTCCTTTACTAGAAAAATCATTCAGTTCCCTGCTAAAAGAGTTTAGTAAACTTCTATCCTCTCCTTCCTTACAGGATTCTTCATGTGAATATAGATGCAAAATTTGAGATTCTAAATTAAAATCTCTAAAATATGTTTACTAGGTAAAGTTTGTTTTTTAGAAAAACAATTAAAAATAAATCCTTTCTTAAAGTCAGCTTCAGAATTGCACATATTGTAAGCGTAAACCGTTTTCTGAAGGCAGCATCAATGATCTAAAAATTGCAGAAGAAATGTTCAGAAAAATTCATAGTCAAGGAATACTATGACAAGATTTTATTTTAGCCAGTGAGTTTTAAATCACTGCAATAAGTTATCTGCATGGGTGGTTGAGGCTGATGCTTGGGAAAATTTCAGAGATAAGTAGGACAGTTACCTATGGGAGGAGGGAAATGCATAGGTTGTCAATTTCCTCTTCTATTATTTTGCTCTTTTCCTTTTTTCGGTTAGTGCAGCATAAGCCTCAGGCTTCCTTGCACAAAAGAGTTGGCTGTAGCATGTTCATGAAAAACAAACAAGAATTTATATTTTTTAATGAATTGGAAAAAAAAAGTCTCGTTTAATTCTCAACTGGGAGAAGGCGCCTCCGTAGCCAGGTGGGAAGGAGCAGCAGTTCATAGCACACGCTTCTTGATTAGACCGGGAGTTTGAGCCAGTCATCACCAAATACGGAGGATGCGGAAAGGTCAGGGAATGACCACCGCATATCCCGGAGCAATATGGCCTTAGTTGCTAATGCTCCTAAAAAAAAACAAAAAAAAAAAAAACAAACAACCGGAAGAGGTTAATGTGACTACTGATGGTTCAAAAAATATCAATGGAACAGGTATCAGATTGATTGGAAAAATTAATTACAAGATGGAAGAAATAAAACCAGAAGCATTAATATCAAAGGTGCTGAACTGCACCTTTGACATTAATGTTAATAATTAACAGCTGATACAATTAACAGTTGTTAATTACTTAAGATCGAGTGCTTTGAATCGTTTACTTTCAAAATTATATTGATGCAGAGTGTAAAGACGTTGTTGATCACACAGCAGTAAGGTGGCTAAAGCAGAGGAAAAGTATTATGCAGATTTTAAAAACTGTGTAACGAAATAAAATTTTTTATGAGAGAACAAATATGGGCAGCCCCCAGAATTTAATGATCTGAACTGGATTTGGAAACTTTTTTGGATGGCATAATAGAACACCTCATATTAAGTTACAAGGAAGAATGAAAGTTGTGAAATGTTCTTTGATGCCAAATCATTTAAAGCAAAATCAGTACTTTTTTTTCAACTCAAATTGAACTGGGTAATTTTGGTAAGTTCAATTACTGCCAAGAATTGTTTGAATTAGATATATTTAGAAATGCAATAACACCACTTGTTGGTATTTATGAAATCTGCACTTCTTGATGCAGATAAAGACATTTGAACATTTGTCAATTCTAAATAATTCAAGCAAGCAGAAATGCAATATATTAGCATATTTTCTAGTTTCCTGATCACTGGAATATTTAATTGAACAAAAACACATAAAACAGTTTCACATCAGGTTATTTGTCTCTTAAACACAACAGCCCCAACCCATGCAGTGGTAGTTACTGTGTTCTCAATGTAAGATGAGTGGAACACTTAAAACCAGATTACAAAACTTCTAAAATCACAAAACCTGAATGTTTCAACCTTTAATTAGTGTTACTGAATGCTGCACTCCTTGCATACTGCACATCACTAATTAATATTAGAAAAATAAATCACAAATACATAATGGTTTATGAAACAGCCTTTATTACCACACAAATGCTATTACAGCATTAGCATTGGACATGGCAAGAGGCATTAACACTGTTACCTTGGTTATCAAAACAATAAAAACAAGGTTATTTTCAGTATGAAGTGTGGCAGAAATGTTCAATTTCTCAGAAACTTGTATCACAACAGAGGTCTCACAGTAAACAATCTTAAAAGAAAAGCAGCTTTTTATTACACACACACACACACACACACACACACACACGCACACACAAAAAACAATAAATAACCACTAGAATTATTTACATTACAAGGCACATTCTAAGTAGAATCAACAAAACCCACTTTACCACATCTTTAACTACATTGGAAATTTCTTTTTTAAATTATAGCTACTATTAAACCTACAGAACAAGCATAGTCTGGATATGCATTTTTTATTTTTAACTTTTATTTTTTGAGCAAAACCATTACATGACAAAAAAGTTGGGAATCATTCTACAACATACTGAAAACACAAATTACACTTGCTCACTCTTTTAACGAATCCTCAATGCTTATCTTGTATGCATAATCCTCACTATGTATCTAAGGCAATCATTTCATATATCAATTTGCTGATCAAGGCAACAAAAGCTCAGATCAAATACAGTTCTCATGCGTCAGTAGGCATAGTTTAGGTTGGGGGAACAGTAGTTTCATGCTGTTTTTCTACAGTGCATTTTAATTGAACATTCTGGCTGTTGCTCAGAAATACCATTGGGATAAATAGCCTATGTGGTCATTAAACCTTATGTAGTACCATTAATCATTTGTGCATTTTTAGTGACTGTAACCTCAGATTTTTTCCCTGAAGCACTGTTAGAGCGAGGTCTAGACAAACGTGTATCTCGTTGTTCCTTGGCAAGACCCAAAGCAGGACCATTTGGCTTAGACACAGGATTTTCCTCCCCATTAGTGTTATTATCACCAGGAGCAGAAAAGCCATTGTATCTTTTGTCATTAGAGGCTTGAATTCTTCCAACATCTCTAGGCTCTGAATATCTCCTGTCTGAACCTCTCCACCTATCATATCCACTTGGTTCAGCACCGTATCTACCATATCGTCTCCTACGTCTACGGCGATTCTGTGAGCCTTCCACTGATGAAACACTCTCTAATTTAAAAAAAATAAGGAAAAAGAAGGTTCAATGTTGAAAGCAAATGAATGGCAAGTTTCATATTATCCATAAAAACTGAATGGATAAAGATATGGTACCAAAATTTTATTTTATCTGGTAAAATACAAAATATTGAGATTTTTTACAAACAGGTATATACAGGGTGTCTCAAAAATATTGGTACAAATGTTTAGGGGAGGTAGGTAACATCTAAAGGAATGTGAATTGCATAGGAACCCATAACCGGAAATGTCACCGTAAGTCAGTAAACGGCGCTGTTTATCAGTTTGAAAGAGGGAAAATTTCTGGTTTACTCATTCAAGCAGTAGTCGCCGCACGAAGAGCATGCATCGATATATGAACTGTGAGTTGGCAGACATGCACCGTAGTGTACGGATAAGCAGAGGGCCCACACATGGCACAACATCGCTTCACAATAAATGTGTGGACAGGTATGGTCGGTGATTGCTTAGCCGGCCCATACCTGTTACCATGCCGCACGAACTCCGTTAATTATCGGATCTTTCTTGAACAAGTTCTACCAGGGTTACTTGATGATGTTCCAGCAAATGTGAGACGCAACATTTGGTTTCAACATGACGGGGCGCCTGCCCATTATGGAAGGTGTGTTCGTGACCATTTGAACAGGCGTTTTGGGCGTCGATGGATTGGCCGTGGTGGACCCGTTGCCTGGCCCCCACGCTCACCTAATTTACCGAGCCTTGATTTATTTCTGTGGGGGGGGGCCCCTCAAATCTATCGTATATGAATCGCCTGTGGAGACGGAAATGGATCTCGTGGCGAGACTCGTCTGCGCTGCTGCTACTGTCAAAAAAACTCCTGGTGTGTTCGACCGTGTCCACCAATCCATGCTGCTTCGGTCTCACGCATGCAACACGTCTCATGGTGGAACCTTCGAGCATCTGTTGTAACATCATGAAATGCATCCATCTCGTACTCCATTGTTAATATTATGTCAAATAAATGTATGTCACTAATTACTGTCTTGTGTCATTTCTGCTTCTTGTGCCTCTGCTACTACTTTCCCGTGACATTTCCGGTTATGGGTTCCTATGCGATTCACATTCCTTTAGATGTTACCTACCTCCTCTAAACATTTGTATCAATATTTTTGAGACACCCTGTATATGGGGTTTGATCAAAACATATACAAAATGTGTTATAACTTAACAAACTTAACTTTTAGAAATTACAATGTTTCTTTCTTGCAATCAACTGTTTTTTGTAACTGTAGGTAAATAAGCACAGCACAAGTTTCAGAAAACAATGTTATATGCATTTCTGTTGTTTAAAGATTTCTGTATATTTTGCTAAGTAAATATCAATTAACATCAGCTTTAAAAATTAAACAATGCAATTTAAGTAATAAGATTATGATAATGTTATCTATCTATTGTAGAATATATACACAACTTATCTTTGATAGATTGTAATATCTTTATTATTACTCTGTGAGCACACAGCTTAATGTTAACGAGTGAGCTCTTGACAACAATGAGAATGAAACCTATCTGCATATGCAAGGGGAAGGAAAATTTATGACAGTAAATTTTAATGGTTCTATATACAGGCAGTACCTGTTTTACGAGTTTTTTTTAATCAAGTACCAGCAAAATCGAAAATATGAACATTAATTGCAAAAAAAAAAAAAAAAAGAATGTTCATTCTTTTCATTCAAAATTCAAAAGTTCATTCAAAAAAGAACATTCATAAATACTGCATTTCAAACCACACGTTTAGCTATACAATACAGTGCACACTGCTTTATGATATTAATCCATTCCAGAGACCACGGTATCGTAAAAATATTGTAATGTGAACCCAATAAAATGTTTTTTTTGGTAATTCGTTGCATGACCTCGGAAGTTGAAATTTTCGTTATATAACTCTCTCAAAGGTTGTTTTTATAGCGTAAACTGTATTAATTACCAATTCAAATCATTAAAATGCACTACACTTTCATCGTTATCATATGTTCTGTTATTAGAATCAATTTTGAACAGCTTTGTGATATTTTTCTAAAGCACATTTCTGGAGGTCACTACCATAAAACAATAAAAACAATTTGCACTTTCCGGTTTATTGGGGTTTTATGTTACTGCAAACAATTATAAATGGGTAGTAAACTCGATCTTATTGCATTTGCGAAAATACTGATAGCTGGAATTGTGTAGTTTTTTACATTATTATGGCGAAATGCGTCTCCCCTTTACTGAAATCTTCAATCTTATAAAAAACAAATAAATTTTCACAATCTTCTCTTCATTCCTTTTTTAAAGCTTCATAAACTTGTTACTCCGTGCAAATTGTGTTAGTTGCAATTTACATATTCTGCTAAAAGCTTATGCAATTTATAAAGAAAAGGAAAGATTATCTTGGAAATAAACACCTCTTGAATCATTTCTGAAGAATACGACTCCTTGTGCAAGAAAGGTGGTACTTGTGTATATGTCCGTTCTGATATTCCCTGTCAGAGACCTGGCAATTTGGAATCTCCTCTCTTTGATCTTCTCTGGCTTAAAATCTCTCTACCTCATTGTGTCAAATTCATCTGTTGTCTCTACCGTTCTCCCAACTCCACTAATCACTTGGAGCTCTTTGCAAATTGACTTTCTCCAGTCCATCTTTCCTAACAGTGAGGCAATTTTCCTTGGTGATTTTAATGTTCACAACTCCAGCTGGCTTCCGTTTTCTAGTCACACTGACCCAGCAGGTCGAGATGCTGAGGCTTTTGCAATTACTAATGACCTAGCACAGATTGTTCATTTACCTACAAGAATACCGGACAATCCTAATCATACAGCCAATACACTTGATCTTTTTCTCACAAACAAACCTTCTAAGTACACAGTCGAAGTGAGAGGTCCTTTAGGCACTTCACAGATCACAACTTGATTGTCTCTTCTCCAATGGAACCTTTATCTCATGGCTATTCCCAACCTCATGTTGTTTGGCCTTACAAGAATGCAAAATGGGATGACCTGCGAGACTTCTTTTCCTTGGTCAGATTACTGTTTCAAAACTTCTCATGTCAACGTTTGTCCAGATCGTGTCAGTGAAATTATTCTTGCAGGAATGGAATCCTTTATCCCACACTTCACTTTAAAAACTCGTCCCTTATCTAAACCTTGGTTTTCCAATAAATGTGCTAAGGCTGTTCAAGAGAAGAATGTTGTATATCGTAATTGGCTTGTTTCTAATTCTTCAGTTTCATTTTTTGCCTACACCAAAGCTCGCAACAATTGTAAAGTAGTTATTAACCAGTCCAAACTAGAGTTTGAACAGGCTAAGAGTAGAAAACTAGCTTCTTGCCCTAATGGTAGCTGAGCATTCTGGTCTCTTGCCAAAGCTATTGGCCGCAACTTTTGCCCATCTCTTTTTTGTTTTGTTTCTTTGGTTTTTAGGAGCATTAGGCCATATTGCTCCGGAATATGCGGTTCCCTGACCTTTCCGCATCCTCCGTGTTTGGTGGTGACGGGCTCGAATCCCGGTCTAATCAAGAAGCGTGTGCTACGCACTGCTGCTCCTTCTCACCTGGCTACGGAAGCGCCTGGCCCATCTCTGCTCCCACCTCTGTCCAAATTAGATGGTTCTGTTGTCACTTCAGCCAAGAATAAAGCTGACCTGCTAGCATCCGATTTTTCTTTCAACTCATGCATTAACGGTCTTGGTAAAACACCTCCCACCATTCCTAACACACTCCATTCAATGCCTCCTGTTGTCTTCCGTCAAAAGCATATCAGAAGGATTTTGATGAATCTTGATGCTAAGAAAGGTCCAGGTCCTGATGGTATTTCTCCACTTGTTCTCAAAACCTGTGCTCCTTAACTTACTCCTATTCTTTGCCGCCTTTTTTCACTTTCTTATTCCAAAGGTGTTTTTCCTTCTGCTTGGAAATTTGCTCATATCCAGCCAGTTCCTAAAAAGGGTGGCAAATCCCTATCATCCAATTATCGTCCCATCGCAATTACTTCTACTCTTTCTAAAGTAATGGAGAAATCAATTAACCACCAACTCTTAAACTACCTAGAAACCTTCCGTCTGATCAACGATCGCCAGTATGGATTCCGTCAGTGTTGATCCACTGGTGATATTCTGGCTTATGTTATCCATTTATGGACTAATTCAATGGCAAGGTTCGGTGAAACACAAGTAGTTGCTCTTGACATCTCAAAGGCTTTTGATCGTGTTTGGCATAAAGGTCTTCTAAACAAGCTTCCATCTTATGGTTTGCCAACTGTTTTTAGTAATTGGTTATCCAGTTTTCTCTCTGATCGCTCACTGAGGGTGATGGTAGATGGTTCTCAGTCTTCTAACTTCTCCACTAATGCCGGTGTTCCCCAAGGTTCAGTTCTTTCCACCACTTTTTTCGTTTTGTATATTAATGACCTTCTTCCATTGATTGGAAATCCTATCCATAGTTTTGCCGATGATAGCACATTGCATTCCACTTTCCATTTTGAGAAACCCTGTCCTGCTCAATCAGCTTCAACTTCTCGAAAATCTGCTACCGATTCCTTAAATGTTGATCATCAGGTAATTCTCCAGTGGGGCAAAGACAACTTAGTTGATTTCAACCCTTCTAAAACTCAGTCTTGTCTTATATCTTGCAAAAAGGATTCTTCTGCTCCTATGCTTATCTTTAGTGACACTCCGATTTCTTGGTAAAATGATATATCTCTTTTGGGGATTACCCTGACTTCTAATCTCTCTTGGCACAAGCACATTACAAATACTGCTTCCTTTGCATTTAAAAAACTTGGTTTTCTCTTTCGCTCTCAGCATTACTTTTCTTCCAAATAGCTGCTCACTCTGTATAAATCGCAAATCCTCCCTGCCATGGAATATTGTTCCCACATCTGGGGTGGTGCCCCCAAAACCTCTCTCAGGCTTCTTGATTCCATTCAGAAGAGGCCAGTTAGGTTAATTAATGATTCATCTCTAACAGAGTCTCTCCACTCGCTTTCTCACAGACGTATTGTTTCTGCTGCATGCCTCTTCTACAGATACTTCCATGGGCACTATTCTTCTGAATTGGCTTCTATAATTCCCGCTCTCTCTTTCAAAACAGTCCGAACACGTGCCGCCACCAGCCAACATCCATTTACGGTCCAACTTCAAACCCACAGAACCAACTTTTCATCTTCCTCATTTATTCATTCAACTGCCGTTTTCTGGAACAACCTTCCTTCATACGTATTTCCTGAAAATTGCAATCTACAGAAGTTCAAGTCCAATGTCAACAAATATCTTATTTCGTCTTCTCAACCTCCAACCCAAGCACGGTTCTAAGTATTATAGGTTCTAATACCTCTCGTGTTTGGGGTTCACATAAAAAAAAAAAAAAAAAAAAAAATGATAAGACAAAATTTGCATTTGCTCTGCTGTAAGCATTAAGATCATTGCATGCTAAGCAAATTAAATCCTGCTTGACACACACACACACACAAAAACAAATGAGTGTGCATTTAGTCTATGATGTTAGTTAAAGAATAAACATTCTTTAACAAGAATAAACATTCTTTAATATTTGTAAGTCATTAATAATTTATTATTATAAATTGCTTGATTTTACAGGCTATGTTTTCATTTCTTTGGTTAAGTCAACCTTTGTTTAAACTTATGTTTAGCTAACTAATTTCATTGTTGAAACGTAACGCCTATTTTTAACATCATGTCTATGGAAAATAAATTCATGCTTTACGAGCGCACGATAAGAATGAAGTAACTCGTAAAGTCAGGAACTACCTGTATTTGTACATTTAGAATGCTAAAATTTAGTGCACATTTATAAAATGGATTATACTGAGTTTCAGTGTAATAATTGTTAAATGAGATGTTGTCTGATGATAAGCATAAAAAAAAAAAAAAAGTCTGCAAGTTTTTTTGAAGCTTGTTAAGGATTTGATTGAATGGGAAAACACAGAGTGAGTGTAAATGGAAACTGCTTTTCCCAGATTAATGTTATTAGTAGTCATGCAGTACTGGACCCTAATATTGATAAATGTAAGTTACTCCACATGGGGAACAATAATGAGATGATTATCCCACTGTATAAGGCAAACAAAAGGGTACTTTCATGAAAGGGAAAAAAAAAAAAAAAAAAAGAATCAGCAAATTGCAGCACCTGAAGACTCCTATGAAAAACCAAATTGAAGAAGGCTGGTCGCAGGATTGTTGTGTGGAAATTTGCTTTCATCTGGTTAGTAGCTGATTAATATTATTAGTGATGTGTGTGTGATGCAAGAAGGCTGGCTTATACAGCATCAGCAAAAAAAAAAAAAAAAAAAATCCATTTCACCCATCCATCTCCTCCAATAGTTTACTTCTTCCTTCAATTTATTCAAACCATCCACTTCCACAATGGATGAAAGCTTGTTCCAGCAATCAACCACCCACTGGCTGAAGGCAAACTTCTGTACTAATCTGCAAACATCATTCCTCAATTTGAATTCATAACCACTCATGTGCATAATCTAAGAAAAAGGAAAATCTTATCAGCAATGAGTTGCCGTTCAAAGCCACAAACACCTGGAAGGTGCTCTCCAGACACTGCAATTTGCAAAAATGAAGCCTTTCTTGATAAGAGTACCACTTTGTTCCCCTTTGTTCCCGTCAATCTTGTTGCTTTCATCTATCCCATTCCAACAGCTCTACATCCTTCCAAAATGAGGCCTCCAGACCTGTAATACAGTATTCAACATGTGGCCCGAACATTGCCTTATATAATGGGATAATCACCTCCTTATCCCTGCTAGCAAAAATTGCTGTATATCACTACAAACCAGCTTGCACTGCTCAGAGACCTTTATATCTGACTGCACAATTACCCTCCAAGACACTTATCATCTACTATACTGAGTGTAGCATCACATATTACTCTGGATTTACTGTTTTACTCATATGTATTTAGTACCTTGCATTTGTCAACGTGAAGTGCTATTTCTCAGCCTATCCTGCATAAATTTTCTAGATTTTGTTGCAGCAGCATAACTTTATTACTGTCATTAACTACCCTACCAACCTTTATATCATCTGCAAACTTGGAAAAGATGTTCAATTGTTCTAGATGTGTGTATTGTGAATAAATTAAATTAAGGGAGAAATGGATTAACTATTAGAAGGGACTTGGGATTTTTTTTTTTGGGTGGAGCTGTATAAGCTTGCTTCCTTGAATCATTTATCACCATTCATACTAAATTTAATGAATTTGAACACTATTGTTAGGACTACTAATTCAGAACATAATAGGACAAACAGAACTTGTCATAATTAGAAATAAGGGATAATTTTTCTACTGGCATATTACCATTAGGAGAACCATACGATGCAAACTTATGCAGCATAAGCCTAAACAAAATACACCCATTTCACTCCAAATGCTTTTTCAGCTCAGCCTTAAATTTATTTAAGCTATCAACTTCCACAACAGGAGTGGAAGTCTGTTCCAGCAATCAACTACCTGCTGGCTAAAGGCACATTTCCACACATCTATTATTAAACTGTCTTTCCTCAATTTGAATATATGCCCTCTCAGGTGATTATTCTGAGCAAGAGGAAGAATCCCATCAGCATTCAGCTTGCTCATTCCATTCAAGGCCTTATTCACCTCAATCAGATCACCTTGCAGGTGCCTATTCTCCAGGCGCTGCAATTTGCAGACTTCAGCCTATCTTGATAAGAGCACCCCTTTGTTCCCCTCACCAATCTTGCTGCCCTTCTTTGTACTCATTCTAGCAACTCTACATCCTTCCTAAAATGAGGCCTCTGGTCCTGTACGCATTATTCAAGGTGTGGCCTGACCATTGCCTTGTACAATGGGATAATCACCTCCTTGTACCTGTTAGCAAAATTCCTATATATCATTGACAACACTCCATGACCTGCTCTGGCAGCCCATCTGCACTGTCAGCAAACTTCATATCTGACTGCACAATTATCCCCAGGTCTTTTTAACTTCACTTCCCTGAGTACCACAGAGTTGGTACATTGCTACCCATATGCAGTACTTTTCATTTGTCAACGTTAAACTTCAGTTGCCTCTTCTCAGCCCACCTGCTCAACTTATCAAGATCCAGTTGCAGAAGCACACTATCATTACTGTCATTAACAACCCTGCCAACCTTTGTATCATCTGCAAATTTGGACATTAAGCCTGATATACCCTCATCAATATTACTGATGAAAACCCAAAACAACAATGGGCTCAGCACCGAACCCTGGGGAACTCCACTAATAACATTGACATTAGTCCATGAAGAGCAGTCGTCTGCACTGATTACCACTCGCTGTCATCTCTCACTCAACCATCTCTTTATCCATTCTAGCAACTTGCCCTTAATGCCATACCACCCAAATTTGTACAGCAGTCTTCCATGTACAACAGTATCAAAGCATTCCTGAAATTCAAGTATATAATATCAAAATTATTTTTTGTATTCAGTTCATTTGCCACATCATAGTATTCAATCAAATTGGTCAGACAAGACCTCCCTTTAACAAACCCATGCGGTGTCTTAACTACTACTGCAGTCTTCTCTAGATGATCCTGCAATGCTTCTTTTACCAGTGATTCCATTATTTTCCCCAAAATAGAAGTTAAATTAACAGGTCTATAGTTACTTGTGTCACCTTTTGAACCCCCCCCCTCTGTGAATTGGGGATACATTTGTGCACCTCCAGTCCATGGGGACCTACCCTAAGTCTAAGGAAACTCTCATAATTATGGCTAAGGGTTTGCTTACTTCCTTTGATGCCTCCTTTAATATAACTGGATAGATCCCATCCACCTCAGGCACCTTCCTTATATTCAACTTCAACAATTTCTCGTCCACTTTACTCTCAGTTATTACAAAATCACTTAGCTCTCCGTTAGAGTTTGATAAGATTCTGGCATTCTTTTCCTTGAATAACTCCTCATGTGTGGATGTAGATGCAAAATACTCATTCAGTTTATCAGCTACATGAGCTTGACCATCAACAATTCAAACATTATGTTAAATGGACCAATCTGATTCATCCCTTTCCTTTTAGAGTTTACATAAATAAAGAACTCTTTGCTGTTTTTCTTTGCATCCTTTGCCAATATTTCTGGTAATCTGCCTTCGCCTACCTAACTTCCTTTGTGACTTGATCACAGACCAGCTTATTCAATCAATCACAGAAGCCTATCTGCCATAGGCTTCTGTGTTGCCTATATGCATCCCATGCATTTTTCTTCTCTGCCACGAGCCAATTCATCTGATATCCATTTAGGCCTAAACTTCGAAGAGTATTTCTTAGTTGGTATGAACAGCCTAGTAGCCTCCATGGTTAAGTCCTTGAAGGCTTCCCATTTAGAATTCAACGTTGGTAACAATCATCAGTTGATCCCACTGTATAGAAATTAAAAACTGTCTGAGATCACTGTAGTCACTTTTACGAAAGCAAAAGCCCTTCCCTTTACCCTTGATGGTAGTGACATCTATAAGTAAATCCCACAGCAGTACACTGTGATCACTGTCATCCAGTGGTTGCTTTATCTGCAATTTCTTAATGTGCAAATAATCAGATCAAGATTATTACTCCCTCTGGTTGCCTCTCAAACATGTTCTAGAAAACAGTCATCCAATAAATCAAAAGTCTTGCTAGTGTGCAAGTCACCAACCCATAAGTCAATATCTGGAAAGTTAAAATCCCCCATTATAAGACATTCTGATTTACTGACCCACTCTATTTCTCTGCACAAATGCTCATTGTACTCATCAGATTCATTAGGCTTATAACACAAACACACACCAACTCTCATTTTCCCTTTCCCAGTGCTTAGGTTACACCACATTGACTCAACATTGCATTGTCTAACAAGGTCAACTGGATGCACTTCCTTAGATCTTGTGTTTCTTATTAACTAACAGCATAACCCCTCCTCCCTTCCTGTCCTGTTTATCCTTTTTTGTACACATTGTACTCCCCAAATTCCAAATTTGCTCTGCTTATATATCTGTGACACCACATCTCTGATATCCCAACAATATACACCTTTGATGTCTTGACCAGCACTTCAAACTCATCAAATTTATTAATTATACTTCTAGCATTGTTGTACATCCAAGTATATATGCACCTGTTCTTACCCTTAGCTATCCTAACACCGCCCATGTATTTACTTGCTTCACTATGATTTCCAGCAGTCCTGGAAATTCCAGCAACTTGCTTTCCAGGCTGCTGCTTATTCCAATAGAAGCAGCACAAGAATCACTTTCACCTCTGCCTGCAGCCACTGTTAATCTTTTAGTCTGTGTATCCCCTGCAAGCTAGCAGTTTTCTGACCCACCTAACACTGCCTTGATAGCATATAATATATTTAGGAAGGACGGGAAGATAGAAAATTCAAGTTAGACAGTTGGAATCAAAGAAAAAAGAATGGGATCATGTTAGAATATGTTAGAATATTGCAGAGAGTATGATGAAAGCTTCAACAAGCAAGTTTTAATGTCTATGGGCAATTTAAATTTGCTCCTTATTGAAACAAGATAATACAACTCAAAATGGGCGGGAGTGGAGGGAGATAAAATGTTTTAAATCAACTATATTATTTGTATCAGTATATTAGGGAGAAAGTATTATGGGTATGAATATTTTAAACTGATCATCGTTATTTTCATTTCATATTTTTCATTTTCCCTTGCTCCCACTCCAATCACTGAGAGATACAACTCACAATGGGTGAGGGAATTCTTAAAATCAATTAGATTATTTGTATCTGTACAAGTTGTTTGGCTAATATTTTATGGCACATTGGGAACTAAGGCATAGACATTCCATACATTATGATTTTGCAGAAAATATATGAGAATGCTATAAAGACAGGAGCAAATTTAAAATTGAGACAGCAGTTTGACGAGGAGACCCAATAAGCCATGATCGCAAAAAATTAGAGGAAAATCTTTATCAGTTATGTAGAGTTAGTAAGGATTTTTGACCAAAGATGAATATGGTTAAAACAAAAGTAATGATGAACATGTGTGCCACAGGAAGGGAAAAATCACTGAAGGAGCAGAAATTGAAAAGGTTGATTCATATACTATCTTGGACAAGTCATTAGCTGTAATAATGATAAATGGCTGGAAGTCAAGAGAAGAATAAATTTCGGATGGCATTTAGGAAATATAGTTACATACTGAGGACTGATATCCCAATTTGTCTGAAATGTAAAATAATGAACCAATGTATACTTCCCACCATGACTTATGGAAGTGAAACTTGGGCACTAACCAAAAGAATGGAAGAGAAGCTGAAAACTACACAGCAAAGAATGGAATGAATTATATTAGGAATCAGACTGTTGGATAAGAAGAGAAACAGATGGATTAGGCAGAAACTCAAGTAAAGGACATTCTTATCAAAACTAAAATAAAGAACTGAAATGGACTTGGGCAGTACAAATAGCTTGTAGACATGATGACAGATGGACTAAGAAAAAAGAATGGTACCGAAGAGGAGATAAAAGAAAACCTTTTAGCTCCTCTTGGGTACTAAAAGACAACAATGGCGATGGACAGATGAAATTCAAGAGCTTGTGGGTAGTAAATGGATGGCCATTGCACAGAACAGAAGGGAGGAACTGGAATGTTGCTGGACTGAAAATGGCTGATGATGACCCTTTAGTTACTCTACAGATATCCCACCCATAATCCAGTACCTCCTATATTTAGCACAAATATCCCTCTCAATGTGGATGATTGTTTCACAAATGAATTAAGCTTCATAATGACTGCCAGCTTAGCTAAAACATGTGTGACCTTTCATGAATTTCTAGGGAATAATGTCAAAGTTGGATCAGCTGAGCAACAAAAATCAGTTCTTCTCTTTTGTTCCACTTCCCAGGAAACATTATATTAAGGCATACACAAATAGGCACCATTTATGAATTTTCTATGCCATTGTAAAACTATAAATCCATTGAGTGGCAGACTGCAGCTTGTTAAACCATAGAGTGCACTGTCCCCTTTCGTGGTTGTCAACTCCACCATGATTACAGTTTTGTGATTATGCTGCCTTTTACTGCAGTATGCCTTTTCTGGTTGGTGAATAAAAACATTGTGTATCCCCTATCACCTGGAAGTGGTTTCAAGCTTGAAATGTTAGGCTGTGTAGCATGTAAAGCCAATGATATGTGCAGAAAAGCTATCAAGTAAACAGGATATGTTCTGTGTCAATGGCTTTTGCTCTTCTTCTTCAGTGTTATTAATAATTTGCCTTTGAAGTAGGAGACAGCAGCAGAGAAACATTTTTTTTTTTAGTTTTTAATTTTAGTTTGACATGATGGGTTGTGTGGCATCGAAAACTAATGAAACATGCAGAAAAGTTATTAAGTAACCAGAGAATGTGTTTTTGTTAGGTAACATATCATTTGACTCACCAAATTAAATTGGTATCTTAAAAATGAAAAAGTTTCTCTGTTGTCTTCTTGTACTGAAAGGTAAATTATTAATAACTAACACTAGCAAAAAAGGAAGAGAAAAAAGCATTTACAGAGAATAAGTTCTTTGGAAATGACTGCACTATTAGACTAAGGTTTAATCACAAATTCAGCTTACTAACAATGACTAACTTTAAATTTGATTTCAATAAATCACATGACAACATTAAAAATTAAAGAATAATCTTTAGTAAACATTCTGGTGCATACAAAATTTTTGCAACATACTAATTTAGTTTGTCATAACAAATAAAAATACAATATTGATACATCTGGATCCATGCAAATAGAAAATTGAAGGCATCTGTACTTATGAACATCAAAAACACCAAAGAAAATAACTTCACTGTGAGGAAAGTAAGACTGAAGAAAGTTGAGTTTCAGAGAAAGAATATCAAAAAGTTCTGAATGAGAATGCAACAAGATGAATTTGACAAAGTGGGATAAAGAAATTTTATGCAAAAGGAGACCAAAAAGAGATTGCAAATTATGAAATCTCTGGCAAGAAATATCAGAATGAATATTTGGGGCAACTAATAATTGAAATTCTGTCCATTTTCTGAACATTCCCCAATGTTCCTTCTGTTTTGAGGTTACAGCCCCTCAGTCTAACTCGGTATAAACTTTTCACTCTCCATAATTTAAATTCATGTTCCACTATTTCTAATATCATATAGAACTCAGAACATTTTTACTATCATTAATTTTACTATCTATTCCAAGTCTTATAAATCTCAATCATCCCTCTAAGCTGTCTAGTTATCAAGCTCTGTAACCCACATATTCACAATCTTTCCTCATATAGATGCACTTTTTGTTGATACCAGGCATGTTATTCATTTTTGGTAACTTTCAAGAAGCTCAGACAATGAGCCTGGTGAGCCTAAATTAAGGCACCCTCTTTCCCTTTCCATGTGGATGCTGATCACCCCAATTTTTTTTTTTTTTTTTTTGATAATTTATCCCATTCAATTTCAAAAACAAAAAATCATCTTTAGTCATTATATAATCTGACTAATGGGGATAGACAGAGCACAGTTTACTGTAGGTGCTGAGTCATCCTTTCCTACTAAAATTAAGGTAATTAATTTTCTTCCTTTAAAAGACAGAGCAAGTGAAATTTTCCTTCCCAACTGTCAGCTTCTACCTTGTGGATATCTTTGTCAAAATTCTAAATAGGATTTTTGCTTTGACCTTTCTTCAGGACTTATGATGTACATACAGAAAGTTCCATTTCCCAAATGTGAAACCGTCACTTAGATCTCTAATTTAAGACAAACTCACCTCGATCCTTTTCAGTTTTCTAAAGATTGTAGAAAAATATGCCTTATTAGTTTTGCAACCTCATCTGCAAATTGTCAGGGTCATCTTGGACAGACTCTCCATTTTACTGTATAACATTTAAAAAGATTATACAGGAGAACCTCTAAATTCATCAAATCCAATATTCGTCACAAAAAGTCACATGGTCATCCTAGCCTTGTGCGATTGTCCAGTGCCCATCATTTGTTACTTTCTCTTTGAATTTTTTTTTAATTTTGCAATTTTTTGCAGTTATCTTTGTAAAAAGAAGTGGCCATGGCCCCGAAAAAATGTAGTGAAGAAAAACAACCAAAAAGGAAAGCTGTGAGAACTACAATTGAGTTGAAAAAAGAAATCACTGCTAAGTTTGAAAGTGGAACACGTTTCCAACTTGCCGTTGGAATTTAACAAGCCGAGAACTAAGGTAAGCAGCATAATTAAAAATAAAGAATTAAAGTGGCTGATGTGGCAAAAGGTGTAAAAATTCTTGCTGCTAAAAGATCACAAACGTATGAAGACATGGAAAATCTTTTATTAGTATGGATTACTGAAAAGCAAATGGCTGGTGATGGTATTTCAGAATCTGTCATCTGCAAAAAAGCAAGGCAGTTATACGATGACCTGTGGCAAAAGAACCCAGGTGATTTCATAGCAAGTAGGGGCTGGTTTGAAAAATTTAAAAGGCGAATGGGGATTCATAGTGTAGTCAGGCATGGAGAGGCTTCAAGCTCGAATGCAGAAGATGCTAAAAAGTTTGTTGAAGATTTCAAAAACTGTATAGATGCTGAGGGATTTATCCCCCAACAAGTATTGAATTGTGATGAGACATGCCTATTCTGGAAAAAAATGCCTAGAAGAACCTACATCACAAAAGAAGAAAAAGCATTGCCTGGACACAAACCAATGAAAGATAGATTAACACTCTTGCTGTGGTAACGCTAGTGGGGACTGCAAAATTAAATCATTGCTCGTTTATCATTCAGAAAATCCAAGAATTTTTAAGAACAATATCATAAAAAGTAAACTAAATGTGATGTGGAGGGCTAACAGTAAGGCTTGGGTAACAAGACAGTTTCTCCTGGATTGGATTCACGAAGTGTTCGCCCCAAGTGTGAAAGCTTATCTAGAAAGTTATAATTTACCTGTAAAGGCCTTCTTGGTTTTGGACAATGCTCCTGCTCATCTCCACTGGCTTGGAAGACGATTTGGCAGGGGAATACAGCTTTATTCGCATTAAATATCTACCACCAAACACAACTCCTCTAATCCAACCCATGGATCAGCAGGTCATTGCCTGTTTTAAAAAACTTTATACAAAAGCCCTGTTTCAAAGGTGTTTTGAAGTGATGCCGGAGACAGAACTTACACTGAGAGAATTTTGGAAAAATCACTTCAATATCCTCCACTGTTTGAGAATACTGTAATTGATAAGACATGGGGGGAGGGGAGTGTCTTCCAGGACAGTGAACTCGGCCTGAAGGAAATTGTGCCAGAGCCTGTTGTTGATGAAATTGTGTCTCTGGGCAGGTCCATGGGATTGGAGGTTGATAGTGAGGATGTAGAGGAATTGGTGGAGGACCATGGAAGGGAGCTCACCACAGAAGAACTGTTGGACCTTCATAAGAACAGGAAGCTGAAGCAGTGGAGGAAGGGTTAAGTAAAGGCAGCATCCCAACTGCTGACATTAAGGATATGCTGTCCAATTGGGCCAAAATGCAGAGTATGGTTGAGAAGTGGCACCCGAACATTGCCATAGTTAATCAAAATATAAATTCATTCAATGATATGTGATTGGCTACTTTCAGAAAATTTTAAAAAACAGACAACAATGGACAAGTTCTTTGCTAAATCGAGTGCTAGTGAATCGTCGGGAAAGGGACAAAAAAAGACACTGATCACAAGAATTGGAGTTACTTGATGTTTTAATGTTTTAAAATTCCTTTCCTCCTCTTCAGCTTCTGCCATCATCGCTCCTCGGTAAAGGTAAAGCTCTGGTTAAATTTTTATTTATTTATCAGATTCAGGGCTGGAAACAGATTATTCCAATTTTAATTAATTCCTATGGAAAAAATAGATTCTATATTTGTCCGTCCCTCAGGAACGGATTAATGATGAATATAGATAATAAAACCTTAAGGATTTTTCTGGCTCCTTCACCAAGCCTTATTGTTCTGTCAATAACTCATCTACTTTTGAGTTTAACCATCTTCACCCAAAATTTGACGAACATCTTATTCTCATCAAACTCATCAGCCATCATTCTGAGAGTCAAACGACAATCTCTTGCAAATAATTTCCTGAATGCTTCCAAGAATAACAGACTAAATGGTATAAGCAGTTGAAAGACAGGCATGAGGATGTTCACAATGACCCAAAAAGTGGGTTTCTATCAACCTCTTTATATGAGAAAAGCCCACTTTTTGGGTCATTGTGAACATCCTCATATGCCTGTCTTTGAACTGCTTATACCATTTGGTCTATTATTCTTTCATTTTTGATATCTCCCATTCTTTATGCCTCTGTAATTTGACTAGTCAGATGGAAAAGAAAAAAGAAAAAAAAAAAAAAAAAACCACCACAACATTAAAACACCAAACATGAGAAGCGGAAGATGAAAGAAGATATTTTTAACATTAGACTAAAACTTCTGTTGATTGAAATTTTCAAGAAATAAGTATGAAGGAAGACAGAAAACAGAAATTGATTGAATAAATGAAGAAAAGTTGGTTCTGTGAGTTTGAAGTTGGACAATAACAGAATGTTGACTTGTGGCGCATGTTTGGACTGCTTTGAAAGAGAGAGAGAGCAGAATTATAGAAGCCAATTCAGAAGAAGTGCCTGTGGAAGTATCTAGAGAAAAGGCACACAGCAGAATGTCCCAAACAGAGTGTGGAGAGACTCTGTTAGAGATGAGTCATTAGCATTAATGTAGCAGCTCATGACACAAGAAAGTAAGCTTATACAGCATCAGCTTAAAAAAAAAAAAAAACCCTTCCCATTTCACCCATCCATTTACTCCAAACGTTTATCTAGTTCTGCCTCAACTTTCACAATGACAGATGGAAGTCTGTTCCAGCAATCATCCGCTGCCTAAAGGCAAATTTCCGCACATCTATTCTACAACCGCACATCTATTCTACAATTTCCGCTCATCTATTCTGCAACTAGGAGTCTGCTGATGACGCTACTAGAGACGGTCGTGTTCAAAGCCGCTAAGTGGATTTTTCTTATTTATTGATTTGAAATTATTGTTTTTCTAAAACTTTTGATTTAAATTTAGTAGTATAACATTATTTTGTGATTTTCTGATTAATTTGGTGTATTTATTCTTTACTCGGCCTTGTAATTGCATAAAAGTATCGGTAAAGGTTTCCACGTGTTTCAACTCCGGTACCGTTCGTAATTTTCCCGCCTTTGTGATACGATAGTTATATACCGTACTAGATAGCGTTAGTTGAACTTCGTTAGCAGTTAAATTGTACGTTTAAATAAATACTTATAACGACTTAGATTACAAACGTAATATAATTAATTATATTTAACATAATTAATAATATAACATAATTAATTATAATTAATTAATAGAATCATGACTCAGACCAGAGCGGCAAAGCAAAAGGCTCAAGCTAATGGAAGTGCTGTGGCTCAGAGCAGAACTGAGGGGGGCAGTTGTCCTCTGACTCACAGCCTTATAAAATGCACTGTTTGCTTGATGTTTGCAGAGCAATCGGGTACGGGACATGATACTGCCAAGGGGGATGTCTTTGTGTGTGCGCGATGCAAGGAGTGTATCGATATCAAGCAACAACTCGGCGTTCTTGTGGGCCTATATGAGAGCTTGAAGGACAGGGTGGATGCCCTCGAAGAAACTAAATTGAGGGGCCCATCAAGCTCTCAGCTGCCCACATCAACGCCAGAGCTTGCACTTGGGCATCGCGTGACACAGAGACAACCCCCAAGGCAGAATGCGATGGTCCCGAAGGAACTAGTAGTTGTTGGTGACTCTATTGTCAGGGAAACGGGGAACATGCTTTGTAAAAAAGATAGGTGGAACAGGACCAGGGTATGTCTGCCAGGGGCAAAGGTTGATGACGTTGTAGAGCGAATATCATCTTTTAAGGGCATAAAAGGTGATATAGTTGTACACGTTGGCACTAATAATATTAAGAGTAGGAGACCGGCAGAATTACTTAACAAGTACAGGTCACTGTTGAACAAAAGCCGAGAATTAGGGTTGAATTTGAAAGTGTCTGCAATTCTGCCCAGACACGATAGGAGGGAGTATATGATGAGAGCCTTGTCGATCAATTTGGCCCTGGAAAGACTGTGCAAGGCTCAAGGGGTAGAATTTTTTTCAGCCTGGACTGTACTTGTTAACAGGAGAGATTGCTTCTACAGGGATGGGATACACTTAAATAGAAAGGGTGCAAGAATATTTGCTGATGCTATCGAGGCAGTGTTAGGTGGGTCGGAAAACTGCTAGCTTGGGGGGAGAGACAAAGACCAATAGATTGACAGTAGCCACTGGCAGAGGTGAAAGAGATTCTTGCACTGCTTCTATTAGAATGAGCAGAAGCCTGGAAAACAAGATGCATGGTATTTCAGAGACTGCTGGGAGCCATTGCGGTACAGGTAAACACATGGGTTGTGTTAGGGTAGCTAAGAATAGAAACAGGTGCAGGTATACTTGCGTGTACAGCAATGCTAGGAGTTTAGTAAATAAATTTGATGAATTTGAGGTATTGCTCAAAACATCAAAGGCAGATATTGTTGGGATATCAGAGACGTGGTGTCACACAGATATAAGGGATGCAGAACTGCAATTTGGGGAGTACAACGTCTACAGAAAGGATAGACAGGATAGGAAGGGGGGAGGGGTTATGCTATTAGTTAAGAAACACATAAAAACCAAGGAAGTGAAGCCAGTCGACATCGCCGGACAGTGCATGCTGAGTCAGTTTGGTGTGACATAAGCATTGGGAGATCAAAATTGAGAGTAGGACTGTGCTATAGGCCTAATGACTCTGATGAGTATAATAAGGAACTGTACAGGGAAATAGAGTGGGCCAGTAAATCAGAGAGTCTTATAATGGGAGATTTTAATTTCCCAGATATTGACTGGAATTTGGGGGCTGGTTACTCACACACTAGCAGGGCTTTTGTGGATTTATTGGATGATTGTTTTCTACATCAACATGTTCGGGAGGCAACTAGAGGGAGTAATACTCTTGATTTGATAATCAGCAGTGATTCTTCATGCATTAAGAATCTGCAGATAAACGAACCACTAGGTGGCAGTGATCACAGTGTGCTGAAGTGGGATTTACTCAAAGAGGTAACTACCATTAGGGGTAAAGGGAAGGGTTATTGCTTCCGTAAAGGCGACTACGATGGACTGAGACAGTATTTAAATTCTATACAGTGGGACCAACTGATGTTACCAACAGCAAATTCAAAATGGGAAGCATTCAAAGAACTTATCTTGGAAGCTACTAGGCTTTACATACCAACTAAGAAATATTGTTCAAGGTTTAGGCCAAAATGGATGTCAGATGAACTAATGAGGCATATGGCAGAGAAGAAAAATGCATGGGATACATACAAATTAACACATGACACAGAAGCCTATGATAGATACAAGTTGATATGCAACCAAGTTACAAAGGAGGTTAGGCAGGCGAAGGCAGATTACGAGAAATTTTTGGCAAGGGGTGCAAAGAAAAACAGCAAAGAGTTCTTTACTTATGTAAACTCTAGAAGGAAGGGGATGAATCAGATTGGTCCACTTGATATTGATGGGTCAACTGTTGATGATCCTGCTCAGGTAGCTAACAAACTAAATGAATATTTTGCATCGACATTCACACATGAGGAGTTATTCAGCAAGGGGAATGCCAGAGGTGTATTCAACTCTAGCAGTAAGCTACAGAATCTTGAAATAACTGGGAGTAAAGTGGAGGAGAAACTGTTGAAGATAAACACAAGAAAGGCACCCGGGGTGGATGGGATCTATCCAGTTATATTAAAGGAGGCAGCAAAGGAAGTAAGCAAACCCTTAGCCATAATTATGAGAGCTTCCTTGGACTCAGGGGAGGTACCCATAGACTGGAAATGTGCAAATGTGACCCCAATTCACAAAGGAGGATCAAAGGCTGACACAAGTAATTATAGACCTGTGAGCTTAACTTCTGTTCCAGGAAAATTAATGGAGGCACTGGTTAAAGAAGCACTGCAGGATCATTTAGACAAGACTTCAGTTATAGCTCAGACACAGCATGGTTTTGTTAAGGGGAAGTCTTGCCTGACCAACTTGATTGGATATTATGATGCAGTCACAAAAGAACTGGATGCAGGGAATAACTTTGATATTACATACTTGGATCTTAGAAAGGCTTTTGATACTGTTGCACATGGAAGACTGCTACACAAATTGGAGCAGTGTGACATTGGAGGCAAATTGCTGCTATGGATAAAGGGGTGGTTGAGGGGGAGAAGACAGAGAGTGGTAATCAATGGACACTGCTCATCGTGGACTGATGTTATTAGTGGAGTCCCTCAGGGCTCAGTGTTGGGTCCATTATTGTTTTCTGTATTTATAAATGATATATCAAGCTTAATGTCCAAGTTTGCAGATGATACAAAGGTTGGCAGGGTTGTCAAGGACACTACTGACACTATGCTGCTGCAACAGGATCTGGAAAGGTTGAGCAGATGGGCTGAGAGGTGGCAAATGAAGTTTAACATTGACAAATGTAAAGTACTACACATGGGAAACAGCAACCCCAGAGCAACGTATCAACTCTGTGGTACTACACTGACAGTGGTAGAGAATGAAAGGGACTTGGGGGTGGTTGTGCAGGCAGATATGAAGTTCTCTGAGCAGTGCAGACGGGCTGCAAGAGTAGCTCATGGAGTATTGTCAATGATATACAGGAATTTTTTCAGCAGGGATAAGGAGGTGATTATTCCATTGTATAAGGCAATGGTCAGGTAACACCTAGAGTACTGTATACAGGTCTGGATGCCTCATTTCAAGAAGGATGTAGAGCTGCTGGAACGAGTACAGAGAAGGGTAACAAGATTAGTGAATGAAACAAAGGGGTGCTCTTACGAAGAAAGGCTTAAGTTTTGCAGATTACAGTGTCTGGAGACTAGGCACCAGCGAGGTGATCTGATAGAGGTGTATAAAGCCTTGAATGGTTTAAGCATGCTCAATGCTGATGGGATTCTTCCTCTAGCTCAGAAAAATCACCTGAGAGGGCATAAATTCAAATTGAGGAAAGACAGATGTAGGATAGACGTGAGGAAATTTGCCTTTAGCCAGCAGGTGGTTGGTTGGTGGAACAGACTTCCATCCCTTGTGGTGGAGGTTGATAGCCTAAATAAGTGTAAGGCTCAGCTGGACAGGTATTTGGAACGAACAGAGGGGTGAAGTGGAAGTGGGTGTTTTTTTTTTTTTTTTTTTTTTTTTTGGCTGATGCTGCATAAGCTTGCTTTCTTGCATCAAATGCCTCTACTAATGCTAACTGTCTTTCTTCAATTTGAATTTATGCTCCCTCAGGTGCATAATCTCAGCAAGAGGAAGAATCCCATCGGCATTGAGCTTGCTCAAACTATTCAAGGCCTGATACACTTCAATCAGACCACTTCTACATCCCTCCTAAAATGAGGCCACTAGACCTGTATGCAGCACTCAAGGTATAGCCTGCCCATTGCCTTATACAAAGGGCTAATCACCTCCTTATCCTAGCTAGCAAAATTCCTGTATATCATTGACAAGGTCCCATTAGCTACTTTTGGAGCCTGTCTGCACTGCTCAGAACACGTAATTATCTGATTGCACAATTACCCCCAGGTCTTTTTCATTCTCCACTTCCCTGAGTGTAGTACCACACAGTTGGTATGTTACTCTGGGTTTACTGCTACCCATATTCAGTACTTTGCATTTGTCAATGTTAAATGTAAACTTCAGTTGCCACTTCTCAGCCCATTTACTCAACTTTTCTAGATCTTGCAGTAGTGCACTGTCATTAACAACTGTATCAACCTTTGTATTATCTGCAAACTTGGACATTAAGCCAGATATACCTTCATCAATATCATTGATAAATACATAAAACAATAATGGGCCCCAAACTGAACTCAGGGAGACTATACTGATAACATTATTTCACAAAGAGAAGTGTCCATTGATTACCACTCTCTGTCTTTTCCCACACAACCATCCTTTTATCCATTGTAGCAACTTACCCTTAATACCATTCTGCTCCAATTTGTACAGTAGTCTTCCATGCACAACAGTGTCAAAAGCTTTCCTGAAATCCAAGTATATGATATAAAAATTATTTTTTACATCCAGTTCCTCTGTGACCGCATCATAGTATCCAATCAAACTGGCCAGACAAGACTTCCCCTTAACAAACCCATGTTTTGTCTGAACTATAACTGTGGTCTTGTCTAGATGATCCTGTAGTGCTTCTTTAACCAGTGACTCCATTATTCCTCCCAGAACAGAAGTTAAACTAACAGGTCTGTAATTACTCATGTCACCCTTTGATTCCTCTTTGTGAATTGGGGATAGAATCTCTCAGGGCATCCACCTCATATTGTGGCCGAGATGTTCTGGCTCTTTGAAAGTGTTTACTTGCCTGGTATAGTCAGTTCAGGGCATGACCAGGGGACTACCTGCTTCTTTGTTTTTTTCCGTTGGATAGATAGGTTTGACGTTTCTGCTAGGACGTTTGTCATAGTCAGTACTTGCTCGTCCGGGCTAAATTTTTGTTCGATATAGACCACTCATTTTCTTGTTTTTGTAGCTCAGCTTCTGTAAGTTATGTGAAGATTGGCCAGTTTGCCTTTTTTATATTAAACCTTTTAATATCTAATAGGACTGTTGGCCTGTTTGTAACCGCCTCTTAAGTTTGAAGGTGGCAGCTCTATGATCTGATGTGGTCCAGGCTGGCTGGACACATCAGTCTGCAATTCCATAGGCGATTGAATTGGTGAAAAGAGTGACATCAATGTCACTCTCCCACATGATATTGTTAAAGTTGGTAGATTATTTGGTTTGTTTATAACTTGAAAGGGAGTGGTGGCTATATAATCTGACAATATCTGGCCATTGTGTTTGCTTGCTGTCTTCTGTTCGGCTATGCCATGAGGATGACTGGCAGTTACATCAGCACACACTGATATTTGCAGTAGGTCGCAAGTCTGTGACTGGTTGCAGATATTCTATAGTGGGATTTATATCTACACCTGGACTGGAATAAAGTGATATAATATAAAACTGTCCTACAGCACTGGTGATATGGGCATAAACTGCCGCTGGGGAGCACAGCTGACTCACCTTTGACTGTAAGGTCAGCGATTTTTACCACCATTGCTCCGTGAATCCTACCCATACGTGTGCAAGATATCTATATCATTTTCTTCTAATTTGAGTTTGATCTGACCTACGACAGTTCTTGCTCTTTCAGCATTAAATTGGATGAGATTCAGTGTATATTAAAGCAGACGAAATTAGAAGTTCAGTAATGTGATCCAGAGCTAAGCTTATAGCATAAAGCTCAGCAGTGAAGATACTGTATTCTACTGGTAATGAGACAGAAGTAGTGAATGATGGGAAGAATGCCATAGCACCTACTTGGGTCTCAGTTTTTGATCGATTTCTATAGATTTTACAGGTCTGTGAGTTAGAAGCAGAGTGTGTTTTTTATCCCGTTGAAAATAGCCACTGTAAATTGCAGAGATATTTGTCCACGGTGGATCTGATGGTGTCATGTCCTGAAATATATTACCAATTTCTATATTCCATGATTGAGCCAGTTCTTTATAAGTTTAAGTGGAGCAGGTCGGCTTTCATTTGGTTTACTATTGTAAAATGACTCCCATTCGATATTGTACAGGCATCTCCAATTAGGGTGAAAAGGAAGACTGCAGACTTTTGTGACATACAGGAGAAGTAATGTTTCATCCTGCTTACAAATTGATTATACTGTACAATATGTACTTGGGGGGGGGGGAGAACCAACATACATGTTTGGTAAGGAACAGCCCTGGACATTAGAATCGAGGTTCTCACCAGTGATTTATGAGCACCTTAATCCATGCCCATAATACCTCAATAACACTACTTTTATTTATTAGGGCATGCTGTATAAACATAAGTTAGCTAAAAGATTACTGGTCAACACGAATACCACAAATCTTCTGCGTATTTCAACAGCATATTTTTGTTTATAAAATTCACTGTTAAGGTCATGTGAGACCAGATTCTTTCTTTTCACAATGTGCCGATGTAGTGACAATGGTGCGAGGAATAATACAGCTCTGATATTAATTCATTGTACCTAGTTTCAATTCAGGACTAACGGTATACTTAGTGTTCCAAATGTGTGTTTATTCCTATTTATTCCCAATGTACAGTTTTACAACAGAGTACAAGTTGACTTCAGAGAGAGTGTAATGTGCCATGCTTTTTTGCATTGCAATGACTAAGACTGAATAAATGCTCAGAGATCATGCTATCCCAAAATACTTATGGCTTCAGCAATCTCCTGATCTGAGTTCAGATTAGTGTCTTAGGTTACTTAGCAACCAAGCTTATTGAAGGCTTTCCCAATAGGACTTCATGCTATGTTTTCAAACAAAAAGTCCTTGAGTGAATGTGAGTAGATATTTTCAATACTTACTATGAGTTATATTCCATGCATAAATTTTAAACTACACTTCTAATTTTCAAAAAATCACATATATGTCTTTCACACACAATTCATACTAAATACTGAACTGTTAAAAAAAAAAAAAAAAAAGGGTGGAGGGTGGAGGGATACCTTGATCCATACTAGCAATGCTAGAAACTTCATGGCTGTCCAATACGGATTCATCTTCATCAGTTACTCGACGACGGTCATTGCGACCTCTCTGACGGGGAGGAAAGTCACCTCTTTCTCCATCTCTATCTGGGGTTCCTCTGAGAGATCCTGAAATATACCATTATGAAGATTTCATACAATTCTTAACGGTAATCAGGAATATTTGATTTAATGACAGAAGAAAAATTGTGAAGTTCATTAATGTAAAATATGAATAATACTAATCAAACCATATGAATTGTTAAAGTGAAATGTTTAATGTTTTACTTCACCATGTGTAAAATATTAAAATAAGTTAAACTTGCACATGCAAAAAAAAAAAAAAAAAAAAACCTACTCTACTTGGGGCATTTCTGGATACCATTTTGAATTTTGGCTTAATCAGCTTAAAATGAAAGGTGGGACTAACTGCACAAAGAAGAAGAAGAAGAATGGTCCTATACCATGTGCAGTTAGTCCCAGCCTTTTCCTGATTATGCTGGATGAGAATTGAACATGGAATCCAGAAACATTGGCAATTATTAAATAGTTCTGATGTAGGAGTTAAATTTACTTATTGTAATACTTTATACACAATTAGTGTTTCCATGCAGGAATTCCTAACCGGAATTTCTAGGGGAAATTTATGTTTCTCTGCATCCTGAGAAAATTTAGGCGGAAAACGGGAAAAAGTATTATAATTCTCCTGTGAGAATTGAAGCTTAACAATCAACAGATGTTACTGGTTTGAAGGAATTCACCAACGTCAAGCCGAAAGCAAGTGTGTTTCGTGGCCATGGCTGCTGCTAACTGTGAGTCATTCTTGCAAATAAAATAAATATTAATAAGTTTATAAGCATAGTATACTTTATACAAATCCTATGAGTGGTGTTCCAAGACATAAGTTTTGGAAGCAAAATAAGTCCTTAAATTGGCAACTGACACGTGATTCTGTGTAGTGCTGTTAACCTTGCTAGGAGATCTGAATGCTACACTATTCGAATACTACTCAATGTTCGCTGGCATTTTCCAGTGTTTGAATATTCACTATAGGTTACAGTTTTGTAAATATTACTGAACTTAATATTTCTTATTTATCAAATAATTTTTTTTTTTAGATTTCCATAATGAGTAAAGAGTATGAAGTATACAATTTTACAATATGTCAAAGGACATGAGTCACAAGATTTAGAAAAAACGGTAAGCAAATTTGCAGTAGCAGATAGACTATCTTTCAACATAATCTCAAAGAGTGAATTTATTAGGGCAAGTTTCTTAGGCAAAGGACTGCAGTTGCCAAAATGTCCGTCATCAGTTATGGCATTAATACATAACTATTACAGTAAAATAGAACAACTGTACATTTTGTGCATTCAAATGCAAAAAATTAGCATTTCCATAGATGAGTGGGCCAGTTGTAGGAATTGATGTTGTCGTTGTTGTTATTTGGTTTTTAGGAGCATTAGCAACTAAGGCCATATTGCTCCGGGTATATGTGGTGGTCATTCCCTGACCTTTCCGCATTCTCCGTATTTGGTGGTCACGGGCTCGAACCCTGGTTTAATCAAGAAGCTTGTGCTATGCACTGCTGCTCCTGCTCACCTGGCTACGGAGGCGCCTTGTAGGAATCGAAGATACAAGAACATTCATGTATACTACAATGAGACTTCACTGAATCATGGTTTAATACGAGTTCATGGGAACTGTCCTGCAAAAAAAAAATGTTATCTTTACTACAGGAAAGATTAGTAACCTTTGAACTAAAACTGGAAGCAGATGTGGTTGCAACAACTAGTGATGGTGCAGCAGTTATCAACCAACTATTCAGCAATTACATTGCAATCATGCACTTCACTTTGCTGTAACAAAAGTATTTTATGTCAAAAAGTTGAAACATCAAAAACAAGTACCAGTGGAATGCAGATTCTGAATATGAGAAAGATGAAAGCAATGACTGATTCAGAGAATGTAGCCGGAGCCGATCAGTATGGACTGCAAGATGATATTTCTCTGGCAATTTTAGTATAAGAAAAATTGTTAAATATTCTCCAGTGAGAAATTCCCTTTTGCGACAGGAAGTAATCAAGAGTGAAAAAATGGACTACAAGTCATTTTGGACTGAAAAACATGCTGAAACACATTAGAAAGAATGATGGAAAGATTTTTAAAAATTCTAAATCCAATGAAAATTGTTTTATGATAGCTGAAGCTCTGTCATTTATGGAAATTGGAATATTATGAAATTGTGAGAGATATGTTAAATTGCTTAAAACCTGTTTGATTAATAGTTGAAGAATTAAGTAATCATGATGCAAATCTGCTAACAAGTGAAGGAATTTTTAAGTTTCTTTTTAGTAATTTGGAAAAACAGAATTCTGCTTTGCGCAGTATGCTTTTAAAAGAAATTAGAAATGAATTGCTTATGTGCAGGAATAAAGATCTAGTATCCCTCATTAAATATTTAAGCAATGTTAGTTATTTATATGAGGTGGAAAAGGACCACTCTTTTGCTTTGGCAAACAAGAATGAAATAGCTCATTTGGCAATACCATTAATGGAAAAAGACTTTTTAAAGGAAAATGTGCTTTAACAGAAGAAATGCAAAGACAAGAAGATGTGAATGTTGTTGTGGCATACTCCGACATGAAATCAGAAACTGATCTAAAATCTGGACTAGCAAAAGCAATATCGATTTCAACAGCAAAACCAAAATCAGGGCATGCAGTCAAAATGTTTTCCCTATTAAAAAAGGAAATCAGCTTATATGAAGCAATATGTACCCCAAAGCCCAACTTGAAGATGCTTTTGTACACACTCTTAACAATTCGACTAACATCAATGCAAAATGAAAGAAAATTTTCTGTCTTGTCTGATATATTTGTCACGAAACAAAGATAAAGACTATCGGATAAGGGAATTAATGCTTTGTGTGTTTTAAAATTTCATTTTAAGAATGACAACTTTTAAATATTAAACAATTGTGGTATTATCTTTCAATTTTTTAAATGGCATTTATTTTGTGTTAATGTACCCTTCTTTTAATGTTTTCTATTATCAAATGTCTATATCAGGTATAGATCATTTTTACATGTTACTGAAATACATCTTGTCACAATATATTGGTTCATAATAATAAACCATGCATTTATTATATCGTGTTTTCTTTTTTTTTTTTTTTACAGAAAACCTCAGAAACTTTTAGTATAACCCTATCAAAATAAAATGATTCGCTGTTTATTATTATGGTCACTCATTATTTAAAAACGCATAAATAAAATGTTATGAAAAATACAGAACTTATGATTTTGGGAATTCCGATTTCTTGTTCCTGAATCTCAAAGATTAATATCTGTCGGGGAATTTGGAAACACTACACAATGAATTCACTTGATAACTATTTATATTGTTTATTGTATTATTCATATTTCATATTAATTCATTGCAAACCACATCATCTTTTCTCAACACACAATACATTTAAATCTTTACCAGATTTAAAATTTTGCCTGAGCAATGTGTGCCTTTTGTAGCTCTTTCTCATTACCTTACCTTAACTTCTGAGAATAGACTTGCTTATTAAAGTGCTCTACTCACAAATGAATTATATAGGGTGAGGCATTTGCATTTTGAGTATGCACTGAAATAGTTGGTAGGATTAAGATGGATGAATGACGCAAAGTAAAGTAACTAAATTCATTACTTTGGATTTATCACGGGTTATTACTAATGACTCACGATAAATCCAAATATTTCAAAAGTTAACACAAAACAAGTTAGGTAAAGCTGGGAAGTAGAAACAGATAAATAACCTAATCGTCACTGTCACTGTAATTTACTTCTTTACTATTTTTACTATTAGACAGCAAATAAAAAGGTTATAAAAAGACGGGAATAATTTTTTCAAGCCTTCAGATGACATGAAGTATTGTAGAATAATGCTGTTCAATAAATTTTGCATTTTTTAAATTCTGTATTAAACAACAAAACAAGATATGTTAGAATTAACACTTAACTGCAACATATAAATTTCAATGTGATACAATTTAAATACCCTTAAAAAAAAAAAAAGATTTACACGAGGTTAATTTTTTTTTGATACCCATATCTTAAATATAAATGGAAGAGAAGCTGAGAACTACACAGCAAAGAATGGAACGAATTATATTGGGAATCAGACTTTTAGATAAGAAGAGAAACAGATGGATAAGGCAGCAAACTCAAGTAAAGGACATCCTTATCAAAACTAAAGAACTAAAATGGTCTTTGGCAGGACACGTAGCTCGAAGACATGATGACAGATGGACTAAGAAAATAACAGAATGGTATCCAAGAGGAGCTAGAAGAAAACCTGGAAGACAAAGGCAGAGATGGATAGATGAAATTCATGAGTTTGTAGGTAGTAAATGGATGGCCAGTGCTCAAAACAGAAGGAACTGGAAAGTTATTGGAGAGGCCTTCATCCTGCAGTGGATTGAAAATGGCTGATGATGATGATGATGATGATGATCTTAAATATCAGAAAACTTACTTAACATAATATCCACGTGAAAGTAGGTAACCATCTTCAAAAAAAGATGGAAATAAACATTAAATGTTAAATAGTTGGGACATACACAGACAGGAAGAGATCTAATCAAGTTTCCTACAAACCCCTATAGGTTCTCAACATGAGTTTGAGTCATATAGTGGTTCAATCAATGGCAAACCTAAAGCTTTGTTTGGGGAGGGGTCTCATTTAATATGGACAGTTTTTTTCAAGTGTCAAACGAAAGTACAGTTAAAAAAAAAAAAAAAATGTTCCTACCAAAGGTCCCACAAACAAATTGATTACATATCGCTAACAACTTTGAAAATCCTACAATGACTACAATAGAAGGAACAACAGGCAATCTTAAGTTCCCCAGTAACTACCTCAAAATCCAATACTCCAAACAAAAAATCAAGTTAAGGTTCAGCAACACAGATGAACAGTACATATGTCAGGAGTGGCAGAATGTAATTAGAAAAATACTCCTCAATCTGGCCCATTGAAATATCCACTCTCTCCTTGCTGAAATGGTCCTTAAATTAACCAGCAAAGCAACATACAAGTTCTTGATTATGAATATAAAGGTCTAGGGCAGTGGTTTTCGACCTTGTTTTTATAACAGCACCCCTACTCAATTTTCTGCCTGTTAGATTCGATTCTTTCTCTGTATATATATATATATATATATATATATATATATATATTGTAATTTTATTCTTTATATAGAGGTACTAAATAAACATCAATTATAGATCACCACAAAATTAAAAAGATACTGTACACCTTTTTATAATGAAATAAATATATAAATTTAAATAAATAAATAAATTTAAGTAACTTAAACCCAAATCACGTGGCACCCCAGTTGAAAACCACTGGTCTAAGGCAATAGATGCATGAGATAAGCTAAAAATTATGTATTTGTTTTTCTTTGGATTAATTTCAAGTTTAAACCACAAGATATAATCCATTAATTCAGAACTACTGTACTGAACTTAGACAACTTAAAACTGCTAAATACTGAAGGCCAAATTACCAAAGAAAATCTTACATTTTTCAATGAAAAAAGAGCAAACAAAGTAGAAAAGTGAACAGTTGGGGAATAACTCATATTGGAAACAACAGCCAGTGATTGCAGAGAATGTACTTCAATACTGACAAAATCATACCTACAATTCTGAAACAAAACTGCAATACAAAGAGAACGTGAAAAGATGGAAAGGGGATATACAGACTGAATCACTGATCATGTGTTAATACTGTAATACAATGAATTGAAAAATTTGTTATGATAAAGGTTTAAGCAGAATCTTTTCTAAGACATTCTGAAAAGGGAAACAGGCAAAAATAGGATGAAAACCCGAAACAATTCTAGAAGTATATGACTTGGGAATAGGGATTACCTTAAAGTTTCCACACAACTGGAACAAAATCAGAAATTATCTTATTATACAGCATTAACAACTCAAAAAAAAAAAAAAAAAAAAAAAAAAAGGTGAATTTAGAAGAAAACTTTTTAATAACTACAGCTTCAGAAATATCAGGTAAAAATATTAATGTTGCCATTTAACTCTTTACTTGAGCAAGAAATGGAATGAATAGATTTAAAGAAAAATCTACAATATACTGCTCTGAGTCCAAATCCTGGTAACAAACTGAAGAATACAATACGATCAGCCACCAGAACATTCACAGGGCATGGAAGAATATCCGAGAAAACTTTCTCTTATCAAAAGAAGTCCTTGAATCACAATATTTCTCAATAGTAGTCTTTTTCACTTCTACAAACTTATAATAAGCTATTCAAAAGGGATACCGTATGCTGGTTAAAAGAGACTGCTTATAAAGGGAAAACAACTTCTGTTTTGATTTAAATAATATTTAAAAATCATGTGACCACTGGGGTTTTTCATTTTATGAATAATTCTAGAACTAGCATTTATACTTGCAAATACCTTCTAAATGCAAGGTTCTGCACCTGGAAAAAAGAAATCCAATTGTTAAATGAGGGAAGGAGGACGTAAAAGTGGTCGAGAATCAATTATTATTTATTATCAATTATTATTTAGGGGTTATTATTATCAATTATTATCAATTATTATTTAGGGGTTACAATATAACCATATTTTAAATGACTACAAGGGCTGGCATCTGACCTCAAGAAAGCAAGCCACTGAACTGCCAATGAACACACAAAACAATCTTCTGTTAATGTTTGAAACCCATTTCTTTTCTCATAACTTGATGAACAGTTGTGTTGCCTTATTATAATTAAACTGAATGTTGTGGTGGCCTGTTTCGAAGCTTACAGTTTCTTTGGGATCCAAATTTCTTGTCTGTTAACATTTCTGATCTGTTGAAGATACTATAGTACAGTAGACTATGATAAATTAAGCTAACCATATGATGGTCTGTCAAAGATCTACCCAATCGCAGATTGCTATCTAGCTCCACTAACTGGCTCCAAATAATGGTTGTCAGAAAGGTTGAGATTACCAGATTGGAATTTGGTGGCACCTGTAGACAATTAGAGCATTAGTACAAACACTGCAAATCTTTCTGGTGGCCACTGTTGCACTGTTATTCCAATGAAATTCATACAGTATATAACAATGAATGACTTTTAATTGTTTTGTCACTCATCTTGTAAACGGATACTAATTTTTTCTTCCAGATATTCAACTGAAAGAAACATTAGTATCAAACTTTAATGCACCATGTGAGGAGCATTACATAGAATGAATACACAAAAATTTAAAACTGACATTTGGTTCCACGTTATGTATATGACTTTTAAATGTCCTGAATCCCTGAAGGAAAACCAGACAAAAGACTTAAATCTATTTCCTACTAAAGCCCAACACAATAAACAATACTGCATTTTTCAAATCAAAATTTTGCATATCACTGATCAAAACTGAAACCCATTTTGAGCAAACTTTAAGAATAACTCATCTGAAAGAACACAGAGACAGCATTAAAATACACAAACACCATCCAAAGTTGGTGAATGGTGTTTGTATCTTAAATGCTTACTTTCAAGACTTTAAAATGAAGTTTGTTAACTGGAAGGAGGAAAAAATAAACAAGTTTACAAAATAGATCGATTTTGTGTTTCAGATATATTCTACCACTTAATTTATGCTTGTTTGTTTATTTGATGATTAAATGAATGCTGCTTAACAGTGAGGAGAAACTGCAAGTGATATTTTGCTCTCTGAAATTGGCAAAATGGAAATTACAGGACTGTTTACTATGGAAAGTTTGAGCACAAAGGTAACTAATCACACTGCATTAGGGTGTACATATAAAGTTATTTTGAGAAGTGGTGAGGAGTGCATCAAACCATGGTTTTATTAGACTAATGGTTTGCATTCCCTCACCACTTCTCAAAATAACTTTACATGTACAATATAACCCACAGCATTTACTTTCCTTTGGACTTAACGTTTTCTAGTAAACAGACTTTCCTAACTTTTACGGGTTGAGCAAGATGAATTCTGATGGGATTCTTCCTCTTGCTCACATTATGAACCTGAGGGGGCATAAATTCAAATTGAGGAAAGAGAGTTATAGAATAGTTGTCTGGAAATTTGCCTTTAGCCAGTGGGTATATTGCTGGAACAAACTTCCATCTGTTGTTGTGGAAATTGATAGCTTAAATAAATTCAAGGAGGAACTGGACAAACGTTTAAAGGGAACGAATGTGTGAAATCTTTTTTTTTTTGGCTGATGCGACATAAGCTTTCTTTCTCTACTAGTACTATTATTACAGTTCACTCCCTTTTAATTGGCTTACCAATTCAATCTATAATTTGATTTAATTCATCATATAGGATATTTTCATTCTTTCTATCTATCTTCCATTTTAAACACTTTCTTTTACTTCTATCCTTCTTTTTTCAGTTTTGGCATTTTGTGTAATTTACACCACCATCTACCTGCTTTTCAACAGTTTTATTACTTCTACCACATATATTTACTTTTGTATACTTTGGTGCTGCCTTGCGTGGTTAGGTACAACTGTCACATTACTTTTATCACTGAATTAACTTTACGCCTCACATTTATCACTTTATCCATACTTTTACAATATATATATATAAACATAAAGTTAAATGAAGAAGTGGTAAAGAGAATGAAATGTATAAAGGATTATAGCTCTAGATTCATTCCCTTTAAACATTAATAGTAGAAAAAACCCAGCAACTATAAGGAATGTAGATAATATAGACTTTGAGTATGGGGTAAAGTATAGTCTAAGGAACCATCTGCAGAGTAAAAATGCATGTCAGTACCAGTAAAGAAACATGAAATAAGTTAAGCAAAAGTACTTGGTGTTGCAATTACAAAAATTTCGGAATTTTCTTCAGGAGTCAGTCGCCCAAACCAAGGGAAATGCAACAATTTGTTGCATTAAGTAAGGAATCTTACTTATTTGTTGCACGCTGAAATCATCGTAATTGCAACACTAAGTATGTTCACTTAACTTATTCCATATTTGATGTGCATTTTTACTATGGGTTCGACAGATGGTTCCTTAGACTATACTTTACCCCATACTCCAAGTGTGTATATATATATATAGCTGTGCCAAACCTTGCTCATATGAAAGCCTCAACCATCGTGGGCAAGTTTTCTACAGTAAAACTTTCTATGGTAAGAGTAGGCTGGAATTCGCCTCCATTTGTCTTGTAAGGCAGTTGTGGTATCAGTCTGGAAGAGGGCTGCTCTGATTTCAGTATAACCCATTATTCCAGTTCAATCCACAGGTGTCCAAAATGGGGTTGAGGTCTGAGCTAGCCAAATCCAACTCGTGAACATTAAAACAAGTTAGTTAATGTATGGAGTGCGTTACATTTCAGGCACATTTGATTCTTTTCTTTTTTTTAATTACGTTTACATATATATATATATATATATATATATATATTTTTTTTTTTTTTTCACTCTCTGTGATTAATAGAAATGAAAAATATTGTTGCCTCCTTTTCAATTAATTACTAAGATTATAACTTTATAGAACACTTAATGCTAACAACTTCTTATGGAAAAAAGAAATAATTGGAGGATGTGTGTCCAATTTCAATGAAATGTGGTTTGGCCTGGCAAATATTTTTAACATGCCCAAATACAAAATTTCACGAAAATCCATCCACTGTTACATGCGGACAGATTGGACATGGTGAAGACAATAGGTGCTTAGCATATACATATGCGAACTTTTCTAAAAACCAGTTCTACAGGACTTTCCCTTTATAACATAGTGCATTGTAATGCTGATACTAATAGGGACCATTTTTGAACTACTTCCACAGTATAATAGCAGTAACAAAATAATGCAAGAAAACCAATTTATACAGCAACACACACACACACACACACACACACACACACACACACACACACACACACACACACACACACACACACACACACACACACACACACACACACACACACAACTCTCTCTCTCTCTCTCTCTCTCTCTCTCTCTCTCTCACATACGCATTATCCACTTCATTTGTTCATTCCTTCTAGTAAGTTGTATGATCCTGTTTTAACTTATTTGCAATATCAATTTCCACAATACAAAATGTAAATTTGTTCAAAAATTGACTCTAATCACCTCGCCGGTGCCTAGTCTCCAGACACTGTAATTTGCAAACCTTAAGCCTTTCTTCGTAAGAGCAACCCTTTGTTCCATTCACTAATCTTGTTCCCCTTCTCGGTACTCGTTCCAGCAGCTCTACATCCTTCTTGAAATGAGCCTCCAGACCTGTATACAGTACTCAAGGTGTGGCCTGACCATTGCCTTATACAAGGGAATAATCACCTCCTTATCCCTGCTAGAAAAATTCCTGTATATCACTGACAAGACACCATGAGCTACTCTTGCAGCCCGTCTGCACTGCTCAGAGAACTTCATATCTGCCTGCACAATTACCCCCAGGTCCTTTTCATTCTCTACCGCTGTCAGTGTACCACAGAGTTGATACGTTGCTCTGGGGTTGCTGTTTTCCATATGTAGTACTTTTCATTTGTCAAGGTTAAACTTTATTTGCCACCTCTCACCCCATCTGCTCAACCTTTCCAGATCCTGTTGCAGCAGCATAGCGTCAGTAGTGTCCTTAACCCTGCCAACTTTTGTATCATCTGCAAACCTGGACATTAAGCTTGATATACCATCATCAATATTATTTATAAAAACAGTTTTTTTTTTTTGGTAGTTGTTGGCGCATCGGCTTCTGTGGCCATAATGCACATCCTACGGTTTTTGCAGTACTTTGATCCAAGCCCAAGGCGGGATTCGAACCCGCGACCTTTGGGTTGCTAGGCAGCACTTTACCCAACTGGCTAGCCCGGTTGGCTATATAAAAACAGTAAACAATAATGGACCCAACACTGAACCCTGAGGGACTCCACTGATAACATTAGTCCACGATGAGTAGTGTCCATTGATTACCACTCTCTGTCTTCTCCCCCTCAACCACCCCTTTATCCATAGCAGCAATTGGCCTCCAATGCCACACTGCTCCAATTTGTGCAGCAGTCTTCCATGTGCAACAGTATCAAAAGCCTTTCTAAGATCCAAGTATATAATTTCAAAGTTATTCCCTGCATCCAGCTCTTTTGTGACTGCATTATAGTATCCAATCAAATTGGTCAGGCAAGACTTCCCCTTAACAAAACCAGGCTGTGTCTGATCTATAACTGAAGTATTGTCTAGATGATCCTGCAGTGCTTCTTTAACCAGTGCCTCCATTAATTTTCCTGGAACAGAAGTTAAACTCACAGCTCTATAATAACTTGTGTCAGCCTTTGATCCTCCTTTGCGAACTGGAGTCACATTTGCACATCTCCAGTCTATGGGTACCTCCCCTGTATACAGTACTCAAGTCCAAGGAAGCTCTCATAATTATGGCTAAGGGTTTGCTTACTTCCTTCGCTGCCTCCTTTAATATAACTGTATAGATCCCATCCACCCTAGGTGCCTTTCTTGTGTTTATATTCAAAAATTTCTCCTCCACTTTACTCTCAGTTATTACAAGATTATCTAGCTTACTGTCAGAGTTGAATACACTTCTGGCATTCCCCTTGCTGAATAACTCCTCATGTGTGAATGTCGATGCAAAATATTCATTTAGTTTGTTAGCTACCTGAGCAGGATCATCAACAGTTGAACCATCGATATCAAGTGGACCAATCTGATTCATCCCCTTCCTTCTAGAGTTTATATAAGTAAAGAAGTCTTTGCTGTTTTTTTTGTATCCTTTGCCAAAGATTTCTCATAATCTGCCTTTGCCTGCCTAAACTCCTTTGTGACTTGGTTACAGACCAGCTTATATCTATCATAGGCTTCTGTGTCACATGTTAATTTATATGTATCCCATGCATTTTTTCCCTCTGCCACGTGTCTCATTAGTTCATCTGACATCCATTTAGGCCTAAACCTTGAACAATATTTCTTAGTTATGTAAAGTCTAGTAGCTTCCAAGATAAGTTCTTTGAATGCTTCCCATTTTGAATTTGCTGTTGGTAACATAATTAAAAATATTTATAATACAAGGGCCACTCCAAAACTTTTTGCAATTGATGTTAAATAATGATAAAAAAGAAAACCATTAAAATCTATGTTCTTTATTTATCCTAAATTGCAAGTTTCAACAAAATCCTTCAAATAGTTAATGTTGGAGGACGTGATTTTGCTAACAAGGTACTGGAAAAACCAATTTTGAAGATGAACTTACCCAGGGAGGTCATCAACAGCCATCACACCTGAAAAAATTGAGCTCATTAAGATTTTTAATGAGAGAAGATCAAAGAACTATACATCAGCAGTTTGAAAAAAATGTGAGCATTGGATCAGCAGCAATTAATACCATCATTAATGATCATTTAAAGTATAGGAAGCTGTTTAGCAGATGGATGCCTCACAGTCTGAATGATAATCAAAACGTTGCTTGTGTCAAATGATGCAATTTCATGCTTAAAAAGTTTGATGAAGGTAAATCCAAGGCTGTTAATGATATTGATACAGATAATGAAATTTGGATATGCAAATTTTGATCCAGAAACAAAGCAACAATCAAATATTTGTATTATCAAACAAACCCCCCACCCAAGAAAGTTTGTTGAGCCAGAAGGGCTGGAAAAGAAATGGCCATTAGTTTCTTCAGAAAAGGTGGATTTTTAGAAATTGTAAATCTAGAAGATCAAAAGACTCAACAGTAATGAAACACTACTAAAGTCTTCCTAAAGCGTTTTGAAAAAAATCATTCAAAACAGACCCAAAAAACAACTTAAAGGCATCTTGCTTCACCATGACAACACAAAGGCTCACACTTCTGATCTGACAGACTTTTTAGCTACTTCTGGTGTTCAAGTAGTCACACAACCACCCTATTCTCCAGACGTAATGGCTTATGATTTTTTTTAATTCCCAAAAGACAAAATTCTAATCAAAGGGGGAAAAAAAAATCAAGGGGGATGAAGAAGCATTTCAGGCCTTCATTGACAGGATAAATATAACATCCAAAGAAGGCTAGTCAAAGTGCTCTGATAGTTGGTTTAGAAGGATAAACACTTGTATAGATGCTAAGGGTGAATACGTTGAGAAACTGTAAAAATTTGAAGTATGTAACTTTAACACAATTATATGATTGCAAAAACTTTTGGAGTCACCCCTGTACATAGGCAACTAACAATCAGTTCAAAATTACATACCAATTACTTTAGTAATAAACAATGCAGTACAAATTATTTGGTTTATTACTGCCATTTTAGTTTTTCAAAAAACAGAGCCCGTTACATATCCATTTTAATTGTAAATGAGACAGTTGTGGTTGATGGTTTGCAATAAGCTGTGAAGCAGCTGGGTTAATTAAAATTACTTAATTTCATCCTTGTCTTGATGTTCTGATATGTTCAGCCTGTTCTTGTTTTTGTTAGTAAACTATTAATATGGGTGAATTCAGATTCCACTAAATAAGAACTGGGGAAAGTTAACAAAAGCAGTTCTGCCATAATTTATAATTTTGGATATTTATTTTGTGTATCTTCATTATTCCAATAGGAGGCATACCTTTTAATTTGGAATACAGATTTGGCCTCCAAATCTTTTATCATTTCAATTATCGCTTCTTGTAAAATAAATTCAACTTCAGACATCACACAAACAGTACTAGGATCCATTTTGGTACAATCATATTAAGAAGACCTTGAAATCGAATATTAAAAGTCTTGTTTCAGTTTCTTTAAGTGAAACATAATAGCAAATCATTGTACCTTCTTCCATAATTGGACAGGTAAGACAAGTTAGCAAAGTAGTAAATAAATAGATCCATTCTGGACCTATTTATATCCATTTTGAATTGAATCGCAAGGGAAATTAAGAATAATTGTCCAAACTTGAATTATATTTGTTTCTCTGCCTTGTAGTCTTGTTTGAATATCATTATTAAACTCCATATATATATATATATATCACCCAAGTAAATACATGTTTTACTGATTCAATTTTTGTTGCTAATGGTTTTGTTATTTCAAGAAGAAATTCTATTACAGAATCAAAAAATTTAATCAAATGCTGTAAATAATTTTCTTTTGATAACTAAACTAACATAACTCTATAAGTAAAAGCAGCTGGTTATAAATTTTATCATTATGATCACATAATTAATGATAATTTGGCCTGTTTCATTTATTGCTAAAAATCCTCTATATTTGCCAACCATTGCTGTTCGATCAGAAGCAGCTGCTACAATATTAGAAACAGGGATATTGTTTACCTGTAAGAATTTTTCAAAACAAAAAAAAATTCTTGTTATTCCCTTTTGTCTTTGGCTGTAATAATGTACATAAGCCACAGGGATACTTAAGTTCAAAATGTTCCCTCATCCAGTTGTAGCAAATTTAGTTGTCTGCAATTCAGAAAAAAAGTTTTTTTTGGATATCTTTAGTGATTTCATCAATATGAAGTTGAACTGTATTGTTACTTAGCAGAATCCTTTTTAGTACTTGATCCAGATCTATTTTCACAACAGAGGTTATAATTTCTCACAATGACGGCCGGCAGTATCAATTGCTCCCCAACTGTCTATCGATATCCTGCTTTTGCAATTAAGACTGTTATATTATAAGACTTCCAACACTATTTCAGCATTAAGGTTTCAAAAAAGATTTTAAACCCGTTGTAAAATTTTTTTATAAATTTATCATTAAAGAGATTGGTCCACTTGATATCGATGGTTCAACTGTTGATGATCCTGCTGAGGTAGCTAACAAACTAAATGAATATTTTGCATCGACATTCACACATGAGGAGTTATTCAGTGAGGGGAATGCGGTGTATTCAACTCTGGCAGTAAGCTAGAGAATCTTGTAATAACTGAGAGTAAAGTGGAGGAGAAATTGTTGAAGATAAACACTAGAAAGGCAAGTGGGGTGGATGGGATCTATCCAGTTATATTAAAGGAGGCAGCAAAGGAAGTAAGCAAATCCTTAGCCATAATTATGAGAGCTTCCTTGGACTCAGGGGAGGCATTCATAGACTGGAGATGTGCAAATGTGACTCCAATTCACAAAGGCTGACACAAGTAATTATAGACCTGTGAGTTTAACTTCTGTTCCAGGAAAATTAATGGAGGCACTAGTTAAAAAAAACACTGCAGGATCATCTAGACAATACTTCAGTTATAGCTCAGACACAGCATGGTTTTGTTAAGGGGAAGTCTTGCCTGACCAATTTGACTGGATACTATGACGCAGTCACAAAAGAGCTGGATGCAGGGAACAACTTTGAAATTATATACCTGGATCTTAGAAAGGCTTTTGATACTGTTACACATGGAAGACTGCTGCACAAATTGGAGCAGTGTGGCATTGGAGGCAAATTGCTGCTATGGATAAAGGGGTGGTTGAGGGGGAGAAGACACAGTGGTAATCAATGGACACTGCTCATCGTGGACTAATGTTATTAGTGGAGTCCGTCAGGGTTCAATGTTGGGTCCATTATTGTTTTCTGTATTTATAAATAATATTGATTACGGTATATCAAGCTTAATGTCCAAGTTTGTAGACGATACAATGGTTGGCAAGGTTGTTAAGGACACAACTGATGCTATGATGCTGCAACAGGATCTGGAGAGGTGGCAAATGAAGTTTAACATTGACAAATGTAAAGTACTACATATGGGAAACAGCAACCCCAGAGCAACGTATCAACTCTGTGGTACTACACTGACAGTGGTAGAGAATGAAAGGGACCTGGGGGTAATTATGCAGGCAGATATGAAGTTCTCTGAGCAGTGCAGACGGGCTGCAAGAGTAGCTCATGGTGTCTTGTCAATTATACAGGAATTTTTCTAGCAGGTATAAGGAGGTGATTATTCTCTTGTATAAGGCAATAGTCAGGCCACACCTTGAGTACCGTATACAGGTCTGGAGGCCTCATTTCAAGAAGGATGTAGAGCTGCTGGAACGAGTACAGAGAAGGGCAACAAGATTAGTGAATGGAACAAAGGATTGCTCGTACGAAGAAAGGCTTAAGGTTTGCAAATTACAGTGTCTGGAGACTAGGCACTGGCGAGGGGATCTGATAGAGGTGTATAAAGCCTTGAATAGTTTGAGCATGCTCAATGCTGATGGGATTCTTTCTCTTGTTGAGAATAATCACCTGAGAGGGCATAAATTCAAATTGAGGAAAGACAGATGTAGGATAGATGTGCAGAAATTTGCCCTTAGCCAGCGGGTAGTTGGTTGGTGGAACAGATGTCCATCCCTTGTTGTGGAAGTTGATGGCCTAAATAAATTTAAGGCTCAGCCTGGACAGGTATTTCGAACGAACAGAGGGGTAAAGTGAAAGTTTTTTTTTGCTGATGCTGCATAAGCTTGCTTTCTTGCATCATATGCCTCTACTAACGCTAATGCTAAATTTCAAATATTCAAAATCCTCGTCATTTGCACCAGGATGCATCCTTTCTAGGTGGTTTTTCATAGCATCATTTCAAAAGGTTTCCTCACATAAAGGACATATTAGTATTGATTCTTTGCCAGGCAAAGAAATAAATCCCCATGTTACGTAATTTTGCAAATATATATGGTACTTCTTTTCTGGGAGCGACATACTATAAGAATCTTCTTAAAAGCTGTTATCAAAATATTAATATGATATAATTGGAAATATAATACTATGAGTGCAACATAAATGGCCATTCACTGGATTATGGTTCTTTCCCCTAGCAGCAAAATTCGCATAACAAATTGCTAAAATTGAATATTAACAAAAGGCCAACATTCATAGTTATATTTTTAAACCACATATTATTATAATCTTTACATTTATTATTATATAATTTGCCTGTCTACCCCCACATTCGACCCTCTTTCAAGACAACTAACCTCATTGGGAATCCCCAATTTTAAACAACTAAATCAGGCAGGTCTGATCCACCCAGTTTCTAGATACTGCATTTTACAGAACTCAAGTTCCTGATAAGGTAAGTGGCAACTACAAGGTATCCAAACTTGTATGCACTACAGGATGCAGTACCTTATACAATATAATCAATTTTTTATTTGTCCCTGATAGGAAAATTGCTGTGTATCATTGAAATACCCCCCCCCCCAAATGAGCTATCCCAAAAGACTGTCTGCACTGCTCAGAGAACTCAATGTCTGAATGAAAAATTACCTTACATATTGCTATTCTAGGAATTCTGCTACCCAAAAGCAATGCAACATCACACCTCAGTCTCCTCTAATTTATCCAGGTCTGATCTCGTTGAGTGGCATACCCTGATTACCGCCATTAACCACTCCGCCCATCATATTACTGGCAACTTTAGATTAAACTTGACATGCCTTAGTCAACATTGTTAATACTGAAAACAATAAGAGGCCCAAAATTGCAACCTGTAGGACTCCGCTAATATCAGCCATTGAAGAGCAGTGGCCATTTATAATTAATCTGCATTCTGCCACTCAACAATCCCTTTATCCATTGCAATAAATTGTCCCTAATATAACAATGTACCCAATACAGCAGTCATTCCCACAAATTGATCTAATTCTTAAATTCATTACAAAGGTACTGTTTCAGGACCTTCACCAGATCCCATAATCAAAGAATTCTTAGACAAGCCAAGGTGGTGGGTGAGGAGCTGTTCACAGCCCTGTATGGTCTGATGATGTGACCCAGCAAGGATCCTGAAATGTCCCCTTTGTAATTAGGAATTAGGTCAAACGGACTTAATAATAAATAAAATAACTCTGTATTAACCAGATAATGAAAGAGTGGTTCAGTGGCATTATTTCCAAATTATACAGAGATTTCACTAATAAAATAGTTACTTTGGTCCAAGTATGTTTTTTTATGAACTACTCATTGTGAACATTTTTATGCAAGGATTAGCATTCCTATCAAATACTGGTGTCATCAGTAACAAATTAAATATTACCATTCTGCTTCTCTGGTGCCTCTGAACTGAATTAGTTGCTATATTATTGTGCATACAATGGAAAAATCACTCAACAGTTGCCTAATCTACATTTCTTACCATATAGACATTAGAAATCTCAATCGTTAAAAAAAAAAAGTACCAAACTGAAAAAAACATAAAGCATTTAGGCAAAATGCACTGATGTTGACACCAATCTTAGAAATGCTACATATACAAGGGGCATTCAATAAATTATCTACATACCTATGAAGGAAATGAAATAAGAGGCAATTTTTTTTCTCACCCAAATTAACTCCCCTGAACTTCAATATATGTGTTCCATTTTGTTGGCAATGAGGAAATACATGCCAAATAAAATTTTGTCCTGCACATCAAAGAATGCAGAAAGAGAAGATTTCAGTTTATTATCATCAGCAAAGCAATGTCACAAACATTTTTAGTGAAGAGTCAAAACAGGAAATAGTCACTTGAGGACAGATCCAGACTGTAAGGTGGATGGGTAAGTTCTGTAAAGTCACAGTCTCTCAAAGCAGCAGCATACTTCTGGAAAGTTTTCCAAGGCATTTTTCCTTTATGACATCGCTTACATTTTGTACATTCCAAGTAGCGAATGTACAAAATACCCTCAGCATCCCAAAAAAACGGTGGCCATAATCTTGCCAGCCGAAAGTTGTGTCTGAAATTTTTTGGGTGGGGGGAGAACTTGCTTCCATTGCATTGATTCTTGCTTAGTCTCAGGATCCCAGTGATCAACCTTTGTTTAATCACCTGTAGCAGTTCTGGAGATGAAAGTTTCAGGATCCCTTCCATAAAGCTCTAAATTCTCCTCACAATACCATAACTCTAAACTGCTTTTGCACAAGGGGGGGTCAGAAATCTGGGGACCCACCTTGCACCAACCTTAGTTATTCCCAAATGTTCACAGAGGATAGTTATAACTGCTCCCTAAAATATGTCACATTCTCTAGAGATTTGGGACACCTTTAAACGTGTCATTAAGCACAAGGGTTTCCACAGCCTGGCACATTTCTGGGGTGGTCACCATCGCAGGCCTTCCTGGATGTGGATCATCTTCGATGGACTCTCTACCCCACTCGAATTGTTCTGACCAGAATTTCACCTGGTACTCTGAAGGTGCATTGTTGCCATACATATCCATCAAATGGCCTTTGGCCCTAAAAACATAGTGGGATCAAGATTAGTATGATTCAAGTTGAGATATGTAGGAACATGATAAATCATGAATCATTGAAATATAACTATGGGAAGTACCTTAGTTAGTAATTAAAATTCTGAATGCCCCTCACATAACGCAAAAAAATTTTTGATGGACAAAACATTCTAACATTGTAAAGTCAGAGAACAGGAATACTAATTCTCATCCTTTGACCTAGTTTCATTAAAAATTATTCTTGCAGCACTCATTTAAAATCTCTTATTTTAAAAAAGATTGGAGGAAAAAAGTTATAGTATGGCATGACTGATTCAGAAGCAACATTAAAAATTAGAAAAGGAAATTAAAGGAATAGCAAGGGAATCAAATTTTACATAGAATATATTATGTGATCAAAAACACAAGAATGTTAATAATGTAGGAATGTATTCAGGAAGCACATGGAAGAAATCTTTATAGTCTTCTTCATGACAAAGATCATCATTTCAAGATACAAAATTATCTTAAAGTGATGATTTTTGTTTTGAACATTGATCTTTGTTTTACGAAGAAGGCTAAAATTCATGCAGTGAGAAAAATTATTGATAAATTGTACACACAACAGCAAAATTTAGCTGTAATTTGTCTAAGCAGCCATAAGAGCAGCTTTACAAGTTGGAGCCAATTTATTCCACATGTAGATTATGGATTGTATCTGATACGGTGAAACAGCAGTATGAGGTAGTCTTATGATTTTAACTAAAAGCTAAGCTATAAATAAATTAAGTAGATTCAGGAGCTATTTGCTGCTATTCTACATGTTTGCCAATGAGCAGACATTTGGCTGCAAAGAAGAAACAGTATTGATGAAAACATGAAATGTATAGAATGAAATCGGCACAAAAGGATGGGGGGAACCCCCCCATCCTTTTGCATTGTATTTCATATTTCCATTCACACAGAGAAAGAACCATTTTACTGATTAGATATATTCCTGCTTACAGAAATATAATCTGCATGTGGAATTAGTCACTGCCTACAATAATGTGGGTAAGTGTACAATTATTTCATTTAGATAAGAGTTTCATGTAATACTAGTTTTATATCACACAAACTCACAAGTTTGTTTTGGATAAACTTGAGTGTGCACGCCCACAGTATGCTGCTTTCATATATATATATATATATATATACACACATGAAAGCAGCATATTTAAATTGCAATTTTATGGTATTTTAAGAAACATTAACTGCTTTTTCTCCACTGAGATAAAAACAGTAATCATGGGCAATGGTACTGCCCAATATATAAATTTTATATATATATATATATATATACATAATAAAGCAAAAACAATGGGTCTGAAAATGCTTTAAATACTATGGAAAAAGAAACAGCAGGGCTGAAAGGACACTCACCTTTTGTCTTCTTAAACAGTGAGGCCAAGAAAAAAAGGGATAAGCATTCTTCTATGGCTTTTAAAAAATTTACACACATTTATAAACTGAAGCTAGTGTATGTTAGTTAGGTCAAATTAGCCTTTTAATATGTTTTGAAAATATTTCAATGCCCAACCCTTCTGCCAACTTTCAAGTGATCCTTTCAGCCCTTTTGTCAAAAATTCACTAGTTTTTATTGGACTGTTAGTCATCCCAAACAGAAAAAGATAAACAATTCAATATATCAATTTACTGCCATAAAACAATTAGGCCATAAGAACCAAATCTGGAATTTTAGAGCAGGGATGAAAGGATGTGACCAGAGGGATTGGGCATGAAGAGCCATTTAATAACAAGAACCAGACACAGTTTGAAACATGTCATCATCTTTATTACAACAGAGGGATGTTACCTCTCAGTGTAAAAAAATGAAAATAACAGTGACCATTATTGGACTATAAAAATGACAAGATCAGGTGATTATATAATATACATGAGGTGGCTAACATGGTCACATGACCCTTTCATTTCTGCTTAGCAAGCAGTAAGAAAAACAGCACCTTTTTTGCTTGCTTCAAATGGCTTTTTTTTTTCTTTTTTTTTTCCTTCCATTAAGGGATGACACTTTTTTGGGAATACAAATCAATCACATCTAGAAGTCAATTCAAGAATATGTCTTGCACTCATGCCTTGGAATGTCAATGAGAAAAACAAGCTATATCTAGATGTATTTGCATATATGCAACATTTAAAAAGAACACATTACCAACACATATATAAAACTTTCAAAATATTGTATATATTAAAAATTATGTGAAATAGCCAGAAATGTTTCCCTCTATTCAGTAAAATGTTTCCTGATTTCTGGATTTGGAATAAGCCAATAAAACTGGAGAACATAGCTTTCATAAAAATAGCTTTCTTTCTTCTTTGAGAGAATTCTTCAGCAAAAATAACATTTGTAAAATGATTAAATGTGAAGAAAATACATTAAACTATGTGTTCTTAAGCTAAGTATGTTGTTCACAGTTGAATTAACCATTGGTATATACACAGAAAACCTGTGCAGGCAGAGTGGGACATATCCTGGAATTATGTCATTTCCAGTAGAGAGAGTTAGTTACTACAATAAGGCTGGAATCAGTCCATTACTTGCAGTCCAGGTCAGGAATATAATCCATGAAAGTCAGTGAAGTCCTTGAAATTCACCACCAATTCTACAGAGGCTCAATAATAATTTCTTATCAGTCAACAGTGCTCTTAACAAGCCTGATGGTTAGGCTCTCAATACATATAAGCAAAGATATGCTCACAAACTTGTACAGAGCATTTAGAAAAAGATGTATATGTCAGGTATTTTCTTCACAGCAAATTTGAACTAAGCAAAATAACTGCACAACAGTGAAAGGTTATGGGAGGAGGAAAGAAAATTTCTTATTTAATAACATTAGGAATGTCAACCTTTGCTATATATATATATATATATATATTTATACATATATATATATATATAAAACCTTTCTGGAACTAATTTTAACAGTAATTTATAATAAGCATGCATATGTAAAAATGGACAACTGTTAAGCAGGTATTCTTGACACTATATGTCAATACTGAGTTTGTCATAAGTGGGTCAGCTTCAACCTGCTTTCTATATACATTTCAAAATACTGAGTGTATATAAGCAGATAACAGGTTCTATGTAGGATACATCTTTTATCTATTAATTCTGATTTATAATTTTCAAAAAAATATCCAAGATAAAGAATTTACATTTATGAACAAATCACAGTCTGGTAACAAATCTTGAATATACTATTTTAAGGTTATTACATTAGAATGAATACGTGTAATTATTTATATTTAAAAAAAAAAAAATTAAGCAAATTTCTAGCAAATGTATACATATCACTAATATTATTTACAAATCAAAATATCAAGCAAATCATTTTAATCTAGTCTCAAATGGGAATGGTATAGATATTAGAGGAGCCAATGAACTGATCTGGAAGACTTGAACAACTTAATTTCTGCAAATGGATCCTCTGTGGGAAATGGCATACCTTGGTTCATCCAAGGTTTTAATTCATCAGAGCACAAGCATCCACGAGTGGAATATGCTCTAGCCACTGATCATGTCAAGTTTCAGCAGGCCTCAAGTGCCACCAGTTACACAAAAGGTATTAAAGCATAAAAGAAAAAATAACAAAGAGTGGGGGAGGGGATATTTTCCATTTAAATCTGCCCTTATTTCATGTTAAGGTAATTTAACATGAATATTTTTGCAATACTTGACAATAATAAGTATTGCTTGCAAAATTAAATCAATTATGCAGTAAGCTAAATTATTTCTGCTAAACAACACACAGCTACAATTTTCACGTTCTAAAATTATATCACCTTATTTCAGACAGAAGCTATGGCTTTAGGTGTCAACGCTACAAGGAGACTGCAATACAAAAGATCTTTTAAAAATTCTAATCATTTTTGACTGGTGCATTTCAAAAATGAGAGAGAAAGAGAGAGAGAGACAGAGAAAGAACAAAATGTGAGGGCTAAGGACAATCACAACACAACCTTTCACTTGTAAACATTTAGGACATGTTCCAGTTTTGAGACCACCACAGCTTATAGTTAGCTGAATGGCGGTTAGCCATTTCAAAGGCCTTAGGTCAAAACTTTGGTGGATTTATATGGTTCTGATATTTTAGTTTCTGTTCATAGCCCCTCTTCCCCCACCTCTATCTCTTCCCCTTGGAAACCCTGCAGAATTTGTTCTTTGAGATGCACTTGAATTATATCCTCCCCTTTTGTTTGTGTTTCCCATGTAGTCATTGAGAGCAGCAGGATGAGTACCAGTATTATTGGCATAACGTGAATCTCCACCAGGTCCCCATCTTCGACCTGGACCCAGTCCTGGACCTCCACCCCTTCCTCTTCCTCGTGGTGGTCCACCATGTCCCCGTCCACGAATATTTTCAACGTCGGAGTTGTAATTTCGCTCTGGACCACGTCTTGATATCGGTAAACTTGGTAAAGAGCCCATCTGACTTCGAAGCTGTTGGTCGATTTCCATTTTTTCTTGCCGCAATTTCTCTACCTCCTAGAAAAATCAACAACAATAATAATAAAAAAAAAAATAAGTAAAATACTACAAAGAGACCTACAGTGGGAAAGGAAAATAGGAGGATATCAAAATTTACCTGTGATGGCTAATGCACACCTGCCAACTTTTGGAAATCAAAATTTTCAATATACAGAATTTGGTTTTAGCTGAAAGAAACAAGATGACATGAAATGTTTCTCGCAATGGCATTAATTATAGCCTGATGGGTTCAAGTTAGTGTGTTTTAATAATCTAGTATTAAAAACAGCAAGAGCTACTTTCCTAAGTAGCCTCTTCAATAAAACCATTGTATACTGTGTTTTTGTCCACATTATATCCTGAACCATTCAATGTTACGCTTCATTATACAGATATATACAGGCACAACCCGCAGTTACAACAGGTTAGGTTCTGGGCCTTTGTCATAAAGTGGATCACCACCTTTTTTCATTTGCAGATGCATGTAATGCTCAAAACTTGCATAAATTAAGCATAGCACTTACTGTTACGCTGCAATTAATTATTAATGCAACAACTTACAAAATTGTGAAAGAAAGTCTCTCCACACTCCATTTACATAAAGGCTTGTGACCTTCAAACAAAATGTAAACACTATGTTTGGCAGCATTACTGGGATGAAAAATTAGTAAGAGTAAAAGATAGGAAAATATTAAAAATAGGAGGTTGCAGATACGATTAGAGGGGATTGATCATTTTAAAACCTCTATTTTGACAAAATAAATGACAAAAACCCTGCTTCGGCATGACCTCAATACATTCACTTTGTCTGCACACACCCTACTAGGTGTACAGTATAAATTTATTGAAGCAAATCTTAAGTGAATGGCACAAATTCTGCATCATCTACAGCTGAACGCTTCCTTGCAGGTGATTTGGATGGACTTTTTTCAGTCTTGATGCTCGAGAAGGAATTTCACAGTTGATGTTGAAGGCTGATCTAAGATTTGAGAGGATGCTGGTCTTATATGAAAGTAGGAATCCAATGAAGTTTGAATCGTGGCTCTTTTTTTCTTTTCTCTGTCGATTTCTCTATAACAGGCATTTTGATCTAAAATACCAGGATTTACTTTGGAACTTCTTTCAAAATTGGGATCTGCCCTTTCAGCTCTTGCAAGTTAGTTCTTTAGGAATGGGATTTGATATATCCTCAGGATGAGAATCCTCTTCAAGTTCTAGATCTTCATTTAGGGGCAGTGAATGTGATCGAAGCAGTTCAGTAACGTCTTCAGGCTTCACTTCAAAGTTCTAACTGCCTTGCCACGTCTACAACATTTGTAGTAGCCTCCTCAGCATGATTTTCAAATTGTTCAAAATCACCAGTAGTAAACTGGGGATACAACTTTATCCGATGCATCGTTAATAGTCTTGATGTCATCCAAGATTTTTTTCCCTATCCAATGCAGCAGGAAATAATCAAGAGGGAAAAAATGGAACTACAAGTCATTTTGGACTGTAAAATGCACTAGAACACACTAGAAAGAATGATCAAAAGATTTTTAAAGATCCTAAACCCGATAAAAATTGTTTTATGACACCTGAAGCTCGGTCACTTATGGAAAGAGGAATATTATGAAATTGCAAGAGATATGTTAAATTGCTTTAAACCTGTTCACAATTAGCAGCTGAGGCATTAAGTAATCATGATGCAAATCTTCTAACAAGTGAAGGAATTTTAAAGTTTCTTTTTAGTAGTTTGGAAAAACAGAATTCTGCTTTGAGCAGTATGCTTTTAAAAGAAATTAGAAATTAAGTGCTTAAACGCAGGAATAAAGATCTAGTATCCCTCATTAAATATTTAAGCAAGCAATGTTAGTTGTTTATACGAGGAGAAAAAGGACGACATTTTTGCTTTGGCAAACAAGAATGAAATAGCTCGATTGGCAAAATCATAAATGGAAAGACTTTTTAAAGGAAAATGTGCTTTAACAGAAGAAATGCAAAGACAAGAAGATGTGAATGTTGTTGTGGAATACTCCGACATGAAATCAGAAACTGATCTTAAATCTGAATTAGCAAAAGCAATATTGATTTCAACAGGAAAACCAAAATCAGGGCAAGCGGGCAAAATGGTTTCATTGTTAAAAAAGGAAATCAGCTTATAGGAAGCAACGTGTACCTTAACTGCTTTTGGATGCAACTCTTAACAATTCGACCAACGTCAACGCAAAATGAAAGAAATCTTTCTACGTCTTGGAATATTCGTCACTAAACAAAGATCAAGACTATCGGATAGGGTAATCAATGCTTTATACGTTTTAAAATTTTATTTTAAGAATGATAACATTTAAATATTCAATATTTGTTGTATAGATCACTTTTATATGTTATTGAAATATATAATCTTGTCACAAATATATTGGTTCATAATAATAATAAACCATGCATTTTTTTTTTTTTTTTTTTTACAGAAAACCTCTGAAGCTTTTAGTATAAACCTATCACAGAAAAATGATTCACTGTTTATTATTATGGTCACTCATTATTATTTAAAATCACATAAATAAAATGGTATGAAAAATACAGAATAATTTACGATTTCAGAAATTCCCGATTTCTCTTTCCTGAATCCTGAAGATTAATAATGAGCCTTCAATGTATTTACATTGAAGGCTCATGGTATCATACTAATGTTATCATACTAATTACTTGTTTTTTTTTTTTTTTTTTTAACAGGGCAGCAAAAGCCTATGAATTGTTTTCACTATACGGTGAATACTATTGCTATTTTATCAGTAGGGAAATCATAATCATACTGCATAAAAAAAAAAAAAAAAAGTTTCTTGAAAGGGTCCAAAGATGAGCAACCTCCATGGAGAAATCTGCAGGTAGAGGTGAAAGTGATTCTTGCATTGCTACTATTGGTACATGCAGAGGTCTGGAAAGCAAGGTGTCTGGGATTTCAGGCCCTGCTGTGGATCATCATAGAACAAATGAATACATGGGCAGTGTTAAGGTAACTAACAATATGGACACATGTATGTATATATACTTGCATGTACATTCATGCTAGGAACATTGTATGAATAGCAGAGACGTGGCACCACTCAGACATAAGTGATGCCAAATTTGAATATGGGAAGTACAGCAGAAGTTATGCTCTTGGTTAAGAAGAATATTAAATCTAAGGCAGTGCACCCAGTTAACTTGAGCAGCAAGTGCAATTTTAAGTCAGTTTTGTGTGATGTAAGCACTGGAAGAACAGAATCGAGAGTAGGAGTGTGTTACAGGCCTAATGACCGTGATGAGTATACCAAATAGCTATACAAGGATATAGAGTGAGCCAGCAAATCAGAATGTATCATAATGGGGGATTTAACTCACCAGATGTTGACTGGATTTTGTGTTGGTCACTCATTGTACACTAGCAACACTTTTGTGGATTTCTTGGATGACTGTTTTCTACAGCAGCAGCAGCATGTTAGAGAGGCAACAAGAGGAAGCAATACTCTTGATCTGATTATCAGCAGTGATTCTTCTTGCATTAAGAATCTGCAGGTAAAAGACCCACTGGGTGGCAGTGACAACTTTACTGTTGACATTACTGTCAACAGTAAAGGGAAAGGCTTTTGTAAGAATGACTGCATAAGAATTTATGTAGTCATTCTTTTGCTTTTGTAAGAATGTCTCAGGCAGTTTTTATATTGTGTGCAGTGGAAACAGCTGATGATGTTACTAACAGCAAATGCTAAATGGGAAAGCATTCGAGGAATTAATCCTGGAACCTACAAGGCTTTTCATACAAAGAAATACTGTTCATCTGACTTCCCAAATGGAGTCAGATGAACTACAGAGACACATGGCAGAGAAGAAAAGTGTATGGGATGCATATAAATTATCAGATGATACAGACGCCTATAGTACATTGAATGGACAGAAATCACGGGATACCTATCTAATAACGGGAAGGCCCACTTTTCACCCGGATGAGGGCAGTCACATGGCGAGTCCACTAGTTCACGAAAGCATTCCACAGGTATTTCAATCCAAGCTTGCTGCACCTCGTCTACAATTCCGTCGCATTCTTGGGTGGGGGATCCAAAGCTCAAACAGACTTTTCTGCAGCATCCCAAAGATGCTCCACAGGATTCACGTCTGGTGAACGAGAAGGCCAGTCCATGGTGGCAAAATCTGCAGACTGCTGTTCACCTGTTTCACGGTCAATGGCATCATCAAAATGCAAGGAGGAAATCAAGATGACATTCTTTGATTTCTTTGGTACACAGGAAACAATTGTTGCCCCTGAATCCAAATAAATTCAATTTTTCAGGTCAGCTCTTGACTGACACAAATTCGACTGGGTGTTGCAGTTTGTTCTTTTTTATCGTTTCAACATAAGAGTTTCCTTTTTCTGAGTTCCAAAACTAAATTGACATCCGTAAACCAATTATCTGCCGTAATGTTCCATCCAGTCCCATGGATAGGTTCTGCCAGTCTTTTGACAACATCAGCTGGTCTATTGCTGATTTGGTACAGACCTTCGGGTTGCTTCCCTGTGTATATTTCAAGATTATCAGAGTACAGCACCCTAGCATCTTTTGTTGTTGTTATTTGGTTTTTAGGAGCATTAGCAACTAAGGCCATATTGCTCCAGGGATATGTGGTGGTCATTCCCTGACCTTTCCACATCCTCCGTATTTGGTGGTCATGGGCTCGAATCCCGGTCTAATCAAAAAGCGTGTGCTACGCACTGCTGCTCCTGCCCACCTGGCTACAGAGGCGCTGCTAGCATCTATTAAGGCATATATATTCTGAGTCCATATTTGTTGGGCTTTGAAGGTATATATTGTTTGAAACTGCATTTTCCTCTGAAGGCCTCCAATTTCTCATCAATAGTTAGATTCTGACTCAGACAGTCTTGCAGTTCTTTTTACAAATTTAGTGAAAAAATCTCTTATGGGGGTGAGGTGATTACGTTTTCTTCTCTCATCCCTGGTTGTTTGATCATCGAATCTTATATATCAGATGGGGAACTTAGAAGCATCTCTGGTTCATTTCCAAGTGAAATTTTTCAAAGCATTTCCGTCAGTTCTCTATAACACTTCCAATCTCTGATTGTTACTCTGAAATGCTCCAGCTAAATAAAGAAGGCCAATGAAAGCTTTTTGACTGAACAGTTTGAATATACTGATTTGTGTATTCAACAATTTTATCTAAAATTTTGTCAGTAATGTTCCATGCTTCGGAGGGTGTGCTGGCATTTCTTGCTTGACCAATAACTCCAGGCAATTTTGTCAGAAGATTGAGATCTGACAACTTCCTTCTGCTTTGTTGATTTATCTTTTCCTTTGAAAAAACTGTCAGTGTCGTCCTCTTCGTTGTAACTTTCCTCCTCTGATGTAGCATCTTGTCCACACTCTCTGAGTTGTCTTCTATTGTTTCAATGTAATCCTCATCGGATTCTGTCCTGTCATCAATGCTTTCATCACTCACTTCAATGGAAAACAGCAGGGCATGAATAATTTCGGCATCATTTGCATTACTTGGGTATATCGGCCATCAAAAGCAATGCAGCACCACTTACGTGGACGGATGCATTGTATCTCACAGATACAAACAGCAGTCTGAATCAAAACCAAAAGGCTTGATAAAATGAAACCAATAACAATAGCTTCCAAGAAGCAATGTAGGAAGTTACTGAGAAGCACATGTGCGCAGTGACATCTTGTTCGCAGAAATAAAGAAAGATATGATGTATGTATCTGAGAAATACATAGTGACCCATGAAGGGTTAATGTGACACATAACCAACATTCCAGATATTGACTGGAATCTGTGGGTCAAAAGCAGTAACAAAGCTTTTGTTTATTTACTGAAGGACTGTTTTCTCACCAATATGTTAGAGAGGCAAATGACAAAGCCAATACTCTTGATCTCATTATCAGCAGCAATGCTTCATGTACTAATAACAAGATAAAACAAGCACTAGGTGGCAGTGATCACAATGTATTGATGTGGGATTTACCGTATTTTTCGGCTTATAAGATGCGATTTTTTTTCGCAAAGAAATACTCGGAAAATCACCCTGCGTCTTATATGGTCAATATCAGATTAGGCCCAAAGACTACCGGCAACGCATTTTCGATGACACAGTGCTGGTAAACTTAGTTCTGAAAACTTCCCTTTGAAATTCACACCAATTTTACTTAAGATTTATCTGTTGAAATATATTTTTAACAATTATCAGTGGTTACAATCTATGGCAACAACACATACCAGTAATCTTTTTTTCGTGTAAAATTTGTTGAAATCTGTGTGATATGAATCTCACAATCAGACATAAGTAAAAACTTGTTTCATTTTCCCATGTGTTTGCTTCCTCTATAATATGATCTCGCGCTTTTATGGTATTACTCTATGATCTCGTGCTTTTATGGTATGGCGGGCTAATTAGACTGGATCGGGATTTTTCAATTCCAACCGTCTTTTATGAAGAGAAAGTTACACCCGTATTTGTCTTAGGGTGAGTAAGAATTTCTGTTACGTTACTTCTGTCAGCTTTTTTCAGAAACAAACATTTCATTATTGGTTGAACATTTACCCAAGCGTATACCATTACTTTGAGAAAAATATATTACCGTATTTAATTTTATTATTATTATTTCCCAAAATATGTGCCCAAAACTAGGGTGCGTCTTATAAGCCAGAAAATATGGTACTTAAAGATGCAACCACCATTGAAGGTAAAAGGAAGGGATTTTGCTTTCATAATAGTGACAACTGTGGTCTTAGACAGTTTATAAATTCTATTCAGTGGGACCACTAACTGATGAGGCTAACTGGAAATTCTAAATGGAAAGCATTCAAGGTAAATGTAGAAGCTACTGAGCTTTTGATACCAGAATAAAAGATACTGTTCTCAAGGAGATCTTGGTCACCGAGTATTGTCACAGACATTCTTTCAGGTATGACAAACTAGGACTTCTACTTGGAAGTCTAAAACAGCAATGGAAGTGATATTCAGATGACACTAATGAGTTGAGCAGAATGAATTTCAGTGAAGCCTGTTTTTCTAAGAAAACCAAACCCAATGCTTCCAACTTCACTGATGGTAGGACTGTTAGTAACCCTGAATATACGCCTCTTCCCTGTGCAAGTCCCGAAGTACTGCACAGTATACTGGAGGTGACCACCCAGGAGCAAACCAGAGTATGCAGGGGTCAAGGTGTGTTGTCACATCACACATAAGAATGTTGTCCCTCTGCGTGACGAGCAATACTAGGTGGTACATGATGCTCACCAATTGGGACAATGCCACCACTCTGCTTGCTACAACCATTGGACCAACACCTGAGAATGCTATTGCCACCCTCCAACTGACAGAGACTCTGATGAATACAACTAGTGCACTCTGGTAAACCTGGATGAGATCACACTCCAAGTAGGACTCAAAATTTCGGACAGGACAAACTCCCATGTAGGACAATAACCAGATACTTCCTGAACTGGAGTGATTGACAGCCTATACCCCCAAAAGGAAGCAAACAAAACTGGACCTAACTATGGAAACAAACTAGGACCAAACCACGACAATTGATAAACTGAACCAACAGAAATCAGACAACCAAACCACAAAAGGAATCATGGGCCTGAAACTGGGCACCACATGATCTAAAGTAACCATTACTGTGAATGATGCGACTAGTAGAAACCCCCGTACTCACATATGAGTGCAAACTACCATACAAACAACACTGCACTGGACCTACTATAAGTCAAAATGTGACCTATCCAGACTGGACACTTCCTCAACCATGACTGCGATTGCAGCTCTGCTGCTGCCTAGCTATCTGGGCTGGGTGCCTTGCCTTGTCCATTTCGCTCCTTATCCTGGTGTGGGGGACACGGTCTCTCCTCCCCTCCTTGGGTGGATCATGGGCATGCCCCACTGATCTTCCCTGGGGTCGCAATCCCTATTGTCCCCATATTTGTCATCCCCCCACTCTACCTAACACTAGTGTGTGCCCCCACACAACTCAAAATTTAGTAACGACTAAATTTAATTAATTGCACCTCATATCTCCATTCAGCTTCTCTACCTCAATTGTCTAAACTCCCACCAAGCATAGAGTTTTTTTTTTTTTTTTTTAGGCCCTAGCCACTGAAATCTCAGTTAAATAGGTGGCAGGGCCTGCCAGAGTAAACACTTCAAACTGCTGGGTACCTGGTCTGCTTCCAAGAGGCCAAGTGTGGGCAATGTTGGGCCTTAGCAGGGGTCCAGTGGCTAAATGGCCTGATGAACGATACACAATACTACACATTTACAAAATCCACATACTTTTAAAAATCTCAGCCTTCCCAGTGAACTGGTACACCAACAATGAAAGCAACACGGATATGGGTGAAACCCCTGGTGCCAATAGACATCAATACACTTTACACTCTGCTTGCTGGACACATGAAGTGGCAAAAGCCATGCTTGGTCTCCAGAGCAAAGCCCTGGCAATCTCCAATCTCTTCCTTCATGCAGTATGATCGATGTCTTTTGAGGATAAGATGGGAATCATAGCAAAATTAGTCGGTCAAGACTACTGACTAATTTGACTGGATACTATGACGTTGCAACTGAGGTTTAACATTGACAAATGTAAAGTACCGCATATGGGTAGCAGTAACCCCAGAGTAATGTATCAACTGGGTGGTACTACGCTCACGGTAGTTGAGAATGAAAAGGACCTGGGGGTAACTGTGTAGCCAGATATGAAGTTTTCTGAGCAGTGCAGAGGGGTTGCAGGAATAGCTCATGGTGCCTTGTCAATGATATAGAGGAATTTGGCTAGCAGGGATAAGGAAGTGATTGTCCCCTTGTATAAGGCAATGGTAAGGCCACACCTTGAGTACTATATACAGGTCTGGAGGTCTCATTTTAGGAAAGATGAAGAGTTGTTAGAATAAGGGCAACGAGATTGGAACAAAGGGGTGCTCTTACCAAGAAAGGCTAAAGTTCTGCAAATTGTAGCTTCTGGAGACTAGGCCTGTGAGGCGATCTAATTGAGGTGTATAAGGCCTTAAATGGTTTGAGCAAGTTCAATGCTGATGGGATTCTTCCTCTTGCCCAGATTACTCACCCAAGGGAACATAAATTCAAATTGAGAAAAGACAATTTTAGAAATTTGCAGAAATTTGCCTTTAGCCAGCGGTTGATAGTTGGAACAAACTTCCACCTGTTGTGATGGAATTTAGAGTGAATGGATGGGAAGCTTTTTTTTTGGCTGATGCTATATAAGCTTGCTTTCTTGCATCATATGCATCTACTAATGCTAAATCTAACCTACCTTACACTTTGAGGGCACAGTTCTAAAACAGTGTTCATAGTTTGACCAACCTATTGGTAACCCTCTAGGACAGGGGTCGGCAACTCATTTTGAGTGAATCCGAAGAGCTGCATCTCATCTCAAACTGGGGGGGGGGGGGATGTTAAGAAATGGAATAGAGTGGGAAGGTGTTTTATTAAAAAATATACATATTTTGAAATATTACTTATTAATACTGGGAAAAAAAAAAAAAAAAAATGTAACAAACATCCAATTAGGTACGAATTAATGTGACTTTTGCTGCTGAACTTCTTGAGCGAGTTTCAACATCAAGTGAGTATGCCATGATTTTCATTTCTAAAGATATAGACTCGCATTGTTCAGATGGTTTCTTGATTTATTTTTAATATAGCACATGTTCGAAAATATTTGCTTGCAGAAATACGCTGAACAAAAAACTTAGAAGTCCAAATGCAAGTATTTTTAAATTTATATACTTGTCTGGTACTCCACGCATTAAACACAATTTGATCTTGTTTCAACTCACCTATTGCCATCCATTTGTGTAGAATTGCAAGGGCAGCCTTTTGCCTTTAAAAATCTTCAATTTCAGTTTTCAGGCATTTTAGACTTGCACTCCACATGTCCTTGATTTTTAAGTCCTCTAACTCCATTTCAAATTGTGCTTCATGTGGGCTAAAAGTTAAAGAACCGCAGGTTGCCGACCCCTGCTCTAGAAGGTATCTGGATCTGGCAACTAGTGTATAACCTTGTTGCCTCTACTCTGCCAGACAGTGATGGGAGGGAGAAGATTCCAGATTCCAAGAGTAGCGTATATGCAGGAGAACTGTTGATGCCTCGATATGCCAAGGAACTGGCTATATTCTTTTTGACCATATTCAAAAATTTCAGCCTTCTAGTCACATAATATCATAACTCGGTGATAGCCTCTTTACTAATGGAGCTTTTCGCTTGTGGCCACTCTCAGCCTCATGATGTTTAACATTACAAGAATGCAAGGGTTGATTTGCAAGATTTACATTATTTTTCTTGGCTAGCTTACTGTTTTAAATCTGATGTCAATGTCTGTGCAGATTGTGTAAGTGAAATTATTCTTGCAGGGATAAAATCTTTTATTCGAAACCCCACCTTAAATCTCATTCTTTATCTAAACCTTACTTATATCAATAAATGCACTAATGCTGTTCGAGATAATGTTACACATCTCAACTTGCTCATATTCAAATCTCCATATTCACTCTATGTACACTAAAGCTCAAACAATCGTAAAGCAAAGAATAGAAAACTTATTTTGAGAATTCTGTTCTCTTGTCAGAGCTTTGCTGCAACTTTTTTAAATTCACCTATAGTTCCCACTTCTGTTAAAACTTGATGGTTATATTGCCTCTTCAACTAATGATAAAGCTGACTGATTAGTATATCATGTTTATTCTAACTTTTGTACTAAAAATCTTGGTAAACCACCTCCTACAATTTCCAGTACACTCTACTCAATGCTTTTTGTGTTGTTCCATCAAAAGATTTTTGAACAATCTTTTCAAGAAAGCTACAGATCCTGATGGTATTTCTCCATTTGTTCTCAAAAACCAACACTCACGAGCTTACTCTTGTGGAAAACACACGTGAAGGATGCCTTCACGTGATTTAGGAAGGCACTTTTGCTGCCTTCCTAAATCATATTTAGGAAGGCAGCAAAAGGGTTAAGCAAATTTTAGCCTTAATTATGAGAGCACTGTTGGATCCGTGGGGGGGGATAGAAACAAAAGGATGAAGTGAGTAATTACAAACCTGGAAAATAATGGAGTCACTGGTTAAACACACAAGAATTGAATTTCTGTAGATTTTACTTTGTGGGAAATACACGTGAAGGATGTTTGTGTAACAAACATCCTTCACATGTATTTCCCACAAAGTAAAATCTACAGAAATTCAAGTCTAATATCAACACCTTCTTTTGTCTTCTTATCGACTTTCAACTCACGCATGGTGCTAGGCACTACAGGTTCCAATACCTTTTATGTTTGGGGCTTGCATATATATATATATATAAAAGAATGTCAGATGAATTGACAAGGAAGTGGCAAAGAAGAAATATTTTGGGGTGCACATAAATTAACACATAATACAAAAGCCTAAGTAGGTATATAAAGGAGTCTGCAATCAAGTCAAAAAGGATGTTAGGCAAGCAAAATCAGAAAACAAGTCAAAAATGTACGAGAGAGCAGCAAGTTAAGATAGAAACACTAGAAGGAAGGTGATGAATCACACTGGTCTTTTAATTCTAACAGGGAACTAAAGGACCTTGTGGTAATTGAAGAAAAGTGTTGTAGCTAAATGTAAATAAAGCACCTGGGATCTATTTAATCATATTTAGGAAGGCAGCAAAAGGGTTAAGCAAATTTTAGCCTTAATTATGAGAGCACTGTTGGATCCATGGGGGGGGATAGAATCAAAAGGATGAAGTGAGTAATTACAAACCTGTTAATGTGCCTTCCGTGTCATGGAAAATAATGGAGTCACTGGTTAAACACACAAGAATGCAGATATAGCAGTCACAGCACAGATTTGTTAAGAAGAAATACTGTCTGACCAATCTGGTTGGATGCAGTGATGAACTAAGAAAGAAACTGGAAGCAAAAAATAATTCTGACATTATATACTTAGATTTCAAATAAAGTTTGGTGCTATTTCATATAAAAGGTTTCTGTACAAATTGGAATGGAATAATATTAGGGGCAAGTTATTGATAAAGGGATGGTTGAGTGGGAGAAGCCAAAGAGTGGATATCAAAGGCCACTGCTCTTCTTGGACTAATGTTATTAGTGGAGTTCTCAAGGCTTCAATGCTGGGCTTATTGTTGCTTTCGATATTTATTAATGATAGTGATTAAGGCATATCAGTCTTAATGTCTAAGTTTGCTGATATGAAGGTTGGCAAGGGTTGTTAATAAAAGCAGTCAGGACATGCTACTGCAAAAAAAAAAAAAATAAATAAAAATAAAATAAAATAAATAAATTAATTAAAAAAATAATAATAAAAAAAATAAAATAAAATTAAGCATGAACTGAGAAGTGGCAACTGAGGTTTATGGATAGTATGATGCAGTACCAAAGGAACTGAATGCAAGTAATTATTCAGATATTACATACTTGGATTTCAGGAAAGCTTTTAATACTGTTGCACATAAAAGAGTGGTGTACAAATTGGAACAGTGTGGCACTGAGGGCAAGTTACTGCACTAGACAAAGGGATGGTTGAGCGGGAGAAGACAGAGTGATTATTAATGGAGAGGGTAGTTAATGAGAATATTCAGAATAAGTTACTGCAACAAGATCTAAACCAATTAGACAGATGGCCTGAGAAATGGCAACAATTGAAGTTTAATACTGACAACCGCAATGTACTGCATATGGATAACAGTAATTCCAAGTTAACAGAAAATGAAAACATCTGAGGGCAATTGTGCATTCAAATGAGGTTTTCTCAATGATATAAAGGAACTTTGCTAACAGGGATAAGGAGGTGATTACCAAACCATACAAGGCAATGGTTAGGTCATTGGGCATCACGTACAGGGCTGGAGTCCTCATTTTAGGAAGGATAGACATCTGCTAGAATGTGCACAGAGAAGGGCAATGATATTGGTGAAGAAACATAAGGGCAGTTTACCAAGAAAGGCTCCTTTTCTGCACCTGGAAACAAGGCACTTGCAAGGAGATCTGACTGAGGTGTTTAAGGCTTTGAATGAATTGAGCAAGCTAAATGCACATGGCATTCTTCTCCTTGCTCAAACTATGTACATGAGGGTGCAAATTGAAGGATATATGTGCAGAAATTTGCTTTCATCTCGTGGGCAGTTGACTGCTTGATCGAACTTCCATCTGGTGTTGTGGAAGTGGTAATTAAAATAAATCAGACCTGTTAGTTTAACTTCTGCTCTGTGGAAACAATCATGTCTCTGGTTAAAGAAACATTGCAGGATCATCAAGACAAGACTGCAGTTATACTTCAAACACATCATGGGTTTGTTAAGGGGAAGTCTTGTACCAATTTGATTGGATACTATGACATGGCCACAAAGGAACTGGATGCAAAAAATAATTCTGATATCATATATTTGGATTTCAGGAAGGCTTTTGATACTGTTGCACATGAAAGACTACTGTACAAATTGCAGCAGTATGACATTAAGGCCAAATTGCTGCTATGAATTGATATGGGCTGGTTGAGTATTAGTATTAGTAATGGCCGCATGGTGCAAGAAAGCCTATGGCTTATGCCGCACCAGCCAAAAAAAAAAAAAATATATAATATATATATATATAATTAATAAAAGAAAAGGAAATTAATCCTATCACTCCTATGCGCTTCCCTCACCCAAAGGTACTATCCAAATGACCTTTGAATTTCCCCAAACTGTCAGCCTCTACCACCCATGTAGGCAACTTATTCCAGTAATTTATAATTCTTTGGCTAAAATAAAACTTCCTGCAGTCCAATCTAAACATTTCCACCCATAACTGGAATTTATGTCCCCTAGTTCTAGAATCATTTATAATCTTGAAAATTTCGTCCTCATTCATTTTACTGATGCCTCTCAGAGCCTTAAACACCTCAATCAAATATCCTCTAAGGTGTCTAGTTTCCAAACTCTGCAACCCACATATTCGAAGTCTTTCTTCATAACGATGCCCTTTTGCCGACCTCACCAGGCAAGTTACCTGTCTTTGCACCCTTTCAAGAAGCTCAACGTCTTTCTTTAGGTGCGGTCTCCATACCTGAACACAGTATTCCAAATGTGGTCTGACAAAAGCCTTATATAATGGGATTATCACGTCCCTATCTCTACTTGCAAAAGTTCGATAGATCATCGATAGGACACCATGGGCCTTCCTTGCAACCTGTTAACAATGCTCAGAGAATTTCATGCCTGACCGTATCGTAACACACAAGTCCCTTTCCTCCAGTACTGGGTTTAGTTGAACTCCACCAAGTGAATAAGTTATTTTGGGATTACTGTTTCCCAGGTGTAATACCTTACACTTTGTTGGATTAAAGCATAGCTGCCATTTTTCGGACCATTCCTGAAGTCTATTTAGGTCTCTCTGAAGAAGCTCAGCTTGACAATGATCATTAACTACTCTACCAATTTTAACATTGTCTGCAAATTTAGACATCACACCCTCTATCCCTTCATCGATGTCGTTTATGAAAATTAAAAAACAGCAGTGGTCCTAATACTGATCCTTCGGGAACCCCACTTCTTACATCAACCCAATCTGAGGAATAGCCATTTATCACAACCCTCTGCCTCTTGCCCTGAAGCCATCCTGCTATCCATCTAAGGATTTTCCCAGTGATTCCAACCTGTTCCAGCTTATAAAGCAACCGCTCATGTGGGACTGAGTCAAAAGCTTTGCTGAAATCTAAATAAACAATGTCGAAATTATTCCCTAAATCCAGCTCGTGAGTGACCCTTTCAAAATAGCGAACCAGATTTGTTAAACGTGATTTTCCCTTTACAAAACCATGCTGAGTATCCTTGAGAATTTCAATTCGATCCAAATGATCCTGAATTCCACCCTTGATCATTGCCTCCATGATTTTCCCTACCACTGAAGTCAGACTGTTGTTGTTATTTGGTTTTTAGGAGCATTAGCAACTAAGGCCCTATTGCTCCGGGAATATGCGGTGGTTATTCCCTGACCTTTCCGCATCCTCCGTATTTGGTGGTGACGGGCTCGAACCCCGGTCTAATCAAGAAGTGTGTACTACACACTGCTGCTCCATCCCATCTGGCTACGGAGGCGCCCAAAATCAGACTGACAGGTAGGAGTAAGAGTATGACAGAGAGTGGTAATCAACGGACGCTGCGGTGAATAGTTTGAGCAAGCACAATGCTGATGGGATTCTTCTTCTTGCTCAGATTACATACCTGAGGGGGCATAAATTCTAATTGAGGAAAGGCAGTTGTAGAATAGATGTGTGTGCATTTAGTGAGCAGGTGGTGGATTGCTGGAACAAACTTCCACCTGTCTTTGTGGAAGTCAACAGCTTAAATAAATTCTAGGAAGAACTAGAAAAACTTTTGGAGCGAATGGATGGGTGGGTGAAATGGGAATTTTTTTTTTGGCTGGTGTTGTATAAGCTTGCTTTCTTGCATCATATGTCTCTACTAATGCTAATGCTGACAATAACACAGGGCAAGGACAATCTCCACACCAGACGGCTAATTCATTAAAAAGAAAGAAGCAGATATTCATAAAATTTTAAAAAATAATTGATTGTAAGTAAGTTAATTATTGTTTTTAAAAAATACTGAGAGTTCACAGCTATGCTGATGAAACTGCACCAGTTCTACTAAGTTTCTTTCAGTTTTTATCATTTTTGTGCAACCAAAAATGAAAAACAAAAGTAAAAAATAAGTTTGATATTTGCATTGTCTGCTTTCACCTGTTGGACAAAAAAGTTCAACATGTTTCTTTGTCACATTCTTTTTTATCCCATCAACAATTACTTAGGCTCAAATCAGCCGAGTGGTTATTCCAGTGTATAAATAAGGTTCGCCCCATTCACATACATTCCCCCCCCCCCCTAAAGGAGCATTTGCAACTAAGGCCATATTGCTTCGGGGATATGCGGTGGTCATTCCCTGACCTTTCTGCATCGTCCGTATTTGGTGGTCACGGGCTCGAACCCCGGTCTAATCAAGAAGTGTGCGCTACGCACTGCTAATGCCGCCCACCTGGCTACGGAGGCGCATACATACATACAAGTAGCTGTAGTTCTTAGCAAATATAATACTTACTGTAATTACAGTCACAGGGGTCATACATGGTTTAATTTTTAATTGGAAATAATTGGATCAATGATGTTATTAATAAAGTTGTGAAAGACTTGTTTCCAAAAGGTGTGGTGATATATTTTTACCTCAGCCGGATGAATATTAGGATCGGTAGTGTACTTAATGGTGTTAAAAACTGCATGAATAAAACAGATTCTTTGCTAGTGGAATACTGAGGTTTGAAATGGAGAAACTGCAGTGTGAAGTATTAATCTACTTACTTTAATTTCGTCCTACTTTTTTTAAAACTTTATCATATTAGCAATATTCCAATGTTATTGTGTGTGTGTGCCTGATTTATTACACATCCTCTTGTAATTGCTCTCTCACGAATCTCTGCCACTGCCTGCTATGATGGGTACTTGTACAACTTTTCAGTGTGCAATAAAGATCATGTTTAATCAATTATCAATCTCAGTAACTGATATATTCAGTCACTCCTTGTATGACATTTTTTTTTTTGGGCTAACCTCACCAGGTGGTATACTTGTTTTGGAACTTTTCAAGAATAATATTCTTTATTATGTGTTCATATTACACCCAGTGGCTCACATCTGGTGAGCATGGGCTTGGCACACCCAGGGTCCTCAGCTGGATATCGCCATTCTTCTCTTTCTTGGTGATTAATAATAATAATAATATCATCACAAGGCAAAGCAACTAAGCAAACCCTTAGCCATAATTATGAGAGCATCCTTGCACTCAGGGGAGGTTTCCACAGCCTGGAGATGTGCAAATGTATCACCAATTCACAAAGGGGGATCGAAGGGTGACACAAGTAATTACAGACCAGTTAGTTAGTTTAACTTCTGTTCCGGGTAAAATAATGGAGTCACTGGTTAAAGATGCATTGCAGGATCATCTAGACAAGACTGCAGCAATAATTCAGACACACAGCATGGGTTTGTTAAGGGAAAGTCTTGTCTGACAAATTTGATAGGATATTATGATGTGGTTACAAAGGAACTGGATGCAAAAAACAATTTTGATATCATATATTTGGATTTCAGGAAAGCTTTTGACACTGCTGCGCATGGAAGACTATTGTACAAATTGGAGCAGAATGGTATTAAGGGTAAGTTGCTACAATGGATAAAAGGATGGTTAAGTGCGAGAAGACAGAGGGTGGTAATCAATGGGTGCTGCTCTTCATGGACTAATGTTATTAGTGGAGTCCCACAGGGTTCGGTGTTAGGTCCACTGTTGTTTTGTATATTTATCAATGATATTGATGAAGGTATATCAGGCTTAATGTCGAAGTTTGCAGATGATACAAAGGTTGGCAGGGTTGTTAATGACAGTAATGGCAGTGTGCTACTGCAACAGGATCTAGATAATTTGGGCAGATGGGCTAAGAAGTGGCAACTGAAGTTTAACCTTGACAAATGCAAAGTACTGAATATGGGTAGAAGTAACACCAGAGAAACCGTACCAACTGTGTGGTACTACACAAGGTGGTAGAAAATGAAAAGACCTGGGAGTAATTGTGCAGTCAGATATGAAGTTTTCTGAGCAATGCAGGCTGCCAGGGCAGGTCATGGGGTTTTGTCAATGATATATAGGAATTTTGTTAGCAGGGAGAAGGAGGTGATTGTATTGTCCCTCTGTATAAGGCAATGGTCAGGCCACACCTTGAGTACTGCGTACAGATCTGGAGGAAGGATGTAGATTTACTTGAGCATGTACAGAGAAGGGCAACAAGATTGGTGAGGGGAATGAAGGGATCCTCTTACCAAGAGAGTCTTAAGTTCTGCAAATTGCAGTGGCTGGAGACTAGGCACCTGCGCGGTGATCTGATTGAGGTGTATAAGGCCTTGAATGGGTTGAGCACGCTGAATTCTGATGGGATCCTTCCACTTGTTCAGATTACAAACCTAAGGGGGCATAAATTCAAATTAAGAAAAGACAAATGTAGAATAGATGTGCGGAAATTTGCCTTTAGCCAGCAGGTGGTTAATTGTGGAAGTTGATAGGTTGAATAAATTTAAGGAGGAACTGGACAGGCATTTGGAGGGAATGGTGTGATTTTTTTTTTTTTTTTTTTGGCTGATGCTGCATAAGCTCATACACTTGCTTTCTTGCATCACATGCCACTACTACCACTACTACATAGTATTCCAAGTGCTAGAATTTCCAATTTTGAAATTCTAGGTGTGAACTGGAGGTCAGAGCTAACGCAATCCTAGCTAATCTATCTGAATGGTGCAGCACACACAAACTCCAAATTTCAACTGAAATTTAGAGGTTTTTTTTTTTTTTTTTTCAAATGAAAAAAACCAAACAAATACAATGTAGGAATATTAAGTGTTAATAGACCACATAACACCAGGCTAAGTAACAATCAATTAAACTGGGTCAGGAAATACAAATACCTGGGAATAATCCTAGATGACCAACCAAACTTCGTAGTCCATGGCAAATAAGTTGTTCAGAAAATAAAGTTAACAGGCTGCTGCTCAACTGCATTTCAATAGAAGCAGTGCAAGAATCACTTTCACCTCTGCCAGCAGCCACTGTTAATCTATTAGTCCGTGTATCCACCCAAGCTGGTAGTTTTTTGACCCACCTAACTCTGCCTCGATAGCATCAGCAAATATTCTTGCACCCTTTCTATTTAAGTGTAACCCATCCCTGTAGAAGCAGTCTCTCCTGTTAATAAGCACAGAGCAGGCTGAGAAAAATTCTACCCTTTGAGCCTTGCACAAACTCTCCAGGGGCAAATTGATTGACAAGGCTCTCATCACATACTCAATCCTATCTTGTCCGGGCAGAATTGCAGACACTTTCAAATTCAACCCTAACTCACGGCTTTTTTTCAACACTGACCTGTACTTGTTAAGTAATTCCACCTTTCTCCTACTCTTAATATCATTAGTGCCAATGTGTACAACAATATCACCCTTTGTGCCCTTAAAAGATGAAAATTTGATGAGCTTGAAGTGTTAGTAAAGACATCAAAGGCAGATATTGTTGGGATATCAGACACATGGTGTCACACAGACCTAAGCAGTGCAGAATTGGGAGTACAATATGTACAGAAAGGATAGACAGGACAGGAAGGAGTTATGCTGTTAAACACAAAATTTAAGGAGGTGCATCCAATTGATGTTGGTGGACAATGCAATGTTCAGTCTGTTTGGTGTGACATGAGCACAGGTGTGTGTTATAGGCCTAATGAATCTGATTAGTATAATGAGCATTGTGCAGAGAAATAGAGTGGGCCAGTAAATCAGAGTATCTTATAATGGGGGATTTTAATTTCCCAGAGACTGACTGTGGGTTGTGTGTGAGTGACCAACCCAGAATTTGTGGGTTGGTCACTCACACACTAGCAAGGCTTTTGTGGATTTATTCAATGATTGTTTTCTACATCAGCATGTTCGGGAGGCAACTAGAGGGAGTAATATTATTGATCTGATTATCAGTAGTGATTCTTCATGCATTAAGAATCTGCAGATAAAGAAACCACTAGGTGGCAGTGATTACAGTGTGCTTAAGTGGGATTTACTCAAAGAGGTAACTACCATCAGGTGTAAAGGGAAGGTTTTTGCTTTCATAAAGGTGACTATGGTGGTCTGAGACAGTATTTAAATTCTATATGAGGGACCAACTGATGATGTTACCAACAGCAAATTCAAAATGGGAAGCATTCAAAGAAATGATCTTGGAAGCTAATAGGCTTTTCATACCAACTAAGAAATATTGTTCAAGATTTAGGCCTAAATGGATGTCAGATGAACTAGACATGTGGCAGAGAAGAAAAATGCATGGGATACATATAAATTAACATGTGACACAAAAGCCTATGATAGATATAAGCTGGTCTGTAACAAAGTCACAAAGGAGGTTAGGCAGATTACAAGAAATCTTTGGCAAAGGATGCAAAGAAAAACAGCAAAGAGTTCTTTATTTATGTAAACTCTAGAAGGAAGGGGATGAATCAGATTGGCCCACTTGATATTGATGGTTCAACTGTTGATGATCCTGCTCAGGTAGCTAACAAACTAAATGAATATTTTGCATCTACATTCACACATGAGAAGTTATTCTGGGAGGGGAATGCCAAAGATGTATTAAACTCTGGTAGTAAGCTAGATAATCTTGTAATAACAGAGAGTAAAGTGGAGGAGAAATTGTTGAAGATAAACATAAGAAAGGCACTGGTGGGGATGGGATCTATCCAGTTATATTAAAGGAGGTGGCAAAGGAAGTAAACAAACCCCGAGCCATAATTATGACAGCTTCCTTGGACTCAGGGAAGGTACCCACGGCCTGAAAAAGTGCAAACATGACCCCAATCCACAAAGGAGGATCAAAGGGAGACACAGGTAATTACAGACCTGAAGTTTAATTTCTGTTCCAGGGAAATTAATGGAGGCACTGGTTAAAGAAGCATTGCAGGATCATCTAGACAAGACTTCAGTTATAGCTCTGGCACAGCATGGTCTGGTTAAGGGGAAGTCTTGTCTGACCAATCTGATTAGATACTATGATGTGATCACAAAGGAACTGGATACAGGGAATAACTTTGATATCATATAATTGGATCATAGATAGGCTTTTGATACTGTTGCACATGGAAGACTGCTGCACAAATTGGAGCAGTGTGGCATTGGAGGCAAATTGCTGCTATTGATAAAGGAGTGGTTGAGGGGGAGAAGACAGAGAGTGGTAATCAGTGGACACTGCTCTTCGTGGACTAATGTTATTAGTGGAGTCCCCCAGAGTTCGGTGTTGGGTTCATTGTTGTTTTCTGTATTTATAAATCATATTGATGATGGTATATCAGGCTTAATGTCCAAGTTTGCAGACGATACGAAGGTTGGCAGGGTTGTTAAAGACACTAATGACAGTACGCTGCTTCAACAGGTGGCAAATGAAGTTTAACATTAACAAATGTAAAGTACTACATATGGGAAGCAGTAACCCCAGAGTAACGTATCAACTCTGTGGTACTACACCGACAGTGGTAAAGAATGAATAGGACCTGGGAGTAACTGTGCAGGCAGATATGAAGCTTTCTAAGCAGTGTAGACTGTTTGCAAGAGTAGCTCATGGTGTCTTGTCATCATGAGCTACTCTTCAGGAATTTTTTAAACCGGGATAAGGAGGTGATTATTCCCTTGTATAAGGAAATGGTCAGGCCACACCTTGAGTATTCGATACAAGTTTGGAGGCCTCATTTTAAGAAGGATGTAGTGCTGCTGCTGGAAAGAGTACAGAGAAGGGCAACAAGATTAGTGAATGGAACAAAGGGTTGCTCTTATGAAGAAAGGCTTAAGGTTTGCAAATTACAGTGTCTGGAAACTAGGCACCGGCGAGGTGATCTGATTGAGGTGTATAAAGCCTTGAATGGTTTGAGCATGCTCAGTGCTGATGGGATTCTTCTTCTTGCTCAGAATAATCGCCTGAGAGGAAATAAATTCAAATTGAGGAAAGACAGTTGTAGGATAGATGTGTGGAAGTTTGCCTTTAGCCAGCAATTGGTTGATTGCTGAAACAAACTTCCATCTGTCATTGTAGAAGTTGATAGCTTAAACAGATTCGAGGCTGAACTAGACAAACATTTGGAGTGAGTGGTTGGATGAAATGATCAGGGGATGTTTTTTTTTTTTTTTTGGCTGATGCTATATAAGCTTGCTTTCGTGCACCATGTACCCTTGCTAATGCTAATGACACTAGTTACAAAAAGGCACACATTGTGAAGGACAGTGCTGATGCTACGAGCACTTAGCAATGGAAATTGAAAAACTGCCAGAATTTCTTAAAAAATTTAGTGGGGATGATATTTTACAACGCCAATGAAACAGGCCTGTATTATCATGCTACGCTGGATGGTTCCTTGAGCTATAAACCCATAACACTGTCCAGTTCAAAGAAAGCAATGGATTGTGTAACAGTGTTGAGGTGCTCAAACATGCCAGGAAACAGATAAATTCGAACTTTTGGTTATTGGTAAAAGTGCTAAACCTTGTTGTTTCAAGGGGTTTACAATAGACAGTTTGCCAGTTTCGTATTATGCCAATAAGAAGGTGTAGATGGCCACATATATTTTTATGCAATAGTTAATGAACTGGGACACGGAACTGCAACAGAAGTCCAGAAAAATTCTGTTGATATTGGACAACTGTATGGCACACCCTAATTTAGATGGTTTAAAAAATATTGAACTGGAATTTTTACCACCTAACACCACATCCTTGATACAGCCTATGAATATGGGAATTATAAAAAATTTGAAGGCCTATTATGGTGGAAAGCTGGTTAATCACTTTGAAGACCTATTATGGCGTAAAGCTGGTTAATCACATTTTGAAGCAATTGAGGAAAATTTGCTGACATCATCTTCAAAATCAATGAATGTTAAAAGCTTTACAATTTATTGCCGATAGCTGGCAAGGAATAAGTAACAAAACAATTCAGAATTGTTTTGCTAAATGTGGTTTCACGACTAATTGTGATTCAGATGCAATGAGCTGTACAGAAAATGAAATGACTCTGGAACTGCAACATGTCCAAAATTGTAAAGAATTTTTAAGGAATGCCAATAACCTTCAATGCCACGATGAAAATTATGAGGAAATGACTATTGAACAAATTGTGGCAAAACACTCAGAGGCACCAGAAGACCAAGAAAATGATGACGATGATATACCTAAGCAAGTGACTAACCAGGATGCCAGGAAATATATCACTGAATTCAGATGCTATGTCATGCAGGAAGGCAATCCTTTATCAGCATTAGATACCTGCACAGACTTTGTTCAGTTGCAGTCCATAAAGAGAACACATCAAAGTTAAACTTGATAGTTTTTCAAAGTAAGAACCCGTAAGTAATGTGTAACCTTCGCTTGACACAGACATTATGTATCTTCATTTTACATATGTACACATACGTATATTGTTTGCTTTTAGCTTTAGTTATTTTTAATAAATGTTTGTATCAATATAACTTAAATACAGCGTGCTTTCTTTAAATGCCACATTCCTTTTATTTTAATCATACCTTTTTGCCCCTATTAGAATGTGTTTTTCAGTTCATTAAAATTTCACCTAATTGCACCAAACTGACTTAGTCCCGATGTGTTCAAATTAACTGGAATCCACTGTACTACATATGTAAGGACAGAACTGGGGATGGACCAGCCCATGCTCCATCCAGACATTGGGCAACCAGATCACATTACCTGTGGTTTGGTTGCTGCTTTCCACTAACTTAGAAGTGGTAGCAATTTGCCTTACTGTTGGGTGTTTAATAAGTCTGTTCTATTTACTTGCCATCTCTGGCTGACATCTCCCAGACAGACCTTTGTGATCTCAGAGTACAGCTGCCACCCCATCCTGCTTCTTGCAGATCTCAATGGACATAACACCCCATGGGGAAGGGCCGATATTAATGGAAGGGGGACGTGTCATAGAGCATACACTCACTGACAATGACCTTTTCCTTCTAAAAACGGAAACTAACATCTTCTTCCATGTGCCTACCTGTACGTTTTCTTCCATTGATCTTTCTGTCTCCTCCTCCACTCCTATGGGAAGTGGAGGAGAATCTGTATGGAAGTGATCACTTCCTTGTTATAACCTGCTTACACAGTGGAGACCGTGTCTTCCTTTTATGTTACCACGGTGGAATTCACAATGCACAGCAGAAAAAAAGGCTCAAAACAACGCTTGGGAAATATTCCGACAATATCCTACCTAACACCAACTTGGAGGATATCATGAAAAAGAAAAGGACAATGACCACCAACAGCTGCCAACATTACCTGAAGTCAGTAGTAGAGTACAATAGCTCAAGGGAATAAGGAGGAAGGGGGCCTGATAGACCTCATCAAGCAACACAAGACAGTGATAGCTAATTTGAAGAATTACTTCCAGAAAAACAAAGCCACCCTCTACCAGGCCATAAGGAAAATAAACAAGTGGTATACCCTTACTCAACCCAAGCAAGGAGTCCCCTTCCACCCAGATGAGGCAAACAAAGCTAGAAAGGTGTGCAAAGAAGACACTACAATGACCTCCATTAAGATCACACACATAAAATGGCTTCCAATGCATGGCTCATGAGTGGTATGTTCCCCTGAGACTGAAGGATTCATGCTTGCCATCCAAGGCCATGTAATCAACACCAGAAACTATAGAAAATACACTGCCAAGGAGAGAGGAGTGTCAGATAACACATCAGTGATGCCACCTGGCCTCAGAAACAATCCAACACATCACTGCAGGATGCAAGGTGATCACTCAGACAGAGTACAACTCACAGACACGATCAGATAGCCATCAGAAGAGCAAGGAAACACCAGTTGATCTCAATGAAAATGTACAGGTGACCCCCGCTTAACGCTGATAATTTGTTCCGGAAAAACAGAGCACTAAGTGAATCTAAGCGAGTGCCACTTTCCCATAAGATAACATATGTATTTGTGAGTTGCGGTCGATGCCATAGGATACTGCCTAATCAATAATAAATGGTAGCGAAAATATGCACAAATTTCGGTCAAAATATTTAATATTCAAATATTTGTACATACATATAAAATATCCTGCATTACATACGTATATAATTATGTGGTAACTACTTACTTATCAAAATTTAAAATTCCAATTAAAATCATTAATTTAATTGATGAATTTAATCATGAAAGATGTGTCGATTTTGGGTTGTACTTTGGCCCTCTTCCTGGTAAACTAAAAGGGGTTTTAATTTTAAATCCTCTGAAGCGTTACCACCCAACAATAAAGTCAACCGATCCTTCACCATTTTGAAACCTGGCATGTTTTTTTTTTTTTTTCTTTCTTTCAATATGAAACTTCTTTTAGGCATTCGTTTCCACAAAAGTTCTGCTTCATCTATGTTAAAAACTTGCTGAGAAGTATAACACATAATACTCCTCATCAATAATTTTAACAAGTTCTTTTTTGAAAGTTTTGGTTTCTCGATCTGCACTTGCGGCTTCTCCCTGGATTTTAAATCTATTCAACAAGCCCTTATTAGTTTTAAATGGTTCCACTTTTTTTTTTTTTTAGGTGAGTTTTCTTCAGATCATCATTTGGCTAATCTCTCTCTCTCTCTCGCTCTTTTTTTTTTTATAATATTTAACTTAACTGAATTCTGCATTGGATATTATCTTCAATAAAATTAGTTAAAGTCTCTCCATTTCAATCCTAATAGCTGACCTAGCCCTAAGTGAATCTAAGTTGCTTGCAGTGGAACAGCTGTCTTCCCCGCTGCTAAAATTAATTCTTTATTTTTTATAATTGTTCTTACAGTTAAATCTGTCAGTCCTAAATTATGGCACACATCCACTTGTCGTTGACAGGAATCGATTCACTTCAAAACGCCTAATTTAATTTTCAAATTCAGTCTTTTTCTTACATTTGTAGTCTTCATACTGCGTCCAGCCGACTTTCTGAGACTTTATGGGCAAGCTGCCTCCATGCTGTCCAGTCTTCAACAACTTTTTTAAGTCCTCCATGCTCATGCCAGTGTCGCTCTTGATGGTGTCGAGCCCAGCTGTTCTTTGCTGACCTCTTCTCCTTATTCCACTGACCTTTCCTAGCAGTATCGATTTTTCCAATGAATTGGATCGCATTACGTGACCGAAATACGTCAATCATAGCTTGGTGATCTTGGCTTCCCGTCATGTTTTGAGATTCTTGAGCTTGCTCATAAAATTTTCCAGTGGAAAATACTGGAGTAGGTCACCATGTCTTTCTTCAGCGGTGGCACTATTATATGGCCGTATAAGCTTTCACTAATTAAAACTCAGTCTTTAAAAATCTTATCTTTTCGGATAAGGAGACATTTTGTCCCAAATTAGATACAGCTAATCAATGTGACAAACCCCTCCACCTAATTAAGTCCCCTGCATTCATAACTTGTAGAATTTAAAAAGCAGCTCTTCAAATTTTCAAATACCGGTGATATGCTAAAGCATAGGCAGCTGTAATTGACAGTTAAAACAAAGATTGCTCTAACGGCTAAAACAGAATTATCTGTGTAAATTTAGGGTAAATATTACCTTTCCATGATTATAAATAGTCAAACCTGATGAACCTTATCACACTATACTCAAGTTTCACAAAAGAATTTAAAACAAACACCTTAAAATCATATGCATAAACTATTTAACAAGAGCACATATAAAAGCAATCATCAGAGCTAACCGTGGCTCTGATTTACGTGGCCAACAACAAAATGTCTTATGTAATTATTTACCTGTGCATTTGTAGTGATGTAATTGCCCCATCCTCTTATCCCATTGGCTCAAATAAATATCACTAGGAGGAAAACTTTTTTAATGTATAGAGAGATAAAAACCACCCTCTGAAGAAAAACTGCTATTGAAAATTCAATATTCAGACCCACCCATATTCACCAGTCATTTATAAAAGGAAGTAGTCATTTTTCAATTCCTCTGTAACGGTTCTAAGCCTTCAAAACAAATCAATAAATTAGATGTATTCTAGTTTCTATATGGTTAGGATGAGGCTAAAAACCTAAGAATATAACATGCCTAGCATATAAATAAGTAATACTATAATACTGTTAGAACTATTATTTATTTGAAATTTCCAAACACAAAAATTTATTTACTTTTTTGTTCTGCTGCAATTCATTAAATGTTGTAATGTGACATATTTTCAAAAATACAGGATGGTCCATAACCAAGCAAACATGTTTAACTCAATAAGAATGCTATTTTAGATAGCAAAATAGAAAGGGTATACATAAACTTAAAAAAAAAAACAAAAAAACTTTTGCATCTTTTCAATACGGCTGCCATTTTGGTCTTCAAAAAATTTGCAGTTCTAGCAGAGACCTATGCTTATTTCTAAATACTTTCTCTTTTAAGAATCCCTACAAAAAGTAATCACAAGCATTAACACTGATGAATGTGGTGGCCATTCAGTAATGAAATCCTGCTGTCTGATCTTGGAACTTTTTTCCTAAGAATTTGGAGACAATCTAAATTCAAGCCTAGGCCATCAAAACTAGTGGTGTTTAAATTCTTATTAAGGAATAAATGGGGGTTGTTAAGAGGTTTCATCAGCCTACAAAACACTGTCAATAATACCTTGGGTATCCTCATTCAAACTCTGGGCAACATAAGTTCCAAACTTAGCTTCCCTTAAGAATTTTTTCACTTCTTAAGGGAAGCTTCTTTTTAAACCTTTTCAATATCCTCTCTTACAAGTTCCAAACTGGCAGATGTCTTGAGATACAAGATCAGATTTTGGTAGGCCATGCACTGTTCCTGCTTCATTTTCATATTTTGCACATCACGTTACAATTTTAATCCCTTTCTTCATTGTACAGCTTATGGTGTTTTTCCAATGTTCAAATTATTCCAAAGTAGTAGTAATAATAATAATAATAAGAGATTATAAACTATTTTTAAAATAACTTATTACATCAGCAGTTATTCAAAATAGTTTCCTTACTAATGGATCACTCCATATGTGCTTCCCAAAATAAACATAAATCAGTTTTACTTATGACGGTACTTAATAGTAAATAAAAGCTTAACATTTCATATAATTACATTTATTAATCATTAAAAATAAAGAAGCCACACTGACACTTACCTTTAAATGAGCCAAGTGATATTCAAGAAGCACTTTGGCATTGCTTATATTTTCTACGGTGCCAACAAATACGAAAGGAACCTGAAATAAAATTAAAAAAAAAAACCTCATACCTGAAGACAAACTGTTATATGAGGGCTGTTCAATAAAGAATGATCATAAATTTTCATGAACAACCACCCTTGCTATTGCTTGCGATTTCTAGCTCAGCTGTGGAATTTAAGACCAAACCAAGCTGTATCACACAGCAGTTGACTTGTGTGCACGGTGTGAACTTGCTGATCGGTCAAGTTTATGCCTGTTCAGTTTCGCCTATGTAACATGCGAGGAACAGCATACTGCTCTCCACTTTTATTTCCATCTCAAGAAAACAGCAGCTGAAGCGTAAGAAATGTTAAAAGAGGCTTAAGGCGAATCTATACTTCCCTATAGCCCAATTCACAGATGGTTGTGATCACAAAACTCGGCAGGCCTGAAGCTTCAACCACTGCGTCTGTAATCGTGAGAGATCAACATATATCAGCAAGGCAACTAGCAGAGGTGCTGAGAATATCAGTAGGAAGCATGCACACTATTTTCCATGACCATTTGTATTCGACGTGTTTGTGCATGCCAAATTTCAAGATTACTCACACCCGAACAATAGCAAGTTCGCATGGAGGTTTGTCAGGAACCGCAACAGATGGTTACAGAAGGTGGTGAAGTTCTGCACAAGGTGATAATGGCAGATGACACTCGGCTCCATTATTTTTACCTATAAAGTAAGCAAAGCTCTGTTTGCAAGTGTACGTCATCACCAACACAAAAAAAGAAAAGAAAAAAAAAGTCGTGGCTTTCTTTCTTCCTTTCTGTTTTTTTTTTTTTTTGACATTCAAGGAATAGTTTACTAGCATTGTGCCATGTCATTTGACTTTTACGTGACCTTACTATAAACTGTACTGCACACTTTGTGGGATCACAATCATTGCAAATGACCGCAACTGCATGCAATTGGGTGGATGCTACAACACGACAATGTGAGACCTCACATTGTTCATACTGTCATCTAGTACTTGTTAATGTGAAATGTGTTCCTCATCTGCCCTACAGTCCCGACTCTTTGCATCCACCCCACCAAAGTTAAAGGAGCTGCGAGAGAAATGTGTCTAGTCTTTAGAAGAAGTCGTAAAGATATTGGAGGCAATTCTCAAATGAATGCCAAAAAATGGCTTTGCTGAATGGCAGAAACTTTGGAGTAAGTGCATTGCATCAAATTGGGACACTTTTAAAAGGACTATCAAAATATGGATGATTGATGAATGGCACATTATGAAAAAAAAAAAAAAAAAAAACAAGATCATTCTATATCAAACAGCCATTATATATATATATATATATATAGACATATCATTAAAAATGGAGGAGTATGAAATAGACAAAATATGAAAACAGGTCAATGCATAGATTGCCAGTTCTATAAGAAGTAAAGATTAGTAAGAAGGGGAAAAAAATAATAAAAGATTAAATACGGTGAAAAACTAAGTATGTTAAATATATTTACATTGAAAATAAAATAGAACCAATAATTACATAAGAAAATAGATTACCAACAGGATGAAACAAAAATTTTTAGTTAAAATGCTTCATTGTTGTTGATATGGTTGTTTAACAGCACAAGGGCTGCAACAGCCAAGACGTGCCTTGTTTTACAGAGATTGATTGTGAGAAAGCTACATCAGAATTTATGATAATTGGATGTTTCAAATAATTGAAAATATCAATTAGATTTGCATCACTTCCTATTAAATGTTTTAATGCCAATGGCTCATGTTAAGTTCATTGTTGCTCTCCACAATTGCCCAGAGATCACAGCTACAATCTCAAATGAACTTGAAGGAGCCATTAACATTAAGACATTTCCAATTACAGCGGATTCCGGTTAATCGGGGAAGCCGTTTATTTTGGGCAAATCTTAAAAAAACAGAAACCAATCAAGAAAATAGCCAGGGTTTACTTCGCTTAATTGGGACAGCATGCTGTTTAATCGGGGCAAGAGACTGCAGCACTGGAGATTACCCTACGATTGTCTCTGACGGTACCACGTGGTTCGGTCTAAATGTTGGAGGTCATAACCATAAAAACAATTGGCAGTCACCTGTTTATTGGGCTTTTCTGTTAGTGAAATCTATCATAAACAGACAGTAAACTCGAACTTACTGAATTTGCGATAATACCGACAGCTGGAATTCTGTGGGTTATTATGGTGAAATCTGTTTACACTTCCACGAAATCTTCAATCATATAAAAAAATTAATTTTCAGATCTTCTCTTCATTCCTATTTTTAAAAGCTTTGTAACTCGTTACTCCGTTTTCATTTGCGCGTATTGTGTTACTTGCAATTTGTGTGTGCTGTGTTCTTTGTTATTGATTGCTTCATCTTTTTACTGTTTTAAATTTTAACCCCACCCACAAATGTCAGTGAACAGAAATGTCAACTAGTTCGTATGTACATATTACAGTACATATTAATTATTCTGATTATCATGTATATTCTTCCGATTTTCACGTATCATTTAATTTTTTAATTGGTAAGGTAATAAAGGATAAATTTGGGTTTAATATATCTTTACTTTTATAGCCTATGGATAACATTCCTCCTATTTTCGCTAATTAGAATTGCTGTTTAATAGAATTAAAATTCAATTCACAAACGTGATCACAATGACTGGTGCTTACTGCACATCGTATAGTGAACAATACTTTACTATGGTGACTCCATCGTAACATGATTTGATTGTACAGTGAACTAATTGTAAAGGGGGGGGAGAGATACATTGTATTTTTAACTATTTACGTGAAACTTCGGATAATTGGGGCAGGCGCTTAATCAGACCAAAATGCACTAGTCCCGATGTGTCCAAAATAACCGGAATGGACTGTATTTTAAACACATACAATTACATCATAAATTCTGAATTCACAGTTACTAAAGCTGTGATGTATCACAGCTTTAGTAACTGCAGTCAACAAGGATGTGTTTCACTGTAAGCTAGGTATTGCAATTGTGCAATGAGGAGTCTTGCCCATTAGAAAATACAAGTGAGCAAGATGTGTATACTCAATGCATGACCTAGCTAAAGCTAAAACTACTTCTTTTATTAATTATTAGGTGTTTTTTTTTTTTTTTTTTGGCTGGTGCAGCATAAGCCATAGGCTTTCTTGCACCATGCGGCCATTACTAATACTAATAAAGTTTATTATTTTGCACCTGCCAGATTTGAAGCCATTTATCATTAGATGTTCTCTGTATTATTATTCTATAATATGTGTATGGCACAAAGGGTTAAATTGTTTGATGTAGTTTGATCTTTGGTAGCTTTATCTGCCAGCTCATTCTCTAACACCAGAATCCTTAAATCCAGCAGAAAGTTAGTTTCATTTTTTGATCTAAAAATCTGCAAGTGGGCTGGAACTTGTTAAATTAGGACACACAGAAAAAAAATGCTTCATTCTACAGACTTTTTGGACACCCCTTAAATTAAAAGTCAAAAGAGGTTAGAGAAGAATGAGAGATAATATTTAACTCACCATCAATATAAATTGAGAGAGAGAGAGAGAGAGAGAGAGAGAGAGAGAGAGAGAGAGAGAGAGAGAGAGAGAGAGAGAGAGAGCAGATTATAATTGCCAACATCTTTACAAGATAAAAGCTGTAATAATCTATTTGCATAGCTGTAACTGATATTTTTATATTAAAATACAGCAATAGGATTGTTTCACAGTATAGAATTCTTTTAAAAAGGAGCTCATCTAATATTTTTCTTCCTGTGGATTTCTGTTTGGATATTTATTAGTAGGGTTTGGATTTTTATGTATTATCATATTCATTTTTCATTTACATAAAGGCATGAAACTTAGTGTGTCCATGTTAAATGGTCTGAGGATCGTGTTTATAATTTTACATTTCATTATATTTTATGCATTAGGCCATAATTTCAAACAAAATATGAAATATCATATTTAATACAATATTTTATACTTGTTGTCATAAAACTTTCATATTTCGTCTTACGATAATCAACAAATTATTTATCAAATTGATTTAAAATATATTTCTAAAAAACCATGGGAATTTACATTTAATCATTTCACATTCCAGAGTGGGCGGGCACAAGTGGCTATATCCCAAAGTTATTTTGATTTGCTCTTTAGTCACTCCGTAGTGTAATTTTAGCTATAATTTAAAGGTTTACGGTAGTTTCACCTTATAATGAGTTCAACGAATTATTCGTTCAACTTATTTTATACAGTAGGAAGTTCAGCTTTACGCGAAATGAAGCCAAAATTGAGCAAAACTGAGCTTTTTAGAAAATGGATTTCTTTTGTAGAAGTGTCTAAAGACACATACCAAACGAATGGAAAAATGATATATTGCAACGCGTGCAATAAAGAGGTACGGAAATTAATTAATAAATATAATATCGGAGTAGATACACCATAGATAACTCTTAAAGAACAACTACGATAGTAGTGTGAAAGGCATCATTTCGTCTGTATCTCATATTGTGCTCTTCCTTCACAACGAGTTGCCTATGTATTGCACTACCTCGAATAAGTAACGCTTCACTAATAGAGAAGACTATTGTTACTTATTCTCAGTGAGTACCATCACCCAGACGGCACCGTTTCAAAGCTAGTTGGCTTTTCATTGGTGGGTGGTGGTAAGACAAGTAACAAGTCTTCTCTATCAGTGAAGCGTTACTTATTCGAGGTAGTGCAATACATGGGCAATCGTTTTGAAGGAAGAGCACAATATGAGATACAGACGAAATTATGCCTTTCACACTACTATCGTAATTGTTCTTAGTTGTTCTTTATGCTGTATCTACATCAATATTATATAGAATCTTAAACTCTTAAATATTATGCCTTGTTGCATCTAGTTTATTTAAGTAAATTAATTAATTACCTGGTAATAGATCTATCATAATTTTTATTTTGGATGCTTCGATATATGGACATTCCAAATTTAATGCTCATGCATATTTAGTTTTTTCATATAAATTGGAAAATAATAAATTTTTTTTATAAATCACCTTGAGGTTACAGAAATATAAAAAGTTACAGAAAAATCACCTTGAGGACTGCTATAAATCGGTATGCTCTCATTGATTTTATTATTTAATAAAATCAAAAAAGCTGAACGCTGTGTAGGCTATATTTTAATTAATTAATTTATTTATTTATTTACTTATTACTTGCAGTGTCTAAACAATATTTGCGAAGATATTGCAAGCAGCTGTGTGTGGGGTTCAGTTGATGAAACCACGGATTGTGAAGGATATAGCTAATTTTATTGTTGGAAAGCTTGATTCAGATAAACCATCTAAATCATATCTCCTTGCATCAAAGTTCTGGATAAAACTAAACGTGCAACTGTTGCTAGATTCACCTTTCGCAGTGATGCATCTGTATTGTGACATTTTGTTGCCATTTTCAAATAAAGTCCCTCTGAACCGTTTTGTTTCCTTCATCATTTCTGCACCTCACGAGGTTCCTTTGGTATGCTTTTCATATATGCAAACTTTCCCAAGTTTTAGAGGATATGGCTGTTGAAGGACTTCCTCTAGCTCCCGATGTCATTAAGGCATTTAATCTTGTCCCGATCACATCTTGTGATGTTGAGAGGTCCTTCTCTGCTTACAAGTGAATATTAGCAGATGACAGAAGGAGATAAACTCCAAAACATTTGGAGTGGATACAGGGATCGCAATGTGAGGGAAAGTACTTAGCATATACATTTTGATTTTTGTATGTTTAAAAAAATATATTTTAATGTTTATATTAAAAAAAAAAAAACTTGCCAATTGTGATATTTTCATTATATTACTTGTTAGAAATTTGTATAACAAGTCATTGTACAACTTTAAAATAACAAAAAACCTAAATATTATCATTTATACGGTACGCAAAGGTAAATTATTTAGTCATTGGTTAAATTTCATGACATATCTTCATCACATTTTGACATTTTTAAGGTCATAAAAATCCGAACCATATTTATTAGATATCAACTTTATGCTAATTTTGATTGTCTCAAGAAATATGCTGTTGCACTTTGCCTTCTCAGAAATATCAAATCAGTTTTTTTTTCATAACAATGGCATTCATGCCTGGACCTGGTTGTCAGGTGCATTTCGAAAGCTTCACCAGAAAGAGAATATGAACCCAGTTTTTGTTTTTCCTAACCTGGCTGAATATTCTCTCACACTCAACGTTGATATAAAGAATTATTAAAATTTTAAGCATGACAGGATAATTTGTTGTATTTCATGCTTCCTTGCAAACTTGTTAGTTCACAACCACAAGGACGACTATACATAAATTCTTTTTTCCATAATAGCATCTGGTAGGTTTTCACATTGAAGCTGGCAGAACTGATGCTGAAAAACTCCTACTGATTCATCTATTTCTTTATCTTCGACAGCAAGAAATAATGGAAACTTGTCGACGAAAAAAAACTTCATATTTGAAAAAGAATGCACTGCCAGTTGACGACATTTGTGTTATCTCAGCACTTATAAGACCATTCTTCCATCGGAACTTGAGCATCATGTAGTAACATGCAGCCGTAAAGTACCTCTTCACTAAGCAAAAGAAAATCTCCTCTTGTTATTGACACTCCATGAATTCGGCAGTAGAAATATCTAACTAAGTCAGAATCATCCTCCTGGTTTACTTTGTTATTGTATTCAATTTGCACTCAACTCTTCAAAATATCTAGGAATGATGCCCTCAGTAAATGGATGTGAAGTGCATAGGATTAAAGAGCTATGTTCGGATTTTCATATGTTAGCATAAAATTTAAAAGAAACAAGCAAATTGCTTTATTCAGGTGGGGAGGGGAAGAGACATGAACAGACTTTCTGAACAAATGAGGATAACATGCCTAGAATTATTAGCATGCATGGACTGTTTAGGGTTGATTTCAATAGAAGTTTGCAAACTATTTATTTGACTTTTGAAATTTGAATTAAATTTCAACATGAGTCAGTACCAACCAACTAATGATTGCTTGTTGTACTTTCAATCTGGCAACTGAAAAGTGCTCATATTGCCTTTCTCACCACCATTTCCAATCTCTTCCTTAAAGAGACTTTTTTAAAAAAAAAAAAAAAAACCCCTTCCATTACATCCATTCCCTCCAAAATTTTGCATAGTACTGCTTTGAATTTCTTTAAGCTGTAAACTTCCACAATTACAGATGGAAGCTTGTTCTAACAATCAACCACTCATCTATTCTACAGGTGACTTTCCTCAATTTGAATTTATGCCTCCCCAGGTGCATAATCTGAGCAAGAGGGAGAATCTCAGCAGCATGGAGTTATGGCATTAAGTCTTCCATGTGCAACAGTATCAAAAGCTTTCCTGAAATCCAAGTATATGATATCAAAATTATTTTTTGCATCCAGTTTCTTTGTAACCACATCATCGTATTGAATCAAATTTGTCAGAAAAGACTTTCCCTTAACAAACCCATGCTGGGTCTAAATTATAACTGCAGTCTTGCCTAGATGATCTTGCAATGCCTCTTCAAGCAGTGAATCCATTCTCTTCCCTGAAACAGAAGTTAAACTAACAAGTCTGTAACCACTTGTGTCACCCTTTGACCCCCATTGTGAACTGTGGATACATATTCACACCTCCAGTCTGTGGGGACATCCCATGAATCCAAGGATTTGCTTACTCCCTTTGCTGCCTTCTTTAATATAACTGGGTAGATTCCATCCATCCCAATTAAAATTAATATAAGGACAATTACCACCAAGTGCTCCATTTCCTTTTTTAAAGACCCCTGCTACTAGTTTTTTGAAGGAATCACACACATGCTTTCAGGCTGTTCAGAAGATGTCCAATGTTGTACCCCCATAGAGTCACTGTTCAAGACTCGCACTGAGAGCAAGCACCTTTTGATTTAATTATTATTATTTTTTTTAAAAATATTATTATTGTTACAAAAGGACATCACAATGGTATTTAAGTTGGAATCACCATGATATTGCTATCAATAGCAATTGAAAATGCCCATTTTTCAGACGAATTTGTTGGAATAGATCAGTGGTTGTCAACCTAGTCCCCACCGCCCACTAGTGGACGACTGAAGCTTTCATGGTGGGCAGTAGGGGATTTTGTCCGTTGTTACAAATTTTGTTCTTCCTCCATATATTGAATACATTGCTAACAACTTCGCGAGTTTGTGACTTTTTAAAATATGCTTTTGCAATTTACTTTTGAATTCCATCTATAAACTTTGAATATAGATAATAATTCACCGGACACTTCTCGAGGTATACTCGTGGACGAGGGAACAACGAATGAGCTCCGCAGCCAACAAAGGCACGAGTTTAATGCGCATAACGAGGGTAGGGCTTACCACCGGCCATCACCCAGTCTTCGAGCTGTACCTCTTTCATGGGGGGGGGAGTGAGTACATGGTTAGATTTGCGAGAGTATGCATGCGTCCATGGCCTGGCACGAATTGATAAATTGTGCAACAAGTTGTGAACCTATGTCTCAAAAAAAGAAATACGCTTGTGGCTATTTACCAGAGTATCTGAAGATGGGTTTCATCGAATCTGTTACAAATAAACAACTTCCAATGTGTTTACTGTGCCACAAGACATTATCCAATGAAGTAAAGTTGATTGCGAGAACATCTTGCTACAAAGCAATCAAAAGATAAAGAGAAGCCCACTAAATATTTTCAAGAAATGTATAAATATTTCAAAATCGTTCAACAATAACTGCATCATTTAAGTCTAAGAAACAACATGCAAAGAACAAAGATGGATTAACTGCAGCTTATCGTATATCACAATTAATTGCAAAAAGTGGTAAGAGCCATAATATTGGAGAAACTTTGATAATACCTCTATCAAAGAATTTATCTCAACAGTAATGCATCAGGATATACCTGAAGTTTTAAAAACATTGCCCCTTAGCAATAGCACAGCAAAGCGACGCACTGACGAAATGGCGGTTAATGTTGAAAATAAACTTATATTCTACAAAACTCTTCATTTTCCATACAGTTGGACGAGTCTACCATTGCAGATAATAATACTCTATTGATGATATATGTACGGTACCTTGATAAAAACAATATACTGCAAGAAGAAATGCTATTCACTGTAAATCTTATTACAGATACAAAAGGATTATCAATATTTAATGCTGTGAAATCATACTTTGCAAAAAATGATATACCCTTGAACAATATTGTTGCATGTGCTACTGATGGAGCACCATCAATGGTATGTCGCCATCGTGGATTTGTTGCTTATTTCAAGGAAGAAGTGCCAAACGTTTTGTGTATTCATTGTGTGCGTGTGTGGTGCACTGACAACATCTTGTAGGAAAACATTTAAGTACAAGTCTCCATTCATCATTAAGTATAATAATTAGAGCTGTAAATAAGATCAAATCTAATGCCAAAGAAAACAATGTTTTGACAGCTGTGCCATGACACTAACGAGCAATTTATTAGGTTACTTTTACACACAGAAGTTCGATGGCACTCAAAGGGTAAATGCTTGTCTCGTTTTGTAGCATTATATGATAGTGTCATACAGTTTTTTGAAAGTAATAATGAGGCTGGTCTCTGTCAACAGTTAAAAACAGTAAAGAATGATGACTTTTATTTGGCAGACATTTTCAAGAGATTTAATAAAATTAATTTGCAGCTTCACGGAACCAATATAACTCTTATCAGTTGCAAAAATATTGTGTCATTATTTATCGAAAAACTTGATCTCCGTCATAATCTTTTGAAGAGACAATTTCATCAGTTTCCCAAATTGTCATCTATAAAAGATGATGTAACTCCAGAGGAGATTGAAAGGTTCAGTAGCCACCTCAACAAACTTAAATTGGATATGGAAAAACGATTTAAAGATATTTTGAACTTGAAGGTGTATGACTGGATGATAAATCCTTTTACTGCAAATTTTGATGAGGTTGATATAACTAGCCAAGAACTATTAGAACTTAAATACAACAAAGAGAGAAAATATAATTTCGATAGTGGTGGATACCCAACACTCTGGAAAAATAAAAAAATGCCTGCTTTATATCCAAATATGTGGAAAATGATATTTAATTTATTGATACCGTTCCCTACCTCTTATTTTGTAGAATCAGGCTTTAGTGCTGTTAATCATATTATCACCAAACAGAGAAACCATCTGAATATCACCAAAAGAGGAGACCTTCGTTTGTTCCTTACGAAAATCGAACCAGATATCAAATATTTAGTCTTGCAGCATCAGCCTCAAGGATCTCATTAATCATTAATTAAAGGTAATTTCAATAAACTTTATTGTTTTCACATTTAACTTTCTTTTTCTTCAATTTAAGCAGCTCCTGCACTAGTAGGCACTGTATCGATGGATTCAGAAATTCATTAAATTATCTACGTAACATACAAAGTATAAATAAAAAGATAAATTTAAGTACATATTTTTTACAAACCCTCCCCTCTAAAAATTACTTTGCATTTGTGCTAAATTAAGTTACTGTGGCACTGGTGGGCGGCAGGTATTAAAAGGTTGACGACCCCTGGAATAGATGAGAAGAGCAACAAGGTTGGTGAGAAAAGCAAAAGGGTGCTTCCTTTCCTAAAAAATGCCATTGTTTTTCATCTGCCACCACAGTTTTTTTTTTTTTTTTTTTAATAGATTTCGTTATTGGGAAATATATTTCTGAACAATGGGCTAGAATGAGCACCTCAAATATTAACTTCGGCATGCATAACATCATTGCCGTGAAATGCAAGATCTATATTTTCATTTCTTTCTACACTAAATGCTGCCTTTTTGCTTATTCGCCATGCAAATGTCTGATTATATCACATATACACAGAACACAAAACAAATTTTACAATATACAGGAACTCCCAGACTTATGTAAATTTGACTTTATGCAAGTTTTTGCCGGCATTGTTTTTTTTTTTTTTTTTGGTAATTTGTTCCAAGACCTTGGAAATTGAAATTTTCGCTATATAACTAAGCTAAACAATTTTGAAAAAAATCCCCTCTAAATCTACACAGCCCTCAACTTCCGCAGCGGCGTGCTTACCAGCCGGAGAGCTAATTCTGGCAACAATGCTCAAAAGGTAAAACTTGGCGACATTATGCCTGTCACCTCTCTCTCTCTCTTGTAATTTTATAAATTCGAATTTTTGCTTGTGCATGTGATAAAAAAATTTGAATAATTCTATTTACACGTTTGTCGAACATTTTTTTTTTTGTTTCTATCAAATTCAGAGCGCATAGTTGCAAGTGCGGAATTTCCTTAAATGCTTATTTAGGGAAATTCTGACTTACGTAGCATTCCGCGGAACGCAACCCTTACGTGAGTCAAGATGTTCCTGTATAGACAACTTGGCATATGTGTCTTCTAAAATTTTTACACTATTTCTTTAGCACCTTATTGAAAGACGTTGTCAATTAGTTTCCAGCATGCAAGCTGAAACGAAATCACTGAACAAATGGCACACTTACATTTTGCAAATAGCAAGAAAAACTTTGTCATCAATTGAACATACTATGTTTACAGATGATACAGAGGTTGGTGGGATGGTTAATGAGAGCAATCAGGGCATACTACAACAACCTACAAAGAGAGACAGGCTGAGAAGTGGCAATTTTTTCTTTCTTTCTCTCTCTCTCTCTGTGTTTTCCCCCACCCGAAAACCCCAAACACAAAAGGCATTAGAACTAGTAGTAGTACTTTGGACTGCATAGATTAAAGGATGAGAAGATAAACAAACACGTTGTTGATATAATTCCTCTAATGCTCGCTTCGCGAATATCGTATTATTCCTATTTCATTCTGATGACGAAATTTCATGCCTTTTTTCTTCTCACTCTGTTCGAGTGCACCCACAGTCTGCACAGTACTTTCTCCCTACCGATCATGAAATGTTGGCTCTGCTGTACATGTAATCAGTCAAACCTGATTTAAGATCAAGTGACTGATTACATTTTCAAAGTTAATAAATTCAATTTTCAAAGTTAATATTTGAAAATTTTGGTGAACAAAAACTTTATTCCCACATGCACCACCTTGCAAAATATCCTGCCAGTGCCCATGGTACTGAGTATCTCCTACAGGCACCTGCAAGAGGACTCAATTCAGGTGTTTTAAGGCATTAAATTTATTGATTAAATGAAGTGCTGATAGCTTCTTACTCTTTCTCAGAGAACACGACGGAACCATAAAATTAACTGTGAAATGGGATGTATGCAAAAACTTTCTTTCGGCCAGACAGACTGTTGGAAAAATTCCCACTTGGGAATTTTTTCAACGGTGCAAGTGGTTAGTTTAAATCAATTTAAGGAAGAATTAGACAAATTATTACAGAAACCAAACAAATGAGATGGACAGTTTTTTTTTCTCCCTCTTTTGGTTGGTGCTTTAACACATTGACTGCCAAGCTAGTTTAATAAATATAGTATTGAGTATCTCTTTCTTTTTAGCAAAATGAAAGTTGTTTTACCAGTAAATATACAATTTTGTACATTAACTGGTAAATGTACAAAATTTTACATTTACTGTTCTAAATGTGATTTCATAGTTCAGCGAAGAAAGCCATGCTGCTGTTTGCAAAAATTTACTTAGTCTGCTACTTGCAGCAGGTATTTTTCCATTTTATTTAAAAGTGCAATACTATACTTATCTTCTGAATAGATCAGCATTTAACATCTAGCTGTGAATGTGGAGGGAGGGAGGGAGGTTGAGGATTCTCCTACTGGGTGAATATTTTTGGACTATGGGATACAAACTCAACCATAATGAAGTTTATGTGTTATGGGGGTTTAGCTGCCGGGGGTATAGTGCGCCTCATAAGCCATGTAATTACTTTACATCATCACAATCCCTTCTTGCTTCAATGACAATTTAGGAGTCTGTATCAATGGCATTCGTGGCATAATTCAGAAGGATTGATTGCAGATGGCATCACAAGACATTTGCACAAGCAGTTACCAGCCACACGATTACACTACACTATCCTGCTTCATTCAATCATTTATTTATTGTAGTATTACTACTAAAAAATTGTAACGGATGATAAAGACATCCTGGGCTGCCGAAAGCTGCTATGTTTTATTCCTCTTTTTATCTTTTACCCCATTTACCGCATTTTAAATCAATAATTTTATGTGTAAATAAACAGTTTAATTTTTATCTCAACTCTATATACCATAGGCTAGAGTCATTAAAGAAGACTGATGCATATGTAGAATATTTCTAGGTCAGTATATCAAAATGAAGTAAATAATTACCTCAATGTAAAGGGTGAGCTTAAGTGGTGAAATTTATTGTAATACTGGGCAATTTCTATTACACTTAACAACCAACGAGTAAGTGAAGTAGGCTGTGTAATCAACTACTCTGACAATAATTTTAACTCAACTGCAGACTACATTATTAAGTCAAACTGTAAAGAAGCTCTGGTTATTTTCTGTTCTTTAGGTTGTAGGGTCTCTGACTGCTGGTTTTTCTTCACTGAAAGATTTACTTTCAGTGAAGAAAGAATCTCACAGAACTGAGATTTCTAACAGAATCACAGTTATCGGTTGATTCAACTACTGCTCATCTCAGATGCCCAAATTATTCGTTGAATGATTCCTTTCGCCTCAAAGGTAGTACTTGTGCATATGTCCGTTCTGATATTCTCTGTCAGAGACTTGGCAATTTGGAATCTCCTCTCTTTGATCTTCTCTGGCTTAAAATCTCTCTACGTCATTGCATCAAATTCATCTGTTGTCTCTACCCTTCTCCCAACTCCACTAATCACTTGGAGCTCTTTGACTTCCTCTCTTTGCAACATGACTTTCTCCAGTCCAACTTCCCTAACAGTGAGGTAATTTTCCTTGGTGATTTTAATGTTCACAACTCCAGCTGGCTTCCGTTTTCTAGTCACACCGACCCAGCAGGTCGAGATCCTGAGGCTTTTGCAATTACTAATGACCTATCACAGATTGTTCATTTACCTACAAGAATACAGGACAATCCTAATCATACAGCCAATATGCTTGATCTTTTTCTCACAAACAACTCTTCTAAGTACACGGTTGAAGTGAGAGGTCCTTTAGGCACTTCAGATCACAACTTGGTGATTGTCTCTTCTCCAATGGAACCTTTAATCTCATGGCTATTCCCAACCTCGTGTTGTTTGGCATTACAAGAATGCAAAATGGGATGACCTGCGAGACTTCTTTTCTTCTTTTCCTTGGTCAGATTACTGTTTCAAAACTTCCGATGTCAACGTTTGCTCAGATCGTGTCAGTGATATTATTCTTGCAGGAACGGAATCCTTTATCCCACACTCCACTTTAAAATCTCGTCCTTTATCTGAACCTTGGTTTTCCAATAAATGTGCTAAGGCTGTTCAAGAGAAGAATGTTGCATATCGTAATTGGCTTGTTTCTAATTGTTCAGTTTCATTTTCTGCCTACACCAAAGCTCGCAACAATTGTAAAGCAGTTATTAATCAGTACAAACTAGAGTTTGAACAGGCTAAGAGTAGAAAGCTTGCTTCTTGCCCTAATGGTAGCCGAGCATTCTGGTCTCTTGCCAAAGCTATTGGCCGCACATTTTGCCCATCTCTGCTCCCACCTCTGTCCAAAACCAGATGGTTCTGTTGTCACTTCAGCCAAGGATAAAGCTGACCTGCCAGCATCTCATTTTTCTTCCAGTTCATGTATTAATGAACTTGGTTAAACACCTCCCACCATTCCCAACATGCTCCATTCAATGCCTCCTGTGGTCTTCCGTCAAAAGGATATCAGAAGGATTTTGATGAATCTCGATGTTAAGAAAGCTCCAGGTCCTGATTGTATTTCTCCACTTGTTCTCAAAACCTGTGCCCCTGAACTTACTCCTATTCTTTGCCGCCTTTTTTCACTTTCTTATTCCAAAGGTGTTTTTCCTTCTGCTTGGAAAATTGCTTATATCCAGCCAGTTCCTAAAAAGAGTGACAAATCCCTCCCATCCAGTTATCGTCCCATTGCAATTAGCATTAGCATTAGTAGAGGCATATGATGCAAGAAAGCAAGCTTGTTCAGCATCAGCCAAAAAAAAAAAAAAAAAAAAACACTCCCATTTCACCCCTCCGTTCGCTCGAAATACCTGTCCAGTTGAGGGTTAAATTAGTTTAGGCTATCAACTTCAACAACAAGTGATGGAACTCGGTTCCACCAACCAACCACCCGCTGGCCAAAGGCAAATTTCCGCACATCTATCCGACATCCGTCCTTCCTCAATTTGAATTAATGCCCTCTGAGCTGATTATTCTGAGCAAGATGAAGAATCCCATTGGCATTGAGCATGCTCAAACCATTCAAAGCCTTATACACCTCTATCAGATCACCTCGCCGGTGCCTAGTCTCCAGACTCTGTAATTTGCAAAACTTAAGCCTTTCTTCGTAAGAGCAACCCTTTGTTCCATTCACTAATCTTGTTGCCCTTCTCTGGACCCGTTCCAGCAGCTCTACATCCTTCTTGAAATGAGGCCTCCAGACCTGTATACAGTACTCAAGATGTGGCCTAACCATTGCCTTATACAAGGGAATAATCACCTCCTTATCCCTGGTAGAAAAATTCCTGTATATCACTGACAAGACAGCATGAGCTACTCTTGCAGCTCGTCTGCACTCCTCAAAGAACTTCATATCTGCTTGCACAATTACCCCCAGGTCCTTTCAATTCTCCACCACTGTCAGTGGTGGAGAATGAAAACTCCATTCACTGTGCCACTGTCAGTGTAGTACTGCAGAGTTGATACGTTGCTCTGGGGTTACTGTTTCCCATATGTAGTACTTTACATTTGTCAATGTTAAACTTCATTTGCCACCTCTCAGCCCATCTGTTCAACCTTTCCAGATCCTGTTGCAGCAGCATAGCGTCAGTGGTGTCCTGAACAACCCTGCCAACCTTTGTATCATCTGCAAACTTGGACATTAAACTTGATATCCCATCATCAATATCATTCATAAACACCGAAAACAACAACGGACCCAACACTGAACCCTGAGGAACTCCACTAATAACATTAGTCCACGTTGAGCAGTGTCCATTGATTACCACTCTCTGTTTTCTGCCACTCAACCATCCCCTTATCCATAGCAGCAATTTGCCTCCAATGCCACACTGCTCCAATTTGTGCAGCAGTCTTCCATGTGCAACAGTATCAAAAGCCTTTCTAAGATCCAAATATATAATATCAAAGTTATTCCCTGCATCCAGTTCTTTTGTGACTACATCATAGTATCCAATCAAATTGGTCAGGCAAGACCTGCCCTTAACAAAACCATGCTGCATCTGAGCTATAACTGAATTCTTGTCTAGATGATCCTGCAGTGCTTCTTTAACCAGTGCCTCCATTAATTTACCTGGAACAGAAGTTAAACTAACAGGTCTATAATTACTTGTGTCAGCCTTTGATCCTCCTTTGTGAATTGGGGTTACATTTGCACATCTCCAGTCTATGGGTACCTCCCCTGAGTCCAAAGAAGCTCTCATAATTATGGCTAGGGGTTTGCTTACTTCCTTTGCTGCCTCCTTTAATATAACTGGATAGATCCCATCCACCCCAGGTGCCTTTTTTATGTTTATCTTCAACAATCTCTCCTCCACTTTCCTCTCAGTTATTACATAATCATCCAGCTCACTGCCAATGTTTACTTTACCTACATCATTCTCCTTCCTGAATAACTCCTCATGCGTGAATGTAGATGCAAAATACTCGTTTAGATTGTTAGCTACCTTAGCAGGATCATCAACAGTTGACCCATCGATATCAAGTGGACCAATCTGATTCATCCCCTTCCTTCTAGAGTTTACATACATAAGTAAAGAACTCTTTGCTGTTTTTCTTTGCATCCTTTGCCAAGGATTTTTCATAGTGTGCCTTTGCCTGCCTAATCTCCTTTGTGACTTGGTTACAGACCAACTTATATCTATAATAACCTTCCATGTCACCCATTAATTTGTATGTATCCCATGCATTTTTCTTCTCTGCCACATGTCTCATTAGTTCATCTGACAACCATTTAGGCCTAAACCTTGAACAATATTTCTTAGTTGGTATGTAAAGCCTGGTAGCCTCCAAGATTAGTTCCTTGAATGCTTCCCATTTTGAGTTTGCTGTTGGTAACATCATCAGTTGGTCCCACTGTATAGAATTTAAATACTGTCTCAGACCATCATAGTCGCCTTTACGAAAACAAAAACCCTTCCCTTTACCTCCGATGGTAGTTACCTCCTTGAGTAAATCCCACTTCAACACACTGTGATCATTGCCACCTAGTGGTTCATTTATCTGCAGATTCTTAATGCATGAAGAATCACTACTGATAATCAGATCAAGAGTATTGCTCCCTCTTGTTGCCTCACGAACATGCTGATGTAGAAAACAATCATCCAATAAATCCACAAAAGCCTTGCTAGTGTGCGAGTGACCAACCCACAAATTCCAGTCAATATCTGGGAAATTAAAATCCCCCATTATAAGACTCTCTGATTTACTGGCCCACTCTATTTCCCTGTACAATATCTTATTATACTCATCAGAGTCATTAGGCCTATAGCACACTCCTACTCTCAATTTTGATTTCCCTATGCTTGTGTTACACCAAACTGACTCGACACTGCCCTGTCCATCGATGTCGACTGGCTTCACTTCCTTGGATTTTATGCATTTCTTAACTAATAGCATAACCCCTCCTCCCCTCCTGTCCTATCTATCCTTTCTATACACATTGTATTCCCCAAATTCCAGTTCCGCATTCCTTACTTCTACTCTTTCTAAAGAAATGGAGAAATCAATTAACTGCCAACTCTTAAACTACCTAGAAACCTTCCGTCAGTGTCGATCCAATGGTGATATTCTGGCTTATGTTACCCATTTATGGACTAATTCAATGGAAAGGTTCGGTGAAACACAAGTAGTTGCTCTTGACATCTCAAAGGCTTTTGATCGTGCTTGGCACAAAGGTCTTCTAAACAAGCTTCCATCTTATGGTTTGCCAACTGTTTTTAGTAATTGTTTATCCAGTTTTCTCTCTGATCGCTCACTGAGGGTGATGGTAGATGGCTCTCTGTCTTCTAATTTCTCCACTAATGCCAATGTCCCCAAAGGTTCAGTTCTTTCCATCACTCTTTTACTCTTGTATATTAATGACCTTCTTCCATTGACTGGAAATCCTATCCATAGTTTTGCCGATGATAGCACATTGCATTTCACTTTCCATTTTGAGAAACTTGTCCTGCTCAATCAGCTTCAACTTCTCGAAAATCTGCTACCAATTCCTTAAATGCCGATCTTCAGGTAATTCTCCAGTGGGGCAAAGACAACTTAGCTGATTTCAACCCTTCTAAAACTCAGTCTTGTCTTATATCTAGCAAAAAGGATTCTTCTGCTCCTGCTTATCTTTAGTGACACTCCGATTTCTAGACAAAATGATATATCTCTTTTGGGGATTACCCTAATTTCTAATCTCTCTTGGCACAAGCACATCACAAATATTGCTCCCTCTGCACCTAAAAAACTTGGTTTTCTCTTTCGCTCTCGGCGAAAGAGAAAACCAAACAGCTGCTCACTCTGTATAAATCACAAATCCGCCTTGCCATGGAATATTGTTCCCACAACTGGGGTGGTGCCGCCAAAACCTCTCTCAGGCTTCTTGATTCCATTCAGAAGAGGGCAGTTAGGTTAATTAATGATTCATCTCTAACAGTCTCTCCACTCGTTTTCTCATAGACGTACTGTTTCTGCTGCATGCCTCTTCTACAGATACTTCCATGGGCACTGTTCTTCTGAATTGGCTTCTATAATCCCCCCCCTCTCTCTTTCAAAACAGTCCGAACACGTGCCCCCACCAGCCATTTACTGTCCAGCTTCAAACCCACAGAACCAACTTTTCATCTTCCTCATTTATTCATTCAACTGCCATTTTCTGGAACAACCTTCCTTCATACGTATTCCTGAAAATTACAATCTACAGAAGTTCAAGTCCAATGTCAACAAATATCTTCTTTCGTCTTCTCACCCTTCAACCCAAGCACGGTACTAAGTACTATAGGTTCTAATACCTCTCGTGTTTGGGGTTCACGTAAAAAAAAAAAAAAAACTTTCAATCAAGGTACTCAGATGGACCAGGAAGTTTTTTTTTGTTGTAAACTGATGCATTTTTGGATTAGACAGACGTAAACACCGCCCCCCCACTTTTAGTGAATTTTTTTGCCAAAACAGTTTCGTTCAAACAAGACTGATGAAGTGCTGACAATAAGGAAGGTCAGCCAGGACCTAGAAATATTTTAATTACAGTGAAATTTTTTTTTGTTAAAATGGCATATTTTTTGTTGCAGTGGGATTTTGCTGCACTGCATTATTTTTCAAAAAATTTACGCCAATTCAAACTTCTGGGCGAAAAGTAGATAATAATGTCTTGGGAAGCCTGGGTGCTTCCATATATTTTTTTGGGAATTTTTAATGCAGTATAACATACATAAATGCAACAATCCATGAAACAAGAAAATTAGTTTTTGCCTTTCACTTATGTTGTGTAAGGTTGGCTAATAGTGAGTTAGTGTTATTTTGAAATCCAAACTAACAAATATCTGGGGCATCACTATTCTTTTGCACAACTCAACTACAAATCCTTCCCACCCACTGTTTATTATAACTTTCTTTTAGAAAGTTCTCATTTGCTATTGATAAAACTTTAATTACAGTAGCATCTTTTTTCATTCAAGAAAATAATCACCAAGTAAATTACCTTACATCACTGAACCCAAAAATCTCATAAAACTTACTTCTTCCCGCTGAGCACCATCCCCATTATCACCTTCAATCTTGACACGGACAACACCAGATTTATCTACCATTTCTTGAATAATATGGCCATTCTTACCTATAACCTTTCCTGAAAAATTAAAGTATATCTGCAATTAATTGTGATTAAGATTATTATACCAGTAATTCCCTGCTGCAATATAGAAAGATAAACAAAGTTATTTTAATCACAGAAACTTACCACTCTTCAGAGATGCAAGTACACCGATTTCAGTGAATCCACACTGAATTATAGAAATCCAAGCTTAAGAATATAAAATATATTTTTATATTTTATAAAAATATTTAAGTTCAACATTTTCAATCATTAAAAAATGAATGCAAACATGACGTAAGTTGTCGGTTACTTTTTTAGCTGAATGATATTTAAAACTGGAAAAGATAATATTTTTGCTAATCAAGTACCATTCCATATGCATTCTGCATTTCATATGTATTTTATATCAATACATATGAAATAAAAAAAATCCCAAAAACAAGTCATGAAATTTTAACTTTTGTACCATGAATTTGTATACTTAACCAGTGGAAGAAGATTCAAGTACAGGGATGGAAAACCAATAGCAAATTATTATTATTATTATTAGCTATATGGTGCAAGGAAGCCTGAGGCTTATGCTGCACCAGCGAAAAAAAATTCCCGAGTAACTTGTAAAAGAGATCAGATTGTCTTAGCAGTAGAGAACAGATCTAACTGGAAGACAGTGGATATCAGTGAAGTTCTGAAATCTTTTCAAAAGAGAAAATTAGTATTTAAGCCGTACATGCAAGAAAGCTAGGCTTCAGTGCTGTGAAAAATTCGAAATTTTTTTTAGAGTAAAACATAACAAGACTGGTTGTTTGTTTGTTTATTTGGTTTTTAGGAGCATTAGCAACTAAGGCCATATTGCTCCAGGAATATGCGGTGGTCATTCCCTGACCTTTCCACATCCTCCGTATTTGGTAGTCACGGGCTCGAACCTCGGTCTAATCAAGAAGTGTGTGCTATGCACTGCTGCTCCTGCCCACCTGGCTATGGAGGCGGCCTAACAAGACTTGGAATTTTCTATAAATCCTTGATATATCATTTAAAAATTTTTTTTCTATATTTGTAGAAGAATATGATATGTAGAACACTTCCTTATGACACTCTCCAGAAATTAAAATGAATATAAATTTAATGCAAAATGATTTCAGTAATAAAATCAATTAAAAAATAAAAATATTAAAGTAAATTTTTAAAATGTTTTCAATTGATTTTAGTGCTAAAATCATTTTTATCTGTTTCAGCTATCAATTATCTGTTTTTAATTCTGGAGAGTGGCATAAGGAAGTATTCTACGTATCATATTGAGGTAAACTTCTCTTATTCTTCTAGAAATATTGAAATACAACACAGAACATACTGAGCATCATAGCTGTTTTATACTATAATTTTTTTTTCTATTCAAATGCCAGTCTGTTCAAGCACACCCTGGGCTCTTTCAAGTTCTCACTGTAGTTTTAGCAAATGCTGACTGATGTTAGATAGAGCCTGGTTAGTGTTTATTTGTCAAAGCAGTATACAAGGAATGCCACTGCAAATTGTGATAAATGACTGGATGACCATTATGTTGGTCAGCTGTGTTGATCCTTCTGCTTGCTCAGATTAAGAACCTGAGGGTGCATAAATTCAAATTGAGGAAAGACAGTTGTAGAATAGATGTGCGGAAATTTGCCTTTAGCCAGTGGGTGCTTAATTGCTGGAACAAACTGGGCATTGTCGGGGCCACATTATGTCAAAGATCTGGGTATATTCTTACCATGTGTACACCATATCCAAAAATTTCATTATTTCATAGAGCTGTCCCCCCCACACACACAGCCACCCAACTTTTTCTTACTATTGAATACACCATGAATTGTCAAACTAATAGAGTAAGCTTATCTGCAAAAAGATCTAAACCTCCCAAATACTTCCTAATTCATTTCACAAATATACGTGGTCTCAATTCTAATCTCAATGATATTTATATCCACTTGCAGTCTGCCAAATCCCATGTACTTTTTCCTGACAGAATCTCAGTTATAGGTTGATTCAAATACTGTTCATTTCAGTTGCCCAAATTATTCGCTGTATGATTGCTTTCGCCTAAAATGTGGTACTTGTGCATATGTCCGTTCGGATATAACCTGTCAGAGAATTGGTAATTTGGAATCTCCTCTTTTCGATATTCTCGGGCTTAAAATCTCTCTACCTCATTGTGTCAAATTCATCTGTTGTCTCTACCGTTCTCCCAACTCCACTAATCACTTGAAGCTCTTTGACTTCCTCTCTTTGCAACTTGACTTTCTCCAGTCCAAGTTTCCTAACAGTGAGGTAACTTTCCCTGGTGATTTTAATGCTCACAACTCCAGCTGACTTCCGTTTTCTAGTCACACCGACCTAGCTGGTCGAGATGCTGAGGCTTTTGCAATTACTAATGACCTCACACAGACTGTTCATTTACTTACCAGAATACTGGACAATCCTAACCATACAGCCAACATACTTGACCTTTTTCTCACAAACAACACATTTAAGTATGCGGTCGAAGTGAGTGGTCCTTTAGGCACCTCAGATCACAAATTGGTGATAGTCTCTTCTCCAATGGAGCCATTATCTCATGGCTATTCCCAAACTCGTATTGTTTGGCATTACACAAAAGAAAAATGGGATGACCTGCGACATTGCTTTTCTTCTTTTCCTTGGTCAGATTACTGTTTCAAAACTTCTGATGTCAACGTTTGCTCAGATCGTGTCAGTGAAATTATTCTTGTAGGAATGGAACACTAGATTCCACACTCCACTTTAAAATCTCGTCCTTTATCTAAACCTTGGTTTTCCAATAAATGCGCTAAGGCTGTTCAAGAGAAGAATGTTGCATATCGTAATTGGCTTGTTTCTAATTCTTCAGTTTCATTATCTGCCTACACCAAAGCTCACAACAATTGTAAAGCAATTATTAATCAGTCCAAACTAGATTTTGAACATACTAAGAGTAGAAAACTTGCCGAGCATTCTGGTCTCTTGCCAAAGCTATTGGCCGCAACTTTTGCCCATCTCTGCTCCCACCTCTGTCAAAACAAGATGGTTTTGTTGTCGCTTCTGCCAAGGATAAAGCTGACCTGCTAGTATCCCACTTTTCTTCCAACTCATGTATTAATGATCTTGGTAAAACACCTCCCACCATTCCCAACACACTCCATTCAATGCCTCCTAGTGGTCTTCCATCAAAAGGATTTTGATGCAAAGAAAGCTCCAGGTGCTGATGGTATTTCCCCACTTGTTCTCAAAACCTGTGCTCCTGAACTTACTCCTGTTCTTTGCTGCCTTTTTTCACTTTCTTATTCGAAAGGTGTTTTTCCTTCTGTTTGGAAATTTGCTCATATCCAGCCACTTCCTAAAAAGGGTGAGAAACCCCTCCCATCCAATTATCGTCCTATTGCAATTACTTCTATTTTTTTTGAAGTAATGGAGAAATTGATTAACCACCAACTCTCAAACTACCTAGAAACCTTCCGCCTGATCAATGATCGCCAGTATGAATTCCGCCGGTGTCGATCCACTGATATTCTGGCTTATGTTACTCATTTATGGACAAATTCAATGGAAATTGGTGAAACACAAGCAATCATTAAAAAATGAATGCTTGTGGTTTTCCAACTGTTTTTTGTAATTGGTTATCCAGTTTTCTCTCTGATCGCTCACTGAAGGTGATGGTAGATGGCTCTCTGTCTTCTAACTTCTTCAACTAATGCCGGTTTCCCCCAAGGTTCAGTTCTTTCCCGCACTCATTTCCTCTTGTATATTAATGACCTTCTTCCATTGACTGGAAATCCTATCCATAATTTTGCTGATGATAGCACATTGCATTCCACTTTCCAATTAGAGAAACCTTGCCGTGCTTAATCAGCTTCAACTTCTCGAATATCTGCTACCAATTTCTTAAATGCCGATCTCCAGGTAATTCTCCAGTGGGGCAAAGACAACTTAGTTGATTTCAGTCCTTCTAAAACTCAGTCCTGTCTTATATCTCGCAAAAAGGATTCTTCTACTCCTGTGCTTATCTTTGGTGACACTCCCATTTCTGGGCAAGATGATATATCTCTTTTGGGGATTACCCTGACTTCTAACCTCTCTTAGCACAAGCACATTACAAATATTGCTTCCTCTGCATCTAAAAAACTTGGGGTTCTCTTTCATTCTCAGCGTTACTTTTCTTTGAAACAGCTGTTCACTCTGTACAAATCGCAAATCCGCCCTACCATGGAATATTGTTCCCACATCTGGGGCGGTGCCCCCAAAACCTCTCTCAGGCTTCTAGATTCCATTCAGAAGAGTGTGGTTAGGCTAATTAATGACTCCTCTCTAATAGTTCTCTCCACTCACTATCTCATAGACGTACTGTTTCTGCTGCATGCCCTTTCTACAGATACTTCCATGGGCACTGCTCTTCTGAATTGGCTTTTATAATTCCCGCTCTCTATTTCAAAACACGTGCCGCCACCAGCCAACATCCATTTACTGTCCAACTTCAAACTCACAGAACCAACTTTTCATCTTCCTCGTTTATTCATTCAACTGCCATTTTCTGGAACAACCTTCCTTCATACTTATGCCCTGAAAATTACAGCCTACAGAAGTTCAAGTCTAATGACAACAAATATCTTCTTTCGTCATTTAAACCTCCAACAACCAAACCATGGTACAAAGTACTATAGCTTCTAATACCTCTCGTGTTTGGGGTTTTCATAAAAAAAAAAAAAAAAAGTTAATGTAAGAAGTGGGGTTCTCCAAAGATCGGTTCTGGGAACAATGAAATGCTGTATGAAGTAATGAAATTTTTGGATAGGGCATAAACATGGTAAGAATACACACAGCTCCTTGACATAATGTGGCCTCGACAACATACTACTCAAGACTCCCCCAGTTACTTTCTTGGAGAAGAGAGGCAGCGAGATTATACATTAGCTGATCCCAAAGCCTCCTAGAGAGTTACTAATAGATTCAGGCCAGAATACTTACTAGCAGCCTGCCTGTGAACACCATTTTAGAGCTGTACCCTTGAAATCTAAGGAAGATTTGATATCGCCATGATATCCATCATAAAAAGACAATCATACTGCATGATGGAAGAGATGAGGAAGGTTTACCGGAGCTTCGCTCTGGAGAATAAATATGGGTTCCACCATTTCAAGCCTCCAATAAGCAAAGTAGTGGTACTGCATCAGATGATGAGAGTCATCTACCACCTAGTATTGGCTGGTAACACAGAGGGGGAGTATTCTTCTGTGTGGTGTGGGCATCACACCTCTACCCCTGCTTACGTTGGTTTGCACCTGGGTGGTCGCCCACATGTGATAGGTGCTGTATTTCAGTACTTTCTCATGGAGTTATGTTGTTGTTATTTGGATTTTAGGAGTATTAGCAACTAAGGCCATATTGCTCCGGAGATATGCGGTGGTCATTCCACTGACCTTTCCCCAACCACGTATTTGGTGGTTACGGGCTCAAACCCTGGTCTAATCAAGAAGCGTGTGCATGCACTGCTGCTCCTGCCCACCTAGCTACGGAGGCGCCACATGGGGTTATACCCGGGGTACTAACAGTCCCACCATCATGAAGGTGCAAGCAAAGGATTTGACTGTCGCAGACTGATCTGATTTTGCCGAAATTAGGTCTACTTGACTTGAGTGCCATCACAATATCAATTCCATCAGCATTTTAGACTACCAGGTAGTGCACACACAGTTTAGCATATCTGAGACAATGTTTATGACATCCTCAAGGACCTCTTTCTAGTGTCTTACAGAAGCAATTGCTGAGGGAAATTGGTTGATAATTTTGTGCAAGTGATCCTTTCCTGGTTTGAGAAAGGCTATGATAACTGAGTGATTCCATGAGGTTGGGTATATACATTCAAGAAAGATCCAATTAAAGAAAAATAAATTCTGAGTGGTAATGTTGAGTTGCTTTGCCATTATGTAATCAGTTCTATCAGGCCCAGTTGCACTGTTGGACAATCTGTTTAAGTCTTCTTGAAGTTTGAATATATTGAAGGGATTAAGCAAGAGATTGTGAGGTAGCAAATCTTATCCTGTATGTTACCGTTAACCTTTTGGTTTTTAGCAATGACTACCAGGTAGTGCACCAAGCTGTGTGTGCAATACCAGGTAGTCTAAAATGAACCGTCACAGGCAGATTCTGGAGAGGCCCGTGAGAAAGTCCCTCGGGTTCCCCCCCATTATTGATTAGAACTGGGACAGAAGGCAAGAAATATTCATCATTTAACTGTTGAATTTTCTTCCCAATTACTTGATTGCTGGTGTCCTTAATTATTATAGAAGAAAATTGTATCCAGGAAGATTTTTTTGACTTGTCTTTTAAATCTGCCCTGCTCTGACTATTAGTTTTCTATAAGGTTTGAAGTAACGGGCAACCTTCGAAACAAATTCCAGGCCCTGTTTTTTTTTCATTTCTGGCATTGGTAGAGGCTTTATTTCACCAGTGTTTTGCAGTTTCTTCACAATTGTATATTGCTTCAAATACTGCTGCCAGGATTTTTGTTTGATGTGTTCAGTAAAATTGATCTATTGACTGTGTTTTAAAAAGTTGCCTGTCAAAAGAAACATGGATTGAATATTTCCCAGTCAGCCTTTGAGAACTGGAAGTTTTGGTAATTTAGGCATGGGTATTGTTCTGTTTGGATTTTACACTAAGATTGAAGATGGTGACTATTGTATAGAATGCCCAAGACCTTCAATTCTATAAATGGTAACAGAGCGAGAGAACAGATAGGCTATTTTCAGGAGTGGAACCTGTGGGAAGCTTGATCCAAGTGAGAAGGTCTCCACAGTGGGATATGCCCATTAAAGTCTCCTAGAAGACAAGGGTTTTGGTATCTGCACTGTAAAGTATTCCAGTTCTTTAAGTGTAAACAAGTGTTTGGCAGAAAGTATAATGAGACTAAAGTTACAGAGCAATTGCTAATGCTAACTGTACAGCAACATCTTCTAAGTTAGTTTGAAGGAAAATACTGCCGAGAAGGTAATTTGTTTTCAATTAATAATGGTACTCCTCAATGTGCAAAATACTGTGAAGTTTTTATTTACTGAAAGTAATACCTGTGCAGCTAAATTAGTTTCTTGTAGACAAACAGCTGCTGTATTGTACTGGTTAATTTAAGTCCCCAAATGGGATTCAGAAGAAACAGATGTCAAGTTTAAACTTGAAAAGGGAATAAAGCATCTGCTGAATCTGGAAGGGGAATGGATAAGGATTAAACCTCACTGTTGATAGACTCTGTAACACACTTGATGAAACAAATCAGTGTATATCATACATCTTTTATACTGCTAACTTTTATATGATCCAAGGCTAGTTTTTGCATGTAACTCAGCTGTATACATGCTACTTTCTTGGAAAACTGTACAGTGGCAGAAAGTCAGACTTCTTTCATATATTGAGGGAGAAGTCAAATTGGAAGATGGGCATGCCAGGGTGGAAGGAATTGCTTTGGTGACTAGACAATTGTCTAGTGTCGTGTTTAATTTAATTCATTTAATAGCCCTTGGATTTCAATATAGAAAGGTTGATTTACAGTCCGGCAAGAGTTGTAGAGATTTTCCTAGTGTGCTCAAAGACATGTGGGATCACTGGACATTGAAAAGCAAACAGCAAGAACAACTGCTTCATAAGGTGGCCCATTTGCTTGAATGTAAGGGATTTTGACAATTGTATGGAATGCTTCAGTGGCAGTGGACTGGAGCATTCCATACATCTAACCACCAAAGCGCATCTTATTCTTAGATGACAAATATGTTGTAGAAATGCCAGCTTCTTATCGAAAATAAGTCGTAGGAATTCTGCTTCTGCTACCACTGGGATGTTATTTTGCCGAAGCTTAATTCTGAGTGAGGATGAAGATTACGTTTACAACAAAAGTGTACATAATCTTCTGTGATGAAAATCTGAACTCATCAGCCAATGTCCAATGGCTTTGTGCAGTTGCCACCCAATGACCTTCATACTGCACAAATCACAAAATACATGCAGTTCCCGCTTTACAACTTCCTGGGTTTGAGGTTTTTTTTTTTTTTTTTTCAAATATCAAGTATTAACAAAATCGAAAATATGAACATTAATATCAAAAAATGAATGTTAAAACATTCATAAATACTGCATTTCAAACCACGCTCGTAGCTATACGATACAGTGTACCCCCCACTTTACAATATTAATCTGTTCCAGAGACACCATCGTATCGTGCAAATATCGTAATGTGACCCAATAACACATATTTTGGTAATTCGTTCCACGACCTCAGAAGTTGAAATTTTAGCTATATAACTCTCTGAAAGGTCATTTTTATAGTGTGAATTGTATTAGTTACCAATTCAAATCATTAAAATGATGCACTACACTTTCATCATTACCATATGTTCTGTTATAAGAGCCAATTTTGAACGGCTTTGTGAATTTTTGTAAATTTTTCTAAAGCACATTTCTGGAGGTCACGACCATAAAACAATAAAAACAATCTGCACTTTCCGGTTTAAGGTTTTCTGTTACTGCAAGCAATTATAAACGGGTGGCATTGAAATTTATAAAGAAAAGAGAAGATTATCTTGGAAATAAATGCCTCTTGAAGCATTTCTGAAGATGACTCCTTGTGCAACAAACCAATGAGTGCCGAGCCAATAATGAGTGATAAATGAGTGTGCATTTAGTCGATGATGAATAAATATTCTTTATAACATTTGTAAATCATAAATAATTTCTCTATTATTATAATTTGCTTGATTAAATCAGGCTATGTTTTCATTTCTTTGAATAAATCAATTGTTGTTTAAAAATAAACTAATCAGCTAACTAATTTCATTGTTGATAACGTAACCCCTTTATTATGTCTATGGGAAATAAATTCCTGCTTTACAAGCATGCGCTAGGAACAAATTAACTTGTAAAGTCGAGAACTATCTGTATAGTGCACGTTTTCAAATGGGGGTGCCACGTAATTTGGGTTTAAGTTACTTAAACTTATTATTTTTTAATTTATATGTTTATTTCATTATAAAAAGTTGTACAGTTTTTTTTTTAATTTTGTGGTGGTCTAAAATTGATGTTTACTTAGTACCTCTATATAATAATAAAATTATATGACTGTATATATATAATTTATTTGTATTATGAAATGTAATTTTTATAATTATATTATTGTAATAAATATCATAACATATATATACATATATTTTCAATATATATATAATATATATATATATATACACAGTAAACCCCCGCTATTTCGTGGTAGCTGATTTAATATAAAATGAAACCTAAAAAAATGTGAATTTTAAAGCGCAGTGAACATTTTCCGCCATAAAAAACATGGGTGTGGCTAAAATTATCTTTCCCGGTCAAAACAGCACTCAGTGGTGGTGGGGGATGACAAAATCGCGAGCGTGGATGTTTCTTGCTAATCCTTGTTCAGTATGTGTTATGCGCTTGTCATGGAAGGTTTCGTCGTTTGCTTTTAATTTATATGCTTATAAATTGAATAAATTTATCAATTTATAAATTGATATGCTTACAAAAGTGATAAATCTACGTTTTGCAGTGTAAAACAGGCTTTTTCGAGTGTCTTAATGGAAGAAAGTGACTTTACTGTGGACAAGTTCTTTCTAACCCGTACAAAAATATGGCTATGAATAACAAGGGAAATGTGAAAAGATCAAAGAAGGTGATGACATTAGCGAATAAAAATTGAGTTATTAGATAAAATTTCTAATGGTGAAAATGTCTCCTCAGTGGCAAAACATTATAAAATCAATGAGCCAACGGTACGATCAATCAAAAAATCGGAAGAAAAATATCCGTCGTAGTGTCCGTGAAAACGCACTAATTGCTTCAAAAATTTGCTCTGTAACGCATGATGTTAAATTAGAAAAAATGGAAAAGGCTTTAAATCCGTGGATAGAAGACCGAACTCAAAATAAAATTCCGTTAAGTTCAACTCATCATTCGTGAAAAGGCAAAACTCCTTTATCAACACTTTAGCGAAACTGGTGATAGCACTGGCGGGATAAGTTTTTTAGCTAGCAAAGGCTGGTTTGAAATTTCTAATAAATATTACATTTAATATTAAATTGTTTCTTATTTTCATTTCGATGCCATATGCTTGCATTTCACTATGTACTGTCTATGTACATAGTCATATTATGAAGGTACATATAATACATACATAGACAAAAATTTTAGACTAGTTTTCTTATATATTTCATACTTTGGAACGGAACCCCTTTATTACTATGGGAGCCATAACTCAGTATTCACGGCATTTCTCAGGAACGTAACCTCAGCGAATAGCAGGGGTTTACTGTATATATATATATGGATATATACAGAGAAAGAATCAGATCTAACAGGCAGAAAATTGAGTACGGGTGCCGCTATTAAAAAAAGGTTGAAAACCACTGGTATGGTGAAATCATCAATGTAGAGGGTATTGTTTATCATTGGTGGAAGTTGTTTTGTGATAGCTTATTTTTTATAGCATAAAGCGTGGCATTTAAAAAAAAAGTTCCTTGCAAAACTCCTTCCTCTTGGTGAAATACTCAAGAGACTGCAGATCCTAAATGAAATTGAAATAGGATATTATAAAGTAGTTTTTAATAAAAACAGGAAGGATACCCCTAAAACCAAAATTAAGAGGTCTCTTGTAATATGCTATTCTTTTTTGATATCCAAGAAAACCGACACTAGATGCTTGGATTTTATAAAAGCACCATGATGCATGTTTCTAATTTAATTAAATTATCCAAAGTGACCTGTTTCTAAATACCTGAGGCAGGCATTCATCATTCTTTCTAGGATCCATTCCTGGTTTGGGAAGGCAAAGGCAATTGCCTTTTTCAGGAATCCAAAAATTCTTTGTTAACAAAGATTCCATTAAATAAAATGGAAGAAAGAAAAATTGAAGAATGAATAAAATGGTGAAAGCTGTTTTATCATTTCACTATGGATGTAATGTGATTCAAGAGCACTTGCCTATGCAAGAAAAAGTGCTGCACGTAATTTTTCCTGTGTTTAAAGCTTGTTATATGGTTCAAGACATTTTGAGGGGAAGTTTAATGCATGTTTCTCACCTTTTTTCCTTTTAGGGACAGGAACTCCTTTTTATTTTAATAATTTTCCACAAGAACTTTTAGTTCTGGAGAAAACGGTATTATTGAGTTTCTTGCAAATGTTTCTGCTAGGGTAGGGGTGGCAAACCTTTTTAAGGGTGCGTGCCAAAAAAAATTGGCTAAATATTTTAAAAAAACTATCCTCATGTTTCAGAACAGAAAATGCATAATGCTTTATTATCCTTTTTAATAATCATGTCAAATCTTTCAACTCCAAGATTCTTGAAATTCTCTGCTACCCCCCCCCCCCCATCTTCATTTGAAGATTTTTGTTTCTTTGCTAGTTGAGCTGACATTCTAAACAATCTGTAAACGGTAAATAGCAATTAAAATATTTATGAGAATTTATGGGAATTAATGAAGAATAATCATCACGCTACATACAAACCGTAATTGGCAATGAAGGAGGCTACACTAAATATTGAATGTAGATAATATATCTCACATAACTTTACCAATAACTTATGTTCTGAATAAATATGTGAAATATACGAATTTTTTTTGCTAACTTCGTTTCACAATTTTGCCAGTATGTCTCACCACTCCGACTTCAAACAAATCACTGCATGAAGTTTGAAATTTTTTTTTAGGACGCATGTGCCCAAAAAATTTTGGCACGTATGCTATGAGTTTGCCACCCCTGTGCTAGGGTATTTGCAGCTGCAGTAGGATCTGCAACAGCATATCCATTGTGCTCTAGGATAACAGAAGAGCACAGTGGGTATTTTCCTTTTGTTCTCCAGATTTTACACCAGACTACTTTTGAGCTAGTACATTGGGTTATGGATGAAGTAAAACTGATCCAAGATTTCCTTTGATTCTCATTTGAATATAGCAGGCTTTGGCACATGCAAATTTAAAGGATATTAAATTTTCTGTGGCAGGGTATTAGTAGAATACACCCCTGCCCACGTCTTGTTTAGGGCCATTCTTGCTGCTGTGTATTCTGAATTCCACGAGGGTTTTGGAAATGGTAGAAACCATACAGATATTTTTGAAATTTCAGAGAATTCTGTACTGCATCGCTGATGGCTTCCTAGCTGACTCTTGTAATATCAAACTATGCCAAATGTTCAAAGGCATCCTAATCAGCCCTATCAAACTTCCACTGCATATTCTTTGATGGCTGACATGGTCTTTTCTCAGAATAAATATCACAGGAAAGTGATCATTCCCGTAGGGATTTTCTTCAGCCTTGCAAGTAAACAAAGGGAGAAGAGGAAGACAGCTTTGGAGAGATGAATGGTATGTGAAAAATATTTGTTACAAAATTTAGGATTGTTTGTTTGTTTGTTATTTGGTTTTTAGGAGCATTAGCAACTAAGGCCATATTGCTCCGGGATATGCGGTGGTCATTCCCTGACCTCTTCTCATCCTCCGTATTTGGTGATCACGGGCTCGAACCCCGGTCTAATCAAGAAGCATGTACTACGCACTGCTGCTCCTTCCCACCTGGCTACGGAAGCACTGCACAAAATTTAGGAGGGAGAGCCTGTACTCATTTCATGGCCGTTATATTATGTCTGCACCATCCCACAGGGTATTATGTCCATTAAGATCACATAAAAGAATAGGAGCAGACGTGCATAATGAGATCAAGGTCCTCTAGGAAATGTTGAATCCTGTGTAGAAAATAGACTGAACAAACTGTCACGAAAAATCCTATCTTCTGGTGTGATATGTTCAGCTCTACCTCAAGTTTCTGTATTTTCTTTCTTCTCTCCCTTTCACCTCTGGCATGCTTGAGAGTATGCAAGGTGCTCTCCCTGGTAGATAATGTATGTAGGATTTGAGGTTGAACAGACTATAATTTTGTGTTCTAGGCACCACGTTGAGGGCATGCACTTGTAAACAGCCACGAGAGGTTGTTTACAAGTGTCCATATTTCTGAAGCTCAAAAAAGCATAGCAGGTTAGGTATGTATAGCCTTACCGGGTACTGCAAGCAAACCAGCTGTAATGGAATTTGGAGATGTCAGTGAGTTGGAGGTAAGGGTTCTAGCAGAGACTAGGTTTTCATCCTTATGCATCAACACTCATTTGGCGACTGTCACTCCTAGTAATTTTAACACGGACAGAATATCCTCTTCAGACTATCAAAATCCCAGGCAGGGATCATGCCATGAGATGAGCTGTGTTACAGTAATCAACATTCCCCCATTAGAGGTGGCTCAAATGAGCTGTTCTGAGTGCTTTACATATTTCATTTCAATGAAGGCATCCGTGGAATGCAGCCTTGTTTAGATTTTGGTGATCCTACCAACCCAACTGGATAAAGAGTGACACTTTCCCCTATAGGTGTCTCAGGAACCTAGGTAGTGGTAGACCTGACACCCTCTTCTCTGGGCTTCCCCCCCCCCTGGAGCTAGTACGCTTGTTTTTGTCATTACTTACTAGTAGTGATCGTGTTTGGATTCCAGAAGAAAGATTTAGATTATAAGAATTCATACAAATTTTTTGTTTTCAGTACCCAGGCACCCATTCTGTGTTACCATAGAGCCAAAGGGAAGCCAGCCCACTATCTAGCAAGTAATAAATGTGCTTGGGAGTGGAATGCCAGGGTTACCCAGGCACCACATTCACAACTCCACAACCTAATACTTATCTTGAACCACAAGAGTAGGTACATGGCATTGACATAGTTGAACCTTGTGGGCAAACCCACTAGCCAACTGATATCTTGGACAAGCCATCCCCGGACCACCAGTGTTGTTGAAGCAACAATCAAAGTAGTGTGCTGGAACTGGGCACCTCAATCATCAGGATCCCCCTTCCAAGTTTCGCAGTTTGCAGTACATGGAAAAAATGCCAGATTTAGTATTAGTAAAGGCCGCATGGTGCAAGAAAGCCTATGGCTTATGCTGCACCAGCCAAAAAAAAAAAAAAATCCGAACAAAACAATGATAAAAATAAATAAATAAATAAAATAAATAACTAAATAATAATAATTAATAAATAAAAAAAAATAAAATAAAATATAAATAAAAAGGAAATTAAACCTATCATCCTATGCACTTCCCTTACCCGAAAGTACTATCCAGATGACCTTTGAATTTCCCCAAACTGTCGGCCTCTACCACCCATGAAGGCAACTTATTCCAGTAATTAAAACTCGCTGGCTAAAATAAAACTTTCTGCAGTCCAATCTAAACATTTCCCCCCGTAACTTGAATTTACGTCCCCTAGTTCTAGCATCATTTATAATCTTGAAAATTTTGTCCTCATTCATTTTACTGATGCCTCTCAGAGCCTTAAACACCTCAATCAAATCTCCTCTAAGGTGTCTAGTTTCCAAACTCTGCAACCCACATATTCGAAGTCTTTCTTCATAAGGACGCCCTTTTGCCAATCTCACCAGGTGAGTTACCCTTCTTTGCACCCTTTCAAGAAGCTCAATGTCTTTCTTTAGGTGCGGTCTCCATACTTGAACACAGTATTCCAAGTGTGGTCTAACATAAGCCTTATATAATGGGATTATCACGTCCCTATCTCTACTTGCAAAAGTTCGATAGATCATCGATAGGACACCATGGGCCTTCCTTGCAACCTGTTTACAATGCTCAGAGAATTTCATGTCTGACCGTATCGTAACACCCAAGTCCCTTTCCTCCAGTACTGGGTTTAGTTGAACTCCACCAAGTGAATAAGTTTTTTTGGGATTACTGTTTCCCAGGTGTAATACCTTACACTTTGTTGGATTAAAGCACAGCTGCCATTTTTCTGACCATTCTTGAAGTCTATCTAGGTCTCTCTGAAGAAGCTCAGCTTGACAGTGATCATTAACTACTCTACCAATTTTAACATCATCTGCAAATTTAGACATCACGCCCTCTATCCCTTCATCAATGTCGTTTATGAAAATTAAAAACAACAGTGGTCCTAATAATGATCCATGGGGAACCCCACTTCTTACATCAACCCAATCTGAGGAATAGCCATTTATCACAACCCTCTGCCTCCTGCCCTGAAGCCATCCTTCTATCCATCTAAGGATTTTCCCAGTGATTCCAACCTGTTCCAGCTTATAAAGCAACCGCTCATGTGGGACTGAGTCAAAAGCTTTGCTGAAATCTAAATAAACAATGTCGAAATTATTCCCTAAATCCAGCTCGTGAGTGACCCTTTCGAAATAGCGAACCAGATTTGTTAAACATGATTTTCCCTTTACAAAACCATGCTGAGTATCCTTGAGAATTTCAATTCGATCCAAATGATCTTGAATTCCACCCTTGATCATTGCCTCCATGATTTTCCCTACTACTGAAGTCAGACTGACAGGTCGATAATTTCCAACTTCACTTTTAGAGCCACCCTTATGTATGGGAGATACATTTGCAGGGATTTCTATGGTGGTAGCTTGGAACCCAGAAAGTGAGCATTAGATTCCAGTTCTGATAACTGTAACACAAGCAGCATCACTGGTGTTACACATTACAGGTGCCCACATCAAGGGGTCTTATCTTAGAAGGGATGTAGATCTGTCTGGAATGTGGTACATGGAATGGCTATGGAGAAGAAACAAGATTAGTCATGGACACAAAAGGGCACTTTTACCAATAAAAGAATTCAGTTCTGAAAACTGAAGTGCTTGGAAACAAAATGCTTCCGAGAGACCTCATGAAGGATTTAAGGCTTTAAACGGAGGACCTCCCCCAAGAACTTATAAATAGCAGCCTCTCAATTTATAAGTGAAAACTTTTGTGTTTATATTCTGGAAAATAACAAAAAATTTGAAATGCCAGCAGTAACTTTTCCCAGTATGCGTATTTCTGATTCCCCTCCAAAATTTAAAATAAATGGAATGATTGGGAAAACAGCATAGAATCTAGCATGTGGTAACAAAGCTTCTTTCAATACTGCAAGCTGACAGAATGTGGTGAATAAGAAAGTAACAATGCAAGAGGATTTTTTAATTTAAAACATACCATACTTACCAACTAAGAGTCTTGGCACAGGAATAGATTCCTCTGAATATTCCAAAATACTTCTTGCCTTTTTCACGGCTTCTTCTGTCTGTAAAGATTAATATGAAAGTTAGTTTCAAAGGCATATTACACTTTTTAAATTCACATCTGAAAACCTGAGTTATCAAAAACAATCCTACACTTTCCTACAAAATAAAATATCTACATGTTAAAAAGGAGGAAAAGAAAAAAGTAGGAATTGAAGTATTACTAAAATCTGCAAATTCATATTAGAGGGCTCAACCATTTTTGGTGGAAGTGCTTTTAGAACAGAAAATTATATTTTCAACTAGAAGCATTCCCCTGGGGATGTAGAAAGCTTGCAAAAATAGAATACTGAAACCCCAATATGTAATACAAATGGATATATGAGGGTTTCAGAACAAAAACAGCCCTTGTTAAGAAATGATGAAATCGAGTTAAAAATGCATTCTAGTGGCCAAGTAAGATACAACTGGGTTGCATTGTCTGTCACAAAAAATAATCCATGTCCTGTGCTATAGAGCAGTGAAATTTCAGCAGTACTCCAAAAAAAGCCTTGTCCAAGCTCTTTCTTACAAATGCAACCTTTGTCACTTGCCAGACTTTTTTGGTAAAAAGGTGGCCATAATGTGCAGATGGTAGAGCCTTACTTATTAATTATAGTTCTGTATTTGTTGGGTGTTCAAATTAATATAATGTAAGTTAAGTTCATAATGGTTTTAAAAAGTGATGTTTTTACTAATAATTGGTTAAGAAAGACAGAGAAGTGAAAGAAAGAAAAAACATAGTGAAGTTGAAGTTAAAAGGAGTTGAACACGTTAATCATGTAGGAAAAATTTTTGCAGCCAAAAGAATATAGAAAACTGACAATTGCCAGTAAGTTTATATTACTGGTTGATTTTTTTGGATTCATTCTTTTTATTTGCAGTCTATTTCATTTTTGCTGCATAGATAATGTGTTTATATCAGGTGTAGGCAGTACCAGTGCTTCATTGACAGTTAAAAAAGAACAAAGATTCTTGCACTGCTTCTACTAGAATGAGCAGCAGCCTTGAAAGCAAGGTGCTGGGTATTTCAAAGATGGTTGGAAATCATCATGAAAAGTAAATACATGGGCAGCGTTAGCTAACGAAGAGTAAGAATGGGTGCATGTATACTTGCACCAGGAGTATAGTAAATACATTTGATGAATTTGAAGTACTGGTCAAGACATCAAAAACAGACACTGTTGGGATTTCAGAAATGTAGTGTCACTCAGATATAAGGGATGCAGAATTTGAATCCGAGGAGTATAATGTATATAGAAAGGATATAGCATATAGTGTCAACCAGAACCAGGTGTGCCCCCCCCCCCAACCAACTCATTGTAGGTTCTTCGGATGTAGGTCTGTTTATGCTTCATGAGCTTGGTCAAGCTATGGCAATGGGAAAAAATGTCCAGGAACTGACTTGTTGGAGAATCAAGTAATAATTAGGTTTTATGATCTTTATTCAAATGTTCTGTTAACCCATATGAACAAGTGTCTCCTTGAAGGATTTTTTTCTAAAACCGTGGAAGGTTACTTTGTTAAAGATACTGCACAAACCAGGGAAACCTAGATCTGACCCTAGGGCATACAGGCCTATTTCTTTGTTGGCAAATATGGGCAAGCTTTTTGAGAGGTTGTTGCAACTGGTTTGCGCCAGCGATAGCTTTTTTTAGTGTAAAAGGCACGTGTTGTTGTTGCTGGTGGATTTGGCTAACTTGCAGAATTGGACTGAAAGAGACGGGCTCCAAGAATCCAGTTTATTGTTGGAAAACCACTGGTGTTCGGATGTTCAGTTTGGTTTTAAAAAGGGCTGCTCTACTGAGGATGCAACCATCACCCTTATCAATTATATTCAAAATTCTCCAGCAAAGCATTTGCTTGCAGTTTTTATTGATTTTAAGGGTGCTTTTGACTCTCTTTGGTGGGAGAGTGCCCTCAGATCTCTTCGCCTTGCTAAATTTGATAAATATATGCATATGAAGTTATGAGATCCTATTTTTGTGAAAGAGAAATAAAGGTACAGGCTAGACATTTCAGTATTCCACCCATATTTCCAGATGTTGCCCTCAGGGATCAGTAGCTTATAAGAGATCAGTGAATTGGTATCAGAGTTACCTATGCTGATGATTTGGTTATTGCAATTGAGGAAGGTCTCAAGGTTTTGGAGGAAAGGATACAACCAGTGCTTGATGATCTCATTATTTTGGCTAAGATAAACAAGCTTAACCGCATCATGGATTATCCCGAGATATCTTGTTTTTAGTTTTAAAAGTTATTTGGAACAACACGAAATATCTCGGGATACAATAATATCTCCAAATTTAGGATTGAAATGTATTTTCCCTGGCTAATTTTGCATTAGGCAGGTAAATCCAGAGTTTTCTCAGGATTTTCTTACGCCTGGCAGCAACCAACTGGCTTTCGTTTTACTTATATTGTACAGCAATGTCAGAACAGTAGCGTGCATTCCTTTGCCGCCAATAAGCAAAATATAATTTGCTGCCCTAAATGCAGAATACTGAGCCCATGAAAATAATTCACAAAAACAATATTGAAAAATATTTTGGCACCCTCTTGAACTGCCGCCCGTAAGCGACGATTACCTTGCCCGTTCACTTGTGGCGGCCGTGTGTCAGAATGTAGTTACTTCCCGAATACCGCTTGTGCGTTCCATTTGATTTTTTAAATTTATTTATATAATGAGTAATGAAGACTTTTTCTGTGCCTTCCTTTTAGTTCAAGCACTAATTTATTAAAAAAATCTCTACAATTTGCATACTTTTTGGCATACACGAGATAACTTGGGATAGCCCAAATGGGTTAATTACTCCCCATGTATTTTCTACGAAAAAATTAATAAAAAACACAAAAAAACTATACAATGAGTATTCGCATGATGCATACTTTTAATCTGTAAAATAAAAAAAGTCAATCCATTACGGCACATTTTTCGGAAAAAAATGTTCAGGGGAAGGGTTAAGGTCTCTGTGGGTAAAACTAATTTTATGATAGTAAGAAATACTTAGGTATTTTACTTGATGATAGATTAAGTTTTTTTTACCACGTGACTAATCTCACACATAAAATAAGGAATTTTACTGCTTCTGTGTTGAGAATTTACAAGAGGGAATGGTGTTTTAATAAAAGAACTTAACTATTATATTATAAGACTATTTTACTGCAGACTGCTTCGTATGCGGTCGGAGTACGGCAAACCATAAATGCCAGAGATGTAAATTTTAGTGTAGTGTTGGCATGTTGTTTCTCTGGCCACTTAGCCATGGGTCCCCCAGTTGCCTGTCCTTCCACAAGGAGGTGGACCTTCTCGTAATGAAGGGACAGAAAGGTAATGAGACGTGGGGGATGTATGCTCTTAGTTAAGCATATAAAATCAAAGGTCGTGCATACAGTTGACATGGGTGGCCAGTGCAATCTTGAATGAATTTGGTGTGACATAAAAAAGCAAAGCTGAAGGCAGGAGTGTGTTATAGGCCTAATGACTGATGAGTACAACAAACAGCTGTACAGAGAAATCGAATGGGCCAGTAAATCAGAATGTCTTACACTGGAGGATTTTAACTTTCCAGATATTGACTGGAACTTGTGGATTTATTAGAGGATTGTTGTTGATGGTGTTTTAAGTGCAATCGCTACTTAGGCCATAATTGCAATCTCAACCAGAGGGAGTAAACTCTTGATCTGATTATTAGTACTGATTCTTCATGCATTAAGAATCTGCAGATAAAGGAACCACTAGGAATCACAGTATACTGATGTGAGATTTACTTAAAGATGTAGCTACCATCAGTGGAAAAGGGAAGGGTTTTTGCTTTTGTAAAGGTGACTACAATAGCCTCAGGCAGTTTTCTATACAGTGGTTTCTGATGATGTTCCCATCAGCGAATTGTAAATGGGAAGAATTCAAGGAATTAATTCATAGAAGCTACGAACTAAGAAATGCTCTTCGAGGTATTGGCCTAAATAGATGTCAGATAAACTGACGAAACTCGTGACAGAGAAGAAAAAGCATGGGATGACTATAAATTAAACCCAGCAAAGAATACTTATGTAAACATTAGAAGGAGATGAATCAAATTGGTTCATTCGATATCGATGGTTTGAATGTTGATGATCCTGCTCAGGTTGCTGACAAACTGAATGAGTATTTGGCATTTTACATTCACACATGGGGAATTCTTTAGGGAGGGGATGCTAGAAGTTCATCAAACTCTAATAGGGAGCTAAATGACTTTGTAATAACTGAGAGGAAAGTGAAGGAGAAATTGTTGAAGTTAAACATAAGGAAGGCACTTGTGGTGGACGGGATCTATCCAGTTATATTAAAGGAGGCAGCAAAGGAAGTAAGCAAACCTTTACCCATAATTATGAGAGCTTCGTTGAACTTAGGCGAAGTTCCCACAGACTGGAAATGTGCAAATGTATCCACAATTCACAAACGAAGATCAAAGAGTGGCATGAGTAATTTCAGATGCGTTAGTTCTATTCCAGGGAAAATAATGGGGTCACTGGTTGAAGTATTACAGGATCATCAAGATAAGGCTGCAATTATACTTCAGACACTGCATGGGTTTGTTAAGGGGAAATCATGTCTGATCAATTTAATTGGATACTGCGATGTGGTCACAACCGAACTGGATGAAAAAAATAATATTGACATCATATACAGTAGAGTCCCGATTATACGAGGTAATGTGGACGTTGGGAACCTTAGATAATCAAAAAGTCGGATGGAAGGTTTGGTAAATTATTATTAAATAAACTCAAATACATTACGTGATGATGTATACTCTATTCTCAGGTTAGACCAACTTACTGAACATAACGACTTAATTTTAGTTGTTAGTAGTGAGCTCGCAAGAGCCCATTGTTATTTTTTTTGAAAATTTGTGAGCCCATTGTTGAGATTTATTTTACAAATGAAATCCTGAATGCAATTATTGAGTATCCAGAACAGAAACTACGGTGGGGCACGCAGGGGCCCACTCCCAGCATTTTAATGGCACAATCGATCGGTTAATGTATTTTAAAATTGCTTCATTTTTGATTTAATCACATTCGGACCTCTGTTTAACTAACTTTTTTATAGTGAATTTTTTTGATTCCCCTTGGTAATTACATTTAAAATAGTTTCCGTTGAACAAAGAAAATTTCCATGTAACGAATGGATTAGGAGAGACAACTATGTATGCATTGTTCTCACCTCTGGCATTTAAGCAATTTAGGTAATTAGAAAGTGCAAATTAAGGGCGAAAGGGATTACAATTTCACAATGTTAGTGGTGTCTGTAAAACCTATGCAGTCACATACCGAGAAGTCGCGCTAGTCAATACGCTTTCCATAGCCAGTCAGAGGATTAAGAAGATTCTCGACACGGATTATAGCCTCTGGTCAACCTGTGTTGTGGTTCCCCTTTATTCTGACAAACGGGCATATATTTTTCGGAGAAGTGAGTGACCCACTCCTTCCAGTAAATTTCTCCTGTCTGTGTTTACATGGTCACAGTAGCAGATTATCCGTGTGATTTAGACATTTTGCACAGTATTCAAAGAACTAGTGAGAGAGTAACATAGAGGAGGGGAAGGAGGAATTGAGACAACTGAGATATTATATAAACTTTACGAAGATGAAATGTTGACAGATTTTGAAACTTTGTCGAGCCTTTCACTGTGTAGAAAATGTTCTAAAATATAATGGCACACAGGCAATAATAATAAAAAAAAACCCATCACCAATCTCCAAAAAACTAGCGCGAATTAAGGATGACTGCTAAAGAACCTGATGTGGAAACTATAAAGATCGGTCGTGTGTTCGGGCCACGATGGGCAGCTTTTAGCTTGCGGATGGCAATTGTGGGTTGGAGGAATCATCCCACTCTGTGCAAACATTTTGAATCAGAAGTTAAATATTCTGGATTATTAAATCGACTTTTAAATTTGGAATTTCTTAACCATTTAGCACTAATGGTTGACATCCTGCAAGAGCTCTCTTACCTTTCAGAAGCTTTACAGAATCACAATGTTAATGTAAAAGCATATAAATTAATTATTCAAACTATCAATGCTATTGCTAATTTGAAAAATTCTGAAGGAAATTATGAAGCTAAAATTGAGAGCATATTGAAGTGGAAAGAATTTCAAGGAATCAAAATTGAAAGTAAAAAAATTACACTGTGACAAGTTATTAAATGCATTGTTTTATCATTAAAGGATAACTTATTAATAGAACAGGGTGATTTTAAATTAAATAAAGAAAATAACGATACCATTGAAAAAATTTTTAAACACATGCTACCCAAAATCGTGAATTTGAAAGAACTTTCATCTCAGTGAGAAGACAGTGAAAACCGAATAAGAAATTTAAGTTTCCTGATAAAATATGAAATAAAAATTAATGATTTTAGAGATTTTGTTGAAGACAGGTTATCTTTAAAATTGAGTGAAATTACCTTTTCAATTAAGAAAGCCAGAAATATCTTTGAAACCATTGCCATTAGCAGTGCTGCAGCCGAGCTTTCAGCGTAATGAATACTATTGAGTGAATGAATGAATGAATAATGTTGACAATTAAACACGTTGCAGATTATGATGACCATAGATCTAAATGGAAAACCATTGCTTCAATTTGATCCGGATCGTTATGTCAAATCACTCCACTGTAATCACCGCTCAGGTATTGAGCAAAGCAGAAGATCGACAACAAATATTAATAAAGAGCGTAAATTGTATATGGCAATTTTTAGAATAAATTTTTCTTGAATACAGTCGGTCCTCGTATAACACGTGTTTACATTACACGAATTCGATCATACACGATTTATAAATAGGGGAACGTTATCTTATATAACACGAACCGAATTCGCTTATGCACGATTCGCCTTTGTGTTTACAAGAAATGGCAGTCGAACGCGGAATCACCCCAACCGAATGCAACACGATAGGAATGAAGAAGATTCTGAAAATGTATTTATGTGTTTTATATCAGTGGAGGGGAAACACATTTCACCATAATAACGTAAAAACCCACACAATTCCAGCTATCGATAATTTGCAATTGCAATTAGATCGAGTTTACGACCAGTTTATAACAGATTCCACTAGCAGAAACGCAATTGGAAATTGTTTTTATTGTTTTTTGGTAGTAACCCCTAGAAATGTGCTTTAGTAAAATGTGAGGTGTTAATAGTGTATCTCGGCCTTTACGGTGTTGTTTATTCAGTTGCTACACGCGCGCAGCTTTGTTTATGTGTATTAAGCGTGCCTCCTCGTTTTGTAATTGTGCTTTAAAAATGAGTAAAATACTTAAAAGGTGTGAAAAGGAAGCGTCCTGGCGAAGACACTGCAGATTCAGAGAGAAAAAGAAAACAATATCGATAAACAGAGGCGGACTGGGTCAAAAATTCTTACCCGGGAAAATTTATAGTGGCCTCATACTACGGTTTATGGCCAAAATCACATCGGCCTCTGGCCCACCGGGATTTCCCGGATAAGGCTTATGGCCAGTCCGCCTCTCTCAATAGAGAAAAAATATGAAATTGTGAAACGCTTTGAGCGAAATGAAAGACCATGTGGTATTGCACGTGCTACAGACCTAAATGAGGCAATGCCGAGAATTACAAAGAATGCAGAGAAAATAAAAACAACTTTCATAGCGGGAACAACTCAAAGTATAATTAAAATCCATTAGATTAAGACACAAGAATTGGAAGAGATGAAACGGCTGTCTTTTCTATCTGTTTTTCGATTTTCTATCTATTAGTATTATTAATATACTATATAATAATTAATATATATTATTATATATTAATATTAATATATATTATTAATATACTATATAATAATTAATAATATATTAATATATTAGTATTAAAAAATACTAAAAATACTTTATTATAATATAATAAATAATACAAAAATATTTTTTATTATTTATTATTAATTAATTTATTATTTATTTATTATTAAAAAAATATTTTTTATTATTTATTATATTATAATAAAAAAATATATTATTTTTTATTACGTATTTTAATCGTTATAAAATACGTAAGTATTTTATAACGATTAAAATTACCAGATTATTTATTGTGTTTGGTAATGTTTTGGTTCCAAATGTGTGTTCAATCTTGGGTGGTCGGCACCTAACCCCACTTTTCCCATAGGGCCTGTTGTTTATATTGCACGATTTTGCATTGCACGAGGGTTTCTAGAACACAACTATCGTGCTATACGAGGACAGACTGTATTTGTGAAATAATTTTTTTCCATGTAATCTGTGATTTTTTTGTGTACTTTTTCTAGAAAGTTTGTTTTTTTATGTAATATTTGTTTCTATATTGTGGAATGCTTTGTGATAGTTTTTGTTATTTGTGATATGGAAAATATATCACGTTATTTTTTATTCACAATATTAAAATTTTATCATGAAAAAAATATATCCATTTTATTTCCCTAGTTGTTAAAAAAAAAGTCGAATAAAAAAGTTGCACATATGCCAAGAACGTGCAGTTTATGCGAAATGTCCTTCACGTTTCTTTTAGGCATTTTGATTTGTATATATCAATTACAAAATAAGAGCTTTTTTTATTTAAATATTTTATTGATGATTCACAGATTTTCATAATTTCTGGAAGACAAGATACAATGGATTTATGATAACTAAAGTAAGAGTGTATACTTGCAGGTGCAACATATCTAAATATCGCTTTAAAATAGCACCGATTGGTGTACTGATCTTGTAGCTGAAGCGACATAGGCAACTGTTAAGGGCACCTAACAATGGAATTTAACGAAAATGCGAGACGAAAAAAGAAATTGTTGACAAATATTTGTATTGTTGAAATCATACTTACTGCAGTAGTAACTTCAGGAAGCATGATTGTGACATCATACCATTCAAAAATTCTAAACGGTTAGAACTCCAGATACCGTCATATCCAGTTATCATCGTAAGGCGAGGCATGACGACCAGGTTTTTAAATTTTTTTAGATAGACCTAGGAACATTTTACACATTCACTTATACACATGGTTAAGGGGGTAACCATGACTAACTTGAGATATCATACCAGTCACGAAAAATGCATCATGCGCTATAATCACAGTACTAGTAGTTGTTGTTGTTTGGTTTTTAGGAGCATTAGCAACTAGGGCCATATTGCTCCGGGGAGATGTAGAAAGGTCAGGGAATGACCTTCCTGCATCCTCTATATTTGGTGGCTCACGGGCTTGAACCCCGGTCTAATCAAGAAGCATGTGCTACGTACTGCTGCTCCTGCCCACCTGGCTACGGAGGCGGCAAGTATTAGTAGTGCGAGCATGGGAAGCGCCTCTAGTGGAAGCCATGGATGTCATCACTTCCATGACCGATCAAATTTACTCAGTAGAAAGTCGGAAAAACTGTGAACCCATTGTTAAATATTCACAGCTCACCACTGTTTAAACTGTTTTATTATAAAAATTACAAGGCATAGACAAGAAGAGTATACAGTTACAGCTATTAGCACTACACTTTAATATCATATAAAAAATTCCTTAATGGGTTTCTGTTTCACAGAAACTCCTTGCTTTTTAGTTGCTATGTTTTGTAGGCGCCTTAGTAACAAAACATTGTCGAGCATGGTATCCTCCTGCTATACAATATAATGCAAAGCTGACACAATAGCATTTAGATCTCACGTGTTTGTCTTTTTTTTTTTTTTCCCCTTTTGTAGTTTCTGCGCACTCTTCACGTCTATCTTTTTGTTCATCAACAAGCTTTATAATCATGTCATCAATCATTTCTGGCTGTTAATTAGAATTCATCCCCTCTTTAATATTCTCTGTAGTTAGAGTGTCCAAAACAGAAAGGTTACTGGCTAGTTCTAAAAGGGATTCTTCACCTCTTTCATCTTCATTTGCCATATTGTTCTTGTTGATTTCAGTTCGGGAGGATAAAATAATTTTCCAGGATTTAATAAGAGTAGATGTTTTACCATCGTTCCATGCTTCTGACAACCAGTAAATAACATCCTTCATGTTTTTTTTTCAAGATTCTCAACAGTATTGGTCCCTGTTTCAAGATATGTCGCCTATAGTTGCATTTCAAAGCCTCTAAAACACCTTGATCTATAGGTTGGAGAAGGGATATCACATTAGGTGGCAAAAACAGAGCTCCGATGTCACCAAAAACTAGTTTACTTTCGTCTGGATGGGATGGAGCAATGTCTAAAATTAAAAGTGCTTTATGGGGAAGTTTCTTTTCATTCAAATATTTTTTTTTTTTGTGCTAGGGACAAATTCTTCATTAAACCATGTTTTAAACAAACTTGAATTCATCCATAGATTTTTCTTGATTTGAGTAGTTAACAGTCACACATTTTACACTTCTTAAAGCTCAGGGATTAAAGAAACCTTGAGAGTTAGTTTAAGCTTATATCCCCTAATGAATGTGAAGATGCCAGTACAGTCGTTCTCTCCTTGCTTCATTTACAACCAGGGGCTGATTTTTATTTTCTAGCTGCAAGTGTTTTGAATGGAAGCATTTTACAATTCAAGCTCATTTCATCACAATTGTAAATTGATCCAAATGAAAAATTTTTTCTTGAATAATTTTTGCTAATTTAGCAGTAAATGTTGCTATTTCTTGTGTACTAGCTGATAATTTTTCCCCAGTGATGTCCAGATTTCTAACTCCAAACCTTTTTTTCCAACAATCCAACCAACCAATACTAGTGGTAAATTGTTCTTATCCTTCATTAAAATGCTTATGAAATTCTAAGGCCGTAGCCTGTAAAATCGGCCCAGAAATCAGGCTTCCTATGTCTCTCATCTGTTTGAACAAAAAAAAAAAAAAAAAAATTCTCCTTTCTTCGTTGTTTTTCTTTTCAAATTTTCACCATCACATATAGATGCTCTTTGTGAACACCATTTTTAAATTTCCGCTCACTTTCTCCTCCAATCACTTCACCAACACCCAAGTCACTAGCCACTTTTTTTTAAAAATATTATTTCTCATTGATCCAAGTGCTTGATTGCATTCAACTTCATATCTAAAGACACAACAACAACGACACGCTTCCATTTTCCACACACACTGCTTACACTAACCCTAATAACATAGATGAAACATGACAAATAAAAAAATTAAATCTTTAAAATTAGAGTGAAAAGTCACGAAATCAGCAAATGTAAAAGATCAGCACAGTTCAACAGTCAACTGGTGTGAGTTGCCGCTCTGTATTGAACTATGGGCTATTGTCTTTGATGACAAAGTATATACAGGTGACCCCCGCTGTAATGCTGATAATTCGTTCCAGAAAAACAGAGTGCTAAGTGAATCCGCACTAAGCGAGCACCGCATTCCCATAAGGTAACATATGTATTTGTGAGTTGCGGTCAATGCCACAGGATATTTCCTAATCAACAATAAACGGTAGAGAAAAGATGCACAAATGTCGGTCAAAATATTTAATATTCAAATATTTGTACATATAAAATATTCTGCATTACATACGTATCAGAATTAAACTTAAAATTCCAATTAAAATCATGAAAAATGTGTAGATTTTGGGTTGTACTTCCTGGTGACTAAAAGGGGTTTTAATTTTAAATTCCCACCCAACAATAAAGTCAACCGATCCTTTGCCGCTTTGAAGCCTGGCATGTTTTTTTTCTTCTTTCAATATAAAACTTCTTTTAGGCATTCGTTTCCAAAAAACTCGTGCTTCATCTATGTTAAAAACTTGTTGAGAAGTATAATACATAATATCCCCTTTCAATAATTTTAACAAGTTCTTTTTTGAAAGTTTCAGCTCCTTGATCTGCACCATTGCAGCAACTTCTTAATGGTATTAAGGGTAAGTTGCTACAATGGATAAAAGGATGGTTAAGTGCTAGAAGACAGAGGGTGGTAATCAATGGGTGCTGCTCTTCATGGACTAATGTTATTAGTGGAGTCCCACAGGGTTCGGTGTTAGGTCCACTGTTGTTTTGTATATTTATCAATGATATTGATGAAGGTATATCAGGCTTAATGTCGAAGTTTGCAGATGATACAAAGGTTGGCAGGGTTGTTAATGACGGTAATGGCAGTGTGCTACTGCAACAGGATCTAGATAATTTGGGCAGATGGGCTAAGAAGTGGCAACTGAAGTTTAACCTTGACAAATGCAAAGTACTACATATGGGTAGAAGTAACCCCAGAGAAACATCCCAACTGTGTGGTACTACACTTAAGGTGGTAGAAAATGAAAAAGACCTGGGAGTAATTGTGCAGGCAGATATGAAGTTTTCTGAGCAATGCAGACAGGCTGCCAGGGCAGGTCATGGGGTTTTGTCAATGATATATAGGAATTTTGCTAGCAGGGAAAAGGAGGTGATTATCCCTCTGTATAAGGCAATGGTCAGGCCACAGCTTGAGTACTGCGTACAGGTCTGGAGGCCTCATTTTAGGAAGGATGTAGATTTACTTGAGCGTGTACAGAGAAGGGCAACAAGATTGGTGAGGGGAATGAAGGGATCCTCTTAAAAAGAGAGGCTTAAGTTCTGCAAATTGCAGTGGCTGGAGACTAGGCACCTGCACGGTGATCTGATTGAGGTATATAAGGCCTTGAATGGGTTGAGCACGCTGAATTCAGATGGGATCCTTCCACTTGTTCAGATTACGAATCTAAGGGAGCATAAATTCAAATTAAGAAAAGACAGATGTAGAATAGATGTGCGGAAATTTTCCTTTAGCCAGCGGGTCGTTAATTGCTGGAACAAACTTCCATCTCTCGTTGTGGAAGTTGATAGGTTGAATAAATTTAAGGAGGAACTGGACAGGCATTTGGAGGGAATGGTGTGATTTTTTTTTTTTTTTTTGGCTGATGCTGCCTAAGCTCATACATTTGCTTTTTTGCATCACATGCCACTACTACTACTACCTGCTGCTTCTCCCTGGATTTTAAAACTATCCAACCAGCCTTTACTAGTTTTAAACGGATCCACATTTTTTTTTCTTACATTTGTAGTCTTTGTACTGCATCCAGATGTTGTTGCTTTTTCATTCTTATCCGCCATTCCATTATTAACTCTTCAAAAATATAACTGTGTTGGTTGCATTAATTATGATACAATGTTCGAGTAAACTGTCCTTACGCACGATGTCTAATACTGTACTAAGTGACGACTAGACTTCGGATAAATACATATAGCGCAAATATTACAAGCAATATATTTGATCATTTTTTAAAATGTTGATCTCGGAACTACTTAACAAGTCACTGTACTGCAATTAAATTAGCGTGCGAGAAAATTTCAATGAGCGTGGGAAACGTTTTAATGCTGTTTTGCTATTCATTTTCAAGCAATTGACTCCATCAGATGAAACGACTTCGTTAAATATGCCAAAAATGCAATCTGTAAAAGGGCGTTATAGTGATTTCTGACAGCGTTATAGTCAGATACAGGTAATAATATAAGAACAGCATTATAGCGAAATCAGGGTAAAGAGAACTGCGTTATAACGAGGGCTTGCTGTACAATTTTTCAATAATTCACCTCGGATAATGTGGAACCTCGATTAATCGGGACTCTACTACACTTCGATTTTTCAGGAAAGCTTCTGATACTGTTGCACATAAAAGACTACTGTACAAATTCAACAATTCACCTCTGATTAGCATTAGCATTAGTAGAGGCATATAATGCAAGAAAGCAAGCTTATTCAGCATCAGCCAAAAAAAAACAAAAAAAAAAACACACCACTCCCATTTCACCCCTCCGTTCGTTCGAAATACCTGTCCAGTTGAGCCTTAAATTTGTTTAGGCTATCAACTTCAACAACAAATGATGGAAGTCGGTTCCACCAACCACCCGCTGGCCAAATGCAAATTTCCGCATATCTATCCGACATCCGTCCTTCCTCAATTTGAATTTATGCCCTCTGAGGTGATTATTCTGAGCAAGAGGAAGAATCCCATTGGCATTGAGCATGCTCAAACCATTGAAAGCCTTATACACCTCTATCAGATCACCTCGCCAGTGCCTAGTCTCCAGACTCTGTAATTTGCAAAACTTAAGCCTTTCTTCGTAAGAGCAACCCTTTGTTCCATTCACTAATCTTGTTGCCCTTCTCTGTACCCGTTCCAGCAGCTCTACATCCTTCTTGAAATGAGGCTTCCAGACCTGTATACAGTACTCAAGTTGTGGCCTAACCATTGCCTTATACAAGGGAATAATCACCTCCTTATCCCTGCTAGAAAAATTCCTGTATATCATTGACAAGACACCATGAGCTACTCTTGCAGCTCGTCTGCACTGCTCAGAGAACTTCATATCTGCCTGCACAATTACCCCCAGATCCTTTTCATTCTCCACCACTGTCAGTGTAGTACCGCAGAGTTGATACGTTGCTCTGGGGTTACTGTTTCCCATATGTAGTACTTTACATTTGTCAATGTTAAACTTCATTTGCCACCTCTCAGCCCATCTGTTCAACCTTTCCAGATCCTGTTGCAGCAGCATAGCGTCAGTAGTGTCCTTAACGACCCTGCCAACCTTTGTATCATCTGCAAACTTGGACATTAAACTTGATATACCATCATCAATATCATTCATAAACACCGAAAACAACAACGGAACCAACACTGAACCCTGAGGAACTCCACTAATAACATTAGTCCACGTTCAGCAGTGTCCATTGATTACCACTCTCTGTCTTCTGCCACTCAACCATCCCCTTATCCATAGCAGCAATTTGCCTCCAATGCCACACTGCTCCAATTTGTGCAGCAGTCTTCCATGTGCAACAGTATCAAAAGCCTTTCTAAGATCCAAATATATAATATCAAAGTTATTCCCTGCATCCAGTTCTTTTGTGACTACATCATAGTATCCAATCAAATTGGTCAGGCAAGACCTGCCCTTAACAAAACCATGCTGCGTCTGAGCTATAACTGAATTCTTGTCTAGATGATCCTGCAGTGCTTCTTTAACCAGTGCCTCCATTAATTTTCCTGGAACAGAAGTTAAACTAACAGGTCTATAATTACTTGTGTCAGCCTTTGATCCTCCTTTGTGAATTGGGGTTACATTTGCACATCTCCAGTCTATGGGTACCTCCCCTGAGTCCAAAGAAGCTCTCATAATTATGGCTAGGGGTTTGCTTACTTCCTTTGCTGCCTCCTTTAATATAACTGGATAGATCCCATCCACCCCAGGTGCCTTTTTTATGTTTATCCTCAACAATCTCTCCTCCACTTTCCTCACAGTTATTACAAAATCATCTAGCTCACTGCCAATGTCTACTTTACCTACGTCATTCTCCTTCCTGAATAACTCCTCATGCGTGAATGTAGATGCAAAATACTCGTTTAGATTGTTAGCTACCTGAGCAGGATCCTCAACTGTTGAACCATCAATATCCAGTGGACCAATCTGATTCATCCCTTTCCTTCTTGAGTTTAAATAGGTAAAGAACTCTTTTCTGTTTTTCTTTGCATCCTTTGCCAAAGATCTTTCGTAGTCTGCCTTTGCCTGCCTAATCTCCTTTGTGACTTGGTTACAGACCAACTTATATCTATCATAGGCTTCCATGTCGCCCATTAATTTGTATGTATTCCATGCATTTTTCTTCTCTGCCACGTCTCATTAGTTCATCTGACAACCATTTAGGCCTAAACCTTGAACAATATTTCTTAGTTGGTATGTAAAGCCTGGTAGCCACCAAGATTAGTTACTTGAATGCTTCCCATTTTGAGTTTGCTGTTGGTAACATCATCAGTTGGTCCCACTGTATAGAATTTAAATACTGTCTCAGACCATCATAGTCGCCTTTACGAAAACAAAAACCCTTCCCTTTACCTCTGATGGTAGTTACCTCCTCGAATAAATCCCACTTCAACACACTGTGATCACTGCCACCTAGTGGTTCATTTATTTGCAGATTCTTAATGCATGACGAATCACTACTGATAATGAGATCAAGAGTATTGCTCCCTCTTGTTGCCTCACGAACATGCTGATGTAGAAAACAATCATCCAATAAATCCACAAAAGCCTGGCTAGTGTGTGAGTGACCAACCCACAAATTCCAGTCAATATCTGGGAAATTAAAATCCCCCATTATAAGACTCTCTGATTTACTGGCCCACTCCATTTCCCTGTACAATATCTTATTATACTCATCAGAGTCATTAGGCCTATAGCACACTCCTACTCTCAATTTTGATTTCCCTATGTTTATGTCACACCAAACTGACTCGACACTGCCCTGTCCATCGATGTCGACTGGCTTCACTTCCTTGGATTTTGTGTGTTCCTTAACTAATAGCATAACCCCTCCTCCCCTCCTGTCCTGTCTATCCTTTCTATACACATTGTATTCCCCAAATTCCAGTTCCGCATTCCTTATATCTGTGTGACACCATGTCTCTGATATCCGAACAATATCTGCCTTTGATGTTTTGAGCAATACCTCAAATTCATCAAATTTATTTACCAAACTCCTAGCATTGGTGTACACGCAAGTATGCATGCACCTGTTTCTATTCTTAGCTACCCTAACACAACCCATGTGTTTACTTGTACCGCAATGACTCCCAGCAGTCTCTGAAATATCCAAATGCGGAACCTCGGTTAATTGGGACTACTGCACTTGGATTTTTCAGGAAAGCTTCTGATACTGCTCTACATAAAAGCCTGTTGTACAAATTGAAGCAGTGTGGCACCAAGGGCAAGATGCTGTGGATAAATGGATGGTTGAGTGGGGAGTTCCTCAGGGTTATGTTAGGCCATTTGTTGTTTTCTGTATTTATCAATGATATCGCTGAAAGCTTAATGTCCAAGTTTGCACATGGTACGAAGGCTGGTAGGGTGGTTTGCAATAGGATCTACAAGTTAGGCAGATGGAGCGAGAAATAGTAATTGAAGTTTAACATAGATAAATGCAAAGTATTTATGAGTAGTAGTAGACCCAGGGTAAAGTACCCATTGTGTGGTACTCATTCAGGGTAGTGGAAGATGAAACATATTTGGGGGAGGGATAATTGTGCATTCCGATACGATGTTCTCTGGATAGTGTAGACAGGCTGCAAGAGCAGCTCATGGGCTGTGGTCAATGATATACAGGAATTTTGCTAGCAGGGATAAGGAGGTGATTATCCCATTGTATACAGCAAACAGGTCTAGAGGCTGCATTTCAGGAAGGATGTGTAGCTGCTGAAACGAGTACAGAGAAAGGCAACAAGATTGGCGAGAGGAACAAAAGGGTTCCTTTTATCAAAAAAGGCTTCTGTTCTGCAAACTGCAGTGTCTGGAGACTAGGCACCTGCGAGGCGATCTGATTGAGGTGTATAAGGCCTTGAATGGATTGAGCAGGCTCAATGCTGATTGGATTCTTCCTCTTGCTCAGATTACAAACCTGAGGGGGCATAAACTGAGACTGAGGAAAGATAGCTGTCGAATAGACATGTGGAAATTTTCCTTTAGCCAGGGGGTAGTTGATTACTGGAACAAACTTTCATCTGTTGTTGTTGTGGAAGTTGATTGCTTAAATGAATTCAAGGAAGAACTAAGCAAACTGCTGGAAATGGGAAGTGTCATTTTTTTTGGCTAATGCAGTATGAGCTTGCTTTCTTGCTTCATTTTATACTGCTAATGATATTAAGAAAAAAGTATTTTTCCTAAAGTTAAAAAGCAACGATCTCCAAGATTCACATTTATCTGACTTAATGTAGAAGCTGTAAAGCAGAATTTGCTTGCAAAACCAAAGGAAAAAGACTCAGATTTCACTGAACCAAGCACCAACAAATTTGCTCATGATGCAGCTTTTTATTATAAACTTTTGTGTTGAGGATGATGGTGCTACTGTAGGAATTCCAATATGCAGGAATATATTCATAAGTATTTATGGAATCGCGAGAGGTCGGCTGCACATCATTCAACATAGCCTTGTTCAAAATCAACGATCACCAAAAGACCTAGAATAGACCAAAACCTCTTATCTCCATTCCTTCAATTATTGCTCGAGAGCCATATAAGTAACTTCAAGCCTCAGCAGTCACATTACTCAATCCTTGACAATCTGGTAAGTACAAACTGTACTTATCAGAAACACTGACAGCAAGTAAAATGCATAAAATGTTTGTGAACGAATATCAAATTCAAGTTCGTTAAATCAATGAAATATGATTTAAGCATGTCACAAAACTGAGCAAAATCCACCTCTTGGCATTCTGATGGTCACTAGAAATTCTATCCCAAATTCTATGAAATGTGGGTATGAAATTTTAATGTAATTTTGTCCCTAGTGTGAGAGGCTCCCTATAGTTATATTTGTTTCTGTTGCAGAAGAAGTATACTGCAGTTCTGTTTGGTCATGTAAATTCTCTAACCTCTTCCAAACTGAAAACAAACAAAACTGCAAATCTAATTACAACAGAAATAAATTTGTTCTGGCCTGACTTCCTCATGGTTACCTGGCTTCAACTGCTACCATGAACTCATTGATTAAATGAGGTTATCTGTATTTCTCAAACAGGCTTGCATATAGTATATGCATCTGTTTACGTTAAAAACTGGGGTTTTCAATTATTGATATATGTTGAGGTTCACATCAGGCTTTATCATTTGGAACTGTGATATTTAGAGAAGAATCTTTATGATAATCAGAAACAGGAGGAATTATCAAGATAAATGTATCTTTTCTTATATATGCTAGCCATTGCAATACACTGAAAGGACAGAATTCATGATATACCTGGTTCCTAGGCAACACTGCCACCCCTCTCGCTAGTGGACGAACACACCGCTTCACAGGTATATAGGTACATTGCATTCATCTAGACAGTAATTCAATGTTAGCATGGATAAACATTATGAGTTAACCAACTTTGATAGAGGGTGCCAGATGCATGGGCAGCTGTATTGTGGAGGTGGTACAGAAATTGCACTATTCACATTTGATAGTATCAAGAGGAATAGTGTATTCCTGATACACTCTTGAATAACATCTCATTGTAGACAGCGCTGTGGGCTTAGAAAGTTGTTGGATGAACGTGGCTATCAAAGTCTGTCTCGCATTGTTTCAGCCAACTGGAGAGCAGCAATGGCACAAATCACTGCAGACTTCAACGAGGGAGGTGCCAGAAACGTCTCCAACAAGACCCTTTGGCAATCATTAGCCACAATAGGTTATGTCAGCCGTGGATCCACCAAAGTCCCATTGCTAACACAAAGAAACAGGACTTTACGCCTCAATTGGGTGAAAGAACATTGGCAATGGACCTTGAATGATTGGAACCCGTTTCCAGTAATTCGACATCCTCCTCCTGCAATATTTTCTTATCAAGCGGACAGGAGGATGCGTATCTGGAGGAAACTGCACAAAGCTATGCACCTGTCATAACAACAAGGAACTGTTCAGGCAGGTGGATGGTCGGTAATAGTTTGGGGCATGTTCACAACTGGCACACGGGACCTCTGGTACGTCCAGACGCATCTCTGAATGGTCCAGGTTATGTGTTCATCTTTGCAGACCATCTGCAAGAAAGAATAGTTTATCTAGTTCTTTCTTCAATTTGTTTAAACAAATTGAAGGAAGACCTAGACTAAGCTATCAACTTCCACAACAATAGATCTAAGTTTGTTCTAGCAATCAACCACCCACTAGCTAAAGGCAAATGGGAATCGGGCACTCACAGGGCAATGGACTCTTCCAGCAGGACGTGCCTCCCCACAGATTTTACCATCATGGAATGGCCTCCCCGTTCACCAGACATGAACCCTGTGGAGCATCTTTGGGATGCTGTGAAAGGTCCGTTTGAGCTTTGGATCCTCCACCCAGGAATGCAACGCAATTATAGACAGTGGTACAGCAAGCATCGATGGATGGAAATACCAGTGGAATGCTTTTGTGAACTAGTGGAGTCAATGCCTCGCCATGTGACTGCCCTTATCCGAGTGAAAGGTGGTCTTACCCGTTACTATATAGGTAGCGCATGATTTCTGTCCACTCAGTGTATATAAATATGAAGCAAGTAGTTGTAAAATTGAAGCCACTACAGATGCTAAAGAAAGATGATAGATTGGGCATTAAATGAAAGCATACGGGAATCTGCTAGGGGGAAATTTTTATCAGTGTGGGCTGCATTTGTAGCCTTCCATGAATGCCATCTTGCAGAGATGGCATTCATTTGAACAAAGGTGATGCAAGGATTTTTGCCAGTATCATTCATATCCTAATGGTTCGGGCAAATTGCTAGTTGGGAGAGGAGTGTAATTTAGATCCTCATTTATCTGATGACATGGGTCAAAGTACTGCTTGCACTCACCTCAAGAATTCTTGTTTGTTGCCACATCAGCCGATGCTCATAAGATCTTCTGTGGGTAGCAACGTTTCAAATGAGGGGGAAGGTAAAGCTTGGGATACAAACCTAAATAAATTTAAGAGGTGTATTGAGGTAGTAAACTAGAGAACATTATTTAGTCTTAACTGTGTCTACAGTAATGTCAGGAGTGTTGTCAATAAAATGGCTGAATTTGAACTCCTGGTTAGAATGACTAATTCTGATATAATAGGACTAACAGAAACGTGGCGTCACCCAGAAATTGGTGATGGCAAGTTCCACTACAGTATGTATAATGCATTTAGAAAAGATATGGAAGACAGAAGGGGTGGAGGGGTCATGCTTCTTATCAAAAGCAGACTGGGCACCAAAAGAGCCCTTGACGAGTCTGAAGTTACATCTGCTAACATAGAATGGAACAATGAGAGCGGGTGTAATCTATAGGCCGGAAGATTGTGATGAGTCTTTACATGCAGATGTGATGGGCAAGCAAGCAAGAATGTCTTATTATGGGAAGGAAACTCAAGACGGGGAAAAACTTTTATAAATAAACTAGAATATTATTTGTACAGCACGTTAACAGAAAGTACTAGGGGCAAGAATATTCCTGACCATATGATTACAAACAAATCAGATGACATCACAGGGCTTAATGTACAGGATCATGGAATCACCTGTTGGAAGATGAAGAAAGATGTTGCAATAGTTAAAGTTAAAGGCACGTGTTTTAACTTCAGAAGAGGGGACTGACAGTTTAAGGCACTATATGGCATCTGTGAACTGGGAGGATTGTCGAGGGATGGTGAATATATTTGAATTATGGAATACTTTTAAAGCAAAAATCACAGAAGCCACGAACAAACTTTTAAGAAAAGGATGCCAAAATGGATGACTGCAGAGCTGGCTGGTGAAATAGAGCAGGAAAAGATAGCATGGGCCAGTTACAGAGAAATGAAAAGTACTGAAGCCAATGACAGGTAAAAGTTCATCTGTAATAGTACCACAAATCAGATCAGGGAGGCCAAGGCTGTGCAGAAAACATTGGCTCTCTTGGCCAATGCTTTCTCAGCATTGGCCAAGAGAGCAAAAAATGGGGACAAGGAATTTTTCATGTATGTGAACAGAACAAAGAAAGTTAATCAGATCGGATCCTCGTGTAGTGGGTCTTGGAAGGTCTTCGATAACCCAGTGGATGTTGCAGATGAATTGAATAGGTACTTTGCATTGGTCTTTACTGGCTAAAGACGCTTCATACTGAGAACAGGCTGTGCGAGTGAGGCAGAGCCATATGAAATCAACGATGCTTAATTACAGATGATTTCTTATTAGAAAAGCTTTTGAGTGTAAAGGCTAATAAGGTTCCCGGAGTTGACGGCATATACCCTGTAGTTTTGAGGGAGAGTGCAAGGAAGTGTACTGAACCACTGAGGTTAATTATGAGGGCATCTTTGAACTCAGATGAGATTCCTTTGGATTAGAAAAGTACCAATGTATTGCCAATACGTAAAAGCGGTTCTAAGAGTGAAGTTTGTAACTACAGACAGGCTGAAAAAGGCTGTTTAAAGCATGGGTAATGCATCTCCATCATTTCTAATACCCAGGTAGTATGCATGCATCATTTTATTATATCTCATATTGTGAATACCTTCACGAGTTGCCTAGGTATTGCACTACTTCGAATAAGTAACACTTCTTAGACATAATAAAATGATGCATGCATACTACCTGGGTAGTAGAAATGATGGAGATGCATTACCCATGCTTAAACAGCCTTTTTCATACTCTTTGACATTTCATCAAGAAATATATTCAGATTAAACCATGCACACCATCAAGCATCTCTCAAATTGTGGAGTTATACTTCATAACTGGGTTGTCACTATTGCAACAGGGTACCTGCCCACCGATAATGAAGTCAATCAGCTTTGAAGCAGTGCCATCAGGGTGGTGGTGCCCACCTGAGAATAAGCAATAGTAGTCTTTTCTACCAGAGAAGCGTTACTTATTCGAAGTAGTGCAATATCTAGGCAACTCGTGAAGGTATTCACAATATGAGATACAATGAAATGATGCATGCATACTACCTGGGTAATAGAAATGGAGATGCATTACCCATGCTTAAACAGTCTTTTTCATACTCTGACATTTCGTCAAGAAACAGATTACAAACAGGTTAGTCTGACCCAGTGGTAGGAAAAATCTCAGAAGCAAGATTAACAGTACAACCCAGGGACATTTTAGATAGATGTGGCATTCAAGACACACAACATGGCTTTGTTAAGAGTAACTCATGCTAAACTAACCTAGTAGGCTATTTTGACACAGTTACTCATGAGCTGGATTTAGGGAATAATTTCAACAATTTATTTGGATTTTAGCAAACCATTTGACTTTTGACACAACCTCTCATGAGAGGTTAGTGTATAAGCTTGAACATGTTGGGATTACTGGTAAGATTCTAAGATGGATTGCTGGGTGGCTGTAGGGCAGAGGGTTGTGATTAATGGAACTTCAGATTGGTGTAACATTAGGATCCCTTGTTACACCAACTGAAGAATATCAATTGGAGTCCCTCAAAGATCAGATCTTGGATCACTATAGTTTCTCACTTTCATAAATGACATCGAAGAAGGAATAGGTGAGGTGTCAAAATTTTCAATGTCATACAAGATTGGAAGAGCTGTTAATGATCAGTGTCAAGCAATGCTACTTCAGGAAAACTTGAACAGATTTCAAAGATGGTCTGAAAGGTGGCAGCTGTGTTTTAATGCTGCTAAAAAATGCTGTGGGGAATGGCACATGCAGATGTGATGGGCAAGCAAGCAAGAATGTCTTATTATGGGAAGGAAACTCAAGACGGGGAAAAACTTTTATAAATAAACTAGAATATTATTTGTACAGCACGTTAACAGAAAGTACTAGGGGCAAGAATATTCCTGCCCACAAATGAATTATACTCTTGGTGAGGTTGAATTAAAAACAAAAAGCAGAAAAGGGATCTGGGAGTTACAATACAGGCAGCCAGGAAAGCCTATGGTGTCCTATCGATGATTTATTGAACTTTATCCTGCAGAGATTGGGAGGTCATAATCGCACTGTACAAGGCAATTGTAAAATCACATTTGACAAACGACAGTGAGCTTCTTGAAAGGGTCCAAAGATGGGCAACTTGAATGGTGAGATTGGCAGAAGGATAACTGTATGAGGAAAGATTGATTATGTGGGCTAAAGAGCTTGGAAACCAAGTACCTCAGAAGGGACCTGACTGAGGTTTACAAGGCACTGAGGGATTAATAAAATGAACGAAGGTGGAATTCTCACTGTTATATACATAATTCCAGAACTAGGGGTCGTAAATCCAAATTACTGGGCTTAAGATTTAGACTAGATTGTGGAACAAGTTACAATCGCAGGTAGTTGAGGCTGACAGTTTGAATAAATTTTTTTTTTTTTTTTTTTTTTTTTTTTTTTACCAGTACAGCAAAAGCCTGTGGCTTCCTTGTACTGTATGCCAAATACTATTACTATTCATCCAGTTCACTAATTTCGGTAAAGGATTTCAGCACTTAAGTCAGAAAGCTTGGGATTGTGGTTGTTTTTGTTGGAAATTTAGAGAAAAGGAAGAAATTAAAATAAATTTTTTATGAGCAAAAGTAGGAGAGAGTGATATTTATTGATTTAGTTACTGATACAGCTGATAAAAATTTTTACTGGAGTTTGTAAAAATTTAATAATACCCTTTGCACCACTACTATCTGAAACATCAATGCCCACACACAAACTATCTTCATTTTACCCTAAGTGTAACCTATTGTAGAAATCTGTACTTTCCAGTTTCAGAAGGGGAGAGGTTTCTGAGGTCTTCAAATTTCCTTGCACTGATCTTAATGCCTTCTTTGTAGAGAAGCCGACAATCTATCTCTTTAGGAAACTTGACTCTTCTTAGTGCCACAGTATGCCAAGCACCAGTGTAGGTATCACCAGATTGAACTCTACTTGCAGTGGGATATCACAGTTGTTTATTAACAAAAATCTTATTCTGATTTTGACAATTTTTTAAATGATATAAAATTCCATCCATAGTTTTAGCAACTACACATAAAAACTGGCCACATGGGCCAATTTTTCTGCAATGGTGGCTAAATTATTTAAATTTAATTAAAACTGAAAGATTAAATGATATTAAGTACATCATCCATTAACCCTTAAATAGAATGGTTTTTTCAACTTTGAGATATGTTTTACTTTACTTATGGTCACGACCATTTCAGTATTTTCATCAATGATTCAATATTCTTACAATAATACATGTAAACATATGATTACAGGTTTATAGCCTGCTGGCACATATTTAATTAATTTTTTTCATTTGTAAATAAATTTTTTTTATGCATATTCCTGTTTCTTTCATTTTTAATGAACTGGGAATAAATAATTGGTTTTGACAAAATGGTAAAATTTTGAAACAATTTCACATTTCATGTAAAACCTCTCTGTAAAATTAATTAAAAAAAAACAAAAAAAACTGAAATATCCTGTAAAAATTATCCATTGTCATTTTATATAGGTGAAAATACATTCCTATTATACCGAAAGACTAACAAATTCTACAAGCATCAGATGTCAAAATGCACAGAGGACTACGGGGACCATACCATACTGACACTGCAACATAAATATCTCCACACCAGTAAGGGATTCAGTAAATGCTCTCCCTTGTGTCATAATGATGGCTAATCCATTAACAAATATGGTTTGTTTAATAGGAAACAGACTGGAAATATGATATCAACATTCCAAAGAGCTAAATCTTTTATCCAAATGCACACAATTTTCACTATTTGCTGGTTGATATGACAGATGATTTTCCTGGGGCTACAGTGGTACTAGTGCTTAATAGGTCTGTAATATGGGGGTGGTATTTCTCGTGGTCCTGTAAATTTTTTTTTATTTTTGGGTTTGACTGGACCCTTAAAACTGAAAAATTACTTTGTCCAAATGATACAAGGAAGAAACCTTATATGCCATCAGCCAAAATCACACTATCTATACACTCTAATAATTTCTCTAATTCTTTCTTAAGTTTATTCAAACTACCCACTTCCAACAACACCACATCTGTAAAAATTATCCATTGTCATTTTAAATAGGTGAAAATACATTCCTATTATACCGAAAGATTAACAAATTCTACAAGCATCAGATGTCAAAATGCACAGGACTATGGGGACCATACCATACTGACACTGCAACATAAACAATGCCACACCAGTAAAGGGGTTCTTTCTTATGTGCTAAAAACCTAAAAAAATTGTGCGAATTTACAGAGGTTACCTAAAAAAAAATTCGGTATCATAGCAGAACACGTTGACTTCCTCTCTTACCTGCAACTGAAAGGATAAGTATTTATCCAGCCCTAAAGTCTTTCTTTTTGCCTCGAGATAATCCCCCCAAGATTTTAAAACTTTTCTTTGAAGATGAGTTTAGTGAAACTTATCTTGTTCATTGTCAAACTGTATGGTCCTTGAGGTTGTCACAGACATTCTCTTAGATATGCAAGACAAGCTGTACTTGCTACCTGGGAGTCTAAAACGCTTGATGGAACTGATATTCGGGCAACATTGAAGTCCAGATGGTCTGTGACAGCCAAATCCTCCGTTTGCACATTCACGATGCTGGGACTGATAGTAATTCTGGATATAACTTCCATGCGCAAGCAAACTGTGGGTGACCACCTAGGTGTGAACCAGCATAAGCAGGGGTCGGGGTGTCGTGCACACACACCACATGGAGGAATGCTGCCCCTCTGTGTTATTACGTAATACTAGGTGGTAGATGACTCTCATCAACCGGTCCAATACCACCACTTCTTATTGGAGGTTTGAAGTGGTGGAACCCATGTTTAGTCTCCAGAGATAAGTTCCGATCAACCATTCCACATCTCTTCCATCATACAGTATGATTGATGACTCTTGAGGTTATGATGGACATCATGGCAAGATCCCAACTTCCTTAGATTTTGAGGGTATAGCTCTAAAACGGTGTTTGCAGGCCCACTGCTAGTTAGTACACAGGACCTCTAAAGAGTTACCAACAGGCAACTCTTTAGGGGGCTTCCGGATCAGCTAGTGTATAATCTTGCCACCTCTATTCTACCAGTGGGGGAGTGGAGGGAGTCCGAGTAATGTGCATGCAGGGCGCACTGTCAAGGCCACATTACATCAAGGATCTGGGTATATTCTTACCATGTGCACACCATAACCAAAAATTTCATTACTTCATAGAACATGTCCCCTCACTTTTTCTCACTTGAATACATCATGAATTGTCAAACTAATAGAGTAAGCTTATCTGCAAAAAGATTTCACAAATATACGTGGTCTCAATTCTAATCTCAATGATGTCCATTTCCACTTGCAGTCTGTCAAACCCCATGTATTTTTTCTGACAGAATTTCAGTTATCAGTTGATTCAACTACTGCTCATCTTAGTTGCCCAAATTATGAGCTGTATGATTCCTTTCGTCTCAAAGGTGGTACTTGTGCATATGTGTATTCCGATATTCCCTGTCAGAGACCTGGTAATTTGTAATCTCCTTTTTTCGATCTTCTCTGGCTTAAAATCTCTCTACCTCATTTTGTCAAATTCATCTGTTGTCTCTACCGTTCTCTCAATTCCACTAATCACTTAGAGCTCTTTGACTTCCTTTCTTTGCAACTTGACTTTTGCCAGTCCAACTTTCCTAACAGTGAGGTAATTTTCCTTGGTGATTTTAATGTTCACAACTCCAGCTGGCTTCCGTTTTCTAGTCACACCGACCCAGCTGGTCGATATGCTGAGGCTTTTGCAATTACTAATGACCTTGCAAAAATTTTTCATTTAGCTGCAAGAATACCGGACAATCCCAACCAAAAAGCCTACACGTTTGATCTTTTTCTCAAAAACAACCCTTCTAAGTACACGGTTGAAGTGAGTGGTCCTTTAGGCACCTCAGATCACAAGTTGGTGATTGTATCTTCTCCAATGGAACCTTTATCTCATGGCTATTCCCAAACTAGTGTTGGCACCTCCATAGCCGGGCGGGCAGGAGCAGCAGTGCGTAGCACACACTTCTTGATTAGACCAGGATTCAAGCCCGTAACCACCAAATACAGAGGATGCGGAAAGGTCAGGGAATGCCCACCGCATATCCCGGGAGCAATATGGCCTTAGTTGCTAATGCTCCTAAAAACCAAATAACAAACAAACAAACAACCCAGTGTTGTTTCACATTACAAGAATGAAAAATGGGATGACCTGTGAGATTTCTTTTATTCTTTTCTTTGGTCGGATTACTGTTTCAAAACTTCTGATGTCAACGTTTGCTCAGATCGTGTCAGTGAAATTATCTTGTAGGAATGGAATCCTTTATTCCACACTCCACTTTAAAACCTCGTCCTTTATCTATACCTCGGTTTTCCAATAAATGTGCTAAGGCTGTTCATCAGGAGAAGAATGTTGCATATCGTAATTGGCTTGTTTCCAATTCTTCAGTTTCATTTTCTGCCTACACCAAAGCTTGCAACAATTGTAAATTAATCAGTCCAAACTATATTTTGAACAGGCTAAGAGTAGAAAACTTGCTTCTTGCCCTAATGGTAGCTGAGCATTCTGGTCTCCTGCCAAAGCTACTGGCCACAACTTTTGCCCATCTCTGCTCCCACCTCTGTCAAAACCAAATGGTTATGTTGTCACTTCAGCCAAGAACAAAGCTGACCTGCCAGCATCCCATTTTACTTCCAACTCATGTATTAATAATCTTGGTAAAACACCTACCATCATTCCCAACACACCCCATTCAATGGCCCCCTGTGGTCTTCCGTCAAAAGGATTTTAACAAATCTTGATGCTAAGAAAGCTCCAGGTCCTGATGGTATCTCTCCACTTGTTCTCAAAACCTGTGCTCCCAAACTTACTCCTGTTCTTTGCTGCCATTTTAAACTTTCTTATTCCAAAGGTGTTTTTCCTTCTGCTTGGAAATTTGCTCATATCCAGCCACTTCCTAAAATGGGTGACAAGTCCTTCCCATCAAATTATCCCCCCATTTCAATTACTTCTCTTTCTAAAGTAATGGAGAAATCAATTAATTGGCAACTCTTAAACTACCTAGAAACCTTCCACCTAATCAATGATCGCCAGTATGGTTTCCATCAGTGTTATTACACTGGTGATATTCTGGCTTATGTACCCATTTATGGACAAATTCGGTGAAACACCAACAGTTTCCCTTGATATCTCAAAGGTTTTCGATCATGTTTGGCATAAAGGTCTTCTAAACAAGCTTCCATCTTATGGTTTGCCAACTGTTTTTGTAACTGGTTATCTACTTTTCTCTCTGATCGCTCACTGAGGGTGATGGTAGATGGCTCTGCCTTCTAACTTCTCCACTAATGCTGGTGTTTCACAAGGTTCAGTACTTTCCATCACTCTTTTCCTCTTGTATATTAATGACCTTCTTCCATTGACTGGAAATCCTATCCATAGTTTTGCCGATGATAGCACATTGCATTACACTTTCCATTTTGATAAACCTTACCCTGCTCAATCAGCTTCAAATTCTTGAATATCTGCTACAATTCGTTAAATGCTGATCTCCAAGTAATTCTCCAGTGGGGCAAAGACAACTTAGTTGATTTCAATCCTTCTAAAACTCAGTCTTGTCTTATATCTCGCAAAAAAGGATTCTTCTGCTCCTATGCTTATCATTGGTGATACTCCAATTTCTAGGCAAAATGATATCTCTCTTTTGGGGATTACCCTGACTTCTAACCCCTCTTGGCACAAGCACATTACAAATATTGCTTCCTCTGCATCAAAAAAACTTGGTATTCTCTTTCGCTGCTAGCGTTACTTTTCTTCGAAACAGCTGTTCACACTGTGCAAATTGCAAATCTGCCCTATCATGGAATATAAATGCCAAGAAGAGCAGGACAAACCAGATCGCACCTTTATGTAAGGGAAAGGGGATAGTAATAAATACACCAGCTGCCGTTGCAGATGAACTCAACAGTTATTTTGCATCGATATTTACAAATGAAAAGCCTTTTGTGGCAATGGGAAATTGTGGGAGCGAAGTTAAAAAATATGTAATTAATGATATTGAAATTTCGCAAGATTATTTAATGAAAAAACTTTCGAGCCTACAGACCAGTAAGGCTCCTGGAGTTGATGGAATATACCCTATAATCTTAATGGAGGCAGCAAGCGAGTGCACTGAACCATTGAGGCTAATTATGCGAGCATCACTAGACTCTGGAGAGATTCCCTTGGATTGGAAAAGTGCAAATGTATCTCCCATACATAAGGGTGGCTCTAAAAGTGAAGTTGGAAATTATCGACCTGTCAGTCTGACTTCAGTAGTAGGGAAAATCATGGAGGCAATGATCAAGGGGGGAATTCAGGATCATTTGGATCGCATTGAAATTCTCAAGGATACTCAGCATGGTTTTGTAAAGGGAAAATCATGTTTAACAAATCTGGTTCGCTATTTCGAAAGGGTCACTCACGAGCTGGATTTAGGGAATAATTTCGACATTGTTTATTTAGATTTCAGCAAAGCTTTTGACTCAGTCCCACATGAGCGGTTGCTTTATAAGCTGGAACAGGTTGGAATCACTGGGAAAATCCTTAGATGGATAGAAGGATGGCTTCAGGGCAGGAGTCAAGAGGGTTGTGATAAATGGCTATTCCTCAGATTGGGTTGATGTAAGAAGTGGGGTTCCCCAAGGATCAGTATTAGGACCACTGTTGTTTTTAATTTTCATAAACGATATTGATGAAGGGATAGAGGGCGTGATGTCTAAATTTGCAGATGATGTTAAAATTGGTAGAGTAGTTAATGATCACTGTCAAGCTGAGCTTCTTCAGAGAGACCTAGATAGACTTCAAGAATGGTCAGAAAAATGGCAGCTGTGCTTTAATCCAACAAAGTGTAAGGTATTACACCTGGGAAACAGTAATCTCAAAAAAACTTATTCACTTGGTGGAGTTCAACTAAACCCAGTACTGGAGGAAAGGGACTTGGGTGTTACGATACGGTCAGACATGAAATTCTCTGAGCATTGTAAACAGGTTGCAAGGAAGGCCCATGGTGTCCTATCGATGATCTATCGAACTTTTGCAAGTAGAGATAGGGACGTGATAATCCCATTATATAAGGCTTATGTTAGACCACACTTGGAATACTGTGTTCAAGTATGGAGACCGCACCTAAAGAAAGACATTGAGCTTCTTGAAAGGGTGCAAAGAAGGGTAATTCGCCTGGTGAGATCGGCAAAAGGGCGTCCTTATGAAGAAAGACTTTGAATATGTGGGTTGCAGAGTTTGGAAACCAAACACCTTAGAGGAGATTTGATTGAGGTGTTTAAGGCTCTGAGAGGCATCAGTAAAATGAATGAGGACAAAATTTTCAAGATTATAAATGATGCTAGAACTAGGGGACATAAATTCAAGTTATGGGGGGAAATGCTTAGATTGGACTGCAGGAAGTTTTATTTTAGCCAGCGAGTTATAAATTACTGGAATAAGTTGCCTTCATGGGTGGTAGAGGCCGACAGTTTGGGGAAATTCAAAGGACATCTGGATAGTACTTTCGGGTAAGGGAAGTGCATAGGATGATAGGTTTAATTTACTTTTTATTTATTTTTTATTTTATTTTTTTTATTTATTAATTATTATTATTTAGTTATTTATTTTTTTTGTTTTTATCATTGTTTTGTTCGGATTTTTTTTTTTTTTTTTTTGGCTGGTGCAGCCATAAGCCATAGGCTTTCTTGCACCATGCGGCCGTTATTAATACTAATACTAATATCATTCCCATATATGGGACGGTGCCCCCAAAACCTCTCTCAGGAGGGCCCCTCCGTAGCCAGGTGGGCAGGAGCAGCAGCGCGTAGGCACACGCTTCTTGATCAGACCGGGGTTCGAGCCCGTGACCACCAAATACGGAGGATACGGAAAGGTCAGGAAATGACCACCGCATATTCCCGGAGCAATATGGCCTTAGTTGCTAATGCTCCTAAAAACCAAAGAACAACAACAACCTCTCTCAGGCTTCTAGATTCCATTCAGAAGAGGGCAGTTAGGTTAATTAATGACTCCTCTCTAACAGAATCTCTCCACTCGCTGTCTCACAGACGTACTGTTTCTGCTGCATGCCTTTTCTACAGATACTTCCGTGTGCTTCTATAATTCCTGCTACGCATTTCCTGAAAATTACAGTGTACATAAGTTCAAGTCTAATGTCAACAAATATTTTCTTTTGCCTTTTCAACCTCCAACCCAAGCACGGTACTAAGTACTGTAAGTTCTAATACCTCTCGTGTTTGGGGTTTTCATATAAAAAAAAAAGAGTTTTTCAATTCGCATATAATGAGCATTAAAAGGAATGACAATTCTTTGATAATAGTTATTGAAACTCTTGCTTACGTAACAGATATTCTGTCAGAAGTAAATGTCAGTTCATTTCCCTCAAAGTGAAGGAAATGTTGGAGAAGAGGGATATACAGAGAAATGTGGAGTTTTCAGAAGAAATATCCAGAAATTATATTCATCATGCATTGAATAGTTGGACATGTGGTTGAAACCACTGGAAGAAGTTTCTTCATTCAAGATGGATGTCTCTAAGAGAGCCACTTGAATGGGATAGTGTGGTTTCAACAATTAGGTACCTGCATAGAAAAGGAGTGTGTGTGGATGATGTGAAGTGCTTTGATCAATTTTGTAATTTAAAAAACTTTGCAGTGAAAATTAAGGATACTGATGTTTCTGTTCCTTGCAATGTAAGATGGGCTAATTATTTAAGCCACTGTAAGAATGAAGAGTTTTTCTCAGAGCTGTTAATAATTGCTCAATTTTTCTTTTCCACAACAGTACGTAATGCATTTATTGAAAGACTGTTTCCATTGATGGAGATGCTATGGTCTAAGGATAGAAACTTGTCTACTGTGGATTCTATTAAGGGACTAATGCTTACAAAATTCAATTTAAGGATATGCTGTGTAAAGATTTCCATTCATATTTATCCCAAAACAGAGATTTTCAGAGAAAAATTGCATCAGTGGAAAAATATAAAAGAAATGAAGAGAAAAGCAAAATAAATTACACTGAGAAAAATAAAAGTATTTTTTTATTGAAACCATACGTAAATTTAGTGTGTATCATCTTTTAAAAGTTAAGCAATCCGCATAAGAACAGCAAGTGTGAATTTGGTTAATTGAAGGGATTTGCAATATTTAACATGTTATTACTTTGCCAGTGACTGTGTTATTACCCTATTATCATAATAAACTGTTATTAGAGGCATTTTTGAAAAAGACTGTAAGGTGTGTTTTGGTACAATAGGGAAAGGCATCCTCAAAATTCCGGATTTTTCTGCCCAAATGTCATCATTTTTAAGGTTAGAGAGGTGCCAGTCCTACTCAAAGAGGTAACCACAATCAGGGGTAAAGGGAAGGGTTTTTGCTTCTGTAAAGGTGACTACGGTGGTCGGAGACAGTTTTCAAATTCTATACAGTGGGACCACAACTGATGATGTTATTAATAGCAAATTCTAAATGGGAAGCATTGAAAATATTAAACTTGGAAGCTACTAGGCTTTTCATACCAACTAAGAAATATTGTTCAGGGTATAGGCCTAAATGGATGTCAGATGAACTAATGAGACATGTGGCAGAGAAGAAAAATGCATGGGATACATATAAATTAACAGGTGACACAGAAACCTATGGTAGATATGAGCAAAGGCAGATTACAAGAAATCTTTGGCAAAGGATGCAAAGAAAAACAGCAGTAAAAGAGTTTTTACTCATGTAAACTCTAGAAGGAAGTGGATGAATCAGATTGGTCCACTTGATATCGATGGTTCAACTGTTGATAATCCTGCTCAGATAGCTAACAAACTGAATGAGTATTTTGTATCTACATTTACACAGAAGTCTACTGTACATGAATTATTCAGGGAGGGGAATGCCAGGTGTATTCAACTCTGGCAGTGAGTTCAATGATTTTTTAATAACTGAAATTGTTGAAGTTAAACTTAAGAAAGGCACCTGGGGTGGATGGGATCTATCCAGTTATATTAAAGGAGACAGCAAAGGAAGTGAGCAAACCCTCAGCCATAATTATGAGAGCTTCCTTGGACTCAGGGGAGGCACCCATGGACCGGATATGTGCAAATGTGAACCCAGGAGTATCACAATTCACAAAGGAGTATAAAAGGGTGACACAAGTAATTACAGAACTGTCAGTTTAATTTCTGTTCTGGGGAAATTAATGGGGGTTATTGGTTAAAGAGGCAATGGTTAAAGAAGCACTGCAGGATCATCTAGACAAGACTTCAGTTATAGCTCGGACACAGTATGACAGCTAAAATACTATACATAAAAAGCGTCAAACCCGTACTATTATGAAACTTAAGGGGAAGTCTTGTCTGACCAATCTGATTGGATACTATAAGGTGGTCACAAAGGAACAGAATGTAAAAAATAATTCTGTTGCAAATGGAAGACTACTGTACAAATTGGACTACATGGGAAAATTGCTGTTGTGGATAAAGGAATGGTCGAGTTGGAGAAGACAGTGTGGTAATCAATGGACACTGCTCTTCATGGACTAATGTTATTAGTAGAGTTCCCCAGTGTTGAGTCCAATGTTGTTTTCTGTATTTATTAATGATACTGATGAAGGTATATAAGGCTTAATGTCTAAGTTTGCAAACAATATGAAGGTTGGCAGGGTCGTTAATGATGCTAATGAGAGTACGTTACTACACTTGGGGTGGCAGAGAATGAAAAGGACCTCGGAGTAATTGTTCAGTCAGATATGAAGTTTCTTGAGCAGTGCAGATGTCTGCAAGAGTAGCCCATGGTGGCCTGTCAATGATATACAGGAATTTTTCTAGCAGAGATAAGGAGGTGATTAACCCTTTGTATAAGGCAATGGTCAGGCCACATCTCGAGTACTGTATACTCAAGATGTCTCATTTTAGGAAGGATGTAGAGCTGCTGGATCAAGTACAGAGTAGGACAACAAGATTAGTGAATGGAACAAAGAGTTGCTCTTACGAATAAAGGATTAAGTTCTGCAAATTACAGCGCCTGGAGAGTAAGCACCTGTGAGATGATCTGATTGAGGTGTATTAAGGCCTTGAATGGTTTGAGCAAGCTCAATGCCGATGGGATTAGTCCACTTGCCCAGATTAATCGCCCAAGGGGGCACAAATTCAAATTGAGGAAAGAGAGTTGTAGAATAGATGTGTGGAAATTTGCCTTTAGCCAGCGGGTTGTTGACTACTGGAACAAACCTTCATCTGTCGTAGAAGTTGACAGCTTAAATAAACTCAAGGCACAACTAGGCAAACATTTGGAACGAATGGATGGGTGAAATGCCAAGGGTTTTTTTTTTTTTTTTGGCTCATGCTGTATGAGCTTGCTTTGTTGCATCATATGCCTCTACTAATGCTAATGATGTCCAAATAATCTTTCAATCACCTCCTTTGTTACTATATCACAGTAGCCAATCATCCATAACTGATGCTGCCAACTCTGACATTATAACTTGATAAACATAAATAAAATAAAATTACAAATATAATAAATAAAATCGACTGTAACATGTAGTATAATTTAAAATACCATAAATCAAATCAAATAAAAACTTTTGAAAATCCATTAAAAGCGTTAAACCCGTACTATTATCAAACTTTAAAATACTATGCATTAAACCTGTACTATTATGAAACTTTACAATACTATGCATTAAAAGCGTTAAACCCATACTATCATGAAACTTTAAAAATACTATGCATCAAAAGTGTTAAACCCGTACTGTAAAACTGCCTTCCTCAACATAAGTAGTGCTGCATCAACAATTCATTATAAAGCACTAAGCCTTCCCAGCAGACCAAGGATGTACTATGGTACCTGCGCATACTCCGTTTCCTGTATATCAGTACTGGAAGTGACATGGGGCTATACGACCTTATAACGCTCATCCCTAACCAGGATAACGGTCTCAAACATTACATTAATCCTACAACCCTTATCCCTATTCAAGCTATGATCACCCAAGGAACAAATCCTTAGGCTCTCCAGCCACTTCCGGTTCCAGAAACCCTCTACCTTATCTGTAATTACAGCTCCTTCGGCTGTTATACCAGGCCCGACCCCGAGACATTAGCCAACCTAAGCGCCCTACTATGCTCCCCCAGTCTGTCGCATAATCTGCACTTAGTCACTTACGTAACATCCCCCACAATCTGGACACTGAATTTTGTAAACAACCACACTGTTGTCAACTCCCACAACAGGGTCTTTAACCGCCGCCATCACCGTGTGTAGCTTCCGACCCGGAATCTGCAGGGTATTGGCTGCGAAATGCCCGGATAGTAAGGAATGTACGTGGTGGAACCAGGTAACCCCCCTCCTCCCTCCGAGTACCATGTCCACAACAACCTTCAATCACGTTCCGGGGGAGTATCCACATTTCATAAGGTCGGCCACAACGCATTTGATTTCTTTCTCCCTATCCTCCGAGGTAGAGCAGTGCAACCAAGCCCTGCTCATTAAAGCCCTAACCACGCTCTTATTATGACCTCCAGTCTGGGCAGAATCAAAATTAGTATACTGTGCCCGGCACATCTCCTTCCTAAACACTCTTGTTTTTAATTGTTGGCCCACCCTGTAAATCCAGACATCCAAAAATGGCAGAGCCATTTTTGGACGTCTGGAAAAACGTAATGGTATTGGACATATACAGCCGACGCGGCAATCAACGTTTTAAATAAATTCAAGGAAGAACTGGATAAACCTTTGGAGTGAATATGGAGTGAAATGGGAAGTTCTTTTGGCTGATGCTGTATAAGCTTGCTTTCTTGCATCATACGCCACTACTAATGCTAATTGGACACCAGCCTTTCTGTAACAGGAGTGCCCAATGAAGGAAGTACGAAGTGTCCCCATTAACAGTTTGATTCCAGACAAATCAGTCATGAAGCTAGAGGGCATTACTGATTTGGAGGAAAGCACGTGGCAATAAAGCCAGCTTGGTACAGTAACTGTGACAGATGCAAATTAAACCTATGTGCTGCTGTTGTGTCTGTTCATCTTTTATTCACAAGAAGCATATCGTTTGAGATGTTAAATTATATGCTTCTGTACAAGCCAATAAAACCTATGTGCATAGGTTTAATTTAATTCATGAATTATTCCTAATTTGGTGATAATTAGCGGAGGTTTCTGGAATTTTAAATGAAGAAATCAACAAAATGTTATCAAAAATTGCTTCAGGTGTGTGGAAGGAGAAGAAGAAGAGAAAACAAATGCCTAAATATTGTCTGGGGTTGAATCAACCCCATGCTCCAAACTTAGGGTCAAGTGGGATTGCTTTGTTACGTATTCGTAATTCAGGATCAGGATTCAACCTGTTTTCTTCAGGAGGATATTGCTGTAATTTTCTGTACCAACATCCGAAACTTGTTACCTGTAGTTGATGTCTCTTTTATTTATAGCACCTTGCAACTGTCTTTCTACTGGCACATATTGTGTAACATGAAATGGTGAGCTCATCCACATATAAACACGTTTCACCAATTTCAAGAATGTCTTGTGTTATAAGGCTAATTTTGTTGTGAACGAAGTTGCAGTGAGAACTGAGCTTTGGGGAACTCTATCTTGAACATACTTTCAGGACAGAGTAATGTTACATTAGACTTGGAAGGCCTTTCTACTCACAAAGTTGTACATGAATTTTGGGAAATGGCTAGATTAAGTAGGTTCTGCCATGTCAGATGATCAGGTAGACTTTGAAATTCTGCAACATACTTCAGAATTTGCTGTGAACACTAAGGGGAGGTTCATTAGTTTACTAGTAATGTTCGAAAGGCTCCTGAAACAAAGCCCAATATGCTAAAATGGATAGGATCTAGTCATTTTAATACACATTTTCTAGCAGAGTTATAGATGAGAGCTCCATAGTAAACCGAGATTTTACCATGGTCCGGTATATTTGCAGCAGTGAAAAGCAATCTCTAGCCCATTTTCGTTGAAGATATTGCCCTTAGAACATTTATGTTCTTTAAACAGACATTACATAAATATTTTATGTGATTGAGAAAATTTAGTTTATCATCTATGATTAGTCCGAGAAGTTGGACATTATGTTTAATTGGAATTGCTTGGTTACTTATTCATAATTCAGGATCAGAAATTATTCTTAGGTCTGTATTTCTATTGATCTTACTGACAAAAGACATCCAGGATTCTTCTGGCATTCATGCCTGATATTACGGGCAATCTCATAATATGCAAAAAGGCTCTCGCCTCCTTGCATATTATGAGATTGGCAGTGTCAAGGAAACATTCAGAATTGATTTTGACTTTACTTTTCTAATCTTTTGCCACACTGCCTTCATTGTTCCACCACTATTTGTACTGTTTATAATATTTATGGGGTACGTATGGAATTGCAAAGTCTGTTGTGAAGATTCAGTCCATAACATGCTTGACTGTGCTTTCAATATCAGAGGATATTATAACTTCTTGATTTAAAACTGCTAGGACTGATATTTTGCTTTAGGAAATTTTATTTATTTATTCCCATTTCAACATTCAGTAAATAACTGGATAGTGATCACTGCTATATAGGCTATTTGAAAACAACCAATCAAAAAGCAGAAACAAAACCGGTGAAGTCTATTGCTCAACTACGAGCACCTGTGTTTAAGTGTTAGATTTTGTTCATTTAGGAGTTAATCATTTGTGCTTTTGTCTAGGTTTGATTGGATACCATCCTGAAGGTTGGCAACCAATGAAATCTTCAACCAGTCAAAAAGGAGAGGGTAACTGATTTTCTAGACCTTCTAATTTTTGGTAATGAAACACTTTGGTGGAAGATAAAGAGAGACTATGATAAGTGAAATTCTTGCCATGATGCATGCTGTAATTGCTTCAAGGGAAGTCTGAGAGAATTCTAGAATTTACGAGAACAGCAGCTACCTCCATGTGAACAGTTGTTATATATATGTTGTTTTGTGTGTAAATATTATAGTGCTTTATTGTAATATCTATTGTGGAGTTAGGCTAGGTTATTTTCTTATAAACAGACAGCAGCAACAGGATTGTAGGCATGAAGATCATCATTTAATGTCATCAATACTGCTTTGGAGACCACGAAAATTCCACTGAATTGTATACATCAGTTAGGCTTATTTAGTGTTTCTGATGATTTTCGCTGTATTATCTGTTTATGCTATTCTGTTTAGATTTTATTTTTATTTTTTGGGAAAAACAGACAGCAGATTATATACTGTACTTTTTTTAATCAATTAGAGATATTTGGGGTTTTGATCACTTGTGTTGAGGCTTCAGCGACTGGTGTGTTTTACTTGACCCAATTTTTGTTGTTTTGGTTTGGAAAGGACTGTTCATGCCCAGTCTGTCTGTTATTGAGAAGCTTGTTCCTCCAGGATACATTTGTTTCAGATGCTTTTAAATTCTTTTGATTTCTGTACTACTTCACAGGTTCATGTGGTAGAAGTTAGTGGTATCTGCTTTTTAGCTTCTGGGCATGTGACTTTACATTCAGTCATCATTTTTAAATCACTTTTCTATTTTCCAAGCGGGCATAGTCTTTGGAGAAAGCAAATTTGTCTCATTTACAGTTCAGGCAATGTGTGGATGGCTGATAGCATTTGTTATGGGAATGTTTCTTTGAGCCACAGGTGGCACATACACACCTATTCGTCTACATGTTGTTGGTAGTGGCTGAGCTTCAAGATAGAAATTTAGAAGTAATATACCTAATTTTTATGTGATATATTGAGATTGAGTTAATTGAAGACAACTTCTTTACTAATTTTCTCTCTCTCTCTCTCTCTCTCTCTCTCTCTCTCTCTCTGTTTTTTTTTTAATCTTCAATCACACTGGAAATTTATTCTCAAAATTTTCAAATTTAAAAAAATAGTGCACTGCCAACTGATGAAATCTGCATACATCAACATTTATACAGGGTGGCCACTGAAAGACTAAATGATATAAAACAAAAATAACTTTTACAAACACGTTTTTTAAAAATTTTTTTTTATTTTATTTGGAAATATAATTAATGGATTTTTTTTTAGTATTATGTGTGAAAAACAACATCCCTCAAATGACCACCATTTTCCTGCTCACAAATACAGGCTCTTTCCACAGCATTTTCCATGACCGTATGCAAGGTTTCAGGTCGGATTTCGGCTTGAATGTTCTCCTTAAGTTCTTGAATTGTTCAAGGTTTATTTACGTAAACCCGTTCTTTCAAGTAGCCCCACAAAAAGAAGTCTGGAGCCGTCAAATCAAGTGAACGCGGAGGCCAAACAAATTCAGCATTTTTTAAAATTATTCGTTCACCGAAAATTTCTCGCAGGAGGTCCATCATCGCCCTGGCAGTGTGCACAGTAGCTCCATCCTGTTGGAACCATACCTCCTGATTATCTTTGACCGCTGGGCGTAAAAAATTTTCAAGCATTGTCCTACACAGGGGCCCCGCTGATTCTTTCTGGCTGACCTTCCTCATTTTCAAAGAAATAGTGGCCGATAACTCTTTCAGCCATAACACTGCACCAAACAGTGCATTTTTGGGGATGCAATTGATGCTGACGTAATTCCCTGGGATTCTCAGTACCCCAAAAATCTGCAGTTTTGTTTGTTGATGTACCCGTTTAAATGAAAATGGGCCTCATCACTCATTATCAAGTTGTTCAAAAAGTTGTTGTTATCTCTGGCTAGGTGTTGAAATCGAATGGCGTACTGCAGGCGCTGCTGAGTATCTTGGGGTAGTAAAGCTTGGACCATTTGGATCTTGTATGGAAACATTTTTAAATCCAGTTTCAGAATCTCCTGAAGCGATGCCTAGTTGAGCAGAGCGACGACTGGTAGAGGCAGATGGATCCCAAAGGACACTGCCGTACAGCTTCCACTGCTGTGTCAGTTCGCACAGGACCTCTTCCCGGAAGATCGCCGACTGATCCAGTTCTTTCAAACCAGGCGATTAGGTTCCAAATCATGTTATCGCTAGGAGATACTCTTACTTTAAAATGTTGCCGGTATTTTCTCTGAGTTTCAATAATTGATCTTTCACTGGAATAGAAAAACCCAATGAGTTTTACTCATTGCCAGACATCATACGTAGCCATTTTAATCTCCAAGGGATCCTCTATAACCTGTAAAAAAAGAAAATAAAAAAGATTGAAAACGAACAAGTTATGACTTTTTCAAACCCTTCAGTCTTTCAGTGGCTACCCTGTGCAAAGAGTATTTTTCAGTGGGGACTTGTGCACCACACAATCACACAGGGCAATAAATAAATATTCTCACTGAACACAAAACTGAATCTTCTCTTGTTTTAAAACCACTGGTAGCAGCTAATCCCTTCCAGCCAGATGCCATATATGCTGAAAATGTACTGCATGCCACCTAGGGATAGATCCAAAAACACACAAGGCAAATCATGTTGTGTTAGTGAAATTATTCTTGTAGGAATGCAATCCTTTATTCAACACTCCATCTTAAAATCTCATTCTTTATCTCAACACATTGGTTTTGCAATAAATGTGCTAAAACTGTTCATCATAAGAACATAAGTTCATCATACTGCACATTGCAATTGGCTTGCATCCAAATCTTGAACTTCATTTTTCTGCCAACACCAGTGCTTCTCAAAGTGGGTGATATAGCCCCCCCCCGGCATTTGAATTATCCATGGGGGCGTTAGGCATGAAAGGGGGCAATGGGGGGGGTGCAATAGACATGAACGGGGGCGACGGTGGGTGGATGGAGCACCATCAATGATTGGCCATTCAAAGGGTTTTATGGCTTATTTAAAAAATGCTGTGCCAAATATTATTACTGTTCATTGTGTCATTCACCGTCAGCATTTAGTTGCAAAAAAACTTGGTGATCAACTGCACAATTCTCTACAAACTGCTATTACTGCTATAAACAAAATTAAAGCACATTCTTTGAATGATCGTATATTTCGAAAGCTTTGTGATCAAAACAGTGAAGATTCTGAACGATTGCTACTTCACTCCAAGGTTCGGTGGCTGTCAAAAGGTAACTGTCTCAACAGATTTTATGAATTCTTTGATACTGTTGTCGAGTTTTTTGAAGATAGGAACAACGACCTTAGTAATGACCCCAAGAAAATGAAAACTGATATTGCTTATCTTGCAGATTTATTTACTAGATTCAACTCAATGAACTTACATTTACAAAGCCAAGATGTAACTCTTATTAAGGAGAAAACTCAAATTTCAGCATTTATTCCAAAATTAAAGCTTTTTATGCGCAATGTAGGACGACGTGAATTGTATCAATTTCCAAATCTTTTGGAAATAGAGAAAAAAGAAAAAATAGCAGATGAAACTCTACTAACTTTTTGTAATCATCTAGAAATGTTGCACAGAGATATGCAGGAAAGGTTCGAAGATCTCCTTAATTTGAAAATTCCAGATTGGGTTATAAATCCTTTTTTAAATAATGATGATGGTGAACGTTTTGTGGAAGAAGAATTGATTGAGTTACAAAATGAAGTTGAACTGAAGCCAAAATTTCAAAATTCATATCAGGAATTTTGGTTACAAAAGAAAATCCCTGACCATGGGGAATTATAAAAAAATTACTTATTTCTTTTCCAGTATATCTAGTCGAAACCGGTTTCAGTGCTGTATCTCAATTGCTGACAAAAAGAAATTGTCTGGATGTTGTTACACGTGGCGATTTACAACTTCTACTTACAGATATTAAACCTAATATTGATAAGCTAATAAATCTCCACCAAGCTTGTCCATCGCATTAAATATTAAAATATAATTAACTATTTCCATTAATATGACTTATTTATGTAATTAACTTTAATTTTTATGACTTAATTTAAGTGACTATTAACTGACTTTATTTATATAGTTGTAATTTTTTACAAAGAAGGAATAAAGTGCAGTAAATAGTTTTCTTTATAATTCACACACATACATGCAGGGCTGCATTAACGTTTTTGGAGGCAAACAGACAAATATTCATTTCAGTTATTTAGCTTCACTTTATATTGGTGGGCTAAAAAAAAGCCCTGGCAAAGGCTTTTTTTAGGGGGGGGGGGCAGTGATCCAAAAAAGTTTGAGAAGCACTGGCCTACACTAAAGCTTGCAACAATTGTAAATCAGTTATTAATCAATCCAAACTAAATTTTGTTATAGTTTAGAGAAGAAAACTTGCTTCTTGTTCAAATAGTAGTTGAGCATTCTGGTCTCTTAGCAAAGCTATTGGTCACAACTTTTGCCCATCCCTACTCTGACCTCTGTTAAAACCCGATCACTCTGTTGACACTTCAGCTAAAGATAAAGCTGACATGCTAGCATCCTGCTTTTCTTCTAACTCTTGTATTGATGTTCTTAGTAAACCATCTCCTACCATTCCCAGTACACTCCACTCAAGGCCTCCCGTGGTCCTCCCTAAAAATGCAGTGAGAATTTTAAACAATCTCGGTGTTAAGAAAGTTCATGGCATTTTTTTTCCCCCTGTTCCTGAAAACTGTGCTCCTGTTCTGTGTTATCTTTGCTTGAAAATTTGCTCATATCCAGACAGTTCCTAAAAAGGAGCAACAAATTCTTCCTATCCAACTACTGTCCCATTGCTCATACCACAACTTTCTCCAAAGTAATGGACAATTTCATTAGTTCACATTACCTGTGAACTATTAAAGTATCTTGAAATATTCCATCTGACCAATGATTCACAGGATGGATTCTGTCAGTGTTCATTCTACTTGTGGTATTTTTGGCTTATGTTACCCATCGTATGGACAAATTCAATGGAAAAGTTTGGTGAAAAATCAAGCAGTTGCTCTTGACATTTCTAAGGCTTTTGACGATGTTTGGCAGTAAGGTCTTCTAAACAAGTTTCCATCTTATGGATTGCCGACTTTTTTTTTTCTGACTGCTCACTGCAGATGAGGGTAGATGGCCTTCTGTCTTCTAACTTCTCCACTAATGTTGGTGTTCCCCAAAGTTCAGTTCTTTCTCCCAATGAATGGAAATCCTATCCATAGTTTTGTTGATGATAGCATGTTGCATTTCACCTTTCGGTTTGAGATATCTTGCGCTGCACAAAGTTTCATAGTCTTGAATACCCATCTATCAATTCCTTAAATGATGATCTCCAGGTAATTCTCCAATGGGGCAAAAACTTCATTTACTTAGTTAATTTAAATCCTTCTAAAGCTGAATCTTATCTTATGTATTGCAAAAAAGAAATATAGTGCCACTATGTTTATCTTCTACTATACCCAGATCCTTACTTAAGATCAAATATCTGTTAGACATTACCCTGACTTCTAATCTCTCTCTTATAGCTTAAGCAGATCATGAATATTGCTTCCCCTACAATTCAAGTCTAATATCAACGAGTATCTCCAGTCTTCTCAACCTTAATATAAAACTCCTGCATGGTCCTAAGCCTTATAGTTCCTAATATCTTTCATCTCTGGAGTATAAAAAAAAAAAAAAAGTCTCAGTGCCAGTCCTTGGAGAAAGTCCACTTCTTACATTTACCCATTAATTGTAACAATCTGCCTCCTACCCTGTGAAGTCATCTAAGGATTTTTCATATGATTCCTACACATTGCAGCTTATAAAGTACCTAAGTGACAACTCTATGGATTTATGGAGAATGTCTGTTATACTTAATTCTGACCATTCCCCCAGTATAATACAGTTGGTCTCAGAGCTTCTCCACCTTTTTGCAAAAAAAAAAAAAATAAATAAATAAATAAATAAATAATAATAAAAAAATGATTTATTTATTTTCCAAATTTGTAATAAAATGGCTATTGCTATCAGGTGTGCTAAGTTAGAGAGAGATTCTTTATTAATACTTAGTCCCCATTAATAAATAGTGGCATTTCATAGTAATTGTGAACAATATGCCTGCTGTTTGTGCAGGCATATTGTTCAGAAGTAGTTCCCAACTATAAAAAAAAAAAAAAAAAAACTGGCTGTGGAAGAGCAAAAAGAATGGATAATCAAAATGATTTCCAGGTATATCCCATCGTGGTGACCCTTTTTAATAATAATAATAATAATAATAAAATCTGTCAATTTGAGAACAGCACACAATATCTTGTCTTGAACAAACTGAAAGTTACATAAGATGATTATGTGCTGATCAGACTAAATGAAGTAAAAGATTAAATCTGGTGAACTTAGTTTTGTAAACAGCATAAGTTTTTCTACCATGAACTCTGAAGATTAATGTGTTTACTTGCAGCAGTTCAAAGTCTGCTACAAAACATATTTAATAGAGTTTATGATGTCAAACTGTGTTTAGTCAAGTAAATAGTTAAGTAATGTTTAACTTAAATATAATTGCATTTGGCAAACCAATTCTTCATCCAATAGTGCTACTCAAAGAACAGGTTTTGCAATGTTTTGCATAAAACATATATCAAAAGGTTTTGATATATGTTTCATGCAAGGAAAGAAACTAATCTTAAAAATATATAGTTCAGTTTTTCGAAAGCTGCAATGGGAATATTGTACTTGTAATGGTGGTTCCATATCACCCAACATTGGAAAAAAAAAATAATAATAAATAATGGCAATAACATTTCTGTATACACAGCTGTTCAAAGAAAGTGCATCACACTTTAACTGTTGCCGTAAATTGTCGTAATTGTCGCCCGAATAACGTAAGTATATGGCAATATTTCTTACAGATTGCATCAGATAAGATTGACCACGAAGGTAATGACATATTGCATCAGCTGTTACTTTCAGCTATATAAGCATGCTCTACAAGAGTTGCAGTCAATCTTTGCTTGTGTCAAGGATAGCAAGTTACGTGCAGTTGATGGGATGAAGAAAGAGTGCTATTGTTGCTTTACATGGGGAAAGATGTTCTTCCCGTCATATTGCTTATAGAGTGCCCTGTAATCAGTCGACAGTGAGTAGATTTCTTTCTGGTTAAACCGGAAAGATTTCTTTCCGGTTTTCAGCAGAATACTGGTTCTGCTGATAGGAAAAAAGTAACCGGGTGCAAACGAGTCTCTAAGCCAAAACAGGACCACATTTTGAAGTGCTTATGACTTGAAAACCATAATGCTTCTTTGTCTGAGCTAAAAAGAGAATGGGAAGAACGTACAGGAGTGGTAGCAAATGCAGTAACAGTCAGAAGACGCCTCTTCAAAAACGGACTTGTAGCCTGTTGTCCTAAGAAGAAGACCCTCCTCACACAAAAAATGAAAAAGGCCTGATTAATTTGGTGTAAGGAGCATGTCAAATGGACCCCTGAGCAGTGGAATACAGTTATTTTCTTGGACGAGAAGAAATTCAACCTACATGGCTCTAATGGAAGAAAACGATTTGCCGTAGACGTGGTGAAGAATACCACCCAGACTGCATGGTGTCTACAGCAAAATTCCCTACCAGCCAAATGATATGGAGGTGCATTTCGTATCTTGGAATAGGTCACCCGCAGTTTATAAAAGGTTCCGTAAATGGCATTGGATACCTGGCTATAACCATTAGAGACCATTTCAACCTGCCAAGTAACTGCATCTTTCAGGACGACTCTGCTCCTTGTCATCAGGCAAAGAATGTAAGTAGGTGTTTCTGTAGTTACTTTAGCTTCATTTCTTCATTACAGGTTTGACAGTAACATGTTTACATTTGTTACAGATGAAAAAATGGTTGGAAGAACGGTCCATTACAACTCTTAGCTAGCCAGGAAACAGTCCGAACTCTGCAGTTGCCAGAAAGAAACCAAAGACCCTTCGTGAACTTCAGGAAGCCATAATTCGTGTTTGGAATCATCAGTTTATTACCTTCAGAAATTGAACTTGCCAATGCCTCAACGGTGTGCTGCTATCATCAGGGCCAGAGGTGGTTCAACCAAATATTAGTTTACACCTGGTGAACTTTTCATTTTTCTTTCCATTTAAAATGATAAACTGAAGCAAACTGAGGGCTTCTGATAACATTTCAGCTGTAATTGTTGTATTTACCCAAAACTGTTGTATAAAGGCTGCAAATGCTCATTTTGGAATGTTTTGAGAGCACCTGTCAAATATTACTTAGCTTTGCCTCAACTATTAATAAATATCTTTTGTTTATATTTCTATTTGTGATGCTAGTCATTAATGTAACACACCATCGCGAAAAAGGGTTCCTGTGATGCTCTTTCTCTGAACACCACTGTATTTGAAAAATAAAGTTAACTGTATAAAATCTTTATTAAGTTTTTATTAAGACAGTGTTTGGGACATCCTGTAGGCTGCTTGCTAGTCCCTAAATGTGGCCAATGGAAGAAGGTTTATGGGGTGGGGATGGTGTTCCTTCCTTTATTTCCATTGAAACTCAAGTACGAGTTGGCTAGTATCTATCAGGCTCCAAGAAACTTCCTGAGATATGTATGCATGTTTTTTTTTTTTTGTGTGTGTGACAATTACATTAGCAGGCAGTTATGAGTGGTGGCTGAATGCTGTGGAAATATGCAATTTCAACAGAAATAAAGGCAAATACAAAATCCCCCAATCCCTCATGATACTACAGCGGGATGTATGACTGAAATTCAGGACACAAGGAGCTAAGTCTGTACATATATAGTGCATAAAAGAGTAGCATAACTATTTCTGGGATAACCAAAATATCTTACACCAGAGACTGGCTAGCTCAGTTCTTCTGAAAAGGCTTCAGTAAGTTCCTTTTGTTGAAATTTTTAAAAAGAAGAGGGGAAAAAAAGTGGAAATGTAATTACAAATTATTCTATAACTTCATGACAATAATAGCTAATATTTATAATTATACTAATACTGTAATTTCTTATGTCGACATACCTAGCACCATAGAAGTTATATAACAAGGAACATACCTCACCATACACTTTAAATGTACAAGAATTTTCTTCTAGATCAATTCCTGTTATGCCATCTACTTTACGTGCTTGTTGGATATTTGCCCCATGAGCACCGATTGCAAGTCCCATAAGGTCTTCAGGAACCTTAAATTCTTCCATATAACCAGGATTTGAATGAAGTTTAGTATTCTACAAAAACAGTAGATATAGAAGCATTTAACACAAATAATAAATTTAAGCAGTTATAATAAATAAAGAAATTCGTTAAATGTACAATACCCTAGGAGTTATAAATAAAATGCACATTACGGCACAAAGCCAGAGACTAAAAAATGTTCTGTTTATATTTTTACGTGGCCACATAAATCAGAGGTTTACAGTTAGCAATTTTAATAAGAATATAATTGTTAATCATATTTATATATTGAATAGGTTCGAATCATGGTCAAGAGTCTGACAGAGTCAGAATCTGACATTACTGGTAATGTCAGAGATTTCTATTCATACTCTGGCCATGACATTAGCAAGTAGGCAAATGATGCAAGAAAGCAAGCTTATACAGAATCAGCCAAAACAAGACAGAAAAACCATGTAGTTCAGGGCTTTATTGAATACTTATTTGCGGTTAACACATTTGCTGTCTGATGCATAAAGTCGGTCATTATTAAACAGCCAATAACTGAATGCTGTAAAAGTAAAGGAGTAATTTTGTCAGCACAGTGATGATTGGACTCTGGGCTATTATAGGTTGGAGCAAATTTTATTTGTTTTTTTTGCCTGTTTTGAGGTATTTTATGCAGTTATATGTATGTTGAACACACATTTGACTAAATTTGGAGGCTTTTACTGATTAAATCCAAAAGTTTCAAACTTACTGTATTTTCTGGCGCATAGGACACTTTATTTCAAAAAAATTATTGCAAAATCAGGATGCATCTTTGCAATACATTGATCTCTTATATAAAAGACAATGCCGGCCAGCCAATGGAGATTTGAATGTGATCAGATTCATAGAAATACAATGCTGCAGTCTTCGCTAGATGTGTAGTTTAGAAGGCATTCTTCTGAACTGCTTATATTATAAAATATGGGTGCTTTAAACTGTTGACTCTTTTCCATGTGACATTTCATTCACTGACAGTAATCCTTCGTTTCTTCCACATGTCACAAATTTAATAATAAAAATCAGGAGAGTTTCTGGAGCTTTGATAAGAGTATCACGCACTGACTGGGGACTTTCAAGGAAAACTTCTGCAATTTTATTATAATGCAGTCTTTCTTCCTATGGTAACTTATGCATCTGGTGCATGGTTTCATGGGGTGAGAATTATTCAGATACAGAAAAAACTTGTCTCACTTCAGAGAACTATGCTGTTATCTATGTGCAGAACTGTTTCTACAGGGGCTCTGCAAATTAAAGTTGGCCAAATGACTCTAGATCTTTATGTGGCTTACAGCGGTCTTTGTTACCATATCAAAAAGAGAATACCTATTGGGTAACGTTAAATTTACAGATGGATGTTAAAAAAGGACGATCTCACTGCTGGAACGAATGTGCAAACATTTGGCAGACCTGTTGGGATACTACTACTACTACTACTACTACTACTACTACAGCCAGGCTGGTGACAAGAATATTTATTCCCAAGGTTTCCTTTCTCATTAATAAGAAGAAAAATTGTTGGTTTTCTCTAGACATCTACTCATCTTACATCGTAATGGGGCATGGATCCTTGAACCAGAAACTTTTTCAGTTCAGACTTTTCAGAACGGACTTATGCAACTGTGGAGAAAGTGGGAGCTGGGAGCATGCATTATATCATTGTCCTTTGCATAATGACTTTAAGGAGGAATTAAGATCCTCAACAAACAGATCTTCACCAAATAGTTTTGCTCCAGGCAATGAATATCTACTCATTCAGGATGCTGGCTCTTATTGGTCTTTGCAGAATTTCACCAGGAATACTTTCCAGCATAGGCATGCTTTTCTGGTCAACACAAATGATACAGGTATAAGTAACGAGGTGTAATAAAGTTACTTTGTATCATAAGCTTTAAGCAGATTTTTACCTCTTGTAAATAACTGTATATTTCATGATTTTATCTTACCATTTGTACCCGTGCACTCAATTCAGCTGTTGGGTTAAGTGTATAAAGGATGTAGGCCTTTATGATTGTGCAATTGATGGCTATGTATTCACAATTTGTGTAAAGGTTAGATGCACTGCTGAAATCAAATTTAGCTTTGATTTCAGCACTCATTTTGTTAGTTGTAAAGTTGTAAATAACAATGTCAATAATGTTAAATTTAAAGTTGTTGCAACTTTCCCCATGAACCAGGGAGAACAACATCATGCATGTCTTGTACTGTGGGATTTGAACTGAAAGTTGTAAAGTACAAAATTCATGGGAATAAGGCAGCTGAAAGATAAATTGCACTTCCTACAACTGAAAAAACCATTAGAACTTGGAGAAATCAAAAGTGCTTCAATCCATGTTAAAGAAAAACTGTGCTTTGTGCAGCAAAGTTGTAAAATGGCCAGAATTAGAAATTGATTTACTGAAATGGGTAGAAAAATCAGACAAAATGGCATTGCCATAACAACAAAAATGGTAAGAATTCAGACTCAAAACACAGCTTCTGAGAGGGATATAGTGACTTTAAAGGGAGCCCAACTACAGGTTTATGAAATGCAAAAACAGAAAATGCCCCCAAAACACGAAGAAAATATTATTTCATTTCATTCCAATTCTTTACACTAAATAAGAACGAAACTGATACAAATCTGATTGAAGCCTCTCTACCTCCGCCCACTCTACTACTAAGCATACCTCTGCCTAGGAAGCACGCCCATTAGAGTGAAATAGCAACTATCTGAACCGGCTACCCACACCTGAATAATTTACTAAAATTTTATGTCAGTCTCTGCCAAAATGAAGAAATCAGAGTCCTGCAGCCAGTGCCTCAGAGCAAATTTTTTATTTATTTATTATTTATTTTTTTATGGAAATCCCAAACACGAGAGGTATTAGAACCTATAATACTTAGTACAGTGCTTGGGTTGGAGGTTGAAAAGATGAAAGAAGATATTTGTTGACATTAGACTTGAACTTACGTAGCCAGTAATTTTCAGGAAATACGTATGAAGGAAGGTTGTTCCAGAAAACGGCAGTTGAATGAATAAACGAGGAAGATGAAAAGTTGGTTCTGTGGGTTTGAAGTTGGACAGTAAATGGATGTTGGCTGGTGGCGGCACGTGTTCGGACTGTTTTGAAAGAGAGAGCGGGAATTATAGAAGCCAATTCAGAAGAACAGTGCCCATGGAAGTATCTGTAGAAGAGGCATGCAGCAGAAACAGTGCGTCTATGAGACAGCGAGTGGAGAGACTCTGTTAGAGATGAATCATTAATTAACCAAACTGCCCAAAACGGCAGTTGAATGAATAAACGAGGAAGATGAAAAGTTGGTTCTGTGAGTTTGAAGTTGACCAGTAAATGGATGTTGGCTGGTGGGGACCATTCAGAAGAGAGCAGTTAGGTTAATTAATGACTGATCTCTAACAGTCTCTCCATTCTCTGTCTCATAGACGTACTGTTTCTGCTGCATGCCTTTTCTACAGATACTTCCGAGGGCACTGTTCTTCTCAATTGGCGTCTATAATTCCTGCTCTCTCTTTCAAAATAGTCCGAACATGTGCCGCCACCAGCCAACATCCACTTACTGTCCAACTTCAAACTCACAGAACCAACTTTTCGGCTTCCTCGTTTATTCATTCAACTGCCGTTTTCTGGAGCAACCTTCCTTCACACGTATTTCCTGAAAATTGCAATCTACAAAAGTTCAAGTCCAATGTCAACAAATATCTTCTTTCGTCTTCTCAACCTCCAACCCAAGCACGGTTCTAAGTACTATAGGTTCTAATACCTCTCGTGTTTGGGGTTCACATAAAAAAAAATTGATAAGACAAAATTTGCATTTGCTCTGCTGTAAGCATTAAGATCATTGCATGCTAAGCAAATTAAATCCTGCTTGACACACACACACACAAAAAACAAATAAGTGTGCATTTAGTCTATGATGTTAGTTAAAGAATTTAGTTAAAGAATAAACATTCTTTAACATTTGTAAGTCATTAATAATTTATTATTATAAATTGCTTGATTTTACAGGCTATGTTTTCATTTCTTTGGTTAAGTCAACCTTTGTTTAAACAAACTAATTAGCTAACTAATTTCATTGTTGAAACGTAACACCTATTTTTAACATCATGTCTATGGAAAATAAATTCGTGCTTTACGAGCGCACGATAAGAATGAAGTAACTCGTAACTGTATTTGTACATTTAGAAGGCTAAAATTTAGTGCACATTTATAAAATGGATTATACTGAGTTTCAGTGTAATAATAGTTAAATGAGATGTTGTCTGATGATAAGCATAAAAAAAAAAAAAAAAAGTCTGCAAGTTTTTTTGAAGCATGTTAAGGATTTGATTGAATGGGAAAACACAGAGTGATTGTAAATGGAAACTGCTTTTCCCAGACTAATGTTATTAGTAGTCATGCAGTACTGGACCCTAATATTGATAAATGTAAGTTACTCCACATGGGGAACAATAATGAGTTGATTATCCCACTGTATAAGGCAAACAAAAGGGTACTTTCATGAAGAGAGAAAAAAAAAAAAAAAAAAAAAAATTAATCAGCAAATTGCTCCTATGTTTTTGGACCCTTTTCTCCATTTTCCACAGTTCACAGGACTTTGAGTAAGTGCGGTTTTGGTCTTGACAGTTTTGACCATGTGGTGTTTCAGCATCATATTCCATTTATGTGCGGGATTTGAACCACAGCCTGGGCACACTTATTAGATGGTTTGGAAGTGACCAAATTTTTGGCACTTATAACATCTGATAGAGTTTGGAACACAGGGTCTTACATGGCAGTTGAGATAGATAGCTTCAAGGGTGGGAGGTAAATTTGGTATATCAAATGCAAGGATGATATTCCATGTGGGAGACTGATGCTTTAGAAGCTTGCTTTCTTGCATCATTGCCACTACTAATACTATTATTTTATAGCCCTTTAAATGGCTTAGATTTTGAACATAATAATGTACCCAATACTAGGATTCATATTCCTTTTCTCCTATAGATATCCATGTATACACACCAGATATATTACTGATACTTGTACGAAACTGATGGTTTCAGAAGCAAGAAGTACAAATACACAGTCCATACTAAGTGGATAGTTATTTACAACTGAAAAAAAAAAAAAAAAGAAAAGGTAAGCATAAGTGAAGTCTGTAAACAAAATTGTACCTCTAACTGCCTTGCAGCTTCTTGTGTCCTACTAAGGAGTAGCACCTTTTGACGTAAATTACGAAAATGCATTTCGGACAACAAAGATGACCGTTTTTTTGCTGCTTCCGACCTTGCCTGTGGGGGATAGGAAGTAACATGAAAAAATTATCTTTTTTATACTCAGAATTAACCAAAATTACAATGTTTTTCTAAGTAAATTATTACTCACTAATTTGTATAAATATATACAAATAACTGGTTGCATAAATATATATGGTGGAGGTAAAAAAAAAAAAAAATATATATATATATATATATATATTTTTATTCACCCAGTAGTTCTAACAGAAAGATGAAATATTTTTTGATACCTTGAAATCTCTATAGCAATCACACACCAATTTTGTTCAATCTGACAATTCATTCCTTCTTTGCAGCACGGAATGAAGTGCCACAACGGATAAAGTGGAATATAGATCAGTGATTCAGTTCCACTTTCTGAAAGGGAAAACACCCAAAACATCCACGAAGAAATGGTCACTGTTAATGGAGAAAAATGATTAGGTTACAGGGTTGTTGCACATTGCTATAAACAATTCAAATGTGGAAGAACCTCAGTGCACGTTGAATAAATCCCAGGATGTAACTGCTGTAACAGAAGTGTTGCAAAAACTGAGGCATTAATTATGGAGGATTGCCATATTAGCTTCAAAGAATTAATCCTGGAGGATTGCCATACTAGCTGCAGAGCATTAGCGTAGGGTCTGTGGAGAACATCATCCATCAATAGTTGCATATGAGTAAAGTGTCTGCTAGATAGGTTCTCAGACTTCTAACCTCTTACCAGAAGAAGGAAAAGGCACAATGTGCACATGAAATGTTGATGTGCCAGTAAAAAAATTTGAAATAATGCCTTGTCCTGCCCCGAGGTCCTTTCTGTTGCTGAAAATGCTGCTTCATGGTTTGAAGGATAGTAAAGGACTTCTACAAAACTGGCCTGTGGAAATATATTGAGAGGTGGCAAAAATGTTGTCATTTTGGGTGGAGACTATGTTGAAAAGGTATAATATGTGGTCTTTGTTTGAACCTTCCATCACAACTACTTCTGGGTGACTGCAAATCTTTTTTGAACCCCCTCATACAATTAAACAAAAACAAACAACCACAAAAATATTAATTAACTGAATATTATTTAAACACAATTTTATATCAGAAATTAATATACTTGTATACTTTTGCATATTTCAAATATTAGCTTATTATATATTAGACAAACATGACAATGTAAAAAGACAATAAAGTTAAATAAAAAAATTAAAAATTAAAAAAATAATAATAATAATAAAATTAATTATAAATAAAAGTAACAATTTTTAATTACTTGTGGATGATGCATTCAGACAAAAAAACTCAATGTTGGAAAAGTCAAAAGTTTCAACTTTTAAAAAGGCAACTGGAAACACCTTCATTTCACATAACAGCCACTGACAATCCCTGGGTTTATCACTACAGATATGACACCTATTTACAGTATGGCATGAGGAAGAATGTGTATCCGTCGTGTTTATATATATTTATAAATATGTGAGGTAACAGCTTCTATTTGTGACACTGATGGAATAAACTTCACAGATGTCTTACCTGGAGAAATTAAAAAAAAATCAAAAGAAGCTTATACATCAATCAAGGAGCTGAAAGATGCTTTACTGGAAAGATAGAATGGCACTGCTAATTTTTTTTTTAAAATGTAGTGTTGTTATAAGTTTTTCTAATATTCATGAGGTGTTTTATAAATTTTACATAATATACACTGCTGCAAGAACTGGGAAGAGCATAACACTATAGGATTAATTAAAAATTTTTAAATGAAATTACATGCAGGGAAAACACCCAAAATAATCCATGTATGGTTGCTGTTAATGGAGAAGACTGCCTAGGTTAGTGTTGTTGCGCGCGTGCACACACACACACACACACACACACACACACACACACACACACACACACACACACACACACACACACACACACACACACACACACAGGTATAAACAATTCAAATGTGGAAGAACTTCAGTGCATGATGAAGAAATCCTAGAAATTGTTGTAACAGAAGAGTGTTGCAAAAATTGAGGCACTAATCCTGGAAGATCGGAGTATTAGTCTCAAAGAACTAGCTGCAGATCTCCAAATTAATGTAGGGTCTATGGAGAACATCATTCATCAAAGTGGGTAGTAAACTGGAGAAAAGTGTCAAAGATTATTCTCTTATGAATTAAGCTTTACTGCATGCACTGTGCAGTAAGTATGCGAACAACTGTAGCTAGGCTCGGTGCCACAAATGCCTCTGTGTGTGTGTGTGTGTGTGTGTGTGTGTGTGAGAGAGAGAGAGAGAGAGAGAGAGAGAGAGAGAGAGAGAGAAATGAAGTTTTGTTTTGTTGGTGAATGAAGAAGAGGGTTGTTTCCCAGGAAGGATTCACACAAGGAATCACTATGAGCAGGATGTAGTAGTCTCACAGGAATAGGCATTCCAGATGATTTTATCTGAGAAGTGGGGAATATGTCATATAACAAGGATAGGTGGAATAGGACAAGAGTATGAGGGAGAAGGATATCAAAAAGTTTTCCTCTGACCATGCTCTACATGTTCCAGGAGGCTGAGAATTGGAAACATATTACTCCTTTATATAGCCACAACACGACACACTTCTCCCATCTTTTGCAGCACTTCTTTATGCTGTTCTTGTAGGTCTCACTTTGCTCTTGAAACCATGCTTATGTCACAGAAATTACCACTGAATTGCCAAAAAATGCTTTCCATGCAAAAAATGATTTCAGCTGAGGAAAGAGGAACAAGTCCAAGTCAGGGGTAGCAAGATAAGAAGTCCTAACTTCCAGGTAAGATCAATGGTTGCGATAGGAGGGAGGGACAGCAGCGTGGGTTGTCGTGAAGAAAGAACATGCCCTTCTAAGTTTTCTGTATCACTTTTCCTAATTGATGCATGTTGCTGTAGTAATGTGCACTGTGGATGGTACCCTTCTCCAAGTAATCTGTGAGAAAAATGTCCATCCTATTCTAGAAAACTGACAGCAACAACTTCCCTGCAGATAGTTGCATCTGGTCTATTTGAGAGTTGGTGATGATGGATGTTTCCATTGTTTTGAAATCTGTTTTGTTTCTGGATCATCAAACTGATATATTTATTATCACCAATCAGTAAAAAAAAAAAAAAAAAAAAAAACAGACCAGGATCACCCTTTTCTTTCTGAAGATATGTGAGCAAGCAAGGAATCCGCCGTGTTGAGACTATTCTTATTCAAATCATTGTGAATTATGCTCCACTGATCCATAGCTTATTCCAGTCTCAGCAACTATGTATTTAATTATTTTGGCAGTCACAGAGGATCAGCTGTTTTAATTTTATCCATGAATTCAGCAGTGTCAGATGTGGATGGTGGCCCACTTCTTTCCTCATTATGGATTCTCTCCTGGTTGCACTTGAACTGCTCCACCAATGTTTTACAACCTCATACAGCAGACAGATATCCCCATCTAATGTAGACATCCCCTCATCGATAATCCTTGGCTTTGCCTGGCAAAAACAGGAATTTGATAATGTATCAATATTCAACTTTATCCATGATGACACTCTGTCACACATTCAGCTCTGTAACAAAAGAAATGTAAGAGTTAGAGCAATGAAACTTCTGCCATATATTATGAAATAAACAAGCAATACAGTCAATAAAACATATCGTTCATAGAATACACACAGGTCAGGGGGAAAAAACGTTTTGATACCCCTCTTATGTCTGCCAATAGCAAGAACTCGTGATATTAAGAAAAAGCCAAAGTTAGGGTGAATTTGAAAGTGTTTGGAATCAAGAATGTTGCCTTCCCTGTTGCCCCTCTAGCATGTTAGAAAGGCAAAAAGGGAAAGTGAGGTTAGAAAGCAGTAATCTAATAAATCGAGAAATGCTTTGCTACTGTGAGAGCCGCCAACACACAAGTACCAAAAAATATCTGGAAAGTTAATATCCCCCAAGATAAGACATTCTGATTTGATAACCCACTTTATTTGTCTGTATATCTGTTTAATGTTACTCACCACTGTCATTTGGACTAAAACATACTTCAACTCTCGTTTTTGTTTTGGAGAATAGTGAGGAAAAATAAGCACACCAATCAGCATAGAGTGTACTCTGTCTTTAATTTTGTAAGTACTACAGATTACTCTCAGATGCTTTGTGGTATACCTCCTGTACTACTTCTTTAGTGACTGAAAAAAACAGCAGAAAATGCAAATTTATTAACTTAATTACAGAGAGTTGTTTTATTACAGAGTTCTGAATTTAATCTTACTTTTTAATATTTAAGAATTTAAATATTAAAGTGGAAAAAAATTATGAAAATTTTTTCTACCATTTAGGCAATTTCTGAATTGGACCATTAGTAGACTAATAGTTAAATAATTCAGTAATCGATAAATAAAAATATAAATAAATGATTTAACTATTAAGCATTGTCTATTAAATTAAAATTAATATTAAATTTACCTACTTAAACTACTAATTGTCCAATTCAGAAATCATGAACAATAAAGAAAGTTTCATATTTAATAGCAAATAATCTTAAATATTAAAAGTAAGATTAAAGTAAGAACTCTGAGTAATTAAGTTAGCACATTTCTAATTCTACTGTCTTTACTGTCACTGAAGTAGTAGTAAAGTGTGTGGGGAGTGGTTTGTTGTGTTACGTTCTATTTCCATGACCATTTAGCAATTGGGCCCTTATTGGGACCCACCGTTGCCCACACTTTGCCACGAAGAGGCAGGTCAAGCACCCAGTAGATTATTTAGGTACTCTAGCAGGTCTTGCCACCTAATTTCCAAGGACTTCTGTGGCAAGGGGCCTCTATATATATACATAGTGCTTTTTTTTGGGACAGTATGCAACGGTACTGTGTACCAGCACCTTTATTAACAATAACATTTGGATGCTGTACACTTTGAATTTGCATTTTTCACTGTCTATTGTTAAGATATTTTCTATATAAAACTTTATAATCATTTTGGAATTGTAAATTACTCAGTCGGACCTCTGTTTAACGAACTCCTTTCATAGCAAATTTTTTTGAATTCCCTTGGAAATTACATTTAAAATAATTTCAGTCGAGCGAAGAAAATTTTCATATAACGAACGGCTTAGGAGAGATTTAACTGCGTACATACTGTTCGCACTTCTGGCCTTCAGGAAATTAGTGCTGCTGCTAAGCAAGAATTGAGAGAGCTGAAGGGATTACCACTCTACAACTTAGTGGTACCTAGTAAAACCTATCCGACCACCTGTTCCACATACGGAGAAGTAGCGCTTGATCTGCTCACTGGTCAACAGTGAGCAGATCAAAGGGTATTCCCAATGGGCTCTGGTTCACCTTCTACTGCAGTGGTGTACAACCTTTTATCATACAGGGGCCATATTCAAAATTAGAATTCTTTCGGGGCCGCACTGAGTGATTCAAGAAAAATTAGTGTTACATTTTCCATATCTTGTTACATGTAAAAGGAAGTTTCTGTTTTCATGTTACCGTTTTTTTTTTTTTATTTTCAGGCTATATATAAAAATTGCAAATTCCCAATACTTCTATGTGTAACAAATCTATGTTACTAATTTATTTTTTAGATTTTATTAAAATTATAAAAATATGACTTTCTTTTGTTTTTCAATAAAAACCTTACTTTTGCCTTTAAATGCTCACTTTAGAAAATTTACAACCTGAAAGGATCACTGCTTGAGATGAATATTAAGGTGAATAAATAAAAATAATGATACACCTGAAATTGAAAATATTCAAAAATTTTATTTTTTTTTAAAGTACAATACACGATTACATTTACTAAACAAAACATTTAATGAGAAATTTTTTTTTGATAATTAGCAAAATTTAAAATGCTGTTTTAATTCACTTTCCGCATGGGCTGTAGGTTAGACACCACTGGGAATCAACTGTAAGCTCCGTGTTCGAGAATTAGGAGAGAGTGATTTTCTTTTACCCAGACAAATAATCATCTGTTGTTCGGCAGAAGTGAGTTATCCACATTTTTCCATAAATTTTCCCTATTTCTGTTTACATGGTCACAGTAGCTGAATATCCGAATGACACCGACATTTTGGACAGTTTAAAAAAAATAATAAAAATAAATAAATAAATAGAATAAATAAAAAAATTCAAATTTAAGAACTAGTGACAATATTGATGACCAGAGAAAGAAAACGAGGACAACGAAGGTATTAAAAACCTTTTAAACATGAAATGTTGGCATTTAGTGAGAATGAAGTTAGAAAATTGTTAATTAGGCTTTAGTTAAATGAAAGAGATACAATTTGTCCATTTCGGGAATACCTAATCAAAAAGACAGTTTCGGAAAAATTGAAGAGCATTCGATGAACGCTCTGAGTACAATACCAATTTCATCAAGTGAATGTGAATTTTCACAAATGAATATGATCGTCAGTCCAACCAGAGCTTCATTGATGACAAAAACAATTTCTTCACTATTTCTTAATTAAAATTGTAGGCACACCCACAAGCCAGATCAAGGTATTTCCGTGCCCAGGTCAGAAAGGTTTTTCGGCACCCTCTTACTAAGGATATGAGTATTTCGCGTCTCATTGTTCTGTTTTTGGCATCCCTTAAAGAATTGCACCTGGGGCAAGGGCCCTACTAGCTCGTACCTTAATCCGGCACTGGGCCAGCAGCTGACATGCTTCGATCCAGCAAATATGTCGATTCATGGCTGCTTTGGAAATGTCATTCAGCAAAGACACAAACAGTAAGAAGTCGGCATAGTGTGTTGGATGAGAACTTAATAAAAATTTGGAATATTCTATAAAAACTTTATGAAATTAATTTTACTTTTTTTTACTAATTTTTACTTCTTATTTTTTTTTCAACATTTTCCTATTTTTTTATATACTTGAATAATAAATTTATGCTTAATATACTTAATTTGCTATTCTTCTTCCAAAAACATTACTACTAAGTAACAATATCAGGAAATAATTTTTTTGAGTACTGTACTTTTCATGTCCTTTTAATTTTCTAATTTTTCCTGATAGCAAAGAATGAGTGCCAGCACCAATTTTTTTTTTTACAAAAAGAGCACTGTATATATAAAATATGCTTGTTTATGATTTGTAAAATAGATAAAGGGTCTGTGAAAATGGAAATGAAAAGTACACACGGTGCATGAACTAAGAGAAGTATGCGGCATCCGTCAAAAAAAAAAAAAAACACACCAGTGGTTAAACAGGTGAAAGAATTTGAAAAACCTAGTACAAAAATGAACTAGGACTGAGGGAAAAAAAAAAAATAAATAATAATAAATAAATAACAAAGAAATAAATAACGCTATATTCAGATATGGGAGGGCAATTTTAGCAAGAGGTCGAATCAGGGGATGACAAATATGCAAAATCTGAATATAGTAGATGAAAATATGATACATAATCAGGAAATGGGCAAAGGTAATTACACCACGTTATTTTAATAATGTGGTTTAATTACCCTTTGCCTTTTACCTTTTTTAATTACTTTTTATTCAATTTTTTAACCACGTTAATTTAATTACATTTCGCCACGTTAACTTAATTTCCACGTTAATATCGAACTTTTAATTACCACGTTAACTTAATTACCTGCACTGCATATTTGTATTACATTTCACATTACACTTTTGTAAATGTGTATTTATTTTAATTTACATTATTAATTTTATTTTTACATTGTGTAAGGACTACCTTGTATTACGACAAAGGCCGCATATTTGCTTCCTCCCCCCTTTTCTAATACTACAGACAGGTTTGGAAATGCAATGCAGTGCCTGATACATGATCAGGAGCAGTCCCCTGGTGAATTTCCTCACTATGTATCATATTTTCATCTACTATATTTAGATTTTGGATATTTGTCATTCCCCGATTGGACCGCTTGCTAAAATTGCCCCCCCCCCATATCTGAACATAGCATTATTTACTTATTTATTTCTTTGTTATTTATTTATTTTTTCCCTCAATCCCAGTTCATTTTTGTACTAGGTTTTTCAAATTCTTTCACCTGCTTAACTGCTACTTCACTTCCAACTATCCCTTAAACTTCTTTTAGTTCAGGCACAGTGTGTACTTTTCATTTCCATTTTCACAGACACTTTATTTTACAAACCACACATTATTTATATCCTTTTGCTTCCTTTACTGTTGCACTGTGCATTTTGGAGCATTAGACATACGATAACTTTTGTCATTTTCCTTTTTCTGCTTATTATATAAGGGTGAAAACTAGAATTTGGAAAGGCCAAAAGAGGTTTACGGGAAAGCGGCTGGATTTAGACGCTGATTAGAATTTGGTGGCATTGTTAGGGGCATATTCGGCCACTTTAGTTAGGGTGGGGGAAAAAAGGTAGAAGGATGGGGACGATAGAGTAGGGATCCCCAAAGAGGTCATTGGAGACGAGCCCCACCAGGCAAAGTATGGGGAGGCAGGGGAAGACAGAGATCAGTTTCCTTCCTGTCCTGTCTGGGGATGGGGTTTTAAAGGGAACTGGGTGTGAGTACCCAGTTCAGATTGCCAAATGGCACATTGGCAGCAAAGCCGCAGTGTGCCTTCGTCAATGGTTGTCAGGTCCATGTAAATGTCGAATCCGGTAGGAAGGTCAAACTGCCCATCCCGTTCTCGGGGTGGGATATGTTAGGTGGCAGTAGGGAACCCACCAGGCAAGGGGGGGAATAATCCCCTGTCTTGTAGAGCACTTCAGTGCTGATACTCTCCATAGTTGAATAATTATACAAATAGATTACATGTATTCCGCTCTCTCGTAGACAAGATCAGCGATTCAAAGCACCACGGACCCCAAAATACACCGAATCACTGCCCCAATCTTTGAGCGAGAGAATACAAAATGTCCATATTTTAAAAACAATTTAAATGATTTGAGACCAAATAAATACATAGTGAATCCACACTCTTAATACATAAAAAAATTAAGAATCCTATAAAACATTAAGACAGAAGAACTTTGTACACAATTCTTCAGTCAGTGCTTTATAGGATTCTTGATCTTGTCTACGAGGGAACGGAATACATGTAATCTACGTGTATAATTATTCAACTACGGAGAGTATCAGCACCGGACATCATAGAGACAAATCTTCTATTTCTAAACTAATTTACTTATAATGTAGAACGTATTGAGCTATTGCTGCTCTGCTAACCATTAAACACACACTTTTTTCTCACGCACTGGGGTGGGGGGGGTATGCAATGGTGTGTAATGAAGAAGTAGTATGGGAAGCCCCTACAAATGTTTACGAATAATCTGCAATCCTTCAACAAATTAAAGATTATACTCAGTGCTTATTTTTCTCACTGTTCTCCATTTTTTTGATTTACCTTGCACCAAGAAACTAAAAGAAAATTTTACATTTTGGTTTTCCTAGTGTTTGTCACCAGAATGATTCAATATTACATTGTAACTCACTTCTACTTTTAATTATATATCTTTACACCCATACTCACCATATTTCTGTTGTATATGTTGCTCATATCTACAATATCAGCATAAAGATATAAGCAATACTTAAAACTCATAAAATTTATTTACTATACTCCTAGCACTGGTATACAAGCAAGTAAACATGTACCTATTTGTATTTTTAATAACTCTTACACAGCCCATGGAATATTTAGTCCCATGTGAGCCCTCAATGGGTCTTGTAACACCCTCCCCCATTACCCATACTACTGCAACTTACGATAGGAGCAATGCAAGAATCAATTCTACCACTGCTTATGACTGTCATGAAGTTATCAGTCTGTATACCCCCCCCATCCCCACAAACAAGCTTTCTCATCCTCAGCAACACAGCATCAGAAAATATACTTGCACCTCGCTTATTCAAGTGTATCCCATCTCTATAAAACAGTTCCATCTATTAACAAGCATTGGCCATGCTGAGAATAATTCTATCCCTTGAGCCTTGTACAAAATCTCCAGGGCCAAACTGATTGACAATGATATCATCAAATTCTCTCCAATCATGTCTAAGCAAAATTTCAGACATTTTCAAATTCAGCCATAACTCAAAGCCTTTTATCATTATCACCTCGTACTTGTTAACCCCGAGTAGGTGTGAATGAGGCTGCAGACAATATTTCAGCAATCTGTGCTTCATCTACTCCACCTACACAGCTGTTTATGAAAATGTTTTCTTTGATTTCTCCATTGAAAATTACACAAATTTCTGGTAACTACTTCACAATTAGGAAAAATTAACAAAGAGTTAAACCTAATTATGCACATGTTAAAGAAATCTTTCACAGTTATTGATAGCAAGCTGGTTTTATGGACATCAGCTTTACCCCAATTAGCATTAGTAGAGGCAAATTATTCAAGAAAGCAAGCTTATATAGCATCAGCAAAAAAAAAAAGCCCCTCCCATTTATTCACTCCAAATGTTTGTCCAGTTTTGCCTTGAACTTTTGTTGACCACACCATAACAGATGGAAGTTTGTTCCAACTATCAACCATGCAACCTGGCTAAAGGCAAATTTCCGCATATGTATCCTACAACTGTCTCTCCTCAATTTGAATTTATGTCCCCTTGGGTGAGTAATCTGAGAAAGAGGAAGAATCCCATCAGCATTGAGCTTTCTCAAACCATTCAAGGCAGATCATCTTGCAGGTGCCTAGTCTCCAGATGCCGCAATTTGCAGAACTTATGCCTTTCCCCCGTAACAGCAACCCATTGTTCCACTCACCAATCTTGTTGCTCTCTGTACTCGTTCCAGCAGCTCTACATCCTTCCTAAAATGAGGCCTCCAGACCTGCATGCAGTACTCAATGTTGTTTAGATGGTCCTTTTCATTCCCCGCTACACGAGAGTAGTACCACCTGATTGGTATATTACTCTGGGGTTACTGCTACCCATATGCAGTACTTTACATTTGTCAATGTTAAACTTCAGTTGCCACCTCTCAGCCCATCTGCTCCAGATCCTGTTGCAGTAGTGTACTATCATTACACTCATTAAATCTGCCAACCTTTGTATCATCTGCAAACTTAGACACTAACCCTGATATACAATGACAAGGCACCATGAGCTACTCTTGCAGTCAGTCTGCACTGCTCAGAAAATTTCATATCTGACTGCACAATTACCCCCAGGTTGATATGTTACTCTGGGGTTACTGCTACCCATATGCAGTACTTTATATTTGTCAATGTTAAACTTCAGTTGCCACCTCTCAGCCCATCTGATCAACTTTTCCAGATCCTGTTACTATCATTACTGTCATTAAACCTGCCCACCTTTGTATCATCTGCAAACTTAGACACTAACCCTGATATAAAATGACAAGGCACCATGAGCTACTCTTGCAGCTGGTCTGCACTGCACAGAACATTTCATCTCTGACTGCACAACTACCCCCAGGTCCTTTTCATTTCCCACTTCCAGAGTGTAGTACCACCCGCTTGGTATGTTACTCTGGGGTTACTGCTACCCATATGCAGTACTTTACATTTGTCAATGTTAAACTTCAGTTGCCACCTCTCAGCCTATCTGCTCAACTTTTCCAGATCCTGTTGCAGTAGTGTACTATCATTACTGTCATTAAATCTGCCAACCTTTGTATCTTCTGCAAACTTGGACACTAAGCCTGATATACTTTCATCAATATCACTGATAAATAGAGAAAACAACAATGGGCCCAACACCGAACCCTAGGGCACTCCTCTAATAACATTACTCCACAAAGAGCAGTGTCCATCGATTACCACTCTGTCTTCTCCCACTCAACCATCCTTTTATCCATTGTGGCAACTTGTCCTTACTGCCATACTGCTTCAATTTGTACTTCCATGTGCAACAGTATCAAAAACTTTCCTAGATTTTTCAACTGATAATGCTCTCTTGGTTTTGTATCACTGTAACACCATGTGAAATCACACTGCCTTAATAGAACAGAAAAAGTTGGCATGGAAAAGTTACAGAATGATGAAAACTATTAAAGCCTATAAAAAGAACAGAAAAGGGTTAGGCTGATAATGAGAAACTGCTGGCTAAGAGATTTTTGTGTATGTGAATTTAAAAAAAGAAAAGAATGAATTGATTAGACACTTGTGTAATGGGTACAGTTGTTTAGATAACCAGACTAATGTTGTGGGTAAACTGTAGCTAGGAAGCATGAAACTAGCAATAGAGGCAGGAAGAAAAAGTGCACTGAAGCATTAAGGTTATTACGAGGAGAGATTCCCTTGGATCAGAGAAGTGCCAGTCTGCTGCCAATACACAGACATTTCTAACAGAGTGAAGTCTTACTGACTGGTCAAATCTGACTCCAGTGGTAGAGAAAATCACGGAAACAAAGATCAAGAGTACAGTACAGAATCATTTAGTTAGAAATGAAATTCTGAAGGAGCTGCACAGCATGGTTTTGCAAAGGGAAAATTATGTTTAACCAACCTGGTGGGTTCAACACAGGAAATAAATTCAGACATTGTTTACTTGGATTTCAGCAAAGCATTTGACTCACGAGAGGTTACTGTATAAGCTGAATGTGTTAGAATTGCAAAGAAAATCATAAGATGTATCACAGGATAGCTGGGAGTTATGATTAATGATTATTCTTGAAATTGGACTGATGTAATAAGGTTCCCCCAAGAATCAGTACATTCTGATTTTCTTACATGATCGACAAAGGGATAGTGAAGTCCAACTTTGCATATGATGTCAAGATCAGCAGAGTAGTTAATGATCTGCACCAAGCAGAGCTTCTTCATGAGAGTTATGTTTTAATCCAGCAAAATGCAAGGTCTTACACTTGGGAAATTCAATTCAAAATGAGATATGGAGACTGATCTAGGCAGACAAAAAGTTTTCCATGCAGTGTACAATGGGCAGAAAGGAAGAAGCCCATGGTGGTCTATCAATGATTTATAGGATTTGAAGAACTCTTTCTTTTGGAGCTTTTGAGGAGGTGTCAACTATCTTGGAATCCATCAGGCTGCAACCTCAGGTGTGATCAGGAACCCATACATTATGGTGTAAACAGACCCATAGCTAATGTTCACTTCATTTGCTACAAAATTTCTAGTCAAATGTCTGTCCTCGAGGACTAGCTGTTCCACTTTAGCCACAATAGCATGGTCTGTGGCTGAGATGGGGCTTCCCTTTTTTGGGTCATCATGCACGCTGTGCCCACACCTGAACTATCTTTTCGAATTTTCCAGTTTCACATGATGAGCAATCCTCCCCATATACAGCTTTCATCTCATTGTAAATTTGTTTTGCTTATTTGTTTTGAAAATAAAGAAATTTTATAACAGATTGGACCTTAACCTTCTCCAGAATACCACCCCATCTCTTGCTGTATTCATTGCTCAGGTTCACTGCTGGATCTAGAAAAACAAATAAATATGCATTAAGTTATGAGGCAACTTAGTAGTATATATGCATAATATTAAATCAAATATTTCCAGGTGAGGGTAAATACTTACTGGCTGCCCCTCAAACAGATCAGCTTCCAGTTGTAAGAAACTAGAAAGCAAAAGTTTTGTGGAATGCAAAATTTGATTGAAAATTGTACATTAATGTAAGTCAGGGATAGCCAGGTTATGTTAATTATAATGAAAGAAGAAAATTATTATAGCTTAATGAAACACTAGCAATGTACATGTAAAAATAATTCAGCTTAATACCATCCAATGTTGTATGATTTAACAACCAATTTGGGATATTATATGAAGAACAGTTTGAGGGGAAGTCTCTCACTACTCTCTCTCTTTTTTTTTTTTTTTCTCACAGTGGCATTTAACATCTGGCAGTTAGAGAAAACAATGCTCACACAAAAAAAAAAAAAAAAAAAAGAGAGAAAAACAAATCCTAAATACAAATTGCACATTTCTAATAGTTATTGCTATGTATCATACTGAATATCAACAGAGCTACCTAACGGTGCCTCAAACTTCATATTGATAAATAAAACATGACAAATGTAAAAATTTGCAGGATAATGGTGACTAAAATCTTGAAGAAAACAAAATTTTTTGGTTTCTGCAACTGATAATACTCTAGCACTGTGAATGTGATGAAGGTTGGAAAAATCATGGAAACTTGTTAATGTAGCAATTTCTATAGGCTGAAATTTTAAGGATTTACGTAATCCTCGAGAACAGAAATACAGGTTAAAGGAAGAACTGTTAGTTTGGCAAATCTCTAGTTCACGCAGCAGGGAATGGAAGCCAGAGAAACAAGCACCAAGGAACACAGACAGAAAGTTTTGGATTTCCAATTTATTCAATTCTATTTAATCCACCGGCTATTTCCTTCTTAAATTGTAGTGCTAATGTTTTTTTTACAAAATGGCAATTACAATTCCTACCTACACAACAACCAACAAGAATTGCATTAATCAAGACGGAAAATGTCAGAATAGAATAACTTTTCTGATAAAATCTGTATAAATTGACAATCACAATTATCACATCAACCTCTTTTCACATGGGTATTTACATGGTATCAAAATAAATTAAATTGGAATTTCAAGAAATGATCATATAAACATTATTAAAAAAATAGCATAAATATACCTAAAATAAACAGTAATATATAAACTATAGCACTGAAAAAGTGGGAATGCTTACAATAATTGTCAGGCAATTCTTGTCTCCATTAAACCTACAAACTGCTGCATCTACAGCTCTTTTGAATTCTTTATGGGCTGTTTCAACTTTAGAACTGAAAAATTAATTATGAATAAACACAAAAAAGCATAATACTGTTTAATCATTTACTTGTAATACTGATATGTATGCAACTTTTAAAAGAATAAAACTTACTATTCTCTCAAGTCTTCAGGCACATCAAGCTCAAATTTCAGAAATGTGTTTTTTGTAATTGGTGGGCTGTAAAGGTAAAATAAATAAACAAATAAACAGTGTGTATGTTTCAGAGATCAATTATTTGTCAAGTTAAACTTGATAGATATTTCAATTCTGCTGAAAGAAGTATTCTAATGGCCACCTTTAAAACATGAAGTCATCATTATAATTACCAACATTAAGTTCTGAATATTAAGATAATCTAGAAAATGATCAAATTACTCTATGGTTTACTATTACTGAAAAAACGAATTTTAAACAAACATTAAGCATTATAATTCACATTTATATTAATTTTATTTTTATCCATTTCATGATAACATGATCATATGGTCATGTTATCCATTTCATGATAACATAACCATATGGTTAAATATGGATAGCGTAGGCTGTAAACAACTGAATGAATTAACAAGCCAGCAATAGAGCAACCAACACTGTAGCTAGTCCCCTCCCCTTCTCAAAATCAGCAAACTCAGTGTTATGTGCCAAAATGAGAACAACTAACATATATCTCACATAAATATGTCACTTGTTTATCTGGGAAGGTCCAATGGACTATGAAAATAGGAGTGGCTGGATAGAGCATATCCAGTCACCCGGGAATAATAGAGATAAAGAGGTAATTATTCCATTATATAAAGCAATGGTAAGATGCATCTTGAATAGTCCATATGGAATATTCAAAATGCTTGGAGACCCCACTTTAAGAAAGATATGACCCTGTTTGAGAGAGTACAGAGAGGAGCAGCAAGATTGGCTAACAGTTAGGGAAACAAAGGGGTATTCTTATCAAGAGATACTCGAATTTTATCAGGCAAACAAAGCCCAGCATTTAATTCACTGAAATCTTTCAAGGCTTCATACATCTGAACGAGATGAAAGGTTTAAGTAAATTAATTTCTAAGGGAATTTTTACACTTGTCTATCGTGTATGTCACATCACATACACAAGGTATGTATAAATCTAAATTGGGATGGGTTTGCAGAATTTTCCAAAAATTTTCCTAGTGTAACTGACTACTGGAAAAGAGGTAATGGGTATGTGCTTAAGAGGCAGATGAAGTCTGGTCCTTGAGGTTGTCACAGACATTCTCTCAGGTATGTCAAGGTGGGCTTTGCTAACTGAGAGAATAAAATGCTGATGGAACTGATATTCGGATAATACTCAAGACAAGAAGACCGAATTTCAGTGAATTCTGGTTATTCTGTGACAGCCAAATTCTCTGCTTGCACATTCACGATGGTGGTACCGTTAGTAACGCTGATTATAACCACTCCCCTCATGTACAAGTCCTAAAATACAGCACCTAGTATACTGGAGGTGTGAACCGGTGTCAAGTTGTGACATCTACACCACATGGAGGAATGCCGCCCTGCTGTGTTACCAGCCAATACTAGGTGGCAGATGACTTATTAACTGGCACAGTACCACCACTTTGCTTATTGGAGGCTTGTAGTGGTGGAACCCACATTTAGTTTCCAGAGCAAAGCTCCAGCAACTGCCCATCTCCATCCCATCATGTAGTATGATTGTGTCTTTTGAGGTTATGATGGACATCATGGTGAGAGCCACATTCCCGTACATTCTAAGGGTACAGCTCTAAAATGGCTTCCACAGGCTGGCCGCTAGATAGTCCACTGGACTGAACCTACTGGTAACCCTCTAGGAGGCTTCCAGATCAGTTAGTAAATAATCTTGCTGCCTCTACTCTGCCAGATAGTGACTGGATGAAGTCTGAGTATTATGTGCGTAGGGAGCATTCTCGAGACCATGTTATGCCAAGGAGCTGAGTATATTCTTGTATATGCCATATCCAAAAATTTCATTACTTCACACAACATGTTCTCTCCTATAACTAAATCTTGGTCTTCCAATAAATGTGCTAAGGATGTTCAAGGTAAGAATGTTGCATACTGCAAATAGCTTGTATACAAATCTCCAGATTCGTTTTCTGGCTACACCAAAACTAACAACAATTGTAAAGCAGTTATTAATCAATTCAAACTAGATTTCAAACAGGCTAAGTAGAATTTGGCAGGGAAGCAAGTAAAAAAACTTGCTTCTCCTCCCAATTGTTTTCGATTATTTTGGTCTTTTGCCAAAACTATTCGTTGCAACAACTGCCCATCTCTATTCACACCTCAGCCAAAGATAAAGATGAGCTGCTAACATCCTATTTTTCTTCCAACTCTTGTATTGATGATCTTGGTAAACCACCTCCTACCATTCCCGGTACAGTCCATTCAATGACTCCTATTGTCTTCTGTCAAAAGGATGTCAGAAGAATTCTGAACAGTCTTGACGGCAAGAAAGTCGCAGGTCCTGATGGTATTTCTCCACTTGTTTTCGAAACTTGCACTCCTGAACTTACTCCTGTTCTATGTAACCTTGTCTCACTTTCTTATTCCACAGGTAATTTTCCTTCTGCTTGGAAATTTCTTCATATCCAGCCAGTTCCTAAAAACGGTGAGAAACATTTCACATTCATCCCATTGCACTCACTTCTGCTCGTTTCTAAAGTAATGTGAAAAAAAAAAAAAAAAAATCAATTAATTGCCAAATATTAAACTAGGTATGAACCTTCCATCTGATCAACAATTGCCAATATGGATTGCGTCAGTGTTGATCCACTGGTGATATACTGGCTTAAGTTACCCACATATGGACAAATTCAATGGAAAAGTTTGATGAAATTCATCAAGCGGTTGCTCTTGACATTTCAAAGGCCTTTTATTGTGTTTGGCATAAAGGTCTTCTAAATAAGCTTCCATCTCATGGTTTCCCAACTGTTTTTTTTTTTTTTTAAATGAAAACCCCAAAATGAGAAGTATTAGAACCTAATAAATCCATGCACAGTACTTAGTACTGTGCATGGGTTTAAACGTTACAAGATCAAAGAAGATATTTTTTGACATTAGACTTGAAATTCAGTAGATTGTAATTTTCTGGAAATACGTATGAAGGAAGATTGTTCCAGAAAACGAAAGTTCAATTAACAAATGGGAAAGAAGAAAAGTCGGCTCTGCGAGTTTGGAGCTGGACAGTAAAAGGATGTTAACTGGTTGTGGCACTTGTTCAGACTGCTCTAAAAGAGAGAGTGGGAATTATAGAAGTCAAAACAGAAGAACAGCCCGTGAAAGAATTTATAGAAAAGTTGCAGCAGAAACAAATGTCTATGAGACAGAGAATGAGAGACTGTTAGAGATGAGTCATTAATTAACCAAATTGCCCTCTTTTGAATGGAATCTAGAAGTACAAGAAAGGTTTTGGGAACAATATTCCAGGGAAGGATCTGTAATCTGTGGAGTGAACAGCTGTTTAGAAGAAAAGTAACACTCAGACCGAAAGAGAAAACCTAGTTTGAGGATGCAATATTTGTAATGTGCATATGCCAAGAGAATTAGAAGTCAGGGCAATCCCCAATAGCAATATATGATCTTGCCTAGAAATCAGTGTTATTGAAGATAAGAATAGCAGCAAAAGGATCCTTTTTGAGAGATATAAGACAGAACTGAGTTTTAGAAGGATTGAAGTCAACTACGTGATCTATGCCACACTGGAGAACAGCACACCATCAGTGCAACTATGAAAGGATTTTCGGTCATTGGAAGATCGATAATATACAAGAAAATAGTGGGAGAAAGAAGTGATCCTTGGGGAACACTAACATTAGTGGAGAAGTTAGAAGACAGAAAGCCATCTATCACCACCTGCAGTGGACGGAGAGAGAAACTGAATAGAGAGAAAACTGGATACCCAATTATAAATAAAGTGTGAAAACCATAATATGGAAACTTATTTAGAAGACTTTTATGCCAAACATGATCAAAAACCTTTGAAATGTCAAGAGAAAATGCTTTTTTCACCAAACTTTTCCACTGAATTTGTCCACTGTTGTTGTTGGGTTTTTTTTTTGGCGCAAGAGCTACTTTGGCCATATTACGCCTGTTCCTGTGGAGAGACACTGTACAGATTAATAAAAGGGTTTATATGAGCATAAATATATTAATCTGTTTTAGATAGTGGAAAAACTCAGGTAAATTGGAGTTGTCCCCAATAATGTCTAATTTGAAGAGGTTCGTTTAAATTAGATAGGGACCGGAATGATGTGGTTCTGGAATACTGATAGTGAGTGCACTCTATAAGAATATGCTTTACAGTTAGTGTTGAATCACAGTAGTGGATTATTTCCTCGCAATAAATATTGATGTGTAAGATGAGTATGACCTATATGTGCTCTGGCAAGCACAATCTCTTTGTGTCTGTTTGAGCGGAAACTAGATTTCCATAGCTGTGGATTCTGTTTTATATTTCGTAACTTATTTACGTGATTATGCCAAATTTCTCTCCATTCTTCATTTCAAATTCGGCATATGATTGATTTATAGTCTGTGTAAGGAATCTGGATGTGGTTATTATCAGTGGGATTTCTTGCTGCTTTATCTGCACTCTCATTTCCTGGTATTCCAGTGTGCCCTGGAATCCAACAAAATGTGACAGCCTGCCTATTGTTATGAAATTCGGATATTTGAGTTCTTATTTGATTTATCAATGGATGTGAAGAGCAAGAATTGCCTTGGAGGGCTGTCACTGCACTCAAAGAGTCTGTACAGATAAGTCTTCAGAGTGAAAATATGAGCAAATAAGGTCAAACCAATCTTAAAGGCATAGAGTTCTGCAGTGAAAACGTTGCATTCTTGTGGTAATGAAAAAGAGACTGCTCCCACAGCTGTGTCACTTTTGGAGCCGTCAGTATAAATTTGCAAAGTGTCTGCATTTGCCAAAGAGTGAGCTGCATGTAGTTTCTGAATGGTTGGACTGTTCAGGGATGTTTCCCCCAATGTCGAAAGTAGTCATCACATGAAAGTTGTACAATTTCTCTGTCTTGATGTAAATTGGACAACTGCATATTCCACTGCTGAATCAGTTTTCGTAGACAGATACCTGTAGGTTTGTTTTCAAGAGGCTTATTTCTGAAATGGTTTACCCATTATGGATCATAGAGGTATAACCAGATAGGATGACATGAAAGGCTATATATTTTAACCGCATAATTGAGGAGCAGCATCTTTCTCCGAAGGTGGAGTGGAGGTTCACTGGTCTCTATATATAAGCTTTGCACTAGCGAAGTCCTGAACGCCCCAAGAGCAATCCTGAGCGCACTATGTTGTATTGTGTTGAGACAGGCTAACAGAGCCTTTCGGGCAGAGTCACAAACAGGGGCACCATAATCTAATTGAGATCTGATTAAGGCCCGGTATAGGTGGAGTAAAGTATAGCAACCAGCTCCCCACGTCATAGATGAGATGACTTTAAGTATATTCAGCTTTTTCGTACAGACAGTTCGTGTTTCTGGAATGTCAGTTTAGTGTCAAGGATTATGCCCAAGAATCGGATATTGCTGGTAATTGGTATCGGTTGATTTCCCAGTGACAATTCAGGTTCTGGATGTAGTTGGCGTTTTTTACAAAAGTGAATGGCTGCAGTTTTGGTTGCTGATAGACGATAACCATTACGCGAAGTCCATGACACTATTTTGTTTATTGCAAGCTGCAAATGTCGTTCAATGGAACGAATATTCTGTGAATGGCAAGATATTGCAAGATCATCAGCATAAAGATATATTTCTACATTACCCAAAATGTTCTGCACTAGATTGTTTATCTCTGCACTATTGTAGACAGCCATCTACCATCACGCTCAGTGAGCGATCAGAGAGAAAACTGGATAACCAATTACAAAAAACAGTTGGCAAACCATAAGATGGAAGCTTGTTTAGAAGACCTTTATGCCAAACACGATCAAAAACCTTTGAGATATCAAGAGCAACTACTTGTGTTTCACCGAACCTTTTCATTGAATTAGTCCATAAATGGGTAACATAAGCCAGAATATCACCAGTGGATCGACACTGACGGAATCCATACAGGCGATCGTTGATCAGACGGAAGGTTTCTAGGTTTGGCGGTTAATTGATTTCTCCATTACTTTAGAAAGAGTAGAAGTAATTGTAATGGGACGATAATTGTATGGGAGGGATTTGTCACCCTTTTTAGGAACTGGCTGGATATGAGCAAATTTCCAAGCAGAAGGAAAAACACCTTTGGAATAAGAAAGTGAAAAAAGGTGGTAAAGAACAGCAGTACATGAGCACAGGTTTTGAGAACAAGTGGAGAAATACCATCGGGACCTGGAGCTTTCTTAGCATCAAGATTTGAAAATCCTGCTGACATCCTTTTGACGGAAGACCACAGCAGGCATTGAATGGAGCGCGTTGGGAATGGTGGGAGGTGTTTTACCAAGATCATTAATACATGAGTTGGAAGAAAAATGGGATGCTAGCAGGTCAGCTTTATCCTTGGCTGAAGTGAGAACAGAACCATCTGGTTTGGACAGAGGTGGGAGCAGAGATGGGTAAAAATTGTGGCCAATAGCTTTGGCAAGAGACCAGAATGCTCGGCTACCATTAGGGCAAGAAGCAAGTTTTCTACTCAGCCTGTTCAAACTCTAGTTTCGACTGATTAATAATTGCTTTACAATTGTTGCGAGCTTTGGTGTAGGCAGAAAATGAAACTGAAGAATTAGAAAGAAGCCAATTACGATATGCAACATTCTTCTCTTGAACAGCCTTAGCACATTTATTGGAAAACCAAGGTTTAGATGAAGGACGAGATTTTAAAGTGGAGTGTGGGCTAAAGGATTCCATTCCTGCAAGAATAATTTCATTGACACGATCTGACCAAATGTTGACATCAGAAGTTTTGAAACAGTAATCCGACCAGGGAAAAGAAATCTCGCAGGTAATCCCATTTTGCATTCTTGTAATGCCAAACAACACGAGGTTGGGAATAGCCATGAGATAAAGGTTTGATTTGATTTGATTTGGGTTTTATTGGCGCATTAGCAACTTAGGCTATAATGCGCCAAGACCTGAGATAAAGGCTCCATTGCAGAAGAGATAATCACCAACTTGTGATCTGAAGTGCCTAAAGGACCTCTCACTTCGACTGTGTACTTAGGATTGTTTGTGATAAAAAGATCAAGTGTATTGGCTGTATGATTACGATTGTCCGGTATTCTTGTAGGTAAATGAACAATCTGTGCAAGGTCACTAGTAATTGCAAAAGCCTCAGAATCTCGACCAGCTGGGCCAGTGTGACTAGAAAACAGAAGCTAGCTGGAGTTGTGAACATTAAAATCACCAAGGAAAATTACCTCACTTTTAGGAAAGTTGGACTGGAGAAAGTCAAGTAGCTCCAATTGATTAGTGGAGTTGGGAGAAGGGTAGAGACAACAGATGAATTTGACACAATGAGGTAGAGAGATTTTAAGCCAGAGAAGATCGAAGAGAGGAGATTCCAAATTGCCAAGTCTCTGACAGGGAATATCAGAATGGACATATGCACAAGTACCACCTTTGAGGCGAAAGGAATCATATAGCGAATAATTTGGGCATCTGAGATGAGCAGTAATTGAATCAACCGATAACTGAGATTCTGTCAGAAAATGTACATGGGGTTTGGCAGACTGCAAGTGGAAATGGACATCGTTGAGATTAGAATCGAGACCACGTATATTTGTGAAATAAATTAGGAAGTGCTTGGGAGGTTTAGATCTTTTCGCAGATAAGCTTGCTCTATTAGTTTGACAATTCATGGTGTATTCAATAGTAAAAAAAATTGGGTGGGACATGCTGTATAATTTGATTTTGATTTTTTGTGGTGTGAAAAGATTAAAATTCAAAAAAGATAAGAACTGGTTACTTTTAAAAAGTTACTTCGTCTATAGGTGCATATATATACAGACATATCAATAAATAAAATCAGTACAATGATAAAAGCAAATTGTATATTTCATATTGATCGATTTTAAAAATTTTAAAACTGCTGACACATTGTCATTTAAAATCTGACTGAGTTTATATGACTCAGTCAGATGGGTAAAAACAGTAAAACAAGCATTTCTAAAACTGGTACAATCACAAAATATGTTGAAAGGATAAAATGGCGTCGCACTGCTCGCACATAGGAGGATCATCAGTGCTCAGCAAAAAGGAGTGTGTCACATGACAGTGTCCTATGCGGAGCCAAGCAAGAACAACTTCCTCTTTGTGATCCCTGCGTAAGCTGGACAGCCAAGGATGGATCACAGGCTTAATCCGACATAGTTTGTTTGTAGTAATCAGGCAGTGCCATGAATCTTGCCACTGAGATTGTAAGTTACTATGGATCACTTGCCTGTAGTCTATATAGAGGACTAACAGGTCAAGTTTATCTGTCAGGGCTGCCGATTTGGCTGCAAATCATTTCCTCTAATCCCGATGTGACTGGGGATCCAGCAGAAGCAGATATCTAATCCACTTAGGTGGTAGATGACTTTCATCAACCGGTGAAATACCACCACTTTGCTTATTGGAGGCTTGAAGTGGTGAAACCCATGTTTAGTCTCTAGAGCAAAGTTTCCAGCATCTCCCTCCCCCCCATACTTCTCCTTCAACCCATGCACGGTACTAAGTACTATAGGTTTTGATACCTTTCGTGTTTGGGATTTTCATAAAAAAAAAAAAAAAAAAAAAAGAGGCTGTATATTATCTGCTGAATTCGGGACAGGGTTGGATGATTAGTGCGTGACACCTCTGATAAAGCCTGTAGTGCACTCACTGAATCGGCATATATAGTACACCGTTGGTATCGGTGTTTTCTTATGTGATCTAAAGCTAACTCTATGGCATGCAGCTCTGCAGTGTAAATGCTGCAGTCAAGGGGGTATCTGCTCTGATATGGTATTATTTGGAAAAACAGCAGGAGATCCCACATACGATTCTGACTTCGAGCCGCCTGTGTAAACTGGCAAGAAGTCAATGTTCTGCACGGTGTTGTAAATAGAGCTGAAGGTAAACAGAAGATGGAGTATTAGACTTCGTTGCAATCTTGAGCGAGAAGTCACAAGCTGGTGTTTGCGCATGCCAGGGTGGAGGGGGCTGCGATGGTGATTGAGCAACCTTGTCTACCGAGATGTTGAGCTCATTGAGTAGTTCTTGAACACGAATGCCGAATGGGGGTCCGTCATGTGTTATAAAGATTTTCCCATCGTGGCTCAAAAACGGATGTCAACGTGGGATGGTCTGGAAGGGACTTCAGCTTGAAGGCATATTGTAGAGACAACTGCATTTGTCGAAGCAACAAGGATGGTTCATTTGCTTCGGCATATAGACTTTGGACAGGCGAAGTTCTAAATGCGGCAGTAGCAATACGATTGGCCTGATGATGGATGGTGTCAAGCCAACGAACAGCGCTATTTCTGGCAGGTGAATACACCTGAGACCCATAATCTAATTTTGAGTGTATTAGTGCACGGTATAAACGGAGTAGAGTGCATTGGTCTGCGCCCCGAGAGGTAGAAGAGAGAGAGCGGAGAATGTTAAGCCCTCTCGTACACTTTATACGTAGGTGACGAATAAGTTGGACAAATGTCAGCTTTTTGTCAAAAACGAGTCCCAGGAATTTCGTCTCTGATAAAACTGGAATGGTGCTTTGTTCAAGTCGTAATTCAGGCTCAGGGTGGAGGTTACGTTTGCAACAAAAATGGACACAAACGGTCTTCTCCGGTGAGAACCTGAAACCATTGGCCGTGGCCCATGAGTTAAGACGGTCAATAGCTTGCTTGTTGCAGTTATCTGTCAATAACCCTTATATTGCATGATTGAAAAAATATGCTGAAGTCATCGACATAGAGTGCACTGTTTATAGTTGGAAGAAATAGAGTTTATTTTAATGGCAAAAAGCGTGACACTTAAAACAGATCCTTGTGGTACCCCCTCCTCTTGTCAAAAAGACCGGGAAAGGGCGGATCTTACACAAACCTGGAAATAATGGCAGGATAAAATTTTTTTAATAAAAATGGGAAGGTGACCTCTTAGACCGAGGTTGAAAAGGTCTTTTAAAATACCAAATCTCCAAGTTGTGTCGTACGCTTTTTCTATGTCAAAGAAGATGGACACCAAGTGTTCTCTTTGTAGGAAGCATCTTGGATAGATGTTTCCAGTCTAATTAAGTGGTCCAGTATGGACCTGTTTCTTCGGAAGACGCACTGAAAGCGGGAGAGAAGTTCGTTCGATTCTAAATACCATAAGAGACGAGCATTGACCATTCTCTCAAATATTTTGCACAGACAGCTGGTCAGAGCAATAGGACGATAGTTTTTTAGACATTTAGGATCCTTTCCTGGCTTGGCAAAAGCAAGAATAGTTGCCTTGCGCCAGGTATCCGGAAAATGCTCTTCAAGAAAGATTCTGTTGTACAGGAAGAGCAGACGCTCCACAGATTCTGGTGAAAGATGTCTGATCAGCAGTAGACTTTGTATGGGCAAGTGCTGTTTTCAGCTCATGGATAGCAAATGGCCCATTATATGGGTGGGAATCCTTTGATGTGAATTTAAGGGCCTGTTTTTCAGTGTTGTGTTTTAAGACCAGAAACTCTGGGGAGTAAGATGATGTTGCAGAGATGTTAGAAAATGTCTCTCCAAGAGCATTGGCTATTGCAGTAGAGTCTGCAATAGTACATCCATTATATTCAAGGACGGATGAGGGGTGTGCTGTGTATTTTCCCTTCATTTTCCGGATTTTTTCCCAGACCACCTTAGTGCTGGTTTGTCTGGGTAATAGATGATGTGAAACGGATCCACAATTCCTTTTGACTCTGACGGCGGATGTAGTGTGCTTTGGCTCATGCACGTTTAAAGGTGAATAGGTTGACAGTGGTAGGATATCGTCGAAATATCCCCCAAGCTTTGTTTTGAGCCTTTTTGGCTGCTGTGCATTCTGGATTCCACCATGGTTTTGGAAAGGGAGGAAAGCGTGTGGATGTTTTTGGAATTGTAGTTGCAGCTGAATGGACAATATTTTCTGTTATGTACGTAACTGCATCATTGATAGGCTCCTTCCGGACTGCAGAGTTGTCAAACTTTGCCAGGTGTTGAAAGGCACTCCAGTCGGCCTGATCAAACTTCCACGGCGGTAATCTGACAGGAAGACAAGGTCTCCCAGTAATTAAGGTGGTTATCACGGGGAAGTGATCACTTCCATACGGGTTCCCCTCTACCTCCCAAGTAAGTGAAGGGAGAAGAGAACGCGAGCTGATAGAAAGATCAATTGCAGAAAATGTACAGGTAGGCATGTGGAAAAAGGTGTTTGTTCTCACATTAAGAAGGGAGAGGTCGTTGTCTGAGCATATGCTCTATGACTCGTCCCCTTCTATTAATGCTAGCACTACCCCACAGGGTGTTATGTCCATTAAAGTCCCCAAGAAGTAAGAAAGGGGGAGGAAACTGCATTACGAGATCATCAAGGTCTTTCTGGCAGATGTCAGTACCAGGTGGCAAATATATAGAGCAAACGGTTAGTAAAAACCCCACTGTTATTCGAGTTGCTACTGCCTCTATGCTGGTAGTAAGTCGCAGATGCTAAAAAAGGAGTATGGTTGCCCACAAGGACTGCGACTCCTCCACGAGTGGAGCCATCCCCAATTCTATCCTTGCGAATGATAGTAACGTTATGCATCCTGGGGTCATCATTTGCCCTTAGGTAAGTCTCCTGTATGCAAAAGCAAGATGGTTTGTGCTTTTGCAGGAGTGCCTTGATGTCTTCTGCATTTTTCCGGAATCCACGACAATTCCATTGTAGGAATTTAGCCATTATTTTGGCTTGGTGGTTCCTTCAGGCGGCTTCCGAGGTGCTGAGGGCTTATTTTTGTCAGTCTTAGATTTATCCTTCCCGGGGAAGTATGGACGCTGCCCCATGTCCATATCTTCCTCAGGAAAGGGTTCCGAGACTGTTTCTTCATGTACCTCCTTCTCCTCAACATCCATTTTTCCCTGAGAACTAGGATGTACGTCAGATTTCTTATTCTTTTCTCCCGAAACTGGTTTTCTAACTGGTGGGGCATTAGGAGGTACAGATATTGGAGTGGCAGCTGATTAGTCCTTTTGTGCGGGTTTCATTGAACTTAGCAGGTAGCGAGCAATAGGAGTGAATGACTCCTTTGGTGGTATGGTCATTTCGGTCTGAGTTCCGATGGAACATCTCCCTGCTACCTTCTGAGTGTAGGTTGGTTTATTTGTATTTAAAGGTTTCACCGTTTTCCTTGCTTCTTGATAAGATATGTTCAGCTCTGCCTTAAGTTGTTGAATTTCTTTTTCTTGTTTCCACCTCTGGCATGTCCTTGTGTAGGCCGGGTGTTCTTCTTGGCAGTTAATGCAGGTTGATTTTGCAGCTGAACATGATGTCGTTTTGTGGTCCTTTGCACCACACTGAGCGCATACAAGGGTTCCACGACAAGCCATCTGTGAGTATCCGTATTTCTGGCACTTGAAGCACTGTAACGGATTTGGGACATACGGACGCACTGGGCAGTTAATATAGCCAGCTTTGATTTCATGAGGAAAAGTTGGTGAATTGAATGTTAAGATGATATTTCTAGTGGGAACTAATTTCCCATCCCTACACATGGATATACGTTTAACAGCTGTCACTCCCTGTGGTTTTAACAGATTTCCTCTTCAGTTACATCCAACAGATCCCATTCCGTGATGACACCACAGGATAAGTTCAGTGTCTTGTGTGTGTGGGGGCGTTATAGTGACAGGCATTCCCCAGATAAATGTAGCACGGAGGAGCTGTTCTGAGTGTATATCACTTCTGGTTTCCACAAGTATGTCATGAAGCCGTTTGACAGACTTAGGAGAGCCTGCTAATCCCCCCAAACCCTTCTGGATAAAGAAGGGTGACATTTTTCCTACAGGCTTCTCACTAGTTGAGTGAATTATCAGGAACTGAGGTGTTGCACCTGATATAACCTCCTTTTTCTGTCTTTTTTCAGAAGTGATGTTCTCTTGGTCTACGGTCAAATTTTCAGTTAGGGACCGGGTTGGGGTCCAAGAAGAAATTAGTTTATCAGGATTTGTGTAGTTTATTTAAGTGGTTCAGTGCCCGGGCTCCCCACCCACCACGGAGCCCAAAGGGACACTCACTACCTGGCATGCAATAAATGAGCTCGGTAGTGGAATGCCAGGGCTACCCAGACACAATACCGGCACTGCTGCCAGCCTGAATCCTGTCCCTCAGACCATGAGGGTAGGGGAGTGGCATTGACACGGTTGACCCTCACAGGCAAGCCTACTAGCCGCCAATTGATCCTAGTCGGGCCTTCCAGGACCACCTGTCTTGTTGAAGCTGGGACCAAAATGGTGTATTGAAGCTGGGCCCCCAACCACCAGGATCCCCCCTTCTGAATTTCCACGGGTCGCAGCGCATGGCAAACACGCTGGATTCCATTGATGTTAGCCTGGAACCTAGGCTGTAGGCTTTGGATCCCAGTGATGCTAACCTGGAAGCCCAGCAGTATCACTGGGAGGTCCCCTCACCACGTACAGGTGCTCACGTCGAGAGGCACGCTGTATGAAGTAATGAAACTTTTGGATATGGCGTACACATGGTAGGAATATACCCAGATCCTTGACAAAATGTGGCCTCGACAATGCTCCCCATCACACACGCTACTGACTCCCTCCAGTCACTATTCAGCACAGTACAGCTAGCAAGATTATACACTAGCTGATCCGGAAACCTCCTAGAGAGTTACCAATAGGTTCGGTCTGGTGTACTAACTAGCGGCCGGCTTGCGAACACCGTTTTAGAGCTGTACCCTCGAAATGTAAGGAATATTGGATCTCGCCACGATGTTCATTGTAACCTCAAAAGTCATCAATCATACTGCATGATGGAAGAGATGGGGAAGTGTTGACCGGAACTTAGCTCTAGAGACTAAACATGGGTTCCACCACTTCAAGCCTCCAATAAGCAAAGTGGTGGTATTGCACCAGTTGATGAGAGTCATCTACCACCTAGTACTGCCTGATAACATAAAGGGACGGCATTCCTCCATATGGTGTGGGAACCACACCTCGACCCCTGCTTACGTTGGTTCACACCTGGGTGGTCACCCACCATGTACTTGTGCATGGAGGTTATACCCAGGATTACTAGCAGTCCCACCACCGTGAAGTACAAGCAGAGAATTTGGTTGTCATAGACCGTCTGGACTTCGCTGAAATTGGGTCCCATGACTTGAGTGTCACCCGAATATCAGTTCCATCAGTGTTTTAGCCTCCCAGGTATATCTGAGAGAATGTCTGTGACAAGCTCAAGGACCAAGGCTGCGTGACATCATTGATGGATTGAAATTTGATAATTTCATCATTGAATGAGATATACTGAAAGCAAATAACTTCCAATTGGCCTTGGAAAATTTCCATTTTAAGCAGGAATGATTTGCCCGAGGGATTCTAGTTTTTTGGATTTCACAAATTATCGGATAAGGTCACTGTTTAGCGGATTGTCCACAATTGTCCAGCAGATGAGTGGATACAATGTTGGATAACAGATTGTCAAGTCTATAACTGTAGTTGTTCTAGTGGAGAAATGAATGAAGTATCAGCACCAGTATTCAACAGTGTTAGATTGTGTTTGTCAAGCAGCGATTCCAGAACTTTTCCTTGTCTGTCTGTATGTGCGGAGCCCCAGATTAGGTGGTGGTGTGCATTAAAATCTCCAAATAAACAATGGCCACACCTCCACGCACAGTGGTATTTATTTCTATCATGGTGATATACAGTATCGTTCTTGATTTTTGGAATTACTTGTGATGGTAGATTAGTTTCTTGTAAACATATGCTTACCTGACTATACTGTTGGATTAGGTCATGGATATCATCGATATTGCTACGTAGACCACTATAGTTCCACTGTATGATGTGACCCATTATTTGTTTTTAGCGGTTGTGTTTGATTCAATCTGCTTTTTAGATCCAGTCTGTTTTTGTCTCTCCAATTTTATTCTTTCTTTTTTTGAAAGAATAAAATTGGAGAGACAAAAGAATAAAAGAACAAAAGAAACATCCAGTCTGTTTTTGTCTCTCCAATTTTATTCTTTCTTTTTTTGAGAAGATAGGACGCGCTGTGTCCATGTCGTCTTCTGTGTACAGATCTAAGATTGGCTCATCCAGGGTCGGTGTTTTCATCTGTATCCATTTTTGTTACATTTTGCCAACTTTTCTGCATTGGGACTGTTCCTCAGAAACCATAAAATCTGTTTTAGTTTTTATGGTTTCTGAGGAACACTGCAAAGCAGTTGGCGGTACTGTAATTGGTGTGTTGTTAGCACTATCTATCACATGCTGTTCCTTAGTAGATTGCTGTGAGGTTGAGAGTATTTCTCTAGCCCAGTCTGCAATAGACATGAATGGGGAAGTGACACGTAGGTTTGAGTGGCTGCTGACTGATATTTCTTTGTTGCTGCTGCATAGGTGTGTTTGGGTGTAGTAAGCATAATTTGCTTCTTTGCCTCTTGGTAAGTCACTTTCCGCTCTACTTTGTATTTTTGGATCTTTTTTCCAGTTTTCCACTGTTCACAGGATTTTGAATAGGCGGGGTGTTGGCCTTAACAGTTTGGACAATGTGGTGTTTCAGCATCACTTTCCGTTTGTGCGTGGGATTTTGAACCACAGTTTGGGCACACTGTATCCCCTCAACAGACGGGCTGAGAGTGTCCAAACTTTTGACACTTAACATCTGATGGGATTAGGATTAGGTCTTATACGGCAATTGAGATAGCCAGCTTTAACACTCGATGGTAAATTTGGTGTGCCAAACGTAAGGATGATGTTCTGCGTTGGAACAAGCTGGCCATCTTTTCTGATCATAATCCGCTTATCATGTGTGACCTTTTGTTCATTTAATTCTTGGACTAATTCATCTTCTGTGACACTGATCAAATCCCATTCAGTGATGACCCCTTTAGAGGCCTTTAGTGTTGCATGTGGGGTAACTTGCATGGGAATACCACCAAAGGTTGAGAGGCTCAGCAGTCTCTGATTGCTTACGACTCACACTTTCAATTAGTAAATCACCCGATGTAAGTCTTTTCACCATTTTATGTGAACTTGCTGTGCTTTCCAAAACATCTCTATCAGAAATGGGGAGAGTGTACTCATGCATTTGTTTGACAAGAAATGGAAGATAAGGAAAGATGGACATTCCTTTTGTTCTGTGTCAGTCCTCAGTCTTTTCGACTGCACGGTCATTATCATTTGATTTAGGACACGAGTGCCGAGGCTCAATTGGAGGGAAATTGTCAAACTCCATGTCTGCTCCTTTTAGCCCTGGGAGAGTGGCTTTCTTCTCCCAGGTTACCTGCCCCGCCATGTGGAGGCAGGAGAGGTGCCACCAGTGACCAAACGGTTGTAAAGTGTTTAGTAGCTTGTTAGTAATTAATATATATACTCTGAAAAAAGAAAGTTAGTTTTCCTTTCTTGGTTCTTACTTTAACACTTGAAGCACAGAACCACTTTAGGTAAACAAAGGAGAAAACAACACTAGAAATAAAATTAAACTTTGTCGCTTAGAAATAGCACACTGTATATCTCAGAGGAAATCGCTTGGCACTCGGGGCCAATTTGTCCACTGATGATCAACATAAAGCCAAAATATCACCACTGGATCGTCAATGACAGAATCCATACTGGCGATCATTGATCAGATGGAAGGTTTCTGTTTTAAGAGTTGATCTCTCTCCATTACTTTAGAATGGAGAAGTAAGTGCAATGGGTTGATAATTGGATGGGAAACATTTGTCACACATTTTAAGAACTGGCTGGATATGAGCAAAATATGAGAAATACCATCAGGACCTGGAGCTTTATTAGCATCAAGATTGATCAATATTCTGATATCCTTTTGACAGAAGACTACAAGCACATTACAAATATTGCTTCCTCTGCATCTAAAAAACTTGGTTTTCTCTTTCGCTCTCGGCATTACTTTTCTTCCAAACAGCTGCTCACTCTGTATAAATCGCAAATCCGCCCTGCCATGGAATATTGTTCCCACATCTGGGGTGGTGCCCCAGATGTGGGAACAATCAGATTCCATTCAGATGAGGGCAGTTAGGTTAATTAATGATTCATCTCTAACAGAGTCTCTCCACTTGCTTTCTCATAGACGTACTGTTTCTGCTGCATGCCTCTTCTACAGATACTTCCATGGGCACTGTTCTTCTGAATTGGCTTCTATAATTCCCGCTCTCTCTTTCAAAACAGTCCGAACACGTGCCGCCACCAGCCAACATCTATTTACTGTGCATCTTCAAACCCACAGAACCAACTTTTCATCTTCCTCATTTATTCATTCAACTGCCGTTTTCTGGAACAACCTTCCTTCATACACATTTCCTGAAAATTACAATCTACAGAAGTTCAAGTCCAATGTCAACAAATATCTTCTTTCGTCTGCTCAACCTCCAACCCAAGCACGGTACTAAGTACTATAGGTTCTAATACCTCTCGTGTTTGGGGTTCACATAAAAAAAAAAAACCCTCTACATTTTATGTAGAAAAGCGTGTGTGTGGGTTGGCGAGCAAAGCAAGCAAGGAGGCAAAGCCCCCTAGCAATTTATTATAATTCGCTTGATTTTAAAGGCTATGTTTTCATTTCTTTGGTTAAATAGATCATTGTTTAAGCACAAACTATTGTTTTCTTGACCTTTAACATTTACTATGGACAAATCTCTTTGTTCGGACCGTAACCCCCGCCTTTAACATCACATATATGGGAAATAAATTCCCCGTTTACGAGTGTGCACTAGGAACGAATTAACTCGTAAAGTTGGGAACTACCCGTATATAAAATTTTATTTTTACAAGCTTACAGCTTCTGCATCAGTGTTTCAGCAGTATATAGGTATAAGTCCCTTTTATCCTTTAGCTTTGTTTTCCTCCTTAACTTTCTTAACTCAGAAAAAACATATTAAAAACTCCACGCAGTAAAAGAGTGGTTAATTATACACATTAATAATTCTTAACTTTCTTAGAGAGAGAGAGAGAGAAATTACTAACTATCAAATCAAGCAGACAGATAGATATGCAGTACAAACATCTTGCAAAGCAACCAAGCATCAAATACTTCTAAAACTTTCTCTAGAACTTGAATTGCTGCCATTACTAATCACAACCCTCATAAAAAAAAAACATGCAATAGAAAACCTATCCAAAAAACATCTTAATCATAATGTTCAGTTGTGTGTAAATTTTATAATATAACCTATTTAATTACGTGTAATGGAAAATGCAGAAGACAAAAAAGAAACTGCACAGAAGAGTTAAATAAGCAACAATGTAACGTTCATACCTCAAAAGGGGGGGGGGGGACCCTAAAGTTAATAACATAGGGTGTGAAATAAAGCAGAAATGCTTTCGAACACACAGCTCCATGCAATTTACAATTTAACAGTGACAATATACAATTTCATTTCCTGAAACATCAAAGATAAGAACAAACTTATCCAAGGAATCGCTAAAAAAAAAAAAAAAAAAAAACTTTTAAACCCTGATGATCTTATAATAAACTTGATTATTCAAAAATTCATATAGTCATATCAACAGCATTTGCATTCAAAACACACACGCGAGCACGAGCATGCACAACACATGATACTTATAAAAATTTATATTCAACAACTGCCTCAGACTAGTCAGAAAGGTTGGGGCAGTTGTTTTGTAAACAGTATTGAAAAATTGTGACACTATACTAAAGTCAAACTGTTGTACTTTGCATGATACTGCTAGATTTTTTGAACTTGCAGAAATTACCTCAAGTATTTATTTTCAACTAACACTTGTAAATTCTGTACAGGTGAGGTAAGATTATTCTGAATCACTTTTAATTGTGCATAGTACAGCTGAAATGAATTTCAGACATGGGAATTTGTTTCAGACTTCTTTTCAGTCCTTGATGAATTTTGTTCAACAAAACAGACAACCACAGTACGTTCCTCCTCACTTGTGCATATCCAGAAACATCCAATGTCTGCATCCATTTGGCACAGTCTTCAAAATGTTTCCCTCTAAGTTGGGGTAATGATGCACATCCTCAAAAATTTATTCACAATTACAAGGCTGTTCTTAGTGATTAACAGGAAAAGAAAGACGAAAAGCTTCATTTTTTGAATCATTCAGGCCGACAAATCCAGTTATGTTTGAAGCAGCTGGTAAGAAGAAAAGTGAGTCAATTTTTCAACTCATCCCATGCTGAAACATAAGAATATTGCCTGCAACGTCATTCTGCACTGCTTTGTTTTCAAGACAGTATGATTTTTAGTTGCATTCTTCTACAGTTTTTCTCAAAACATTGATTACACAACTGGTTGAAAAACTGATGTTATATCAGGTGGAAGGTACTCAACAGTGATTGGACACAGGCCATTCACTTGTCAATGGGAGGTGCTGTTATCCGCAAATAGCAAAATTCTTCTATTCTCCCTGCTCATTCTGAGATCTGAGTCTGTGATCCATTGTTTAGATTTTTCATGACATCCAAGCCTTTTAATATGCTCAATACAGTGTCGGTAATGTGACTGGGACTTCCTGGCTTTCCCAATGTTTAAGAAAGGAAGCTTCTGTGGCAGACGTGTTTGCCACTAGGAGAATGGTAATCCCTTGTTTTGCCTTTTTGTTCCTGCTACTACATTTCTCACCTTTAAATGTAAGCATTTTATATGGTAGCAATTAAATATCCAGTTTGATCAGCATTGAAGATATTATTCAAGTCATATGTGAACAAAGCATTTTTAAAATTATTCTCCATCCATTTCATTGTAGCTTCAGTGTTGTAAGGTGCACTTTTCTGCACTCTTTTTGAAACAGTACACAATAAGTCAAATCTCTAAAACCATCCATTGGAAGACTTGAAATCTTCAATACTCATCACACATGCAAACAATTCAGCTTTAGTTTTTAGAATATTTCTGCCTATGGGAATGTTTTTTGCATGGATCATCATTAGCCATTCCATGATCCTGATATTTTGCCTTTCGAGCTCTGATCATATCAAGTGTAGCAGATTTCTCTAAGCTTTCAATCATTTCTTGATCTTTCAGATTAGCAAAAAGTGTACTCTTAGGAATTCTGAATTATTTAACAATATCAGTCTTAGAATGTATGCGATTATTTACACCTTTTAAAATCTTAATTTTGTCTGCAACTATCCAAGCTACCTGCTTTTAGGAGACATACCTATAAACCAACAGTCTCTACATACGATGTAATGAAATGACTTGTAGAAGTTAATTTCATTACACCAATGAGGGGTAATGGGATGCTTGCAGGTTAACTGTGAGAAACCCCTCATTACACTAATGAGGGGTTTCTCACAGTTAACCTGCAAGCATCTCATTAGTTATAATATTCTATCATTTTGAAATGTGATTATTATTAGTATTAGCCATACAGTGCAAAAATTTCTCAAAAATTACTTCACTATTATCAGACTGTTCTTCATGATTAATAGGGGAAGGAGGAGGCAAAACTTCATCTACTGCATCATTCAAGGTTCCAGTATGTAAGAAACAACTGTCATGAAGAAAAGGAAGTCACTTTTTGGTTAACCTCATCCAATGCTGAAACACAAAATACATTGTTGGCAGCACTGATTACACCTTGATCAATCAGCTGAGGAACAGAGCCCTAGGTTTTTTGCTACATTAAAAAAAAAAAAAAAACATCTTTTGAACTCCCTCCTGGTATCTATCTATCCAGTTGAGCTCGAATTTCCCCCTGGTTGCCAGCTTCAGCCACCCATGGAGACAACTTATTCCAACTCATTGGCTAAAAGAAAACTTCCTGCAATCCAGTCTAATCCCTCGCCCATAATTTGAATTCATGGTTCCTAGTTCTGGAAGAATTTATAACTGAAAACTTCACTCTTGTTCATTTTACTTTCACCACCCAGAGCCTTATATATCTCCTTAATGGTGTCTAGCTTCCAAGCTCTGCAGCCCACATATTTGAAGTCTTTCTTCATATGGACAACCAAGCCTATCTTTTTTGGGTATGGGTTCCATATGTGAGCACAGTATTCCAAGTGTGGCATTACAATTGTATTATGACCGCCCTATCTCTAAAATCAAATGTTTAATAAATCACCGATAGGTCCCCCACTCCTTGCAACCTGTCACATGGGTACATCAGGGTGAAGCACAAGTCATATGGGTGTAGCAGCCTCCTATAATCACGTAAAGTGGTGAAGACCACAAAGAATCCTGTATCCACTGGAGAAAGTGTAATACCAGTGGATTCCAGCAGTTCCCGTACGCAGGAAGCCCAAATCTGGGTACAGGCAGGTGAAAATCCCGTCTCTAATAAACTTGGAGACCAGTGAATCCTACCCCCAAAGGGACTAGCATAATTAACTATTTTAGAATAAAATATTTAAATGGACAAAACAATGATTAAAAAAAAAATTAAAAAAGAATAATAATAAATTAAATTAGATAAAATGTTAAAAGAATAATTATTAAAGAAAAATAAATAAAATAATTAAGGAAAATAATAATAATAATAATAAATGAGAGAGATATAATAAAGGTTAACACTACCCTAAGGAAATAATAAGCCTGAGTAAATAAAGCTGAACTTCAACACACAAGAGTCGTAAAAGTAGTTTTGTTGGGTATAGAAGTCAGCTCAGTAATCCATGTTGTCTGTTAAAAACCTGTGTAGCAAATTGCTGTGGAGCTGAGAAGGCATTTTGATTTGCAATAAGATATCTTTCATTTCCAGGAGAAAAATTATGTACTTTACTAGACAATATTTGCCTTAAATCTTGGTAAAATAGGCAAAAGAATAAGACATAGCTCCAGTCTTCAGAGGCACCAAAGAAACAGGTATCTGACGTAGCTAGGGTGAATAAGACGAGCGTTCAAAGAACTGTGGAAATTAGCATATTTTTGGTTTGGTTTTTTTTTAAAGGAGCATCAGCAACTAAGGCCATATTGCTCCGAGGATATGCGGTGGTCATTCCCTGACCTTTCCGTAGGGTTCCCAGAACGAAGGTGTCCAGACAGGAAAAAAAAACATGCGTGTGCTGATTCCAGGAGTGGCATGCACAACATCCAAAATCTCCTCCTCTACTTCAGGAGACGTAGATCTTGGTCGTCATCTGTCGGCAACACGAAGTGTAAAGGCCCCATGTTCACAAAGGCGGCGATGGATACCTTCAAGCGTTTTCCTGTCTGGACATCTTCGTTCTGGGAACCTTTCATGGTACAAACGACGAGCCTCTAGAGCATTGACGTCCTCCAAACCTCACATAAAGTGCATATCCGCTTGCTCCTGATTTGAGTACATGGTCGGAATGGAAAACCACCAGATTCTGTTAGTACCTTGTGATGAAGGAAATCACCTGCGGGAGATAAGACATTCCGGTTAATAACTTGGGAACCAAGCATTTCCGGCACTATGTTGATATAAAACATTTTTATTGTCTACATATGAGGAACTCATTCCTGAAGTTATGCCGTGTATTTTTGAGACACCCTGTATATATACAGGGTGTCTCAAAATGAGAAGAGGATATATATATCCTCTTCTCATTTTTATAATTTTAATGTTCCTTATTGACCACAAGTAAAGGCTGTCAATTATGTTTTGCTTTTTGATAAAGGTGCTTAGTATGAAGAACCTTGTGACATTGAATTGTTAGCTCATTTGTCCACCATGGGGTACATTTTGTATGGAAAGCTTTCCTTTTGGTAGATTTTGTAATAGCTGTAATGATAGTGTTTTTAACAAAATTTGCTAATTAATTATGATCAAGATGGTCCACAGAGTCTGTAGAATCAGACAGAAGATCTTTAAAGATTTATTTATCAAAGTTTTCCCAAATTATATTTCGTAGGTAAAATCTGACCAGATCATTGGGTGAAGCTGTAGTAGTTTTAGAAGAACATAGGTGAAGCCGACCACAGTGAAGATTTTGAATTTGCATCCATTATGATAATAACAGGTTCTGGTAAAAGTTTAAGAAGAGCAGTTTCTAGGTACTCCAAGAATGGATTAATATCTGAAGATGGCAGATGGTATAAAGAAATGTCCATCTAGAATAGAAGGACATATTTCAATAGTAGCTTGTACGCAGGTAGCATACTGTGAGCAGAGAGGTGATGGTGAGAATGTCTAGATTTCTATTGAATACAATAATAATTGCTTTTGGATCTTCATGAGGGGATTTTATTCTGGTGGATAAAGGATAACCTGCAATTTTACCCTGATAGTGATACGGTTCCTGTAAACAATGTCAGGAGAAAGGATATCTGCAAGACTTCGAATTTCATCAGTTACTGTCTTAGATCTATGGGCATTTAATTGAGTGATTTTAATTTGGTGGTCAAGAGTATAGACTCTTTAGCCTCATCACTGTTATGATGGTGACCTAAAGATAAAAAGAATTGATTCCATCAAAAGCATTAAAACAGCAGCAGGTTGTGTTGAAATTTCTGCATAAGCAGCAAAGCAAGTAGAGTCCTCTGCTTAATCTTACAACATTCTGTAAGAAAACAAACAAACACCTTTACACACTCTAAGTGATTTATTCATATACACTGCCATAAAGGGTAACTTGAGCAGGAGTGAAATCAAAGAAATATGGAAATGTCATCTCTAATAAGGAATATAAAAATTTAAACAATAAAATCTTTTTATATTGAAAAAAAAAAAAAAAAAAAAAAGTGAAAAATGGAATCTGAAAAATTTAAAGAACAGCACTGCTGCCATCCATTTCGGAAGCCACCAAAAACAAGAAACCAAAACTTCTTGGGCAGTTAGTTTGGGAAATGTACATAGGAAAATCGAAATTTACAAATGAGACCCACTCCCCCAAAAGCCACTGTCCTGTTTTTCAACTGTCGAACTTACTTTGTATTTTTGGGCCTTAACCGATCTGAAGAAACTATTTCTGTATATGTAGTCTCCCACCCAACATAATTTACAACATGAAAATCTCCTTTGGTCATCTTCACCACGGCACGCCACCATCCAGCAGCTTCTTGTTCGTTATTCTGACAGAGGACCTAAAAAAAAAGTAAAAATTTAAAAATTACAGACTAAAATTTTATATGTATATTCAATTTGAAAAATAATACATCTATACGTTTTTGTTCACTCTTATTTTTATTCTGACAAAAATAATATAAAAATATTCTGACAAAAATAATCATGAAAGCTCTCACTGGTCAGCAGAAAAAATAGTGGTACTTTGGCAATTGACCAATGATAACTTAACAGATGGTTATGATTCAAATTCACACAATAAAAGTGTGTGATTCTGAACACAAATTTGAAAGCAGTAAGTTGCAACTTCTATCAAAATTTAGCAATTCTTTGCTAAATTTTTCTAAGCGTATACAGGCAACTCGCGGTTTACAAATGTTCAATTTACAAACATTCGCTATAACAATTGTCACAATTCATTCAAAATTTCTTAAAGTTGCCAATAGATATATAGAGTTCCTTATAAAACGAAAAGCCAAACGTATAGTGAACATAATTGTAAGATTAAAATAAACTTTTAAAAAATGTATTCTTTGCAATAATTATCAGGAAATAATTATATGATAATTGTACCGAACTGTTCTTGGTTAATAAAACTAATCTAGCCAGTAAAAAAATTTTGGTTTACATGCCACATCATATAGAATGCTTTCCATCTACCTCATCTGCACCTAGTGTCACTTAAAACCATGAACTCTGATGAAAATATTGAACTCTGATGAAGATATTGAAGAGTAAAAATTGAATACATATGTATGTTCAGTGCATACATTACGTTAGCATTCATTTTCTTTATTTCTATTTTGCAACTCTTTATGTTTTAATTAAATATAACAAGTACAATATCTTGTTTTTTTTTATTATTTTCTTATTTTATTTTATGTTATGTATCGTATACAATAAATCATAACGCATACATACATTATAATAAAACATATTGTATTGACCACTGGATGTTTAGTACATGGTTTTAATGCTTTAAAATGGCTGCTAATGTATACGATACATATCGTAAAAACTCAGGAATGCCCACTGTTATTTTTTATATTTATCAATGATATAAGGGCATCAGGCCTAATGTCAAAGTTTGCTGATAATACAAAGGTTGGTAGGGTTGTTAATGGCAATATGCTATTACAAGATGATCCAGAAAAGTTGGGTAGATGGGCTGAGAAGTGGCAAGTGAAGTTTAATATTGATTGCAAAGTACTGCATATGGGTAGCAGTAATCCCAGACAAATGAACCAACTGTGTGGTACTACACTCAGGGTAGTAAAGAATGAAAACCTGGGATTAATTGTACAGTCAAATATGAAGTTTTCTGAGAAGTGCAGACAGGCTGCTAGAGCAGGTCGTGGGATCTTATCAATTATTTGCAGGAATTTTGCTAGCAGGGATAAGGAGGTGATTATTCCTTTGTATAAGGCAATGATCAGGCCACACCTTGAGTACTGCATACAGGTCTGGAGGCCTCATTTTAGAAAGGATGTAGAGTAGTTCCACAACGAGTACAGAGGGCAACGAGACAGGTGAGAGGAACAAAGGATTTCTCTTACCAAGAAATGTTTAAGTTCTGCAAATTGCAGTGTCTGGAGACTAGGCACCTGCAAGGTGATCTGATTGAGGTGTATAGCCTTGAATGGTTTGAGCAAGTTCAATGCTGATGGGATTCTTCCTCTTGCTTACATTGTGCACCTGTGGGGGGCATAAATTCAAATTGAGAAAAGACAAGTGCAGAATATATGTGCTGAAAGTTTTCTTTTGCCAGTAGGTAGTTCATTGCTGGAATAAACTTCCATCTGTCGTTGTGGAAGTTTATAGCTTAAATAAATTCAAGGAAGAAGTGGACAGACTTTTGGAGCGAATGAATTGGTGAAATGGGAAGTTTTTTTTTTGTTGATGCTGTATAGACCTCTACTACATCATATGCCTCTACTAATGCTAATACTGCACTTTCAGTACCACCACACTCTTATCACATGATCAGCAACTGTCACCCCAAATGCGTCTTCAACCCTGTTGCAGTAATCATCGAATACAGCTAGGTACTGGGCGATTTGTTCTCAGTTAACGGTTGTTCTCGGTAAGATTCCTACTATTTGTGCAGTATTTGTGTCGTGTAAGATAAACATGCCCCATGAGATATGACTTAAACGATGCTGCTCTTGCAAATAATTTGCCAATTTAGGATTGGCTGTGTACTAACATGATGCTTTTGCACTAATTTGTACATATGCCCCTTAATTATGTGAATGGTCCAGATGACTCCTGTTACGTATCAGGCTACTTTGGTTGTAAAACAGGCAACCAGGACAAAAACTGGGCTCCACACACATGCTGCACTACCTGATTACCAAAATTCAACGTTTGGATGAATCGAAAAGGATGTTTTATGCCTTTCACAGTGCCCATCATATGGAGGAAGCCAACAAATCACATCACAGCCTGTTCCTACTGTATGTTGCCTCCTATTAGAAAAGGAATGACAATGAAGGAAAAGTGGACAGTGACGTACCCAAAAATACCATCTGCAATTTATCGCGTGCCTCGGTGAAGTACAACCTATTCCTGAACCACCCGACTATTTTTCAGTATTCTGATGAAGATGAAGGCACTGAGCATCAACTTGATGTTCAGTGCCTTGATACACGAAGAAGTACAGCAGTTGTCTACGTCAAGGCATCCACTAATTTGTCCAAATCTTTCTCCTTCTGAACCACATAAGATCACAAAACGTGAGCTTAATGACATCATCAGGGATCTTAAACTGCCAAAGAATAAAGCAGAGCTTTTGACCTCGAGGCTACAACAGTGGAATCTTCTAGACCATTCTGTAAAAGTGACAACATTTCATACTCAAAATAAAGATTGATAAATTCTGTCAAACAGAAGGTGAGCTCACTGTTTGTAAGGATGTTGATGGTCTAATGGCAGCAATGAACATGAGGCATGTTCCCAAAGAATGGAGACTATTTATAGACATTTCTAAGGTTAGCCCTAAGGCAGTGTTATTACACAATGGAAATATGTTGCTTTCAATAAATTTTGCATATGCCGTCCACAAAAAAGAAACACACACAAAACATGGAGAACATTCTCTTAGGTGTACACTATCAGAAGTATGAGTGGCAGATATGTGGTGATTTAAAGGTAACCACCATTTTATTATGATTACAAAAGGGTTACACTAGGTATTGTTGCTTTCTCTGTGAGTGGGATAGCTGTACCAAGGATATGCAATAAGAGAAGAGGAATTGGCCTTGACGAAAATGAGTAACACCTGGAATGAACGTAGGACTTTGACCTCTGGTAAATCCAAATAAAGTTCTGCTTCCAACACTCCATATCACACTGGGGCTCATGAAAAATTTCGTGAAGGGTTTGGAAGTGAATGGTCCTGCATTCAAATACTTGCAAGAGAAATTCTCAAGACTTAGTGTAGAGAAGATTAAGTAGGCTTTTTCATTGGCACACAAATAAGGCAACTTTTCAAAGACGAGCGGTTTGAATGTGTCCTTAGTGATAGCGAGAAATCAGCATGGAAAGTCTTTCGAAATGTTTCAACTGGTTTTCTAGGAAATGTTACGGCCAGCATGTGGAAGATCTCATTACTTCTTACGAAAAACAGGGGTGCAACATGTCATTAAAGATGCCTTTCTTGTGCTCACGACTGGATTTCTTCCCGCCACACTGTGATGTCATCAGCGAAGAATGTGGTGAGCGATTCCATCAAGACATTACAGTGATGGAACAGAGATACAAAAGCTAATGGAGTGCCACCACGTTAGCCGATTATCGTTGGATGGTGAAAAGGGATGCTCCCGAAGCTGAATACAGTGGTACCTCAGTATACATCCTTAATCCGTTCCAGATCCTTGGACTTATACCAAACGAATTTTTCCCATAAGAAATAAAGGGAAAATGATTAATCCATTACCGTGAAAAAAAATCCTATTGTTATTGGCATATTATACATTGATGGGGTTGTATAAAATAATTTAAACACTGCTTAATACTAAAATACAGTACATAAATACAAAAGCAATTAGATGAAATAAATGAAAATTTAACAAATTTTAATTTTCTCTTTTTCCTACTTGGACCTGGTTGAGGATCACCAGGTTTGATGTTTACTAAAAATCTGTCCAAAGAACTTTGCTTCTGCCTTCTCCTCAGGATGTTGTGGAAATGTGACATTGTCTGGTCATTCCAGACAATGCTATTATGGCTTGTTTGGGCTTTGTTGGGGTGGTACTTCTCTGCAAAGTTTTTGACATCCATCCATTTGGGAAAGATTTCCTTGATTAATGAAGTAGGGACTTCCTCTATCTCCTCCTCCTCCTCCGAGCCTGAAGAGAGTGTATCCATCTTAGTCTTGTGCTCCTCCTCCTCAAGTTCCTGCAGCTCCTCAGTGGTCAGCTCTTCCCTGTGCCCCTCCACATCACCATCACTCACATCCAGACCCATGGACCTGCCCAGAGAGACAATATCCTCCACTATAGGCACAGCCTCAAAGTCCCTTCTTCTTCTGCTTCTGGCCACAAATTCCTCCAAGCAGAGTTCATTGTTCTGTAGGAAACTTCCTGCCAGGCTTTGTCAATGAGAGATATGCAATGGACGATAGTAAAGTGATCTTTCCAAAACTCTCTCAGGGTTAATTCTGTGTCAGAGGTCACTTCAAAGCACCTCTGGAATAGTGCTTTAGTGTGGAGTTTCTTGAAATTGCTTGATGACCTGCTCGTTCATGGGCTGAATGAGAGGAGTCACGTTAGGGGGGAAGGAACTTTACAGTGATGAAGTCAAACTCTGGCAGCACATAGTCCTATAAGCTTGGAGGGTGAGCTGGAGCACTGTCCATTATGAGGAAGGCCTTCAGAGGCAGGATTTTCTCCTCTAAATAACTTTTTACACTTGGCCCAAACATAACATTAAACCACTCGCTGAAATATTCTCTGGTTACTTAAGCCTTGCTGTTTGACCTCCTCATCACAGGTAACTGAGTTTTCTGCACGTTATGTTTCTTATAAAGGCCCTCAGGTTTACAGAGTGGTAGATCAGTAGAGGCTTCAGTTTGCAATCCCCACTTGCATTGCCACAGAACAAGAGAGTTACCCTGTCCTTCATTGGCTTGTGCCCTAGCAATGCCTTCTCCTCTCGTGTAATATAGGTCCTGTTAGGCATTTTCTTCCAAAACAGGCCTGTTTCGTCACAATTGAAAACTTGTTGGGGAACAAAATCCTCAGCCTCCACAAATTCCCCAAACTCTGTAACAAAATCATTCGCGGCATCTTTATCAGCACTGGCTCTCTCTCTCCATGCCTCACAACCCTGTGAATGCCAGTCCTCTTCTTAAAATTATCAAACCAGCCATGGCTGGCTTTAAACACTTCATTTTCTTGGCTCGTTCCTGCCTTGTTTTTCAAAAGAACGGCATGCATCAGTTTTGCCTTTTTGCAAATCATTGCTTCCAATACACTATTGCTAGCACACTGTTTTTTTGTTATCCAGATCAAAAGCAATTTCTTAACATGCTCTAAGGTCCCTGATCTTTGGTAATCGATTTCACCCCCTTTGCAACGTTAACAGATTTAATAACGTCTTTGTTTTTCACAATCGTAGATACCGTCGTTCTCGGCATACGGCATGCAGCAGCCAAGTCCCGGATATACATGCCACCTTCATACTTTTCAACAATCTCTTTTTTCACCTCCATGGTGATCCTAACCATTTTCTTCGTTGCTTGGCTCTTCTCATTAACTTTCTTAGAACTGATGGTTAATGAATTTACAAAAAATTTATGCGAAAAAACACAAAATCATGTGAAAATTCTCAAAGAGTTATAGCGCGGGTTGTTCACTGAATGGTAGAAACTGTCGTACTGAGGCTCGTGGGCAGTTGTGACAGAGATGCCAGATCTTACCCCCTCTCCAAAAACAGAATTCAGACTTTCTTCACGACTGATGAGTTGTGCAGGTATATAGGTTGTGAGGCACTCGTGATGGCTGTGTACGGCTGGTTGGAAGGGACATGGAATTCCTCACTCAGTGGATTTTTACCTTTTCATTTACCGTGTCGGTTGAGGACTGCATTGCAGGTATATTATTGCCTTTTGCATGGGAATGCAATATTTTCTCTGTGCAGTGATCGATTTCTGCAGCTTTTCAGCAACACTCTGAGCCAGGAATAGAATGACTTATGTTGCGTTTCACATCCTCACAAATTTTGCTAGAGAAAAGCCTGTAACACTTATCGTAGAATGTATCAAACTCCGATAGTACACGTTTTAGTAGCGCAGCTTTGAAGTTACTCGGCATTGGCAACAGGAACTCATCAGTCGTCAGTTATATGAGGTTGGGTGGAATGAACAGGAGGGCTTTTATTTCGCAGCCCTATTGAATACTGTCTATTTGTCTCCGCTGTGACTTCCGCATCAGGATACATGCTGACCCTTCTTGCCGCCCAAATCGACACGGCAGCTTCGCGTCCATTCAGTCTGTGAGGCAGTGCTGATGTGAGAGGTAGGATTGAAACCGTGCTGTGTTCCGAAGGTGCACTTGGTCATGGGGATCTCTTTAGCGTTACTGGTTTCACTGGAAGTATCCTCGGAGTCAATTACTCCAAGGAATGGAATGGCACTTTCAGCATCAGCCGCCGATGTAGCTGGCTGTGTGCCCTCCAGTTTCTCAGCTTGATTCACGTCTTGAGAAGTCAAACTGGGTTCCTCTGGTGAGATTTCAGATTTCCTTGGGGATAGCCTCTGGCAGTGAGCACAAACTTAGCGCGCTTTAGTTGACTTTGACATTTTAAAGATCTGTGACCGTCCAGAGCAGTTTCCGCATAAGGAGCAGCTGCATTCACTATTGCATATTAGTATATGTTTGACCTTCTTCACACAGGCCTGACAAGTATGTATACAATCTTCCACCTGCATATTGCTTATTTCACTGCTCCTATTTGAAGGCAGCAATTTTTAAAGTTGATCCAAATGCTTTTACAGTGACTTACACATAATTCTTTTACAACAGAAACAAAGAAGGAAGACCACTATTGTTAATAGCACCAGTTCCGTTAGGCCACTGCTCACGGCGTTTAGACGCGGACAGGTGTTCTTCCCCCAGTAGAAACAATGCTACAATCGCTTTAGGCTAGGGTTACTGAGGATAAGTGCAGTTAACAAAAGCTATGCAGGATATCCAAGTGGCAATCGTCAAAAAGAGCATTCAAACATGAAAATAATATATCTATTTACCTGAACAACTATTATCCATGATATGGCTGTATTTAGACGCATGTTGGCACAAGGATTCCGGCAGTATCAAATGCCATCTGGTCGTTCAAAAGAACATCACTTTTAACTTATGTTCAGCAGAGCACAAAACAGTGCGACCGTTCACCTTTTGCAAACAAACAAAAGTTGATTGCCGCTCCTCTGTGTTACCAGACAGTACTAGGTCGTAGATGACTCTCATCAACTGGTGCAACCCATGTTTAGTCTCCAGAGCTAAGTTCCGGTCAATCCTTCCCCATCTCTTCCATCATACAGTATGAATGATGAATTTTGAGGTTATGATGAACATCATGGCGAGATCCAATCTTCCTTACATTTCAAGGCTACAGCTCTAAAACGGTGTTTCCAGCTGGCTACTAGTTAGTACACTGGACCAAACCTATTGGTAACTCACTTGGAGGCTTCCGGATCAGCTAATGTATAATCTTGATAACCCTACTCTGCCAGATACTGACTGGAGGGAGTGCGAGAAGTGTGTATGTGGGGGGGGGGGGGGTTGTCGAGGCCACGTTATATCAAGGATCTGGGTATATTCTTACGATGTGCATGCCATATCCAAAAATTTCATAACTTCACACAGCATGTCCCACCCACTTTTTCTTACCATTGAATACACCGTGAATTGTTAAATTAATAGAATAAGCTTATCTGCAAAAAGATCTAAACCTCTCAAACACCACCTAATTCATTTCAAAAATATACGTGGTCTCAATTCTAATCTCAATGATATCCATTTCCACTTGAAGTCTGCCAAACCCCATGAACTTTTTCTGACAGAATCTCAGTTATCGGTTGATTCAACTACTGCTCATCTTATATCTTGCCCAAATTATTCCCTGTATGATTCCTTTCGCCTCAAAGGTGGTACTTTCCTAACAGTGAGGTAATTTTATGTTCAGAATTACAGCTGGCTTCCGTTTCCTAGCCACACCGACCCAGCTAGTCGAGATGCTGAGGCTTTTGCAATTACAGCACAGATTGTTCATTTACCTACAAGAATACTGGATAATCCTAACCATACAGCCAACAGACTCGATCTTCCTCTCACAAACAACCCTTCTAAGTACGCAGTCAAAGTGAGCGGTCCTTTAGGCACCTCAGATCACAACTTGGTGATTGTCTCTTCTCCTATGGAGCCTTTATCTCATGGCTATTCCCAACCTCATATTGTTTGACATTACAAGAATGCAAAATGGGATGACCTGCGAGATTTCTTTTCTTCTTTTCCTTGGTCGGATTACTGTTTCAAAACTTCTGATGTCAATGTTTGTTCAGATCGTGTAAGTGAAATTATTCTTGCAAGACTGAAATCCTTTTTCCCACACTCCACTTTAAAATCTCGTTCTTTATCTAAACCTTGGTTTTCCCATAAATGTGCTAAGGCTGTTCAAGAGAAGAACGTTGCATATAGTAATTGGCTTGTTTCTAATTCTTCAGTTTCATTTCCTGCCTACACCAAAGCTCGCAACAATTGTAAAGCAGTTATTAATCAGTCCCAACTAGAGTTTGAACAGGGTAAGGGTAGAAAACTTGCTTCTTGCCCTAATGTAGCCGAGCATCCTGGTTTCTTGCCAAAGCTACTGGCCGCAACTTTTGCCCATCTCTGCTCCCAAACCTGATGGTTCTGTTGTCACTTCAGCCAAGGATAAAGCTGACCTGCTAGCACCCCATTTTTCTTCCAACTCATGTATTAATGATCTTGGTAAAACACCTCCCACGGTGCCTCTGTAGTCAAGTGGGCAGGAGCAGCAGTGCGTAGCACACACACTTCTTAATTAGACCGGGTTTCGAGCCCGTGACCATCAAATTAACCCCAGGGGCTCACATCTGGTGAGTATGGGCTTGGCACACCCAGGGTCCTCAGCTGGATATCATCATTTTTCTCTTTCTTGGTGATTCCCTTCTACCTCTCTCTCTCAGGGTAACTCGGAAATTTTTTTTTTTTTTTTGGCTGGTGCAGCATAAGCCTCATTGGCTTCTGGTGCAATCTCGTCTTGCAACCTCATGGTGCAAGGCTTCCTTGCACCATGTAGCTAATACTAAAAATAATAATAATAATAAGGAGAATGGGGAAAGGTCAGGGAATGACCACCGCATATCCCAGGAGCAATATGGCCTTAGTTGCTAATGCTCCTAAGAACCAAATAATAACAACAACAAAACACCTCCCACCATTCCCAACACGCATTCAATGCCTCCTGTGGTCTTTTGTCAAAAGGATGTCAGAAAGATTTTGGCAAATCTTGATGCTAAGAAAGCTCCAGGTCCCTATGGTATTTCTCCACTTGTTCTCAAAATCTATGCTCCTGAACTTACTCCTGTTCTTTGCTGCCTTTTTTTCACTTTCTTATTCCAAAGGTGTTTTTCCTTCTGCTTGGAAATTTGCTCATATCCAGCCAGTTCCTAAAAAGTGTGACAAATTCCTCCCATCCAAGTATTGTCCCATTACAATTACTTCTACTCTTTCTAAAGTAATGGAGAAATCAATTAACCACCAACTCTTAAACTACCTAGAAACCTTCCGTTTGATCAACTATCGCCAGTATGGATTCCATCAGTGTCAATCCACTGGTGATATTCTGGCTTATGTTACCCATTTATGGACTAATTCAATGGAAAGGTTCGGTGAAACACAAGTAGTTGCTCTTGATATCTCAAAGGCTTTTGATCGTGTTTGGCATAAAGGTCTTCTAAACAAGCTTCCCTCTTATGGTTTGTCAACTTTTTTTTGTAATTGGTTATCCAGTTTTCTCTCTGATCGCTCACTGAAGGTGATGGTAGATGGCTCTCTGTCTTCTAACTTCTCCACTAATGCAGGTGTCCCCCAAGGTTCAGTTCTTTCTCACACTCTTTTCCTCTTGTATATTAATGACCTTCCACTGACTGGAAATTCTATCCATAGTTTTGCCGTTGATAGCATATTGCATTCCACTTTCCATTTTGAGAAACCTTGCCCTGCTCAATCAGTGTAAACTTCTCGAATATCTGCTATGAATTCCATAAATGCCGATCTGCAGTGGGACAAAGACAACTTAGTTGATTTCAATTCTTCTAAAACTCAGTCTTGTCTTATATCTGGCAAAAAAGGATTCTTCTGCTCCTATGCTTATCTTTGATGACACTCCAAATTCTAAGCAAAATGATATATCTCTTTTGAGGATTACCCTGACTTGTAATCTTTCATAGCACAATACAAATTGCTTCCTCTGCATCCAAAAAACTTGGGTTTTCTCTTTCGCTCACGGCGTTACTTTTCTTCCTAACAGCTGTTCACTCTGTACAAATCGCAAATTCGCCCTACCATGGAATACCGTTCCCACATCTGAGGTGGTGCCCAAAACCTCTCTCAGGCTTCTTGATTCCTTTTAGAAGAGGGCAGTTAGGTTAATTAATGATTCATCTCTAACAGTCTCTCCACTCATTGTCTCATAGACGCATTGTTTCTGCTGCATGCCTCTTCTACAGATATTTCCACGGGCACTGTTCTTCTGAATTGACTTCTATAATTACCACTCTCTCTTCCAAAACAGTCCGAACACGAGCCGCCACCAGCCAACATCCATTTACTGTCCAACTTCAAACTCGCAGAACCAACTTTTCATCTTCCTCATGTATTCATTCAACTGCCGTTTTCTGGATAAACCTTCCTTTATACGTATATCATCAAAATTAGAGTCTACAGAAGTTCAAGTCCAATGTCAACAAATATCTTCTTTCGTCTTCTCAACCTCCAACCCAAGCGCGTGGTACTAAGTAGTATAGGTTCTAGTAACTCTCATATTTGGGTTTATATAAAAAAAAAAAAAAAAAAAACCAGTGATAAAGCGCAAAAGTAGGTATCCTTTCATCTCTATTAAGATAAGAAATAAGGCCTTTGTTTTTACCTATCATGGAAGGCACACCATCGGTAACAATTGATACAAGTTATTCAGATGAATTTTGTGCATTCTGAGAATTTTCATAAGTATGTCATCTTTTCCAGTTGTATGACAAGTAAGCAGCAAAATAGCCAAAAAATCTTCACAGCTGCCATCATGTTGAATCAAACGAACAAAGCACATGAGTTGTGATATGGCCGGAACATCAATAGACTCATCAAGTGCTAGTGAAAATAATAGACAACTTTCAATTCTACCCAATAATTCATTGAATATTACATCTACCATTTTATGAACCCGACTTGAAACTGTATCATTACTCAAAGGAATATTTTTGCCAGAGCTAATCAAGGTAGCTCTCTGTTTTTCTGGTAAGACACTAGCAAGCACTTCTAATGATGACATCATATAGTTTTTTATTATTTCACTACTAGCGTATGGGAATGAATTCTTTGCAAATATATTCGATAAAATAAATGAAACTTCATTTGCTAACACTTTACTAATATTAGCTTGACCTAAATTTTTTTATCTTTCAAGTTTCTTTTTATCTTCTTGAAGTTTATAGCTTTTCTAATATCACTAAATTTGGGAAAACCATGAAAATTCCTATGCCATGTTTGGTAATGACTTTCAGAATTCTACTTCCGATAGCGAGCCAAATACACCGGACATAAGCAAATTAAACCATTTCCACTACTATTTATTACCAAATAATCATATTCCCAAGAGGACTGAAATGCATACTTTTTATTTTTTTGTGTCTTTGCATTTGAAACGTGTAGGTCTAAATCAGATGACTGCGAAGGTAGTGTTAATGCATAATTTTTTTCCTCGTGTTTTTTTTGGTTTCTTTTTAAAAACTTATTCATTTTGAAAGGGTTTAGTAACTTTAGTTAAACCTGATAAAAGAAAATACATTTAAGCATTTGCACAAAAATCAAAATATTTCTTACTATAAACACTTTCATCACCTTTAAAGTCAGCACTATACATATACGGTACCTATTGCAGGAGCACAATTGAGCATAACCCAGCAGAAACCTGTTCAAACCAGAAAATGAGAATCGAACGAGGCAGTATCCTCAGTCTGCAACGATACTACAGCAACAATGATCGTACAGTCAGTCTTCGTATAGCACTATAGTTGCGTTTCAAGAAACCCTCGTGCAATGCAAAGTCGTGCAATATAAACAACAGGCCTTATGGGAAAAATAGGGTCAGGTGCCGACCACCCAAGATTGAACACACATTTGTAACCAAAACATTACCAAACACAATAAATAATCGTAATAAAATACTTACGTATTTCATTACGATTAATAAAATGTGTACCTCCGTAGCCAGGTGGGCAGGAGAAGTAGTGCATAGCACATGCTTCTTGACTAGACCGAGGTTCAAGCCCGTACCCACCAAATATGGAGGATGCAGTAGGTTAGGGAATGACCACTGCATATTCCCAGCCCGGACGGATAAAGGGTGAGGGTTGGCGTTAGGAAGGGCATCCGGCTGTAAAAATTGCATGCCAAAACAATAAAAACGCTGACCCCATATAATAATAGGAAAAGGCGAGCAAAAAAAAAAAAAAAAAAAAAAAAAACGTATTTTATTACGACTATTACGTAATAAAATATTGCTAATGCTTTTGCTTCTATCGTAAGCAAACCTGTTTTTTGTTTGATTTTCTATCCAAATAGATGACAGCCATTCCATCTCTTCTAATTCTTTGTGTCTTGATGTAATGGATTTTAATTAGACTTTGAGTTGTTCCTGCTATGAAAGTTGTTTTTATTTTCTCTGCATTCTTTCTAATTCTCGGCGTTGCCTCATTTAGGCCTGTAGCACGTGCAATATCACATGGTCTTTCATTTTGCTCAAAGCGTTTCACAATTTCATATTTTTTCTCTATCGACAGAGGCGGACTGGCCATAAACCATAGTATGAGGCCACTACAAATTTTCCCAGGTAAGAATTTTTGACCCAGTCCGTCTCTGTTTATTGATATTGCTTTTCTTTTTCTCTCTGAATCTGTAATGTCTTCACCAGGACGCCTCTTTTCACACCTTTTAAGTCTTTTACTCATTTTTATTGAATAAAGCACAATTACAAAATGAGGAGGCACGCTTGATACACATAAACAAAGCTACGTGCATGTAACAACTGAATAAACAACACCGTAAAGGCAGAGATACACTATTAATACTTCACATTTTACTAAAGCACATTTCTGGGGGTTATTACCATAAAACAATAAAAACAATTTCCAGTTGTGTTTCTGCTAGTGGAATCTGTTATATACTGGTAGTAAACTCGATCTAATGGCATTTATGGTGAAATGTGTTTCTCCTTCACTGATATAAAAAAAAACAAATACATTTTCAGAATCTTCTCTTCATTCCTATCGTGTTGCGTTCAGTTGGGGTGATTCCGCGTTCGAATGCCATTTCTTGTAAACACAAAGGCAAATCGTGCATAAGCGAATTCAGTTTGTGTTATATATGATATCGTTCCCCTATTTATAAATGGTGGATGATCTAATTCGTGTAGTGTAAACACGTGTTACAAGAGGACTGACTGTACTCTCAACATAGTTTTTTGTAAACATTTTTCTTACTAAATTGAATATTTCCAAGGGAAACACTGATGTGTGTTTTAACAATCAAGTTCGCATCATACTCTGTTGTTTGTTATTTGGAGCATTAGCAACTAAGGCCATATTGCTCCGGGATATGCGGTGGTCATTCCCTGACCTTTCCGCATCTGCAATATTTGGTGGTGACTGGTTCGAACCACGGTCTAATCAAGAAGCGTGTGCTACGCACTGCTGCTCCTTCCCACCTGGCTAAGGAGACGCCTTCGCATCGTACTCATGAATGTAGTAGAGGCAAAACAACTTATAAAGCCATTTTCCTTTTTTTCCCTCAAGAAAGTTGGAGTCTCTTACAGAAAATTACATTTTTTATTATGAGTCTATTATGTAGGCTTAATTAATAAGCACATTTACAGAGGTTCTTGAAAGGACGAAGGTGAATCTATCTAGTGGTCGCGTGCATGTTTTCTGTTAAAGTAGACTCGTGTCCACCATAGACTACTGAATTCTATGACATTATTATATGATCCTACGCTATTTCGTAGAATTTGAGGCGTCAGGTGAAAAAATTCATGTTCTAGCGAAGATTGGCATGGATTTTTGTAGAATATCCAGAAAGTTGAGAAATAAAAAGCACCTTTTTTAAATACAAAAATACATATATAAATTTTTTAGCTTACGCGAAGGTGCACACGAGCACCCATTTTAGGATCAGTTGCAAACAAAATTTATTTTTTAAAGAGCACAACGGTGCTCACGAGCACCAGGTTAAGAATCCCTGGTGTAAGGGCGTCAGCAATTGCATGAATCAAGAAGCCAGCAACATTCCATCTGACAATAATACTCTTCTTCAAATTAGTCAGCTCCTCTCTAAATGCCATAGCAAGAACAACTAATTGTGTTGCTGATATGCCTACCTTGTGTAATGGCCTGAGTTTGGTGGTGGTTGGGTTTGGATTTTTGTGGCACATGAGTTATAAAGGCTATAATATGATTAAACACAGTGATATAAAAGAGATGGGTAAAGCAGAATCAGATCACTATGTCAAAATGGCATAAAAGGAAAGTTTAAAACAAGAGCAAACAAGTTTGATAATTTTAAATAACTAAAAACAGCTGACATATGGTCTCTGCAGAAATAAATGTCAAGAGAACTTTCAGAAAGAGAATGCAACATCTATTGCACCTGGGATACAATAACATGAGGATTATATCTCATCACAGACAAAGCCTGCAATGCATTTGAAGAGTCTGCGAATACCATACAGCTTTGGTACTTGTAGGTTTTAATGTGATCCAAGGCTAACTATAGGGCATACAACTCTCTACTGTGTACATGCTGTATTCAATGGGTATAGTCCTGGATACAGAAGTAAGTGGGATGGAAGCAGATCCCACAGTGGATTTGAACTTCAAAACATCAGTAAAAGCAGGCAAGAGGTCAGCACAGAGCTGAAGGTAAATCAAAGAAGGTAAATCAAAGCATGTCCCCCTCCATTATTAATGGAAAAATTACATAAAGGAAGATGAGAAATACCCAGGACAAGGTCTAGTTTAGACCAGACAAGTGTATGTTAAAAAGAAATGTATATTAACTTCTTATTGAATAAAAGTTTGGGCTCAAATCAATTGTTTATCTGAAATATCCAATGGACTATGAAAACGGGTGTGCCAGATACTCTTTCAGAGGATAGTGAAGTCTGTTAAAATTAGGTTTCAGTGATTTTACTAAAAATTTATAATTGCATTTGTATTTTACAAACATAATTTTACAAAAAAAAAATTTTTAATCTAAATGAATAAATACAATCTTAACTCACTTCTACTTCCTGACCTTCTGTTAGTTCATCGTTACTCTCTCCTTCTTTCAAAGGTGGTGGAGGTAGTCGCACTCTATGGAATGGAAACTTACTTTCTGGTTGCCAACTGAAAAGAGAAAGAGAGCTATTAAAATAAATTCTCAAAGTAAACATGTGGGTAATCAACGAAACAATGAAGTGCCCACAAATTAAATCAGATTTTGCTGCGAGTTTTGTTGTTATGTGCTATAAAGCATGTGATTTTATATGTGGTGTCTAAGACAGTGTTAAGCATAATATTCTCATTTGCCAAAAGCTGAAAAATTATTCATCTAAAGCAGTATGCAATTCCTGAATATGAAGAATACCTGTACTGTGTGTCGAAAAATTCATCCCATGAACCAAGCACCTACAGCATAAATTTTGAAATGAATGCTAAATCATCCCCCCCCCAAATCTTTAATTTACAATAATGCAAATTTCACTCCAGAAAAACTAGTATGCGCATTTTCATTCTGTAGCTTTCACATTTCCAATATTAACACTGAGTGGATATAAATCATGGGACACCTACCTAGTAACGGGTAGGTCCACGTTTCACACAGATAGGGGAAGTCATGTGGCAAGGCATTCAGTTCACTAGTTCATGGAAGCGTTCCGCAGGTATTTCCATCCATGCTTGCTACACCACTGCCCATAATTCCGTCGCATTCTTGGGTGGAGGATCCAAAGCTCGAACGGACCTTTCCACAGCATCCCAAGATGTTCCACAGAGTTCGTGTCCGCTGAACGAATTGGCCATTCCATGATGGCAAAACCTGCAGAACACTCTTCAAACCATGTTCTAGTTACCACAGCTCTGTGGAGAGGTGCATTGTCCTGTGGGTGCACGACGACCATGAAGGGATGCAGATGGTCTGCAAGGATGGACACAACATGTGAAAAATTGAACACGGCCCAGACAATTACCCAAACATGCCTGAACAGTTCCTTGTTGATATGACAGTTGTATAGCTTCGTGCGGTTTCTCTAACCATTCAAGGTCCAGTGTCGATGTTCTTTCGCCCAGTCAAGGTGTAGAGTTCTGTATTGTGGTGTTAGCAATTAGACTATGGTGGGCCGGTGGCTCCCACAACCTACTGCAGCTAATGATCGCCCGATTGTCTTGGTGGAGAAGTTTCTGGCATCTCCCTTGTTGAAGTTGGTGGTGCTTTGTGCCATTGTCGCTCTCCGGTTGGTTGAAACAATGTGAGACAGATGGCCATGTTCATCCACCATCTTTCTCCACCCCCAAGTGCTGTCCATGATGAGATGTTCTTCCGGAAATGGCATATTCCCCATACTCTTGATACTGTCAAACTGGGATAGTGTAATTTCTGTACCACCTGCGCGATAGAGTGACCCATGCACTGGGCACCCACTAACACCCCTCTTTCAAAGTCGGTTAACTTATGACGTTTATCGACTATCATCATCACCAGCCATTTTCAATCCACTGCAGGATGAAGGCCTCTCCAGCAACTTTCCAGTTCCTTCTGTTTTGTGCAATGCCCATCCATTTACTACCCACAACTAATGAATTTCATCTGTCCATCTCCGTGGTTGTTTTCCAGGTTTTCTTCTAGCTGCTCTTGGGTACCATTCTGTTATTTTCTTAGTCCATCTGTCATCATGTCTTCGAGTTATGTGTCCTGCCCAAGACAACTTTAGTTTTGATAAGAATGTCATTTACTTGAATTTGCTGCCTAATCCATGTGTTTCTCTTCTTATCTAACAGTCTGATTCCTAATATAATTCACTCCATTCTCTGCTGTGTAGTTCTCAGCTTCTCTTCCTTTCTTTTAGTGAGTGCCCATGTTTTGCTTCAATAAGTCATGGTGGGAAGTATACATTGGTTCATTATTTTACATTTCAGATAAATTGGGATACTGCTCCTCAGTGTGTGACTATATTTCCAGAATGCTATCCATCCAAAATTTATTCTTCTCTTGACTTCAAGCCATTTATCATTATTACAGCTAATGACTTGTCCCAGATAAGTACAGTAAACCCCCGCTATTCGCGGGGGTTACGTTCCTGAGAAATTCCACGAATACCGAAAACTGAGTTATGGCTCCCATAGTAATGAAGGGGTTCCGTTCCAAAGTAAGAAATATATAAGAAAAACTAGTCTAAAATTTTGTCCATGTATATATTATATGTACAGTAATACCCCGAAGTTACGCGATAGGTGGGTCCGACGAAAATCGCTTAAGTCGAATTCGCGTAAGTCGGGGTACAACTTTGCATATAAATACATATAAATTTTGTTTAATTGGGACCAAGGACTAACAAAAACATTAGTTTAGAAGAAAAATATTAATAAAATTGCAGTTCTTTATACATATTAATACAAAATATGTATTAAAAAAATAAATGACTTACGTAAAAAAGTTATTTCGATGTCGATGGCTTCATAAAATTAACAAATTTGTCTGACGACACAGCGCCTTCTTTTTTTCACGCAGAATTTCTTCGTAGCAAGCTAATAATTTTTTTATTGCTTGCTTTGTAGCTATAACGCGTTCTTCGTTGGAGCCTATGTTTTCTAAAATTTTTAAGCCCTTTACAATTGAGCCCTTTTCAATTTTCAACCTGTCAAGTTTGCAACTGTCGTGTGCTTTTCGGCGTTGCTTCATTTAGGCCTGTAGCACGTGCAATATCACATGGCCTTTCATTTCGCTCAAAGCGTTTCACAATTTCATATTTTTTCTCTATCGACAGAGGAGGACTGGCCATAAGCCTTACCAGGGAAACCCTGGTGGGCCGGTGTGATTTTGGCCATAAACCATAGTATGAGGCCACTACAAATTTTCCCAGGTAAGAATTTTTGACCCAGTCCGTCTCTGTTTATTGATATTGCTTTTCTTTTTCTCTCTGAATCTGTAATGTCTTCACCAGTACGCTTCCTTTTCACACCTTTTAAGTATTTTACTCATTTTTAGGGAATAAAGCACAATTACAAAACGAGGAGGCACGCTTGATACACATAAAGCTGTGCGCATGTAGCAACTGAATAAACAACACCATAAAGGCAGAGATACACTATTAACACCTCACATTTCTAGGGGTTACTACCATAAAACAATAAAAATCCAGAATAAACAACACTGAATAAAAATCCAGTTGCGTTTCTACTAGTTTTTTTTTTTTTTTTTTTTTTTTTGTTTGGTAGTTATTGGCGCATCGGCTTCTGTGGCCATAGTGCACCTCCCAAGGTTTTTGTAGTACTTTGATCCAAGCCCGAGGCGGGATTCGAACCCGCGACCTTTGGGTTGCCAGGCAGGCGCTTTACCCACCCGGCTAGCCCGGTCGGCTTTCTACTAGTGGAATCTGTTATAAACTGGTAGTAAACTCAATCTAATTGCATACCGATAGCTGGAATTGTGTTGGTTTTTACGTTATTATGGTGAAATGTGTTTCCCCTTCACTGATATAAAAAACATAAATACATTTTCTGAATCTTCTCTTCATTCCTATCGTGTTGCGTTCGCTTGGGGTGATTTTGCGTTCGACTGCCTACTGGTGACTACTGGAATACCACTTTTGCCCCAAAAGATTGATATATTTGGCACAGCTGTATTTCCTCTGCAACCTGCAATGCAACTTTTTTAATCATTCTACATCCCACGCTCAGTTCTGATTACCACAAATTGGTTAATAGTTTGCACACACATCTTTTCGGCCTCATTAAGCTGCATTTCAATCATTTCAGCCATCAAATCATCTTCTCAATGCATGTCATATAAAATATTTACACAGTTTTAAAAGGTGAAGCACCACAGACCAATTTTTATTACTGTATGCCCATATTCAAGTATCATACAAATACATTTACAAATGATGGGAATTCACTGTCTGCCCTCATTCCTAGTGGTAACACTTCCTTAAATTCTTTTCCTCATCACTGAAATATGTTGATTAAACTTCACTGCAATTCCCTTTTATTTATTTAGTGTAGGGAAACTCCTGAAATTAATTTTTTTTTGGTGAAACTAATAATAATAATTTAAGACAATGTGGTTATCTAAGACAACGAGGTGTTGGTATATAGTGTATTTTAAGTCACTTTGAATGTATTTGGAACGTAACGCCCTTTTTTGTACTGGTTCTTAGTCCTGTATAATTGCACAAGATTTTGTAGGAACCAAACTACCGTGTTATACGAGGGTTACCTGTATAAGGCATTAAATTCTTTCACAATATGATTTAAATATCGGCATAAAAAATCTGGGCACAAATTTCAGAAATTTTTTATTATTAAAAATCATATTCATATTCAAATATGAAGACTTCGTTTGAAAAAAGACAGCTTTTGGAAAGGGTTCAAAGATGGGCAACTTGAATGGTGAGATCGGCAGAAGGAAGACTATATGAGGAGATTCCGATTTTATGGGCTACAGAGCTTGGCAATCAGGCACCTCAGAAGTGACTTGATTGAGGTTTACAAGGCTCTGAGAGGGATTAGTAAAATGAATGAAGGTGGAATTCTGACTGTTCTAATCAATTCCAGAACAAGCGTCATAAATTCAAATTACAGGGGTTGAGGTTTAGATTATATTGTAGGAATTTTCTTTTAGACAGCAAGTCGTTGATAGCTGTAACAAGTTGCCCTCACAGATAGTTGAGGCTGACAGCTTGAATAAGTTCAAGGGTCTACTGATTACTTACCTGTGTGAGGAGGCAAGCATATAATTTGTGTTTTCTTATCTACTTGGTAGTTTTGTTTTTTTTACCGGTGCAGCAAAAGCCTGTGGCTTTCTTGCACTATATGGCAAATATTATTATTATATTCACTCTTCTTATTTCAAGAAGCATCTGCAGAAATAGTTTTCCTGTTTTTAATTTTACATACTGGACTTTTTATATGACAGAAGGCCTGGTGGGGACAATGTTTCTGAGGGTGAAAGCCACAATTCTTGCCTAATTGCATTACGATGTGAATTTTATTTATAAAAAATTCATCTTTTTACTGCATTTCAATGAGCAAAATAGAATGATCATTTCAACCTGTTAAAATCATCCTGATAAAATAATCTTATATATAATTATCCCAATTCTCCTTAGCATTAGTATGAGCCATTTAATTCAAAGGAAGCCCTGGGCTTTTGCTGCACAGCCAAAGAATAAATAAATAAAATTAAATAAATAACAAAACCACCTATTTAATTCCCTAGTCAAACAGGTGAGCTGAGCTTTGAATCCTTTCTTGGATCAAACTGGAACAACAATTGTATCACAAAAAAATTTAAATACTAACTTGATAAACTGTGAGGTAGGTGGTTATTAACTTGTTACTGAATAATTTACAAGTTCGGTAATTTCGTGGTTGTTTTCCAAAGCTTTGAAGGAATTTTTAATTAAAAAAGGATGCATTATCACTAATTCATAGATGGACATTAATATATATATAAATTTAGGAAGCTATATAAATTTGAGGAAAATGCAATATACAAGCTTCATCCCCCCAAAACTATTATTTCACTACTACTTAACAAAGTGCAGTTAATCTTGAAGGCTAATTGATAAATGAATAGATATCAATACTACTGCTTTGTCAAAATTATGAATATAAAAAAAAAAAAAAAACATATGGGGAATAAATATTTCATTTCCCCATGCTTTTTTCCCCACAAAGAATATTAAATATGGAAAATGTGCACATATCTGAAGTTATTTTACACCATGTTATTACACTGAAGGTAGCATTTTTTTCAGTGCTACCCACATATTGGCTTCTTACAATGTTCATTCTCCACCATCTTGATGGCAGAAAGTGCACATTGTGTTGGAGGGGAGATCTACAGCTTTGTAAATATTGTCAGAAGAAATTAATGGCACTTCTGGATTTTTTCTAAGACATTTTAGGGATATATATATGTGTGTATAAAAATGTTAGAAAATATAAATATATTAGAATTTCCAGCATGGGTGTACTATCACTACATAAAACTAACAAGGCACACAGGAGAGAAAAGAATAATTATTACCAAAATATGATCATACCATTGCAAGTGAGAATACTTGCACGGTCAGTTTTACAGCGTGTTTTATGCCGATATTTTTGTCTAAAGTGACCATTGCTGCATCGAATATTTTACGAGTCATAATATTCTAGGGTGAATGGCTGATTGGGGGGGGGGGGAGAGCAAGGAAGCTTGTTTACAAGTGCTAAATATTAAAAACTAAATATAAAAGGCATCAGAAAACACTTCGTGTGAATATCCAAATCCCTAACGTTCTGACTTAAATTAATATCAAAGCCCCTGGTTTTTTTTCACATAAAGGGCAAAGTTGCAATAAGATAAATCAAAAAGAAGTCAATACAAATTCGTAAATAAAAAAAAAAAAAAAAAAACCTGCAATACGATGAATAATGCAACAACTTCCGGTGTTCCTGTCCTCATTACTAATCCGTTTAAAAAGTTATGACTACTGGATACCTATGAACTCTTTGTAAATTCTATAATAATTTTATAGGCATTTTTAAAACTAGAAATTAAAATAATCAATTATTAGTTAAGAAAAGATCAGCCAACAATCAAGACCTCATAATATAGATTCCTTTCCATGTACTGCCTAGAACTACTATTTATAGCCACACCTATCATTTCATCATTAGCTACTGACTGAATTAGACAATATTATTATAAGTTGTGGTTGTTAATAAATTTTTTTCCATTTTTTCTTGTAGCTTAGCTACAGGTAAAATTGGAAAAATCGATACTGTAATGATCTGAGTACCGGGAAGAGATTCCTTGAGGACACTATAATGTCTAAGCAGACCAAACTGGGCCTGTAATTTGCACCTCCCTGGGGTTCTTTAACTAAAAATCTGTTATGAAAGGAAGAATACTTGGATGTATCACATTTAAGACTTTCCTTTGTGAATAAATAAAAAAAGCAAACAGAAATATGAAAACACACAATTACTTATTATAACAAAAGCCTTTAATTAAATAAAAATATTTAATTAAAAATACAAAGGGAGAATTTTTTAGCCAAGGTTCAATTATGTCAATATTAAAGGAACAGCTTCATTTAATATAGAAAATAATGCCATACAAAAAAAACAACATCATCCTTAAAATTTAAATTAATGAGATTCTGTTGGATGCTTGTTGCTTCTGCAATACACAATAACATACAACATTTAATAAAATATTTTTTCCTCCTTTCTTTTTTTTTTTTTTTTAAATTGCAGAATTATGAAACGTGCTGTGTTTCTTGGCAAATGCATGCAGACATTGCAAGTTTCTCATTTGGCACTACTCTACTTGGCATGAATGCATCAGAAAAATGACTGGTTTGGTTGGTTTAGAATTTACATGGAGGAACTAAGACCATTAGGCATCAGCGTAATATGTTCGTAAATTGCATGTTGTTGTTTAATGGCACAAGGGCTGCTAAGGCCATATCGTGCCTGTATATTACGTTTTTCTATCATTGCTTTGCCTGGATGAAAAATCTGAGTTTCCAGAGGAAGTGAACCATGTAACCCTTGCCCGAGACTGATTAATTTGATCATAAAAATTCTTCCTGTCACAATGGAATTCAAATCAAGGCATTTTTAACATGGTGTACGTGAACAGCAATTACATCCACTGTGCTAGCCATGAGAGCTAACAAAACATGAAGTCAGGGTGAAGCATATACAGGGTGATTCAAGAGGAACAGTAAATATTTTGTGAGGTTATAGTATCGATTATTCTGAGTAAAAAACTTCATATAAACATGTGTCCAATTTTCAATGGATACAGAGATACAGCTGTTTGAAACTGGCACATACAAAGCCATTATGAATGGTATTAATTAAAGAACAATAAAAGACTTATTGTTTATATTTACCGACTTTTTAAATGATACAAATTGACAAATTTTTTAGTCACAATAAATATCCGAAAATCCCACTGTCAACCTCAATGCACTTTGCAACTCTTGTGGTAATATGACGGGTTGTTCTTCTGAGGTTGTCATGGTGTTCCTTTATGAGGGCAGCAGTATTCAAAATGTGAGCGAGCAATTCGTCTCTTATATTTACCTTTTCTTTGTATACTGTGCTTTTCATCTATCCCCACAAAAAAAAATCTAATGGAGTGAGATCTGCAGAACTTAGTGGCCAATGAACGGGATCATCACGGCTGATCCACCGTTCAGGGAAAGTTCGATTTAGATATTGTATCACCAAACACGAATAATGTACAGGAGTTCCGTCATACCAAAAGTACATACCAACCCTTGAAGCCAAGGGAACATCCTCCAATAATAGTGGAAGTTCATTTTGCATAAATTCTATGTAAATGGCCCTGTAAGACGATTTTGTAACACAACAGGCCCAATCAACTGATTGTCGATGATACCGGCACCACACATTTTACAGAGAGCGATGTTGAAAATATTTTCTACAGTGCCATATGGATTTTTGTCTGACCACCTATGAGAGTTACGGGCACTGATGATACCGTCACAGGTGAAAGTAGCTTCATCGCTGAACAGTACTAATGGAATTAATCGGCGATTAGCATTTTCCAACCAACAAAATTCCAATCGCTGGGAGTCATCTCCTGGCTGAAGGTGTTGCACCCACTGTATGTGAAATGGAAAAGAAGCTGTGCTCACATAATGTTTGCCATACTCTTGTCTATGGAACACCGATATGTGTAGGACTAGGTTCTACCGACTGAAGAATGTGTTCTATTTCATCCACATTTTGTTCATTTACACGTTCACTAGAAATATGAGCGCTGCGAACTGTACCAGTCTCTCTCGGTGTAAACACTAGTAAAAGCTCTTGAATTTGGTATTCCGCAGTTAGGAAACTGTCAATGGTATTCTCACCACAAAAACCATAGACAAACACCTTATCGGCATATTCAGCGTGTGTGAAGATGTGAAGCATTTTTAACAACACTTCTAACATCAAACAGCGTCAGGTTATAACTGCTTCTTGGTCACATCAAATTTAGAGAGCTGTGCATGCCAGTTTCAAACAGCTGTATCTCAGTATCCATTGAGAATTGGACACGTTTATATGAACTTTTTTTACTGAGAATAACTGATACTTTAACCCTCCAAAATATTTACCTGAATCACCCTGTACATCCACATACACTGCTTAAAAACAGAGCACACTCATTACCAAGCTAGCAAAATAAAAAGCACCATACCAGAGTACATGTAATGCCATTTCCACCAGCACAACCACTTTCCTCATACAACATACACTGGGATCAGCCTATAAATGTATCATACACTACAAAGTTCAAAGACTCAAACAAGCAGCGCTTGGGATTTTGCATTCTCTGTAGATTTTATCTGAAATAAATCTGAGATTAAAATAAAAGGTTAAAACATTATCTTACGGAATGCCCATGCCCTGCCTGTTGGGAAGTTTCTTCGAATCTTGTTTGGCAATTTCAGTCTGGGGCCATTGCTCCCTGAAAAAACATGGGAATGATACTTTAATAATACATCTGCTCTCCAAATCATTTACATATACAAAATTAAGTATAAGTATTTTTTTAAGTATTTCACTCTAGTGGTCTATAAGGTGTAAGATGACATGGCCCCATATCACATATGGGAACTCATACGGAAACTCAACAGCATAACTTGCACTGTGGCCATATTAAATATCCATACTTACAATATTCATAATCTAAACAATGACCTTCATATAATACTTTGTGGGTCAGTGAGGATGCACTGCCATCTGTGTTTTACATAACACAGAAATATTCAAATTCTGTGTATGTAGATTCTATGCAGATGTGATCAAAACATATGGGACAGCAAAGAAGTTCTCTGTTCAGAATACCAATATGCAAAACTATATAAACACATTTCAGAGCAGACAATGACACTTCTGACTGTTCATAACACTAACTTCATGGGAAGATGGGTGGAAATTGGTTCTTTGAATTACTGACTGTGGATTGAACGTACTGTAAATCCAGTTTTAGATTAAATGTAGCCACTGAGATCTGACATGTCACCACACTATAATGCAATACTAAAGTTTTTAGTTTCATTTTATTTTATTGACTGGAATGAAATAGATTTCTGTGGTTTTCATAGTTGTCTAGGACAGAGTAAGGTTTTACCTCAAGGAGTAATACAAACAAAACATCACTATGTTGTCATCAAGTTTTTCTGCATCTAGACACTAAATACCAAATTCACTTGGTTAAAGTAAAAAAAAAAAAAAAAAAGCAAAGAACAACAATGACAAAAAGTGACACCACGAATTAGTGTATTTCCTATCATTTGGAGAGTTTGAATAGCCCACATTTTGCAAGGGAATCATGGTATCAATCTCTGTACTTGAAAAAATTTTAGTTTTGGCTGGCATTTGGTATTTACAGTGCTTCTGCTCTGTGGATTCGATAGCTTCAAACAATATACAAGTCTGAAGAAAAGATGTAAAATATTTTTATATTAAGTTATAAATACCAAAGATTAAAATTGGTATACAGCATCCATGTATAAAACATTTAAATAAATGAACATATAAATTAATCACAAAAAAAATAATAAATAAAATAAAATAAAAAATAAATGAATGAATTTCTCTGCAGATAAAAGTTTTGCTGACCTCATTAGGCATGTACATCCCAAGAAATTCACTGTAATGAGATTTATTAAATTCATTTGGTAAATAATGTAAATAAATTACAATTTGGGTTCAATTATGTTTGGTTCAAATTCACTTTCGTAACACACCTGAAGATGCTGTAGATTGCTTCAGGAAGTTCTGCCGATAACGGGTAAGTCAGGACACCACTCAGTGATACCTCCCCCCCCCCAAAGAATTCTGACAACCAAATAATATTTAAAAAGGTTAGGTATAACGACTGCTATCCCATATACACACTTGTTATATTGTTTATATCAGTTTTGACGAAGTGCCTCACACAATTTAACTGCAGTGCTAATTGATATATAGCAATAAAACTATGTTGCATAGTGTGGCTGTTATTGGGAAGCCTGCTATTTTGGCAAGTGTTTTCTACTGTCTGTCACACAATTTTTACAATGACAGTTTTTTCCCAATGTAATTTAAACTTTTCAGAAGTGGTGAATTTGAAGGAAATTCCAAAATGAATTTTTTTTCAGATTCTGGAGAACGGAAACTCTCTTGGGATATATATAGCATTAGTTGAGGCGTATGATGCACGAAAGAAAGCTTATGCAGCATCAGCCAAAAAAAAAAAAAAAAACACTCCCATTTCACCCATCCAATTCACTCCAAATGCCTGTCCAGCCCAGCCTTAAATCTATTTAAGCTATCCAACTTCCACAACAAGAGATGGGAGTCCCATCACCATTGAGCTTGCTCAACCCATTATTATATTTTGCTAAATACTATATATATTTTGTATATACTATATACAAACTATATACTATAAATACTATATATACAAATAAATATATATTTTGCTAAATACATTTATTAAAAAATTACGACCATTCCATTTTAAATAAACATATTTTTAACATGAAGGTAAGAATATTAGAAATTGTGCACGTTGTACTGTTATTCCTTATTTCAACATTAGCTTTTAATATATTTTTTATCTCTTAAGCAGGCAGGCACGTCCAAATATTAATGGTGAGCACATACTCGTTATCTTGATTTTTTGATGGCTAAAAGTCTCCAATCCTAACACAATCAACAACAAAGAACTCATTATCAAGTAATGACCATGGTGAAATCAACAGGAGTACATAAGATCAAAATCCAAACTTATACTGGATAAATACTAAGTTCAAATTAATATTGCTCATTAACATTACATTAAAATTAACTATTAATTTAATTTTTAAACAGTCTGTTACAAGTTCATATGGGACATGGACCCTTGCAAGAATGTAACTATCAGCTGCACTTCATTTTTGATATAATGTGTATACACTACTTTTTACCTTTACAAAATTTATGTAGCAGAAAAAATTCACAACAAAGCCAATTACAAACTCATTATTTATCAAATTTAATTTACTGTACCATAAAAGAAGAATCACATTTGCTGAAGAGCTATCATTCTTCACTGTATGTGAAAATGAAATCCCCTCTTCCACCTTCAACCAATAACACTGCCACAACAGAATGCTGCTGCTGATAGTTTAGCATCCATAATGGCCTGCAGTTAATGATCATCAGACAAAGTGTAAATTTCAAAAATGTTTCATATGTGAATACAGATAAACTTAGAACTATCCTAAATAAAATACTAAGTACCATTATAAAAAAGTTATGTGACGTAGTAACCTGGGACCTACTGTGCCCTGCACATTACTGTTTAATCTGTACTACTTTGAGGTTTATAACATCGAGATATATCATCATCCTCTTCAGACCCCTGAAGAAGAAGATGGTACCACTTACATGGTAAGTAGTATATACCAGGGGTGTGCCAACATGAGGAACAGCCCAAGCGAATAAGAAAGATTCTATTGGGGGAATGGTAAGATGTTCGAAGTTTCCATTTTCTTGAAATTAATTTTATGATTCTGAAGATTTAAAACCAAAAAAAATGGAGGAGAGAAAACTTAAATATAGAATGAAGGGTGGGGAACCTTAAACAGTTCGCACACCACTGGTATATAATATACATTTCATATATGTAGGTTTCCAACATACCTGTGCTGATCTAGTATGTCACTAAACAAGATAACTTTGGCATCTTATCAGATGTACATCCTGAATTTCTAGATCAATGTCTGCACAGCTGTGGATTAAGTGACGCCCATGGTGAAATCAATAGCAGCACATATCTAGATCATTTCCTGCAGATAAATAATCTAATTAACAAATAATTAAAAATTATAATATTCCTGGTGAATATGCCAAAACATTTGCTCTCTAGTAACCTACCTATACAATATGCAAAATATTAAATGGCATTATTAGGTGCTGCAATTAATTTCACATCCCCTATTACATGTCGACGACATTCTTACCTTATTATTAGGACAAACTCACTCACATAATACATATGCATACTGTAATAATACATAAACACTCCCCACCAAAATATTAGAGAATGCACTTAAATAGCATGTAGGTCTATCACAGCAATCCTGTATGAGATGCATTTAATTAGATTTGCATAGGTTATTTCCTTTCTGCTAGAACCTAACTTGGAGATGATTCTATTAGAGATTCTCAAAGGGATTCATGTTGCATTTTAGAAAGTGGCAGGCACTGCATGCAGCTGTGCCCTACATACTATTCATGCATAAATCCATTCTGTGGACTGTGGCATGTTTTGAAACAGTCAATCAGTATAAAGGAGTGAACTATGTTCCACAAGATGATCAGATACCCCTTCAGGTGACATGACCCCCAGAATAACAAGAGGATATGTTATACCACAAAAATAGTCTCAATATTATATGGAGGATGAGATATATACAGGATCCACTAATCTGTGGTTTCCTCCACTCCTCATATGTACATTAGTACTACTGGCAGTTCACACTATTTGGCACTTATAGCCGTAATAACGGGGTGGAGGAAGTAATAAATAATGTGAATTGTGATTCTTCTGATCACATATGCATTTTAGGATTTGCTGTTCATTGTTGGTGTTCCTAACACCAACAATGGATATGACTGGATGCACAAAATGAGTAGTAGTTTTTTTAAATGATGCTGTATAAGCCTGCTTCCTTGCATTATTTGTCACTACTAATATATTGTGCTGGTTTACATCACCAAAATCTTCAATATTCCCCTGCTGAAAGTTTCATTAATTGCAGTGCTGCCTTCCAATTTCGTATATACTTCACTACAGCATGTCAGATCACAGCTGTGGAATATATTCTTCCAATTGGGCTTGTTCTTGTTGCTGGTTGTTTCATGTTAACCACTGATTGAAGACCCTGGGCACTGCCATATTGATCCATGACTGAACTTCACTACAGCATGTAACAATGCTCCCAATACAAGCATCTAAGATTATGTTACCACTTTGTCTAGACTTCTCACAAAGTCAATAATGTTGCCTGCCTTTTCCACTGTACACCTTTAATGATTCCAGAGATACTGCAGTCCTTGTAGGTATGCAGTATGTGACTTAATATGTAACGGGCTGTTGTACAGATTCTCTAAAAAACTAGTAGGATATCATGCAGTCCAGTTGTTTGATGAAATTCCATGAAAACCGCCTAAAATATTTGCCAACAAAAAAACTTTGCACAGAATACTAAGTGCAAAAAGGCCAGATCAAGTTTGATTATCTCTTTTCAAATTAAAGATTTTTGTCAGAAGTTAAACACATTGGCTATTTATTTTATACTGGAATGACATTTTAATTATTGGAGATCGATCAGTTACTAATAAACTATTACACATTAGGTTAAAATTATATATATATAAAAAAATATGGTAAAAAAGTTAAATTTTCTTCCATCTCACTATTTAAATTTAAAGATAATATTAAAAACTATATTTAAAGATAATAATAAAATAAAACAAACATTCACAGAAAATCCAACCATAACAGCCAGTTTCTACATTTTCATTCATGCCATTCCTTTCAAATAATGAGTCTTATAGACCCAAATTTATAACTGCTATTAAATACAATTTGAAACAAGAGCTTCATATTCAATGACTCACTTCATAAAAAGCTCTCACTGTTTTTAATAGTGAATTTGTAAGATGCAGTAACTAGCAGCTACTGGGCTACAACTTTAATTAAAAGAACAAAAACTTAATTATGAACTACAGTATGTCACCACAAAGCTAATAATAATAATAAAGTTAAAAGTTCAAACCGTACCAGTAGTGAATACCTACTAGATATTGGTAACAATAATCAAAATAAACTCGCTATTTATCACAGATTTTTATTAACACTTCATCAAAAAAAAAGGGGGGGGGGATTTTTTTTTAAAAAAGGCTAGATAGACAACTTCCAATTCTTAACACCTGATTCCAGTACATATAAAAAAATCTAAACAAATACAACTTGGGGGAGGGGGGAGTCTATAGAATAAAGATGCTCTTTTAATTTACCTGTCATTTAATTACAAATGGCAGGTAGTTAAATGAATTAAAAATTCATAACTACATGCCTGTGTTCATAACTAATATTAATAACTAATATGCTGAGACATAAGCACATCAACTATTGCATAATCTTACTGACTATTCTGCCATACCACTCCAAGTTCCCATACGCTTCCTTCTTTACTACTAACTTCATTTTCTCTTTAAATTGTTCTTTCTTAGGACTTTGTCCCAAGAAAGAGCAGCAAGAGACAGTAGATCCTGGCTGCCTCCACATGGCAGGGATATGGGGGGGGGGGGGGTTGGTGACCAGGTGTTGCTGCTTCCCACCTGGTAACAGCCAGGCACTAGCTAACAACATAACAATTACACACCCAACACACTACATACAAATGGCTGGGTTTGGTGTAGGCTTCAACACAAGAAGTACAATAGCAGCTAATGGGGGGAACCCTGGGGTCTGCCACAACAACACATGAATATTCCTGACTACTCTGCAAGCAGTGATTAAGTGATATGTATGCAGGGACACTGTGAGGTCATATTAGACTATGGAGCTAGATAAATGTTTTTGTGTAGTGCATATCATATTTTGTGTATCAAGACTTTCATCAATTCATAAATGAATCGATGAGCCAATTTCACAAATTTTACTTAATCTACACGAACGGTTCTTTAACAGCCAAAAGTAATGGAAGAAACCTATCTGAAAAAAAAAGAAATAAACTTTCTAAAAAAAAATTGTAATTAATAGCAGCAACTGATACAAGAAAACAAGTGCCATACAAAAAAAAAAAAAAAAAACATCACTAATACATCCCTCCAGTTTATGAAGTTTTTCTCTTGAATTTATTCACACTACCACCCGCCTCTGCACTAGATGATAGGACGTGATAAGCTCAATCCAAAGCCTTAACACCTCAATCAGATCCTCTTGAGGGTGCCTAGTATCCAGACACTGCAATTTGCAAACCAGTCTTTCTTGGTAAGAGCACCCTTTTGTTCAATACTATTGCTCTTCTCTGCACCTATTCCCAACAGAGCCACATCCTTCCTAAAGTGAAGTCTTCATAGCTGTATATAGTACACAACATGTGGAAAAACCACTGCCTTATATTAAGAGGAACAATCACACGCAACTGTATCCCTGCTAGCAAAATTCCTCTATATCACTGACAAAACCCATGAACTATCCTAGCAGGCTGTCTGCACTGTCAGAGAACTTCATGTCTGCACAATTATCCTCAGGTAATTTTTATTCTCCACCACCTAAGTGTGGAACACATAGTTGGTATGTTATTCTAGGATTGCTGCTACCCATATGCAGTACTTTGCATTTGTCAATGTTAAACTTCAGTTGCCACTTCTCAGCACATCTGCTCAACTTTTCTAGATCCTGTTACAGTAGTATAATTATCATTACTGTCATTAACAACCCTGCCAACCTTCATATCATCTGCAAACTTAGACACTAACCCTGATATACCTTCATCAATATCACTGATAAATACAGAAAACAACAATGGACCAAACACTGAACCCTGGTGAATTCCAATAACAGTTTTTTTATTGTATTATGCAGTCCTAGCCAGCTTTCTTGGAAACCTCACAACCTATTTACAATGCTGTACCACTGAACAATGTCAATGTACAATTATCTTAGATTTCCTGATAGAGGGTAAATTCGCTCTCAATGTAATGTCCATATCACAATGCAATGCAATGAAGGTATCTGACACTATAAAGTCCAATCACGAGGTTGTGATAATTCCAAGGATACAACTGACACTTGTAGGTCCACCAAGAAGATTCAAAATGAGTAGAAGTTGAATCCACAAAATAGAAGTCTAAATCAGGAATTGAGATCAAAATGAAGTCACCTTTTCCTCAAACCTGAACAGTCTCAACATTACAGCAGTTAACTGTAGAGGAGAATACCTCAATTACTCTCCACATACAATCTCTGGAAACACAATACCATCATAGGTCATCCATCGAGGAAGCAACCACAATACAATTCAACAGGCTCTTCGTGGTGGTGTAACCCTCAACCGGAGCTCCAATTTTTCCGATACAAGCCTGTCCAAAAAGTATCAGCAGTCTCCTCAACAACTACTCTGAATCACCTGTTAGTGGAAGAGGCATCTGGAGGTAGTATCATGAAGTTCTTTAGAAGCCATATTGTTCACAGCAAAATTTCTGCAAAGTTGAGCCCAATCAGATATGTGATGCATACCCCAAAATTGGCAGGAAAATGAAGTCAAAATAAAGCCAATGCTTTACTCCTGATGCCCCATTCGTTATTAAGAATTCGAACAATCATGCCCACAAATGATAGAATTTTTTCTGCATTGTATGCAATGTGGGTTAGGAGTTGCATCTACCTGTCAATTATCACTCCCTACCATGACCTTTGGTTTCCTTGTAACTGATAAATAGCCCAGGTAATATGGTTTTAATCTTTTTTGTTTTTGAAACTTGAAGTCCGTGAAAATCACATCAGTCCAGTTGCTCTGATGAAACAAAATTAGAAATCTCTTCCAGTTGTGGTCGAGAGCCACCCTTTACTAACATAACCAGGTTGTCAGAGTATTATACCATATTTACATTAAGGTAGTTTTGTTTTGTCAGTCACTTAAGACTAGATTCCACACCACAGACCCAAATACAGATACGTGTGGATATCCCCTATGAACAATTCTAGTAACCGATCCAAAAGCAGACTTTCCTATTGTTGAAGTAATCCTTGATTACCGAATAAATCTGAGGGGAACATTTAGTCTTGCATAACACCATTAAGGCACTTTGCCATTTTATTGGCAAAATCCAGCAAAATCAATAAAGATATCTAGACAGTATTTAGTCTGCAATTGCTGCACTATAGTCACTAGCTCCCTGAGAGCATCATCTGTTCCTTTGCATTGAGTGAAACTGTAATGTGCATCTGACAGAATGCTGTTGTTGTTGTTATTTGAAAACTATTGGTGCAAGAGCAGCTTAGGCTATAATGTGTCTAGCCTAGGTAGGAGAGTTTCGTATAGCAGCATTTTTTCACTTTCCTTGTGGTTTATGGCAGAACCAAGACTCTGCTATATATATATATATATATATATATATATTTGTGTAGCTTCTCTATAAAAGGTGTACTATTAATTTTATATGTTTTGAAAGTATCCAGTTAACTTAAGGAAGGAGAAAACTTCAGTAATATTTGGCCGGTCATCTAAAATTGTTTTAAGCATTAGGTTGTTTTGTTTATTCATTATTGATTGAAAGGCTCTTTGACGTTCTCTATGAAATTTTGGACAGTTCACCATGAAGTGATGTATAGTCAGCGGAACCTGACAGTTTTGGCATTGAGGGGGGGGTCTTCACTTCTGAGTAGGTAAGATTGAGTCATATGTGTATGCCCGATTAGCAATCGAGCGAGGATCACTTCTTCCTGTCTATTCGATCGGAAGCTAGTAGGCCACGGTCTAAGTGTTTCTTTTATTAGATGAAGTTTGTTGTTAATCTGATCTAGCCAGTGTTGTTCCCATTGTTTTATACTGCTTTGGTGGATCAAGGACTTGTAATCTGTATATGGCATTGTGTGAAAGGCATAATCAGATGTGGAAGCTTCTTTTGCTGCTTTGTCTGCTCTTTCATTTTAAGTTATTACTGTGTGGCCTGGGATCAAGCAGAATCTGATATTGTGATTTCTTTGTAATAGCTTTGATACTGAAAATTGGATATGTTGTAGAATTGGGTGTCCTTTGGTATTTGTGTTCTGCAAGGTAGTAACAGAGCTAAGCGAGTCCGTGAAAATAATGCTGTTTGCTATGCTATCTCTTTATGTTTGATTTGGTTTATAGCCATTGAAATGGCTTGTAATTCGGCAGTAAAAATACTGCATTCTTTTGGGAGTTGTTGGATGAAGGTACGATCCTCAAAATGAATTGCAGCTCCTACACAAGTCTCTGATTTAGATCCATCTGTATATATGAAAGTGTGATGTGGATATTGTTCTTTGTATGCTGCATATAACTGCTGGTAATTTTTTCTGGATAGAGTGTTTTTCCCCCAGGTTTGAAAATACATATCATATATGGGTTGAACTATGCACCATGGAATGGTCTGTGCAATTGCAGTGGCTACATTGTCATAATCAAGCTCTCGGCTTAGTAGTAAATCTTTCAGACAGATGTTGGCAGGTCGATTCATCCATGGATGGGCGTGGTATATGTTTTCCCAGTTACATGAAAACAGAAAATCTCTATTTGGATGATCACTGATAGATTTTATCTTGATGGCATAGTGCAATAACAAGTTCTGTCGTCTAAGCTCTAATGAAGGTTCATGGGCTTCTGCATAAAGGCTTTGTTTTCCTGGTCTTCAACGTTTGCTGATTTTGCTGTTTCGGAAAATGATGGGATAGCATCAGTTGGGATACTAATTGGTGTATTGCTGGTCTCGTTCACTGTAAGTTTCTTTTTGGATGGTAGCACAGTTTTGGCCCAGGTGGAAAACGAACTGCTTGGTTCTATGGATAGATCTGTTTGTGTTGCAACTGAGTGGCTACTTCTGGTTACTGATGCGTATGATCTGCTAGGCATGGTTAACAGCACTTGCTTTCTTGCTTCAGAATATGTGACCTTATGCTCCACTTTATATTTCTGGATTTTTTTCCCTGTTTTCCAGAGGTCACATGCTTTAGAAAATGCAGGATGGCTTCCTTTACAGTTTGGGCAAGTAGGAGAGGAAGCTGGACACTCTCCTTGGGAATGGTCCTTAGAGCCACAAATAATAGCATCGCCTCTGCATACAGTCTGTGCATGGCTGTACTTCTGGCACTTAAAACAGCGAATGGGATTCGGGATGTAAGGTCGAATCTTGCAGTATAAATAACCTGCTTTGACAGAAGATGGAAGATTTGGAGTACTGAACATCAAAATAATGGACCTAGTTGGCAGTAGGTTGCCATCTTTTTCGGTCATTATTCACCGTGCATGTATCACCTTTTGCTTGCTAAGCTCTTGTACTATTTCTTCTTCAGAAACAGTTAATAGGTCCCATTCACTGATAACACCTTTGTTCAGGGTGTTATGGGGCGTAACTGACATTGGAATATTGTTGAATGTTGTTAAATTTAACAATTTTTCTGAATGAGATGTTTTTGAAGTTTCAATTAAAAGGTCTCCTGATTGGAGACGCTTCACCATTTTAGGGGATCCAACAACCGATTCTAAACATTTCTGTCAGAAAAGGCGATAGCTTGCCGACAGGTTGTGTGGACAACGAGTGCATTATAAGAAATGCTGGCATATCTGAAATCTGTTTTTATGTCCGGAGTCTCTTCGGATGATTGAACTCATGTTCTGAGACAGAGTTAACAACTCTGCTGCCTGTGGGCTCCAGAGATGGATATTCATTACAATCCATCGTTGCTCCTTTTAGCCCTGGAAGAGGGAATTCCTTCTCCCAGATTACCGGCCCCGCCACGTGGAGGCAGGAACGGTGCCGACCAGTGACCAAGCGATCAGCAGAAGAGGAGAGCGGTACGTTGCTAGCGATAGCAGTGATGTTGCAAGCGGGGTTAGCAGTAGCGGTGCCGGCGTTGGCATATGTACGTTACCTGGGTGTTTGACGCACATGGCTTCCACATATTGCGCCGTATCTCACCCAAAACTGCTACCGCTTTACCTAACTGACATTTTTTCTATCATATCTAGTACTTATTGATACAGACTGATGTAATGCATAATCTTACTCTTAGATGGCATTAATCGGTACCGATCTCAATAAACGATATATAACAACAAAATTCATAAACAATACTTCGCCTAATACTAATATATATATATATATATATATATAATGTGATGTAAAAGTTAAGCAAAAGTAATAAAAATAATAAAAATAAATAAATATGAATATGGGGTCTATCTTTGAAGGAAAATATCTCAGCCAGCAAACAAGTATAAGAGCACTAAGTTTCAACCAACCAATCAACTACACCGAGTTTCAACAAAATTGAAGATGGTCGAGCAGGGACCATCTTCAAAACTAGGCCAATTGACATGGAATTACCCAACGGATAATCTTTATAGCTTATACAGGTGTAAAAATGTCTATTCATCATCAGCCATTTTCAATCCACTGCAGGATGAAGGCCTCTCCAGCAACTTTCCAGTTCCTTCTGTTTTGAGCACTGGCCATCCATTTACTACCCACAAACACATAAATTTCATCTCCGCCTTTGTCTTCCAGGTTTTCTTCTAGCTCCTCTTGGGTACCATTCTGTTATTTTCTTAGTCCATCTGTCATGTCTTCGAGCTGTGTCCTGCCCAAGACCATTTTAGTTCTTTAGTTTTGATAAGCATGTCCTTTACTTGAGTTTGCTATCTAATCCATGTGTTTCTCTTCTTATCTAACAGTCTGATTCCCAATATAATTTGTTCCATTCTTCGCTGTGTAGTTCTCAGCTCCTCTTCCATTCTTTTGGTGAGTGCCCAAGTTTCACTTCCATAAGTCATGGTGGGGAGTATACATTGGTTCATTATTTTACGTTTCAGACAAACTGGGATATTGCTCTTCAGTATGTGATTATATTTCCTGAATGCTATCCATCCAAAATTTATTCTTCTCTTGACTTCCAGCCATTTATCATTATTACAGCTAATAACTTGTGCTAGATAAGGATATGACTCCACCTTTTCAATTACTGCTCCTTCAATCATTATTTCTCTTTCTGTGGCATACTTGTGCATCATTACTTTTGTTTTAGCCGTATTCATCTTTAGTCCAAAATCCTTACTAACTGTGCATAACTGATTAAGATTTTCCTCTAATTCTTAAGAAACGAAGAAACGTGGCTTATGACCACAATGTCATCTGCAAATCGTAAATGGTTTAGGTACTCCCCGTTCACATTGACTCCTTTCTGCGACCAGTCTAATCTTCTGAAAGCTTCCTGAAGGGCAGCAGTAAACTGCTTCGGAGATATTGTCTCCTTGTCGAACTCCTTTCTCCATTTTAAATTTCCTACTGTCTTTGGCTAGTCTAATAAAGGAGGTAGCATTCTCATAAATTTTCTTCAAAATCATAATATGCGAGGTATCTATGCCTTGTCTTTACAGTACCCGAAACATTTCCTTATGCTGTATGGAATCAAAATGCCTTTTGATAATCCACAAATGCCAGGCATAATGATGTTTTATATTCATTTGCTTTCTCCATTAGCTGTGATATTAAGTGATGGTGATCCATAGTTGAGAATCCTGTCCTAAAGCCAGCTTGCTCTTTCGGTTGATTCTCATCAAGTATTCTTTCTAATCTGTTAGTAATGACCCTTGTGAACAACTTGTAGATGTGGGATAACTAGCTAATTGGTCTATAATTTCCAATTTCTGATTTATCTCCTTTCTTATGCAGCAAAACTATGATTGCATTATTCTACTGATTAGGCGTCATACCTTTTCTAATGCACTTTGTGAAGAGCGTTGCCAGTTTTTGTGGTATGTCTCTTCCTCCCAATTTTAACAACTCTACAGTAACTTCATCTTCCCCTGGGGCTTTCTGATTCTTCATTTTCTTCAATGCATGTTCTACCTCATCAGGAAGAATATCGGGTATGTTGTATGGGTTGCTACTTTGCAATCCATCTCCCCACTGCTGGTATCATTCCCTCGCTCCTTGTATAATTCTCTATAGTAGTCTTCTGCTATTTGAATTATGCCTTCTCTGCTGTTTATAAGTACACCATCGCTATTCTTCAGTTTCAGTATAATTTGTCTTTCTGTATTACTGTTCATGGCTGCTGATTTAAATCCTTTGTTTTCCCTTAATGCTTGTTCTACTTTTCTTGTGTTAAATCTTCTTATGTCCTCTGTGAGTCTCTTTCTAATGGCTTTGCATAACTCAGTATACTCAATTTTCTCCCTGTCAGTGTTTTCCTTGCTCTTCATTTGTCGTCTTCGATTCATCATGACAAGTGTTTCTTGATTAATTTTTTCTTCTTTGGATTTCTTTTTCCCTATAGGTTTCTTGGGCTTTATCGCTTCCAGAAAGTTGTAATATTCCTCATCAATATCTAGGTCCTGAGCAGTCTGCAGAAGCTCAAACTTGTTCTTAAGTTCCAGTACATACTGCTTTTTTTCCTCTTCTGTTATCTCAAAGACCTTTGTATTATTTACTCGAGTCAGTTTTTTCCTTTCCTACTTCTATATCAAGTGCACATCTTACCATTCTGTGATCACTTCAAATATTTACCTTATTCAGGACGGTAACATCATTCACAATATATCTTCTGTTAGTAAGGATGAAGTCGATTTCATTAGTTGTTAATCCATTTGGACTCTTCCATGTCCACTTTCTGTTCACCCTTTTCTTGAAAAAAGTGTTCATTACTGACAGTCCTTGAGATCCTGCAAATTCCACAAGTCTTTCACCTCTTTTATTTCTTTCACCAATTCCAAAATTTCCTATAGTTCCTCTTTCTTCACTGTTTTGCCTTTTTCCAACCTTAGCATTGAAGTCCCCCATAATAATAGTGTAGTGGGTTTTCTGCTCAACGTACCAACTGTGTGATACTATACACAGGGAAGTGGAAAAGACCTGGAGGTAATTGTGCAGTCAAATATGAAGTTCACTGAGCAGTGCAGATGGGCTGCCAGGGCAGGTCATGAAGTCGATTATCTCATTATACAAGGCAATGGTCAGGCCACACCTAGAGTACTGTGCACAAGTCTGGAAGCCTCATTTTAGAGGATGTAGAGTTGCTAGAACAACTACAAAGAAAGGCAACAAGATTGGTGAGGGGAACAAAGGAGTGCTTTTACCAAGAAAGGCTTAAGTTCTGCAAATTGCAGTGCCTGGAGAGCAGGCACCTGCGAGGTGTATAAGCCTTGAATGAGATGAGCAAGCTGAATGCTGATGGGATTCTTCCTCTTGCTCAGATTAAGAACCTGAAGGGGCATAGATTCAAATTGAGGAAAGACAGTTATAGAATAGATGTGCGGAAATTTGCCTTTAGTGGGTAGTTGATTGGTGGAACAGCCGTCCATCTTTTGCTGTGAAAGTTTATAGCCTAAATAAATTTAAGGCTGAGCTGGACAGGCATTTGGAAAAAATGGAGGGGTGAAATGGTAGCGTTTTTTTTTTTTTTTGGCTGATGCTGCATAAGCATGTTTTCTTGCATCGTATGCCTCTAATAATGCTAAAGTGTTGTGAACACATGCAGGCACATGGTTGCCATGCTTAGGCCAACAGCAGAGCCACTCAGTAATCTTTTAAGTATATCACTAAATTCAGTAGGTGCATAATGGGGAAAAAAATAATAATAAATAAATAATAATAGCAACACATCTCTGAATTTGTAAAATAACACAAACTTTAAAGTGCAGACACACTTATGAAATCAACAGCTGGTAGAACTTCAAAATCAAAACATGTAATTTATATTTTATGATTTTACATAATACAAAAGAATTACTTTCAAATACAGATATCAAAATTAAGTATATTAAATTAAGTACAAAAACCGGAAAATGTATTAAGAACATTTTCTGATTTTATCACTAAAGATAACAAAAAAAAAAAAAAAAAATTCAAATTCCCGTTTTAAAATCCTTGATGTGTAGCAGTGATGCTCCTCCATCTCATCCACTAGTTCATCAAAATCAAAACTGTACAAGAACATGGCTGCAAAACAATTGGCTAAATGATTACCAGTCAAGTGTATTTACTTTTAATTTTTTTCCATGAAGAATTCAAAAACATGCTGATCCATAAGGCCAATAAGGTTTCATTTACATAGCAGTTTCTTTCAGATTTTAGATAAAAATTCTGATCATGCAATTAAAAAATTTTGTTCTCTCAGCCTCAAAATTCAACTTCGATTCACCATATTTTCCAGACCACAGGATGCACTGGACCATAAGACATGTTTTTAAGAGGCAAATATTAGGAAAAAATATTTTGCTGCATATAACATAAACACAAATGCTTATTGAACAAAATGTCAATGCAAAACAGAGCTTTCACTTGTTGTCGCTACTGCTACACTCATCATGCAAACTGTGCATGTATATAGTGCAATACCTTTGGTACCAAATCACTGATGATTTCAGATTTCTTGAAAGACTTGGTTTTTAGAAGGAAAAACCAAATTTTTTTATATATAAAAAAATGCAAATTCCCAGCACTTTTATGAACGACAAATCTATGTCAAAGATGCACACAAACTAGAAGCAGCACAAATGAGATTTTTAAGAACATTATTAGGCTTTACAAGACTAGACCACCAAAGAAATTTAGATATCAGAGAGAAATTAAAAATAGATAACATAGTAAATGACATAAAACAGTATCAGGTAAAATGGATGAGCCACATAGAAAGAATGAACCCAGAACGGATCCCAAAATTAGTCTTTAACTACAAACCTACAGGCAAGAGAGATGTTGGTTGACCAAGACAACGATGGCGAGATCAAGACCAATTCCAAGAGCTATAGCGGAACAGGTCTTAAAAGACCTAAGCTGGACCAAGTTCATGATGATGATGAAATCTATGTCAGCGATTTATTTTTTAGATTTTATTAAAATTATAAAAATATGACTTACTTCTGTTTATTTTTTTTAAACTTTACTTTTGTTTCTGTTTGAAAATTTTCACTTTTGTTTTAAAAAAAATAATACTTTATTTTTTTTTAAAACAAAAAATTACTTAAAATGCTGGTTTTAGAAAATTTACAACCTGAAAAGTATCACTGCTTTTTAATATTAAAGTGAATAAATAAATATAATGATAAACCTGAAATTGAAATATTCGAAAATTTTATTAATATTTACGTACAATAACATTTACTGTACAATAACATTTACTGGACAAAACTTAACATTTAATTTTTGTTTGAGCTTGGATATTTTTAAATAATTGTTCAAAATTTGGTTGCAAATTTGTGACACCAATGAAGATTATGTCCTGATGGTATTTCTCCACTTGTTCTCAAAACCTGTGCTCCTCAGCTTACTCCTGTTCTATGCCACCTTTATTCACTTTCTTATTCCAACGGTTCTGCTTGGAAATTTGCTCATATACAGCCAGCCTAAAAAGGGTACAAATCCCTCCCATCCAATTGCTTTGACTCTTTCAATGGAGAAATCACTTAACCAACTCTTAAACTATCTAGAAACCTTCCATCTGATCAATGATCGTCAGTATGGATTCCATCAGTGTCGATCCACAGATGATATTCTGACCAATTTATGGACAAATTCAATGAAAAATTTCAGTGAAACACAAACAGTTTCGATTAACACCTCAAAGGCTTTTGATCATGTTTGGCATAAAGATCTAAACAAGTTTCCATCTTATGGTTTGCCAAATGTTCTTTGTAATTAGTTATGCAGTTTTCTCTCTGACCGCTCATGGAGGGTGATGGTAGATGGCTCTCTGTCTTCTAACTTCACTACTAATGCTGATGTCCCCCAAGGTTCAGTTCTTTCCCTCCATTCTTTTCTTCTTGTACATTAATGACCTTCTTTCATTCATCGGAAATCCTATCCATTGTTTTCCTATCCACTGCATTCCACTTTCCAGTTTGAGAAACCTTGCCCAGCTCAATCAGCTTCAACTTCTCGAATATCCGCAATCAATTCCTTAAATGCCGATCTCCAGGTAATTCTCCAGTGGGGCAAAGACATCTTAGTTGATTTCAATCCTTCTAAAACTCAGTCTTGTCTTGTCTTATATCTCGCAAAAAGGATTTTCTGCTCCTATGCTTATCTTTGGTGACACTCCAATTTCTAGGCAAGATGATATATCTCTTTTGGGGATTACCCTGACTTCTAATCTCTCATGGCACAAGCACATTGAAATTATAGCTTCCTTTGCATCTAAAAAACTTGGTTTTCTCTTTCACTCTTGGCATTACTTTTCTTCCAAACAACTGTTCACTCTGTACAAATCGCAAATCCGCCCTACCATGGAATATTGTTCCCACATCTGGGGAACAATAATCCTTCAAAGCCTCTCTCAGGTTCAGATTCCATTCAGAAGAGAGTAGTTAGGTTAATTAATGACTCATCTCTAACAGAGTATCTCCACTCGCTCTCTCATAGACGTAATGTTTCTACTGCATGCCTTTTCTACAGCTACTTCCACGGGCACTGTTCTTCTAAATTGGCTTCTCTAATTCTCGCTCTCTCTTTCAAAACAGTCCGAACACGTGCTGTCTCCAGCCAATATCCATTTACTGTCCAACTTCATACTCACAGAAACAACTTTTCTTCTTCCTTGTTTATTCATTCACTTTCCGTTTTCTGGAACCTTCCTTTGTACGTATTTCTTGAAAATTACAGTCTACACAAGTTCAAGTCTAATGTCAACAAATATCTTCTTTCGCCTTCTCAACCTCCAACCCATGCATGTACTCATCATCATCATCAGCCACCATTATCAATCCACTACAGCAGGGGTGGCCAACGAGTCGATCGCAGCTTTAATTTCTGTCGATCACGACGAATTTTAAATATAAGTCATCTCTCGATTTGCACATCAGGTATACTACCAAATTTTATATTGCGCAGCAGGTTTCACTACCTGTGCGTTATTTTATTTATTTTTTTTTTACGAAGCTTCAAAAATAGGAATGAAGAGCAGATTTTGAAAATTTATTTATTTATTTATTTTTTTTTTTTTGCACGACTGAAGATTTCATTGAAGGAGAAACACATTTGACCATAATAATGTAAAATACCACAGAATTCCAGCTGTCGGTATTATTGCAAATGCAATAAGATTGCGTTTACTACCCGTTTATAATTAGACTGCACTAACAGAAAAGCCCAATAAACCGGAAAGTGCAAATTGTTTTTATTGTTTTATGGTCATGACTTCCAGAAATAGCTTTAGAGAAATATCACAAAGACATTCAAAACTGATTCTTATAAGGATATAAACCAAACAGAGCAATAAACGATGGTGTGTTTGTCCGGTTATTTTGGAAACAATTTTCTCATTTGGGAATCCTATCCTACATTAGCTGTTGAGACAGAATATTTTTCCGGTTCGTGCAAATTAAAGTGTTTTAATCGGTAAGCACTGCTTTTGCTGATTTAATAACTGGACATTACTTATATGTTAATTTAATACCTTTTGATTTAAAATGAATACTACAAAAAAGAGTAAAACGTATCATTTTCATCAAGAGTGGGAACTAGAATACTTTTTTAATGGTGAAAGAAAAATGTTGCTGTTTGATTTGCAATGCTTCTGTGGCTATACCCAAAAAAAAAAAAAAAAAGGAAATTTAGAAAGGCACCTCAACGCACTCCATGGTAAATACCAGTGCCTCCATAGCCAGGTGAGTAGGAGTGGCAATGCGTGGCACACATTTCTTGATTAGACTGGGGTTTGAGCCCGTGACCACCAAATACGGAGGATGCGGAAAGGTCAGGGAATGACCACTGCATATCCTCGGAGCAATATGGCCTTAGTTGCTAATGCTCCTAAAAACCAAAAAACAACATGGTAAATAGCAATCTAAATTAGAAGAACTTAAATTCAGATTATCCGCACAACAAAATTTCTTCATGACACCTAATTTACAATCTAAAGCAGTAATTGTAGTATCATTTAAAGTGAGTCATCTTGCAAAAAAATGCAAATCATTTTCTGATGGTCAATTCATCAAAGACGCATTTTTAGAAATAACAGATTCTCTTTTTGAAAATTTTAAGAACAAAAATGAAATTAAAAGTGCCCTTCAAGATCTGCAATTACCTTGAAATACTGTGATGGGACACATCGAAAAAATGAGTAAAAATGTCAGCGAACAATTGAGTGTTGATATTGTTAATTGTTTGTCCTTTTCTTTACAACTAGATGAATCTACAGATGTCAGTGATACAGCTCAGTTGTTCATTTTTACTCGTATTGTTTTCGATGATTCTGCCATCAGAGAAGAACTGCTGGGAATGGTTTCGTTAAAAGAAAGAACTAGAGGTCTTGACATCTTTAACTCATTCAAACATTTTATTGAAAAAATTAAATTACCACTATTTAAGCTCGTATCAGTAACAACAGATGGAGCTAAAGCAATGACGGGACATCTTAGCGGATTCATCGCATTGTGCCAAAAGGATGATGAATTCCCAGATTTTTTGAGTTACCACTGTATCATCCACCAACACGTGTTAGCCAGCCAAATATTAAATACTAAAAGTGTTATGGACATCGCTTTCGAAATCGTGAATTCCATCAGAGGACAATCTCTTTAAAGGAGACTTTTCAAAATGCAACTCGATGAAAAAGAACCAGATCTGAGGTGGCTGAGTTGGAGTAAGTTTCTACAGAGATATCGAAATTTTCTGAATGAAATTAAAAAAATTTGTTGGTCAAGGGGAAGATAATTATCAGCAGCTACAAGATACGGAGTGGTTGTGTGATCTGGTTTTTTTTTGGCAGATTTTACCAGTAAATTAAGTGATCTGAATTTGGAATTACAAGGAAAAAATAAAAATGTGGGTAACATGATTAGTAGTATTTCTGCATATAAATATCAATTTTTGGCAATGGCTAAGGATCTCAAAGAAAAAAAATTCGACTATTTTGCAAATATGCAAGATCATTCGCAAAAATATCCTGTTTTTGAATTTAATAGTGAGAAATATGTTTCTGCAATTGAGAAAGTGTGGATGATTTTGAAATCAGATTCAGTGATTTTAAAACAATTGAAGACATTGTTCAATATATTTCTTATTCATTTAATTTCGACTTAGATACGAAACAAATTGCAGAAAAAATCGCTGCAATTTTTCACATGGAGAAAATATTACTTAAAAATGAAATTATTATATTGCGAAACGATATTTTCCTAAAAGCCAGCTCATCAGAAAAAGACTTCTGGAAATATGTTTGCTAAAAAAACTACCCAAATGTAAAAAAATGCAGTGAACTTTTAAATTCCTGTTTGGGTTCCACATATCTATGTGAATCGGCCTTTTTGTATTTGAAACAAACAAACACGAAGAATCGCTGTGCTCCTACGGACTTGCATACAGAAGATTCTTTAAGGTTGGCCTTATCACAGTATATTCCTGATTTTGAAAGCTTGGCAGATGACATGAAGACACAAACCTAGTATAAATTAAAATTTTAAATACATATATGAATTTAAAATAAGAATTCTAAATTGTATTGAATTTTAAAATTTATAAACAACATTTTTCAATGTGTTGATTAACCTTTTTAACCTTGTGCAATGAAATTTTTGAGAAGGTAGATTGCGGCACATTTTGAAGGAAAAAACTAGATCGCATCACAAATTGAGTTGGCCACCCCTGCACTACAGGATGAAGGCCTCTCCAGCAACTTTCCAGTTCCTTCTGTTTTGTGCAATGCCCATCCATTTACTACCCACAAACTCATGAATTTCATCTGTCCATCTCCGTTGTTGTCTTCCAGGTTTTCTTCTAGCTCCTCTTGGGTACCTTTCTGTTATTCTCTTACTCCATCTGTCATCATGTCTTCTAGCTATGTGTCCTGCCCAAGACCATTTTAGTTCTTTAGTTTTGATAAGAATGTCCTTTACTGGAGTTTGCTACCTAATCCATGTGTTTACTATCCATGTACTATAGGTTCTAATACCTCTCGTGTTTGGGATTTTCATAAAAAAAAATAAAAAATAAAAAATGTGCATCTGTTATTTTGTTTCTTTTTAAATATTTATTTGATTTTACAAGTGAAAAAAATCTGCTTGCAAACATACATTGATCCAAACAAAGTAGCCATTTTCATGGCATTTTCTTTTATTAGCGGAAAATCTTCAGATAGGAAAGCCTTGTAGAATTCAAACTGTTTATTTTTGCAGTCTATATACTTATTTTTGAATCAAATTTTGGCTTGAAGATCAATAATTTCAAGTTGCAATCTGGGATTGTAATTTCAGCCACAGAAATAAATGGGTTCTCAAACAAAAGCTTATGTTTTTTAATGGGATTTTATATCAGAAAATTGACTTTCAAACTTGTCAAAAAGTAATTGTAATAATGAAAGGCAACGATTCTTTGGAAATGTGTTTTTCCTTTAGCTCAGTACAACATTCAAAGTGAACTAAATTGTCTTACTCAACTGGGATTTAAATAATAACCACTTATTTTGAAATGATTTGATGTCACCAAGAAATCGGACCAATTTTCCTTTCCCCTTGTAGTTTTAAATTAAGAGCATTTAAATGACTAGAAACTTATGTATGAATTGCAAGATCAAACAGCCACTCAATATTTGATAGTTTTATTGGTTTTTCTTTTCCTGTGTTGAAACATTCAGTGATTTTTTTTTTTTTTTTTTTATGAGAACCCCAAACACGAGAGGTATTAGAACCTATAGTACTTAATACCGTGCTTGGGTTGGAGGTTGAAAAGACGAAAGAAGATATTTGTTGACATTGGACTTGAACTTCTGCAGATTGTAATTTTCAGGAAATACGTATGAAGGAAGGTTGTTCCAGAAAACGGCAGTTGAATGAATAAATGAGGAAGATGAAAAGTTGGTTCTGTGGGTTTGAAGCTGGACAGTAAATGGATGTTGACTGGTGGCGGCACGTGTTCGGACTGTTTTGAAAGAGAGAGCAGGAATTATAGAAGCCAATTCAGAAGAACAGTGCCCATGGAAGTATCTGTAGAAGAGGCATGCAGCAGAAACAGTACGTCTATGAGAAAGCGAGTGGAGAGACTCTGTTAGAGATGAATCATTAATTAACCTAACTGCCCTCTTCTGAATGGAATCAAGAAGCCTGAGAGAGGTTTTGGGGGCACCACTCCAGATGTGAAACAATATTCCATGGCAGGGCGGATTTGCGATTTATACAGAGTGAGCAGCTGTTTGGAAGAAAAGTAACGCCGAGAGCGAAAGAGAAAACCAAGTTTTTTAGATGCAGAGGAAGCAATATTTGTAATGTGCTTGTGCCAAGAGAGATTAGAAGTCAGGGTAATCCCCAAAAGAGATATATCATTTTGCCTAGAAATCGGAGTGTCACTAAAGATAAGCATAGGAGCAGAAGAATCCTTTTTGCGAGATATAAGACAAGACTGAGTTTTAGAAGGGTTGAAATCAACTAAGTTGTCTTTGCCCCACTGGACAATTACCTGAAGATCGGCATTTAAGGAATTGGTAGCAGATTTTCGAAAACTTGAAGCTGATTGAGCAGGACAAGGTTTCTCAAAATGGAAAGTTGAATGTAATGTGCTATCATCGGCAAAACTATGGATTGGATTTCCAGTCAATGGAAGAAGGTCATTGATATACAAGAGGAAAAGAGTGGGGGAAAGAACTGAACCTTGGGGGACACCGGCATTAGTGGAGAAGTTAGAAGACAGAGAGCCATCTACCATCACCCTCAGTGAGCGATCAGAGAGAAAACTGGATAACCAATTACTAAAAACAGTTGGCAAACCATAAGATGGAAGCTTGTTTAGAAGACCTTTATGCCAAACACGATCAAAAGCCTTTGAGATGTCAAGAGCAACTACTTGTGTTTCACCGAACCTTTCCATTGAATTAGTCCATAAATGGGTAACATAAGCCAGAATATCACCAGTGGATCGACACTGACGGAATCCACACTGGCGATCGTTGATCAGACGGAAGGTTTCTAGGTAGTTTAAGAGTTGCCGGTTAATTGATTTCTCCATTACTTTAGAAAGAGTAGAAGTAACTGCAATGGGACGATAATTGGATGGGAGGGATTTGTCACCCTTTTTAGGAACTGGCTGGATATGAGCAAATTTCCAAGCAGAAGGAAAAACACCTTTGGAATAAGAAAGTGAAAAAAGGCGGCAAAGAATAGGAGTAAGTTCAGGAGCACAGGTTTTGAGAACAAGTGGAGAAATACCATCAGGACCTGGAGCTTTCTTAGCATCAAGATTCATCAAAATCCTTCTGATATCCTTTTGACGGAAGACCACAGAAGGCATTGAATGGAGCGTGTTAGGAATGGTGGGAGGTGTTTTACCCAGATCATTAATACATGAGCTGGAAGAAAAATGGGATGCTAGCAGGTCAGCTTTATCCTTGGCTGAAGTGACAACAGAACCATCTGGTTTGGACAGAGGTGGGAGCAGAGATGGACAAAAGTTGCGGCCAATAGCTTTGGCAAGAGACCAGAATGCTCGGCTACCATTAGGGCAAGAAGCAAGTTTTCTACTCTTAGCCTGTTCAAACTCTAGTTTGGACTGATTAATAACTGCTTTACAATTGTTGCGAGCTTTGGTGTAGGCAGAAAATGAAACTGAAGAATCAGAAACAAGCCAATTACGATATGCAACATTCTTCTCTTGGACTGCCTTAGCACATTTGTTGGAGAACCAAGGTTTAGATAAAGGACGAGATTTTAAAGTGGAGTGTGGGATAAAGGATTCCATTCCTGCAAGAATAATTTCACTGACACGATCTGAGCAAACGTTGACATCAGAAGTTTTGAAACAGTAATCGGACCAAGGAAAAGAAGAAAAGAAGTCTCGCAGGTTATCCCATTTTGCATTCTTGTAATGCCAAACAATACGAGGTTGGGAATAGCCATGAGATAAAGGTTCTATTGGAGAAGAGACAATCAAGGGTATTGGCTGTATGATTAGGATTGTCCGGTATTCTTGTAGGTAAATGAACAATCTGTGCAAGGTCATTAGTAATTGCAAAAGCCTCAGCATCTCGACCTGCTGGTTCGGTGTAACTAGAAAACGGAAGCCAGCTGGAGTTGTGAACATTAAAATCACCAAGGAAATTACCTCACTGTTAGGAAAGTTGGACTGGAGAAAGTCAAGTTGCAAAGAGAGGAAGTCAAAGAGCTCCAAGTGATTAGTGGAGTTGGGAGAACGGTAGAGACAACAGATGAATTTGACACAATGAGGTAGAGAGATTTTAAGCCAGAGAAGATCAAAGAGAGGAGATTCCAAATTGCCAAGTCTCTGACGGGGAATATCAGAACGGACATATGCACAAGTACCACCTTTGAGGCGAAAGGAATCATACAGCAAATAATTTGGACATCTGAGATGAGCAGTAGTTGAATCAACTGATAACTGAGATTCAGTCAGAAAAAGTACATGGGGTTTGGAAGACTGCAAGTGGAAATGGACATCGTTGAGATTGGAATTGAGACCACGTATATTTGTGAAATGAATTAGGAAGTCCTTGGGAGGTTTAGGTCTTTTCGCAGATAAGCTTGCTCTATTATTTTGACAATTCATGGTGTATTCAATAGTAAGAAAAAGTGGGTGGGACATGCTGTATGAAATAATGAAATTTTTGGATATGGCGTACATGTGGTAAGAATATACCCAGATCCTTGACATAACGTGGCCTCGACAATGCTCCCCGCATACACACTACTCGGACTCCCATCAGTCACTATCTGGCAGAGTAGAGGTAGCAAGATTATACACTAGCTGATCCGGAAGCCTCCTAGAGAGTTACCAATAGGTTTGGTCCGGTGTACTATCTAGCGGCCGGCCTGCGAACACCGTTTTAGAGCTGTTCCCTCGAAATGTAAGGAATATTGGATCTCGCCACGACATTCATCATAACCTCAAAAATTATCAATCATACTGCATGATGCAAGAGATAGGGAAGGGTTGGCCGGAACTTAGCTCTAGAGACTAAACATGGGTTCCACCACTTCAAGCCTCCAATAAGCAAATTGGTGGTATTTCACCGGTTGATGAGAGTCATCTACCACCTAGTACTGCCTGGTAACATAGAGGGGCGGCGTTCCTCCATGTGGTGTGGGCGCCACACCTCGACCCCTGCTTACGTTGGTTCACACCTGGGTGGTCACCCACCATGTACTTGTGCATGGAGGTTATACCCAGGATTACTAACAGTCCCACCATCGTGAAGGTGCAAGCAGAGGATTTGGCTGTCATAGACCGTCCGGACTTCGCCGAAATTGGGTCCACTTGACTTAAGTGTCACCCGAATATCAGTTCCATCAGCGTTTTAGACTCCCAGGTAGCAAGAACAGCTTGTTCTTGCTACCTGGGAGTCCGAACCTCAAGGACCAAAGGACCTCAACGTGATGTTTCAACAGCCACATTTAGGCCATGTGATCTTGTAAAATTTACAGTTGAAATAACAACATTTATAAGTTACATTTGTTTGAGAACGAGGGTAGCCAGTGCGGCCGTAGCTTTTTGCCACTCCTGGAACAGAGAAGTTTTTTCTGATTTATTTTCTGTTTTATTAGCTTAAATTGGCATATTAACTTATTTTCTAGAGTAGCTTTATATTCCTATTTACGATACTTAGTTTAAAGTAACTTAGATAGAGATTTTGTAGGTATTACTTAGTATCGGTAAGGGTATCAAATCCATGTGTTTAACGTTCGTAAATGACAGCCATTGTTACACAATACAAAATATCTCGAACTAGATAGCATAAGCTTAATATAGTATAGTACATAATATTGTCAATTAATCAGTAAAATCTATTAATCTTGAACTTCATTGTCAATTAAATTGTACTTTTAACTATACATATAATGACTTAGTTACGTAACATAAATAATTAATACTTAACTTGATACGGAAGTTATATAAAGGGATTTCGTAGATAACACTCGATACTGAAACATATAGCGTTATAACTGTGTTGGGATACAAGTTTAGGGTTTTAATTTTGTACTGAAATCGAAATTTTATTGAAATTCAATCGAAATCATGACTCAGACCAGAGCAGCAAAGCAAAAGGCCAAAGCTAATGGGAGTGCTGTGGCTCAGGGGAGAATTGAGGGGGGCAGTTGCCCGTATCCGATTGCTCCACAAACAGGCGCCTCTGTAGCCAGGTGGGAAGGAGCAGTAGTGCGTATCACATGCTTCTTGATTAGACCGGGGTTCGAGCCCGTCACCACCAAATACGGAAGATGTGGAAAGATCAGGGAATGACCACTGCATATCCGGGAGCAATATGGCCTTAGTTGCTAATGCTCCTAAAAACCAAAAACAACCACCTCTGAATCACAGAGGTTGTTGTTTTTGGTTTTTAGGAGCTTTTACAAAGCATGTTCCCCCAACAAACGGGGAACATGCTTTGTAAAAAAGATAGGTGGAACAGGACCAGGGTATGTCTGCCAGGAGCAAAGGTTGATGACGTTGTAGAGCAAATATCATCTTTTAAGGGCACAAAAGGTGATATAGTTGTACACGTTGGCACTAATAATATTAAGAGTAGGAGACCGGCAGAATTACTTAACAAGTACAGGTCACTGTTGAACAAAATCCGAGAATTAGGGTTGAATTTGAAAGTGTCTGCAATTCTGCCCAGACACGATAGGAGGGAGTATATGATGAGAGCCTTGTCGATCAATTCGGCCCTGGAAAGATTGTGCAAGGCTCAAGGGGTAGAATTTTTTTCAGCCTGGACTGTACTTATTAACAGGAGAGATTGCTTCTACAGGGATGGGATACACTTAAATAGAAAGGGTGCAAGAATATTTGCTGATGCTATCGAGGCAGTGTTAGGTGGGTCGGAAAACTGCTAGCTTGGGGTGAGACAAAGACCAATAGATTGACAGTAGCCACTGGCAGAGGTGAAAGAGATTCTTGCACTGCTTCTATTAGAATGAGCAGAAGCCTGAAAAACAAGATGCATGGTATTTCAGAGACTGCTGGGAGCCATTGCGGTACAAGTAAACACATGGGTTGTGTTAGGGTAGCTAAGAATAGAAACAGGTGCAGGTATACCTGCGTGTACACCAATGCTAGGAGTTTAGTAAATAAATTTGATGAATTTGAAGTATTGCTCAAAACATCAAAGGCAGATATTGTTGGGATATCACAGACGTGGTGTCACACAGATATAAGGGATGCAGAACTGCAATTTGGGGAGTACAATGTCTACAGAAAGGATAGGAAGGGGGGAGGGGTTATGCTATTAGTTAAGAAACACATAAAAACCAAGGAAGTGAAGCCAGTCGACATCGCTGGACAGTGCAGTGTTGAGTCAGTTTGGCGTGACATAAGCATTGGGAGATCAAAATTGAGCGTAGGAGTGTGCTATAGGCCTAATGACTCTGATGAGTATAATAAGGAACTATACAGGGAAATAGAGTGGGCCAGTAAATCAGAGTCTTATAATGGGAGATTTTAATTTCCCAGATATTGACTGGAATTTGGGGGCTGGTTACTCACACACTAGCAGGGCTTTTGTGGATTTACTGGATGATTGTTTTCTACATCAGCATGTTCGGGAGGCAACTAGAGGGAGTAATACTCTTGATTTGATTATCAGCAGTGATTCTTCATGCATTAAGAATCTGCAGATAAATGAACCACTAGGAGGCAGTGATCACAGTGTGCGGAAGTGGGATTTAATCAAAGAGGTAACTACCATTAGGGGTAAAGGGAAGGGTTATTGCTTCCGTAAGGGCAACTACGATGGACTGAGACAGTATTTAAATTCTATACAGTGGGACCAACTGATGATGTTACCAGCAGCAAATTCAAAATGGGAAGCATTCAAAGAACTTATCTTGGAAGCTACTAGGCTTTACATACCAACTAAGACCTGGGGTGGATGGGATCTATCCAGTTATATTAAAGGAGGCAGCAAAGGAAGTAAGCAAACCCTTAGCCATAATTATGAGAGCTTCCTTGGACTCAGGGGAGGTACCTATGGACTGGAGATGTGCAAATGTGACCCCAATTCACAAACGAGGTTCAAAGGATGACACAAGTAATTATAGACCTGTTAGTTTAACTTCTGTTCCAGGTAAATTAATGGAGGCACTGGTTAAAGAAGCACTGCAGGATCATCTAGACAAGAATTCAGTTATAGCTCAGACGCAGCATGGTTTTGTTAAGGGCAGGTCTTGCCTGACCAATTTGATTGGATACTATGATGTAGTCACAAAAGAACTGGATGCAGGGAATAACTTTGATATTATATATTTGGATCTTAGAAAGGCTTTTGATACTGTTGCACATGGAAGACTGCTGCGCAAATTGGAGCAGTGTGGCATTGGAGGCAAATTGCTGCTATGGATAAGGGGATGGTTGAGTGGCAGAAGACAGAGAGTGGTAATCAATGGACACTGCTCAATGTGGACTAATGTTATTAGTGGAGTTCCTCAAGGTTCAGTGTTGGGTCCGTTGTTGTTTTCGGTGTTTATGAATGATATTGATGATGGGATATCAAGTTTAATGTCCAAGTTTGCAGATGATACAAAGGTTGGCAGGGTCGTTAAGGACAATACTGACGCTATGCTACTGCAACAGGATCTGGAAAGGTTGAACAGATGGGCTGAGAGGTGGCAAATGAGGTTTAACATCGACAAATGTAAAGTGCTGCATATGGGAAACAGTAACCCCAGAGCAACGTATCAACTCTGCGGTACTACACTGACAGTGGTGGAGAATGAAAAGGACCTGGGGGTAATTGTGCAGGCAGATATGAAGTTCTCTGAGCAGTGCAGACGAGCTGCAAGAGTAGCTCATGGTGTCTTGTCAATGATATACAGGAATTTTTCTAGCAGGGATAAGGAGGTGATTATTCCCTTGTATAAGGCAATGGTAAGGCCACATCTTGAGTACTGTATACAGGTCTGGAGGCCTCATTTCAAGAAGGATGTAGAGCTGCTGGAACGGGTACAGAGAAGGGCAACAAGATTAGTAAATGGAACAAAGGGTTGCTCTTACGAAGAAAGGCTCAAGTTTTGCAAATTACAGAGTCTGGAGACTAGGCACCGGCGAGGTGATCTGATAGAGGTGTATAAGGCTTTGAATGGTTTGAGCATGCTCAATGCCAATGGGATTCTTCATCTTTCTCAGAATAATCACCTCAGAGGGCATAAATTCAAATTGAGGAAGGACGGATGTCGGATAGATGTGTGGAAATTTGCCTTTGGCCAGCGGGTGGTTGGTTGGTGGAACCGACTTCCATCACTTGTTGTTGAAATTGATAGCCTAAACAAATTTAAAGCTCAACTGGACAGGTATTTCGAACGAACGGAGGGGTGAAATGGGAGTGGGTTTTTTTTTTTTTTTTGGCTGATGCTGAATAAGCTTGCTTTCTTGCATCATATGCCCCTGCTAATGCTAATGCTAAGAAATATTGTTCAAGGTTTAGGCCAAAATGGATGTCAGATGAACTAATGAGGCATATGGCAGAGAAGAAAAATGCATGGGATACTTACAAATTAACACATGACACAGAAGCCTATGATAGATACAAGTTGATATGCAACCAAGTTACAAAGGAGGTTAGGCAGGCGAAGGCAGATTACGAGAAATCCGAGAAAGCAAAGAAAAACAGCAAAGAGTTCTTTACTTATGTAAACTCTAGAAGGAAGGGGCTGAATCAGATTGGTCCACTTGATATTGATGGGTCAACTGTTGATGATCCTGCTCAGGTAGCTAACAAACTAAATGAATATTTTGCATCGACATTCACATATGAGGAGTTATTCAGCAAGGGGAATGCCAGAGGTGTATTCAACTCTAGCAGTAAGCTAGAGAATCTTGAAATAACTGGGAGTAAAGTGGAGGAGAAACTGTTGAAGATAAACACAAGAAAGGCACCCGGGGTGGATGGGATCTATCCAGTTATATTAAAGGAGGCAGCAAAGGAAGTAAGCAAACCCTTAGCCATAATTATGAGAGCTTCCTTGGACTCAGGGGAGGTACCCATAGACTGGAAATGTGCAAATGTGACCCCAATTCACAAAGGAGGATCAAAGGCTGACACAAGTAATTATAGACCTGTGAGCTTAACTTCTGTTCCAGGAAAATTAATGGAGTCACTGGTTAAAGAAGCACTGCAGGATCATTTAGACAAGACTTCAGTTATAGCTCAGACACAGCACGGTTTTGTTAAGGGGAAGTCTTGCCTGACCAACTTGATTGGATACTATGATGCAGTCACAAAAGAACTGGATGCAGGGAATAACTTTGATATTATATACTTGGATCTTAGAAAGGCTTTTGATACTGTTGCACATGGAAGACTGCTACACAAATTGGAGCAGTGTGACATTGGAGGCAAATTGCTGCTATGGATAAAGGGGTGGTTGAGGGGGAGAAGACAGAGAGTGGTAATTAATGGACACTGGTCATCGTGGACTAATGTTATTAGTGGAGTCCCACAGGCCTCAGTGTTGGGTCCATTATTGTTTTCTGTATTTATAAATGATATTGATGATGGTATATCAAGCTTAATGTCCAAGTTTGCAGATGATACAAAGGTTGGCAGGGTTGTCAAGGACACTACTGACACTATGCTGCTGCAACAGGATCTGGAAAGGTTGAGCAGATGGGCTGAGAGGTGGCAAATGAAGTTTAACATTGACAAATGTAAAGTACTACACATGGGAAACAGCAACCCCAGAGCAACGTATCAACTCTGTGGTACTACAGTGACAGAGGTAGAGAATGAAAGAGACTTGGGGGTGGTTGTGCAGGCAGATATGAAGTTCTCTGAGCAGTGCAGACGGGCTGCAAGAGTAGCTCATGGAGTATTGTCAATGATATACAGGAATTTTTCCAGCAGGGATAAGGAGGTGATTATTCCATTGTATAAGGCAATGGTCAGGCCACACCTAGAGTACTGTATACAGGTCTGGAGGCCTCATTTCAAGAAGGATGTAGAGCTGCTGGAACAAGTACAGAGAAGGGCAACAAGATTAGTGAATGGAACAAAGGGGTGCTCTTACGAAGAAAGGCTTAAGTTTTGCAAATTACAGTGTCTGGAGAGTAGGCACCAGCGAGGTGATCTGATAGAGGTGTATAAAGCCTTGAATGGTTTAAGCATGCTCAATGCTGATGGGATTCTTCCTCTAGCTCAGAAAAATCACCTGAGAAGGCATAAATTCAAATTGAGGAAAGACAGATGTAGGATAGACGTGCGGAAATTTGCCTTTAGCCAGCGGGTGGTTGGTTGGTGGAACAGACTTCAATCCCTTGTGGTGGAGGTTGATAGCCGAAATAAGTTTAAGGCTCAGCTGGACAGGTATTTTGAACGAACAGAGGGGTGAAGTGGAGGTGGGTTTTTTTTTTTTTTTTTTTGGCTGATGCTGCAGGTATTTTGAACGAACAGAGGGGTGAAGTGGAGGTGGGTTTTTTTTTTTTTTTTTTGGCTGATGCTGCATGAGCTTGCTTTCTTGCATCAAATGCCTCTACTAATGCTAATGCTAAGCTCCACAAACATCAAGCAAGTAGTGCATTTTAAAAGGCTGTGATTCAGAGGTTGTTGTTTTTGGTTTTTAGGAGCATTAGCAACTAAGGCCATATTGCTCCTGGATATGCAGTGGTCATTCCCTGATCTTTCCGCATCTTCCGTATTTGGTGGTGACGGGCTCGAACCCCGGTCTAATCAAGAAGCATGTGATACGCACTACTGCTCCTTCCCACCTGGCTACGGAGGCGCCTGTTTGTGGAGCAGTTGGATACGGGACATGATACTGCCATGGGAGATGTCTTTGTGTGTGCGCGATGCAAAGAGTGTAAGGAATGCAAAGAGTGTAAGCTGCATAAGCTTGCTTTCTTGCATCAAATGCCTCTACTAATGCTAATGCTAAAAGGGGTGCTCTTACGAAGAAAGGCTTAAGTTTTGCAAATTACAGTGTCTGGAGACTAGGCACCAGCGAGGTGATCTGATAGAGGTGTATAAAGCCTTGAATGGTTTGAGCATGCTCAATGCTGATGGGATTCTTCCTCTTGCCCAGAATAATCACCTGAGAGGGCATAAATTCAAATTGAGGAAAGACAGATGTAGGATAGACGTGCGGAAATTTGTCTTTAGCCAGCGGGTGGTTGGTTGGTGGAACAGACTTCCATCCCTTGTCGTGGAAGTTGATAGACTAAATAAGTTTAAGGCTCAGCTGGACAGGTATTTCGAACGAACAGAGGGGTGAAGTGGAAGTGGTTATTTTTTATTTATTTATTTATTTTTTGGCTGATGCTGCATAAGCTTGCTTTCTTGCATCAAATGCCTCTACTAATGCTAATGCTAAAAATGTGTTGGAGATCCATTACTTTCACATAAAGAACTTCTTGATGCACAATGCAGTGAATTCTAATTGGAGTTTCAGCTCTGATATCTATTATTTTCTTGGTTATTCTACCCATAAGCCCAATGTTTTTACCAATCATATTTTTTGCACCATCATTTGTGACTCCTACCAGGTTTTTAATATTTAATCCTAACTTTTCGATAGATTGGCAAAGATTTTCACCTGTAGTTATTCCACGCATACTCTGTAGATCAGCTAAATCTTCAACTGGTACAAATTATCATTAATTCCACATATGAAGATGAGGAGTTGGGCTGTGTCGTTTTCATTAGTATTGTCATCCAGTGCCACACTAAAATATTTCATTTGTTTTAGGTTTTCCAAAAGTTGTTCGGACAAATTCTTTCCAACATCTTCCACTCTTCACATAATTGTTTGTCAAGACAAACTAATGTCTTGTATCACTGTTGGTTTCTCCGGACAAATTTCTTCCACAACTTTTAACAAACAACACTTAAATTCACCATCATTGAACGGTTTACTTTCAAAAGTGATCAAATGTGCAACTTTAAAACTAGCACATACAGCAGATAAATTTCTTGACTGATATGTTTTCCATATGTTTTGTTGCTTTCTTAATTTGTTCTGTAACGTTGAATAGTTTTCTTTTTGCAGCACTCCTTTAAGTTGATGATAAATTTTATGATTGGAATCAATGTTATATTCTTTAGAAACTCACACGGTCTCCTGACACACCAAACACACTGCTTTTTCGTGGTAATTAATGAAGAAATAGTCTTCAGTCCACCTTGGATCAAAAACACGGCACTCCAAATCGATTTTTCCCCTTTTGGAACATTTTTAAGAATTATTTTTTTTTAATTCAATACAAATTAATAATTAATTCAATGCAATGAACAAGCTCTATCAAAATACATAACTGTATTTAGCGTACATATGACTGCACTGAACCACATGTACATGTTTGATACAGTTGAGCTGGGAGCTTGCATGCCTGTACACGCAGTTGAGATCAATGCCATTTTAGTTCACTTTCCGCGCAGGCCTTATAAAATTTATCCGTGGGCCGGATCTGGCCAGTGGGCCACAGGTTGGACACCACTGATCTAGAAGATTCCACTGTTGTAGCCTCGTGGCCATTAAGCTCACTTTGTGATCTTATGTGGTTCAGAAGGATAAAAGTTTGGACAAAATGGTAGATCCCTTGACATAGACGGCTGCTATACTTCTTAGTGTATATCAAGTTGATGTTCAGTGTCTTCATCTTCATCAGAGTGTAGAGAAAAATGGCCGGGTGGTTCAGAAATAGGTAGTACTTCGTGTGGCATGGGACGAATTGCAGACGGTATATTTAGAAAGCACCATTACTTCTGTACGTGACATGATTTGTTGGCTCCCTCCATATTATGGGCACTGCGAAAGGCATAAAACGTCCTTTTCGATTCACCCTCACGTTAAGTTTTGATGAACTCAACATGTGTGGAGCCTAGTTCTTGTCCTGTTCACCTGCTTTACACCCAAAGTACAAGAAGTAGGCAGTTTTTATGGCTCGAGTTAAGGGACGAGTTCACATACGTAACAGAAGTCATCCAGACTATTAGCAAATTTATGGGGTATATTACACAAAAAAGTAGGAATCTCACAGAAATTCCTACCCAAAAAGTAGGAATCTCACTGAGAACCATTAACTGAGAACAAATCACCCAGTACTAGCCATAATTGAGGATTACTGCAACAGAGTTGAAGATTTATTTGAGGCAACAACTTATCATGTGATGCACAGTGAGGTAACAGTTGCCGATGACGTGAGAAGAGCAAGAACGTGGTGGTACTGAAACTGCAATGTTGCCATGCGTCTTGCCAAGAACAAATGTTGATAATGTTGAGTAACTTGCTAATATGAGACCCCAACTGTAAATCGAAAACAAGAGCCAACTGACAAATTTTAATATGATTTTTGTGTTCAGCAGCATAAAATTAGCCAAGATTGGGAATTTTCGTTTTCATAACATTTTAGGTGTTGACCAGTGTAATAAATAAATACATAAACAATAAATAATAACACTAACAGTTAAAACCAAACTGTCATAAGTACAATCACTGGACAGAATAAATTCTTAGGATGAAAATATTTGTGAAAACTAAATTTGGTTATACAAACTAGCACAGGTGCATCACTTTTAAAGAGGTAAAAACTTCAGACAATCTTTTCACAGTTAAAATCTGCCTAAATGGAGAGGGCATATACTGGATTGACAAAGTTTCCCCACAATGCTCACACTGGGGAAGGGTGGGATGGTTAAATCTTCCCCAGCAACATCTTGAACCAGGATAACTTCTCTGCATAATCCCACCAAATATTCAAATTTCAAAACATTTATATCAATTGGTACGGAAAAAAAAAAAAAAAAAAAAAGGTTCAATAAGAAACTGCTGCTAAACCAGTAACAGTGTAGTACATTTTCTCCATTTCCAAAGAGAAGTCACAAACTGGAAAGCAGATATTCCAGGCTGAGAGAGGTTTCTTGGAGAAAGGGACAATATCTCTAATTTGGATGCCTGACAATCAGCTGGCCATGGGGTAAGCATCATAGATGCACTCCAATTTGTGGCATAAACACAAATAGCCACATGGAATAATTTGACATGGACTTCCTAATTTAAATGAAAATCACAGCAAAAGCAGCTGATGACTATATGACAAGGATGGTTCATTGGTCTCAACAAATAACCTACTGGTCGGATAGGTGAGAAAAGCAACTGTAGCAATATGGATGATGTGATGGAACTATTTAGCAACGGAATCTCTCTCTCTCAATCGAATGCATATAATTGAGCAACATAGTCTGGAATGGATTGCTGTCCCATATAAGCGAAATCGAGAACATCTATCAACACTCCAAAATATGGAAGAGCCAAAGGATGTTGATGCCTTTAGCATGCTTTGTCCATTTGTTCAAGATATGCAGATACTTTCTTGAGCATATGTCCGTTTGGCAGATATGCTCAAGAAAGTCAGCTTTGAATCAAATTAACCCCTAGAAACCACTTCTGACTGAACAGGAACAGCACTACCAGCTAATGTCAATTTAGGGTCATGGTGGAATACAGGTCATTTTCTGTGATGAAAGCCAAAAGCCATTTTCGAGCCTTCATTTACTAAGCCGAATGATGGCTGATAATGTTGTCTTTCTATAACTTACATATTACAAGATTCGCAGGAAATACTGTAGTCATGAACAGAAAGAGCACTGGAAACTGTTACCAAAAGTTTTGTTATTTGGTTTTTAGGAGCATTAGCAATTAAGGCCATATTGCTCCGGGGATATGCGGTGGTCATTCCCTGACCTTTCCACATCCTCCGTATTTGGTGGTCACGGGCTCGAACTCCGGTCTAATCAAGAAGCGTGTGCTACACACTGCTGCTCCTGTCCACGGAAGCGTCCCAAAAGTTATGATGCTACATAATTAATATTGATCATATTCAGCTTGAGCATGGGCATCAGTGACAGATAAAAGATTTGTGGTAGTGTCAGAAATAGTGGGCATCAGTGACAGATAAAAGATTTGTGGTAGTGTCAGAAATAGTGGGCATCAGTGACAGATAAAAGATTTGTGGTAGTGTCAGAAATAGCCTCATTCATTGTTTTGAGATTTTTTAGTAGTCATGCAGTAAGATGTTTTGGGGACGTGTTCATGCTTTAATTATGCTCACGATCACATGGTGTAATGCATCATTTGTTGATATGCACTCAAATCAGCATGATCAAGTTCCAGTGTGTTATTCTACTATGAGGGCAAGACTTTTTCTTGATAACAGTGGATGTGACAGGAAGTGAACACTCTCAAGTAAATAGCATTAGCAGTGGCAAATGATGGAAGAAAGGAAGCTTATACAGCATCGGGCAAAAAAAAAAAAAAAACCCGACACTTCCCATATCACCTATTTATTTCCCTACCAATAGTTTATCTAGTTCTTCCTTGATTAATTTAAGTTATAAACTTACACAATAGATGGAAGTTTCTTCCAGCAATCAACCAACCCAGGTGGTAGATGACTCTCATCGACCGGGGCAATACCACCAGTTTGCTTATTGGAGGCTTGAAGTGGTGAAACCCATGTTTAGTCTCTAGAGCAAAGTTTCCGGCATTCCCCCCCCCATACTTCTCTTTCAACCCATGCACGGTACTAAGTACTAAGTACTTTCGTTTTGGGGTTTCCATTAAAAAAAAAAAAAAAAAAAAAAAAAAAAACCATCTGTCTAAAGAAAAATTCATATAGTGCGAGGCATGAAACATCCTTCCTCAATTTTCATTTATGTCCCATCGTATGTAGTCTGAGCAAGAAGAATTCCTCCAGCACAGCACTTCTTTCATGATAAGTGCACCCCTTTGTTCCCCTCGCCAATCTTGTTGCCCTTCTCGCTACTCATTCCAGCAGCTCTACACCCTTCCTAAAATGAGGACTCCATACTTAAATGAAGTACTCAAGATTTGGCCTGATCAATGCCTTACACAATGGGATAATCACTTCCTTATCCCTGTTAACAAAATGCTTGTATATCATTGACAAAACCCCATGAGCTGTCCTGGCAGCCTGTCTGGATTGCTCAGAGAACCCATTTCTCCCTGACCAATTATCCCCATGTCTTTTTCATTTTCCACTACCCTGAATGTAGTACCACACAGTTGATACATTAATCTAGGCTCTAGGGTTATTGCTACCCACATGCAGTATTTTCATTTGTCAATGTTAAACTCCAATTACCATTTCTCAGCCCATCTGCCTAACTTTTCTAGATGCTGTTCCAGTAGCGTACTGTCATTAACAATCCTGCCAATCTTTCTATCATCTTCAAACTTGGACAATAAGCCAGATATACCTTCATCAATATCAGTGATCTCTCTCTGCTTCCTTTTCCCCTATCCCAGTTCAACTCTGAGACTGATAGTGTCACTGAAAATGTTACAGTGGCAGCTGTTAAAACGTCTTTACTGCAGAAACTCATTAATAAACTGGTACAATAAAATAAATAAAAAAAGTATTGCTGCATTATTTTTATTGAAAATATAATTTCAGTACAACGAATGGAATTTTTCATTGTACTAGTGTACAGTGAAATAATTCATATAAAATATATTATATAAAGCACAAATTATTGGTCTATAGTAACTGAAATAAGATATATAATTCTGACACTCAAATGATTTTAATTCCCGAGTGAATATTCCATCAATTGTCGTTCCATTACATATAGTATTTGACTTAATATCTAAATTGAAGACATCTTTCATTAATTTAGAAAACTTCTTTCCAGCCTCAGAATTTAATTCATGTTAATTTTTTTTTTAATTTTTATGAGCATTAGCAACTAAGGCCATATTACTCCGGGGATATGCGGTGGTCATTCCCTGACCTTTCCGCATCCTCTGTATTTGGTGGCTCATGGGCTCGAACCCTGGTCTAATCAAGAAGCATGTGCGACGCACTGCTGCTCCTGCCCACCTGGCTACGGTGGCGCTGATGATTTATGTATGAGTTTTCATTTATATGTGCATTAATGGCAAAATTGTCATCTAATTCTCTAGGTAATTGATGAACCATCATATTTATGTTAACTGGTACATTTATTACTTGTCCAATGAACCCATATTGTCCACGTTCATAATGTAAACAACAAATTTGCATAAAGGGTAATCGTGGTGATATCAAAACACTCAGTTACAACAACCAGCGGAGGCAAATGAGTAGGATATGTTGGATATAGAAATCCATTTGACGCGGCCATAGTTGGTATCCATCCCTCTTTTAATGAAGTATGACATGTATTACATGTCATGAACGTACTCACTTCTTGAAAATGAAATTCACTTTGAAGTTGTTGGAAATGGTTTCAATCATTGGTTTCAATGGTTTCAATTTCAAAATTAAAACCATAAACGATCACAAACATTAAACTAAATCCAAATGGGTTTTTGTACACTATTTTTTCAAACTCACTGTTAGCTAGTGTAGACATTACAGGGATGTAATCAGGAATCTTATTATTAGTCATTTCTAATTTCCCTTTTTTTCATGCATGATATTGATTCATTCATTCTGCTGGAGTTTTAGATTCCTGATAAGTATCAGGCATAGTAGAATTCTGTGGCTGAATTTCATTATGATTCAGAATAGTTTGAATTTTTAATTTCCTTTTCTTCCATTCACGATATTCCTTCATTATTTCAGCTCAAGTTTTTTTGGGAGCAGTTTGAGAACTCCCAGGCATAACAAAACACTCTTGTTGAATTTCATCTGGATTTACATTTCCGTCCAACTTCACTTTCTTCCTTTCATGATATTCCTTTGAAAGCTGGGCTATAGATTTTGGCACAGTCAATTGCGTATTGATCAGTATGTGCATATAAAAACGTATAATGTAGCGCATCACTGCTCAAGTTACACATAACTGAGTTTTCTTGGGCACATGCATTGTACTTGTTGCATCACTGCACACAACAATTACAATGCATGCGCATCGGGTTTCATGACGTTTTCTAGATAATGTAATGCTTTTTTTTCCAAATATTGCCGGTAAAAACATTTTAACGTCAAAATAACACTGCAAGTCAAATTGGGTCCACCTGACTTGGGTGTCACCCAAATATCAGTTCCATCAGCATTTTTGACTCCCAGGTAGCAAGTACAGCTTGTCCGGCATATCTGAGAGAATTTTTGTGACAACCTCAAGGACCAATTAAGGTATAAAGTTTAAAAAATATATAATTATATAAACTTAAATATTTGTATATAAATTAATCGAGCGTAATATGTTAAAAATGCCTGACATGTCTCTGTCACTCACAATCTGACTAAGTGTAAATGGTTCAGTTAGATAATTAAATGCCCTAAAAAACAAGCGACGCGCTTCTCTAAAAACAGGACATTCTATAAAAAAATGCAATGAACAGTTAAAATAGTTACACACCTCACACATAGTTGGGTCATCCACCCTCAGGAAAAAGGAATGTGTTAGATTACTATGACTGATGCGGAGACGAGCAAGAATAACTTCTTATTTTCGGACCCTGCGTACCCTGGATTGTTGCGTTTACAGGCTTAATGTGATGTAGTTTGTGTCAGTGGATTCCGAGATTGTTGACACTTCCTGAAATCACAGGTTCTGCATAATTCTGCATAATTCTTGGAACTTTGTAGAGAGAATACTGATGTTTTTTGACTGAATTGTGATTACTGGCAAATGCTGGGTAGATCACAATGATCCAGAAACAAAACAAATGAACAACCAATGGAAACTTCATCTTTACCAAGGCCAAACTGTTTGCCAACAAGGTCATGTTCTCAGTCTTCTGGGAAGCTATCCAGAGGTGTCGACCTCCTAGTCAACAATGCTTTTGCTCATAAGGCTGCTCTTGAAAGTCAGATGTGCCTTTGAAAATATGCAGCACTCACCTCATTCTCATGACCTCTTATTTGGCTGTATAAATTACAGCCAGACTTCATCCTCTTCCCTAAAATGATTCAGCTATTATGGAGGATGCATATTTCAGACTGATGAGGAGGTAATTAATGAAGCCTGATTTTTCTGTTCAAAGTGAGGAGTTCTGTTCAACAGGCATAAAAGAGCTCATCCACAGATTTCAAATTCTGAACAATTATTTCTAATTAAATGAGTATTTTGCTTCTACATTCACTGGAATTCACAAAGGGTGGGATTAAAGGGTGACATGAGTAATTACAGACCAGTTAGTTTGACTTCTGTTCCAGGGAAAATAATGGAGTCACTTGTCAAAGAAGCATTGCAGGATCATCTAGACAAGACTGCAATAATAATTCAGACACAGCATGGGTTTGTTAAGGGAAAGTCTGGTCTAACAAATTTGATTGGATACTATGACATATATAATAATAATCTGCCATTGTATAAAAAATATTAAGAATTTCTAGATTACTTTATAAAACAAATACAAAAAAAAAATAAATAAAACTCACTTATTCTCAAATGCTACTGTAACTTCTTCTTCGTGGACATCAGTTACATAGGCCTATATAAATCAGATAACCAGTTATTAAATATTTATTATACAGTTGTTTATCATTATTATAACAGTGTGATTTTTTAAAATCTTATTTTAAATATGATTTATAATCTTTATATAAACTGTGCTATGAGCAGTAGTAATTCCATTTTGTATTTAGTAATAAATATGAATTAGAAAATTATCAGCATTCTGAATGGGAAAAAAAAAAATCCAATTCTCATACTTCCATGCCACAAGAAATCAATCTATATATAAAATCCTTGCCCCTCCCATTTTTGCAGTTTAGCATGTTTCATTTAGTCTACGCTAAGAATAAGATGGAAAAATTTGCATGACTGTGAATATATTCTTTCCAGAGGCTCACATCTGGTGAGTTTGGGCTTGGCACACCCAGGATCCTGAGCTGGATATCATCATTCTTCTCTTTCTTGGTGATTCCCTTCTACTTCTCTCTCTCTCTCTCTCTCTCTCTCTCTCTCTTAGGGTAACTCTGGATTTTTTTTGGCTGGTGCAGCATAAGCCTCAGGCTTCCTTACACCATATAGCAAATAATAATAATAATTACTGGTTGCTGAAAATGGTTATTTTAATTTTATTTTATTGGTGAAGTAGGTTATTTTCATTTTATTTTTTGCTTTTCTTATGAATTTATCCAAATATCTTTGTCAGTTTTAGCACAGGGTAAGGGAATTTGGCAAATTTATTCACAATTTACAAGTTGTGTTGGTGAAATACGTAGTCTTTCATTATTACTAGGATGACAAACTTGCTAGACTTGTAGAAAATTGGGTTTTCAAATAAGTTTTTTGCCGAGTAGAACTGTATTCTGTAATTTGCTCAATGGCACATTGACATTGCTCAGCTGTCAGTTAATCACTCTGATGCACAAATTCATTTGTTGAAATTTTATGTGTTCATAAGTTCTCCCCCAAATACTGCTATTTGGGTATGTGCATATGTTTGACTATGGTTCATTTGTCTGCATAGCAGGCTGGGTCTTCCAGCAACACAATTATTGAAAAAATACATGGAGAAAATAAGTAAATTTTCTCATCTGCAATCAAACTCCTTGTTTGTAGTTTTGGTTTGCTCCTCGTCTTACCTTTATACTTCTGAATGACAGAAAACACTAAATGGAACTGCATTTCGATTTCCCACAACCCAGCTGGTTGTGCAACCTACATTTCATTTGATATTGTATAACATACAAATACAGTGTATGCTGTTTATCAGGATCACTTTCAAACACAGTTTAATAGATAACAATAACCAAAGAAACATGATCAGCTGCATTCATGTTTCATCGGTTATTGTTATCTACTGACGAAGAGTGTATATATACACATAAGGGGTACGTGTCATCGGTTATTGTTATCTAGTGATGAGGAGTTCATAAGGGGTACGTACGTGTATAATGGGTATATATACATAAGGGGTACGTGCAGGGCCAGCTTGAAGTGGGTGCAACTGCACCCGGCCCTGCGCTTGGAAAGGTCCCAAGTGTGGGGTCTTTCTTTAAAAGGCGCCTCCGTAGCCAGGTGGGAAGGAGCAACAGTGCGCAGCACACGCTTCTTGATTAGACCGGGGTTCGAGCCCGTCACCACCAAATACGGGGGATGCGGGAAGGTCAGGGAATGACCACCGCATATCCCGGAGCAATATGGCCTTAGTTGCTAATGCTCCTAAAAAAAAAACCAAATAACAAAATAACTTTCTTTAAAAAATACATCAACACAATAAGTGCCTTCAGCTAATTCTACTTTTTCAGAATTGTTTTTATTATAAATATATATTTTTAAATTCTTTACCATGTATGTATGTGTATTAAGAATACTAAACAAATATCATATTTTTATTTAAAATTAGATTTAGGACACATCATGACAAGCCGAGAGTGAGATCGAAACAGAAAATATTTAAGTAGAAATGGAAAAAAAAAAAAAAAAAAAAAAAAATGAAAATTGCATAAAGAACAGACTGCACAACAATGAAATGCTCTTTTTAAATATACAAAAAGTGATACTGCTCCTACTGCCACCTCTTCAAATTCAAATAGAACAGCTACCAGAGAAGGAAGTTTCTGTGAATCCAATAAAAGCAAAGCATATTCCAATGGGGATAAAAAAAAAAAAAAAAAAAAAAAACATGTGGAAACGAATGAAGAGCAGGAGGAGGATTATGAAAATTTTATTAATTTATCCACCGATTGAGAGGGCATCAGCTGCAGGTGCAAAAGGAACCTCTTCAGTCTAGAAGCAAATCAATGAAAGTACCGATTTCAATGTTGAGGATCCAGTTGCACAAATATTTAAATGTTGAGATAAGAATATTAATAGTTGAGTATGGTCCAGTACGGTTTGGCTGAAACAAGAAGAAATTAATCCCTTATAAGTTTATCAAGTGAAATCTACTGTACACCAATGGAAACGGTGAAAGGAGTGAAGGTGGAGTTGGCCTTCTGGTCCATAAAGATATAAAAAACAACATTTTGAAATTCAAAAGTACATCACCAAAGGTGTCAAGAGTACTACTCAGGATTTCTAAGAGATACAAGCTAAAAGTTATAATAATTTATGCACCGATGATGAAGAGGTTGAAGAAATGTACACTGAAACTGAGAGACTTCTAGATGAACAGAAAACTCGCTATACCATTATTATGGTGGACTCCAATGCTAAGGTTTGAAAGAGACAAAACAGCCAAAAAGGGAAACTATAGGAAATTCTGGAATTAGTGAATGAGGCAAGACTTGTGGAATTTGCAGAATCCCGAGGAATGTCAGTAATGAACACTTTTTTAAACAAAAGTGTGAACAGAAAGTGGACACGGAAGAGCCCAAATGGATTAACAACTAATGAAATCGACTTAATCCTCACTAACAGAATATATATCGTGAATGATGTTACCATCCTGAACAAGGTAAATGCTGGAAGTGATCACAAAATGGTAAGATGCACACTTGATATAGATGCAAGGAAAAAACTGACTCGAGTAAATAATACAAAGGTTTTTTAGATAACAGAAGGGTAGAAAAAACAGTATGTACTGAAAATTAAGAACAAGATTGAGCTGGTACAGACTGTTCAGGACCAAGATATTGACGAGGAATACTACAACTTTCTGAAAATGATAAAGCCCAAGAAATCTATAGGTAAAAAGAAATCCAAAGAAGAAAAAAATAGTCAAGAAACACTTGTCATGATGAACCAAAGATGACAAATGAAGAGCAAGATAAACACTGATAAGGACAAAGTTGAGTATACTGAGTTATGCCAAGCCATTAGAAAGAGACTCAAGAGAGGACATAAGATTTAACAGAAGAAAAGTCGAACAAGCATTAAAAGAAAATAAAGGACTTAAATCAGCAGTAACACAGAAAGACAAATGATACTGAAACTGAAGAATAGAGAGGGTGTACTTATAAATAGCAGAGAAGGCATAATTCAAATAGCAGAAGACTACTATAGAGAATTATACAAGGAGCGAGGAAATGATGCAAGCAGTGGGGAAGATGAATCACAAATTAGTAACACATACAATATACCCGATATCCTTCCTGATGAGGTAGAACATGCACTGAAGAAAATGAAGAATCAGGAAGCCCTGGGAGAAGATGAAGTTACAGTAGAGTTGTTAAAATTGGGAGGAAGAGACATGACACCGAAAACTGGCAAGACTCTTCACAAAATGCATTAGAAGAGGCATGATGCCCAAGGAGTGGAATAATGCAATCATAGTTTTGCTGCATAAGAAAGGATATAAATCAGAAATTGGAAATTATAGACCAATTAGCTTGTTATTGCACATCTACAAGTTGTTCACAAGGGTCACTACTAACAGATTAGAAAGAATACTTGATGAAAATCAACTGAAAGAGCAAGCTGGCTTTAGGACAGGATTCTCAACTATGGATCACCTTCACGTAATATCACAGCTAATAAAGAAAGTAAATGAATATAAAAGACCATTATGCCTGGCATTTGACCCCATACAGCATAAGGCAATGTTTTTGGCACTGGAAAGACAAGGCATAGATACTGCATATATATTATGATTTTGAAGAAAATATATGAGAATGCTACCTCCTTTATTAGACTAGACCAGCGGTTCTCAACCAGTGGTTTGCAAAGTGTCCCAGTGGGGTTTGCACTAAAAATTCTGTAATGGCGTCTTGCTTAGATTTACATATGTATATTATTGTAAACTACAAAGTATAACTAATAATAAACAATAATGTAAAATAAAATTAAATAAAAAGTAAAGAAATGCAAAGAAAGAAACCACATTTCCCACAATTCCTTATAATTAGTTTTCTATGCTATCTTATAGTATATGTTAAATAAGTATGTTTTCCCTACTAAATTTTTTTTTCATTCTCAAGGACTATTGTTATGTATAGGCACTTTTTTTTTAGAACGTATAGTACTTAGTAACATGCATGGGTTGAAGGCTGAAAGAAGATACTTGTTGACATTAGACTGTAATTTTCAAGAAATACATATGAAGGAAGGTTGTTCCAGAAAACAGAAGTTGAATAAATAAATAAATGAGTAAGAAGGAAAAGTTGCTTCTGTGAATTTGAACTTGGACAGTAAATGGATGTTGACTGGTTGCGGCAAGTGTTAGGACTTTTTTGAAAGAGAGAGAGAGAGAACGGGGATTATAGAAGCAATTCAGAAGAACAGTGCCCGTGCAAGTATCTATAGAAAAGGAATGCAGCAGAAACAGAAATTTGTGTCTATGAGACAGAGAGTGGAGAGACTGTTAGAGATGAGACATTAATTAACCTAACTGCCCTCTTCTGAATGGAATCTAGAAGCCTGAGAGAGGTTTTGGGGATACCTCCCCCACATGTGGGAATAATATTCCATGGTAGGCTACATTTGCGATTTCTGCGGAGTCAACAACTGTTTGGAAGAAAAGTAACGCCGAGAATGGAAGAGAAAACTCAGTTTTTTTGATGCAGAGAACGCAATATTTGTAATGTGCTTTATGCCAAGAGATTAAAAATCAGGGTAATCCTAAAGATCTTGCCTAGAAATTGGAGCGTCATCAGAGGTAAACATAAGAGTAGAAGAATCCTTTTTGCAAGATATAAGACAGGACTGAGTTTTAGAAGGATTGAAATTAAGTTATCTTTGCCCCATTGGAGAATTACCTGAAAATTACCATTTAAGGATTTGGCAGTGGATACTCGAGAAGTTGAAGCTGTTTCAGAAGGGCAAGGTTTCTCAAACTGGAAAATGCAATGTGCTACCATCAGCAAAACTATGGATAGGATTTCCGGTCAATGGAAGGTCATTAATATATACAAGAGAAAAAGCGTGGGAGAAAGAAATGAACGTTGGGGAACACCAGCATTAATGGAGAAGTTAGAAGACAAAGAGCTGTCTGCCATCACCTGCAGTGAGTGGTCAGAGAGAAAACCGGATACCCAATTACAAAGAACAGTGGCAAACCAAAGGATGGAAGCTTATTTAGAAGACCTTTAGGCCAAACATGATCAAAAGCCTTTGAAAAGCCAAGAGCAATGGCTTGAGTTTCACCAAACTTTTCCATTAAATTTGTCCATCGATGGGTAACATACACTGCCCTACCATTAATATCAGGACAAAAAAAAAAAAAAGCTTTTATTGTGTCATTTAATATTTTGTGCTGAAACCTTTTGCTTTTATGGCAGCCTTCAATCTTCGCGGCATACTCTCAACCAGTTTTATAAATGTCAGGTGATATGTTCCTCCACTCGGCCTTTAATGCAGCTATCAGTTCGGCCTTGTTCTTTGGGCGATCTGGACGTGCACATACCCGACGATCCAATATATCCCAAAGGTGCTTGACAGAGTTCAGATCAAGACTCTGGGCTGGCCAATTTAACTTTTCCACACCCAGTCCTCAAACCACTTTGTCATGACCCGAGCAGTTTGGCAAGGTGCGTTGTCTTGCTGATACGGGTATGAGCCTTCCCCGATGTATTGCCATAATGGTGGAAATGGATAATTTTCAGAATTCATGGTTTTCAAGCCAAACCATGAAAGGAGCAGCCCCACATGACAGTGCCTCCACCAAACTTCATTGTAGGGAAGATACAATCAGGAAAGAACTACTCCCCTGGCATTCACCACACAGCCATCAGACTGGTAGAGTGCGAACCTTGACTGGTCTGTCCATAGGATTGTTTTAAACTGCTCTACAGTCCAGATTTGCACTCTTTACACCATGTTGATCGGCGTTAGCATTTGTTGAGGTGATCAATTCTGTTGAACTGTTGATGTAATTCTGTTAAACGTGTCATCTTGCATGCTCACTTTTGCAATTGTCTGTTCGAAGTCCAGTGTGCATATTTATAGCAGATTCTGTGACGTGTTGCATAGGACCTGTTTCCTCACCCATGGAGCAGTGTCCAGATATTAATAGTAGGGCAGTGAACGCCAGAATATCACCAGTGGAACGACACTGGCGGAATCTATACTGGCGATCGGTGATCGGATGAAAGATTTACAGATAGTTTAGGAGTAGGCGGTTAATTGATTTCTCCACGTTGGTAATCGCAATGGGACGATAACTGGATGGTAGGGATTTGTCATCCATTTTATGAATTGGCTGGATATGAGCAAATTTCCAAGAAGAAGGAAAAACACCTTTGGAATAAGAAAGTGAAAAAAGAAGACACAAAACAGGAGTAGGTTCAGGGGCACAGGTTTTGAGAACAAGTGGAGAAATACCATCAGGACCTAGAGCTTTCTTATCATCAGATTCATCAATGTCTTTCTTATATCCTTTTGACGGAAGACCACAGGAGGCATTGAATGGAGTGTACTGGGAATGGTTTTAGGTGATTTACCAAAATCATCAATACATGAGTTGGAAAAAAAATAGGATGCTAGCAGGTCAGCTTTATCTTTGGCTGATGTGGCACAGAGATGGGCAAAAATTGCGGCCTATAGCCTTGGGAAGAGACTGGAATGCTTGGCTACCATTTGGACAAGAAGCAAGTTTTCTACTCTTAGCTTGCTCGAAATCTAGTTTGGACTAAATAATAATTTTTATTATTATGCAATGTTGCTTATAAAAATGTACTGGAAATATTTTATAATAAAAATTCAGAAAAATTATATGATTTCAGAGAATATAGGCTTGCTGTTTTGCATTAAAAATATTATATTGAAAGGGGTTCGCGAGTAAAAAAAAAGGTTGGGAACTGCAGAACTAGACAAAGATAGCAAATTTAAAATTGAGAAAGGAGTTCGACAAGGAGACAACATCTCCAACGTTGTTTACTGCTGCTCTTGAGGAAGCTTTGAGAAGATTAGACTGGTCGCAGAAAGGAGTCAATGTGAATGGAGAGTACCTAAACCATTTACAATTTGCAGGTGACATTGTGATCATAAGCCGTGATCCTAAAGAATTAGATTTTGGACTAAAGATGAATATGGCTAAAAGAAAAGTAAGGATAAACAAGTATGCCACAGAAAGGGACAGAATCATTGAAGGAGCAGTAACTGAAAAGGTGTATTCATATACTTACTTGAGACAAGACATTAACTGTAATAATGATAAATGGCTGGAAGTGAAGAGAAGAATAAATTTTGGATCGACAGCATTCAGGAAATATAGTCACATAATGAGGAGCAATATCCCAATTTGTCTGAAACGTAAAATAATGAACCAATGTATACTCCCCACCATGACTTATGGAAGCAAAACTTGGGCACTCACTAAAAGAATGGAAGAGAAACACATGGATTAGGCAGCAAACTCAAGTAAAGGAGATTCTTATCAAAACTAAAGAACTAAAATGGTCTTGGGCAGGACAGCTCGAAGACATGATAACAGATGGACTAAGAAAATAACAGAATGGTACCCAAGAGGAGCTAGAAGAAAACCTGGAATACGACGGAGATGGACAGATGAAATTCATGAGTTCGTGGGTAGTAAATGGATGTCCACTGCACAAAACAGAAGGAACTGGAAAGTTACTGGAGAGGCCTTCATCCTGCAGTGGATTGAAAATGGCTGATGATGATCCAGTACAAGTGAAGACCAATCACTTTCCCATTGATCAAAAGAAAAGTTCCAATAATATCTGATCCTTGCAAATTATTTTCAACTCAGACATTCTTTTATGTGATAAAAGATTTTCTGACTGGGCACATGTAAGCCAAAAGTTGAGAAATGCATGAACATGTTCCTAAGCATTTAGAAAGCACGTATACCTGGTTGCAAATGGAAAGACATTTAAAATCGTGAACCAGAGCTGATGCAACACATGAAAAATTTCTCCAAATGGAAACAGAGCAATGGTGCAGTGTTTTGGCATATAATGACTGCAATACTATATTTAGCTGAACATAATTTAGCATTTCGAGGGGAACATCTCTTTACACGCCACATAATGGAAACCTTTTAGGCCTCATTGAGGGTAATTGTGCAGGCAGATATGAAGTTTTCTGAGCAGTGCAGACGGTCTGCAAGAATAGCTTATGGTGTCTTGTCAATGATATATAGGAATTTTTATAGTAGGGATAAGGAGGTGATTATCCCCTTGTATAAAGCAATGGTCAGGCCACACCTAGAGTACTGTATACAGGTCTGGAGGCCTCATTTCAAGAAGGATGTAGAGATGCTGGAACGAGTACAGAGAAGGGCAACAAGATTAGTGAATGGAACAAAGGGTTGCTCTTACGAAGAAAGGCTTAAATTTTGCAAATTACAGTGTCTGGAGACTAGGCACCAGTGAGGTGATCTGATTCAATGCTGATTGGATTCTTCCTCTTGCTCAGAATAATTGTCTGAGAGGGCATAAATTCAAATTGAGGAAAGACAGTTGTAGGATAGAAGTGCGGAAGTTTGTCTTGAGCCAGTGGGTGGTTGACAGCTTAAATAGATCCAAGGCAGAACTAGATATACATTTGGAGCAAGTTAATGGGTGAAATTAGAAGTTTTTTTTTTTTTTTTGGCTGATGCTATATAAGTTTTTGCTTTCTTGCATCATGTGCCTTTACTAATGCTAATCAATATCATTCTGGCATATAAATTACAAAAACACGTAAGGGATTCAAAACCTTTGTCTGATACAAGATGGAAGCATTGAGTAATACAGCATGAAAGCAACATGTTTTCAAATACTAGAATTTATAGCAGCACTAAAAGAAATTGTTGAAACAGATTTTGATATTAAAGTTAAGTCTAAAATAAACTCCATACATGACAGTTGTTTTCCATTGAATTTTACCTAGTCTAATCATATGGTATGATTACGGTAAAGATGTTGACAGGTCTGATCACATCTCCTTCATTCTGGGATCTCTATGGCTGGAGGATTCCGCCTGCCAAGCTCAGAGCTATCCCAACTATTTGCCATCTCCATTCAGGCCTCCACCTATTAGATTTCCTACCATACCAGATGCTTGGACGAATCCAAAACATCGATGCTGACATTCAGAAATTTGCTGTCAATCAACGATACAGAATACTTGGCCCCCACACACCCCATAGACTGCAAACTGTCAGCTGCATCTGCCAATCACCAAACCCCTTAACTAAAACAGGGAATGGCAACAGCAGGAGATGTGATGCCACTATCTCTTGACAATGCATTACAATCCATCACAACCGTCTAGACGGAAGTGAAACTGCTAGGTTGCTCCCAGTAAGGAACAACTCTATGTTTGGCCCAGACAGTGTGCACAAGGAAAAGTCTTCTTTTTGCACATCCAAAGACAACATATTCTTCATCACCACTTGGATATTCCTGTGAATTAACTAATGAGCATAATGGAAAATGAGCCTGACACCTCTTGCTGCTCTCTCTCCCATGAACCTAATGGTACACCACCTTTGTGTGTGTGTGTGTGTGTGTGTGTGTGTGTGTTATGGGGGTTTAATGGCGCAAAAGCTGCTGAGGCTATAGTGCACCTATAGCCTCAGCTCTCTCTCTAATTTTTTATTAGAGAGATCTTTTAAAATTTGAAAGATTCCAATTTTTTTCAATAAAGAGAAGAATTCTTTGATGTCTGCATCTTCACCAATTATATGTTTTAATGTCTTCGGTTCTCGAAGATTTGTTAGGGAAAGGAGGATGGATGTTCTGTCCTGATGGTAGCGAGGGCAGTCAATGAGAATGTGTTTGACTGTTAAATGTTGTTGTTGTTATTTGGTTTTTAGGAGCATTAGCAACTAAGGCCATATTGCTCCGGGATATGCAGTGGTCATTCCCTGACCTTTCCGCATCCTCTGTATTTGGTGGTGACGGGCTCGAACCCCGATCTAATCAAGAAGTGTGTGCTACGCACTGTGACTGTTAAATGTGAGGAACAGTGTGGACATTGAGGAGGTTCCTCTCCTGTAAGTAGCTGAAGGAAGTAGGTACTTCTTCTCTTCGTACTGTTTTGGTGTTAAGAGCGTCAAAACTGTGGATCATGTTTCAACTGATAAAATTGCTGTAATTGAGCTCAGAGAGTCCGTGTATACTATGTATTTTAAAGATGGGTACAGATTCAGGTTTTCTAAGGCTAGTTTTACTGCATGAAGTTCTGCAGAGAAGCTGCTATACTCAGGTGGAAGGGAAGTAGAAATGGTTGTAGTGGGAAATACTGCTGTTGCTCCAACGGCTGAATGTGATTTGGATCCATCAGTATATATTGGCAATAAATCAGTGTAATTTTTTATATGGCTTGCATGGAGTTGCTTCATGTTGAGTGACGGTAGGTAATTCTTTCCCCATTTCTGAAGATAAGTATCAAAAGTTAATTGAGGAGGTGGTGTCCAAGGTGGATGAGAGCATTTCACTACTTGTAGCCCATTGACATAACATTCCATTTCTGTATTAATTCAATTAGGCGCAAGCCTGCCGGTCTTATTTTACTGGCTTTATTTCTATAGAAGTTTTACAGTGGTGGATTAAAGAGGCATGGCTCAATAGGATGCTGACAGCAACTTTGTTGTTGTTTTGGTTTTTAGGAGCATTAGCAACTAAGGCCATATTGATCCTGGATATACGGTGGTCATTCCCTGACCTTTCCGCATCTTTTGTATTTGGTGGTGACGGGCTCGAACCCCGGTCTAATCAAGAAGCATGTGATACGCACTACTGCTCCTTCCCACCTGGCTACGGAGGCGACTGAAACTTTGTATTCTGGCTGCATACTTAAGAAGTAGTGTTTTTCTGCAGAGGCAAAGAGGGGGGCTTATGAGCTTCAATATACAAACTATGGGTAGGAGATGTCCTGAAAGCACCAGGGGCAATCTACAATGCACTATGCTGTAAGCACCTCTGTAGCCAGGTAGGTAGGAGTGGCAGTACGTAGCACACGCTTCTTGATTACACCGGGGTTCGAGCCCGTGACTACCAAATACGGAGGATGCGGAAAGGTCAGGGAATGACCACCGCATATCCCCGGAGCAATATGGCCTTAGTTGCTAATGCTCCTAAAAACCAAATAACAAACAAACAAACTATGCAGTATAGGATCCAGCCATCGTAGTATATTCTTTCAGGCAAAATCATAGATTGGAGCACCATAATCCAAACGGAATCTGATCAATGCTCTATATAAGAGTAGCAAAGATGTACAGTCTGCTCCCCAAGACAAGGCAGATAAGGATCTGAGTATGTTCAGTTTTGAGGCAGGAAGTACACACAGATTTAATGTGCTCAAAGAAATTTAATTTTCTGTCAAGGATTAAATATTGTTAGTCACTGGAATGGTAAAGTTTGACATCTGAAGTTCAGGATCTTTATGCATTTTCGGTTGATTACAAAAGTGGATTGCAACAGTTTTCTGCTGAGATAGACGATAGCCATTGAGTCATGCCCACCTTTGGACTTTATTCAAGGATATCTGCAATTGCAGATATCCTTGAATAAAGATAGCAAGTTCGATACCACAAGTCGCTTGAATAGATAGCAAGTTGTGGTATCGAACTTGGAATGAACGATTCTGGAGAAAGTTCCTGATGAATATAAGAAGGTTGCCTCGTAGACCAAGAGCATGGAGGTCACTGAGAATGCCATGGCACCAGGTAGTGTCAAACGCCTTCTCTATGTCTATGGAAACCATAACAAGATGTTCATTCTTTACGAAGGCATTGCAAATTGCAGACTCGGCCTTGATCATGAGATCTAAGGAGGACCTGTTCTTATGAAAGCCACGCTGATTATTACTCATTAGGTGTTATGTTTCGATGATCCAAACAAGTCGATTATGGATAATTTTTTCAAGTAATTTACCGAGGCAACTGGAGAGGGAAATTGTTGGTAATTGTACGGACTGGTAGGGTCTTTTCCAGGTTTTAAAAAAGGCAAGAACTGTGGCATGATGCCAAGAGCTGGGATAAATATTTTCCATAAATATTCGGTTATAGCAGACCAGCAGTATTTGTAAATTTTTGTCATCAAAGTTTTGTAACATGATATAAGAGATTCCATCTGGTCCAACAGCACTGTTACGTGTTGTTTTAATGGCATGTAGAAGTTCATGATATTGAAGAGTTGATGGCTCGTTGTTCAGTCTTGGTTTTTATTTTCTGAAAATCTGATGAATAAGTTGATGCTGCTGAAACTTGGGCAAAGGTTTTGCCCAAGGCATTTGCTATGTCCTCAGGAGCAGAGAGTTCCTGCCCATTCCATGAAAGAATTGGTGAAGGGATGGTTGGAAATTTCCCGGAAATCTTGCCTGATTTTCTTCCATATTAACCTGGAGTTAGTGTTTCTGTTTATGATAGATGCAAACCGAACCCAAGAATTCTTCTTGGCTTCTCTTTGAATGCGACGTGCTTTTGCCCTTAGTTTCTTGTAATTGATAAGATTAGCTGTGGTTGGGGATCTACGAAATAAATTCCAAGCTTTATTTTTTAACTTCTTAGCTTTTGTGCAGTCTTCATTCCACCAATAGTTAAGGTGCCATCAGGACTGGGGATTTGACAGTGAAATTGAACATTTAGCTGCAGATAGTAGGTGTGAAGTGATATAATCTGTGGCTTCATCTATCAACTGTGTTCATATGTATTGCTCATTCAGGGTGACAACTGATTGAAATTTGACCCAGTTGGCTTGAGAGAACTTCCATTTCCTGCAGGGTTTGGCTAATGGTGGAGTGAGCAGATCACAAATAATCGGAAAATGGTCACTGCCCATGGGATCGTCCATAACAGACAATTTATGATTGGAAACAGAATCGGGATGCATACTGATAGATCGATTGCAGAGGTTTGTCCAGTTGGTAGTTGCATGTGAGTGGGTGCACCAGTATTAAGAACAGTAAGGTTCTGCTTATCCAGAAAGGTTTCAACTAGGCAGCCATGTATATCTAATTTTGTCGACCTCCATAAGGGGTTGTGGCCATTGAAATCACCCAAGAGATAGACAGGGGAAGGTAATTGCATTAGCAGGTTTTCTAGATCTTGGTAAGAGAAGGTATGACTTGGTGGGAGATAGACTGATACTAGTGTTAAAGCAATCTGGGTTATCAAATGCACGGCAACAACTTCAATTTCAGTTTGCAAAACAATTTGCTTGGTCTGGATCTTTGAGCCGACCAAGATGGCCACAGCTTTTGAAGTATTACGATCGTGTCGATAGATGGCATAGTTCTTTATGTTGGTGGAAATTTGAGCAGTTAGACAGAAACCAACTGGAGAGTAGCGGATAATTAAGACTTGCATATCATAAAGGTTACTATGAAATCCTCTACAATTCCATTGTAGAATATAAGGCATTATTGGTGTTAGAAGAAGCGGTATCTGCCTGTTTTTTTTTTTTTTTAATGTGACTGGCTTGTGACGTTCAGGCTTTGGTTTGTCTTTTTTTTGAGAATAATGGTCGACCGGTGTCCATTTCTTCTTCCGCATATATTTCTAAGATCAGTTCTTGTCTGGATGAGTCAATTGTATCCATAGATGTTTCTTGGATATTTCTTTTTAAATGTGAGCTTCAGTCATTTGATATAGAAGCAATCACTGGAGGAGGAGAAGGAGATGTAGCTGGTACTGTAAGTGCAGTATTACTTGCCTGGTTCAATTGCTTAGGGATATTGTACTATTGCTGAGAGAGAACAGCCCGAGCCCGGTCAGAGATTGAAGTGTTTGAAGGGACTGTAACATCAGTTTGGGTGGCCACTGATTGATATTTTTGTGCAATACTGGCATATGTACGCTTAGTCATACTTGGAGCAATTACTTTCCTTGCTTCTTGAAAACTTACTTTATTTTCAATCTTATATTTCACAATTTTCTTTTCAATTTGTTGTATGTCCTTGAATAAGCAGGATGGTTGCCTTTACAGTTGGGGCAGGCCATTTCTTTTAGCATTAGCATTAGCATTAGTAGAGGCATTTGATGCAAGAAAGCAAGCTTATGCAGCATCAGCCAAAAAAAAAAAAAGAAAAAAAAAAAGTAACATAAATAAATAAAAATAACCACTTCCACTTCACCCCTCTGTTCGTTCGAAATACCTGTCCAGCTGAGCCTTAAACTTATTTAGACTATCAACTTCCACGACAAGGGATGGAAGTCTGTTCCACCCACCAACCACCCGCTGGCTAAAGGCAAATTTCCGCACATCTATCCTACATCTGTCTTTCCTCAATTTGAATTTATGCCCTCTCAGGTGATTTTTCTGAGCTAGAGGAAGAATCCCATCAGCATTGAGCATGCTCAAACCATTCAAGGCTTTGTACACCTCTATCAGATCACCCCGCTGGTGCCTAGTTTCCAGACACTGTAATTTGCAAAACTTAAGCCTTTCTTCGTAAGAGAACCCCTTTGTCCCATTCACCAATCTAGTTGCCCTTCTCTGTACTCGTTCCAGCAGCTCTACATCCTTCCTGAAATGAGGCCTCCAGGCCTGTATACAGTACTCTAGGTGTGGCCTGACCATTGCCTTATACAAGGGAATAATCACCTCCTTATCCCTGCTAGAAAAATTCCTATATCATTGACAATACACCATGAGCTACTCTTGCAGCTCGTCTGCACTGCTCAGAGAACTTCATATCTGCCTGCACCACCACCCCCAGGTCCCTTTCATTCTCTACCACTGTCAGTGTAGTACCACAGAGTTGATACGTTGCTCTGGGGTTGCTGTTTCCCATATGTAGTACTTTACATTTGTCAATGTTAAACTTCATTTGCCACCTCGAAGCCCATCTGCTCAACCTTTCCAAATCCTGTTGCAGCAGCATAGTGTCAGTAGTGTCCTTGACAACCCTGCCAACCTTCGTATCGTCTGCAAACTTGGACATTAAGCCTGATATACCATCATCAATATCATTTATAAATACAGAAAACAATAAAGGCCCCAATACTGAACCCTGAGGGACTCCACTAATAACATTAGTCCACGATGAGCAGTGTCCATTGATTACCACTCTCTGTCTTCTCCCCCTCAACCACCCCTTTATCCATAGCAGCAACTTGCCTCCAATGCCACACTGCTCCAATTTGTGCAGCAGTCTTCCATGTGCAACAGTATCAAAAGCCTTTCTAAGATCCAAGTATATTTTGCTGAGCATTCACTTTGAGTGTGATCAGAGGACCCACAATTCGGGCAAATTTTATTTCCTCTGCATGCCGTTTGAGCAACTAAGGCCATATTGCTCCAGGAATATGCGGTGGTCATTCCCTGACCTTTCCGCATCCTCCATATTTGGTGGTGACGGGCTTGAACCCCGGTCTAATCAAGAAGCGTGTGCTACGCACTGCTGCTCCTCCCCACCTGGCTACGGAGGCGCCCGTCTTTTTTAGTCATAATCCTTTTGATTGCAATGACATTTTGATCTTGAAGCTCTTGCATTATCTCCTCCTCTGTGAAATTCAATAGATCCCAGTTGGATATAATACCTTTGGATGTATTTAGGGTTGCGTGGGGAGAAACCTTTACTGGAATTCCAGCAAAGTTTGTAAGGTTTAGCAGTTTCTCCGAATGTCCATGGTTTATTGTCTCCACTAGTAGGTCCCCTGATTGCAGTCTCTTGACTGTTTTAGGAGATCCTGCGAGACTTTCAAGGTGTTTTTGGATAAGAAACGGAGACAGCTTACTGAGGGACTGATCAGTAAGAGAGTGCATTATGATAAATGCAGGGAAATCTGTCGCTGAGGAATTGGTTTTAAATCTCTTGGGTTGCGACATATCATGTTCGGTTTCTGTGTCTGGCTGACAGCTTGTCGGCTCTAAAGGTGGAAACACATTAAGGTCCATCTTTGCTCCTTTTGGCCCTTGGCAGATTAACTGTTCTGGCAAGGTTTCCAGCCCCGCCATGGGAAGGCAGGAGCAGTGCCATCTAGTGACCAAGCGGCTGGAGGATTAGTTTGTTAGTGAGAAAATGGATAAATATCCTAAAAAAAGAAAGGTGATTTTCCTTGCTGGGTTCTAACTTAAAATCTGGTAAGTCAAGAAACACAATGAACTGAGTATAAGAGAGTAATAGAAATGAAACAGAACAAAATCACTTTATAATTCGCTTGGTCTCTATTGCTTGGCACTTGGGGCCACACCATCTTTGTAATGTAATTTGTTTAATGCCAGTTTTTGTCACCTTAATGTCTTATTTTATTTAATGTTTTTAACACCTATCTGTAAACTTTTGGCCATGAAGGGAAAGTGCAACACTATTTAACCTCGTAATCAGTTACAATCAAATGTTGTTGCAATAAAAATTCTCTATCTATCTTCTATCAAAAGTAAACTTAGTAAATTACTGCAAAAGAAAAAACTGTGCAAGTGGACATAGCAATCAAGCACTTAAAAGAATTCGTAGAATTTTTGAACATTACCAAGAAATTCTGGTTTTTCAACTTCCTTGAATACGACAAGAGAAATTGCAAATATATTATATATTAATTTAGAATTGAAGGAAAACTTTTTTGTTATAATTCTTGTGATACTCAATTTTTAGATGCGGAGGAAAATTTTAAAATAAATTTATTTTCTCCAAATTATTCATACTGTAATTCAATCTTTTAAAAAGCATTTTGAATTGTATGTAAAACATGAAAGCATTTTTGGCTTTTTGTATGATTTAATCACAAGAATGGTTAATTTCCTTATCTTTAATGCCAATTGAAAGCGAAATTACCAATCAGTTAGATTTTAATGATATAATTAATGATTGTGCCACAATGCGTGCTAGAAATATTATATAAATACAATAATTAATTTTTATTAAATAAGTTCAAAATAAATTTACCCATTATATAATATAAATAAAGTAATTATAAATTATCGTATTTACTTTTTATTCAGTACCTCATTCTTCAAAAACATATACTTACAATAATAACAATAAACAATAATAATACTGTTTCGGGTAGCGTCGCAGTTTAAGGCGTGGACCTAAGACTTGGAGACCACAGGTTCAATTCTGGGTTGACCACTCTGACCAGAGTTTTTCGTGGTTTCCCCTGGTTGTTTGTTTGTTATTTGGTTTTTAGGAGCATTAGCAACTAAGGCCATATTGCTCCGGGGATATGCAGTGGTCATTCCCTGATCTTTCCGCATCCTCCGTATTTGGTGGTCACGGGCTTTTCCTCTGGTCTCCCCCAGATGAATACCTATGAAAAATGGGCCCACGACCTGGGCGCAACCTTCTCTTCCTGCAAGGGCCGGGACTGAGATTAGTCACCCACCCTAAAGCCCTTCCTGACCTAGCAAACTCTTACATTAGGTTACTGCAAGTACTTAAGGGTCGGCTTTGGCCAACCATGGGCTGTTGTGCTGCAGGAAGGAAAGATAATAATACTAATACTAACAATAAGAGGCCCGGCGTTCAATGTTTGCACTTGGCCCCTCAAAATATCCAGCTGGCCCTGGGTCAGAAAGAAAACAATGAAATCGAGGGTTAATTGATTTAACCCTTGATTAAAACATTAATAAATTAAAACAGGGTTAATGCTCTACTGTACAACCATCAGCTTGTTATGAGTACAGATACAGTATTCTTTCACAGAATAAAACGCCAACAACCCTAAGAGCTGTATGAAACAACAGCAGTAACTAGATTTGCAATGTGAAGTTTAAGAACAAATTGGAATGCTATATAATCGCTTCCACTGTACATGTATAAACTGAGAAAGTTAGGAATTCATAAGTGATAACATTATCCATGATCACAATAAGTGGTATGTGCTGTATATTATATTTATATATATATATATTTTTTTTTTTTTGGGGAATGGATGGTATAAATCAGAACTGATCAAGTATGGAGGAAGTTTTTTAAAAGACAGGATACTAAATTTATTTAATAAATGTTGGGAACAATATAAAATACCATAAAATAAGCACTGCGAAAGCAAAAATAAGAGTAGGAGTGTGTTATAGGCCTAATGACTCGAATGAGTACAATGAACAATTGTACAGAGAAATAGAGTGGGTCAGTAAATCAGAATGTCTTATAATGGGGGATTTTAACTTCCCAGATATTGACTGGAACTTGTGGGTTGGTCACTCACACACTAGTCAGACTTTTGTGGATTTATTGGATGATTGTTTTCTGCAGCAGCATGTTCGAGAGGCAACCAGAGAAAGTAATACTCTTGATCTGGTTATCAGCAGTGATCATTCGTGTATTAAGAATTTGCAGATAAAGGAACCACTAGGTGGCAGTGATCACAGTGTGCTGAAGTGGGATTTACTCAAAGAGGTAACTACCGTCAGGGGTAAAGGAAAGGGTTTTTGCTTCCGTAAAGGGGAGTACAGTGGTCTCAGACAGTTTTTAAATTCTGTACAGTGGGATCAACTGACGATGTTACAAACAGTAAATTCTAAGTGGGAAGCATTCAAGGAATTAATCGTGGAAGCTACTAGACTTTTCATACCGATGAAGAAATATTGTTCAAGGTTTAGGCCTAAATGGTTATCAAATGAACTAATGAGACTCGTGTCAGAGAAGAAAAATGCATGGGATGCATATAAATTATCAGGCGACGCAGAAGCCTGTAGCAGATATAAGCTAGTCTGTAATCAGGTCACAAAGGAGGTTCGGCAGGCAAAGGCGGATTACGAGAAATCTTTGGCAAAAGATGCTAAGAAAAACAGCAAGGATTTCTTTACTTATATAAACTCTAAAAGGAAGGGGATGAATATGATTGGTCCACTTGACATCGATGGTTCGACTGTTGATGATCCTGCTCAGATAGCAAACAAACTGAATGAGTATTTTGCATCTACATTCACACGTGAGGAATTATTACAGTTTGAAAATGGAAGAAGGTTATCAAATTGTAGCAGTGTGCTTAATGATTTTGTAATAACTGAGAGCAAAGTGGAGGAGAAATTGTTGAAGTTAAACATAAGAAAGGCACCTGGGGTGGATGGGATCTATCCAGTTATATTAAAGGAGGCGGCAAAGCAACTAAGCAAACCCTTAGCCATAATTATGAGAGCATCCTTGGATTCAGGGGAGGTTCCCACGGACTAGAGATGTGCAAATGTATCCCCAATTCACAAAGGAGGTTCGAAGGGTGACACGAGTAATTACAGACCAGTTAGTTTAACTTCTGTTCTGGGTAAAATAATGGAGTCACTGGTTAAAGATGCATTGCAGGATCATCTAGACAAGACTGCAGCAATAATTCAGACACAGCATGGGTTTGTTAAGGGAAAGTCTTGTCTGACAAATTTGATTGGTTATTATGATGTGGTCACAAAGGAACTGGATGCAAAAAATAATTTTGATATCATATACTTGGATTTCAGGAAAGCTTTTGACACTGTTGCGCATGGAAGACTACTGTACAAATTGGAGCAGAATGGTATTAAGGGTAAGTTGCTACAATGGATAAAAGGATGGTTAAGTGGGAGAAGACAGAGGGTGGTAATCAATGGGTGCTGCTCTTCGTGGACTAATGTTATTAGTGGAGTCCCACAGGGTTCGGTGTTGGGTCCACTGTTGTTTTGTATATTTATCAATGATATTGATGAAGGTATATCAGGCTTAATGTCGAAGTTTGCAGATGACACAAAGGTTGGCAGGGTTGTTAATGACAGTAATGGCAGTGTGCTACTGCAACAGGATCTAGATAATTTGGGCAGATGGGCTAAGAAGTGGCAACTGAAGTTTAACCTTGACAAATGCAAAGTACTGCATATGGGTAGAAGTAACCCCAGAGAAACGTACCAACTGTGTGGTACTACACTTAAGGTGGTAGAAAATGAAAAAGACCTGGGAGTAATTGTGCAGTCAGATATGAAGTTTTCTGAGCAATGTAGACAGGCTGCTAGGGCAGGTCATGGGGTTTTGTCAATGATATATAGGAATTTTGCTAGCAGGGAAAAGGAGGTGATTGTCCCTCTGTATAAGGCAATGGTCAGGCCACGCCTTGAGTATTGCGTACAGGTCTGGAGACCTCATTTTAGGAAGGATGTAGATTTACTTGAGCGGGTACAGAGAAGGGCAACAAGATTGGTGAGGGGAATGAAGGGATCCTCTTACCAAGAGAGGCTTAAGTTCTGCAAATTGCAGTGGCTGGAGACTAGGCACCTGCGCGGTGATCTGATTGAGGTCTATAAGGCCTTGAATGGGTTGAGCACGCTGAATTCTGATGGGATCCTCCCACTTGTTCAGAATACGAACCTACGGGGACATAAGTTCAAATTAAGAAAGGATAGATGTAGAATAGATGTGCGGAAATTTGCCTTTAGCCAGCGGGTGGTTAATTGCTGGAACAAACTTCCATCTGTCGTTGTGGAAGTTGATAGGTTAAATAAATTTAAGGAGGAACTGGACAGGCATTTGGAGGGTATGGTGTGATTTTTTTTTTTTTTTTTTTTTTTGGCTGATGCTGCATAAGCTCCTACACTTGCTTTCTTGCATCAAGTGCCACTACTACTACTACTACTACCAGAGGAATGGAAGATAGCAAAAATTAATACAATATTTAAAAAAGGAAATAGAAATAATACAAAGAATTATAGCGGGATTAGCATATTAAATACAGTATATAAAATGTATAGCAAAATAATAAATAATAGAATTAAAATTATCTCTGATGAAATATTAATAGAAGAACAGGCAGGATTCAGAAAAGGAAGATCGTGTACAGATAATATATTTGTATTAAAACGAATAATAGAAACACGAAGAGAGCTTAATTTAGAAACGCATTTAGCATTTATAGATTATGAAAAAGCATTTGCTGGAGTAAACAGACTAAAACTATGGGACACAGAGTAATAAAGGCATATGGGACTCAAAGCATCTTACAAAAATAATACAGAGTTTATATAAAGGAACAAAAATAATAATAGATACAGGTAATAAATTAACAGAAGAAAGTATAATAAATCAACGAGATAGACAGGGATGTAGCTTGTCATCAAAGTTGTTTAACATATATATCAAGGATATGATATGTAAATGAAAGAGGAAATTAATACATGGATATATTTAAATACAAAGAATAGGATTAATACACTGTTATTTGCAGATGATCAAGTAATTATTCAAGATAGTGAAAATAATTTACAAAGAGCAGTATTTAAATTAAACCAAATAACAGAAGAATATAAAGTTAAAATATAAACAATGAAAACTAGAACAATGGCTTTTAAGGGGAAAAATAACAAAAATAGTTATAAACAATAAAATATTAGAACAAGTAAAACATTTTAAATATCTAGGATGTGATATAACATATGATGTAGAAGAAGATATGAACCAGAAATTGGCAAAATTTCAAAATATATGTGGAACAATAAAAAGAACTCTGGCTAAGAAAACAAGGAAAGAAACACGATTGAAATTTTACAAAGTAATGGCAATACCAACACTTCTTTATGGTTCTGAAACATGGATACCGAAACAAGAGACATTAATAGAATACAAGCTGCAGAAATGAAAATTTTAAGATATGTTAAAGGATGTACAAAATTACATAAAATACCAAATGTAAATATTAGAAAGGAATTAAAGATTTACTCAATTAATGAAAAAATTATAGAATATAGACAAAGATGGAAAGAACATGCAGAAAGAATGGAAGATAATAGATTCCATAAATTAGCTTACACATACAGAGCAAAAGGAAAAAGAGAGAGGAAGACCAAAGAAAAGATGGGCTTTGAGATCGGAACAGGCAGATTGCCTATTCTGTGAAGGAAGAGAAGACATACTGTATATATATTTCCTGACCTAGCAAACTCTTACATTAGGCTACTGCGAGAATTTAAGGGTCGGCTTTGGCCCACCATGGGCTGTTGTGCCGCAGGAAGGAAAGATACTAATAATAAGAATAAGAGGCCCAGCGTTCAACGTTTGCACCCGGCCCCACAAAATATCCAGCTGGCCCTGGGTCAGAAAGAAAACAATGAAATCGAGGGTTAATTGATTTAACCCTCGATTTCATTGTAATCTTAAATATTTAAGATTATCCTTTATTATTATGCTACATATTATAATTATCCCTTTATTTAGTTTGATATTTCATGTTTTTATTTTTACTTATCTAACAAAGCCCAAACAGTGTAAAATATTAAGCCAGCTCTAGCACACATAACAATATCACACACTGCTACATTAGATGCTGTTTTGTTGCCTATGCAAATTTAATGAAAATTTAATTACCAGTTTGTCAAAAAATGCATTTTTATTTATTCACATGAACATTGTTCAACAGGAAATCTGAACAAGAGGAAGAATCCTATCAGCATCGAGCCTGCTCAATCCATTCAAGGCCTTATACACTTCTCAGGTAACAGAGAAGAAAAACTGATAAATCTAATGCTGATGAGGTATGAGTGGGAAAATGTTACACCTTGACAGCAGAGATGCAAGGTACAGTACATTATACCTAAATCCACTGTTTTCTTCACAACTGCAACTAAATCCATTGTTGAAAAAGTTTTACAATTTGGCTGTAGCATGTACTCTCGCTCTCTCCCTCACAAGGTGTGATAAAAAAAAAAACAGTTCAGGGATTGACTTTTTATCATGAAATTGAGACATCATACTGAGTTATGACTTGTAATATGTTCTACACTTAGTAATTATCTAGACATGATCATTTTAGATGTAGTAAAATGAATAAATTATGTATTTACCTGCAGTTAGTCTGAATTAATGCACACTGAGTAGGTGTTTCATGTAAATTTCAGATTTTGTTTAAAATTAAGAAAAATAGGAATGGAACCCAAGAAATGTTAATATCTTTTGGAGAGGGCACTATAAGACTACTCATCTTTGTGAAGTGAAGGCTGCTTGTCCATCCAGCATTATCCTCCTCACACTGCCTACCCTTCAACTGCACAAGCCAATTATTAAATTGCTTGTGCTCATGTTCTATCAGGAGTTTAACAACCTGCAAAGTTTCTAGTGAAACTAGTATTTCTTGCGGGACTTGTTAATTGATTGTAGCACAAAATTTGGAAAGGCTGTGATATTTCTGAGCCAAGTTTGTGCCTCACGTGCAGGTTCTTAAAACAATAAAAACAATTTGCACTTTCCAGTTTATTGGGCTTGTCTGTTAGCACAATCTAATATAAATGGGTAGTAAGCTCGATATTATTGCATTTGCAATAATACCGATAAGAATCTTCGTTTCATTCCTATTTACTTATTACAATGGTGAAGGGAAAGGGACCAACGGAAAGTGCAAGTGCTGGCAGTGCTAAAAAAGAAACAAAACTGATTTAGAAATGAAGATGATTAAGAAGTACAAAGCAGGACAAAGTTTGTCATCTATTGCACAGAATTAGGTCTCGCTGCTTCAATAGTGAATACTATTTTAAAGGACAGTGCATGTGTAAAAAAACATGTTAAAGGATCAACGCATTTAAGATTGACAGTGATCACAAAACAGGCATTCAGGTGCTATATGGAAGATGGAAAAGCTATTAATAATATGGATGGAAAATCAGATTCAGAAGCAAGTGCCCCTGAGTCCAATGGCCATTTAAGAAAATGAAAGAAGTATTTATGAAGATATTAAGGATAAGTATGGCAAACCCCAAGCCAAGTTTGTGACAAGCAACGGGTGATTTAATAGGCTCAAGCATCGAGCTGGTTTCCAAAACATTAAAGTATGCAGTAAGTCGCCAGTGCTGATTCTGCAGCTGCAGAGAAATTGTGTTGGGAAAAATCCCTTCTAAATCTCCAAGGCCCTCAACTTCCACAGCGGCGTGCTTATCAGCTGGAGAGTTAATTCTGGCAATGATGCTCGAAAAGTAAAACTTTCTGACATTCCTAACTCCTCTCTCTTTTTGTAATTTTATAATTTTGAAATTTTTGTAATTTTTTCCTGCGCATGAGATATAAAAATTGAATAAATAAATAATTCTGTTTTTAGCATTAGCATTACACTGAGGCAAGGCCTCCATAGCCGAGTGGTCAGGAGCGGGAGTGCAGTAGCACCCGCTCTTTTGAGTAGACTGGGGTTCAAGCCCCTGACTGCTGAATACAGTCAATCTGCCAACCCGCACTGGACCAGCGTGGCAGATTATGGTCCATTTCCCACAGCATGAATTGTTGAGGAGGCTTCCATCCTGCAGTGGGTTGATAATGGCTGCACTTTACCTTTTTTTACATTGAGGCATATGATGCAAGAAAGCAAGCTTACACAGCATCAGCCAAAAAAAAAAAAAAAAAAAACCCACTCCCATTTCATCCCTCCGTTCGACCCAAATATCTGTCCAGCTCAGCCTTAAATTTATTTAGGCTATCAACTTCCACAACAAAGGATGGAAGTCTGTTCCACCAACCAACTACCCGCTGGCCAAAGGCAAACTTCCGCACATCTATCCTACATCTGTCTTTCCTCAATTTGAATTTATGTCCTCTCAGGTGATTATTCTGAGCAAGAGGAAAGAAGAATCCCATCAGCATTGAGCATGCTCAAACCATTCAAGACTTTATACACCTCAATCAGATCACCTCGCAGGCGCCTAGTCTCCAGAACTGTAATTTGCAAAACTTAAGCCTTTCATCGTAAGAGCAACCCTTTGTTCCATTCACTAATCTTCTCTGTAGCCCTCCTCTGTACTTGTTCCACGTTCTACATCCTTCTTAAAACGAACCTCCAAACCTATATACAGTACTCAAGGTGTGGTCTGACCATTGCCTTATACAAGGGGATAATCACCTCCTTATCCCTGCTAGAAAAATTCCTGTATATCATTGACAAGACACCATGAGCTACTCTTGCAGACCGTCTGCACTGCTCAGAAAACTTCATATCTGCCTGCACAATTACCCCAGGTCCTTTTCATTCTCTACCACTGTCAGTGTGGTACCACAGATGACTTTCATCAACCGGTGAAATACCACCACTTTGCTTATTGGAGGCTTGAAGTGGTGAAACCCATGTTTAGTCTCTAGAACAGTTTTCGGCATCCCCCTCCCCCCATACTTCTCCTTCAACTCATGCACGGTACTAAGTACTATAGGTTTTGATACCTTTCGTGTTTGGGGTTTTCATAAAAAAAAAAAAAAAAAAAGAGTTGATACGTTACTCTGGGATTACTGTTTCCTATATGTAGTACTTTACATTTGTCAATGTTAAACTTCATTTGCCACCTCTCAGCCCATCTGCTCAACTTTTCCAGATCCTGTTGCTGCAATGTACTGTCATTAGTGTCATTAACAACCCTGCCAACCTTCGTATCATCTGTAAACTTGGACATTAAGCCTGATATACCATCATCAATATCATTTATAAATACAGAAAACAACAATGGACGCAACACTGAACCCTGAGTTATTAGAATTTAGAGTCAGCTGTTTAACCTAGAATTGGACATGCAGGATCTTTGAGACCTTCATGATTTTAACAATTTCGCTCTCTTCGTCTACTCAGTCCATACAGCTGAAATTCCCACTACATTTCAGCAAATATGTTTTCTTTTACTTCTTCACTGAAAATTCCAGAAGTCTCTTTGTTATCACGAGAAAAATGCAATCTCAAATTAAACCTATGCACATGCTGAAAAACAAGAATCTCAAATTAGCAACACTCTCATGTACAATTTTTGAAACTCCCACATCCAATTATTGCATTCTCTGACTTTGTGTCATTTAAGAGTGACTGACATCCAACTGTTGAAGCGTACATACTTTTCAATTGGCACTTTACTTACTGTCAGTAAAGATAATAAGGGAGATAACATTGATTAATTAAAAGATATAATTACATATATAAGATTAATTATAAGATATAATTACATGCTAATATATAGAATCTGTATGGTGTGAGATAGTTCTAAGAAGAAAAGGTATAGAGGGGGAGTAATCTACCAGCCAAGGTGATTGTGGAGATTATGATGAGAACATCTAAATGCGAATGGAATTGGCAAGTAAGCATGAATGTCTTATTACGGTTGATTTTAATTTGCCTCTAATTTATTGGAGCAAATAGGAAGGAAACTCCACATGGGGAACAAAATTTTTAAATCTACTAGATCAGTGGTTCCCAAACTGCTGAGATCTATGGACCCTTAAAAAAAAAAAAAAAAACTTATATATATATATATATATATATACATATATATACTGTTTTGTGGACCCCCCCCCTGGAACTGGTCCGCAGAACCCAGTTTGGGAAACGCTGAACTAGGTGATTTTTATTTGTACCAACATGTCAGGGAAAGTACTAGGGAAAATAATATTCTATAGACTGCTTCATCACCCATGAACCAGATGACATAATAGAGCTAACAGTACAGGAACCAATAGCAGGAAGCGATCAAAGTTCTATGGTGGATGATGAAGAAAGAGAGAGGTAACAGTAATTAAAGGCAAAGGAATGGATTATAATTTCAGAAAAGGAAATTATGATGCCTTAAGGTGCTACATGTCCTCTATTAATTGGGTAGATATCGCAAAAAGAGCAAATACAACTGAATTATGGTATACCTTTAAAACATTAATCATAGAAGGCTTGAATGCTTATATACCAATAAAAAAATACTCCACGAAGAGGATGATACCAAGTTGGATGAATAATGAAGTTGCCAGATTACTTGAGCAGAAAAAGTGGTCATGGAAAAGTTAGAGCAATAAAAAGTACTGAAGCCTATAATAGCTACAGAGTGATCTGTAATAGTGCCACAGAAAAAGTTAGGTTGGCAAAGAGGGAGGATAAGGAATTCACATATATAAATGCAAATAAGCAAAAAACAAACCAGATTGGACCCTTATGTAATGGATGTGGGATAGTATTAGATACCCTAGCTGATGAACTCAACGGTTACTTTGCATCTATATTTACAGAAGAAAAACCCTTTATGTTGAAGAAAATTATGGGAGTAAGTTGAAAAATATGTAATTATTTAATGAAAAAACTTTTCATGTCAAGGATCTGGGTATATTCTTACCATGTGTACGCCACATCCAAAAATTTCATTAATTCATACAGCATGTCCCACCCACTTTTTCTTACTATTGAATACACAATGAATTGTCAAACTAATAGAGCAAGCTTATGTGCGAAAAGATCTAAACTCCCCCAAGGACTTCCTAATTCATTTCACAAATATACGTGGTCTCAATTCTAATCTCAACGATGTCCATTTCCACTTGCAGTCTGCCAAACCCCATGTACTTTTTCTGACAGAATCTCAGTTATCGGTTGATTCAACTACTGCTCATTTCAGATGCCCAAATTATTCGCTGTATGATTCCTTTCGCCTCAAAGGTGCAGTTGCAAGTTGATAACGTTGTAAAGCATATATCATCTTTTAAGGGCACAAAAGGTGATATTGTTGTACATGTTGGCACCAATGACATTAAGAGTATGAGATCTACAGATTTACTTCACAAGTCCAAGTCAACGTTGCAAAAAAGTCATGAGTTAGGGTTAAATTTGAAAGTGTCTGCAATTCTGCCCAGAAACGACAGGAGGGAATACATGATGAGAGCCTTGTCAATCAATTCGGCCCTGGAGGGAACGTGCAAGGCTCAAGGGGTAGAATTTTTTTTTTCAGCGTGGTCTGTGCTTGTTAACAGGAGAGACTGCTTCTACAGGAATGAGATACACTTAAATAGAAAGGGTGCAAGAATATTTGCTGAAGCTATCGAGGCATGTTAGGTGAATCGGAAAACTGCTAGCTTGGGGGGATTCACAGACTAAAAGGTTAAAAGTAGCTGCAGGCAGAGGTGAAGGCGATTCTTGCACAACTTCTATTAGAATAAGTAGCGACCTGGAGCAAGGGGTGCTGGGAGTTTCAGTGGATGGCGGTCATCGTGAAACAGGTGGGTTTCACAATGACTGCAACAAGAGCAACTACAGTGAAACACAAGTAGTTGCTCTTGATATCTCAAAGGCTTTTGATCGTGTTTGGCATAAAGGTCTTCTAAACAAACTTTCGTCTTATGGTTTGCCATCTGTTTTTTGTAATTGGTTATCCACTTTTCTCTCTGATCGCTCACTGAGGGTGATGGTAGATGGCTCTCTGTCTTCTAACTTCTCCACTAATGGGAGTGTGTCCCCAAGGTTCGGTTCTTTCCCCTCACTCTTTTCCTCTTGTATATTAATGACCTTCTTCCATTGACTGGAAATCCTATCCATAGTTTTGCCGATGATAGCACATTGCATTCCACTTTCCATTTTGAGAAACCGTGTCCTGCTCAATCAGCTTCAACTTCTCGAAAATCTGCTACCAATTCCTTAAATACCCTGACTTCTAATCTCTCTTGGCACAAGCACATTACAAATATTGCTTCCTCTGCATCTAAAAAAACTTGGTTTTCTTTCGTTCTCGGCGTTACTTTTCTTCCAAACAGCTGCTCACCCTGTATAAATCGCAAATCCACCCTACCATGGAATATTGTTCCCACATCTGCGGTGGTGCCCCTAAAACCTCTCTCAGGCTTCTTGATTCCATTCAGAAGAGGGCAGTTAGGTTAATTAATGATTCATCTCTAACAGTCTCTCTCCACTCGCTGTCTCATAGACGTACTGTTTCTGCTGCATGACTCTTCTACAGATATTTCCATGGGCACTGTTCTTCTGAATTGGCTTCTATAATTCCTGCTCTCTCTCTCTCTCTCTCTCTCTCTCTCTCAAAAACACACGCAGCCACCAGCCAACATCCATTTACTGTCCAAACTCACAGAACCAACTTTTCATCTTCCTCGTTTATTCATTCAACTGCCGTTTTCTGGAACAACCTTCCTTCATACGTATTTCCTGAAAATTACAGTCTACAGAAGTTCAAGTCCAATGTCAACAAATATCTTCTTTCATCTTCTTAACCTCTAACCCAAGCACGGTACTAAGTACTATAGGTTCTAATACCTCTCGTGTTTGGGGTTTACATAAAAAAAACAAAACAAAACACAACATAGGCGGAAAAGTGGACTTCCTTCTGGCTCGTTTTCGGATTACTTCAGGCGTAGTCGAACCAACGGATGCAGCTGAAGTACTGCAGTGCGGAAAGCAAGGGGAAATTACTGCACTATGCTTCCCAAGAATAATCAACATGGCTAATAAGAGAGAGAGAGAGAGAGAGATGGCTCCGAGTCCCTGACGTCCCTTAAATGGGACAGTTGTGCTAAGAATACCCAGGTGGCAAAAATATTCACTAGGAAAAATAGGAACATTAGAACCTCATACGAAGCAGAGAAACTGGCGAATGTGACTAGGGAAATGAAACGTGGAGTAGAAATTCTCAGTTTAAGTGAGACCAGATGGATCAACTCAGGAATCTGCGATTCTGATGGTACGGTCTTATACTACTCTGAGACAGGAGGCAATACACATAAAATTGGTGTAGGAATTATGATTCACGATTCACTGAAGAAATCAGTAGCTAATTTTATTCCACACTCGGATTGCATCATGATGTGATCCGATTAGGGAATAAATTAATTTATTAATGTGATACAGATATATGCATCTACAGCAGATAACAGTGAAATTATTGAAAAATTCTACATACAATTGAAAGACATCATAAGTAACGCCAAAAAATATGAAGTAAATATCATCCTGGGAGACTTTAATGCAAAAATCAGCAAAGAAAAAAGGTATATACTGAAAATACTGCTATATTTGCACTGCAGAGAAGACCAAATACATGACTAAATCTCCAGTAAGCCAAGTCAAGCTATTATTGAATGGAGTTCCAATAGATAGTGATTCATTTTAAATACCTTGGTAGTTGGCTAAATGCTGATCTAGATCAGCATTTAGCCAATGTGAATTGTTGACCTTAGTGAGGAGAAGGAAAACTGCCTATCTATCTGGGACATATCCTTAGAAATGAGAAATATAAATTGCTTCAAGTAATAATAGAGGGAAAGAGAGGAGCAGAAAGGAGGAAACTTTCTTGGCTGAAAAACATCTGCAACTGGACTGGCAGATCAGCTGAGTATATTTTTCATCTTGCCCAAGACAGAGAAGTATAGTGTGGTGAACGCCAACCTCCAAAGAAGAATCCCACAAGGATTTTACACATCCAGAAACCTGTACAAAACTAAAACATTGTGCGAATTGGATACAAAACTGAAACCACTTCCAGATGGTCCTTGAGGCTGTCACAGACATTCTCTAAGATATGCCAGACAAGCTGTACTTGCAACCTGGGAGTCTAAAACGCTGATGGAACTGATATTCGGGTGACACTCAAGTCAAGTGGACCCAATTTCGGCGAAGTCCGGACGGTCTGTGACAGCCAAATCCTCTGCTTGCACCTTCACGATGGTGAGACTGTTAGTAATCCTGGGTATAACCTCCATGCACAAGTACATGGTGGGTGACCACCCAGGTGTGAACCAACGTAAGCAGGGGTCAAGGTGTGGCGCCCACACCACATGGAGGAACGCCGCCCCTCTATGTTACCAGGCAGTACTAGGTGGTAGATGACTCTCATCAACCGGTGAAATACCACCACTTTGCTTATTGGAGGCTTGAAGTGGTGGAACCCATGTTTAGTCTCTAGAGCTAAGTTCCGGTCAGCCCTTCCCTATCTCTTCCATCATGCAATATGATTGATGACTTTTGAGGTTATGATGAACGTCGTGGCGAGATCCAATATTCCTTACATTTCGAGGGTACAGCTCTAAAACGGTGTTCGCAGGCCGGCCGCTAGTTAGTACACCGGACCGAACCTATTGGTAACTCTCTAGGAGGCTTCCGGATCAGCTAGTGTATAATCTTGCTACCTCTACTCTGCCAGATAGTGACTGGAGGGACTCCGAGTAGTGTGTGTATGCAGGGAGCATTGTCGAGGCCACGTTATTTCAAGGATCTGGGTATATTCTTACCAAATGTACGCCATATCCAAAAATTTCATTACTTCATACAGCATGTCCCACATCACTTTTTCTTACTATTGAATACACCATGAATTGTCAAACTAATAGAGCAAGCTTATCTGCAAAAAGATCTAAACCTCCCAAGGCCTTCCTAATTCATTTCACAAATATACGTGGTCTCAATTCTAATCTCAACGATGTCCATTTCCACTTGCAGTCTGCCAAACCCCATGTACTTTTTCTGACAGAATCTCAGTTATCGGTTGATTCAACTACTGCTCATCTCAGATGCCCAAATTATTCGCTGTATGATTCCTTTCGCCTCAAAGGTGGTACTTGTGCATATGTCCGTTCTGATATTCCCTGTCAGAGACTTGGCAATTTGGAATCTCCTCTCTTTGATCTTCTTTGGCTTAAAATCTCTCTACCTCATTGTGTCAAATTCATCTGTTGTCTCTACCGTTCTCCCAACTGCACTAATCACTTGGAGCTCTTTGACTTCCTCTCTTTGCAACTTGACTTTCTCCAGTCCAACTTTCCTAACAGTGAGGTAATTTTCCTTGGTGATTTTAATGTTCACAACTCCAGCTGGCTTCCGTTTTCTAGTCACACTGACCCAGCAGGTCGAGATGCTGAGGCTTTTGCAATTACTAATGACCTAGCACAGATTGTTCATTTACCTACAAGAATACCGGACATTCCTAATCATACAGCCAATACACTTGATCTTTTTCTCACAAACAACCCTTCTAAGTACACGGTCGAAGTGAGAGGTCCTTTAGGCACTTCAGATCACAACTTGGTGATTGTCTCTTCTCGAATGGAACCTTTATCTCATGACTATTCCCATCCTCGTGTTGTTTGGCATTACAAGAATGCAAAATGGGATGACCTGAGAGACTTCTTTTCCTTGGTCAGATTACTGTTTCAAAACTTCTGAGGTCAACGTTTGCTCTGATCGTGTCAGTGAAATTATTCTTGTAGGAATGGAATCCTTTATCCCACACTCCACTTTAAAATCTCGTCCTTTATCTAAACCTTGGTTTTCCAATAAATGTGCTAAGGCTGTCCAAGAGAAGAATGTTGCATATCGTAATTGGCTTGTTTCTAATTCTTCAGTTTCATTTTCTGCCTACACCAAAGCTCGCAACAATTGTAAAGCAGTTATTAATCAGTCCAAACTAGAGTTTGAACAGGCTAAGAGTAGAAAACTTGCTTCTTGCCCTAATGGTAGCCGAGCATTCTGGTCTCTTGCCAAAGCTATTGGCCGCAACTTTTGCCCATCTCTGCTCCCACCTCTGTCCAAACCAGATGGTTCTGTTGTCACTTCAGCCAAGGATAAAGCTGACCTGCTAGCATCCCATTTTTCTTCCAGCTCATGTATTAATGATCTTGGTAAAACACCTCCCACCATTCCCAACACGCTCCATTCAATGCCTCCTGTGGTCTTCCGTCAAAAGGATATTAGAAGGATTTTGATGAATCTTGATGCTAAGAAAGCTCCAGGTCCCGATGGTATTTCTCCACTTGTTCTCAAAACCTGTGCTCCTGAACTTACTCCTATTGTTTGCCGCCTTTTTTCACTTTCTTATTCCAAAGGTGTGTTTCCTTCTGCTTGGAAATTTGCTCATATCCAGCCAGTTCCTAAAAAAGGGTGACAAATCCCTCTCATCCAATTATCGTCCCATTGCAATTACTTCTACTCTTTCTAAAGTAATGGAGAAATCAATTAACCGCCAACTCTTAAACCACCTAGAAACCTTCCGTCTGATCAACGATCGCCAGTATGGATTCCGTCAGTGTCGATCCACTGGTGATATTCTGGCTTATGTTACCCATTTATGGACTAATTCAATGGAAAGGTTCGGTGAAACACAAGTAGTTGCTCTTGACATCTCAAAGGCTTTTGATCATGTTTGGCATAAAGGTCTTCTAAACAAGCTTCCATCTTATGGTTTGCCAACTGTTTTTTGTAATTGGTTATCCAGTTTTCTCTCTGATCGCTCACTGAGGGTGATGGTAGATGGCTCTCTGTCTTCTAACTTCTCCACTAATGCCGGTGTCCCCTAAGGTTCAGTTCTTTCCCCCACTCTTTTCCTCTTGTATATCAATGACCTTCTTCCACTGACTGGAAATCCTATCCATAGTTTTGCCGATGATAGCACATTGCATTCAACTTTCCATTTTGAGAAACCTTGTCCTGCTCAATCAGCTTCAACTTCTCGAAAATCTGCTACCAATTCCTTAAATGCTGATCTTCAGGTAATTCTCCAGTGGGGCAAAGACAACTTAGTTGATTTCAACCCTTCTAAAACTCAGTCTTGTCTTATATCTCGCAAAAAGGATTCTTCTGCTCCTATGCTCATGTTTAGTGACACTCCGATTTCTAGGCAAAATGATATATCTCTTTTAGGGATTACACTGACTTCTAATCTCTCTTGGCACAAGCACATTACAAATATTGCTTCCTCTGCATCTAAAAAACTTGGTTTTCTCTTTCGCTCTCGGCGTTACTTCTCTTCCAAACAGCTGCTCACTCTGTATAAATCGCAAATCCGCCCTGCCATGGAACATTGTTCCCACATCTGGGGTGGTGCCCCCAAAACCTCTCTCAGGCTTCTTGATTCCATTCAGAAGAGGGCAGTTAGGTTAATTAATGATTCATCTCTAACAGAGTCTCTCCACTCGCTTTCTCATAGACGCACTGTTTCTGCTGCGTGCCTCTTCTACAGATACTTCCATGGGCACTGTTCTTCTGAATTGGCTTCTATAATTCCCGCTCTCTCTCTTTCAAAACAGTCCGAACTCATGCCGCCACCAGCCAACATTCATTTACTGTCCAACTTCAAACCCACAGAACCAACTTTTCATCTTCCTCATTTATTCATTCAAATGCCGTTTTCTGGAACAACCTTCCTTCATATGTATTTCCTGAAAATTACAATCTACAGAAGTTCAAGTCCAATGTCAACAGATATCTTCTTTCGTCTTCTCAACCTCCAACCCAAGCACGGTACTAAGTACTACAGGTTCTAATACCTCTCGTGTTTGGGGTTCACATAAAAAAAAAAAAAAAAAAAAGATAATATCTTCAAGTTTTTATTAACCAACCGGAAAAGGTACCATTATTGCAAAATCATAACCGTGATGTAGTACATATTTTGATTCAAAGAGCTGCAGTCCGTCACTGCTGTTATGTGTAAATTTCAAACGCAGTTTTAAAAGAAGCCAACGAGTAGACCTACAATTCTGCAACTGCACAAAAAAATTCATAAAGGATGCCTGTTGGTGCAATCATCTTGAAAGATTTTTTTTTTTTTTTTTTTGGTAGTTGTTGGTGCATCGGCTTCTGTGGCCATAGTGCACCTCACAAGGTTTTTGCAGCACTTTGATCCAAGCCCAAGGCGGGATTCGAACCCGCGACCTTTGGGTTGCCAGGCAGGCACTTTACCCACTTGGCTAGCCCAGTCAGCATCTTGAAAGATTTGGCCACAAAAGTCAGTAAGGACACAGTGGAACTGGTCTGAGGAGGTTTTACATAAAGCCCAGGGAAATCCATACTACGTGCTAAGTGTGAGCCTAACAAGCCAAGGTCAACAGTGTGTAACACATTGTTGCATGTGAGGATGAAACCATACTAGTTACAGCTTGTACAGAAGCTGTTGATCAATGATAAAACCAAGAGGAAGGAATTTTGTCAGTAAATTTCTCCATGAATACAGTTTGCAAGTATTTTGCCATTTACTGTAGTATGTACATTTTCCAATTGCTGAATAAAAACTTGAAGATATCCTCTATCACTTGGAAGTAGTTTAAATTTGTATCACATACTCTATTCATGCAATAAAGTTTTAGTTTTGTAAAAGAGGTTTGTGGAGACCCTGTAATTCAATATTCCTATATATTCATTAAAAATGTGCAATATTTGACATTGCTTTCAAAACTACTTTAGCAGCAAGAGCAATGTCAGTTTTTTGACAGAGGTTGATGGCAATTTTCCCATGCCATCCCGCTTTCACTCAGTAATAAGAAATGGTGATAAAAGTGCACTATCATGCATATTGGCTCCACCAACTTAGTGGACAGAGCCACAGCGCTTTATATGCGTAACCTGTTTCCTGATTGGTTTGATCGTGTCATGCACTGGACTCTACAGCTTTGCTCGGTCACTACATTCTGCGATGACTAATAATGCACTAGGTTGTAGTTATAGTAGTTTCCATTGAAATTTAAATTTAAAAAAAAAAAATGCATTTGTATGTGGTTCTGGCATTATTTTTTTGTGCCATGGATATTTTCGCAGTAATTGAAATTGTCAAGGATAACAATACATGCGTATTATATATATATTTTTCGTATTATCAGGTATTTACATGAGAAGATAATTCCTGCCGAGAAAAAAAATGCAAAGGCTGTAATGAAAATTGCAGTATGATTCAAGTGATGAAAAAATTAACCAGCTATGCTTAAAGATGTTCGGCAAAAGGTAATCCCCCCCCCTTCCGGAGGGGGGGGATTTCTAGAAGAGTGCAACCAAATTAATGACCACTGTAGATTTCATCTTTATAAGTAAACATATCGCTGTCGATTACTACCAGTACTTCCGAAATGCATGCTCATGGAAGTTACTGAACAAGCCAATTCAGCTGAAGAGGTGCAGGTTGACGAATCTCTCCTATCCAAATCAGAACATAAGAGAAAGATCTCCAAAAACACAGTGATGGGTTTTCAGAGCTTATGATGTAAACCGAAAAGTGGGAATTGTCTGCATGGTTGACAAGAGAGATTCCAAAACTCTGCTGCTTATAACTGAAAAAACAATTGTAGCAGGCAGTATTATAGTTGCCGATTAATTGGATGCATACTCGGGAATCCTGAATACACCAAATAAACATTACATTCACGAGACCATAAATCACAGGTGCAACTTAAAAATTCCACCATAGAAAAACTAATGGAAAATTCAAATCTGTTTTCAAAAAAATTTAATGGAACTGGTGACGGTATGACTGCCAGCAATTTAGATTATTTCATATGAAAGGGGTGTTTCAGCCGTATCTTCCAAGATATATACGGCAATACGCTCTTGCATATTACACAACAATACCCATGTTAAAGAGTATCATACATCATGTTTGCATTTCCTTTTGTATTTTTTGTAGGTATTTTTTTATTTCAATATATATGTATATATTTTTTATATGTCAATATGTATAATATTTGCATTTCCTTTTTCTGTCTGTTTTGTAATTTTTTTTGTATAATAGTTTTGTATTTTTTTGTTTATGTATCTCTGTATTTCATTTTTTTTTTTCTGTAGTTCGTTTTTTTTTTCAAGTCTGTTTTGTAATTTTTTTTGTTTTATCAATAAATGTAATAATTGTTTGTGCAGATTACTGTTGTGTGTGCCGTTTTTTTTTTTTTAATCGAATTTCAGTAGAAACTACCTTTAGTACAACCTAATACATTATTGGTCATCTTAGAATATGGTGTCCAAGTGAAGCTATTATCTCTGATGCATGATGTATCAAACAAAACTAGTCAAGAAGTAGGTTCAGCAATGCATATAGTACTGTCTCCACTCACTAGTAGGTGTCTACAAAGCAGACATCTCTCTATAATATTTTCTTCTGACTCAATGGTATCTCTTTAGAGAGATTTCACTGTATATGGGTGCATCAGTAGGATTCCCTGATGGATCCAATAGAGGAAAAACAAAACAAAATTAAAGTTAAGGTTTGTAGTGAGTTATCCAATTTCATATGGAAAACGCTTACTAAGACATTTTCTCTTTACTGCTTTAATAATATTCAATATAATTCCACCTATATATTACATGTCAGCTATTTGGCTATATCAAACAAACATAAATTGAACATTTCATGTTGAGTTTTATCCACTGAAATGTACTTTTATATCTCAACTGTAATATAAAATATCCCATTTCTTTAATATACCAGCTGTCAAAATAAATAAAACGGAAATGCAATAAAGAAAAAAGGAGGGGGAGTATAAAACACATTCATCACCGAGCAACTACAACGAATATACGAAATTAAATATGAATTTGACAGGAAAAATAATTTAAAATAAAATTTTTAAAAAAAGGGGAAAAAAAAACATACAACGAATGTAGTGGAAAAAATCAAAAAAATTTAGTCTTTTAACTTTTACTTTACATGATGAAACACTATTTTTAAGTGCATAATTTCTTTAACCCGTCCTAAAGCACTTTTGCAGCCTGTTGTTAAGATACTGAACGCAAAACATTCATCACTGAAATTAAAAGTATTACAAAAGGATTACATATACTATATCAGATATCTCGTGTTCCTTTGTATGATGCAGTGGATCACGAGAAAACTAAACTGGAATCTTTGATAATGGTTGACTATTCATGTTAGTCTCAATGCAAATTGTTGCCTCATACACATATTAAAACATTGAACATAACACGCTAATTCTACTAAGAATAAGGAAACGTCTGTCAACTTAAACTAAACAAACGTTATAGGACAATATCGCGTATTCCATTTCGATTTCGGTTCGCGGCACGCTTTTCCTAACCCTAAATTGGGACAACTTTAACAAGAATGAAGAAGCCAACAACTATACTAAATTATGCCAATATCATGAATATAGAGCTTATGTTTTCTTCTTGATTAAAAAGTTTCTCTTAATCAAAATTAGAACAGCAAAACGTGAATATATACCTTATAATAAGCTCCATTTTCTCCACATACTTCCACCGCTAGATCCTCCATTTTTTCACTACTCGTGCATCATGGGAAACTGTCATTGAGAAGAACGCTAGACATGCGCCGACTAGGTTCCACTCCTTTCTCAATAAAAATTGCATTTTGAAAATAAAAAATTAATAAAATAATAAACACTATACTCCCGATTAACCGCACTAAGACAGAAGAGCGATGCTCAGATAGTCCCAACTTTCATTGTATTTTCCCAAATATCAGAAAGTATTCAAATATATCCACACAGCTGCCTTTGCATTAGAAATAGCTCCTTGTGAATAGGAAAGACTGATTTATGACGTTGGTGAAGTCTAAAAATCGGGAGCGGATGAAATAAGATTACAATTTTTGAATGTCTGCGAGGAAAAATGGATCAGCATCGAGATCTTCCTGACTGTTGTTATTGTTGTTGTTATTTTTTTAAGGGTTTTAGGAGCATCAGCAACTAGAGCCATATTAAAGTAAAAAGTAAAGTGCAGCCATTATCAACCCACTGCAGGATGGAAGCCTCCTCAACAATTCAACTAGAGCCATATTACCGGTATATTTCCATGTGTTCTGTGTTCGATTTTCTGTTTTCTGGACGAAACTCCATAGTTTTTGGGAGAAAAATCAACCACTGATATCGACTAACTTAGCCACGTAGTGAAAATGGCCGATAAAATTCCTCACGCCATCGACGGAACTCGAACTTTGGTCTTTTCCAACTGTAGGGGAGGACGACGATTCTACCAACTGTGCTAACCACAAGGGCTTTCCGACTTTAGACATGGAAGAATTGTGGTTGCAAGACGTGCAACTGCAGTATATCGCCAAGGGTTAAGTGCTCCTGTCGTGTGTTGTCACGAGTCCAATGTCTAGCGTCTTGTTTTCCATCTCTCATAAAAAGCAATCGACGAAGCACTGGATCCAGCGAGCCACTCAGAATAATTTAGCAAGAGCAAGATTAATAATCACGTGGATTGTGAGCCAGACATTAGCTCATACAGGCTATGGGAGCCAAAGAACGCCACGGTTGTTTTGTAGTTGGATTTTAGGAGCATCAACTACTAAAGCAATATTACTCTATGGATACTGTTTGTAAAGCTTGGGTATTCTGTGGTCGATTTTCTGTTTGTTGGATGAAAAATCTGAGTTTCGGGGAGAAAAAATCATGCTACTCTCTCCTGAGACCGACAAACTCAATTACGTTGTGAAAAACGCCCATATAGACGTCATTGAAGGGACTCGAAGTCAAGTCTTTCCCACCCCCGTGTGGGGAGGAAGACGATTCTAACAAGTGTGCTATCCACGAGGCCGAATTTCACGGGTAGGCATGCCAACATAATAAACTGCGAAACACAATAACTGCAGCTTCCATGAACACTGAACTAGAAACATGTGGAAATCTGCAGTCTGGTGATGTGAATCCTGGCATATCACTGAGAAATGGCAATCATGACAACCAAACATATATGTTTGGTTGTATTTACATTTACGTGTACAAACTGAAATGACAAATTAACCTAATAGTATTATGTACTGTAAATCAGCAAAATAAGTGCTCAATATTTTTTGTTCATCCTCGAGCTGCAATTACAGCATTGGAACGATCTGGCATAGAGTTAAACTTCTGGATATACTGTTGCCGAATTTCACCCTTACAATGCTGTCATGCAACTGAACCTAACTTTGTAGGCCTTCTTCTGAGCAATTTTAGACGACATTATGTACCAACAATTTTCAATAGGGTTCAAATTCGGGCCAGTCCAACACTGTAATGCCAGTATTTCTGAGGTATGACTGCATCTTAAGGGGGGAAACCATTGGTGTAAGCAAGTTTAAAGCATCGTGAGACAAGAAGAAAAACTCATCATTAAATCCTAAATAGCATAAAACTTACCAATTTTGCTGTGTGGTGAAGGTGCTGGGTCCTGTTGAAAAAGGCAGTTTTAGCATTAGCATTAGTAGAGGCATTTGATGCAAGAAAGCAAGCTTATGCAGCATCAGCCAAAAAATAAAATAAAATAAAATAAAATAAATAAATAAATAAAAATAACCACTTCCACTTCACCCCTCTGTTCGTTCGAAATATCTGTCCAGCTGAGCCTTAAACTTATTTAGGCTATCAACTTCCACGTCAAGGGATGGAAGCCTGTTCCACCAACCAACCACCCGCTGGCTAAAGGCAAATTTCCGCACGTCTATCCTACAACTGTCTTTCCTCAATTTGAATTTATGCCCTCTCAGGTGATTATTCTGAGCAAGAGGGAGAATCCCATCAGCATTGAGCATGCTCACACCATTCAAGGCTTTATATACCTCTATCAGATCACCTCGCTGGTGCCTAGTCTCCAGACACGGTAATTTGCAAAACTTAAGCCTTTCTTCGTAAGAGCACCCTTTTGTTCCATTCAAACCATTCAAGGCTTTATATACCTCTATCAGATCACCTCGCTGGTGCCTAGTCTCCAGACACGGTAATTTGCAAAACTTAAGCCTTTCTTCGTAAGAGCACCCTTTTGTTCCATTCAGTACTCTTGTTGCCCTCCTCTGTACTCGTTCCAGCAGCTCTAGATCCTTCTTGAAATGAGGCCTCCAGGCCTGTATACAGTACTCTATGTGTGCTCTGACCATTGCCTCATACAAGAGAATAATCACCTCCTTATCCCTGCTAGAAAAATTACTATATATCATTGACAATACACCATGAGCTACTCTTGCAGCCCGTCTGTACCTCTCAGAGAACTTCATATCTGCCTGCACAACCACCCCCAGGTCCTTTTCGTTCTCTACCACTGTCAGTGTAGTACCACAGAGTTGATACGTTGCTCTGGGGTTGCTGTTTCCCATATGTAGTACTTTACATTTGTCAATGTTAAACTTCATTTGCCACCTCTCAGCCCATCTGCTCAACCTTTCCAGATCCTGTTGCAGCAGCATAGTGCCAGTAGTGTCCTTGACAACCCTGCCAACCTTCGTATCGTCTGCAAACTTGAACATTAAGCTTGATATACCATCATCAATATCATTTATAAATACAGAAAACAATAATTGACCCAATACTGAACCCTGAGGGACTCCACTAATAACATTAGTCCACGATGAGCAGTGTCCATTGATTACCACTCTCTGTCTTCTCTCCCTCAACCACTCCTTTATCAATAGCAGCAATTTGCCTCCAATGCCACACTGCTCCAATTTGTGCAGCAGTCTTCCATGTGCAACAGTATCAAAAGCCTTTCTAAGATCCAAGTATATAATATCAAAGTTATTTCCTGCATCCAGTTCTTTTCTGACTGCATCATAGTATCCAATCAAATTGGTCAGGCAAGACTTCCCCTTAACAAAACCATGCTGTGTCCGAGCTATAACTGAAGTCTTGTCTAGATCATCGTGCAGTGCTTCTTTAACCAGTGCCTCCATTAATTTTCCGGGAACAGAAGTTAAACTCACAGGTCTATAATTACTTGTGTCAGCCTTTGATCCTCCTTTGTGAATTGGGGTCAGATTTGCACATCGCCAGTCCATGGGTACCTCCCCTGAGTCCAAGGAAGCTCTCATAATTATGGCTAAGGATTTGCTTACTTCCTTTGCTGCCTCCTTTAATATAACTGGATAGATCCCATCTACCCCCAGGTGCCTTTCTTGTGTTTATCTTCAACAATTTCTCCTCCACTTTACTCTCAGAGATTACAAGATTCTCTAGCTTACTGCCAGGGTTGAATATACCTCAGGCATTCCCCTCGCTGAATAACTCCTCATTTTGGGCGTCTGTGTGGTGATCTCTAATAACGGGTTTCAAGCACTCCTCAAAGATATCACTGTGTTTCTGCATTCACCATTCCGTTAATAAACTTAATTCGCCCGCCCCACCCGTTTGCTTGTTATGCATCACCAAACCATCTGAGCGGGGAACTTTACAGTCGGTGTTATGCAGTCAGGATGGAATGCCTCCGATTTTCGTCTTCTGACATATCGCTTCCCATCCGAGCCATGCAGAAAAGATGGCGGTGTCCCATTGCTCCTTTTGTCTATACAACATGCGTTTTAGCCCAAGCAAGTCGCTTCTTCCTCATTTGTTGGGTCAACAAAGGCTTCTCTTAGGCCGATAGGCATGCAGACCACATTCCGAATGCCGTCTTTGGACAGTTCTTGCACTAGTTTCAACACCAGAGGCCATCTCAAAGTCCAGTTGTAGATCAGGAGCACTAGCATGGCGATTGCGAAGACATAGCCGTTTCAAATATCGATCTTGGGAAGACTTATTCACTCTCTTACGTTATGATCCAGATTTTCTCTTCACATCACCGGTTTCACACTTTAATTTCAGCACCCGAAATACTGTTGACTGGTGACAGACTATTTCATCAGCGATAGCACGTGTAGAAAGCCTTTCCTGGAATAGAGTAACAGCTACAATTTTTTTTCATGGTGTCAACGGAATATATGGAGCCATGCTTACACTTCCGCAAAACAGGATAATGAGCGTGTATACCCTTCCAACGCCGTATTTATAGAACCGGCTGTTGAAATACCTTGCAATTACTGTCTGATGCAATAGAAGCGTTATCTGAGGCAATATCTTTGCTTGCGACAAACAAAATGACTGTAATCAAACAATAACGGCAGTAATAGTCAAAACACAGCATGGGTTTGTTAAAGGGAGATCATGGCTGACCAATTTGATGGGATATGATGATGTGGTCACAAAGGAACTGAATGTCAAAAATAATTTTGATATCATATACTTGGATTTCAGGAAAGCTTTTGATACTGTTGGAAGACTGCTATACAAATTGGAGATGTATGGCATTAAGGGTAAGTTGCTACAACGGATAAAAGGATGGATGAGTGAGAGACGACGGGACAGGGAGTGGTAATCAATGGACGTTGCTTTTCGTGGACAAATGTTATTAGTGGAATTCCCCAGGGTTGGGTGCTGGGCCATTGTTGTTTTGTGTTCATCAATGATATCGATGAAGGTATATCAGGGTTAATATACAAATTTGCAGATAATACAAAGGTTGGCAGAGTTGTTAACGACAGTAAAGACAGTATGCTACTTCAATTGGATCTAGGTAAGTTGGCAAATGGGTTGAGAAGTGGCAACTGTAGTTTAACATTGACAAATGCAAAGTACTGCATATGGGTAGCAATAACCGAAGAGAAACTTTCCACCTGGATGGTACTACACTCAGGTAAGTGGAAAGTGAAAAAGACCTGGAGGTAATTGTGCAGCTAAATATGAAGTTCGCTGAGCAGTGCAGATGGGCTGCCAGGGCAGGTAAATTGAGGAAAGACAGTTGTAGAATTGATGTGCGGAAATTTGCCTTTAGCCAGAGGTTGGTTGATTGGTGGAACAGACTTCAATCTTTTCTTGTGGAAGTTGATAGCCTAAATATATTTAAGGCTGAGCTGGACAGGCATTTGGAAGGAATGGAGGGTTTTTTTTTTTTTTTTTTTTGGCTGATGTAGATGCTGCTTTCTAGCATCATATGTCTCTTCTAATTCTAAACGCGTCAGTCTTTCATCCATATTTGAGGACTTTCAAAAAGTAAAAAACAACAACTGAACTCTGGCGCACTAAAAAGTAGGTGATGGGTCCAACCATCATTCAACTCTCCTAGAAATCACACCCACAACGAAAACAAAATGAAACACTCGACGTTCAGGATCCCCAGCACTAGGTCCACAGACAATGTGCGACACGAGATAAGGGACACCGATGGTACAGGTAGAATCATCAGGAATTCCCAGAACTGGAACAGCTGATGGAAATTATTGATTAGGAAAAAGAGCAAACCAATCCCACCACCAAAAGAAACAGGAGAATGTCCCCAACTGCCAGAACATCATCTGTGTGCTGTTGATGACTCCAGCCAGGTGCACACATGGAATAATAAAGCAGATGATATGAAAACCAAAAATAACGACTGCATTAAAGAAGAGGATACAACTGACTCGTTATCGTCTCTAAAGGAAATCAAATCCAAACTTAAACGTGACATGGTGGCCTATATTACCCATGAGACAAATGACATACAAATGTCTGCCATAAACTTTATTATGCATAAATGGACTGAAATGGACGCCAGAACAACAGCTCTCATCATAGAAAATTAGAAATTGAAAGTAATAGCAGAGAACTCAGAAAGCAAGTTCACACCAAAGAATGCCATTTTCCAGTCCTATCGGACTACTTTAAGAAGACATATGCTACTACTTTGCAACAGGGATTGAACAGTGTGAAGTCCAGAAATTACTCTAACTCTGTACTCTCCCACAACTTGCAGGAAACAATTATATTCTATGATCTCCCGGATCTAATGAAAAACATCAAAATCTTCCCAGACAACTCCAAAACAAAATGTCTTGATCATGCATGCTATAGATGATTGCAAAATGGAATGCAGTAATGTGAAATCAAAAACAGAGTTGCAAAAACACTGAGAGAAGACTACAGTAATATTAAAATATGATCTCTACGCACAATCAAGAATAAAGGTACTGGAAACCACGAGCTTGAATGATACAGGATTGCATCTTCTGAGACAATTATCAAACAATATGTGTCTCTACAGCCAAGCCGAAGGTGAATGATCCCACGATCACATGTATGATGTTCCCAAAGAACTATCAAAACATGATATCATATATCTTACATATACCATAAGAACCTACAGGATTTTGGCTTCAAATTTTAAGAAGTCAAAGAATCCATCAATCTCATGTTTAACACAGGATCTAAAGCCAACTCAACAAACTGCGTCATTGGCTTCCCTGAAAAACTTCTAAAATGTCTTTTTGACCAGGATAGACTTTACCTTGGGTATCAAGCCCTTAAATACCATCGGTTTACATAGTCAACAAATGCTTTAGATGTCTGGCTGTTGGCCTTCCATGCCATAACTTTCATTAAAAAATAGGGTCGTGTAGTCATTGTGCCATGAGAGGAGAAGTATACTCAGACTGTCCTCAAATACAGGAGAGACCAAAATGCATCAACTGCAAGAGGCGTCATAAAGATTCCGATCACTGCGTAAGGGACACTTCGTGTCCAGAACACATTAGTGCACTGGAACAGGCTAAAATAAGAATCATTGATGAGTAACATTGACCAGACCTCTGCACGTAATGCGACTTCCTCTAACCACGAGGATATTACCATACTGCAACTGAACGCTCATCGCTCCAGGAATGGGGCCATCGAAAATCTGCAATAGTGGCTGTTACATCAAGCGAGGTATTAACCTCACTTGACATTAACAGCTATTTCCACCTTGTGTATTATTACATGTGTACAAATTTCGACATTTTCTACTTTGTATCACTCTACTGTCCTCTATCTGAAGACATCCAGATCTCCGTGAACTATCTAGATTATGTTATTGAATAACTATGTCCATCACCAATTATTACAACTATAGACTCTAACGCCAAGGCTCCATTATGGTTCAGTACTTCAACTGATCCCAGGACTTCATACTTTCACCTAACCTACACGTCCTAAATAAATCCAACCAACCTAGTACCTAATAACGACCTGACCCTCACAACTGCAAGAATCACTAACAAAATATCAAACTAAGCTGTGATTGAGGATCTTACATGTAGTGATCACCATGCAATTTCATTTAAAATTTCCACAAATTTACAAAATCGGAAGTTACCTCCTCAAAACTTGAGAAGATTTGCTATAAAGCAAAGAAAATGGCGACTGTTTTCGGAATCAGTTACACATGACTTCCGTGATGAAATTTTGGTTTCATTTAATCAGCTTAATACTGAAGAACAAGCCTTCTACATCCAAACTTCCTTATTACAAGCAATTGAACGTTTGCTCTGTTAAAAGAATAACTCCAAAGAAATCATAGGCTCCCTGGTGGAATCTCCAGCTAACCGCTTTAAGAAGACATGTTTACAGGGTAAGAAAACTGTATCAAAGACGATGCTCTTTTCCTTCCAATGAAGTAAGAAGACTCAGAAATGAAAACAACAGTATAATCTTGAGATTTAAAATGCAAAAAATCAGTACCGGGCAGTGTTTCGTCTCTACTGCGGGCAATTTGGACCCGTGGGAACTGCACTATAAACTTAGCAGAGATAAAAAGTGCCTATCAATGATATTTATAACTCCATACTAACCGACGACCCTGAAACCAAAGCCTGGCATGGTACTGTCACCACGATTATGAATAAACTTTTCCCTCAAGATGCACAGTCAACAGATGCCCCCACTCAATTCATAACAAGAACCATAATCTTCAATACTCCCTTATTGTGGATATCGACCTGTTTATGCAACAAGTCCAAAAATGTCCTGGACCTGACTTGCTTGGAAAATGCTGTCATTAAAAAGTTCGGAAAAACATATCCGAACATCCTGTTGAATCTCTTCAAAAAATGTCTTTTCTGTGGTACCTTTCCCCGCGTTTGGATAAACTTCCATCGGATCCCAGAGTCGCTGCCCCATTTCTGCCCTACTGAATTTGGGAAAATTCTACGAACGACTACTCGTCCTAAAAAACTATGATCTCTTCCAATCTCAAGATATCTTTTCACCTCACCAGTATGCAGTGATGTAGCCAGGTATCATCATAAGGGGGGGGGGGGGCATGGCGACCATGGTTTTGAATTTGTTTTTTTTTTTCTTTTTTTGATAGACCTAGGAACACTTATATGCACATAAATAATGTTTTATTATCTTTATTTGAATATTAGGCTGCGCGGTAACACGGTGGTCCTCGACATCCTTCCCACACTGGGTAGAAAAGGCTCGGGTTCGAAGGCCCGGGTTCTAATTCAGTCTTGGACGCAAGGAATTTTAATGGGCTTTTTTCACTCCATGGCTAAGTTAGTCGGTCTCAGGCGTAGATATCAGAGGTATCGGGGTTTTTCCCCTCAGAAACTGGGGTTTTTTTTCATCCAATAAAACAGGCAAATCGACCAGAGAACACACGCAATTTACAGACACATTATATAAATTGGTATATCTAAGAAATTACGGGTGGCCTTAATATAAGAATATAAATATAATACTAATTTGAAATATTCTGATGAAAGGTATTTAATCATCTCATAATGGATATAATCAGCCCCAACAGCACTCATCTGGGAAAGTGCTTATTTAAGTTCTTCGTCAAAGAATGATTGGTGATGTTAGAAGAGAACTCAAACTAGTGTTTTTTTGAGCCAGAAATTCTGAGGGATGAAGTTTTCTAGAACCTCAGCTCCAGGTGAAAAATATCACTAAAGTTTATTTTGAAATTCTTTAACAGGGGATGCAATATATGAAAGTTTCAGATACTTTCATAAACTTCTTTCTTATGTCACAATGCACCATGTCTGTGTGTTCTGTGGTCCGCCTGCTGGATGAAACACCAGTTTCCAGGAGGAAAAACGGTGAGACTAACTTAGCCATGTTATGAAAAGGTCCCATAAAATCTTCTCGCGTCTTAGGGAATCAAACTTGAATCTTTTACATCAGGTATGTGGGACGGTGATTACACCTACTGCGCTACCCACGAAGAGCAAATAAAAACTGATTTGATTGGAAAATGAAATAAATTTAGCAATGGGTATGCATACTATTACAAATTAAAATACTTCAGTAAATTTAACTTAACTCGTCAAGCTTTATATTTAAAAAAAAGGTTAGTCATGTTTCTTTAAAAAATGTGCTTCATATAAACAGCATGACTCCTGAAAAAAACAAGTGGGCTCCTGGGGTGCGCAACCTAGATCTTCGGGACCTCTGACTTAGTTTTGGTGATTATTAGTAAACTCTGCAATTGAACATCCATTATGTTCTTTGGCTCGGTGAAGAATGCGATGTATATTTACCTTTCATTTTCTTGATATTGTCCCAAACTTGGGGGTTTGCTGAATGAGTAATAGAACACGTTGTTTATTTGTTTTTTAGGAGCATTAGCAACTAAGGCCATATTGTTCTGGGGATATGTGGTGGTCATTCCCTGACCTTTCCGCACCCTCCGTATTTGGTGGTCACGGTCTAATCAAGAAGTGTGTGCTACGCACTGCTGCTCCTGCCCACCTGGTTACGGAGGCACCAATGGAACACGTGAAGAGGTTCCAACATTCTCTTTGGCTCTGATGAAAAACATAACTTACTTTGACAGGTGCACTTTTAAAGTGCTGTGATGTTATCTGCGATAGGATATTGCTGGAATCTCCCGGACATCTTGTTTTGCGCATTTCTTCCTGCCGCACATTCACATTTTTTTGGAAATTGTAGTAATCTAGCAGTTTCGGAATTGTAGCTACTGTTGCTTGAACATTTTCTGTGATGTATTTTACTGCATCACTGAGCGCTCCTGGGCTGACACTAATGGTATTAAACTTTGCTAAGTTTGCAGGTCCTCAAGTCAGCCTGATCGATCTTCTTCTGTGGTATCCTCAATGGACGGCAGTATCCCATTGTATAGAGTGCATATCACACGGATAATACCATAAAGGTTATCTTCAAACACACAGGGAGAAGAGAAGATCGAAGCAGACAGAAGTACCAAATTCAGTAAAGGTACTGTTAAGCGTGCGAAGGGAAAGGCGTTTGCTCAGAGGCACTATCGTTCGACCCCGCCCATTGATATCTAAGCTAGGGTGTGTTTATTGAAATACCCTAGTAGAAGAAAAGAACCTTATCGAAAACTTCTAGTTGGCCCGGCTGATGTCATTTCCAGCTGGCAAATAATAGAATTGATAGTTAAGTCAACAGAAAGAGTAGCCCTATAGTAACGCTACCGCCTCTCTGTAGAAAGGCAGTATGGTTAGCCACAAGAATGGGCACTCTGCTGTGGTCAGGTCCATCTCCAATGCTGTTCTTCTGGATGATTATAGAATTCCATAAAGAAGTCCCCATTTCCCTTTAAATAGATGAAAAAAAAAAAAACTATCATGCTAGGGCCACCATTGGGCAGATGAATCTGCCCATTGCATATTATGTTCGTGAATTGTGTTTGTTCTCTGGTCGATTCGTCTATTTTGCTGGACGAAAAACCCAAGTTTCTGGGGGGAAAAAATCTTGCTATCTACACGTGACACCGACTAACTCAGCACAGCATGAAAAAAGCACATAAAAGTTCTTAGCATAATTTACGGCACTGGTACCTGAGTATTTTCCACCCAGTCAGGAGACAGTGATACATCTCCTGACCAGGTGGAAATACGTGTAGATACGTCTCCTTTAAAGTAAAATTTTATTTGTTGCAGGGTTTTAGGTGCATCGGCCATACCACACAATATATTATATCTGTAAATTACACTTATTATGTGGTCGATTTTCTGTCTGCTGGAGCAAAACACCCGAGTTTAGGGGAGAAAAACCATGCTACCTTCGCCTAAGTCCAACTCAGCCACGTTGTGAAAAGGCCCATAAAAATTCCGCACTTCATCGACTCTGGTTTTTTTCACAGCCCGTATGAGGACAATAGTGATTCCACAAGTGTGCTACCTCAAAGGCGTAATGCAACTGACTCATGGTGATGCAGGAGGGTACTGATACCTTCTGTATTCCTATTTCATCATCATCAGCCATTTTCAATCCATTGCAGGACAAGGCCTCTCCAGCAACTTTTCAGTTCCTTCTGTTTTGTGCAATGGCCATCCATTTACTACCCACGAACTCGTTAATTTCATCTGTCCATCTCCCTTGTTGTCTTCTAGCTCCTCTTGGGTACCATTCTGTTATTTTCTTAGTCCATCTGTTATCATGTCTTCAAGCTATGTGTCCTGCCCAAATCCATTTCAGTTCTTTAGTTTCAATAAGAATGTCCTTTATTTGTGTTTGCTGCATAATCCATGTGTTTCTCTTCTTATCTAACAGTATGATTCCTAATATAATTCATTCCATTCTTCGCTGTGTAGTTTTCAGCTCCTCTTCCATTATTTTTTGTGAGTGCCCAAGTTTCACATCCATGTCATGGTGGACATGGTCTTCACTGGTTCATTATTTTATGTTTCTGAATGCTATCCATCCGAAATATATCCTTCTCTTTGACTTCCAGCCATTTATCATTATTACAGCTAATGACTTTTCCTAGATAAGTATATGAATGCACCTTTTCAATTACTGCTCATTCAATGATTTTGTCGTTTTCTGTGGCATAACTTGTTCATCATTACTTTTGTTTATGCATATTCATCTTTAGCCCGAAATTCTTACTAACTCTGCATAACAGATTAAGATTTTCCTCTAATTCTTTAGGATCATGGCTTATGATTACATTGTAATCATGGCTTATGATCACAATGTCATCTGCATCTCGTCAATGGTTTAGGTACTCTCCATTCACATTGACTCCTGCAACCAGTCTAATCTTTTGAAAGCCTCAAGGGCAGCAGTAAACAACTTCGGAGGTATTGTCTCCTTGTCGAACTCCTTTCTGAATTTTAATTTTGCTACCGTCTTTGTCTAGTCTAATAATGGAGGTAGCGTTCTCATATACAGTATTTTCTTCAAGATCGATCATAATGTATGGGGTATCTATGCCTTGTCTGTCCAGTGCCCGAAACATTGCCTTATTCTGTATGGAGTCAAATGCCTTTTCATAGTTTTGTTTTCATTTATTTGCTTTCTCCATTAGCCGCGATATTACATGAAGGTGATCCACAGTTGAGAATCCTATCCTAAAGCCAGCTTGCTCTTTCAGTTGATTCTGATAAAATATTCTTTCTAATCTGTTAATAATGACTATTCAACAACTTGTAGATGTGGGACAACAAGCTAATTGGTCTTTAATTTCCAATTTATCTCTTTTTATGCAGCAAAATTATGATTGCATTATTTCACACCTTCCTAATGAATTTTGGGAAGAGTCTTGCCAGTTTCTGTGTCATGTCCCTTCTGTCCAATTTTAAGAACTCTACAGGAACTTCATCTTCACCTGGGGATTTTTGATTCTTCAATGTATGTTCTACCTCATCAGGAAGGATATTGGGTATGTTGTTTGTGTTGCTTATTAGTGATCCATCTTCCCCACTGCTGGCATCATTCCCTTGCTGCTTATATAATTCTTTATAGTAGTGTTCTGCTAAGTACACCATCACTATTCTTCAGATTCAGTATCATTTGCCTTTCTGTATTACTGCTCATGACTGCTGATTTTAATACTTTGTTTTTCCTTAATGCTTGTTCTACTTTTCTTGCGTTAAATCTTCTTAAGTCCTCTCTGAGTGGGTTTGCATAACTCAGTACAGGCAACTCTCGGTTTACGAACATCACAAATCTTAAAGTCGCCAATAGATAGAGTTCCTTATAAAACGAAATGTCAAACGTATAGTGAACAATTGTAAGATTTAAATATATAAACTTCTAAAAAATGTATTTATTACAATAATTATCAGGAAATTGTTGAACTGGGCAATAAAATGGACTTCGACCTTTATGTGAATGACGTGAGAGAGCTTTTGGACTCGCATTTTGAGGAATTGACAACCAATGAAATAATTGAAGTAGAGACACATCTAAATTCTGAAGTAACCGAAGAACCTGCTATTCTACAGCCTCCCAGAACATTTAAAAGGCAGAAAATGGCTTCAGCTTTTAAATCAATTTCTGAGAGGTTGGCAATCTAAATATGGAAAGAATTGCAAAAGTGAAAAGAGGCACTTATGACCGTCTAGCATGCTACAGTGAGATTTTTGAAGAAAGAAAAAAAAAAAAAAAAAATCTAACTGTACGATCTTTTATAAAAAGTGGAAAACCCAGCTGTTTCTTCATTATCAGACACCTTCCATCTCCTTATCCGCACCTAGTTTCACTTACGTGGAAAATATTGAACTCTGATGAAGATATACATATAATACAGTAGATATATTATATGAGTACTAATATTCTTTATTTCGATTTTGTAACTTTGTTTTTAATTAAAATGAACAAGTACGATATCTTGTCTTTTTATTCTTTATTTTACGTTACGTATCGTATACGATAAACCATAACGCTTCATCATCATCATCATCATCATCAGCCATTTTCAATCCACTGCAGGATGAAGGCCTCTCCAGGAATTTTCCAGTTCCTTCTGTTTTGAGCACCGGCCATCCATTTACTACCCAAGAACTCATGAATTTCATCAATCCATCTCCGCCTTTGTCTTCCAGGTTTTCTTCTATCTCCTCTTGGGTACCATTCTGTTATTTTCTTAGTCCATCTGTCATCATGTCTTCGAGCTGTGTCCTGCCCAAGACCATTTTAGTTCTGATAAGAATGTCCTTTAATTGAGTTTGCTGCCTAATCCATGTGTTTCTCTTCTTATCTAACAGTGTGACTCCCAATATAATTCGTTCCATTCTTCGCTGTGTAGTTCTCAGCTTCTCTTCCATTCTTTTGGTGAGTGCCCAAGTTTCACTTCCATAAGTCATGGTGGGGAGTATACATTGTTTCATTGTTCAAACTGGGATATTGTGACTATATTTCCTGAATGCTATCCTTCCACAATTTATTCTTCTCTTGACTTCCAGCCATTTATCATTATTACAGCTAATAACTTGTCCCAGATAAGTAGATGACTCCACCTTTTCAATTACTGCTCCTTCAATCATTATTTCCCTTTCTGTGGCATACTTGTTCATCATTACTTTTGTTTTAGCCATATTCATCTTTAGTCCAAAATCCTTACTAACTGTGCATAACTGATTAAGATTTTCCTCTAATTCTTTGGGATCGTGGCTTATGACCACAATGTCATCTGCAAATCGTAAATGGTTTAGGTACTCTCCGTTCACATTGACTCCTTTCTGCGACCAGTCTAATCTTCTGAAAGCTTCCTGAAGGGCAGCAGTAAACAGCTTCGGAGATATTGTGTCGCCTTGTCGAACTCCTTTCTCGATTTTAAATTTCCTACTGTCTTTGTCTAGTCTAATAAAGGAGGTAGCATTCTCGTGTATTTTCTTCAAAATCATAATATATGGGGTATCTATGCCTTATCTTTCCAGTGCCCGAAATATTGCCTTATGCTGTATGAAGTCAAATGCCTTTTCATAATCCACAAATTCCAGGCATAATGGTGTTTTTTATTCATTTTCTTTCTCCATTATTACGTAAAGGTGATCCATAGTTGAGAATTCTGTCCTAAAGCCAGCTTGCTCTTTCGGTTGATTCTTATCAAGTATTCTTTCTAATCTGTTAGTAATGACCCTTGTGAACAACTTGTAGATGTGGGATAACAAGCTAATTGGTCTATAATTTCCAATTTAGCTCCTTTCTTATGCAGCAAAACTATGATTGCATTGCATTATTCCACTCCTTAGGCGTCACACCTTTTCTAATGCACTTTGCGAAGAGCCTTGCCAGTTTTTGTGTTATGTCTCTTCCTCCCAATTTTAACAGCTCTACAGTAACTTCGTCTCCCCCGGGGCTTTCTGATTCTTCATTTTCTTCAATGCATGTTCTACCTAATCAGGAAGAACATCGGGTATGTCGTATGTGTTGCTACTTTGCAATCCATCTTCCCCACTGCTGGCATCATTCCCTTACTCCTTGTATAATTCTTTTTAGTAGTCTTCTGCTATTTGAATTATGCCTTCTCTGCTGTTTATAAGTACACCATCGCAATTCTTCAGTTTCAGTATCATTTGTCTTTCTGTATTACTTCTCATGGCTGTTGATTTAAATCCTTTGATTTCCCTCAATGTTTGTTCTACTTTTCTTGTGTTAAATCTTGTCCTCTCTGAGTCTCTCTCTAATGGCTTTGCATAACTCAGTATACTCAATTTTCTCCCTGTCAGTTTTTCTTTGCCTTTGGTTCATCATGACAAGTGTTTCTTGACTAATTTTTTCTTCTTTGGATTTCTGTTTCCCTATAGGTTTCTTAGGCTTTATCACTTTCAGAAATTTGTAGTATTCCTCGTCGATATCTTGGTCCTGAGCAGTCTGCAGAATCTCAAACTTGTTCTTGAGTTACAGTACATACTGCTTTTTCTTCTCCTCTGTTATCTCAGAGACCTTTGTATTATTTACTCGAGTCAGTTTTTTCCTTTCCTCTCCTACATCTCTATCAAGTGTACATCTTACCATTCTGTGATCACTTCCAACATTTATCTTATTCAGAATGGTAACGTCATTCACAATATATCTTCTGTTAGTGAGGATGAAGTCGAGTTCATTAGTTGTTAATCCATTTGGACTCTTCCATGTCTACTTTCTGTTCATCCTTTTCTTGAAAACTGTTCATTACTGACAGTCCTTGAGATTCCGCAAATTCCACGTCTTTCACCAATTCCAAAATTTCCTATAGTTCCTCTTTTTGCATAACGCATAAATACATTATAATAAAACGTATTGTATAGGCCATTCGACGTTTAGTGCATGGTTTTAATACATTAAAATGGTGTTAATTTATACGATACGTATCATAAAAGTTCAGGAATGCAAGATACACATACCGAACGTCTTGGAACGGAACTTGTTCGTAAACCAAGAGTTGCCTGTATACTCAATTTTGTCCTTGGCAGTATTTATATTGCTCTTTGTTTCATCATGAAAAGTGTTTCTTGGCTAATTTTTTTCTTCTTTGAATTTCTTTTTACCTATGTTTCTTGGGCTTTATCACTTTCAGAAAGTCGTATTCCTCGTCAATATCTTGGTCCTGAAAGGTCTGCAGATACTTATACTTGTTCATAATTTCCAGTATATACTGCCTGTTCTCCTCTTCTATTGGGGCGCCTCCGTAGCCAGGTGGGAAGGAGCAGCAGTCCGTAGCACACGCTTCTTGATTAGACCGGGGTTCGAGCCTGTCAACACCAAATACGGAGGATGTTGAAAGGTCAGGGAATGACCACCGCATATCCCGGAGCAATATGGCCTTAGTTGCTAATGCTACTAAAAACAAAATAACTAACCTCTTCTATTGTGTCAAAGACCTTTGTATTTACCTATTATATTTTGGAGAATCTGCCATAGATTGAAAAGCAAATACCAAATAAATTTTTAGGAATCAATATCAAGAGGGAAAGATGGTGGTGCTGGAAGGAGTTTGTCAAGGTCTGGAAGATCTGATGGGGGTGGGTACTATTTCTTTGGGACTTCTGACTAGAAAATATACAGCTGTTTCTTTTTTTTCTGAATAAAGTGAATCAATAATGATTTATGAGCTTATCAACTTTATTTATTATATCTAGGCATGGATTTATGAACGAGAAACTCTTTTGTCACATACTCATTTATGCTGGTCCAAGGAAAGTGGAAACACATTCTTCATGAATGTCATATACAGGGTGTCTCAAAAATATTAGTACAAACGTTTAGGGGAGGTAGGTAACATCTAAAGGAATGTGAATCGCATAGGAACCCATAACCGGAAACATCACGGGAAAGTAGTAGCAGAGGCACAAGAAGCAGAAATGACACAAGACAGTAATTAGTGGCAAATATTTATTTGACATATTAACAATGGAGTACGAGATGGATGTATTTCATGTTACAACAGATGCTCGAAGGTTCCACCATGAGATGCGATGCATGCATGACACCGACGTAGCACGGATTGGCGGACACGGTCGAACCCACCTGGAGTTTCTTTGACGGTACCAGCAGCACAGATGAGTGTCTCCACGAGATGCATTTCCGTCTCCACAGGCATTCATACATGATAGATTTCAGGGTACCCCACAGAAAGGAATCAAGGCTCGATAAATCAGGTGAGCGTGGGGGCCAGGCAACGGGTCCACCCCGGCCAATCCATCGACACCCAAAACGCCTGTTCAAATGGTCACGAACACACCTTCCATAATGGGCAGGCGCCCCATCATGTTGAAACCAAATGTTGCATCTCACATTTGCTGGAACATCGTCAAGTAACCCTGTTAGAACTTGTTCAAGAAAGATTCGATATTTAGTGGAGTTCATGCGGGATGATAACAGGTATGGGCCGACTAAGCAGTCACCGACCATACCTGCCCACACATTTACTGCGAAGCAATGTTGTGCCGCATGGGGGCGCACACCGTGTGGGCCCTCTGCTAATCCATACACTAGGTGCATGTCTGCCAGCTCACAGTTCGTATATCGATGCATGCTCTTAATGTGGCGACTACTGCTTGAATGAGTAAACCAGAAATTTTCCCTCTCGCGAACGAACTGATGAACAGCGCCGTGTACCGACTTACGGTGACGTTTCTGGTTATGGGTTCATATGCGATTCACATTCCTTTAGATATTACCTGCCTCAAACAATTGTAGCAATATTTTTGAGACACCCTGTATATACAATGACTGCATGAAGCATGGGATTTATTACCTTTGATGGGCACACTACTATATGCCTGGTCAAGTACCTACTCTCATCCAAAATTGCAGAACTCTGACGAGGATGTGTTTGCCAGATGGTTAACACTAAATTAAAATTCTACTTCTGCAGTTGTTTCACTTGTTATTGCCCTGATGGGCATAACAAGTGAAATTTAGTAGAATCACTGTCCTCCCCAAACACTGGATGGAAAAAATCGAAGTTCAAGTCTCATCAATGATGTGAGGAATTTTTATGGGCCTTTTTCACTGGACTGAGGCAGTCGGTTTAAAGCGAGGGTAGCATGGATTTTTCCTCCAGTTAGGTCTTTCTCCTAGAAAAGAGAAAATCAACACAGAACACATGCAATTTTGGGACAGTATATACATAGCAATATGCCCCCAGCTGCCAATGCTCCTAAAACCCCATTACAACAACTCGTTATTGCTTCTGCCAGTTCTACTAATTTGTCTATTATTACACAACTTCCATTATACAGTGTGTCCTCGTATAGCACGATAGTTGTGTTCCTAGAAACCCTCGTGCAATGCAAAATCGTGCAATATAAACAACAGGCCCTATGGGAAAAGTGGAGTTAGGTGCCGACCACCCAAGATTCAACACCCATTTGGAACCAAAACATTACCAAACACAATAAATAATCGGGTAATTTTAATCGTTATAAAATACGTATTTTATAACGATTAAAAAATATTATAATATATATTTTTTTATTATAATATAATGAATAATAAAAAAATATTTATTTTTTATTATTTATTTAAATAATAAAGATTTATTAATAAAATAGTAAAAAATTTATTATATTAAATAAAATAGTCGTAATAAAATACGTATTTTATAAAACGTAAGTATAAATTATAATACGTAAGTCGTAATAAAATGCTTACGTATTTTATTACGTAATAAAATATTGCTAATGCTTTTGCTTCTATCGTAAGCAAACTTGTTTTTTGTTTGATTTTCTATCCAAACAGATGACAGCTATTCCATCTCTTCCAATTCTTTGTGTCTTAATCTAATGGATTTTAATTACACTTTGTGTTGTTCCTACTATAAAAGTTGTTTTTATTTTCTCTGCATTCTTTGTAATTCTCGGCGTTGCCTCATTTAGGTCTGTAGCACGTGCAATATCACATGGTCTTTCATTTTGCTCAAAGCGTTTCACAATTTCATATTTTTTCTCTATCGACAGAGGCGGACTGGCCATAAGCCTTACCTGGGAAATCCCGGTGGGCCGGAGGCCGGTGTGATTTTGGCCATAAACCGCAGTATGAGGCCACTATAAATTTTCCCGGGTAAGAATTTTTGACCCAGTCCGCCTCTGTTTATCGATATATATATATTTTTTTTTTTCTCTCTGAATCTGCAGTCTTCACCAGGACGCTTCCTATTCACACCTTTTAAGTATTTATTAATTTTTAGGGAATAAAGCACAATGACAAAACGAGGAGGCACGCTTAATACACATAAACAAAGCTGCGCGCGTATAGCAACTGAATAAACAACACCGTAAAGGCCGAGATACACTATTAACACCTCACATTTTACTAAAGCACATTTCTGGGGGTTACTACCATAAAACAATAAAAACAATTTCCAGTTGCATTTCTGCTAGTGGAATCTGTTATAAACTGGTAGTAAACTCCATCTAATTGTATTTGCGATTATATCGATAGCTGGAATTGTGTTGGTTTTTAAGTTATGGTGAAATGTGTTTCCCCTTCACTGATATAAAAAACATAAATACATTTTCAGAATCTTCTCTTCATTCCTATCGTGTTGCGTTCAGTTGGGGTGATTGCCATTTCTTGTAAACACAAAGGCGAATCGTGCATAAGCGAATTCGGTTCGTGTTATATAAGGTATCGTTCCCCTATTTATAAATCGTGTATGATCGAATTCGTGTAATGTAAACACGTGTTATACGAGGACCGACTGTACTGTGGATGTACTGCTAGCACTCCTGTAACTTTTCTTGAGAAGAGCTTCTCTGTAAATAGCGTATTTTTATGTAAACAGCTTTGTGCATTTTAGAAGGCCGCTCTTGAATTGATTACCTGGACTAAGTATGTTAAATTGAACTGAACTTAATATTAGATTTCGTAAATTGCAATTTATGAGCTGTTATATATTAATATTTAAATCTGCATATATTTTTTGTGCAGATAAGTATAACTTATCCGCAGTCTTTTAACATGGCGCAGGGGCATTCCTACAGTGTGGCACCCAGATGCCAACTGCAATTTGGCATTCCTTGAACATTGCTGCCTGGGTGAAGTGCACCCCTTTTACCCTCATGATGGGTCGTTCCTGACATGGGGTGCCATCCTGGTTTTCCTTGTAGTCTGATCTGCAATGGTGAGAGAGAATGAGGAAAAATTGTCACTGACAACATACTTTCACTTATCTTTTGGCAGAAGTGTTGTTCCCATTACCATTTGGTAGGTTAAGTATGTGCCCTTGTTGACACCAAAGAAGAGGGATTCAAATTACTCATATGCCACAAGCACCTTATTTACCATGGAGTCATGAGGGGGGGCGGGCAATCGCGAACCAGCACGTACTGCAAACATGACTGGAATGCTAAGTTTATTTGGAGAATCATACCCTTATTTCCAAAAAATCTTTACCCTGTTCCAGCAAAGGGAAGGTGACTTTTTTGGAACACAGTTGGTTGTAACAGTATTATGAATCACCTTCCTATTAATCCCTGTCTGGCCAGCCTGGGACACAGATATAAAAATAGTAGCTGAATGGGGCTGGGCAGATTTTTGTGAGCTTAGTAAGCAGCAGGTGATGGGAGTGACTGATGGTGGTGTGGTCATCTCTATTTCTATCCCAATGCTTTGGACCACCTCTCAAATCAAAGCAACGTCCAAAGCGGCATATAGGAGTTGGTCCCCTCAACCACCAGGATTCTGTTCTAAATTTCAATGCCTCACAGAGCAAATCTTGACCATGACCATTTAAACTCTGAACATAGAGATAGACCTTGCATTCAGCAACAATTAAACAGCTGCCACTTCAGACCATCTTTAAAGTCTGTTCAAGTCATCCTGGAGTGCTGCTTGGCACTGATCATTATCAACTCTGCCAATCTTTACATTAACTGAAAATTTTGACATCACACCTTTATCTTTTCATCAATGACATTTATGAAAATGTGTGGTCCAAGAACTGATCCTCGAAGGACCCCAACTCCTGCTATTATGCCAATCTGAAGAATACCCATTAATTACAACCCCTCTGCCCTGCAGCCACCCCCCATCTTAGAACCTTATACAGTAAGAAGTCATATGCTTTGCTAAAATCCAAATAAATAATATAATTTTACTGAAAACATTCTATAGAATGTTTTCAGTCCAGCTTAGCTTGCATACATGTGGAACATTTAGATTTGGTATTCTTTTCTGGCATTCATTAAATGTATGACGTTTTATTCCACAATACCACAGAATTTTTTTTGTATGTGTGGGTGGTGTGGCCCAAACAGAAGATGGGGTACCAGACTTCGTTTTTAAGGGAGAAGTTGAATTTTGGTATTTCAGCAAGCCACGGTGGATTGGATCCAGATTCGTGATCGCATAACCTTGTCTCCCTTTGTTAGGCTCTAAGCAGCAGCTCTTGGACAAGAGTATTGAATGGATGGTTGGCAGTCTGACAAGTGTTATACAGATTTTCCCATCTCTGCTCAAAAATAGAAGTCCACATATTATGCCTTTTATACTTTCATCAATGTACGTTGTTAGTGCAGGGTGGTCTGACAGGTAGAAAGTTCAGTTTAAGAGCGTACTGTAGGGACAACTGTTTCCACCAAAATGAAAAGGATGGTTCATTTGTTTCCACATGTAGACAATTTTCAGATTTTGTCCCAGAACACTTACACCTGGTCACTGGGTAATAGAAGTAAAATGGATCCAGGATTCCTTTTGGCTCTGATGTGTTTGAAGGCTAAGAAATTAGACAAGGCGGGACATCATTAGAATATCTCCCAGGCTTTGTTTCATGCTTTTTTTTTTTTGTTTCGTTTGTTACTTTGCATTCTGAATTCCGGGTAGATATTTTGGGAATTGCATGGACGAAAGGGATGATACTATCTTGTAATGTATGTGCATCACTGATAGGCTCCTGACTAGTGATGTCCAAATTTGGCCAATGTTCAACAGTATTCCAGTCAGTTTGATCAATCTTCCACTTTGACAGCCTAAAAGGAAGACAGTCTCCTGCTATGTAAGCAGGTTATCATGGGGAAGTTATCAGTTCCATATGGTTCTCCTCCACCTCCCAAGTTAAGGGATGCAGCATAAAGGTAGACACTTGGAAGAATTTGTTCCCACATTTAGAAGGGAGAGGTCATTGCCTGTGACTATGTGCTCTACGACTCATTCCCTTCCATTAATGTCAGCACTACCACCACAGGGCAGTAGTCCACTGAAATCTCTAAGAGATGAGAAAGGAGGCAACTGCATTACATGATCATCAAGCTTTCTGGGGGGGGGATGTCAGTCCCAGGTGGCAAATCAATAGAGACTGTTAATAAAAACCGAATTGCTACAGTCTCTATGTGAGTTGTAATTAGCAAAGGCTGAAATGTGGTTTGGTTGTCCACGAGAACAGCAACTCCTCCACGAGCAGGGCCATCCATAATTCTATTATTATAAATAATAGAAATGTTGTACATGGCATGATCATTTGCTTTCAGATAAGTCTGCTGTGAGCAACTGCAGGCTGGTTCATGCTTTTGCAGGAGAGCCTTTATATCTTCTTCATTTTGCCAGAATCCACAATTCCACTGTAAGAATTTAGCTATTATTTGGGTTTGGTGGATCTGTCAGTCAGCTTCTGAAGTGCTGAGGACCTATCTTTCTGTCTTGGATTTTTTTTTTTTTTTGAGGAAGTATGGATACTGTCCTGCGTCCACTTCTTCCTCAGTACAGTTCCAAGACTGAATCATCTGGTATCTTCTTTACTGCTCTATCCATGTTTTCCTGTTACAAGGGGTATCTCAAGTTCATTAATCTACTTTACTTTTTGGGTACTGGGGGAGCATCAGGAGAATATAGTAGCAGCTGCCTGGTTCTTCTGGACAAGTTTTTGTGAGTAAATGACTGATGGTGGTATGGTCATCTCCATTTCTATTCCAATGCTATCCAGAAACTTCCTGGGCATATAAAGGCCTGTTGCTATTTACTAGTTGGCCAAGAAATACATGGATGCATTTCTTGGCCAAGTGTTCAAGTTCTGTTTTGAGTTTTTGAATTCCTTTCTCTTCCTTCTATCACTGGCATATTTCAGAGTATACAGCAGGCCCCCGTTATAACGCGGTTCGCTTTACGCTGATTCGCTATAACGCTGTTCTTACATTATAACCCGTATCTGATTATAACGCTATCAAAACTCACTGTAACGCTATTTTACTAGCATACAGATTGAATTTTTGGCAAATCCGTCTTCAGTCCAGTCTGTTTTGAGCCTTTTTTTTTTTTTTTTTTTTTTTTTTTTGGCAAAAGGAGAAAATAGCCACCATGAAATTAACTACAGTAATTATTTTTTTATAATTTCTACTCTATGCACAAAATTGAAACTTTCAATATGCTCTTATTTTTTTGGTGTGGATAGTTTCAAGGGAGAAATTCTTTTTTAGTACTGTACTCAAGTTGAAAAAATTTACCATCCAGTGTCATATGTTGTTACGAAGTCTGCATTTTCTGTTCTGACCTGTAATAGAAAGATACTAAAAATAGATTTACCCCCTATCTCTTCTTTTGTTTTACTGTGGGAAATATAACTTGCGAAATGTTTTTCACACAATCAATCCCATCAGTGCTAAATGCGGTGCTGTTTCTTGTACAGTATTCTCTTGTCTTCTGAACTCCTCTGACTTTGTGGTTACCCGAAGTACATAAAATTTGTTTGTTTTACTGTTTTGGAAATTCCATAAACATTCTCCATGAGTCACACCATAATTGATTTACTGTACTTTTCCTGCAATAAACAACCATTTGATTTTACTGCACGGTAAAATCGGACTTTTCAGATAAATAAAACATTTGTCACCGTCTTCAGCTCACTTGCCAGAGGAATTCTAGATATCATTCAGTGCATACAGTGTTAGACATACAGACAGTCAACTGTACTCGAACATCGTATCACAATCAGTGCAACGCAGTTACATTTGCAGAGAGTTATGGCGGATAAGAATGAAAAAGCAACAATGTCTGGACACGGTGCAAAGATTGGAAAGGTAAGAAAAACATTGAGTTTGAAAATTAAATTAGACGTTTTGAAGAGAATTGATTCCGGTCAAAGACAAGTGGATGTGTGCAATAATTTAGGACTGGCAGGTTCAACTGTAAGAACAATAATAAAAAATAAAGAATCAATTTTAGCAGCTGGAAAAACAGCTGTTCCCCTGCAGGCAACTAAATTGACCAGGGCTAGGCCGGCTATTATGATTGAAATGGAGAAACTTCTACATAATTTTATTGAAGACAACATTCAACGTAGAATTCCTTTAAGTTCAATTATTATTAAAGAAAAAGCGAAGAGCCTATATGAAGATTTAAAGGAAGCTCACCCCGAAAAAAATGTGGAACCATTTAACGCTAGTAAGGGCTGGTTTGATAGATTTAGAAAGCGCTATAACCTGCACAACGTAGCAATACAGGGAGAAGCTGCAAGTGCAGATCAACAAGGAGCCGAAACTTTCAAAAAAGAATTTGTTAAAATTATTGAAGAGGGATGTTATACTGCTCAACAAGTTTTTAACATAGATGAAACAGGTCTTTTTTGGAAACGGATGCCTAAAAGAAGTTTCATATCGAAAGAAGAAAAAAACATGCCAGGCTTCAAAGCGGCGAAGGATCGGTTAACTTTGTTGTTGGGTGGTAACGCTGCGGGGGATTTTAAATTAAAACCCCTTTTAGTTTACCATTCCGAAAATCCAAGGGCTCTTAAAGGTTTAGCTAAATCAAACCTACCTGTAATCTGGAAGGCTAATAAAAAAGCTTGGGTAACCAGGCTGCTTTTCATTGATTGGTATGCTGAGTTCTGTCCTGCAGTGGAAAAATATTGTGCAAAAAATAACATTGGTTATAAAGCTATTCTAATCATGGACAATGCGCCAGGACACCCAAGCAAAGAGAGCTTAGAAGACTTGAACGATCACATAAAAGTTTTTACATGCCTCCAAACACTACGTCTCTGATCCAACCAATGGACCAAGGAGTAATTGCAACATTTAAAGCGTACTACATAAGGAACACCTTTTCCCAAGCTATTAAAGCCATCAACACTGAAAATGTACCGAGCTTAAAGGAGTTTTGGAAATCCTATAACATTAAAACCGCCATCTACAACATTTCAAGTGCCTGGGATGAGGTGACTCAGAAAACCATGAATGGAGTGTGGAGGAAAGTTTGGAAAAATTGCATAAAGCATTCCCAGGAACCTGATGATTCCGTTGAAAATGTTAAAACACAAATTGTTGAGCTCGGAAAAGAAGCAGGATTACACGAAATTAACGAAGACATTGTACAAGAGATGATCGACAACGACAGGGATGGCCTCTCTAATGAAGAACTAATGGAAATTATAAAAGAACAAGAGCTTGCTATTGAGGGAGATGATGATCAAGATACTATAGATGAAGAACCGATGAAGTCGCTGACTGCAAACGGACTTAGTGAAGCTTTTGAACACTTTGAAAAAATGTGTGATTATTTCCGGGAGAACGACCCTGACATGGAACGAAGTGCCAAGGTAATAAGAAATTTGAAAAAAGAAATGAATCCCTACATGATGTTGTACAATGAGAGGAAGAGGGCCAAAGCACAACCCAAAATTGACACATTTTTCAGTCCAAAGATACGAAAACTCGAGAGCACAGGGCCATCGAATTAATAAATTCATGATTTTCATTAGTTAATTACCTCATAATTATATGTGTATATAATGTAGAATATTTTATATGTACAAAATTTTGAATATTAAATATTTTTAATCGACATTGGTGCATATTTTCACTACCATTTATTATTGATTAGAAAATATCCTATGGAATAGACCGCAACTCACAAATACATATGTTACCTTATGGGAATATGGCGCTCGCTTAGCGCGGATTCACTTAGCACTCTGTTTTCCAGGAACGAACTATCAGCGTTAAGCGGGGGTCACCTGTACTGGGTGCTTCTTCTTGGCAATTTACACGAGAGCAAGGAACATTCAGCTTTGAAGTAGAACATTCCAAGCTCTTGAGTTCTTTGGCACCACATCAAGCACAGGTGGGGTTCCACCTGTGCTTGATGTGGTGCCGATTTTTTTTTTTTTTTTTGGTAGTTGTTGGCGCATAGGCTTCTGTGGCCATAATGCACCTTCCAAGGTTTTTGCAGTGCATTGATCTAGCATATGCTTCTTGATTAGACCGGGGTTCGAGGCTGTGACTACCAAATACGGAGGATGCGGAAAGGTCAGGGAATGACCACCGCATATCCCCGGAGCAATATGGCCTTAGTTGCTAATGCTCCTAAAAACCAAATACAACAACAACAGCAGTGCATTGATCCAAGCCAGAGGCGGGAATCGAACCTGCGACCTTTGGGTTACAAGGCAGGCACTTTACCCACCCGGCTAGTACGGTCGGCTATGTGGTGCCAAAACATAACTTGATGTTCCACAACATGCTATTTGCAAGTAGTCATATCTTTGGCAGTTAAAACACCTCGGTGCATTTGGAATGTACGAGGGTGGTTCAATAAAGAATCACCCTGATCTAGCTGCAAAGCCTGTTATGCAGAGGTGCTAGCCTGTTGATTCTTAGCACAGATTTTAGTTCTTCTCTACATAGCCACTGTGCAGATTTACATATTCCCATAGATGGAAGAGGCTACGGATACCATTTTTATAGAAGTAGTGAGGTTGGTCTTTTAACCATAACTCTGTTGCAGAAATGAGCGTCTCATCATCAGGGAAGTGGATCCCGAAGAAATGATTTGAATGAAGGAAACAAGAAGTCCGATGGTGCAAGATCGGATGAGTAGGGCAATATTTCGTATCCACAAGTGGCCGCTTGTGTTGTTGCAATTTCAGAAGTGTGAACTGGGGCATTGTTCTTGAAGCATTCTCACACCTTTGGACAGCATACCACGCCTGCATGTTTTGATTTTCTCCTGTAATTTTGTAAGTTGGCATAATAGGCACCTTTTGGCAGTTAATCAGTCATTATTATGCCTTTCTCATCCCAAAATACTGTCAGCAAGACCTTTCTTGCTGATGCTTGGACCCATGCCTTCTTGGGGGGGTGGGGAACCACCATGGACTGTTTTTTACTTTCAGGATCGAAATGGTGTATCCAACTTTCACCCTGAGTGATTAGACGAGAGAAAACGTCTTCCTCATTTTTTTGGCATGGGCTAACAACTCTTGTTATTTCTGTTGTCGATCAGCCTTCTGGAAACCAGTCAATAAGTGGGGAATCCATCTTGCACTCAATTTCCGTAAATGGAGTTGGTCACGAAGGACTGTTTCAATAGAGCTCACACTAATCTTTACCTCCTGGGCCAAGTCACGCAGATATCCAGCGATCTTCCATGATTAACGACTCCACTTTTCTGATCGTGCTATCATCAATGGCTGAATGGGGACAACCTGGAATGGGCTCAGATTCCACTGGTGTCCGACCACACCTAAACTGTCTATGTCAGTGCTTCACAATTCTATAGGATGGGGCTTCATCCTTATATACAGCAGTCATCTCCTAGTGGATTTCTTTAGATTTCCCCTTCAAGAACAGATATCGCTGGATTACAGCTTCAACTTTGTCCACGGTGCTACTTCGTCACACTTTCAGCTCTGCAAGAGAAAAACAAATTAAGAAACGGGGCTGAAATTGTACACCTTTAGTACAGAGATATGTATGATGGATGCTATACACAAAATATCGTGACTCTGCGATATGTGGAAGTAGGTGAAGGAGATTCTTTATTGAACCACCCTCGTAAATCCTTACTCGGCAATTTAAGTAGCCAGCTTTAATGGAACTTTGAGGCTGTGGGATGTTGAATGCAAGGATGGGAACTATAGTAGGAATAAGATTCCCATTGTTCTGCATCAATATTTGCTTGACAGCTGTCATTCCTTGGTCTTAAATTTAGTATTCTCTTTCTCATAGACACAAAGATCCCACTCTGATATGACACCATGAAGAGTTCAGAGTTTTATGTGGGGTTATGGTGGTAGGTATTTCCCCTATTGATATGGCTTTCAGGATGTGATGAGCAGATTCCATTACATAAGTCTTTTCAGATTTTGGGGATGAAGAATGAGATAAAGTGGTGTTGCTGATGGTAGTTTGTCTTTATTTATAGGTCTTTTGACAGAACTGTTGTCATCTAATTGATTTGACATTTGCCTTCTTGGACCCCAAAAGAAATAGAGGAATTTATATCTCATATGAGTAAAATAATTTCAGATGCCCTATGTAACTCACTCACCACAGAGCCCTATAAGGGGATGCAATATTGTAAACTAGCACGAACTGCATATGTGAATGGGATGTCAAGTTCACTTAGAGCATCGTAAACACATATCCAATAAGTTTGACCAAATTCCATGACCAAAGGGAAGAGGGCTTATTGGAAAGCAGTTGACCCTAGCAGTAAGAACCACTTGATTGATCAAAGTCAGGCAGTTCCAGGATCTCCTATCTTGTCTAAGAGTGTATTAGGGCTGGGGGCCCCTCAGCCACCAGGATTCCCATAGGTAGTGGCATTTGGCCTGCACATGCCAAATTCAAACTCTGGAACCAAGGTATGGGTGCTGGATCTCAGTGATGCTAATGTGGAAGCCCAGAAGCATCATTGAAGGTTCCCTCACCACGTAGTTGACACATCGAGGTGGCTGACTGAGGTGCTTAAGGATTTGAATGGACTAAAAAATGGATTAAATGGATTGTGTAAGCTCAACAATGATGAATTCCTTCTTCAGACTACACATGAAGGGAAACAAATTCGAATTGAAAAAAGGATGGGTAGGGGTGGGGGAAATTTGCCTTCAGCCAGTCAATTGATGGAAGAAACTCTCAGCTGGTGTGTAGGGTGGGTGGTTTGAATAAATTCAAGGAAAAACTAGAAAAACTGTTAGAAAGAATGGAAAGGTGAAATTAGAAGTGCTGGCTTTTTTTTTTTTTTTTGCTGTATCAGCTTGCTTTCTTGCATTATTTGCCACTATTATTACTAATACTAAGTACAGTAGACTCTCGATTTTCCAGGATAGATGGTAAAAAAACAGTTCCCGGATAATCCAAAAATACAGTAAGTCCCCGACATGCGTTCCAGGACTTCTTACGTAAGTCGTATTTTCCGTAACTAACTCGGAAATGATTAATAAAATATTGCTACTATATCCCTGATATGCCAAAATTACAAAAACTCCATAATATCCTCAGAAGAATGAAGAATAGTTATATTTTTAATTAGTTCAATTAAAAACTATCTGGGGACAGCGGTGAAGTAGCCAGAGTGGTACATAAAAGAAAACATAAAAGAAAGAAAAAAAAATTATTGTACTGTAAAAACTGATTTGTATTTTGCAGCCTTAGTTATTATAGTTAACTTCATTGGTGCCAATCGCTTCAGTCTTTCTACTTTATTATTGTGTTCACCGTTGCGACTGACAAATTTGAATTCTGTGCGATACTCGTAATAATGTTTGACCATTTTCATACATCCATATTATTTTAATTTTCTGATCCAACTATCGCTTTCCTTTTCTTGGTAGATTTACTAGTAGCGCTGTCACTTATTCTCTTAGTTATCTTAACAAAATTAAATTTTCTGAAAAGAACTTCACAGGGTTAAGGCAAAAACTCACTATTATCACTCCATGCGAGCTCACATTTTACTAAAGCACATTTCCGGAGGTCACTGCCATAAAACGATAAAAACAATTTGCACTTTCCAGGTTACTGGGCTGTTTTTTTTTTTTTTTTTTTTTTTTGGTGGTTGTTGGCGCATTGGCTTCTGTGGCCATAATGCACCTCCCAAGGTTTTTGCAGTACTTTGATCCAAGCCCGAAGCGGGTTTCGAACCCACAACCTTTGGGTTGCCAGGCAGGTATTTTACCCACCCTGCTAGCCCGGTCGGCAGGCTGTTAGCACAATCTATTATAAATGGGTAGTAAGCTCTATCTTATTGCATTTGCAATAATACCACAGATTCTGTGGGTTTTTAAGTTATTATGGTGAAATGTGTGTCCCCTTCACTGAAATCTTCAGTCATATAAAAAAAATATAAATAACATAAGTCCAAAGCTACATAAGTCGGGGGCTTACTGTATCAAAAAATGTTCAGCAACCTATGTAAAAAGTATGGCGATAGATAAAAAAAACTTACCACGCATTTATTTTTTACGATGTCGTATATGGTTTGGTCACCAACATTATAATGGTTCATGAGAGATTTAACGGATGCACCATTTTCAAACTTTTGAATAATTTAGAGTTTTTGTTTAATATAAAGCACAACTCTTGAGTTTCCACATCATTTTTGCAATTTCTAAAAAAAAAAATTGCGACATCTATGACATCTATAAAACAAAATTTGTCCTTTAGCGGTGTGACGGAATAAAACAATCGATGCAGTGCACTAAAAGAAACTAAACATTTGGTCTTTTTTTTTTTTTTTTTTTTTTTTTTTTTTTTTGAGCTGGGAGTGTGAAGACAGCATTATAAGCCATCTCCCAATGATGGCTTATAACGCCACCGCTTGTTGCTTATTTCCACCTTGCAAAACATCTGTTTATATACCCCCCCTTTTTTTTTTATATGAAAACCCCAAACATGAGAGGTATTAGAACCTATTGTACTTAGTACCATGCATGGGTTTGAGGTTGAGAAGATAATTTATTATTTGGTTTTTTTTTTTTTTTTTTTTTTAGGAGCATTAGCAACTAAGGCCATATTGCTCCAGAATATGCGGTGGTCATTCCCTGACCTTTCCGCATCCTCCGTATTTGGTGGTAACGGGCTCGAACCCTGGTCTAATCAAGAAGCGTGTGCTACGCACTGCTGCTCCTTCCCACCTGGCTACGGAGGCACCTTGAGAAGATAAAAGGAGATATTTGTTGACATTAGATTTGAATGTCTGCACACTAATTTTCAGGAAATAAGTAAGAAGGAAAGTTTTTTCAGAAAACAGCAATTAAATGAATAAACGAGAAAGTTGGACAGTAAATGGATGCCGGCTCGTGGGAGCACGTGTTTGGACTGTTTAGAAAGAGAGAGTAAGAATTATAGAACCAATTCAGAACAGTGCTCATGGAAGTATCTGTAAGAAAGGTATGTAGCAGAAACAGTATGTCTATGAGATAGAGAGATAAGCCATTACACTATTCTAGTTATTACTTGAATTTTATGATTTCTGGTTGATTTTTTTTTTTTTTTAATTTGGAGTCGAAGTGTCCCGGTTAATCCGATCCCGGTAAATCGAGTCTGCTTTACTTGTTTTTTTTATCCCTTTAAATTAAGGGTTTTCTACATTAATGTAGTGTACTCCCCGGGAAGGGGGTTTTAAGATTTTAGGGGAGATGTGTAGTTTAAAGAAATTATATCCATTAAAATAACTCAAATTATTTGTCTGATAAAAAAAATCTGAAATATTACTTGAGACAGATTTGAAGAAGTGGTGGATAAGAGTTTGTTTGTCAAGGACTATGGATAAAAAAGGTGCAAAAACACTGTTTTAAAATGTTCTATTCAGCTGTGTGCATTGTCTTAAATTTGACAAAAATCCAGTAATTTTTATGAAATGTTTTTGCAAAGTTGTAGCAACCTGTTCCAGATTCATTTGTAAATACAGTAGAGCCCAGATAAGTTTTCCAAGGGACTGGAGATTTAGAACTTAGAAGGGAAAATGACCTAAGGGTAAAGTAAAGTGCAGCCATTATCAACCCACTGCAGAATGGAAGCCTCCTCAACAATTCATGCTGAGGGAAATGGACCATAATCTGCCACGTTGGTCCAGTGCAGGTTGGCAGATCGACCATATTCAGCAGTCAAGGGCTTGAATCCCGGTCTACTCAAAGAGCGTGTGCTACTGCACTCCCGCTCCTGACCACTCGGCTACGGAGGGCTGTTTTAAATATTAACTACACAGATAAAAATGAAAAGATACACACACATAAGTTTAAGATCATTTTAAGTACTATTTCAGAATTTATCAATATTTTACTTTGCCTATGTGAAACATTTTTAAACTGAGGATTTCTAATTGCTTAACATTCTGATCATTAAACTCATTACCAAGTCAGGAGGATAAGCCCTTTTGGAGTTTCAACATACCTTAAAAAGGTGATTACAACAAGCCAGAACAATAATCAACTAAGTAATTCAGAACTGTTCAAAACCATCAACTTAATAGCAAATGTTGCACTGCACTTCAGGTGGTTGATGCTATCCAATTATGGACATCGATGAAAACAAATTGCAATATGTCACTTCCATTATATCAAAGTATTTATACTAAAAGGTTTTTAGCACTGAAAGCTCAGGCTACAGAAAATTCATTAATTGAACAAGTTAGTGCTTAGCATCATTTTAGTTCGAAGAAAATCACCGAAGTAGGTGAAATAGCATCGTTTTTGTATATCTCATTGTGAATGCCTTCACAAAGTTGCCCTGATATTGAATAAGCTTGAACAAGCAACGCTTTGACACTGGATTCTCGAATAGGTAATTCGAGAATCTAGAACCCTTTGCCAGTGGATTCTCAATGGATATTTACCACCCCTGGGTGGTGGCATCTACCGAGAATAAGTAACATTAGTCATCTCCATTGGCGAATAATTGCTAACTGGAGGTAATGGGATATCAGGCAACTCATTGTGAAGGCATTCACAATATGAGATACTGTATATCAAAAACGATGCCATTTCACCTACTTCAGTGATTTATGTGGGAAAACCTTTTACCCGGGAAACTTCTTACAAGGGAAAATAATACATTACAATATAAAGAGTTGAAATTTGGACTTAAGAAAGAAACCGAACCTACAGGGGAAAACTTATGTGGGAATTTCTTATCCACGTTCTACTGTATTTTATTTCTGGAACTAAAGAAATAAAATATACAATTACTTCTAGTATATTTTATTTTCACTATAAAATAGAATTTTGCTTAATTTTTTAATATTTAATAAATTTTTCAAATTAATCAAATTTTTATGAGCCAAAAATTCTTAAAAATGCTTCACACAGGAAACATTTTTAAAGAATTTTGGGACCTGCATAATTATCTGAAAAATTAAGAATTTTTTTTTGGAACTGAATTTTGTGTGTAGTTTTAAAAAACATTTCTTTAAATTACAGAAGTTTAAAAGTTAGAAGGGTAATTGTGAGAGAAACACAAAACACATTTTTTTAATGAAATTTTTTTTTTCTGTTTTCTGATATAAAATTATGGTACAATATTTCAAACAGGTATGAAAGGTATTTTAGGCAAAATATGAAATTACAGTATGATAACTTCCAATATTCCCAGTTTAAATTACAAAAAAAAAAAAAAACAAAATCATATCATACTTCTAGACTTGTACAAGAGCAATTTAGGCTAAACTGTGTCCCTTAATTTATCCATGAAAACAGCATCTTATTTGGTATCAGATGAGTTCATATAGACCAATTTTCTGAGGTAAGTAAAAAACTCATCTAGATTTGCATTGTTTTTGTTAATTTATTAATAAGGAAACTAAAATGCTCCTTCCCATGGACTTCAATAAAAAGAAATTTACTCTAATTTATTCATTGGTACTTTTTCTTCAATCTCTAGTCACATCATATATTAAAAATCATCCCTCATTTAATAATTATAAATATGAGAACGACAAGTGAAATCCTAATAATTAAACTGTGTGATCTGTTGAGAAACCTGGTGCCAATACCACTAATAAGAAAATAAGACAAACTAGAATCTCCACTGAGCCAGCTTTATATCCACTAAAAACCTACCCCAAAGTCAGACTAAAACATTCCAATCGCATGGTCAAGAATGAAAATAATAGTATACTTTAAAAAGAGGTGCGCATTTAACCATCCATGGACAAAACTACTTTTAAAGATGGGTGATGGAAATTACTTCTGATGTAAGCCCACATAGTTCCAGTATCAGACATAATGAACAGACTATGAACATTAAAACAGATCTTGTGTATTTTGATGAAGTGTTTCAAAGATAAGCTACTTAAAATAATTAGGCTAGTAGTCCAGTATGGAAATCTAGTTAAATCTGAAAATGTAGGGGAGGGATATGGCATATGTGCTAGTTTCAAGGCACAAGGAATTACCAGCATTAATAGAATTTTTATGGTTGTTAGTTAGTTCTATCCAGTAGGCATCTTGGGTTGACAGTAGGGACCAACCCACCCAACACCCTCTATTGGATAAAAGATACAACTCAAGCACTCCACATGATACAATGCTGTGTTTAAACATAGCAGCTTCCTTGCACAATAAATCCCGCTATTATAGAGAATTATTTTAGAACATGCTTAAACTATTTCAATACAGTAGAATTCTGTTAACCCGGACTGGATTTTCGGTCAGGGGAAAAAATTAACTATTGAAAAAAAATATATGGAAAGAATTATAAAAATAACTGACTTATGAGTGGTTTTCTGAAAATTATATTACATACGAGTATTTACAAGTGTGAGCTTGCCTAGCTAAGTTTATATTAACAATGTCATTGTAAACAAGAATAGCAGGCATAAAGGGACAACTAGTCCACGCTTACCCTTACCTCAGTTCTTTACCTGCTGTATTGCTTTGTTTTTCTATGTTTTTATTTTATTTTGTGTTTTTACTTGTTTTTATTTTTTTATGGTTTTGGGTTAACAGAAGATAGCAACAAAAAGAGTGTTACTGTGTTGACCGAACAAACACCGAACATGGTTTTTCGCATTGATAAGGGGGTTAGTTTAAGAAAGATCGCTCTCGATATAGGGGTGGCAAAACAAACTATTTCTGATTGGAAAAAAAAAAAAAAAAAAAAAAAAAGGAAAGCAGCTGAAAACTTTTGTGCAAAAATGGTGGCCAAAGACAGCTTAGAAAATAGAGCTACCATTAAGAAGGAAAAACTGAAAATTTGGATGAGGCCTTGTACATTATGGTATCATCAAGAACGAGAGCAAGGGGTTCCTTTTTCAGGCCCAATCCTTCAATCAAGGGCTCTTAGCCTTAACAAAAAGTTAGGAGGTGACCAGTCTTTTACTGCAAGTTTGGGGTGGTTATCAAGGAGGAAGGAGCGTCATGGAATCCGACCTTGGAATTACAGGTGAAAGTTTTTCTGGTGATTGTTGCAAGTGAAGAATTTAAAGTACAGTTTCTCAAGTTTATTAGTGAAGAAAGTTTAGTTCCATCCCAAATTTTTAATGCTGGAGAGACTGGTTTATCTTTCAAAATGTTACCCAAAAAAACACTTGCTTCAAAACTTGACTCTTCAGCTAAAGTACAAACTGAGTAAGGAAAGAGTGACATTGCTTTTGTGCAGTAACATGTCCGGGGAATTTAAAGTTACCACTGTTAGTCATATGAAAATCTGCTAAGCCCCACTCTCTTAAAAATGTGAACTTAACTGCCCTCCCAGGTAAGCACATGTCACAAAAATCATCTTGGATGAGCTCAGATCTTTTTAAAGATTGGTTTTTCATCAAAAATGTAAAATTTTTGCCACCCAATGTTACTGCACTCTTACAGCCTATGGATCAAGAGGCTGTGAAGCAACGGTACCGAAAGAGGTTGATAATCTCACTGTTAGAACAAGACACTTGAAGAAAAATCATACTTTATGGGCCTTCTTAAAAATGTCAACATAAAGATATTTATTTTTCTTCTGCAGCCTGGGATGCAACTGACAAGACTGCCCTTATGAAATGTTGAAAAAACTTTGGCCTGATGTTCCAATTGAAAGATCTGAGGAGGAAATGGATATTTCTTCGGATCCTGATGATTACAAGGATAATGATTTTGTTCCATTATTTCAGAGTTTAGAGGGTTTGTTACGACAAAGATATCGGTAATGTGTGATAATGATTTAGAACATCAGATCCTCACTGAGGAAGACATCATGGAGAATGCTCATCATCATCGTTGCAAGCTAATGAAGATGACAACTCCAATGATGAAGTATGAGGAAACAACTGGTGCGATTCACACTGAAGCAACCAGAATACTGGAGAAGCTACTGATTTATTAGAGACGGGATGAAATACCAGCTGGTGAATTTCTTATATAACAGTTTGAAGTCTTACCTAACCAACAGAAAAGTACGAGTTACTAACAAATATCAGACAGTTACCAGATTCATCCACCAGGGCCGTCTGTGAGGCTGTGCTTGGCCTTTCCTCTGGTCTATTGTCCTGGACGAGTTCCTGGGTTTGGACCTGGGGAGGGGGCTGAGCCCTTGGCCTTTGCAGATGACCCTGTCCTGCTAGTGCATGCAGACACCAGGGTGTCCTTGGAAACTATTGCAAATAGCATGCTTGTGAAGCTCCAGAACTGGACAGCCTTGCACAACTTTACCATCTCAGGAGAAAAATAAAATCCATTCTCCTCAAAGGCAGACTGTAAACTAGAAGACCTCCTACAATGAAATTAAACTTCACTCCCATCCGACTGTACACAGAGGTTAAATACTTAGGTATTTACATTGACTTGGGTCTTACTTTCCATAACCACCTGAAATATCTAGCCACCAAAATTTGGAAGCATGTCGCCATAATCAGGAGGGTGAGCAGAGCTGACTGGGGCCTATATCACAAAGCTCTGACACTCATATACAAGGCAGTCTATGTGCTGATAGTTTGCTATGGTGCCTCCATCTGGTACAGACAAGCTACACTAGCAAGAAACAAACGGAAGCTGGATGCAATTCAAAGGTTCATGCTGCTATCAATTAGCAGGGCGTGCTACACTGTTGGCACCCCTGCCTTGCAAGTTCTAACAGGATGTCGGCCACTCTACCTAGAAGTAGTCATTCTGCCACCTCAGGAAACAAACACCAGCCTAAATATTAAATCTCCAGCTGGATCTTGCAAATGACCCCAAGATAGAGAAGAGAAGAATTGCCCAACACCTACAAGCGATATGGCAATAGAGTTAGGAAACCACGCAGAAAGGAGGTATCACGAGGCGATTACTACCAACTATAAACCAAACTCACCCAGAGCCCCCTCCGTGGTTCTCGCCTGGTCTGCATATGATGTTAATTATCACTGGATACGGCCCCTTCCGTCAGAAACTTATGGCTATCGGGATTGAAAGACACCCGTGGAGATTACAGTGGCACCTGCAAGGTGCCACTGTAATCTGCAAAACTCAAGCCTTTCTTTGTAAGAGCAACCCTTTGTTCCCTTCACCAATCTTGTTGCCCTTCTCTGTACTTGTTCCAACAGCTCTACATCCTTCTTAAAACGAGGCCTCCAGACCTGTATATAGTACTCAAAGTGTGGTCTGACCATTGCCTTATACAAGGGGATAATCACCTCCTTATCCCTGCTAGAAAAAATTCCAGTATATCATTGACAAGACACCATGAGCTACTCTTGCAGACTGTCTGCAGTGCTCAGAAAACTTCATATCTGCCTGCACAATTACCCCCAGGTCCTTTTCATTCTCTACCACTGTCAGCGTAGTACCACAGACTTGATACGTTACTCTGGGATTACTGCTTCCCATGTGTAGTACTTTACAACTTGTCAATGTTAAACTACATTTGCCACCTCTCAGCCCATTTGCTCAACTCTTCTAGATCCTGTTGCAGCAGCATACTGTCATTAACAACTCTGCTAACCTTCGTATCGTCTGAAAACTTGGACATTAAGCCTGATATATACCATCATCAATGTCATTTATAAATACAGAAAACAACAATGGACCCAACACTGAACTCTGAGGGACTCCACTAATAACATTAGTCCACGATGAGCAGTGTCCATTGATTACTACTCTGTATTCTCCCACTCAACCATCCCTTTATCCATGGCAGCAATTCACCTCCAATGACACACTGCTCCAATTTGTGCAGCAGTCTTCCATGTGCAACAGTATCAAAAGCCTTTATAAGATCCAAGTATATGATATCAAAGTTATTCCCTGCATTCAGTTGCTTTGTGACCACATCATGGTACCCAATCAAATTGGTCAGACAAGACTTCCCCTTAACGAACCTATGCTGCGTCCGAGCTATAACTGAAGTCTTGTCTTGATGATCCTGCAATGCTTCTTTAACCAGTGCCTCCATTAATTTCCCTGGAACAGAAGTTAAACTAATAGGTCTATAATTACTTGTGTTGCCCTTTGATACTCCTTTGTGAATTGGGGTCACATTTGCACATCTCCATTCCATGGGTAGCTCCCCTGAGTCCAAGGAAGCTCTCATAATTATGGCTAAGGGTTTGCTTACTTCCTTTGCTGCCTCCTTTAATACAACTGGATAGATTCGCATCCACCCCAGGTGCCTTTCTTATGTTTATCTTCAACAATTTCTCCTCCACTTTCCTCTCAGTTATTACAAAATCATCTAGCTCATTGCCAGAGTTTAGTTCAACCTCTGGCATTCTCCTCCCCTCAAGTGTGAATGTAGATGCAAAATACTCATTTAGTTTGTTAGCCACCTGAGCAGGATCATCAAGAGTTTAACCATCGATATCCAGTGGATCTGTAAGAACTATTCTTACATATAATTTAGGAATTTATAATTTACCAATTTTGAAAAAAATCTAATGTTTTAACAGACAAGCACTCAGCAGATTTTCTTGGGCTGTGTACTTTTCAAAAGAGACCGGATTAGTGTGACAGCAAGAGGGGCGCTGACCGGTCTGTAATACAATGGGTAGGCCAGTTTTGACGCAGTTCGTGTGTACAGAAAAAGGGCTGTGGCAAACTTACGGTAACAGGGGAGAAAAGAACGTCCACACCCTAGAACGGTTTCGGACTCCATCAGAAAAGACTCCAGATCAGAGAGCTCACCGTGTTCGAGCGGTAAACAAAGTACAAACAGGCTGACACGGGAGGCACTCAATAATTTCACGGGTGGCGTCTTGTAAGGAAGCGTGACGGAAGAGGTAAATAGAAATGGTCATCCCAAGGATAGTGCTTGAGATTGCTTAGCGCACGGATGTTCTCGATACAAAGAAGGGAGCTCGACCTACCAGACGCGGGTCAGGACGACGTGGAAAAAAATGAGCGAATGAAATTAAAGATGAAGAGGGAGAGATAACTAATGATTGGACGAAAAATAAGGGAGTGGATGGAAACAAAAAGGTGATGCAGGAAGCAGACGGGAGCCCGAAACCTGGAAGGAAAGGATCCAGAGAAAATTCCGGGGAGAGGCATGAGAGTGGCGGAAAGATATTTTTGGAAGTGTGGGAAACGCATATAGAAAGTTCCGAAAAAATGATAGTATAGTGGGAAAAACAATAAAAAAAAAAGGCGGTATGGTCAGAGTAAGGAAGGTCGTTCGAGTTATCCACGGAGGGCTAAAAGCAACAGTCCTAGAGAAAGATCCTGTGCGCGGTAGGAACGTCTGAGGTCGAGCAGGGAGCACACCTAACGAGTCTGCGGTGACCAAGCCCAGAGAGGAAATAGAGGAAGAAACAAAAGAAAGAAAACTCATACAGGTGGTAGAAAAGGAAAGCAAGTAAGTTTATGTAGAATATTTATTAACAGAAATGGTGTTATAAAGAAATAAACGAAAGAAAAAGTAATGGACAGGACAGTCAGTAAAGAACTGAAACCAGATGAACACCAGATGAACACTATAGTAAGTGATAGAAAGTAGAGTCAATAACTTGGGAGAAAGAAAGTGTGTGAGTGTTACTCATCTGTGATTAGAAGTATCTGAAAAATAAGGAAAGTTGTTAAACCTGAAAAAGGTCAAGTTCATGGAATGTATATCTAGTAATAACAGTGTATATTTATTCTGTAGAAATTCAGTAGAACATTCCTCTCTAGAGTATATAGGATGAAGGTGAAACTTAATGGAATTACCCCTTGTATATTTTAAGTACATATGTGTAACCTCAAATGATTGTATTGGTTAGGCTATTAGCATTCTATATAGCAGATGTGGAAGTTACAAATTATCGTTAGAAGAATAAAGATAGGTGTAGACATCATAACATGTAGAATAATTAGTGGATGGTAGAAAATTTGATATAATGAATTATATAGTGTGTGTAAATATCTTGTATAAACACATAAATAAATCTAGTTTGTTTTAACATGAGTTTTATGTGTGATATTGACACCAAGCATTAACTATAAGTCACACGAACTATTCTAGCACGGGGAGATAACAAAAATAAGAGAAAATTAGCATTTCCTCCAACTTGGATCTTCTGATACAAATCCTTAATAACAAAGGAGTGAGTAAGAAAGGGTGCCGATTAACTGCGCAGTGGATAGCTTGTGGGTCTTGGAAGGGAGGAGAGGAAACCGCCCTTTGCTTCAAGAAAGGTCAAAAAAAAAAAAAAAAAATTTCTTAAGCATTGGCCTAATGAAGGTTCCAAGGAGGGATGAGATTTGTAAAGATAATAAATCCCAGAGCTTGAAACAAAACTGCCGTTCCAACAATTGGCGAGCCAGTTTGTTATTGTTAATTGTATAAATCATATCCCGAGTCCCCACAGATCAATCTGATTCATCCCCTTCCTTGTAGAGTGTACATAGGTAAAGAACTCTTTGTGGGTTTTTCTTTGCATCCTTTGCCAAAGATCTCTCATAATCTGCCTTTGCTTGCCTAACCTTCTTTGTGACGTGGTTACAGACGAGCTTATATCTATCGTAGGCTTCCATGTCACCCTTTAATTTATATGTATCCCATGCATTTTTCTTCTCTGCCACATGTCTCATGTGACTTACTGATGCAAGGGGAAGATGTATTGAGGAGTAAATTCTTTATGGCCTTTGTGTACAATATCTTCCCGATAGACCTTATACCTTTTCTACAGTGAGTGGAGAATCAAATATAGATGTAACATTGACATCTTGCCGAATGGCTGATAGGGTGCATTACTTTTAGTGTAGGTTCTAATGATGCAAGGGAAGAGGACTATGTTTGGGATCTTACAAGATATTGTATGGACAAAGTTAAATTTACATATGGTTAAATTTACAAAGTTACATATGGGAAACAGCAACCCCAGAGCAAAGTATCAACTCTGTGGAACTACACTGACAGTGGTAGAGAATGAAAAGGACCTGGGGGTAATTGTGCAGGCAGATATGAAGTTCTCTTAGCAGTGCAGACGGGCTGCAAGAGTAGCTCATGGTGTCTTATCAATGATATACAGGAATTTTTCTAGCAGGGATAGGGAGGTGATTATTCCCTTGTATTCCCTTGCATTGCTCCTCCCTTGCGGAGGAGCAATGGTCAGGCCACACCTTGAGTACTGTATACAGGTCTGGAGGCCTCATTTCAAGGATGTAGAGCTGCTGGAACGAGTACAGAGAAGGGCAACAAGGTTAGTGAACTGAACGAAGGGTTGCTCTTACAAAGAAAGGCTTAAGTTTTGCAAATTACAGTGTCTGGAGACTAGGCACTGGCGAGGTGATCTGATAGAGGTGTACAAAGGGTTGAATGGTTTGAGCATGCTCAATGCTGATGGGATACTGCCTCTTGCTCAGAATAATCACCCGAGAGGGCATAAATTCAAATTAAGGAAAGACAGATGTGCGGAAATTTGCCTTTAGCCAGCGGGTAGTTGGTTGGTCGAACAGACTTCTATCCCTTGTTGTGGAAGTTGATAGCATAAATAAATTGAAGGCTCAGCTGGACAGGTATTTCGAACGAACGGAGGGGTGAAGTAGGTTTTTTTTTTTTTTTTTTTTGGCTGATGCTGCATAAGCTTGCTTTCTTGCATCATATGCCTCTACTAATGCTAATGGGCTAGATTTAAAGAGTATCTGCAATCTACTTTTAGTGAGGAGTATACTGAGGGCCTTGCCTCAATGTCTGCGACGAAGTATGTTGATGATATCCAGTATTTGATGTCAAGCTACTGTAATGTCTACTTGGAAGAAACAATCTAGAAGACCATCGGTTCCTTCGTGGAGTTTAGTGTTGGCTAATTTGAGGTCTGTAATGAATACGTACGGCTAGAAAAAATTATCAGCAAAATTTTGTTTGTTATTTGGTTTTTAGGAGCATTAGCAACTAAGGCCATATTGCTCCAGGATATGCGGTGGTCATTCCCTGACCTTTCCACATCCTCCGTATTTGGTGGTGACGGGCTCGAACCCTGGTCTAATCAAGAAGCATGTGCTATGCACTGCTGCTCCTTTCCACCTGGCTACGGAGGCACCATTATCAGCGAAATAAACACCTCTCTGAGGACAATATGCAGCGGTTGAGGGAAGATTATCGAGAAGCTTGTAGAAATTTTCATCGAGCTGTAACTGCAAATAAAATTGATTGCTGGCAGAATTTGGTTAAAGAAAATGGAAACACTGACCCTTCGGGACTGATTTACAAAATCTCTCATAATAAGCTGCTTTGTGGGAATGTGTATAATACAGTTATTAGCAATAATCAGGAAACTCTAGATTGGTTGACAACTGTTGAGGCAATAATTGCAAATCTGTTTCCGTGTGATATTCCTCATGAAGATACTCAGGAGAAGGTGGAGATTCGTAGAGAAAATATGGAATATGTTGGATCAACTGACACAGTGTTTTTCAACTTAGTGGATTTGGCTGCAGTGATCTCAAAACTTACTGTTAAAAAATGCCCAGGAATGCAGTTGATTGAAAATCAGGTCATTATAAAATTCTTTTATTTCTTCCCTCAAGTTTTGTTGAACTTATTTAATAAATGTTTTCTGGAAGGAATTTTTCCTAGATCTCGTAAGCAGGCATTGCTAAAGATTTTGCACAAACCAGGGAAACCGAAAACTGACCCTAGAGCTTATAGACCAATTTCTCTTCTTGCTAATTTGGAAAGGTATGTGAAAGGATGTTTGCACCCGGAATTTTTAATTTGTTGGAAAGTAGTCATTTTTGTTTGGAGTGCCAACGTGGATTTAAAAAGGGTCATTTGACTGAGGATGCAATAACATCATTACTTATATTACTGAGTCTACAAGTTCATATGTTCTCACGGTCTTTATCGACTTTGAAGGAGCTTTTGATTCCCCATGGTGAGAGAGTGCTATTAATTGATTAGTATCTGCCCAATGTGACCATTACATGTTTCAAGTTATGAGATCATATTTCCAGGACAGGATGGTTAAGGTTTGTGCTAAACATTTGTGTGGTAAATCAGTTTCTAGAGGATGCCCGCAGGGATGGGTTTTGGGTTCTCTGCTGTGGAATGCTGTGTTGGATCAATGGTTGATTAGGAATCAAGAGGGATATGTTAAAATAGCTTATGCAGATGATTTGGCTATCGGAATACCTGGACGTTCCAGGACTGATTTGAAAAATAAAGTGCAGCTTATATTGGACCTCTTGTTGTTGTTGTGGGCAAATATGAATAAATCAAAAATTTCACTATGCAAATCTTGTTTCATGATTTTTAGAAAGCATTTTGATTATTGTAGGCCACCTCGTGTCCTTTTGAATGGGGGCCGCGGTTCCCTACGTTTCCCAAACGAAATATTTGGGACTGATAATTGATGATAGATTATCATTTTTGTCACATGTTACTAAAATGAATGAGAAAGTAAGAATGTTTACAGCTTCAATTGCTCGGATTTCCAGAAAAGAGTGCGGACCAAGTAAAAAGATTTTTATCCCTTTATTACAAGACAATATTCCTGCCGATAGTATCTTATGCAGCTGGATGTTGGTTCTTTAGGGTGAATATAGTTAAGGTTGCATCGAAGCTCTTATCATTACAGCATACAATGCTGTTGACAATAACTTCTGTACTTAGAACAGCATCGAATAATGCCTTACAGATCCTTGCAGGTTTTTTACCACTATACAGACTTATACATTGGTGTTCAAAGAAAGTGCATCACCTCTTAAAATTGTAATTGTCATCCGAATAACGTAAGTATATGACAATATTTCTTACAGATTGCATTAGATAAAATTGACATGCATAGGTGATGACGTGATATTGCATCAGCCGTTACTTTCAGCTATATAAGCACGCTCTGCAAGATTTGCAGTCATTCCTTGCTTGTGTCAGGATGGCAAGTTACGTGCAGCTGACGCCAAGAAGAAAGAGCGCTATTGTTGCTTTACGTGAGGAAGGATGTTCTTCCCGTCATATTGCTTATAGAATGTCTTGTAATCAGTCGACAGTGAGTAGAATACTGGGCTGATAGGAAAAAAGGAAATGGATACAAACTAGTCTCTCTGCCAAAACAGGATCGCTTTTTGAAGTGATTATGCCTTAAAACTGTAAAGCTTCTTCATCTGAACTGAAAAGAGAATGGGAAGAACATACAGGAGTGATAGCAACTGCAGTAACAGTCAGAAGACACCTCTTCAAAAATAGACTTGTAGCCTGTCGTCCTAAGAAGAAGCCCCTCCTCACACAAAAAAATGAAAAAAGCCCAATTAATTTGGTGCAAGGAGCATGTAAATGGACCCCCAAGCAGTCGAAGTCAGTTATTTTCTCGGATGAGAAGAAATTCAACCTGCATGGCTCTGATGGGAGACAAATGATTTGCTGTAGATGTGGTGAAGAATTTCATCCAGACTGTATGGTGTTTACAGTGAAATTCCCTACCAGCCAAATGATATGGGGGGTGCATTTCGTATCACGGAGTAGGTCACCTGCAGTTTATAAAAGGTTCCATAAATGCCAATGGATACCAGGCTATATTGTAAGGCAAATTGCTGCCAACCATTAGAGACCATTTCAACCTGCCAAGTAACTGCATCTTTCAGGACTCTGCTCCTTGTCATCAGGCAAAAAGTGTTAGTAGGCAGTTCTGTAGTTACTTTAGCTTCATTTCTGCATCAGAGGTTCAACAATAATTTGTTTACATTTGTTACAGGTGAAAAAAATGGTTGGAAAAACGGTCCATTACAACTCTTAGCTAGCCAGACAAAACAGCCAGGATCTGAATCCTATAGAGAACTGTTGGCATAGTGTGGAACCTGCAGTTGCCAGAAAGAAACCAAAGACCCTGTGAACTTCAGGAAGCCACAATTCATGTTTGGAAGCATCAGTTGATTATCTTCAGAAATTTTAACTTGTCAATGCGTCCATGGTGTGCTGCTGTCATCAGGGCCAGAGGTGGTTCAACTAAATATTAGTTTGCACCTGGTGAACTTTTCTATTTAAAATGATAAAATGAAGCAAACTGAGGGCGTCTGATACTTATTTCAGACATATTTATTTCAGCCATAATTGTTGTTTACCAAAAACTGTTGTATAAATGTTGCAAATGCTCATTTTGGAATATTTTGAGAGCACCTGCCAAATATTACTTAGCTTTGCCTTAACTATTAATAAATATCTTTTGCTTATATTTCTATTTGTGATGCTAGTCAATGTAACATACCCTCACGAAAAAGGGTTAGAAATGTGAAATTCCTAGGTGATGCACTTTCTTTGAACACCAGTGTATATTGCTTACTGAGGCTTGCTGTATAAACTAAGAAAGGGCATCTCTGTGAATGTTAGATATTACCACAGATCTTGGTAATAATATCAAAGAAGTCACGTATTTGGAAACACTTAATAGGAATTTAGCAGTGTAAATGGGACACTAGTGAACATGGCGACGTTACCAAAAGATTAATATATCTTAGAGTAGTGGAATTTGTGTTGTAGCAGTCTTGGTTTTCTCCTTTAATGCCTACGTCCTTTTTTGTTAACGGGTCATGGTTCTCTTTGAGCTAAATTATTTGAGAGGATTGGAGCCAGATCCCTTCTGCTCCTGTGGGGCTCATGAAACACGGACACATGTAATGTTCTCTTGTGTAGAGTACAAAGAGGAATGTCTACTTCTCTTGACCAGCATTTCAAACTTAAATGAAGATAATGTGTCTGTCCTTCTTGAGGACACTGATAAGTTCAACATGTTCCAGGAGTTTTCAATTGCAGTCTTCAAAAGACAAACTGTAGTGCAATCTGCTATGCATTGAACCCAGCTCATTGTGCTGTACTTCGTTTGGATGTACTTTGAACTCTGATAATGACTGTGATCGCTGAATTTTGATCTTGATCCCGAACCTTGAATCTTTGTTTCCTTGGTAATCTTCTGCCAACTGGATTCTGGCAGGCTAGACTTGAATTTTGTTGTCATTTCTGGCCTCTCAGCTTATTTACTACTTTTCCCCCCTCTCAGGTTTGAGCGACTTGAGAGCGGGAATTGCAGGCACCCGCTGGTATTGCACTACTTCCCGTGGGTGGGGTATTCATGCTATATGCACATACAGTGATAGCAAACCAGGGCCTAGCTCACACTTTTATTCTAAATAATCCTCAGGCTGGCTATGTAGTTTCTACAACACAGGTTATCAAGGTGAAGATGGGCTTATGCCTGGGAGCCACCTCCATACACACACACGTGCTAAGATTTGTACACAGAGCATATTAATATATATAAATAGATCTTATATATAACCTTGACATTTTATAAATTGTAACCTTTAAATTGCGTAATAAATGAATGACCCTGAATCGTCTGCGAGATCATGAAAGCAAAAACTATTGAGGATTATTTCATGTAAACTTCTCAAAAATAGTTACTTGTTTTGTGTTGTAATATTTTTGTGTTTAATTTTGTGTAATATAATGTTCTACATTAAAACTATTGCTTTGTACAGTATTTTGTTTACTTACCATATTCTTTTACTTTTTATAAGTTTTACTTTAAAGTATTATTTTACTAATTCCTATTAATTCAATATAAAAACCAATTTAGTTAAAATTTTATTTAGTAACTAAATAAAAACAGGTATGTTAAAGATAGCTTCCGGTTAATCCGGACCAAGCGCAGTCCTGTCTTGTCTGGGTTAGCGGGATTCTACTGTATATACAATGCTGTGTTTAAACATAAGCAGTTTCCTTGCATGATAAATCCAGCTATAAGGAGAATTATTTGAGAACATGATTCAACTATTTCAATATTTTGAAAATCATGATATGGGATGTATGTGGTTTATTAATCTACAGGGTGTCTCAAAAATATTGGTACAAAAGTTTAGGGGAGGTAGGTAACATCTAAAGGAATGTGAATCGCATAGGAACCCATAACCGGAAACATCACCATAAGTCAGTACACGGCGCTGTTCATCAGTTCGCGAGAGGGAAAATTTCTGGTTTACTCATTCAAGCAGTAGTCACCGCACGAAAAGCATGCATCGATATATGAACTGTGAGCTGGCAGACACGCACCTAGTGTATGGATTAGCAGAGGGCACTGGACGAGCTGCTCAGCAAATTTATGGAGAACACTTCCCAGACAGATATGCACCGGACCACCGTTTGTTTGCACGTCTGCATCAAAATTTGTGCGATTATGGGTCATTTAGAGGTAACAGGAGTAGTGCGGGCAGACCACGTTCGATGCGAACTCCCGCCATGGAAGAAAGTGTGTTGAATGCCATCCAGAATAATCCTAATACCAGCACACGTGCCGTTGCCTCTGCCTTAGGAGTGTCTTGTTGCAGTGTACAGCATGTCTGGCACGACGATTCCTTACACTTTTTTCATCTCCAAAGGGTTCAGTTACTGCTCCCCCAAAATCATCCTGCACGTGTGACTTTTGCTCAGTGGTTTCTCCAAGAAAGTGTTCAAGACTTGAATTTTCCAGCCTATGTTTTGGTCACGGATGAGGCTTATTTCACTCGGGAAGGCTTATTCAAGGAACACAATGCTCATGTGTGGGTTCACGACAACCCACATGGCGTGTGCCCCATGCGGCACAACATCGATTTGCAATAAATGTGTGGACAGGTATGGTCGGTGATTGCTTAGTCGGCCCATACCTGTTCCCATCCCGCAGGAACTCCGCTATATATCGGATCTTTCTTGAACAAGTTCTACCAAGGTTACTTGACGATGTTCCAGCAAATGTGAGATGCAACATTTGGTTTCAACATGACGGGGCGCCTGCCCATTATGGAAGGTGTGTTCGTGACCATTTGAACAGGCGTTTTGGGCGTCGATGGATTGGCCGCAGTGGACCCTTGCCTGGCCCCCATGCTCACCTGATTTATCGAACCTTGATTTCTTTCTGTGGGGGCCCTCAAATCTATCGTGTATGAATCGCCTGTGGAGACGGAAATGGATCTCGTGGCGAGACTCGTCTGCACTGCTGCTACTACTGTCAAAGAAACTCCAGGTGTGTCTGACCGTGTCAGCCAATCCATGCTGTCACGCATGCATCGGGTCTCATGGTGGAACCTTCAAGCATCTATGCTAATGCTAATCTGTTGTAACATCATGAAATGCATCCATCTCGTACTCCACTGTTAATATTATGTCAAATAAATGTTTGCCACTAATTACTGTCTTGTGTCATTTCTGTTTCTTGTGCCTCTGCTACTACTTTCCCGTGCCGTTTCCGGTTATGGGTTCCTATGCGATTCACATTCCTTTAGATGTTACCTACCTCCCCTAAACGTTTGTACCAATATTTTTGAGACACCCCGTATAAATGAGATTATTTCTTACTGGATTCTAGTTCCTCTTATTTTGTTATCAATGGCATTGGTAATGGGTTTCTCAAAAGAGAGAGATCTCACTGTTGATTTCTTTGCTGACTGTATGGGGATGGTTACTTTGTAATCACCAGGATTTCACTTGGCAGTATCCTTATATCTATACTTATAAAATGGGGTGAGGTTCTTAACAGTGAAGTACCACTATGAAATTAATCACAGGTAAATTTCTTTTTGTTTCCTAATATGCAGAAAAACAACAATGATTCTTGTAATTATACTAAAGAGTGGAAAAAACCTGCAGAGATGAATATTGCATCTCTAATGAGCAGAAAGATCAGATGTGTGTACCCAATAGGAAACTTTGCTAGTAGTATTATACTATTCTTTGTTATTGTTCATTAAGCCAAAGTTCCATAATTCTGGTTCTTATTTGATTTTGAGAAATTTATCGTGAACACGTGATTGTCGCTGAACTTTGCATATCTCTTGGATAAGTCTAAAAATCAATGAAAGGCACTTGGGAAGATTCAAGAATTTCTGTGCTTAACTTAGCCTGGAAACTTTACAAAAACTATGACACCTACTTGTCTGAGTTACAAATAAAGGTATCAGAAGAGACTTCAGCAATTACTGATTAGATTAAAATTCTTATTCTGTAGCCATTTTGCATGAGAATAAATAACCAATTTAAGTACTTTGTAATAATTAACAAATTTCAGCAATGATCCTTGTTATATTTAAATTAAGACACATTAGCTATGTTTCTTTGTTTCGAAAATAAAGAAAAGCAAAAAACTTAAGTCTTAACTGCTAAAGATCGCAATAAATTATTAAAATTAAATAGATATTTAAAAAACTGAAAAAATTCTTTTAGGTAAAAAACTGACAATAATAAAACTGAAAACCTGAGTATAAAGAATAACTTTTAGCGAGCTAGCTGTCTTCAATAATTCCTTCATCTTCACTAACTTCTGTTATATTATTTGCAGTTGCACAATTTCTTTTACTATTGTTTTTTTCATCTTTGTTTAGAACAAATGTCAAACTGTCGCTAGATATTTCACTGTTAAGCCTTTCAAAAGTAGGATGGATAATACTCGTGTTAGTAGAAGCTTGGCCTTCAGATGTCTGCATTTGGTCAAGGGAATTCTTAAAGGTCTTTTTATCCATGACATTTGCTATTGAACACTGAGAATCATCTAGGCTAGTGTATGGAAGCACAGGAGTTGCAGTAGTTATGTCACTTTCCTCACATCCACTGCTGCAGGTTCCTGAAGGGGTGAGAGGAAAAAAAAGAAACAAATTAAAATAAGTTTAGAACAAGATTAAATTAAATTAAAGAATTTATACAATAAATCTTCCCTTATCAGACACCTCCCATTATCAGATACTGAATAATGAAATTTCATAATGCACCAACTGAATCTTTTTTGAGACAGGCTATCCCTCTTTAACAGTCCTCAATGGACACAACAAAATTGTACATTAGCAGTCCAGTAAAGAAGCAAGAGATTCTAAAAATATGATCTTAACCCTTCCCACCATCATTTTCCTTGCTTATTTTTTGGAGTAAATGATTCTGCTGAACTTCAGTTCCCCACTTGTTCCTGACTAAGATGAATAAACAATGCAATCATTTGTAACTGAAGGAGAAAGTGAAGTTGAAGTGCTATGAAAGAGAAATTATAAACTGGGCATACAGGCTCCAGATGAGAAGTTTAATTAAACATATTAAACAAAAAAAAAAAAAAAACTGAAAATGTGGGTAGGAAACAAAAACAATTTTAAAAAATATTCCCACATTGCAATGCATGTGTTAGTGGTTTCAAGTGATCTGTACATAACTTACTGCTTAAGAGAAAATTCTGGAAATTAGCACAGAGACCACTTTTCATCCTCCATGGAGGTATAAAATTGTACATTTCGGACTTAAATTTGTAAAGTTAACAACAGATTGAAAACTTGATTTTGTAACTAACAAAGACCTTGTTAAGGCATTTGAAGTAATCATGCCCAAAAGTTCATAGCAAAGCAGAAACATTAGTCAACAATACTCTGTTAAAAAAAAAAAAAAAAAAAAAAGTAACACAACTGTTGATATAGTTGCTAAATCAGTTATAAATAACATGCATGAAAACAGACATGTGAATGTGGCAAAACACAGGAAAATCCCTCCAACATGCTGAGCTTGGGTTGATGATTGAAACTGCACAGCATGAAAAGGAAAACAATTACTCCAGCTGATATAGTGGTTGATTGCAAAAGCAAGTACTAAAAAATCATCTACCCAAGTAGTTCACAAACAAGGTCAAAAACCACACATCAGTATTATCACATATCTCCACAGATGTAATAGCTGAAAATACAGTTTAAAGTTAAAAAAGAAATGTAAAACTGAATTTCTGTAATGATTGATAGAACAAGGTAACCTGCAGTACAGTGAAGCTGCTGAAAAATTCCCTAATAATTCTACTCTTAGTACACAGCTGATCAAACATACTACAATGGATAATACACAAAAATACGCAAAAATAATATTATATATATATATAATCTTATAGAATAATAGAATGGAGTAGCTATTGGTATATGCGGGGGGGGGGGGGGGGGGGAATTAAGATATAGATAAGATTAGATAAGCAGAATTACGATAACATGAAATATGGATCAGGGTCACTGCTAACGCAAAAAATACCCTACAACCATAATGTATATATAAAGAATATTTATTATTAGTATAAAATATAGTAAGTAGATATTTATGTTTAGAATTAGACTAATGAAAATACGGTGTACCCTGGGAGCGATATACGTGTTGACCGAAAGGGGGGGGAAGAAAGGAATCGAAATTAAAATAAATGTAACAATAGAAAAAATAAACCAAATGGAATTTTGAAGAGACGACCAAGGTGGAAATAGCATTGCCGTGTCATTCATAATTTTAGTGTCTTCTTCAGAGGTCGTCCACCAAAATAATGAAAAAGACAGCAATACTCTTACTTCTGTTTCCGACATGTTCTGTATGTCAGGGTACATGTGCGAAATTCCACGTGGTAAATCTAATATAAATTTTGAATATAATTTTGAATAAGGTTATACAGGTTGGCCAATACAAATATGTGTTGATAAAGTAATACATACAGATCATGGATGACCTTACAGAAGTAAGTAGAATGCTATGAAGGTGGAAAAACCAAAGATCATACATACAGATCATAGATGACCTTACAGAAGTAAGTAGAACGCTATGAAGGTGGAAAAACCAAAGATAATGTCTTTGGTTTTTCCACCTTCATAGCGTTCTACTTACTTCTGTAAGGTCATCCATGATCTGTATGTATTACTTTATCAACACATATTTGTATTGGCTAACCTGTATAACCTTATTCAAAATTATATTCAAAATTTATATTAGATTTACCACGTGGAATTTCGCACGTGTACCTTGACATACAGAACATGTCGGAAACAGAAGTAAGAGTATTGCTGTCTTTTTCATTATTTTGGTGGATGACCTCTGAAGAAGACACTAAAATTATGAATGACACGGCAATGCTATTTCCACCTTGGCCGTCTCTTCAAAATTCCATTTGGTTTATTTTTTCTATTGTTACATTTATTTTAATTTCGATTCCTTCCCCCCCCCCTTTCGGTCAACACGTATATCGCTCCCAGGGTACACTGTATTTTCATTAGTCTAATTCTAAACATAAATATCTACTTACTATATTTTATACTAATAATAAATATTCTTTATATATATATATATATAGATATATATAAATATATATATAACTATATATGAACTGTTAATGAAAATTTCAGACTAAGGACTGTTTTAGAACTCACTCCTGGAATAACTTTCATTAGAGTAAACAAAATATTTTTCAATGTGCTCCATTGTAAATCTGTGGTATTTATCTTCCAAAATCATTTAATTAAAGCAGAAAGATTTCTTCATATTGGCAGAAGTGACCAGGTTAATTTTACAATGTGATTCTTTGAAGCATGTTTGTTATTTGGTTTTTAGGAGCATTAAGTTCCTCTTCATTTTCATTAAAAGTCATCAATTTTGATTAAAATATAAAATCTGGAGTTTTCAAAAAGTTCACCTAAGTCTGCAGGAATAACTGAAATTTCGAACTGGCTTGTCTCTACCTCTTTAATTGCACCATTCAAAGAAAGTCCTCGTGCTTCAATTTGGTTATAAAATTAGGTAACCAAGCAAATGAGTCTCTATGAGCAGCAAATATTTTCTTACAAAAAGTCTCAGCAGTGCCAGCAGCTGCAGTAACCAAAGCACTAACTTCTTTTTTTTTTTTTTTTTGTAGAATCAAAAGTTTTTAGCACAAAATACACCCAGAAACCAGTCCCCACATTGTCCAAATAGGTGCTGTTGGAAGAGGAAGGCCAGAGGTCATGTTGCATATTTCTATAAATAGCTATGTATACATTGGTAGTGGCATATGATGCAAGAAAACAAGCTCATACAGCATCAGCCAAAAAAAAAAAAAAAAAAAAACACCCCTTCCCATTTCACCTATCCATTTGTTCCAAAAGTGTCTCCAGTTCTTCCTTTAACCTATTTAAGCTATCAACCATCAACCAGCAATCAACCACTTGCTTGCTAAAGGCAAATTACTGCACATCTATTCTGTCAATGTCTTTCCTCAATTTGAATTTATGCCCCCTCTGATTACGAACCATTAAGTGCATAATCTAAATGAGAGGAGGAATCCCATCAGCACTGAGCTTGCTCAAACCATTCAAAGCCTTATACACTTCAATCAGATCACCTCGCAGTTGCCTAGTTTCCAGATGCTGCAATTTGCAGAACTTAAGCCTTTCTTGTTAAAAGCAGCCCTCTGTTCCCCGCTCACCAATTTTGTTGCCCTGTAGGAGCTTTTACAAAGATCTTTTTTGAACAAGAAATAATTTAATTTTGCCAAAATCCTCACAAATTGCAAGCCATGGGCTAAGCAAGTAATGTGGATTAGGTTGGTAGAAAATTTGTAACGCATAAGCTGCTTTTATCACACATGGACTAGTGTCAATAACAATAATGCAGCCTTTTTTCCCCGTGGGTCAATTCCCAGTTAGGCCATAATATTCATAACTGCACCAACCGTAAAACTGCCACTTTATTAAAAATAAAAATGGTCGACCGTTCGCACAGATTTTGGGACTGCAAATGGTTCGAGAGTTTGCGGATTTGCTCTTCTGAGTGTAACACTATTAATAGAGACAGGAATCCGCATTTATCCCTTCTTCAAAACTGTGATTCTTGGATGGGATAAGTGTGTTCAGCCTGGCATGCTACTGAGCCATTTCCGGTTCCAATGCATGTATGGAGAATACTGCCTATTCTCCTGTGGACCACGATCCTGCAAATATTTAAGGATGTACTATAGGTATTACTGTTGATAAAGGAAGTGGGTGCCTTTGACAACAAGGTGGTGTTTTTATTGCTTTTATTCCATGATTTATGTGTGTTTTATTCTATTGTGTAATTTATTTTATATATTTTTATATAAACAGTGTATTTTATTACCAGTTTAATTAATCCGGTTTCTATTATACCATTTTTATTTTTAATAAAGTATTAGTTTTATGGTTAGTGTAGTATTATTGTGGATATTTTAAATTTGAACATTCTCAACCCCAGAGGCCTATTTGAAGAATTAGGTCATAATAACTGCAAAGAATCATTTACAATTTTGCAACTGTGGAAATGATTCACATTTACAAGAACATTTTTTTTATGAAAACCCCAAACACGAAAGGTATCAAAACCTATAGTACTTAGTACCGTGCATAGGTTGAAGGAGAAGTATGGGGGGAGGGGGATGCCGGAAACTTTGCTCTAGAGACTAAACATGGGTTTCACCACTTCAAGCCTCCAATAAGCAAAGTGGTGGTATTTCACCGGTTGATGAAAGTCATATACCACCTAAAGTGCAAGGACTCAAATGCAGAGATGAGAAGGGACTCCTCTAATTTTTCATATACCAAATGAACAATATAACAGCAAAAGCACCTGCCATTTCATAGGCAGGCATCCAGATGTACTTTTCTCCAACATCTTGATGAATTTTGTGGATCATGCTATCATAAATAGCATTATAATAATTTGTCAAGGTAAGTTCATCTGGAATGTTTTGATTTACACAATATTTTTTCAAAAATCATTTGAAAAATGGATTACTTAATTTACTAAACAGGATATGGCTGCTTAGGTGAGAAATAGATCCTTTGAAAAGTCACCTTTTTTCTTCTCTTGAGGTACATACCTTGGTTAAAAGTGAGTGACTTATCTGGCAATTTTTCCTTGTGTTTTCTCCTGTTGTGCTGCTTTTACATGTTCGATATGGATAGTAAGTTCTTTTCACAAGTAACACACAAAATACAATACTGCCATCAGTAATAAAATCTTTTCTGTGATTGGCAATCCAAAATTTCATACATCAAGCAGCAGGTTCTATTTTTGGCATTTTGAATTAAATGCTCCAACTGCCCTATTCTGTAAAGTTTGTTTTAGAGCAAAACTGAACTGTTATGTTACACACTAATGGTGCTAGAATTAAACTAAAACTGAGTGATATAGTAATAGTGGCACGTGATGCAAAATTGAGGAAAGACAGATGTAGGATAGACGTGCGGAAATTTGCCTTTAGCCAGTGGGTGGTTGGTTGGTGGAACAGACTCCCATCCCTTGTGGTGGAGGTTGATAGCCTAAATAAGTTTAAGGCTCAGCTGGACAGGTATTTTGAACGAACAGAGGGGTGAAGTGGAAGTGGGGTTTTTTTTTTTTTTTTTTTGGCTGATGCTGCATAAGCTTGCTTTCTTGCATCAAATGCCTCTACTAATGCTAATGCTAAAGCAAGCGCATGAGCTTATGTAGCATCAGCCAAAAAAAAAAAAAAAAATTTTCACACAATCATTCCCTCTAAATGTTTGTCCAGTTTCTCCTTAAATTTATTTAACCTATCAACTTCCATAACAGATGGAAGTTTGTTCCAGCAATTAACCACCCGCTGGCTAAAGTCAAATTTCTGCTCATCTATTCTACAGCTATCTTTCCTCAATTTGAATTTATGCCCCCTTAGGTTCATAATCTGAACAAGTGGAAGAATCCCATCAGAATTCAGCGTGCTCAACTGATTCAAGGTCTTATACACCTCAATCAGATCACCTTGCAGGTGCCTAGTCTCCAGCCGCTGCAATTTGCAGAACTTAAGCCTCTCTTGGTAAGAGGATCACTTCATTCCCTCACCAATTTTGTTGCCCTTCTCTGTACATGCTCAAGCAAATCTACATCCTTCCTAAAATGAGGCCCCTCCAGACCTGTATGTTTTCCCATGCTAATTTGTTGTAATAATTTGATGTTTTCAATTACTGAAGTCACTTTTCCAGGCTTTGAATTAACAAAATATGCAATATTTTATATTATATTCATATTATATGCAAATAAACATACCTGAATGTCTAAAAATAGCATAATGATTCTAAAAACTAGTAACACCAGCGACCTGCAATGCTGAACAAAAAGTCAAAATTCACTAGGCAAAATCCTAAAAATGTAAAGATTGAGATCATGAGGCCTATATATAATAAAGGGATTATAATAGGAACAAACATCCTAAAAGACAATATCAAAGACTAATAGACAAAAATAGACAATATCAAAGACAACAGATAGACATGAGAATCTGTGAAAACAAAAATCTGTACCAAAAATAATAGTATGCAGTACAGACAAAGACCTCGCAGCTATAGAATTCAGAGAGGATCTTTACTATAAAAACTTAAGAGGTGCATGAACCATATGGTACCCGAAGAAGGAAACAAGGCAATACTTATAAGACTAAGCATATGAAACAAATATGCTTAACTCTTTTATACAAATCTAGCAGGAACTAATAAGAAGAATAAAAATGACTGGGGGTAAGAGCTTTGTCAGTCAGGTCACCTAAAACATAAGGAATATGCACTTGACAGAAAAATGTTACAACTGTTTGGTATATGGATACATTTCATTAAACTGCTAAAAAACAGGAAATAGTTCATGAACCCTACAAAAAACAAGGGACAAGAACTAAAATGTATTAACTTCAGGTTCAAAAAATAATAATGACAGCCACTGCCACTCTATCAGGGACAATAACTGCCCAGAGTATCAGCATACCGGAGAGCAAGTAAAATTTAGAATTAGTCACAAATAGTAAACAAAGCAAGAATTGCACTAAGTTTCACCCATTCCAGATCAATGCTCAGTGCTCTAAAGCTGTTGCAGATGAACTATGGAAAATCATGTCTGAAAAAGGTATTGATATGGCAGCTCTACATAAGACACTGTTTTAAAGATAAGGTTACCAGCTACTACCTCTCTTCCAAAATAATTACAACTGTAAGCCATGAAGCAAGCTATTGTTGATAATCTTAACTTTAACACAAAAAATTTTAGTTCTAACTAAAATTTTGTGCAATCCCAAAGCCTTCTCTATCAATATCACATATGCCCCTTGTCATTCTTTCCTCTATACTATCAACCAGACATGGATACAGAACCTTACTCTTTCTTTGGAACTTAATTACCTGGATCAGGAAATAGATGTTTCTGGTTCAACTAATATTATAACAAACATGGATGCAAATGTAACGTCCTAGCTAGGTTATAATAAAAAACAGAAGACAACCCAACAATAGGTCGAAATAGCCAAAAAACTGGAAAACAGCATAAATGAAAAGCCTGCAGTACAAACTGAAGCAGTGTGGCATTAGAGGCAAATTACTGCTGTGGATGTTGTTGTTGTTGTTATTTGGTTTTTAGGAGCATTAGCAACTAAGGCCATATTGCTCCAGGAATATGCGGTGGTCATTCCCTGACCTTTCCGCATCCTCCGTATTTGGTGGTGACGGGCTCGAATCCCAGTCTAATCAAGAAGCGTGTGCTACTGCTGTGGATAAAGGTATAGCTGAGCAAGAGGGGATGGTTATGAATGGACACAGCTTTTCTTGTACTAATGTTATTAGTGGAAGACTAGGCTATTCCCTAATTTTGGCATTTATTATCAATATTGGTGAAGTTGTAGCAAACTTAATATCTAAGTTTGCTGATGACACAAAATTTAGCGGGATGATTGATGACATGAACCAAGGCATACTAGTGAAACAAGACCTGAAAAAATTACAGATAGGCCGAGAAGCAATTGAGGTTACAGATAGGCCAAGAAGCAATTGAGTGAGCAATACCACACTCAAGATGGTGGACAGTGAAAAAAGATCTAGGATTAATTCTCTCACCCAACATGTTCTCTGAGGGTTGGCTGTTGGGACAGGTCATGGGGATCTGCCAACAACATACAGGAATTTTGCCAATAGGGACAAGATTATTATCCTATTGTATAAGGCAATCATTAACCAATATCATGAGCATTGCATACAGTTCTGGAATCCTCCAATTTAGTTTAGAAAAGAAGAGCAATAAGATTATTCATACTGAAACAAAAGGGTAGCTTAACAAGAAAGGCTACAGTTCTGCAAATAACAGTCCTTGGAAACTAAGAGTCAGCAATGCAACCTGATTAAAGTGCTTAAGGATTCAAATGGATTAAGTTAACTAAATTCTGATGGCATCCTCACTCTTTCTCTGAACACAGATAATGGGATTTAAGGTTGGTTGAAAGATATGAGATTTGCTTTCAGCTACAGTAATCAAATGTTTGAGCAAAACTTCCATCTGGTGTTACAGAAATGGGTAGTTTGAATAAATTTAAGGAAGAATTAGACCTGAGAGGTGGGAACCTGTGGCCTTGCAGATTGGTTTGAAAGAAAGATTTTCAAACTTGGAATTTAACAAAACGATTTCTGTATGCACACTCTTAGATCTATGATTTAAACTTCTCTGATTTTCTATTGATTCAGCTGCAGAGAGCTTAAAAAATACGTAATAGAATTATTAACAAAAGAGTTTAATTTAATGATGACAGTGATTTGACAAGAAAAACAAATGCGAACAAAGACAACAGCAGTGAGTGGAATGAATTTCAATCTGACATGATTTCAATAAAACTATAGTGTCTGTACAACCATTTAACAAGCATAATTCAAATTCATAGGTTACTGCAGAGATATTTAGAGGCACTGATCCTACTAAAGAACAAACAAAAATCCTTTGAAATGGTGGCTGGTAACCAACATCTCTATCTAAACTTGGCCATAAATGTTAAAAAAAAAAAAAAAAAAAAAATCAATGTTTTAGCAACATGCTTGTTCTCCAAAGCTGGAAATATTATAAATGACAGATGAAACCACGAGTTCCAGAAAAGTGCAAAAACTCTTAAGCTTGAGAGTAATTTTGTCACTGATAAATAAAAATCACCATTAAGCATCTCTCTCTCTCTCGGCACCTTTAAGACTCTGAGGGGAGAAAGTAAAATGAAAGATGAAATTTTCTCGTTCTCTCCTGCTGATTCCACAACAAGGGACCATATATGCTACGAGGGAAGAGGTATAAACTTAACTGCAGGAAGTTTTCTTTTAGACAGAAAGTTGTTTACTACTGGAATAAGTTGCTTCTATGGGCAGCATTTATTTCATCTAATATTAATCATCCAACCCCTGAAAGTCATTCTCTTGGCTGATCTCCCTCACTTCCGCTGGGATGTAAAACTTGGCATTCCCATCAGCTACTTAAGAACAGCTAAATGAAAATAGCTAAGGATGAACCAAAACTCCCTCAAAAAAACTGCATTATTTTCATATGCAGTATTTCACACTAGAAACAACTATAAATAATATCAATTTTTGAGGAACACAAAAATTAGCATCTTAATAGCCAGTGTTACATAACTTGGATGTAAAGTTAGCCCACAGAGTAGCGTGCGACTTCCCCTCCCTCTATTGACATACTTTTATTAGAAGCCGTCATGCAGTATGTGTATGTTAATGACAATAATCAAAGTATAATCTGAGGGTTTAGTGTCAAAATGCTAACTACAAAATCATTTTGTAATTAATGTTTTTGTAGTTAACCAAGAAAAAGTCACTTGACATTTTCTTGGTTTATCGGAAATGTACTTAGCTCTATGACACGAGAATGCATTGTTATTTGTATAAAGTAAAACTAAATTTATAGTTAACACTGTTTGACACTAAACCCTAAAAATCATACTTTGATTACTGTCATTAAACACCATACTCATATTTGTATCATCAGTAAATTTAGTTATTAAACGAGAAATACCTACTTCAATATCATTAATAAATATAAGAAACAGTAAGGAGTCCAGGGCAGATAGCCAGAGGAACTGGACTCCTCTGGACATAACATTGGTCCACGAAGAGCAATGCTCATTTATAACTACTGACTACAATGATCCAATTTATACAATGTTTGTTCATATAGGACTATATAAAAATATTTACCAAATTTAAGTAAATGATTTATTTCATCTCATACATGATGAAATATAAATGAACATAAATTATTACTATAAAAATGTTTTGTTTGCATCTTGAGTGCTAAATTACACCATGTAAATTATTTTAATTTAAATAAATACTATGAAGACAGAACTTCATAAAAGTAATACTAACATTTTGGCAACTGCTTACCTGAATCCTGACTGATTTTTCTGTGAAGATTAATAGACATATCACTGTTACACCTTGTTATAGGAGACTGTAGTCTTTCAGAAAACTTCTGATGAGGCTCAGGAGCAACAGAGTTTGACTGCTGGGTGAGTTGCACAAGCCTAGAATTTTGATGGTTGCATAGCCTTTGACATCTGGATCTCATCTTGGAACGAAGTGAATACCAGTGTGATAATAAGTCTTTTCGAATTGATTTATTAAGCAAACCATATATTAATGGATAGCTCATCGAGCTACAAAAAGCAGCTGACAGTGATGTTCTTTCATGCCAAGAAGATAAAATGCATGACTGGCAAAAACACTGAAGGATGATAATAATTATATATGGACAGCAGGTAAGAAGAAAAGAACCAATTATTATGCAGATAATTGCAAAACTTTTCATTGGCGAATGGTAAGATACAGCAAACCATGATAATTTTCTTGGGGTGTATTTTCTTGCAGATGTCCCTGATGAAACATCGTTTTGAAGTTGTCTTTGCAAATGTGTTTGGTCTGCATTACAGCTTATAGCTCCAACATGAACTTTACAGCATTTACTTCGAGCTACTTGAAATATTTTTGTATAACATGCTAACATAATGGTAAATGGGAGAAGATAACTAATGCTCAAAGTGAAAATAACATATGTCGCACTACTCTGCCAAAGTACCAAACAAAGGAAGCAGTTTTGATGGTACTCAAACCTAGGAAAAAAGAAATGAAATTTACTTACTTTACATTTTTTTTCTTTTTATAATTAAATTCTAATAAATTGAGTTAAAAAATATCAATTCAGAATTCAAGCAACAATATTAACTGAGTTCATATTGATGTGATGTTTTGGCTATAAATAGTTAGCTGAAGTACTGCATCTTGTAAACTGCACTGCAATTATTTATTAATAAGTTAGCAGTTTAACACCAACTTCCAGACACAATTCTTAATGAAGCCTTATTTAATTGCTAATTTTTTCTTGGCAGTATTTTCTTGCAGATGTTCCTGATGAAATGTTTTCAAATTGTCGTTGCAAACTGTTTGATCTGCATTACTGCTTATACAAGGAGGTGCTGATAAGTTCTCAGCCTATAATACAAAGAAACAAGATAATTCAATTACATACACAGTTAATTCAACATACAGTAGAATTTCAGTTATCCAGATTAATTTTAAAGGCTGATTTTTCTTATTTTTTAAAATTAATGGTAGGATTTGAGACGAATGTTTATTACGTTACAAGAGTATTTCTGTCTGTTTTTTATGTCGCACATCTGGTTGGATTGACTAATGGGTTTTCTGAGAAAATCTATTAGTACTGAAACTGTGATTTCTCGTTTTTCTCAGTTTTTTTTATGGTAAAATATCAATGAAAATCATTAGAATTAGAAAATTTCACCGAAGAGTTTAATGTGGGGGACTTCAACAATTTATGACAATTTGCTTCAGAAACTTCAGAAGTGAAGTTTCTGAAGAAAAAAAAAAAGTTTCTGGAGCAATGCTGTGCAAAAAAGCATTAAATTTTAATTGAAAATTAAGAGGTTATGAACAATTTAAGACAAGCACAGGTTGGCTAAAAAACTTTAAAGTAAGTGAGACACAGTATAAATGAACTAGATATTCAAGGCAAGAAACTTTCTGCACACGAATCAGTAGCGGCGGCATCATTTAAAAGTAAGTTTGCTTCAGTTATAGCAAACTGTGAGAAAAAGTGTTTATAATGTTCATGAGACAGGATAATTATGGAAAGCAATTACCGAAAAAAACCTAGCCACTAAAAGAGAAATGAACGCACCAGGTTTAAAGATAAGAAAAGAGCAAGTTACAATTGCTTTGTGTGCAAATAGTAGTAGAAGTAGTGGCATGTGATGCAAGAAAGCAAATGTATGAGCTTATGCAGCATCAGCCAAAAAAAAAAAAAAAAAAAAAAATCACACCATTCCCTCCAAATGCCTGTCCAGTTCCTCCTTAAATTTATTCAAGCTATCAACTTCCACAACGAGAGATGGAAGTTTGTTCCAGCAATTAACGACCCGCTGGCTAAAGGAAAATTTCCGCACATCTATTCTACATCTATCTTTTCTTAATTTGAATTTATGCCCCCTTAGGTTCGTAATCTGAACAAGTGGAAGGATCCCATCAGAATTCAGCGTACTCAATCCATTCAAGGCCTTATATACCTCAATCAGATCACCGTGCAGGGCCTAGTCTCCAGCCACTGCAATTTGCAGAACTTACGCCTCTCTTGGTAAGAGGATCCCTTCATTCCCCTCACCAATCTTGTTGCCCTTCTCTGTACCCGCTCAAGTAAATCTACATCCTTCCTAAAATGAGGTCTCCAGACCTGTACGCAATACTCAAGGCGTGGCCTGACCACTGCCTTATACAGAGGGATAATCACCTCCTTTTCCCTGCTAGCAAAATTCCTATATATCATTGACAAAACCCCATGACCTGCCCTGGCAGCCTGTCTGCATTGCTCAGAGAACTTCATATCTGACTGCACAATTACTCCCAGGTCTTTTTCATTTTCTACCACCTTAAGTGTAGTACCACACAGTTGGTACGTTTCTCTGGGGTTATTTCTACCCATATGCAGTACTTTGCATTTGTCAAGGTTAAACTTCAGTTGCCACTTCTTAGCCCATCTGCCCAAATTATCTAGATCCTGTTGCAGTAGCACACTGCCATTACTGTCATTAACAACCCTGCCAACCTTTGTATCATGTGCAAACTTCGACATTAAGCCTGATATACCTTCATCAATATCATTGATAAATATACAAAACAACAGTGGACCTAACACCGAACCCTGTGGGACTCCACTAATAACATTAGTCCAAGAAGAGCAGCACCCATTGATTACCACCCTCTGTCTTCTCGCACTTAACCATCCTTTTATCCATTGTAGCAACTTACCCTTAATACCATTCTGCTCCAATTTGTACAATAGTCTTCCATGCGCAACAGTGTCAAAAGCTTTCCTGAAATCCAAATATATGATATCAAAATTGTTTTTTGCATCCAGTTCCTTTGTAACCACATCATAATATCCTATCAAATTTGTCAGACAAGACTTTCCCTTAACAAACCCATGCTGTGTCTGAATTATTGCTGCAGTCTTGTCTAGATGATCCTGCAATGCATCTTTAACCAGCGACTCCATTATTTTACCCGGAACAGAAGTTAAACTAACTGGTCTGTAATTACTCGTGTCACCCTTCGATCCCCCTTTGTGAATTGGGGATACATTTGCACATCTCCAGTCCGTGGGAAGCTCCCCTGAGTCCAAGGATGCTCTCATAATTATGGCTAATGGTTTGCTTAGTAGCCTTGCCGCCTCCTTTAATATAACTGGATAGATCCCATCTACCCCAGGTGCTTTTCTTACGTTTAACTTCAACAATTTCTCTTCCACTTTGCTCTCAGTTATTACAAGATCATTAAGCACCCTGCTACAATTTGATAACCTTCTGCCATTTTCAAACCTTAATAATTCCTCACGTGTGAATGTAGATGCAAAATACTCATTCAGTTTGTTTGCTATCTGAGCAGGATCATCAACAGTCGAACCATCGATGTCAAGTGGACCAATCAGATTCATGCCCTTCCTTTTAGAGTTTATATAAGTAAAGAAATCCTTGCTGTTTTTCTTAGCATCTTTTGCCAAGGATTTTCGTAATCTGCCTTCGCCTGCCGAACCTCCTTTGTGACCTGATTACAGATTAACTTATATCTGCCATAGGCTTCTGAGTCGCTTGATAATTTATATGCATCCCATGCATTTTTCTTCTCTGTTACGAGTCTCATTAGTTCATTTGACAACCATTTAGGCCTAAACCTTGAACAATATTTCTTAATAGGTATGAAACTTTTAGTAGCTTCCACGATTAATTCCTTGAATGCTTCCCACTTAGAATTTACTGTTGGTAACATCGTCAGTTGATCCCACTGTACAGAATTTAAAAACTGTCGGAGACCGCTGTACTCGCCTTTACGGAAGCAAAAACCCTTTCCTTTACCCCTGATGGTAATTAAATCTTTAAGTAAATCCCAAGTCAGTACACTGTGATCACTGCCACCTAGTGGTTCTTTTATCTGCAAATTCCTAATACACGAATGATCACTGCTGATAACCAGATCAAGAGTATTACTTTCTCTGGTTGCCTCTCGAATATGCTGCTGCAGAAAACAATCATCCAATAAATCCACAAAAGTCTGACTAGTGTGTGAGTGGCCAACCCACAAGTTCCAGTCAATATCTGGGAAGTTAAAATCCCCCATTATAAGACATTCTGATTTACTAGCCCACTATTTCTCTGTACAATTGTTCATTATACTCATTCGAGTCATTAGGCCTATAACACGCTCCTACTCTAATTTTTGCTTTCGCAGTGCTTATGTCACACCAAACTGACTCAACAGTGCACTGTTCATCTCTATCAACTGGATGCACTTCTTTTAATTTTATATTTTTCTTTATTAACAGCATAACACCTCCTCCCTTCCTATCCTGTCTATCCTTTCTGGGATAGACAGGATAGGAAATGCTACTGGGATGCACAGAAAAAAAATGCTCATTATCGGCAGCAAGTCGAAAAACTGGGAGCATTTAAAAATCTATTTTTCTGTTTTATATAAAAACCAGAAAAATGCCTGGATGGATGTTTCTGTTTTCCGAGACTGATTTTTTTTTTTTTTTTAAATTCCTGAAGTTAAAAAAAGTCAGAAAACCACAAAAAAAAAAAAAAACACCCTGAAAAAGTTTTACTTCTATTAGATAATGTACCTATACATCCATGTAAGAATGACAGTAACAGCATTGATCCAAATTTAAGTTTTATTTTTCCTGCCAAACGTGACTTCTCTTACTGAGAAGTCAGCAACTTTTAAACCAAGGCAGGCATTAGACTTTTAAAAGGTTTTACAGAAAAAGGTTATGACGTTTGCTTCTTTCCTACTGAGATTCAGAAGGTATTATTTTGTTTTAAAAAAATTTGAACATTTTGGAATCAGTTTTTATGATTGCTGAGGTGTAAAACGATGTTTCTGAACTAACACTTGCCCGTGGATGGCAAAAACTCTGGCCAGAGGTTGATTCAGGAACAAAGTGTAGGGAAAATATTCAACTGAACTCACTCGCAAAGAAAGAATTTGGTAAAATTCTGTTATTCTTGGATGTGAGGATTGCAATGAAAAAGACATTGAAGAATGGTTTTTTTTATTGGATGCCCCCAATCAAGGGTTTCAAATTTTATCAGATGATGACATTGTCTTTGCTCATTTAAAAGAAGAAATTTCTGAGGATTATAGTGAAGAAGAGAAGTACCATCGAAGAAAATCCAGAGTAGCGAAACTATTATGGCATTAAAAACAGCACTGAAATGGGCAAAAAACCAGGAAGAATGCAACAAAACCAAACTGGTATTGTTAAGGAACTTTAGACTTAGCAGCAAAAAAAAAAGTCACAACAAACAAAACAATCGAACATTTTAAAAAATTAATTTTTTTTCCACATAAAATTTGCAGTAAAATATCCATCCGAATGTACATATACAGTAGACTCCCGATTAACCAGCTCCTATGGGACCAGACCTCAGGTCCCATAGGATCTCAGATAAATGAAAGGCCAGTTAATCCAAAAACACATGCAAAATACCATTTACAGGTTGTAAATTAAATAAAACATTTACTTAGATAAAAAAAATTGGTAATATTCATTTGTCTTTTTGATTTAAATTCATGTTTTGAACCAAAACCACAGAACTTTTTAATAAGAATTATATCAATGGCAGATGAATTATCTTGCTGTTCAATATATCTTATCGCAGTTTAAAGCTCTTTCTTTCCTTTTGAATGACTTATTCTTTTATTTTTATCTCTGCTCATAGCTTCTAAGTTCTCCATCTTCTGCCATTTCTTCTTGACTAACTGCTTTGATAATTTCATCATCTGTTAACATTTCATTCTCTAAAATATTATTATTAGCCATATGGTGCAAGGAAGCCTTGCACCACAAGGCTTATGATGCACCAGCAAAAAATTCCAGTTACCCTGAGAGAGAAGTAGAAAGGAATCACCAAGAAAGAGAATAATTATCTGTTTATTCACCTTAGGTTCACCCCCTGAACAGCCAGTGGGCTAGGATGGTGTACATACATTTTTTTTTTTTTATATACAGCATACAATTTTATACAAGTTTTTGATATTTAAAATACATTGTTTAGAAAATTGTATTTACTTAATAGCAGTAACCATTAACTTTAAAATAAGACTGATATTAAATTAATATTGTTATTATATATGCACGTTGTTCTACATATCATTTCTGCTGTCATTACAATTTATTTTACTTTTACAAAATATTTTTACATTAAATTAGTTACATTTCTGATACAAAATAAAGCTCAGATTTTATAGTAGTTCTGGTGATTTGGTTCAGATTTCGTTCCATAATTTGGCTTCTGTATGTTCTATTTTCTCCAAACTTATTTGGATCTATGGAGAAGGTGTTGAAGTATTGGATCATGTTACACGGGAACATCCCTTTTAACATGTTGACTACCAAATACAAGTTAACTCTTATTTGACAACCTGGCCCAGGATTCCGCATATGAGTTAACTTGGACTGGTATGAGTAATTTGTAGCAAATACGTGCAACTGATGGATAGTGGGCTTCTGGGATAAGAATTAAAAATCAACCACGGCATCAGAAAACAGAAAATTTTTCACAAAAAAAATATTTTATTCACAAATACATAAAGAAAAGTGTATTACTAAAACTCACAAAAATATTGTTTATTTGTTGTTGTTACTTGGTTTTTGGGAGCATTAGCAACTAAGGCCATATTGCTCTGGGGATATGCAGTGGTCATTCCCTGACCTTTCCGCATCCTCCGTATTTGGTGGTCACGGCTCGAACTCCTGTAATCAAGAAGCATGTGCTACGCACTGCTGCTCCTGCCCACCTGGCTACGGAGGCGCCTTGTTTATTTGTGATATTTCTTGAAAACTTCTACACACAAAGAGCTGGCTTCTCTTAGCACAGTGGACAACAACAGCATGTTTCGTGGCATTTTTTTTTTATTTCTTGTACATACTCGACGCGGCTTAGTCAGGCCTGCTTTTTTCAGTTGGTGGCATTGCTTCTAAATAATGAATTTCATGTTTAGACCTAATCTTCTTTGGAACATTTAGAATTTTTTCTCCAATAAAAGATTCAATGAATATTTCTCTGAATTTTATGGTGGAACCCGTAACTTGACGGAAAATGACGTATGCATTATGTATATGTTTCTATAATATGTAATGAAATTTTTTTCAGCCATCTGGTGGTTTTTCTTAGTGCTGAATAATTATGAGAGCATTTGATCCGATCAATCTATGAACCAGAAGCGCACAGCTTGTCAAAAAGCTCTTCAAATTCCAAGTAACTCATATTAGCACAGAGCTCAAGCTCTTCTTCAGTCAGTGGTCTCTTATTCATGTTTTAGGTTTTTTTTTTTTGTAAAAAAAAAAAAAAAAAAAAAAACTTAAAAGTACTAAATACAGCGTACACGACAAAGTCTGTGTCACTCCTGCGGATCTGCACACAGCACTGACTCATACAGAAAATTCTGCAAGTTACATGTCTGAGTTAACTCTTAGTCGGCTGCTGCAAAAATTTTCTAATATATATGCCAACTACAAGATAATTTGTGAAGCTTTTTTTTACAACAATAAGCTTTAATTAGTATTGGTAATGAATATATATTATAATTTGGGTTCTGAATAATTTAGAATGCCTAACTCAAATTGGCGTCGGAAACCGTTTACCCAAATAAGCCTTAATAGTCAATGTATTAAGGAGTCTAAGGTACTAAGTGGACGTTTCCCGCTCTGGTGGTTTCTATTGCTTGCTTTTGGAAGTGAATATATCGTCTATTGATGGGGGGATCAATCTGACTGGGTAGCAGCTTAGAGAATGCAGACAGATTTTTTTTTTTTTTTTTTTGAGAACAGTGAGCTTCCAGGGGGGTCATGCCTAGGATAGATTTCAATATGAACAGGTTCCTTCCCAGACAGTTCAGACACCACAGAATCCAGTATTCCATTGTCAGGAATCTGTTACGCAGAGAGGCAGGTGTTGAAGACCAGATTCCAGATGGATATAAAGGTATAGGAGTGAAACACCTACCAATTTGCCTTTGGCCAGCGGGTGGTTGGTTGGTGGAACCGACTTCCATCACTTGTTGTTGAAGTTGATAGCCTAAACAAATTTAAGGCTCAACTGGACAGGTATTTCGAGCAAAAGGAGGGGTGAAATGGGAGTGGTGCGTTTTTTTTTTTTGGCTGATGCTGAATAAGCTTGCTTTCTTGCATCATATGCCTCTACTAATGCTAATGCATTGACAAATCAAATTGATGTTGTGGCAGCCTACAAACTCCTGGCAGATAGCCCAGAATGCAGCATAGACAATGTTATCACCTACAATCCATTTATCGATGTCTCATTCTTCCAGGTCTTTGAACTCTGATAATTGTTGCAAATTGTTAAGCAAAGCAAACCAATGTTGTTGTGATCTGTCAGATCCTCGACACATGGCTCTTTGTCCAGATCGCAGTTTGCAGTTAATTTTTCAACATTAGACCATAGTTTACTCCATGATCTCACAAACATTGATGGCATTTCCTCAAAAGTAGATGCCAACGTGTAAATCACATCCTTGATCTTAAATTTCTTAAGGGCCTCAGTGAGTTCCATTTCTTCACTGGCAGTCTTCTCAAGAATTTCTGAAAGAAGTTTTCTTCTGTAATGACTTTTCAGACTAACTATCACAACTTGATCCATAGGTTGCACCAAATGTAACACCAGGTGGTAAAAACACCACCTTAATGTCATTAGGAGATAGGTCGATGGGATACGGTGGAGCATTGTCACGGGCAAGAACAGCCTTGAGTGGTACTTTCAAATGCATCAAATGTGCTTAACTTTTATAATAAATTCAGTTGAAAACCATTCTTAAAATAGAAAAGAATCCATCCAAGCTGACCTCTGGACTTTGTAGTAAACTGATAGAGCATTAAAATTTACATTTTTAAAAGCTCTTGGTTTGGCTGACTTTCCTACAACAAAAAGGGGCAGTTTGCAACTCCCAGCAGCATTTGTGCAACAGGCCACAGTGATTCTGTTTATTCATTTTGAAACCATTAGCAAATGTTTCTTGTGGTGCTGCTAGAGTTTTTGTTGGAAGAAGCTTAATTTTGCATATTTCATCTAAATTGTAGACTTGTTCAGGAGTAAGATTTTCCTTCTGTATAACAATTTTTTTGGAAAAATTGCTTGCAGCATTTTGATCTGCTGACAATTTCTCACTGCAAACACCTAGATAATGAATTCTGTGGTACTTTTTCCATTGTGAAAGCCATCCCTTGCTGGCTAAGAATTCTTCTCTGCTGTTGACTTTCTTGTACAAGTGTATGGTCTTTTCCTTCCAAACGGGCCTGCTAAGAGGTGTTCCTTTGTCATTCTTGCACGAACCATATCCATGATGCATCAACACTTTTTGGCTTCTTCATAGTGCACCTGTCTGAGAGCAGTTTTTCTGATTCTATTTGCATACTGAAGTCTTGAAGGGATTTCTGGTTTCTCTGCCAATCATTCACTACTTTTTCCAACACCCAGTTCATTACATATCCGTTTTACAGGTTCTCCATTATCAATACGTTCCAATGCTTTTAGTTTTGTTTCAATAGTTAACACATTCCATTTACACTTGTTGGAGCCTATCATTTCAAGTTGACGTAATTTAAAAAAACAAAAATTAACGACGAAAATATGTACACATGGAGTGTGTACATATTTTCGTCGTTAGGTGTAACGATCCTATGTTTTTTCACTTCGGTGAAAAAACACAGGATCGTTACAGTGCACTGTACACGTTCCCAGAATCTTTTAATTTTGTTTTCCCATTGAGCCCATGACCTTGGAAATCTGATTCGCAGAAAAATCTAGACAAAAACATGGCCGGTTAAAGTGAGAGAGACTGGACAAGAGGGAGTCTACTGTATATTTAAATGTGCAAACGCAACATATTTATGAGATTATTAAACCTTTACATCTGACACTAGCATTTAGTATAAAGAATTCGGATATGATGTTTAATCAGTTAAAAGAGAAAGTTAAATACAGATAAATTATTTTCCCTAGATGTAGTTTCTTTGTACACGAATGTACACGTCGAGTATGCTTTAGACACAATGTGGGATCTAATTAATGATGATTCTGTAATTTTAAATAAGACTAATTTACCAAAAACTGAAATATTTCACATAATCAAGTTTCTTGTTCAAGCCAATTATATTCATTTACAATCCAAAATTTATAGACAAATATTTAGATTACCAATGGGTCTTAGTCTGAGCAGACTAGTTGCAAATTTATATCTCTTCAAATTTGAAGAGTTATATTTAAGACAGTTTCTTCCAAATCTAACATTTCATGGTAGATACTTGGATGATATCATAATCATTACAAAGGATGATATAGTAAATAAGGTTTTGGATTTATTTAATAAGATACATACCAGACTTAATTTTACTTTAGAAATGGAAAATCCACAGAAAAAAAAAAAAGCTATAAACTTCCTAAATTTTACTTTAACTAGAGTTAATGAGAATATTTTAAAATTTATAGGAAACCAACAAATACTGACAAATTCTTACACTGCTCTAGCTATCATCCGTTCACATATAAACAGAGTATTATTTTTAATCAGTTTTATAATGCATATAAATATAGCTCTACTCAGGAGTTATTACTAGATGAACTTACGGAACTTGTGAAAAGATTTCTAAATAGGGGTTACACATTTGGTACCATTATGAAAATAAGACAATAAGCAAAGCAAACTAGACTGGTATAATGAACAATAGGCCTGAACAGAAATATTTTATTAAAGTTCCATATGTACAGTATTGATACAAACAATCTGTTAATATTTTTAAAAACACAGAATTTAAGATAGTTGCCCAACCAATTAGTAAACTCCATGTTGTTTTGAAACAGAGCAGTGGACTCCATTTCAACCATGGATTCATACAATGTAGTTTACAGTATTACTTGTGGCGAATGTAATTCCTTGTATATTGGTTCGACACAGAATTGTCTTTCAATGAAGGAACAACATGCAGCATCACTCATGGCAAGAAGGACATGTACTTTGGAACTTGCTTTCCATACTATCAATGATAGCAGTGTTTGTCTTTTTAATGAAGCAAAAATTTTAAAATATGCAACATGAATATATTAAACTATTGATCGCTGAAACTCTTGAAATGAAGTTAAATGCAAATTCCATAAATTTTCGTAGGCTGTATACTATCTCAGATTTTCACGCACATTTGTGAATGGTAATTCACACATTGGTTTAGTAAAAATAATCTTGTATCAGGTAGTAGATAGGTTAAAATATATATATAAAAAAACGGGTGGGTATCATTCACAAAAAAAACATTTTTCTTGTGAGCGTACCCAAGAGTGTACAGGGTGTACCCAAATAAGTTTGGAGAATTTTATGATTTCGGATATTTTAATCTATGTTTTTGTAAGGATAAATCCGACGATTGTTTTCAGTTCTCATGTTAACATATGTGGTATTGGTTTTGGTTTTTTTGGGGGTGTTGATGGCTGTCGATTTCTCCTGGCTTTTCTTGATGCGTTAAGTTGGGATGAGAATTAAATGCAGGACAATCTTTTAATAAGTATTTATTTATATAATTTTAATGTAATTTTCATAATTGATTTTATTTAATATTAAATATGGGACATTTATTCGTATAATTATATAATCACATAATCCTTCCAATGCGAATGTTGAGAGAACTCTGATCCTACATAAAAGGTACATGGTTTCCATATAGTTTATAATAAATTTTTATTATTTTTTAAATTAAATAAATTTGTTTTTCCACATTATTTAAAGTCTTTCTTTTACCTTAATACATTATAAAAGAATTTAATCTTGCATACCATTACCCACAAAATTCGGCTATCCAGATGCAATCTGGTATTAATTATTCTGGATAACTGACACTACTGTATTTACCATTCAACTCCACACACTTTACAACATTCCAGCATTTTAAGCCTCTCAAACAGAAATCGAAAGACTGCTACAGAAACCAGACTTCTGTTCAGTGTATGACATAATTTAATGCAAATTTGATACCCTTTAAATGATTTTTGAGAAGAGGTAGTCTGAGGATGCAACATCTGATGAATATGAGGGATGAATTCAGAAGCCCAGTTCAACACAAATACATGCCAAATTGGCATGTGTTTGATACATTGTGTGCCAAAGAACTGTCTTGCAAAAACAGCACTATGTTGAGCTCCCTGTGTGTTTGGTCTTCAATCCCCTCCTTCAGTTTGTTCAAAAGTGATAAATAATGCTCAGCAATTACTGTTTTATCTTTTCCAAACAGTCAAACAAAATCCCATCCATGTCCCAAAAGACAGGACATGATCTTCACAGCAGACTTCCAGATGCAGAACTTATTTGGATAGAGGGAGCCACTGTTTCTCCACTCTGTTCATTAGACTCTGGATCATACTGAAACAACTAACAACCACGTTTTCATCCATGGTCACATTCACATAAAAAAAATCATTGGCAAAATGAAAAGGAATTATAGTTGAAGACAGGATGCACTGCTGCTTTTGATCAGAATTCAGATATTTGGGGACCCATTTGGCAGAAAGGCTTCTTGTACATCCAAAATGTCACAAATAGCATATCTAACATGTTTCCTGGACATGCCTAGAGTCTCAGCTATCCATTTAGCAAAAATTCTTCTATCAGATGGCATCATGGAGTGAATAGCATCAAACATTTTTAGGCACAGTCACAGAAATTTTCTTTCTGTCATCTCTGCATCACAAAAATACAATGGAACTCTGCAGTACCCCTCCTCCTGTTTAAATGAATTGATAAATTGTTCACGTTTCTGTGTCCAACTTGAAACATTCTGTGGCATAGGAAGTTTTGTATAAATTACTCTAACTGACCTCTCAAGCCAAAAGAATGAAGATCTTGAAGTACACCACATTGCCTGGGGGTATCAAAGGTTTTCTTGATATTGAGATTAATGACCAGATGTTGTCCCCCCCTTATGAATGCATTACCAACGTTTGCTGCTTCTGCTTTTATCATCATATCTAATGTGGACAGATTCTTTTGAATCTATGCACATTAGACGTTCATACTGGTTACTGTTTAACAAGTTGTTTCCAGGAATTTGCCTAAACAGCTAGTTAGATAAATCGGCCTGTAGTTAGGTGGAAAGCTGCAATCGTTTCCTGGCTTTGGGGAAGGCTAGAAAAATTGAGTGACACCAGAAGTTTGGGTAAGTATTTTCTAAAAATATTCAATTGTAATATTTTAACAATGTTCTTTTTGCTCTGTTGTTTAGCTGTTCTAACATTACATAGGTAGATCCCATCTGGACCAACAGAACTACTGGATGTTTTTTTTTTTTTTTTTGGTTAGTTGTTGGTGCATTGGCTTCTGTGGCCATAATGCACCTCCCAAAGTTTTGGCACTACTCTGATCCAAGCCTGAAGTGGGATTCGAACTCACAACCTTTGGGTTGCCAGGCAGGTACTTTACCTACCTGGCTATCCCGGTCGGCATGGCTGGTTGTATGGATGTGAAGCTATCATAGAAAAAATGATCTTATGAAGTTCTGCATATTCTTTAATTTGCTGAAAGACTGGATTGTAAGTGGACACTGTTGATATACTGGCAAATGATTTGGCTAAGGCATTTCTTATTTCTCTCCGAGAGGACAACTCCTTCCCTTCCCAGTTTAGTAAAGAATCTAGGGACTGCATATATTTGCCATTAAGCACTTGTATTTTCCTCCAGATAAGTCTGGTACCTGTGTCCTTATTTATACTCGAGGAAAAGCTAATCCATGCATTTTTTTTGCTTTCCTTATTTGACACAATTAGCTTTCAGTCTTTTAAAGTTAGTTAGATTACTAGTTGTGGGGAATTTGCGAAATAAATTCCAACCCCTTTGTTTTTTCCTGTTTAGCGTGTGTATAATCCTGATCCCACCAGTAATTACTGTGTTTGTGTTTTCCTGGCACAGATTTTGGTACTGCAGAGGAAGCAGCTTGTAATATCTGATTAGTTATGTTCAGTGACATTAGCATTAGTTGAGGCATATGAATGAAGAAAGCAAGCTTATACAGCATTAGCCGAAAAAGAAAAAAACCTTCCCATTTTGCCGATCCAGTCACTCCAAATGTTTGTCTAGTTCAGCCTTAAATTTATTTAACCTATCAACTTCCACAATAACAGATGGAAGTTTGTTCCAGCAATCAACTACCCACTGGCTAAAGGCAAACTTCTGCACATCTATTCTACAACTATCTTTCCTCAATTTGAATCTATGGCCCCCTCAAGGTCTTAGGAAGAGCAAGCTGAAGTATCCTGTCAGCATTGAGCCTGCTCAAACCATTCAAAGCCTCATACACCTCAATCAGATCATCTTGCAGGTGCCTAGTCTCCAGATGCTGCAACTTGCAGAACTTAAGCCTTTCTTTGTAAGTGCACCCCTTTGTTCCTCTCACCATTCTTGTTGCTCTTCTCTGTACTCATTCTAGCAACTTTACATCCTTCCTAAAATGAGGCCTCCAGACCTGTATGCAGTATTCAAGGTGTGGCTTGACTATTGCCTTATACAAAGGTATAACCACCTCCTTGTCTCTGCTAGCAAAATTCCTATATATCACTGACAAAACTCCATGACCTGCTGTGGCAGCCTGTCTGCACTACTCAGAGAACTTCATATCTGACCACACAATTACCCCCAAGTCTTTTTTATTCTCCACTTCCCAAAGTGTAGTACCACACAGTTAGTACATTTCTCTTAAGTTACTGCTACCCATATGCAGTACTTTGCATTTGTCAATGTTAAACTTCAGTTGCCACTTCTCAGCCCATCTGCCTAACTTTTCTAGATCCAGTTGCAATAGCATACTGTTATTAGTGTCATTAACAACCCTGTCAACCTTTGTATTGTCTGCAAACTTGGACATTAAGCCTGATATACCTTCATGGATATCACTGATAAATTACAAAACAACAATGGGCCCAACATTGATCCCTGAGGGACTCCACTAATAACATTAGTACACATAGAGCAGTGTCCATTTATTACCACCCTCTGCCCATCTCCCACTCAACCATCCCTTTATCCATTGCAGCAACTTGCCGTTAATGCCATACCACTAATTTGTACAAGTTTTCCGCATGAAACAGTATCAAAAGCTTTCCCGAAATCCAAGTATATGACATCAAAATTATTTTTTGCATCCAGTTCCTATTATCTTTATGCTGGGATTTGACTATTTCATCATCAAACTGGACATGAGGCATATTCAGCCTAATGCAACAGAGTATAGGAGAGTTTATCCATGTTTGGAGCTTGCAGAGAATTGGTAGGTAATCACTATTTAGTGGGTTATCTAGAGATGAGCAGTGAAGTCTGCGTGTAAGCAGAATAGAGAGGTTAGCTGGTCTATTAGATTTTCTAGGTCATCTGAGGAGAACAAGAAATTAGGAGGAATATATAAATGTTGTTTCAAAAACAGATTTAAAACTTTGAAAGTGTATATAAATTTATTTAGAGGATGTACACAATATTGAAATGTCAGAATGTAACAAAACACTTCAAGTTTTACCTCAGATAGTTATGGTTCAATGTGACTTCCATTTGTAATGTGGCAGACGTCCCACATGTAGTCAATTTCTTGCTTCACAAGGTTAGCATCTCTCACATCACTTCTTCAGCTGTGGCAATAATTTGAATTCAGAGCTCACAACATTTGCAGGTAAGGGTGGTATGTACACTAGATTTTTAACAAATTCCAATAAGTGTCCATAGGTGTAATCCATAGGTGTAAGATTCGGGGAACAAGGTGGTCATGCCATCGGCACCACTCGACCAATCCGCCAACCAGGGAAATGAGTGGTGAGGTGTGCAGTCTTGCTGTAAGTGAATGTGTCCTTCTTGGTCATCTTCGTCAATTTGTGGAATGAGCATGTCTAGATACATATGGTCCTCTCCACAAAAAAGAGGGCCATACACTTTTTCTTTGCTGAGAGTGCAAAAATGTTCACCTTTGGGCTGTCATGAACATGTTCCAAGGAGGCACGTAGATTTTTAGTGTCCCAAATCCTGCAGTTGTGGGTGTTGACCTTAGCATTAGCAGAGGCATTTGATGCAAGAAAGCAAGCTTATGCAGCATCAGGCAAAAAAAAAAAAACCCACTTCCACTTCACCCTTCTGTTCGTTCAAAATACCTGTCCAGCTGAGCCTTAAACTTATTTAGGCTATCAACCTCCACCACAAGGGATGGAAGTCTGTTCCACCAACCAACTACCCGCTGGCTAAAGGCAAATTTCCGCACGTCTATCCTACATCTGTCTTTCGTCAATTTGAATTTATGCCCTCTCAGGTGATTTTTCTGAGCTAGAGGAAGAATCCCATCAGCATTGAGCATGCTTAAACCATTCAAGGCTTTATACACCTCTATCAGATCACCTCGCTGGTGCCTAGTCTCCAGACACTAATTTGCAAAAATTAAGCCTTTCTTCGGAAGAGCACCCCTTTGTTCCATTCACTAATCTTGTTGCCCTTCTCTGTACTCGTTCCAGCAGCTCTACATCCTTCTTGAAATGAGGCCTCCAGACCTGTATACAGTACTCTAGGTGTGGCCTGACCATCGCCTTATACAATGGAATAATCACCTCCTTATCCCTGCTGGAAAAATTCCTGTATATCATTGACAATACTCCATGAGCTACTCTTCCAGCCCGTCTGCACTGCTCAGAGAACTTCATATCTGCCTGCACAACCACCCCCAAGTCCCTTTCATTCTCTACCACTGTCAGTGTAGTACCACAGAGTTGATACGTTGCTCTGGGGTTGCTGTTTCCCATGTGTAGTACTTTACATTTGTCAATGTTAAACTTCATTTGCCACCTCTCAGCCCATCTGCTCAACCTTTCCAGATCCTGTTGCAGCAGCATAGTGTCAGTAGTGTCCTTGACAACCCTGCCAACCTTTGTATCGTCTGCAAACTTGGACATTAAGCCCGATATACCATCATCAATATCATTTATAAATACAGAAAACAATAATGGACCCAACACTGAGCCCTGAGGGACTCCACTAATAACATCAGTCCACGATGAGCAGTGTCCATTGATTACCACTCTGTCTTCTCCCCCTCAACCACCCCTTTATCCATAGCAGCAATTTGCCTCCAATGTCACACTGCTCCAATTTGTGTAGCAGTCTTCCATGTGCAACAGTATCAAAAGCCTTTCTAAGATCCAAGTATATAATATCAAAGTTATTCCCTGCATCCAGTTCTTTTGTGACTGCATCATAGTATCCAATCAAGTTGGTCAGGCAAGACTTCCCCTTAACAAAACCATGCTGTGTCTGAGCTATAACTGAAATCTTGTCTAAATGATCCTGCAGTGCTTCTTTAACCAGTGCCTCCATTAATTTTCCTGGAACAGAAGTTAAGCTCACAGGTCTATAATTACTTGTGTCAGCCTTTGATCCTCCTTTGTGAATTGGGGTCACATTTGCACATTTCCAGTCTATGGGTACCTCTCCTGAGTCCAAGGAAGCTCTCATAATTATGGCTAAGGGTTTGCTTACTTCCTTTGCTGCCTCCTTTAATATAACTGGATAGATCCCATCCACCCCGGGTGCCTTTCTTGTGTTTATCTTCAACAGTTTCTCCTCCACTTTACTCCCACTTATTTCAAGATTCTGTAGCTTACTGCTAGAGTTGAATACACCTCTGGCATTCCCCTCGCTGAATAACTCCTCATGTGTGAATGTCGATGCAAAATATTCATTTAGTTTGTTAGCTACCTGAGCAGGATCATCAACACTTGACCCATCAATATCAAGTGGACCAATCTGATTCATCCCCTTCCTTCTAGAGTTTACATAAGTAAAGAACTCTTTGCTGTTTTTCTTTGCATCCCTTGCCAAGGATTTCTCGTAATCTGCCTTCGCCTGCCTAACCTCCTTTGTAACTTGGTTGCATATCAACTTGTATCTATCATAGGCTTCTGTGTCATGTGTTAATTTGTATGTATCCCATGCATTTTTCTTCTCTGCCATATGCCTCATTAGTTCATGTGACATCCATTTTGGCCTAAACCTTGAACAATATTTCTTAGTTGGTATGTAAAGCCTAGTAGCTTCCAAGATAAGTTCTTTGAATGCTTCCCATTTTGAATTTGCTGTTGGTAACATCATCAGTTGGTCCCACTGTATAGAATTTAAATACTGTCTCAGTCCATCGTAGTCACCTTTACGGAAGCAATAACCCTTCCCTTTACCCCTAATGGTAGTTACCTCTGAGTAAATCCCACTTCAGCACACTGATCACTGCCACCTAGTGGTTCATTTATCTGCAGATTCTTAATGCATGAAGAATCACTGCTGATAATCAAATCAGGAGTATTACTCCCTCTAGTTGCCTCCCGAACATGCTGATGTAGAAAACAATCATCCAATAAATCCACAAAAGCCCTGCTAGTGTGTGAGTAACCAGCCCCCAAATTCCAGTCAATATCTGGGAAATTAAAATCTCCCATTATAAGACACTCTGATTTACTGGCCCACTCTATTTCCCTGTACAGTTCCTTATTATACTCATCAGAGTCATTAGGCCTATAGCACACTCCTACTCTCAATTTTGATCTCCCAATGTTTATGTCACACCAAACTGACTCCACACTGCACTGTCCAGCGATGTCGACTGGCTTCACTTCCTTGGTTTTTATGTGTTTCTTAACTAATAGCATAACCCCTCCCCCCTTCCTATCCTGTCTATCCTTTCTGTAGACGTTGTACTCCCCAAATTGCAGTTCTGCATCCCTTATATCTGTGTGACACCATGTCTCTGATATCCCAACAATATCTGCCTTTGATGTTTTGAGCAATATCTCAAATTCATCAAATTTATTTACTAAACTCCTAGCATTGGTGTACACGCAAGTATACCTGCACCTGTTTCTATTCTTAGCTACCCTAACACAACCCATGTGTTTACTTGTACCGCAATGGCTCCCAGCAGTCTCTGAAATACCATGCATCTTGTTTTTCAGGCTTCTGCTCATTCTAATAGAAGCAGTGCAAGAATCTCTTTCACCTCTGCCAGTGGCTACTGTCAATCTATTGGTCTTTGTCTCCCCCCAAGCTAGCAGTTTTCCGACCCACCTAACACTGCCTCGATAGCATCAGGAAATATTCTTGCACCCTTTCTATTTAAGTGTATCCCATCCCTGTAGAAGCAATCTCTCCTGTTAACAAGTACAGTCCAGGCTGAAAAAAATTCTACCCCTTGAGCCTTGCACAATCTTTCCAGGCTCTCATCATATCACGTCACCTTACCAGTGACATGAAACATGCTCTCATCACTGAAAATTAGTCCAGAAATCCCTCAGTCTTCTATCCAATGCAACATTTGCATACAGAATTCCTTACAAACCAGCTTATCTGCATTTGTAAAGTGTTGCACGATGGATAAGTGTAATGGAACGTTTACACTTAAACCACGATGAATGGTTTAAGTGTAAACATTTTCGTAACACTCTCCCCACAGTCACATGTGGAATATCACTTTCCTGAGACACATTGCATTGACTTTTGTGGACTTCAAATGAAGCTATCCCTAACTCTTTCCACGACCTTGTCAGGAACACGTGGCCGACCAGGTGACTTGGTATGGTGCACAGAACATCTGGTCTAAATAAAATTCTTGTGCCATGTGTACATTGTAGGCCTAGAAGGTTCCTTGCGATACTGAGTGTGAAACTTCTTTTGAAGTTGTGTAGCAGACTGTTTCTTCGAACCAAAACACACAACGTTGAAACACACCTGTGAAAGTTGCCGCCATCTGGATCTCAATTGCCTGGGAGTGCTCGGAGTGGCAGTATTGGGTACTACAGTTGATGTGCATTACACTTAAGTGTATTGCTACATTCTGACATTTAAAAATATTATGTATGTCCTCTAAATAAATTTAGATATTCTTTCAAAGTTGTAAAGATGTTTTTGAAATACCCTGTATAGATGTTATTTTAAGAGTAATACCAATTACAGTGCACACTGCCAATACTTCAAAAGGAGTCTGAAGAGCAACATGTTTGGATGGAATGTTGTTTCTAACAAGAACTGCCACCCATCCATGGGCTGGCAAATCAGTACTCCTATCTCATCTAAGATAGTGTAATTTTTAAAGGTAGGAACATTTGTGGCTTTAAATACGTTTCTTGTAGGCATATACTTGCTGGTTCATTTCGATCAATAAGATGTCAATCATTGTATTATGAAAGGCTCTACAACTGAAGGATCTTTCCATTATTCAATTTTGTTGCTTGTTTTTGTTTCTGACTGCATTTTAGCTGTAGCTTCCTTGTATCAATCTACCTGCACCTTGTCTTTCTTGGGAAAGAAAGAACATGCCGTGTCCATTTCATCAGTCGCATGAAGCTCTAAAATTCTGTCATTATCCATTCTGGTGGTTGAAAGCAGTGAGTGCCGTTTTGTGGTTTCTGTTATTTTTATTTTGCTGGTGGAGGTACTTTGGCTGGAATGGTATTTGGGGGTATTACTGCCTTGTTCAGTTTTTGTTGCTAAGGGCACTGGATGTGAAGAGCAAGGAACTTGCCCAATTGGCAATACAGCCAGGCCTCGCATAACACAAGTTCGATTAACGTGATTTTCAGTTAATGCTATTTGAAAAATTATACCACTTTTCACTTTACACGATGTAAATTTCTAGTTAATGCTTTTTTTTTTATGCGATACGTTAAGCCTACCACAAGTTGTATGGTCAATAAACAAACGTTTGCCTGCTCACCCCCCCTCGATGTGTTCCATCAACCATCGGAAGAAGAAGTGTTACTTGTTTGTCTCCTGCTAATAAAGTCAATGCACACTTGCATAAAATTAAAATTTTTAAATGAGCCAGATGAAAAATGTTACTGCGAAGGAGATAACGGTAAAAGAATTAGATGAAATCTTTCATATCACAGAGAACCTCAAACAAAAGGTTTGAGGTTTTCTGCGATATTTATTTCGCCAGGGCCCAGAGAAGATTGTTGTCAGCTATAGGAGATTGATTGATGAAAAGAGAAAGTCACTGTTCAAATATTTCCACAACAGTCATTTCTTCATTGTGTATTTTACGTCAGAGGTTCCCAAACTTTCTTGGTTCACGGCGCCCTTAGTGCCTCAGTAATTTTTTCAAAGGGCACCCAGACCAAAAGAAATACCTAATAGTTCCGTTTAGTAGTTAGGTCCAAACAACTTAACAAGAAATGCTGAAACTGTGAACTACCTCAAGCTAGTAGTTCGCGTGGTGTCCGACAGATGTCGAGTATCGCTGTGTTTCCCTCGAAAATTTAAAATATTCCGCGGCGCGCAGTTTGGGAACCACTGTTTTATGCAATAAACATTTAATTCCATAATTATTTTCATTATCTTTTACATTGTATACAGTTAAAAAGTTATTTAAAAGGAATTTTTAAAATTTTTTATGGACATTCCAGAAGGTCAAGGACCAATTATAATTTTTCCTATTGATTATTATATTTGATTAATGTGTTTCCGTTTTTCACGATGTGCTCGCGGGACAAATTAATAGTGTTAATCGAGGCCAGCCTGTAGATATATTTGGAGAATCCATAACACTGCATTGATGCTGATGCTATTGAGGCAGTATTAGAAAGGTCAGACAACTGCTAGCTTGGGGGTATACACAAATTAATAGATCAACAATGGCCACAAGCAGAGGTGAAAGTGATTCTTGCATTGCTTCTATTTGAATGAGCAGCAGACTGAAAGCAAAGTGGCAGGGATTTCAAGGTCTGCTGGGAGTCATGGAACAAATACATGGGCTGTGTTAAGGTAACTAAGACTATGAACAGGTGCATATATAACTACATGTACACCAATCCTAGAAGCATAGTAAATAAATTTACCAAATCAGATGAAGTTCTGAGCAGTGCAGACAGGCTTCCAGGACAGTTCATGAGGTTTTGTCAATGATATATAGGAGTTTTGCTGGCAGGGATAAGGATGTGATTATCCCTTTGTAAAGGCAATGGTCAGGCCACACCTTGGATACTGCATTCAGGTCTGGAGGCCTCATTTTATTAGGGATGTAAAGCTGCTGGAACAAGTACAGAGAAAGGCAGTGAGATTGATGAGGGGAACAAAAAGGGTTTCTCTTACTAAGAAAGAGTTAGGTTCTGCAAATTTGCAGCATCTGGAGAATAGGCATCTGCCAAGAGATCTGACTGAGGTGTATAAGGGTTTGAATGATTTGAGCAAGCCAATGCTGATGGGATTCTTCCTCTTGTTTGATTATGCACATGGGGGGGCATAAATTCAAACTAAGGAAAGACCATTGCAGAATAGATGTGCTTAAATAAATTCAAGGAAGAACTAGACAAAATGTTGGAAGTAATTAATAGGTGAAATAGGAAGTTTTTTTTTTTTTTGTTGGTGTTGTATAAGCTATAAGCTTGCTTTCTTGCATCATATGCCACTACTAATGCTTGAATAGAGGCAGTTCTTGCTTTGAGTCTTTTTTTTTCAAATATCAAGTATTCAATAAAATTGAAAATATGAACATTAATTGCAATAAATAAATACTAAACATTCAAAAATACGAAATTTCAAACCACAAGCGTAGGTATACACAATACACTACTACTGTGTACTGTATATAATATTTCCTGCTGTAGTACTGTATTGTATACAATACAGTACTATTACAGCAGAGATTGTACAAAATGAAACAGAAGCTGTTGTTAATATTGCTAACCAATTCCAGCTTGGTTTCCACAAACAATGTTACTGTCTGCTTCAAGTGAAGCTCTCCTTGAAATGGCAAAATGTGAAGAAGCTGAGGAAGAAGATTTAACAGCTAAAACTCCTGTTCATTCCTTCACTCTCAAGGGGCTTAACAAAGCTTTGACACATAGGAAAAATTCAGATTTGAGTAGCAAGATTCAAATTGAGCACGCTCGAAAAGTTGCCACAAATTTAAAAAATGCTTATGTATGCTGTCATGAAATTTATAGAGAAAAGACTGTCTTGGAAACTAACGACTCTTGAAGCATTATTGAAGACCACTCCTTGTGCTTTCAAGAAACCAACAAAAAGCAAGTGACCAACAAGTTCATCACCTGATGACCATCAAACAAGTGACAAACCATCAACAGCATGCATTTAGGCGACGATGAAGAATAAACATTCTTCAACATTTGTATGACATAATTTCTTTATTATTATAATTTGCTTGATTTTAAAGGCCATGTTTCCATTTCTTTGGATAAATAAATCATTGTTTAAGCATAAACTATCATTTTGTTGAACTTTATTTAACATTACTATGGTCAAATTTCCTTGTTTAGAATATAAACTGTTTTTAACATTACATCTATGGGAAATAAATTCCCACTTTACATGTTTTGCTTTACGAGTGCAAGCTACGAACGATTTAACTCGTAAAGTCAGGAACTACATGTATCTACTGACTGAAAATGCTGCAACTGTGGCACATTTGTGCTTTGGCTCTGTTTTGACTATTTCTCATCTCACCTCTGAACATGTGACTTTGTCTCCACTTTATATTTCTTGCTTCCATAGTTCACATATTTTGGAGAAAGCCGGGTAACTACCCTTACAATTTGGACAGTAATGAGTGGCAGTAGTAATTAGATTGATTGTGCCCCTTTGATCCACATTTAGAACATACTGCGTCACTTCGACATGTAGTTTGGGAGTGTCCATATTTTCACAAGTGCAAGCTAGGAATGTAAAGTAACATCTGATGGAGTTTGGGATGTAAAGACAAACATAGCAAAGGAATGTACTTGTAACATCTGATGGGGTTTGGGATGTAAAGACAAACACTGCAAAGGGGATAGCCTATTTTGAGAGATGTTGGTAGGATGGGAGATCTAAAAGTGAGAATTATGCTTCTAGTCAGAACAAGAATACTGTCTTTTTGAGTCATGATTTTCCTTCATGGGTTCCTCACTTGTAGTCCAAGGGCATCAACCCTATTCTTCAAGTCCTCACATATAAGCCAATCAAAATTCTGAATGTGCACCTCCTTGTGCACTTTGCTGTAAATCATTTGGCCCTAGCAGACTATGTAATTAACAATACATAGTCTGCTAGGGCCATATCGTGTCTAATGGTGAATATGAAAAAAAAAACTATATTTTATGATATATTCCTACCCGATTTATGAAAGTAAATAGTTTTTTTTTATTAGGATCATCTCCCAGAATCTACAATAAATTTATTGATGACTGTGTATTAGCAATGATTTAAAGGTGTTTAAAGCGGATGCTATGAAAGTGGGGACAATCCACTAACAAATGGTGAATGGTCAGTTGTACTTGACATGTACATTGGGGAGCGCTGTCATTAGTTAATAGATACAGGTGAGTGAGGAGAGTATGCCTAATCCTCAGCCTGCCTAAAATTGTTTCTTCTCGTCTGCATTCCTGGAAGCTGGAGAGCCACAGCTTTGGTTCTGGTTTTATTTTGTAAAGTTTGTTTCCTGGATAACCTCTCCAGATTAGTGGCCAGCTATTGTAACATGCTTTACGCATAATGTTTATAATCGGTATATGGAGTTTGAAAAGTCTGCAAAAGCTCTTTCATTTTCTGCTACCCCACAATGTCCTGGAATCCAGCAGAATGTCACAGTTTGGTTTGACTCATTACAAGCAAGTAATTTAGAATGAATTTGTTTTATTACAGAGGAGTTGGTATTATCACTTATGGCAGAGACAGCACTGAGCAAGTCAGTGTATATTAAGGCAGGTGTAATTAGAAGTTCAGTAATGTGGTCCAGAGCCAACTTTAGAGCATAAAGCTCAGCAGTGAAGGTACTGCATTCTACAGGTAATGAGACAGAAGTTGTGAATGACAGGAAGATTGCTGAAGAACCTAGTTGGGTCTCAGTTTTTGAACCATCTGTATAGATCTTACAGGCCTGTGAATTAGAAGCAGAGTGAGTTTCATGTAACTGTGCAATACTGAAGGTAGGCAAGGTGTTCTTTGCACTTTGCAACAAACATACAGAAAAGCATTCTGACAGTACAATGCCTGCTAAAAGTAAATTTTTTAAAAAGAGAACCAGTGTTGTTCTAGTCTGAGGCATGATTTAACTATAAATTTAATTTAAAACAACACAAAACTATGCTATTTTAGTTGTATATAACATCATTACATTATTTATAGTTTTTGGACCTAATAAATACTTGGACTTTTAATATAACTATGTATTCATGGAATTATACAGAAGACAACTACAAAATAACAACAGTATAATTGATACTATAACAATGGCAGCTATGTTGTTATATCGATACAGTACAGAAGTGGCAGATTATATACTCATTTTCAAAGCAATTTCTAAAACCAAGCAAATTAACCAATTTTACCATATAACCCCAAGTAACAAGTACACCAAAAATACAACAAAAAAATTAACTAATAAAAATGGCCACTTATCTGTCCCAAAAAGAGCTCCGTTCCACATATTCTTTTTAATAGGTAGATATAAAAATGATATTAAAGTTATCCCACACACACACACACACAGCAAACAATGACAAATGCAGTGATTCCCTGACTATTATTGGCCTTGTGGTCATCTGTTGAAATAGGGAATAATGAACAGTATTTTATTTCTTTTGGTCTAGTGTCAGTCCAATTATGTGAAATATCATATAATTCAGATCTGCTGCCAGCAGGGGGGGGGGGGGGGGGCACTGTTAAATTTTAATTAATTGCTTTTATTTCTAAATGTATATTTGGTTATTTCCTATATTTAGGCTGTTCTAAATTATATTAGGAGCATTCTTTCTATAATACCCTTTTATAGATTACTTCCCCCCACCCTCTTTAGTTTCGTTTTATTGTTATAGTTTATTTTTTCGCCCTACTGGTTTGCCATGCTACTGGCATATCTTTTATATGTTTATTTTATTTTATGCAACATTCTGTGGAATATACATTAATGCTGCCACAGATGTTTGCTATACTATTTTTATTTATTATTGCTATATATTCATATTTATTATTTTTTTATTGCTTACTATTTATATTAAGCAAAATGCTCAAGATAGGGAGTGTTGTAGCTTGGGGGGGGGGGGGGGTTGTCCTCTGAATCACAGCCTTTTGAAATGTACTGCTTGTTTGTGAAGCTATCAGGAACGGGACAGGATATTGCCAAGAGGCATGTCTTTGTGTGTGCTTGATGTAAGGAGTGTGAGGAAGTTAGGCACCAACTCAGTGCTATTAGCCTTTATGAGAGCCTGAAGAACATGATAGATGTCCTTGAAGAATTTAAATTGGGGGTCCCATCAAGCTCAGCTGCACACATCAACACCAGAGCTTGAAATTGAACATCAGGCAACATGGAAGCAATTCACAAGGCAGAATGTGCTGGTCCCACAGGAACTAGTTGTCAGGGAAAAGGGGAATATATTGTACATACAGGATAGGTGGAATAGCACCAGTTGATGATGTTGTAGAACAGATATCTTTTAAGGGTACAAAAGGTGATATTGTTGTACACATTGGCACAAAGACATTAAGAGCAGGAGAATGGCAGAGTTACTTAACAAGTACAGGTCAATACTGAAAAAAGCCGCGAGTTAGGGTTGAATTTGAAAGTGTCTGCAATTCGGCCCAGACACAATAGGAAGAAGTATATGATGAGAGCCTTCTCAACCAATTCAGGCCTGGAGATATTGTGCAAGGTGCATGAGGTAGAATTTTTTTCACCATGGTCTGTGCTTGTTAACAGAACAGATTGCTTCTACAGGAATAGGATACACTTACATAGAAAGGGTGCAAGAATATTAGCTTATGCTAATGAGGCAGTGTTAGGTGGGCTGGAAAACTGCTAGCTTGGGGGGGGTATACACGGACTAATAGTTTAACAGTAGCTGATGGGCAGAGGTGAAAGCAATTCTTGCACTGCTTCTACTGGAATGAGCAAGAGCCTGGAAAACTAAGTGCTGGGGATTCCGGGAACTGATGGGAATCTGTACAGGTGCAAGTATATTTGTGTGTACATCAATGCTAGGAGTTTAGTAAATAAATTTGATGAATTTGAGGTGCTGGTCAAAACATAAAAGGCAGATATTTTTGGGATATCAGATGTTTGTTTGTTATTTGGTTTTTAAGAGCATTAACAACTAAGGCCATATTGCTCCGGGATATGCGGTGGTCATTCCCTGACCTTTCCGCATCCTCCGTATTTGGTGGTCACGGGCTTGAACCCCGGTCTAATCAACAAGCGTGTTCTACGCACTGCTGCTCCTGCCCACCTGGCTACGGAGGCGCCTTGGGATATCAGAGACATGTCACACAGATAAGGAATGCAGAATTGGAATTTGGGGGAGTACAATGTGTACAGAAAGGAAGGGACGAGGGGTTATGCTGTTAATTAAGAAACAAAATTTAAGGAAGTGCATTCAGTTGACATGGGTGGACAGTGCAATGGTGAGTCAGTCTGGTGTGACATAAGCACTGGGAAAGCAAAATTAAGTGTAGGAATGTGTTATAGGCCTAATGACTCTGATGGGTAATGTAAATTTGAATAACTGTACAAAGAAATAGAGTAGGACAAGTAAACCAGAATGGCTTATAATGGAGGATTTTAACTTCCCAGATACTGACTGGAACTTGTGGATTGGTCACTTGCACACTAGCAAGGCTTTTGTGGATTTATTGGACGATTGTTTTCTACAGCAGCATGTTTGAGAGGCATTCAGAGAGTATACTCTTGATCTGATTATCAGTAGTAATTCTTCATGCATTAAGAATCTGCAGATAATGGAACCATTAGGTGACAGTGATCACAGTGTGCTGATGTGGGAATTACTCAAAGATTTAACTACTATAAGTGGTAAAGGGAAGGGTTTTTGCTTTCGTAAAGGTGGCTACAGTGGTCTGAGAGTTTTTAAATTCTATACAGTGGGGCCAACTGACGATGTTACCAACAGCAAATTCTAAATGGGAAGCATTTAAAGAATTAATTTTGGAAGCTACTAGGCTTTTCATACTAACTAAGATTGGTTTGGTTTGATATAAGATTTTTCTGGTGCAATAGCAACAATGGCTATTATGCGCCAAGACAAACCAACTAAGAAATATCGTTCAAGGTTTAGGCCTAAATGGATATCAGATGAACTAAGAGACTTGTGACAGAAGAAAAATGCATGGGATACATAGAAATTATCAGGTGAATTATCAAATCACAAAGCAGGCAAATCACAAATAAATTCAAAGCAGAGATAGACATTTGGATTGAATGGATGGGTGAAATGGGAAGGTTTTTTTTTTTTTTTGGCTGATGCTATATTAGCTTGCTTTCTTGCATTATATGCCTCTGCTAATGCCATTTTTATTTTCTTCATATTTCTTTTATTATAATTTTGTTAAATTTATTTTACACAGTAGTATTGAGACAATATGCTAACGCTGCACTTGTACTGCCCTCTATAGCCCGATCTTTTCCTATATATTTTGGTTCTACAGTCATTTTGTCAGTGGTATGGTGTTGTCATGCGAGTGCTTGGCTTTGTCTTGTTATTTTTCCATTGCATAAGGACCCCCATTATTCAGATCCATTGCATTCATGGTTCGATCTTGGAATCATTTAGCCTTTGCGTGGATTTGTCTAACGTTCAAAATGCAGTGATTCCCTAACTATTATTGGCCTTGTGGTCCCTCTGTCAAGTTGGGGCACAATGGTCAGTCTGTTTTATTTTAATTTTATTTCTTTTGGTCCAGTGTTTTACTAGTTTGCTTCTCCATCTTTTGTGATATTTTGCATAATTTGGTTGTTGTTGTGGTGGTGGTGGTGGTGGTGTTTTCTGGCACAAGGGCTACTTAGGCCACATTGCACACAATTTGGACCTGGTGCCAGCAAGGGGATACTGTTAAATTTTAATTGGCTTTTTCTAAATTTATCTTTGGGTATTTGCTATATCCAGGCTTTTCTAAATTATATTAGGAGTGTTCTTTCTACAATACCCTTTTCTTACTCCCTCCTCCCATTTTTTCCGTTTCGTTCATTATTATAGTTTATTTTTTTCGCTCTACTGGCATATGTCTTATATTAGTTTATTTTATACAATGTTCTGATGGAATATGCATTAATGCTGCCACTGATGTTTGCTATACTATTTTTATTTTCTTCATATTTCATTTATTGTAATTTTGTTACATTTTACAATTTTTACACATACACACACACAAAAACAACAAAAATAATTTTACCTTGACCACCCAAATAAAGGAGGCCCACTACAGAGAAAAGCTAGTGACCAAATCCAAAGAAGTACTGCAACTGATTTTGCGTTTGTGAATATTAATGAATAAACCATTGGCTTCACAATAGCATAATACCTATTCAAAGAAGTAAACAAAGGAATATGCAAAAATAATTTACTTTTATTAATTTTAGATAACAAAAAACATAACAGGCTACTTACTTTTCTCAAAATAGCTTTTAATTTCATTCAAGTGGATTTAATAAATAATTAATGTCATGCAAATAAAATATCAAGTAAAACATAAGTTGTAAGATTTACATTTGTATTGCACCGCAGAATAAGGTTCACTTAACAGCGAGTGCCTTGTCTGGCTGCCTATTATCATTGTAGTATGTTTCTTTGGCCTCACATGGTTATTTTAGAAGATAAGTGCCAGTTTAAACTATAGGGAATTGAAGTGTACATATAATTTTCTACATATTTGCCACCACTTTGTATACATTTTCTTTGTGCTGAACCTGCTCCTCTTTCTCATAAAAGTTGCTGTAAGCCCCCAAGAGCTATTTCTTCACAGCTGAAATGACAGCACTGTCATTGGTAAAGTGTTCCCACAAAGGCCATCCTTCATAAGTAGAACAAATAAAAGCCTGATGATGTAAGGCTGGGTGTGTATGAGGTCTGGTACTGCCATGCTGAAAGAGAAATTTTCCTTTCTTCTCTGATCCCACTCTTGAAATGTCTTCAGCTTGTCCAATGTCTCCACAACAAGTTGAATTGATTCTGTACTCTGTTCAGGATCATTCCCCCCCCCCCAATCCCATAAAACAGAACACATGCTTTTTCCAGTGGATGCTGTACTTTGAATTTCTTTTTCGTTTATAATTATCCCTAGGTATTTTTCTTTCTCTACTACCTGGAATGTGGTATCGCCCAACTAGTATGTTATTCTAGGATTATCATACACAGCACCTTTCACTTGTGTTAAACCTTAATTGCCGCTTTTGCATCTGCCAAATTTATCCATCTCTTGTTGGAGCTACCACAAATATTGTTACTAACTACCCAACTCACCTTTGTGTCATTAGCAAATTTAGACAAACTTTATATTGCCTTCACCAGTATTGTTAATTAAAATTGAAAATGGTAAATAGGACTAATGTCCTTTTCATTGACATTATCAGTCCATGAAAAGCAATGCCCATTAATAATCACCATCTCTTGCCACTTAATGCTATTCATGTCCACTTCACCAGTGTGGTTCATTCTTATCTGAATGATACAAGGAAAGAGAAGAATTTATCTACTTTTCTTTGTAATCTTAGCCAAGAGCTTCTCGTAATTTAATATATCTGACCCATGCTAAGTAAACTTGCTTGCAGATTAGTTCATACTTATTGTTGGCTTCTGTGTTCCCCTGATAATCTCTTGCCACTTAATGCTATTCATGTCCACTTCACCAGTGTGGTTCATTCTTATCTGAATGATACAAGGAAAGAGAAGAATTTATCTACTTTTCTTTGTAATCTTAGCCAAGAGCTTCTCGTAATTTAATATATCTGACCCATGCTAAGTAAACTTGCTTGCAGATTAGTTCATACTTATTGTTGGCTTCTGTGTTCCCCTGATAATGTATAATCATCCCAAGCATTTTTATTCTTTGCCACTAGATTTAACAATTCATCTGGCATCCATTTAGATAGTAGCCTTCAATAGTATCTCTCAGTTGGTATAAAAGGATTAGCAGCTTCTACTCCCTGAATACTTTCCATTTATAATTTGTATTTGTTTAAATTATATAAATAAACTAGGAGCAAGAGCTCCTAGTTTATTTAAAAATTTTCTCATGGTGAGTCTCCTGCCAAGTTGCTCCGGTCAGCACAGGGAAGATTTAAAATCTCCCAAAAGACTTATACTTACTCTCCAATCTCACCTGCACATAGTGGATCTCATCATACTCGTAACAATTATCTGGTAGCAAACTCTTATTCACATTTTTCCTTTGCTTTCTACTACCTCACAACACACACTCAATGCTAGCAAGTGTTAATTTCTCATGTGGGAATTCTCTTCTCTTGGCTCCTTTTGATAAATAACAAGCCTTCTCCAGCCCATCTTCTCCTGTCTATCTTGAAATCAGCTGTACATGTTATAGCAATGTTATATTCCCCTTAACAAGGACAACATAACATTGCTATGATATGCAATAAAACTCATCAACTCATTTCTTGGTGACACCAAGTTTCCATCAGCCCTATTATGCAAGCTTGATCTGACAATTTTTAATGATACATTGGGAGCTAAGGCTGTATTGTCTTAAGTCCAAAAGTGTGTAAGCAAAGAGAAGAATAAGTACAGTAAACCAAACCACTGGTCTTAAGGACAAATAATCACAAGAAAGACAGAAAAACAAAAAAATTAAATACTAATGAAAACAAAATAAACTTCAAATTTCTGGATTTACAATTACTATAATAAAAAAAGAAACCAGTTTTGTATCAGTTTCCATTTTTTTCCTTTAAATAAGTAAGCTCTGATACAACCATAAACACAGAAACAAGGGCTAACAGAGACAAAGACAGACTTCAAACAGAAAACAAGAAATACAATTCATAATGATGACAAAGCAAACACTAAAAATGCTACAGGACAGTTTGTTCTAGTGAAGTAGCAACATACAGGTATCAACAAAATGCTTAATACAAAATATAGTAACCAGAGTACATTTAAAATGAATTCACTTAGTCTTTAGCCTGCCTCTAGACACACAGGATGAATTTGGATCAGGTTTACAACACAGTGGTCCTGAATATGAGGCTGAAGGTATTTTATCTCAAAGGGGAGGAAAATGACTTTGCATTAAGGATACGTTGAATTATCAATGGATAATAGGACAAATTATCCTTTTGAAAAAAAAGTAGTAAAATGCAGTGTAGATTTTGCACAGGAAAAGGGACTCTCCAAAATTATTTATTATTATTATTATTTTTAATATACTTTTAAAAGAGAATACATTTCCAAGAAAGTTATCTGGAAGATAGCAAATAGCAGAGAAGCAACAGCAAAATTGACTTGCAGTTAAGTCTAAAGTGAAAAGATATGTGAAAGGACAAATCCACAATCTTACTGAGAGGCAAATGGATTATAATGTCAAAAATGATTATGATTTGTAAACTTTTGTGCTACCTGATTTCCACAGATAGTGTACATACATATACAGGGTGTCTCAAAAATATATATCGGTACAAACATTAGGGGAGGTAGGTAACATCTAAAGGAATGTGAATTGCATAGGAACCCGTAACCGGAAACGTCACCGTAAGTCAGTACACAGCGCTGTTCATCTGTTCGCGAGAGGGAAAATTTCTGTTTACTCATTCAAGCAGTAGTTGCCGCACGAAGAGCATGCATCGATATACAAACTGAGCTGGCAGACATGCACCTAGTGTATCGATTAGCAGAGGGCCCACACAGTGTGCACCCCCATGCAGCACAACATTGCTTCGCAATAAATGTGTGGCAGGTATGGCGGTGACTGCTTAGTCAGTCCATACCTGTTACCATCCCACATGAACTCTGCTAAATATCGGATCTTTCTTGAACAAGTTCTACCAGGGTTACTTGACGATGTTCAAGCAAATGTGAGATGCATCATTTGGTTTCAACATGACGGGGCACCTGCCCATTATGGAAGGTGTGTTCGTGACCATTTGAACAGGCGTTTTGGGCGTCGATGGATTGGCCGAGGTGGACCCATTGCCTGGCCGCCACGCTCACCTGATTTATCGAGCCTTGATTTCTTTCTGTGGGGGGCGCTCAAATCTATCGTGTGTGAATTGCCTGTGGAGACAGAAATGGATCTTGTGGTGAGACTTCTGCTACTGTCAAAGAAACTCCAGGTGCGTTCGATCGTGTCTGCCAATCCATGCTGCGTCAGTGTCATGCACGCATCGTGTCTTGTGGTGGAACCTTCGAGCATCTGTTGTAATATCACGAAATGCATCCATCTCTTACTCCATTGTTAATATTATGTCAAATAAATGTTTGCCACTAATTACTGTCTTGTGTCATTTCTGCTTCTTATGCCTCTGTTACTACTTTCCCGTGGCATTTCCAGTTATGGGTTCCTATGTGATTCACATTCCTTTAGATGTTACCTACCTCCCCTAAACATTTGTACCAATATTTTTGAGACACCCTGTATATATTAACAACTTTGTCCCATACGTGCCTCCAGGGCCTAGGCCTATATGCACTAATAATGTCAAAAATACTTGAATTGACTTGGTTCATCTGAAAACTACACATAATGAAACAGTACATTATGTACAGAAGAGGCAATATACTAATATGGTTTATGGTGAGATCCACTATACATTTGAAAAAAATTTAAGTGATATTGTCTGACAAAATTTCATTAAATGCATAAGGTTCAGTCAGCTGTTAAAAGGCAAATAATGAGCAGCTACAAAATCTGGACATTCAATAAAAACGTACCTAATGTTTAAAATTGTCAGTGCTTACATGCAGAAGGGTCATCAATCTTTAGCAAAAAGGAATGTGAAAGATGACTATTGTCTTTGCAGATTTTGGCAAGATAAACTTTTCTATAGTTCCTGGGCAGACTGTACCCCATAGTTTGATTAGAGGTTTAATCTGGTATAATTTATTTGTGGCCTATCATCCACACCACAAATCTTGCCAGTAGCCCACATATAGGAATACCAGTGTTACGTACTTGACTACTGCTCTCTCACTGGTAGTTTGGTAGTTGGTAGTTTTTTTTTGGCGCATCAGCTTCTGTGGCCATAATGCACCTCCCAAGGTTTCTGCAGTACTTTTTGAAGCACGCAAAAGTTCAAAAAATCCAAGCCTGAGGTGGGATTCGAACCTGCGACCTTTGAGTTGCCAGGTAGGCACTTTACCCAACCGGCTAGCCTGGTCGGCTGCTCTGCCACTCAAGGTCACATGGAGATGTGATTATATATATCAAGTTCTCCATTACTAACTACTACCCGTTTGGTTAGCCCAGCCTTACAATTTCTACTGTATGATCATTGCATGCTTTACTATCTGGCTGTCAGTTCTTGTGGACCTCTAACAGTTGTGCAGAACAGTCCATTCTCCATGTTAGAGCCCACTTTTACTTTTTTTTTTAAACGGTGCTAATTGATATTATATAGGATGATTTAACTGTGCACTAAGTAAAACAATTTCAGTTACAAAAATTGTGGAATATTATTATTATATTTCCAAATTTACACAAATAAATATAAATGTAATGATTATTACAAAAATATGAACCATGTTAACTATAAGAAATTGTATTATTTCTTATAATGAACATGATTCATATTTTTGACTCATATTACACTGATCATAATAAAATTTTTTACAGTTAACAAGCAGGAAGGCACAGTACTATAACAATTCTGGAATATATAAAGAATGAACTATAGTTGCAATAACAATTGACCAACTGAACTAAACATAGTCAATTGACTTGGTTCATCTGAAAACTTGTTTTTAGACAAGGCAAGATGAGAAGTGGAAAAATGTCAATGCTTGCAGAAGAATTTGGGAATCAGGTCTTACACTATATTGCAGCTACTTAAAAGCTTTTAATAAAGCCTGGAAGGAACATTTGGCGAAGGTAAAGAAAGCCCACACAAGAAGCACGCAAAAGTTCAATAAATTTACCGGTAAAAGTACTTTGCAGTAATGGCATTTGTATTGTTGCTCGCTCAGCAAACATACAGTGGATGTTATCGGTCAGGAGTAGAAATTGAATCCCATGGGAGATTGAAACCTTCCCAAAGTGGAGGGTTACCTGACCTTTTTTCTTTAGAATCTGGTGGACTAGTGGATAAATTGTTTATTAAGAAAAAAAAAGGCAAAGGAAGCCCATACGAGATGTACAGCAAACTTTGAAAAAGTTTACCAGTGAAACTACATTATGAACATTTTTTAATTTGCCAGAACTTCCAATATGACTCTGTTCGTGATTCAATTAGTGATTCTAAAGAAAAAAATAAAGGTCAGGTTAACCCCCCCCACCATCCAGGAGGGTTTCAAGCTTCTGTGGGATTCAACTTCTACTCCAGACCGATAATACCCTTGCCTATTTACCGAGCAAGCAACAATACAAATGCCGTTATGGCAAAGTACTTTAACCAGTAAATTTCATTGAACTTTTGCATGCTTCTTGTGTAGGCTTTCTTTACCTTAGCTGAACATTTTTGTTAAAGACTTATAGCAGGCTCAGATATAGCACTTTAAATTATCTAATACTTTTCACTCATCACAAAAGAGAAACAAAGGGGAGCAGAAAGTACCATAAGTGTTGTACTGCATGATCTTGATTAGTATCACTGTCAGGTAGAGTTATTTGATCTTCCCCCTCTTGAAAAAATCTTTATATAGTCTTATATACACTCAAAAAGTTCAATTTCTAGGATGTTCAACACTACATGCAGGATTCTTTTTTTGATCATGCACACAATTACCTACAGTTTATGTAACCTATATTAATTTATCTGATTAATTACATTAAACATCATGAGTTTCACGATACAGTATTATACAAAACAAATTTAAATATGAGAAAACAATACCTATCTATAGCAATGGCAGCCAGTGTTAACAAACTAGCAGTGGTAATGACAAGGTTTGCAAAGGCTGTGAAATTGCACCAGAAGATCCCAAAAACCCAATCATCTTGAAAAGACGACACAACTGCAAATGGTAATACTAGCAATGCTTGAGCAAGGTTTGAACTACTGAGGCTAAACACCAACCTAAGATAAAATAACACTGCTATGTATTATGCAATAAACATCAAAAAATTAAAATTCACAATGTGCTTGTTTGAAAAAGAAATTATAATAGCATGGTTGGGTAAACTATTGCAAGGCATTTTAAAACTTTAAAGCTGGTCATGGCAAATTTAAATAACATTAATAAAATTATAAATTATATATAATTAATTAATATATAAATAAGTTAAATAATTAACTTTAGTATTTCTATAATTATGATTTATTTAATTTCCTAACTTTTAACAAAATATCAGGGGCACTGTAAATCAGTGTTTTACCAATAAAATAAATTTCACTTGCAACTAATGGCAAGAGTTGAAATTATTTAGCAGTGTCAGCACTAGGCAAGATGGTTGCAAGACAGATGTGTGTGGAAGTTTGCCTTCAGCCAGCAAGTGGTTGATTGTTGGAACGGGCTTCCATCTGTTGTTGTGGAAATGGATGATTTGAATAAGTTCAAGGACAAATTCTACCAGACAAATTCTTGGAAGGTATGAGTGAATGTATTTTTGGCTGATGCTATATAAGCTTTCTTGCATCATTTGCTGCTGCTACTACTAGTAATATATTTAGTTGCAAATGAAAACTAATATCGGTCAAACTTAGAATTTAAGTTATTCTTAGCTAAAGATGATTAAAAAAATTTCAAGCAGAAATTTTTCAAAGATGTATTTACATATGTAAATTTGTAAATGAAATTTACATTTCAGGATATGTTCTTATTGTAAGTTTATTAACTAAATGAAAACAAACATGTGGCATCATATCTAAAGGCAGTTTCAAACAGATTGGTCTAAAGACAACACATATAATGAATCACTTATAAGTTTATCAAGTGGAAATCTGCTGTACACCAATGGAAACAGTGAAAGGAGCAAAGGTGGAGTTGGATTTCTGGTCCATAAAGATGTAAAAAACATTTTGGAATTCAAAAGTACGTCAACCAAAGGTGTCAAGACTACTACTCAGGATTTCTAAGAGGTACAAGCTAAAGGTTAAAATGATTTAAGCACCAACATCAAGCCATGATGAAGAGGTTGAAGAAATGTACACAGAAATTGAGTCTACTAGACGATCAGAAAACTCACTACACTATCATTATGGGGGATTTCAATGCTAAGGTTGGAAAGAGACAAAACAGTGTAGAAAGGGGAACTATAGGAAATTTTGGAATTGGTGAAAGAAATGAAAGACTTGTGGAATTTGCAGAATCTCTAGGATTGTCAGTAATGAACACTATTTTTAAGAAAAGGGTGAACAGAAAGTGGATATGGAAGAGCCCAAATGGATTAACAACTAATGAAATAGACTTCATCCTCACTAACAGAAGATATCGTGAATGATGTTACCGTCCTGAACAAGGTAAATGTTGGATGTGATCACAGAATGGTAAGATGCACACTTGATATAGATGTAAGAAAAGAAAGGAAAAAACTGACGAGTAAATAATACAAAAGGTCTGAGATAACAGAAGAGGAGAAAAAGCAGTATGTACTGGAACTTAAGAACAAGTTTGAGCTTCTCAGAACAAAGATATCGACAAGGAATATTACAACTTTCTGAAAGTTGTAAAGTCCAAGAAACCTATAGGGAAAAAGAAATCCAAAGAAAAAATTAGTCAAGAAACACTTGTCATGATGAACCAAAGACGACAAATGAAGAGCAAGAAAAACACTGACAAGGAGAAAATTGAGTATACTGAGTTATGCAAAACCATCAGAAAGAGACTCAGAGAGGACAAGAAAATTTAACACAAAAGTAACACAAGATTAAGGGAAAACAAGGGATTTAAATCAGCAGCCATGAGCAGTAATACAGAAAGACAAATGATACTGAAACTGAAGAATAGCGATGGACTTATAAATAGAAGAGAAGGCATAATTCAAATAGCAGAAGACTACTATAAAGAGTTATACAAGGAGCAAGGAAATGATGCCAGCAGTGGGGAAGATGAATCGCAAATTAGTAACACATACAACATACCTGATATCCTTCCTGATGAGGTAGAACATTTGTTGAAGAAAATGAAGAATCAGAAAGCCTCGGGGAAAGATGAAGTTACTGTCGAGTTGTTAAAATTGGGAGGAAGAGAAATGACAAAAACTGGCAAAACTCTTCAAAAAATGCATTAGAAAAGGTGTGATGCCTAAGGAGTGGAATAATGCAATCATGGGTTTGCTGCATAAGAAAGGAGATAAATTGGAAATTATAGACCAATTAGCTTGTTATACCACATCTACAAGTTGTTCACAAGGATCATTACTAACAGATTAGAAAGAATACTTGATGAGAATCAACCGAAAGAGCAAGCTGGCTTTAAGACAGGATTCTCAACTATGGATCACCTTCACGTAATGTCACAGCTAATGGAGAAAGAAAATGAATATAAAACACCCTTATGCCTGCCATTTGTGGATTATGAAAAGGCATTTGACTCCATACAGCATAAGGCAATGTTTCGGGCACTGGAAAGATAAGGCATAGATACCCCATATATTATGATTTTGAAGAAAATACATGAGAATGCTACCTCCTTTATTAGACTAGACAAAGACAGTAGTAAATTTAAAATTGGGAAAGGAGTTCAACAAGGAGACAATATCTCCGAAGTTGTTTACTGCTGCACTCGAGCAGGCTTTCAGAAGACTAGACTGGTCGCAGAAAGAGGTCAATGTGAATGGAGAGTACCTAAACCATTTGCGATTTGCAGATGACATTGTTGTCATAAGCCACAATCCCAAAGATTTAGAGGAAAATCTTAAGTTATACAGAGTTAGTAAGGATTTTGGACTAAAGATGAATATGGCTAAAACAAAAGCAATGATGAACAAGTATGCCACAGAAAGGGACATAATGATTGAAGGAGCAGTAATTGAAAAGATGGAGTCATACTTATCTAGGACAAGTTATTAGCTGTAATAATGATAAATGGCTGGAAGTCAAGAGAAGAATAAATTTTGGATGGATAGCATTCAGGAAATATAGTCACATACTGAAGAGCAATATCCCAGTTTGTCTGAAACACAAAACAATGAACCAATGTATACTCCCCACCATGACTTATGGAAGTGAAACTTGGGCACTCACCAAAAGAATGGAAGAGAAGCTGAGAAGTACACAGCGAAGAATGGAACGAATTATACTGGGAATCAGACTGTTAGATAAGAGAAACACATGGATTAGGCAGCAAACTCAAGTAAAGGACATCCTTATCAAAACTGGTCTTGGGCAGGATACATAGCTCGAAGACATGACAGATGGACTAAGAAAATAACAGAATGGTACCCGAGAGGAGCTAGAAGAAAACCTGGAAGACAACAATGGATATGGACAGATGAAATTCATGTGTTTGTGGGTAGTAAATGGATGGCCATTGCACAAAACAGAAGGAACTGGAAAGTTGCTGGAGAGGCCTTCATCCTGCAGTGGATTTAAAATGGCTGATGATGACCATACTATTACTAATAGGTTGGCAACCTTTCATCTTGAGTGCCAATTACAAAAATCTTCTGACAAGATATATCTGAAACAGTTAAAGTAATATCCCATTTTAAGAGTATTTTGCATTCAATAACAATAGAAAAGCAAAGGTAGGTAGGTATATAGGTGTAGTGCAGGGAATCTTCCTATATGCCATCTAGAAGCACACATACAAATTGCTGATGCATGCTATTATAGTTGATTTATAGTGCTCTACTATTTAGGAGAGCAAAGTAGTTTTTATAAGTTGGATTATAAAAAGTTGAAATACTGATTCAAAAGGTTTTACATTTATCAGAAGTGAGAAAATCAGTTGATAAGGAACTTTTAATTTTTAGCAAAGAACATTCATGTGTGATGCCCACCATGAAAGCAAAGTTACAGAACCACTTTTGGTCTTCTAAATCAATATTAAAGCATTACTATAATAAATTCAATACTATTATTTAATTCATATTTTACCCTAGTAAGACCACTAAACAATGATGAATAGTAGAAGTCTAGGTGCTTCCTTATTTGAAAAGGATTCTTGGAATGTAGTATCACTTCTTTTAAGATTTGAAACTAAAAAAAAAAATGCTCAACAATGAACACTGCCTCTCTTCTCGAGTAAAGATTTTATTTGAAATTAAAATCGCACTGAGAATCAGTAAACAGTGCTAAGAATTAGCCACACTGCTCAAAAGTGAATCATTCGTAAATTCAGGTATATATAAGATTTCAGAATTAACATATTCCAAAATTTTGTACATGCAAAAAATATATTTTTTTACTCCTAAAGACAGTTTCATTTTTCAAATTAAATAGTACCTAACTGCAACTGGAAAAACTAATTCTTTATAAAGAATGAAATAAAGAAAATTTTGGAAAAAACATATGGAATGACTTGTATTTACTTCCATTTCTAGTAATAGTACTGGTACTGGCAAATAATGCAAGGAAGGAAGCAAATTTATACAGCATCAAACAAAAAAAAATCTCACATCACATGCCCATCTCCTCTAATGATTTCTTTAATTCTTCCTTAAATTTATTTTAATTACCCACTTCCACCATATCAAATTGAAGTCTTTCCAACAATCACCAACAACTACCTACCCTTTGGCTGAAAGCAAATAAATTTTGAAACCATTTCTCAATTTAAATTTATGCTCAGCAACCAAAGGAGCATTGGGGGCAAACACAAATTTTCCCCCAATGCTCCTTTGGTCTGAGCTACAATAAGGATGCCATCAACATTTAGCTTACTTAATCCATTCCACTTTGGGATGGGTAAATTCCCAGAGCCGTATATCACCAGAAGGGGTTCTCGGGTTGTAGATAGGAAAACAGCCCCCAGATATGGGGGCTAGCTACCTTGGTAGTCTGGTTGTTATTTGGTTTTTAGGAGCATTAGCAACTAAGGCCATATTGCTCCGTGGATATGCGGTGGTCATTCCCTGACCTTTCTGCATCCTCTGTATTTGGTGGTCACGGGCTCGAACCCCCACCTAATCAAGAAGTGTGTGTGCTACACAATGCTGCTCCTACTCACCTGGCTATGGAGGCACCTGGTAGTCTGGAAAAGTGACAGTATCACCAGTGTGGTGGGTTGATCTTGGCAAGAGCAACTCTATAAAAAGCCAATAAAGCTTATTGATAACATTGGGATGATGGCAAGAATATGTGCCACAGTCTAAAATAAGGCACTCACACCCTGATGGAGGACAGCAGTATTCACCAGAATGAAGGTAATGCAGATTATTAATGAAATAGGCATGACTTAACATTGGAATTTTCCAAGTGATATGGAAATAATCTATCTAATAGTCAGAATACTAATGCAGAAGACAATAGGAAACCACTGCAGTAATTCCACATTTTGGTCGTTGAATGTAGTGGCCATGTGTTTCAGGTGCTCCTGATTTGTATAATTAAGTTAAAATTGCAAGATACTTTACCATGGATTCCCTGTTAATCAAGCTGTGTAATGGTAAGAAGGTTTTAACTTTTGTTTTCTATCTGGCCTCTGTCTGTGGGACAGGCTACTAGAGTGCAGCCAAACATATTCCTCAGTTACCTCGTTCAAACCTTGCTCCTTGACTGGGAAGGGTTCGCCCTTGTGATATGATCTTGGACCGTGTAGCTGTCCCAACTGTTTTCCATGCTTCTAACATCATTTCTGGTGACTTAACATGTGCTCTCCCTTTGATTATAATTAAACAGAGAGAACACTGTATTAAAAGGCCTCGAGGCTACAACACTAAAATCTTCTGGATCATTCTGCGAAAGTGACAACATTTCGTACTCTAAATAAAGACTAAGTTAAATTCTATAAAAAAGAAAGTGAACTCACGGTAAGGATGTCAATGATCCTGAGAGGTGGCAACTGAAGTTTAACATTGACAAATGTAAGTGTGGCATATGGGTAGCAGTAACCCCAGAGTAACATATCAACTGTGTGGTACTACACTCAGGGTGGTAAAGAATGAAAAAGACTAGGGGTAATTATGCAGTTTTCTGAGCAGTGCAGACAGGCTGCCAGAGCAGGTCATGGGGTCATGTCAATGATTCATAGGAATTTTGCCAGCAGGGATAAGGAAGTGATTATCCCTTTGTATAAGCAATGGCAGGGCACACCTTGAGTACTGCATACAGTTCTGGAGGTCTCATTTCAGGAAGGGTGTAGAGTTTATAGAAAAAGTACAAAGGGCAACAAGACTGGTGAGGGGAACAAAGGGGTGCTCTTACCAAGAAAGCATTAGCATAGCCATATGATGCAAGAAAGCAAGCTTATGCAGCATAACAAAAAAAAAAAAGCTCCCATTTCACCTGTTCGTTTCAAATACCTGTCCAACTCAGCCTTAAATTTATTTAGGCTATCAACTTCCACACCAAAAGATGGAAGTCTGTTCCACCAACTAACTACTGCTGGCTAAAGGCAAACTTCCACACATCTATCCTACAACTGTCTTTCCTCAATTTGAATTTATGCACTCTCAGGTGATTATTCTGAGCAAGAGGAAGAATCCCATCAGCATTGCTCAAACCATTCAAGGCTTTATACACCTCAATCAGATCACTTCAAAGGTGCCTAGTCTCCAGACACTATAATCTGCAAAATTTAAGCCTTTCTTTGTAAGAGCAACCCTTCATTCCATTCACTAATCTTGTTGCCCTTCTCTGTACTCGTTCCAACAGCTCTACATCTTCCTTAAAATGAGGTCTCCAGACCTGTATACAGTACTCAAGGTGTGGCCTCACCATTGCCTTATACAAGAGGATAATCACCTCCTTATCCCTGCAAGATAAATTCTTGTATATCATTGACAACACACACCACGAGCTATTCTTGCAGATCGTCTGCACTGCTCAGAAAACTTCATATTTGCCTAAAAAGGCTTAAGTTCTGCACATTGCAGCAGCTGGAGACTAGGCACCTGCAAGGTGATCTTAACTCAGTTGTATAAGGCCTTGAATCGGTTGAGCAGCCTCAATGCCGATGGGATACTTCCCATTATAAACCCGAGGGGGCATAAACTGAAACTGAGGAAAGACAGTTGTAGAATTAGATGTGTGGAAATTTTCCTTTGATTGCTAGAAGAAACTTCCATCTGTCATTGTGGGAGTTGATAGCTTACGTAAATTCGAGGAAGAAGTGAACAAACTTTTGGAGCAAATGGATGGGTGAAATGGGAAGTTTCCTTTTTTTTGGTTAATGCTGTATAAGCTTGCTTTCTTGCATCATATGCCTCTACTAATGCTAATCATGTCTCTGCTAATGTGTTGTGAAAAAAAAAAATATTTATTATTGAACAACCCTCAGGGAAGGATATAAAGTACAATTAGATAGAACAATAATCAAGAAATCAACAACAAAATATCAACAAAACATTAAAATGAATACCACAAAAGTGTATGCACCAACAAGTGATGTGAGTCACCAAGAAATAGAATTTTATGAGGATGTAGAAGGAGCACTATGCACTACCAAAACACATGAAAAATATTGTAACAGTAGACTTAAATTCCAAAGTAGGCAAAAGTAGAGAAATGGAAATTGTGGGGCCATTTGGCCTTGGTAACAGATAGAATTCTCTAATAAACACAAAATGATAATAGCTAACTGAGGAGTGATCAACTTGCAAGAAGAGTCTACACTTTGAAGTTCTCAGGTGATACAAACAAAATAAGAAATCAAAATTACTATATTTTAATTAACCAAAAGGTTCAGAAACATGATATGCAATACAAAAACTTATCCTAGTGAGGATTGTGGAATAGATCAAAATCTCTTAGTTAGCTTCTTAAGGTAAATATGAAAGCAGGGAAAAAAAAGTAACAATAACTAAGCACTGAAATACTTAAACAACACTATAATGAAACAATATTCAAACATAGTAAAATAAAAAAAATTACAATAGCAAAAATAGGTGATAATAGAGATAAACAATGAAGAACATTGGGAAAGCTTAAAAATGCAATAAAAGAATTGGCTGAAATAGTTACTAGAAACAAGATAAATGAAAGCTTGGATGACAGAAGAAATACCGGAGCTAATGGGCAAGTGAAAGAAGCAAAAACGTAAACCCCAAGAAAAATGAAAGCTTGGATGACAGAAGAAATACTGGAGCTAATGGACAATTAAAAGAAACAAATGTAAATCCCATTAGACAAAGTAATAGGCTGAAGATGTAAATTAATTATTCTAGTTTTCATTAGTTTACATGATGGACCATTCACAAATTATGAATGGTAGAAGACATCAGCAATCACACTGTCCAGTTTTGATACTAATATGTTACTCACTGCTGTAAACTCATATTTATTTATTTTATTGACGTTAAAAGCATTTTTACTGGTGTTATTCCCAAATTTATTCCAGTTTAATTTATCTTCTACTGGATCAAATTTAATGAAATTTCACAGAACTTCATTTTAGCTCTATAATAGAGGAAAAACTTTCAAACCGCTGAAAATTGCCATAGGTTTTCCAGGATAATGGAAAATATGAACATGTGATCAAGGAAATTCTCACATAATAAACAGGATAATGTAGATGTATAGCATATAATTGAAAAGCTAAGGAATTTAGAAATATTAAAGTTTTAAGATACAAAAAAAAAAAAAACACACCTTTCGGAAACTGGGAAATGCATTAATTCGGAAACATCTGTTTCAAGTCACTTGGTGTTTTCAGATTGAATTTAATTTTTTTCTTTACAATTAAACTCTGAGGCTGGAAAAGAGTTCTGCACATTTATGAAAATATTCTTCAACTTGGACATGTCATTAAATACCATACGTAATGGAACAACTATAGATGGTGTAGTTAGTTCAATGTAAAATTTATATATCCTACTTTAGTTGACACAAGCCAATACTTTCGGTAACTGATATGTAATTATTATTAATAAAATAAAAACATTATCCATGAATTTTATTAATAGCTGAAAATTAAAACATTTTTAATGCCTGCCAATGACTCTTAAATGTAAAAGATGTTAAATATGCTAGCAGCAGGACACATTATGTACCTGGTACAGAATTTTTTTTTTTTTTTTTACTATTCTTTGCATTTTGTTACAATTTGTAATTTTGTTACAGTGGTGTTAGCAAATTTTTTTAATTGAAAATTTGTTTTAGGTTATATCTTATATATTGTTATATTAGATCTTTCAGAGAAAGATATATGAATTTCAAAAAGTTATTTTTCGTGTCCACACTTTTTTCCCTTTTGCACTCAGTGAATGGTGAATACGCACCTCTGAATAGGGAGGTATGTATTGATGTGCTTTATGTGTGCAACGCGAGGCCAACTTTGTAGTCACTATGTGTGTGTGTGGGGTTTATTTGGGGACAAAAGCCTGCATAAAAGAAATGGAACCAAATGCATTATATGTTCATTGTGCAGCTCATAACATCAACTTAATGGTGAACAATGCAGTTAATGGTATCTCAGATATATCAAAGTATTTTGCAGTTGTACAAAACATGTGTTTTTGGACATGGCATCAATCTTTGGGATTTCTATCTTCATATTGTGGTGAATCAGACTTTACTTTAAAAAAGATAAACCCTACTGTGTGCTGGTTGTCTTTCTTCAAGCAATAAAACAAGCAATAAAACTTCAAGCAACATGCTGCTGAAATTTGGGGTCACCGTCAATAAAGAAACCACTCTTTGCCACAGAATTCTGGCTCCTAAAGAGGGCCAACAGGAAGCACAACCTTCCAGCTCTGATTCGTACCACACAGCTTGCCAACTCTCTCGGAATTCCACGGCTTCCCACCTTAGTTGACGACCAACGCCTCCTAGCAACAGTCAAGATGATAACAGGCATAATGGCAACACCTTCATTCTGGGATACCTGTGGCTGGAGGATCCCCATGCTGCCCTTAGGGCCAATCCCGAGCTCTACTCTCATTCAGCACGACTCCATCTCTCGGACAGGTTCCTTCCTCAGCAGATGCTCAAGCAAACCCAGGCACTGGACGCCGATCTGAACAAATTCGCTGCTGACCGGACTTACCAGAAAAAAATTATGACAAGTAGGACTAATCAGCAATGACTGATGTATACCTTGCATCTGTTCCTGTCTGATTGAGCTGGTGCTCTTATCTCTATGTTAAGCCAGCTCAGATTTAACTCTCGTAAGGAGTTCTCTCCTTTGTATTATGATGTTTTCTTTGTAAAATTACCTTTTTGTAAATAATTGTTCAATTTTCCCAGACGTTTGGGAAACTATAAGCCCCTGGCTTTATGGCCATGAAGGGTAATAAAGATTATCTCTCTCTCTCTCTCTCTCTCTCTCTCTCTCTCTCTCTCTCTCTCTCTAAAACAATGATATACAGATATTCTGAACGTCTTAAACAAAATCATTTTTGATACTACAAAAAAAAAAAAGAAAATTGAATTTATTATTGTAATCAAAATCATTTTGAATTCTTTCGAATATAAATTTGGTGTTGAAATTTCTACAAAGGATTTAGATATTGCTTAGGCAGTAACATATTTAGAAAATTCTTTTGTTGCAGTAAAACAGTTATGAAATGAATTCAAAATTATTTTGAAGAAAGCAACTATTGTTGCAAAAAATGGGGTACTCAAACTAATACGAAAGAAAACTAATAAAAAAAAAAATTTTACAACAAACTTGTAGAAGATCATTGATTTGAAAATTTACAGGATTGTTTTCAAGTTAGTCTTTTATAGAATAATTGATACTGTAACCAGTCAATTAATACACAGATTAAAGGGTTTGAAAACTATTGCCAACTTAATTTTCATTTTTAACACCGAAAATATTAGTGAACATGACAGATGAATAAATCATTCCAAAACACATCTTGCATACCAAATCAATATTCGAATGATTTATCCAAAACTTTATCTTCTCAGTTATTACTTTTCATCAAGATGCTCCAAAGGGAAAGAGAAAATTAATGCAACAAGAGAATTGGCTGAACTAGCGTTGGTGCTGTATTTTGATCTGAGCAAGAGTTACACTGAAGTGTATTCGTTACTAATTCTTGTTCTGACAATTGGGGTGACTGTGGCAACAACGGAATGATCATTTTCAAAGCTGAATTTAATAAGAATTTTGAAAGAAATACGAGTCAAGACCAATCATCTGGCTTAGCCTTTTAAGCATAGAAGCAGAAAATATGGATGGTTCTCAGATAATTGATGAATTCACTAATGTGAAAGCTCGTCCAAAGAAGTTTTAAACAATTTTCAAAGCAAAAATTAGAAGTAAACTTGTCAGAATATGGTAATTTGTTTTGTGTTATGTAATGTGTTAATAAAATTTATTCAATTTGTTTACTTGCTATCTAAATATTTTTTTCTAATCATTTGCTTTTGTGTTTAAATGCATATCCTTATATTCATAAGCATTTAGTGTATTGTATTAATGTAGTGATTGTTATTAAATATATTATTATCAGCAATATACCAATTTCAATGTTTTGTTTTCATTCAATTAATACCCATTAATAAAAAAATAATAAGAAAGTAAAAACTAAGTAGACAGTTGTTGGTAAAACTGCCATCTTCCAGGTATTTTATTTCTTTGTTTAGAAAAAACAAAAAGATTATTGGCATTTTTTTCAGAAAAAACAGGTAATGTTTTTTTTTTTTCTTTTGAATATAAATGCTGGGTTAACACAGAAGGTCAGGGCACCAGGACCTGTTTCGCATTGGGGTCCAGGACAATGCCGAGCCATTTTAGTACCCGAGGCAAGAATGCAAAATTGCACCCCACCCTAAAATATATATATATATATATAAAAATTAATAAAAAAAAAGACATTTAAAATACATTTCTGGTACATGTTTTAATAAAAAATAAAAGGATGGCAAAAAAAATAAAATAACTGTTTAAAGTGATTTTTATTCTGATAAACAGTATTTATTATAAATATATAACAGATTTATTTACGCATCATTCATTTCAAAAATTGTTTAATCTTTCTTTTGGCCCCTTTCAGCTTTGTTGGGGCCAATTTGCTCTAGTTACACCCTGTTCATAAAGTAATGAGTGGACAATAAACTTCCCGATAAACAAAACAGCCACTGCTGTTTTGTTTATTTTTTTTGTTTATCAGCAGTGGCGGCACACCAGCAACAAAACGACAGTTGTTTTGTTACAAATATTTTTTTAATTGTTGTTGTTAATAACAATGACACCACAAACACTTCGACATTCTTTTAAATACTTTTATGGAATTATTCACTAATTTTAATTCTTTCTTTACAATTTTTATTTGTACATAAAGATTTTTATTCTTTTTCTTGATCTTAAAAGAATAAAAAACCAATGTAAAATGTTTTGTAAAAAAAAATTAATTTCAAGATTTATTATTAGACTTGAATATTTATTTTATGCAAAGCCATTAGAAAGTGACTCAGAGAGGACATAAGAAGATTTAACACAAGAAAAGTAGAACAAGCATTAAGGGAAAACAAAGGATTTAAATCAGCAGCCATGAGCAGTAATACAGAAAGACAAATGATACTGAAACTGAAGAATAGCGAAGGTGTACTTATAAACAGCAGAGAAGGCATAATTCAAATAGCAGAAGACTACTAAAGAGAATTATACAAGGAGCAAGGGAATAATACCAGCAGTGGGGAAGATGTATTGCAAAGTAGCAACACATACGACATACCCGATATGCTTCCTGATGAGGTAAAACATGCATTGAAGAAAATGAAGAATCAGAAAGCCCCGGGGGAAGATGAAGTTACTGTAGAGTTGTTAAAATTGGGAGGAAGAGACATAACACAAAAACTGGCAAGGCTCTTCACAAAGTGCATTAGAAAAGGTGTGGTGCCTAAGCAGTGGAATAATGCAATCATAGTTTTGCTGCATAAGAAAGGAGATAAATCAGAAATTGGAAATTATAGACCAATTAGCTTGTTATCCCACATCTACAAGTTGTTCACAAGGGTCATTACTAACAGATTAGAAAGAATACTTGATGAGAATCAACCGAAAGAGCAAGCTGGCTTTAGGACAGGATTCTCAACTATGGATCACTTTCATGTAATATCACAGCTAATGGAGAAAGCAAATGAATACAAAACACCATTATGCCTGGCATTTGTGGATTATGAAAAGGCATTTGACTCCATACAGCATAAGGCAATGTTTCAGGCACTGGAAAGACAAGGCATAGATACTCCATATATTATGATTTTGAAGAAAATATATGAGTGCTACATCCTTTATTAGACTAGACAAAGACAGTAGCAAATTTAAAATCGAGAAAGGAGTTCGACAAGGAGACACTATCTCCGAAGCTGTTTACTGCTGCCCTTGAGGAAGCTTTCAGAAGATTAGACTGGTCGCAGAAAGGAGTCAATGTGAACGGAGAGTACCTAAACCATTTACGATTTGCAGATGACATTGTGGTCATAAGCCACAATCCCAAAGAATTAGAGGACAATCTTAATCAGTTATGCACAGTTAGTAAGGATTTTGGACTAAAGATGAATATGGCTAAAACAAAAGTAATGATGAACACGTATGCCATGGAAAGGGAAATAATGATTGAAGGAGCAGTAATTGAAAAGGTGGAGTCATATACTTATCTGGGACAAGTTATTAGCTGTAATAATGATAAATGGCTGGAAGTCAAGAGAAGAATAAATTTTGGATGGATAGCATTCAGGAAATATAGTGACATACTGAAGAGCAATATCCCAGTTTGTCTGAAACGTAAAATAATGAATCAATGTATACTCCCCACCATGACTTATGGAAGTGAAACTTGGGCACTCACCAAAAGAATGGAAGAGAAGCTAAGAACTACACAGCGAAGAATGGAATGAATTATATTGGGAATCAGACTGTTAGATAAGAAGAGAAACACATGGATTAGGCAGCAAACTCAAGTAAAGGACATTCTTATCAAAACTAAACTAAAATGGTCTTGGGCAGGACACATAGCTCGAAGACATGACAGATGGACTAAGAAAATAATAGAATGGTACCCAAGAGGAGCTAGAAGAAAACCTGGAAGACAAAGGCAGAGATGGATAGATGAAATTCATGAGGTTTTGAGTAGTAAATGGATGGCCAGTGCTCAAAACAGAAGGAACTGGAAAGACAGAGAGTGGTAATCAATGGACACTGCTCATCGTGGACTAATGTTATTAGTGGAGTCCCTCAGGGCTCAGTGTTGGGTCCATTATTGTTTTCTATATTTATAAATGATATTGATGATGGTATATCAAGCTTAATGTCCAAGTTTGCAGATGATACAAAGGTTGGCAGGGTTGTCAAGGACACTACTGACACTATGCTGCTGCAACAGGATCTGGAAAGGTTGTGCAGATGGGCTGAGAGGTGGCAAATGAAGTTGAACATTGACAAATGTAAAGTACTACACATGGGAAACAGCAACCCCAGAGCAACGTATCAACTCTGTGGTACTACACTGACAGTGGTAGAGAATGAAAGGGACTTGGGGGTGATTGTGCAGGCAGATATGAAGTTCTCTGAGCAGTGCAGACGGGCTGCAAGAGTAGCTCATGGAGTATTGTCAATGATATACAGGAATTTTTCCAGCAGGGATAAGGAGGTGATTATTCCATTGTATAAGGCAATGGTCAGGCCACACCTAGAGTACTGTATACAGGTCTGGAGGCCTCATTTCAAGAAGGATGTAGAGCTGCTGGAACGAGTACAGAGAAGGGCAACAAGATTAGTGAATGGAACAAAGGGGTGCTCTTACGAAGAAAGGCTTAAGTTTTGCAAATTACAGTGTCTGGAGACTAGGCACCAGCGAGATGATCTGATAGAGGTGTATAAAGCCTTGAATGGTTTAAGCATGCTCAATGCTGATGGGATTCTTCCTCTAGCTCAGAAAAATCACCTGAGAGGGTATAAATTCAAATTGAGGAAAGACAGATGTAGGATAGACGTGCGGAAATTTGCCTTTAGCCAGCGGGTGGTTGGTTGGTTGGTGGAACAGACTTCCATCCCTTGTGGTGGAGGTTGATAGCCTAAATAAGTTTAAGGCTCAGCTGGACAGGTATTTTGAACAAACAGAGGGGTGAAGTGGAAGTGGTTTTTTTTTTTTTTTTTTTTTTTTGGCTGATGCTGCATAAGCTTGCTTTCTTGCATCAAATGCCTCTACTAATGCTAATGTTGCTGGAGAGGCCTTCATCCTGCAGTGGATTGAAAATGGCTGATGATGATTTATTTTAAAATTGACCTTTACTATAAAACTATATTTATTGTATTCATGGAATTTAGAATTTAATAGTTTTTCAATACAATTTTCACTCATTGACCAAAGAATTATTTTTATAAACAATTTATTATTCTTTTAAAATTTATATTTCTTTATTTTTTAATTACTTTTTTAGTATAGAGCAATGGTTAAAAACAAGAAGTTTCAATAAAAGAAATCAGAGGATGATACAGTGCCTAAAGATAAAAGTAATAATAAAGAAAGTATAGTGAAAGTGAAAATTAGACACTCAACAGGCACAAACATAACTGTACAGCAAGAAGTAACATTGCCAGATGTATGGAATCATTCCCAGTATTCTGAGTTTAAGAATAAATATACATGGCTTAAAAGTTCAAATAGTAACCTTGGATGTAGTACGTGTTCTAGCATTAAAAGCCTAGGCGCTTTAAAAAAAGAAAGAGAAAGAATTTCTGAAGAATGGAGTAACCATTTAATCGAAGCATCTGGAAAAGATCGAAGCAGTAAGCTGTCTAGATTTAGTAAAATTAAGAAGCACATTAATTCCAAAGGTCACAAAATAGCTGAAAATATACTCAATGAAGGACAAGAACGACATTTAGAGGAAAATGTGACAATAGGTATTGCAGCAGAAGAACCCACTACAAAAATTTAGAACTGCTTACTATATAGCAGAGAAAAATAGACCATTTTCTGATCATGAAGATCTTATTAAATTACAAAAGATAAGTGGTCTAGATCTTGGTTCTGTTCTTCACTCTTGGTATTCTGCAAATATAAAAAATCATATTGCAAAAAAATGAGGGAACAAATGATTTTTCAAATTGTTTCCATAAATTCAAAATTAAGTTTTGACAAATCCACAAGTTAAAGCAACAAATTTGATTATTTGAATATATAGGTGGAGAAAATCCAGAATATGTTTCTTGATCTATGCAAATCAGAATTGCAAGATTCTGAGTACATTGGGGGGGGGGGGAACTTTTCCACACTTTCAAAATCCATGGTTTAAACAAAGCCTACTTAAAAAAAGAAAAATTAATTGCAATTGTGACTGACGGAGCCAATATTACGACAGGAAAACATTCTGGTGTAGTAGCTTGGCTTCAACAAAGATATCCAAACATTTTCACTTGGCACTGCCTTAATCATAGATTAGAATTGTCTGTCAGATGTCATTAAAGACGCAAGTGAAATAATTTTAAAAGATTTTTGGACAAACTTTACATTTTATACAGTCAGTCTCCTAAAAATTGCCGAGCTCTTGAAATAACCCCAGGCTGCCCATCTTTGGACCCTTCCAAGAAGCTCGATCTTTTTTCAGATGAGGTTTCCACACTTGAACACAGTATTCCAAATGTAGTCTTACAATTGCCTTACAGAGGAATTAAGACTTCTCTACCTCTACAGGATAACGTTCGATAAATCATTGATAGGACACAATGGGCTTTTCTGGCCGCCTGTTCACAATATTCAGAAAACTTCATATCTGCCATTATTGTAACTCCCAGATCCCTTTCCTCCTCCAATGTTTTCAATTCAACTTCACCAAATGTATAATTTATTTGAGGGTTGCTATTCTCGAGGCATCAGACCCGTCATTTAGCAGCATTAAAACATAGCTACCACTTCTCTGACCATTTATGAAGTCTGTTCAAGTCATCCTGAAGAAAAGTTGCTTGGCACTGATCATTAATAACTCTGCCAATCTTTGTCATCTGCAAATTTTGACATCACGCCTTCTATCCCTCATCAATGTCATTTATGAAAACGAGAAAGTGGTTCAAGAACCGATCTCTGATGGACCCCACTCCTGACACTACATCTGAAGAATATCCATTAATCACAACAACCCTCTGCCCTGCAGCCACCCAGAAACCCCTCTTAAAATCTTACCAGTAATTCCAACCTATTTGAGCTTATACAGTAACCTCTCATGAGGGACAGAGCCAAATGTTTTGCTAAAATCTAAATAAACTGTCAAAATGTTCTCTAAATCCAACTCATGCATAACTGTGTCAAAATAGCCTACTAGGATAGTTAAGTATGATTTTCCCTAAAAGCCATATTGTGTCCTTCAGAATGCCATATCTAAAATGTTACTGGATTGCACTCTTAATCACTATCTCTAGATTTTTTCTACCACTGAAGTCAGACTAACCAATCTGTAGTTACCAACTTCACACTTAGAACCACTTTATATTAGTGATACGTTGGCAATTCTCCAATTCAAACAAAGAAATCTCTGCCGAGTCCAAAGATGCCCTCATAATTAACCTCAATGGTTCAATACACTCCTTCATGCTCTCCCTCAAAACTACAGGGTATATACCATCGACCCTGGGAGTCTTATTTGCCTTTATGCCCAAGTTTTTCTAATAAAAAAAATTTGTAATTATGACCACTAATTTCATATGGTTCAGCCTCACTGAGAACAGGCTGTCGGTAACAGCCTGTTCTCAGCATGAAGGGTCTTTCGTCAGTAAAGACCAATGCAAAGAACCTATTCAATTGAATCGCAACATCAGCTGGGTTATCTAAGACTTTATACATCTAAGATTATAATTATCTAAGATTTTCCCACACATCTTACATCCCTTTCATATGTTTAATATGCTATTAAATATATGAAAAAAGGGAAGGCAAAAGAAACAGATGGCATCCCAATAGAACTGATTAAAAATATAGGTGACTTAGGAATAAAGGAAGTAACAAGAGCCCACAATAATATTTATGAAACAGAGAAAATATCAGAAGATACATACTTCTATCACAGTGGCAATACAAAAAAAAAAAATAGAAAAAAAAAGGACAAACTAAAGCGCACTAAACAGACCCTCATATAAACAAAATTCTTTTAAAGATTATAGACAATAGAATTTATAAGAAATCTGAAATGACAATTGGCAATACACAATTTGGATTGAGACCTGGAATAGCTAGAACAAGAAGCTATTTTCTCATTAACTCAAATAACAGAAAAAGCTATAGAAATGAAAATCTTTATTCATTTGCTTGCTTTGTAGATTATAAAAAAAAGCATTTGATAGAATTAAACAACAATTTAATGGAAATACTCAAAAGAACTGGCCTTGACTCAAAAGACAGACTTAAAATATTTATTGGAATAAAAGGACAAAAATTTGGAAACTAGTTGGAAAGGAAGAACAGAGTGGAAAAAGTACAAGAAAAGGATGTTCTCTCTTTCCTATTGTACATTTACTCAGAAGTAATAGTCCAATAAGCAGTGAAAAATAGGAAAGAAGAAATTATTATAAACAGAACAACCAATTTAAGATATGCAGATGATATGGTGCTAATAATAAATTTGTTAGAAGCAATATAAAACAAAGTGAAACCCTAGGCCTTTCAATAAATATCGAACAAAAAGGGGGGGGGGGAACTGTGATGAAATTGCATTCCAAACAAAATGTAAAAATAACATCATAGAGCAAGTAAACTGCTGCTAACTTGGAAAACACTTCCTCTCAAAAAAAAAAAAAAAAATCAGGATCAGACTAGCCAAAACAAGATTCAGCAAAATGAACATATTGTGCAAAAAGCTGCCTTAAGAAGGTTGCAAAACATGGACCCTCAAGAAAGATGTAGTAAAAGAATAGCAGCACTTGAAATGTAAGCATTGAAAAGAATGATTAAAATCAAATGGACAGACAAAATATCCAGCAAGTGTTTCCTTCGAATGAGTGGCATCAAAAGAGAACTATTAAACAAAATCTGCAGACTCAAAACAGGCTAATGTAGCCATATCATAAGAGATTCAAAATATGAAATATCTAAATTGACATTACAAGGAAAAATTCCCAACAAAAGAACCAGAAGAAGAAAAAGAAAAAACTGGACAGGAATTTCACAGAAGAAATCATTCAAATCATCCATAGGAGTAGAGGAAGACCTCGAAGAAACTAAATTGAGGGGACCATCAAGCTCTCAGCTGCCCACATCAACGCCAGAGCTTGCACTTGGGCATCGCGTGACACAGAGACAACCCCAAGGCAGAATGCGCTGGTCCCGAAGGAACTAGTAGTTGTTGGTGACTATTGTCAGGGAAATGGGGAACATGCTTTGTAAAAAGGATAGGTGGAACAGGACCAGGGTATGTCTGCCAGGGGCAAAGGTTGATGACGTAGAGCAAATATCATCTTTTAAGGGCACAAAAGGTGATATAGTTGTACACGTTGGCACTAATAATATTAAGAGTAGGAGACCGGCAGAATTACTTAACAAGTACAGGTCACTGTTGAACAAAAGCCGAGAATTAGGGTTGAATTTGAAAGTGTCTGCAATTCTGCCCAGACACGAAAGGAGGGAGTATATGATGAGAGCCTTGTCGATCAATTCGGCCCTGGAAAGATTGTGCAAGGCTCAAGGGGTAGAATTTTTTTCAGCCTGGACTGTACTTGTTAACAGGAGAGATTGCTTCTACAGGGATGGGATACACTTAAATAGAAAGGGTGCAAGAATATTTCCTGATGCTATCGAGGCAGTGTTAGGTGGGTCGGAAAACTGCTAGCTTGGGGGGGAGACAAAGACCAATAGATTGACAGTAGCCACTGGCAGAGGTGAAAGAGATTCTTGCACTGCTTCTATTAGAATGAGCAGAAGCCTGAAAAACAAGATGCATGGTATTTCAGAGCCTGCTGCGAGCCATTGCGGTACAAGTAAACACATGGGTTGTGTTAGGGTAGCTAAGAATAGAAACAGGTGCAGGTATACTTGCGTGTACACCAATGCTAGGAGTTTAGTAAATAAATTTGATGAATTTGAGGTATTGCTCAAAACATCAAAGGCAGATATTGTTGGGATATCAGACACGTGGTGTCACACAGATATAAGGGATTCAGAACTGCAATTTGGGGAGTACAACATCTACAGAAAGGATAGACAGGATAGGAAGGGGGGAGGGGTTATGCTATTAGTTAAGAAACACATAAAAACCAAGGAAGTGAAGCCAGTCGACATCGCCGGACAGTGCAGTGTTGAGTCAGTTTGGTGTGACATAAGCATTGGGAGATCAAAATTGAGAGTAGGAGTGTGCTATAGGCCTAATGACTCTGATGAGTATAATAAGGAACTGTACAGGGAAATAAGTGGGCCAGTAAATCAGAGAGTCTTATAATGGGAGATTTTAATTTCCCAGATATTGACTGGAATTTGGGGGGTGGTTACTCACACACTAGCAGGGCTTTTGTGGATTTATTGGATGATTGTTTTCTACATCAGCATGTTCGGGAGGCAACTAGAGGGAGTAATACTCTTGATTTGATTATCAGCAGTGATTCTTCATGCATTAAGAATCTGCAGATAAATGAACCACTAGGTGGCAGTGATCACAGTGTGCTGAAGTGGGATTTACTCAAAGAGGTAACTACCATTAGGGGTAAAGGGAAGGGTTATTGCTTCCGTAAGGGCAACTACGATGGACTGAGACAGTATTTAAATTCTATACAGTGGGACCAACTGATGATGTTACCAACAGCAAATTCAAAATGTGAAGCATTCAAAGAACTTATCTTGGAAGCTACTAGGCTTTACATACCAACTAAGAAATATTGTTCAAGGTTTAGGCCAAAATGGATGTCAGATGAACTAATGAGGATGTCAGATGAACTAATGAGGCATATGGCAGAGAAGAAAAATGCATGGGATACATACAAATTAACACATGACACAGAAGCCTATGATAGATACAAGTTGATATGCAACCAAGTTACAAAGGAGGTTAGGCAGGCGAAGGCAGATTACGAGAAATCCATGGCAAGGGATGCAAAGAAAAACAGCAAAGAGTTCTTTACTTATGTAAACTCTAGAAGGAAGGGGATGAATCAGATTGGTCCACTTGATATTGATGGGTCAACTGTTGATGATCCTGCTCAGGTAGCTAACAAACTAAATGAATATTTTGCATCGACATTCACACATGAGGAGTTATTCAGCAAGGGGAATGCCAGAGGTGTATTCAACTCTAACAGTAAGCTACAGAATCTTGAAATAACTGGGAGTAAAGTGGAGGAGAAACTGTTGAAGATAAACACAAGAAAGGCACCCGGGGTGGATGGGATCTATCCAGTTATATTAAAGGAGGCAGCAAAGGAAGTAAGCAAACCCTTAGCCATAATTATGAGAGCTTCCTTGGACTCAGGGGAGGTACCCATAGACTGGAAATGTGCAAATGTGACCCCAATTCACAAAGGAGGATCAAAGGCTGACACAAGTAATTATAGACCTGTGAGCTTAACTTCTGTTCCAGGAAAATTAATGGAGGCACTGGTTAAAGAAGCACTGCAGGATCATTTAGACAAGACTTCAGTTATAGCTCAGACACAGCATGGTTTTGTTAAGGGGAAGTCTTGCCTGACCAACTTGATTGGATACTATGATGCAGTCACAAAAGAACTGGATGCAGGGAATAACTTTGATATTATATACTTGGATCTTAGAAAGGCTTTTGATACTGTTGCACATGGAAGACTGCTACACAAATTGGAGCAGTGTGACATTGGAGGCAAATTGCTGCTATGGATAAAGGGGTGGTTGAGGGGGAGAAGACAGAGTGGTAATCAATGGACACTGCTCATCATGGACTAATGTTATTAGTGGAGTCCCTCAAGGCTCAATGTTGGGTCCATTATTGTTTTCTGTATTTATAAATGATATTGATGATGGTATATCAAGCTTAATGTCCAAGTTTGCAGACGATACAAAGGTTGGCAGGGTTGTCAAGCACACTACTGACACTATGCTGCTGCTGCAACAGGATCTGGAAAGGTTGAGCAGATGGGCTGAGAGGTGGCAAATGAAGTTTAACATTGACAAATGTAAAGTACTACACATGGGAAACAGCAACCCCAGAGCAACGTATCAACTCTGTGGTACTACACTGACAGTGGTAGAGAATGAAAGGGACTTGGGGGTGGTTGTGCAGGCAGATATGAAGTTCTCTGAGCAGTGCAGACGGGCTGCAAGAGTAGCTCATGGAGTATTGTCAATGATATACAGGAATTTTTCCAGTAGGGATAAGGAGGTGATTATTCCATTGTATAAAGCAATGGTCAGGCCACACCTAGAGTACTGTATACAGGTCTGGAAGCCTCATTTCAAGAAGGATGTAGAGCTGCTGGAACGAGTACAGAGAAGGGCAACAAGATTAGTGAATGGAACAAAGGGGTGCTCTTACGAAGAAAGGCTTAAGTTTTGCAAATTACAGTGTCTGGAGACTAGGCACCAGCGAGGTGATCTGATAGAGATGTATAAAGCCTTGAATGGTTTAAGCATGCTCAATGCTGATGGGATTCTTCCTCTAGCTCAGAAAAATCACCTGAGAGGGCATAAATTCAAATTGAGGAAAGACAGATGTAGGGTAGACGTGTGGAAATTTGCCTTTAGCCAGCGGGTGGTTGGTTGGTGGAACAGACTTCCATCCCTTGTAGTGGAGGTTGATAGCCTAAATAAGTTTAAGGCTCAGCTGGACAGGTATTTTGAACGAACAGAGGGGTGAAGTGGAAGTGGGTTTTTTTTTTTTGGCTGATGCTGCATAAGCTTGCTTTCTTGCATCAAATGCCTCTACTAATGCTAATGGTGATTAATGGTCTCCAACTTCCAAGATGGGGATGGCACATAAAGAATAAATTCAGGGGCTTAAAAATCTCAAGCAGATCTCTTCATAGGTGCCTAGTGTCCAGATGCTGCAATTTGCAGAACTAAAATCTTTCTTGTAAGAGTGATTTCATTCCCCTCACTAATAACTGCTACTCTTCCCTACACCTGTTTCAACAGGTCCACATACTTCCTAAAATTAAGCTTCCAACCCTATACGTAATACTCATGATAATTTCCTCCTTATCCGTGCTGGAAAAATTCCTGTATATTATTGACATGAGCTGCCCTGGCAGCCTGTCAGAGAACTTCATATCTGACCACACAATTTCACCCCCCCCCCCGATCTTTTTCATTCTCCACTACCCAAGTGGAGTACCACACAATTGATACATTACTCTGAGGTTACTGCTACTCATATGCAGTACTTTGTATTTGTCGATGCTAAAGGTTGACAAGGCTCTCATAAACAAACAAGAAAATAACACCAATATCAATGCCTGTGAAGATGCATCCTCCTACAAATTTTGTTCACTGTTGCAACAGCACTGTACACACTGGTGACAGTGATGAAAAATTAATGTGTGCAATTGTAATAAGGAAGTTATAATTAAACCTGCAAGAAATAACCACTCATCTGGCACAGCAGGCAGGTAGATGACAAAAAAATATTCACCAAAATCTCATATGTGACCTTGTCTAGAAATGTGAATTTTTAGAAAGACTGATATTAACTAAGCTACATTGGAGAATTACCTGGAAATCAGCATATACATAGCAGCAGCAAATGGAAAACAAGACTAATGCTAGAAAAAAATCATCCCATGTATGAGTAAACTAACCTTGATTTATTCAAATTAACTTCCTCCCACATCCATGAACAATCACGAAGCAACTGGAAAGACAGATGGATGGCCGTGACTGGTATACTTGTCAAGGTTCTCATCACAGCTCATTGAATGTTGATGAAAGGGGCTTTGATAATGTAGGCAAAACATTTGGTGTCAAAATCATGAAAATAACAGCCTTGCATGGTGCCTTGAACTTCAGGAATAAAAGAAACTCATATAAGGCTAAGTCTGGTGAATACAGTGGGTGCAACAGTACACAGACTTTTTACTAGCCAAAACCTCCCAAACAATAAGAGACTTGTGGCATGATAAGTTGTCATGAAAAAGGAACCAACTTCTGCATTCTCTACAGGAAGGCCACATACGACAGATTCTCTGCAACAAGCATTTCAAAACATCCAGATAGCAGGCAGCAGTAACACTTTGGTCACTGGGCATGAACTCTGTACAGTTCCATTTCTATTGTAGAAAGTGATGTGTATGGTTTTGATTTTTGAGCTTTCTTGAACTTTTTTGGCTTTGGGAGAGTTTGCAAAGTTCCACTTTGCAATTTATCACTTTGTTGCAGAGTCTTACAGAAAACACCACATCTCATCACTTGCAATGATCAAATTCAGGAAATTGGGTTTGTTTTCAGTGGCCTCAATGAGTTTTCTGCAGCATTTCACTTGCATCTGTAGTTGACCATTTCTTAAAAAATTGGAATAAACACACATAGCCCTTCATTTTCTTCAAAATCCTGGGTTATCTGTCAATGGTTTCCTTATTAATGCACAGATCTTCTGAAAATATTCAGAGAGCTGAACACTAGTAATGATTTCTCAAACTTTTTCAATCAACTCTAGCATTCAAACCATATTTGCTAGGACTGGATGTTCATCTTCCTGAAATTCTCTTCCATGGGCAAAACATTTATGCCACTCAAACACATGTGTAAGAGACAATTCTCTCCACATGCTTGTTTCATCATTTGAAACAATTCTGTGGCACTTTTGCCCAATTGAACACAACTTTGTTTGCCCTTTGTTCCAGTACGCTCTGCAACACAGACACAGGAGAGAAAGAGAGACATGCAGTTCAGCTCACACAACATCCTGAAATTGGGGAAATTTCCACTGACCTTGTCTGCAGTGCTCAAGGAACAATCACTCTTTTATTTCATGTTTACTTCTAGTAGATGACAGCACCAGCATCTGTCTAATAAGTCTCATTTCCCAATTGCTGTACTATGTACAGTCTGCAATGAAAGTGTTAAATAGCTAGTTTTCGTATTCATAAATAGCAGTATAACTGAAAAAATAAAATAAAAGATGAGAATTTACCTGTTGCTTGGTGATAAGGTATCACCCTTCTTTAACAATATGAATGCTACAAGTAAGTTGCCAACTGCAGACAAAAATCCAATAATGAAAAGAGCTGCAATGTACAAATGGCTTGCCCAGCTATCCTGACTATTGGATACATTAGAAACAGCATCAGAGGAAACAGCTAAAATAAAATTAGCCAGCATAGACACAACTAGCCATATGCATAACATAACTATTTCGCCTTAAAATTCTGAGTCATTTAAATGCACAGACTTCATTATTATAACTTACATTCAATTCTTTAATGTATAAAAAGTGTTTATTTTTAATGATCAAAATAAGTCAGTTTTCTCTATTTTGTGTATACACACTATACAAACTCTTTGGCATTATTATAGAAAGTTTATTAAAATTTCATTATATACAATAAAAATTAAGTAAATTTTATTCTAAATGTATAATATAAATCTTAAAATCACTGGAATATGACTTCTGCAGCACAGTAAATGTCAATCTTCATAGTAGCAAAAAGACTGCACTAAGACTCAAAAACAGATAGGTAGGCAGAAGTTACACTTTCAGGTTTAACAATCCACATTGTTTTCTTCTGTTTCTTTGTATTAACCATTATTCTCGCTGAAATTAAAAATATAAAACATGCTTTACTATAAAAAAACCACCACACACATTAAATTTATTACAATAGTTCTTAAAAACTCATCACAAATTTCTGGAATAATTTGTCCAATAAATGCTGTCACAAGTTAGTTGGAAAGCATGTGGACCTACAGTGGCCAATTTCCCAAAAGCACTTGGGCATATAAATTTCCAGTGGCAGAAGTTCTGTGGAGTGAGGTTCTTTGTGGAATTTGTTTCGCAAAAATAAACACATTATACATAACTTTTAATAATTAATTTTAACAAATTAAAATTGTTTTTATTTTGACAATTATCCAAACATTAAAAGGAAAATTTCCAAAAATCACATTAAAATATAAAATATGCTTGTTACTTTTCTTTTGACGAAGTAAAATCTTATTTATATATCACATAAGTCAGTTTCAACCTGTAAATCACAATTGGAGAATTTACTGGATTTCAACTTGGTATGATCAAATCAGACAAGAGACCCAAACAACTAAATGATTTTATTCCAATTGTCATAGCTATATTTACTTTTACTACCATCTATTATAAAATGTATCTACAATTACTTGGAAACATGGATAAGATATGGCAACACCTATTTATAGATTTCTAGACAATTAATTCATACAGAAACTGATATTACCCGAAATGACCTTAAATGTACTCTACACAGCCCACACATGAAAAACATTACTTATGTACTCATGAGAGGGTTACATAAAAATGCAAATTGATAAGACTCTCAGTTAATATGGCTACATTTCAGATTAAAAGCTATCTATTTACCTGAACACTAGCAATTTATACTATCTGAACTCTGCCTGTGCTAATTTAGAGAAGAACATTAGTAAATTAATAAGAGGAGTATACCTCAATATAGTACGTGGAACACTTCCGTATGATACCCTCCAGAAATTAAAACGGGAAAAAACGAAAAAACCGACAACTTACCGGTACATTAAAGTAAAATATAAATATAATTTATATTTTACATTTAAGGTGTAATTAAGGTTTATATTTAAGGTGCAGGTTTAGCCTGATTCGGTAATTTTCATTCCTGTGATCACGACAGTCGGTCGAAAAGCATTGTCAGCTTCAGGAAGGAAAATCGTTTTGAATTTTTCGTTAGATTCTTTTAATTGCGTTAATTTGAATTTTAATTAGAAATTAAGTTGGACATTCAAATACTAGGAAGAGTAAGCATGTTTTACATACTTAGAAATCAGTTATTCTGTACACTATTTACATAAAAAAGATTATGAAGTAGGACAAAAGAAAATATATTTAGCTATAAAAGCTTTATAACTCAACAATGCAGGATACCATATTCTGAAAGTATTTTTATTTAGTCAGCCGTATTTTTCAGAAGTTATTTCAACACAGAACTTAATTTCATGATTAAGAAGAGACTTCTGAGCACACATGAACTGAATATAAATTCAATAAGGGCCTACTAATATTAATATGCAGTGACCATGGGTTCCAGTTCTATCCTGGAACCTTTCTCAATGATGATAAAGACAACATTAAAATATATATATTACATTTTGGAGTAAATACAGAAGCATAAAGAATTACAGCAAAGAATTTAACACATTGCCAACAAAAGACAAAAATCCATTAATGAAAAGAGCTGCAATGTATAAATGGCTTGCCCAGCAATCCTGACTACTGGATACATTAGAAACAGCTAAAATAAAATGAGCTAGCATAGACGCCACTAACAATATGCATTAATAGCTCAGTCAGTAGAGCAACAAACCTACAACCCCTCAATCTCGGGGTTGTAGGTTTGTCATACGTTGGGCGAAAAGTGATTTTTTAATCCCAGGGGCTCATCTTTTTAGTATGGTCTTGGCACACCCAGGGTCCTGAGCTGGATATCATCATTCTCTCTCTCTCTCAGGGTAAATTCAGAAATTTTTTTTGGCTAGTGTAGCCTCAGGCTTTCTTGCACCATATGACTAATAATAATAATATTGTATGTGCTCTCCATAAAAATTTCTACATGTGCTTTTAATAGCATTATTTTATATGTATGCTTTTATTTGTTTGTTATTATCCTATGTATAAATGTAATTGAATATGTGTATTAATAAGTATGTATGTGAGTGAGTGTATCTGTGTAAGTAGATGAGTGCATGTAAGTGTGTGGGTGAGTTTGGGTAGGTGTACATGTGTTTGGTATGTGTGTGTATATCTTCAAATTAGTGACTGAGTAAATTTGGTGTTTTGTTTCCATGTATGTGTGTGAATAACATTGTAATATGCTAGGCGAGAAACAAGTCTGCTTGATCCAGAGTGTGGGGGAAAAAAATCAAAGTGAATGTGTAATGATGGATGAAACAAGGTAAATGAGTGAGTGAGTTGTGTGCACTATTAGAAATCAGTCTGTCCCTAAATAAGTAAAAAAAAAAATTAAGTGTAATGAGTAATTGTTAGTGTGATAGCTGTATACCGAGTGGAATAAATGGTTAATGTGTTGCCTAGCTGGCACGCCCTCCAAACTGGATTGCAGTGGGGGCAACCTACGTGGAACCCTCCCATGCACTGCTGACATTCTCTCTCATTTGTGACATGACGTGGGATATGCTGTCACCAACTACAGCTGGTCTGGCTAGTGTGGAATTATTCCTAGTGAACCACTGTCCTCGGTGCAATCACCACCCAACACAGGACACCCTAGCCTAGCCCTATGCTTTATTCCCAACTTACCCTACTCCCTTCCCCCACCTCTTATCCCTATTTTTTGCCTGGTGGACCATACCACCACAAATATTTACTTTCCTTGTCTGCCCCTCCCTCATATGGATGATGGAATTCCACAGGGGTGCTCCTCCTCTATTCCTTTAACTTCCTACTTCATGGTGGACAGCCTTCCTGTCATCCACTCTAACCTTCTTGCTCTGTTCCCTCCACATCACCCCTTTCATGTCTTCTAGTCTTTTTTTTTACACTGTGGCTGCACCTGGCAAGCTCAGGTGCAGTCCAGAATTTGCCTCCACCACAGTCTTTTTCTACTGTACCCGGCTGCTTCCCTGAGGTGATGGACAGAAACATAGGTTCCACTAGGGGCCATAGCAGCTAAATGCTGGAGGAACAACAGACCAACATAACCCTACACTACACTATGCAAACTAACACAGATACTTATACTATCTCTGGCATTTACAGAGTTTGTGCTGCATTGCAAAGCATATTTCACAGTTTTCAGTGGGGAACAGCCGGTGCCTTTTTTTTTTTGGTAGTTGTTGGCGCATAGGCTTCTGTGGCCATAATGCACCTCTCAAGGTTTTAGCGGTACTTTGATCCAAGCCCGAAGCGGGAATCAAACCTGCAACCTTTCGGTTGCCAGACAGGCATTTTACCCACCTGGCTAGCCCGGTCGGCCCGCCGGTGCAACTAGACAAGGAAACACTATACACTGTAGCCATGAGCATAACAACTGTTCCACTTAACTGGCACATGTCAAACACCTTCCATGCCCAGATTTACCAGAGTCCCAGGACCACAAAATTACTGTAGATTTTCAACTGAAAAATTATTAATCTTAGCGAATGATGCAAGAAAGCACCAGTCAAAAAAAAAAAATTCCTCCCCCAGTACATTTCTTCAAGAACTTTTTGTCTAGTTCTTCCTTCAATTTATTTAAACTGCCCATTTCCACAACAACATCACATGGAAGAAGTTTGTTCCAATGACCAACAACCCTCTGAGTGAAAGCAAGCCTCTGAACATTATCCTGCGACCATTCTACCTGAATTTGAATTTATTCTCTCCCTTGTGTGTGTAGTCTGGCATCTGTACAAAGCCTTAAACACCTCAATTAGATCACTTCTTAAGTGCCTAGTCTCCAGATGTGGCAATCTGCAGAACTCAATCCTATCTTGGTAAGACTACCCTTTCGTACCCTTCAAACTCTTTGCCCCTGTCTCCCTTCTAAAATGAGGCCTCAAGACCTGTATTCAGTACTCCAGATGCTGCCTTACCATTGCCTTATACAATGGGATAATCACTTCCTTATCCTTGCAAGCAAAGTTCCTGTTTATCATTGACAAAATTGCATGAGCTGTCCTGGGATCCTGACTGCATTGCTCAAGAGAACTTCATATCTGACTGCACAATTATCCCCAAGACTTGGGGTAATTGTGCAGTTAGACATGAAGTTCTTTTTCATTTTCCACTAAAAAAAAAAAAAAACTTCCCATTTCACCCATCCTTTAGCTCCAGAAGTTTGTCCAGTTCTATCTTGAATTTATTTAAGCTATCAACTTCCACAATAACAGAAGGAAGTTTCTTCAGCAATTAACTCCCACTGGCTAAAAGCAAATTTCGACACATACCCTTTATGATTCTATTTAAGCTTGTTTTAGATATTTTAAGTTCCAAACTTTACTTTTCTTGAGACTTTTTTTTGAAGTTATTTTGTTATCCTCTTTTATAACTTTCAAATTATCAGATACTTTTGAGATACGAGGTCTCTATCAGGTTTTGTTAGATGGTGCTCTGTTTCCACTATATCAAACTTCTTCACAATTTGTTTTATGATCTTTATTGAGAGCAGTTTACACTAAAATTCTTGAACTGGCATGCAGCTTCTATAGCATTTTCATATTTTGAATGACAAGTTACAATTTCAGTCCCAGTAAGAGTACCACAAGCTTTCATTATAAGATTCGTAGTACTTTTACTCTGTTCATAATTAATTATTCTGAAACAATAATAATAAAAGAATTTACAAAGTATTTTTAAAATAACTTATGCATATTTATACAAGCAGTTATTCAAGTTTTCTCACCTATGATGACCTGAATATAAAGGGTAATTGTAAGAACCCTTACATGCTTTCCCTTTTTTTTAAATTGCTTGTAGCTTATAATTTATGACAAGTTGGGCACAAATGTATGTATATTATTTACAGGATGCCATAGAATATACTAAAATTTAAGTGAATCGGAAAGGTAAGTAGAGAAACTGTTATAAAACAAATATATATCATTACATTGCACAGTTTGTTACATATGTCTCCAACTAAATTAATTAAAAAATATATATTAATGTAAAAATTCATATTAACACTTTTTCATACCAGAGTATAACAAAACACTCAGCTGAACTTATGCTATAAATGGTGCCACCACATTTTGCTGACACCGTTTTCTTACAGATAAAAAAAAACAACAAAATCAAACACCGATGACAACCACAAAATACCACGACTCTGTCACAACCGACAATCACTTTTCCTGTTCCTTGAATTGAAATATATATTATAGAAAGAGCGCCCTCTATCAAGGAAAAGTATTTCGGTTCAAAAGTATTCAACCGGTGGTACCTGACTGAAAAATTGACTGAAAAATTATCTAATTTTTTTTAATATTTATGTGTTAAGTTAAATGTGCTAATCATATGTTCAGATTAAGTATTAAAATTACAGCTTTGCTAGAAAATCGAAATCCTACCAATCCTACAGTTCACAATGAATTGTAGGATTCATTTGTGAACTTTTTAATGCAGACCTGAAAGACACAGGTCTGCACTGAAAAGGCAGGGCTGTGATCAACCTTTAGTGGATTTTGCTCTGGTGCGAATTTTATTTTTTTCAGTGAAATAAGCACATTAATTATCAATAATGTTTGTAAATCATTGTTAAATAACCTGCAGTAAGCATGACATCGAAAGTACGTCCAGGGAAAAGTATATTTCTAAAAAATGTGGGTTAGATAAAAACGTGGGTGTTAAGAAATATCCACAGCTAAAAGAAGTACAACACGGAGTCGTTGAATTACCCTAGAGGGTAATTCGATCTCAGGGGTGGACCGTCCCAAGGGTGCCAGGGGTGCACTGCACCCGGGCGCAAATGTTCATGGGGTGCCTAAAAACCCGAAACTTGCATACACATATGAAGAAAATTTAAAGGGGGCACCAAATTGCTATTGGCACCCGAGCTCCACGTACCCTAGGAAGGCCCCTGTTCGATCTAATAAAACCAATCAACTCTAATCAAAGAAGCATGAGTGAAAACGATCACAGCTGTTCACAGGCTAAAAAGAATTAAAAAGAAGAAATATAGTACAATTTTTCTTCATGCATTCACTGAGTGCACAACCATTAAATAAATTATCTTCTTTTCTTGTAGAAAAAAATATTGAAGCAGTAGCTGGGTCTCCAAAAATGGTCGAGAGGCAGCAGTCTGGTGACCTTTTAATTGAAACATCTCAAATCAAGACATTCAGAGCAGTTGTTAAAATAAAAAAACCTTTGGTGGGTTGACTCCCAGTTTTAGTCACTCCTCATGCTGTCCTAAATAAAATCCGTTATAACTTCAGGGAGTTATAACGGAGTGGGACTGTGTTAACGTTCTCAGAATAGGAAATTGTTGGGGAGCTTAGAGATCAGAAAGTTACAGATGCAAAACTATGACTAAAAAGAACTGCAATTTAATACCTACACTTATTACCATACTAACTCTCAGCACTCCTGTCTTGTCACAAACTGATAGAGCAGGTTATCTACTTGTTATGTAGGTAACCTGCTTTATCAGTTTGTGAAAGTCCTTGTATACCAATCCGATTAGATGCTACAAATGCCAGAAATGTGGCCATTCTTAGGGGACACGCCCAGGCGATGCAATATGACATCTTCATGGGTTAAAGGAACACAGCCAATTAGAGTATACTGTTCCTACTCCTCTATGCCCAAACTACAAAGACGACCAGTGTGGCTGCTCCATTTTATGCAGCCACCGTGAAAGATTACAAAAGTTGCCATTCAAACAAAAGTCTCTGTTCCCCCCAAATATATCTCTGATCACCCGGGCAAGATCAGCAAGAGAACTGATCTGGATATATTTTTGAAAACAAACATATCTACAGTTGATGACATAACTACTAACTATTAGATACTGAAGTAATACTCCAGCACTTGACAAATCATAGCTAATATCATAGGAAATAACTACAGCAAAGCCCATTATTACTAGGGTAACCGAGAAAATGAATCGTACTAAATGGAAATAGATCAAATGGTAGAAACTAGTGCCATATTAATCCTACAGCCAAAGGTGTCATGGAATTGGGTCGTGTAAAAAGGCAAATATTTTCATTTTTTTTAGCCCTTTTACTTGCTTTCAAGAAGTAATTTCGCCTCATAGTGCCTGATATTTTTTTTCACGGTCTGTACAACAAAGAAATAGCGTCATTTCGACGGAGCTTACAAACTTTTACTTTCGTTTTCAATCACCCCAGGGGTGCGGTCGCCGTAATGGGACACCACAGTGACGTCACCCGTTCTCCTGTGAGCGGACAAGAGCGTCGATCACCTAAGAACAGAGTAGATTGTTATACGCGTGAAAATTAGCAGGACAAGACACAGCACGTCTTGTGTAACGAGACCTTTATAAACATATTAGCTTCGACACTCCATGCATGGTACAATATCCATTTAATCCCTCCCCCATAGTTGACTCGTGAGAACAAAACAATTCTTAGGGAGCTCAGAGAGGGGATGCAGAGATATATATATTTGAGAAGGGGAAAAATAGAAGGGACACACACAGTTAACTTTGCGCGAGACATGACTGAAGAAAAGAGCAGTGATAGTTTTGGCCGATTTTTGTCATTGTGTAAAGAACAGGTAAAATAATAATTACTAGGGAAAAGATGAGAAAAGAACCATATTGATGTCTGATACAGATTTCTCCCCCCACCGACGCGGTGCAGAATATTTTCGGGTAAGTCAACCCTTATCGTTTAATAACAAACTATATTAAATTACCCAAAAGCTGAACCTACTATATGCATACGTTTTAATGCATTTATAAGACATCTTTCCTTACATATATATATAAATATACCCTGACAATTGTATTATTTTCTTAGAACTCAGTTTAATAGATAATGCAACTTATTAATTTAATTGTCAAATATTAGTTACACTATTAAGTTAATATAATTCCCTGTTCTAGTATTTGAACAGTGTTATGTTATGACGAAAAATTATTTTGTTCTTGCTAGAGAATTAATGTAAAAGCCACATTAAGAATATTACAAAATTATAATATTGCTAAAGCAAGATACTGCTTGTATACAGTTAGTTTACTTAACAATTACATACCAATTAATCTAACTTATGTACCAATTAATCTAACTTATGTACCAATTAATCTAACTTATGTACCAATTATATTGTACTCATTTGTATACATTATGTTTAATAAACCTTCTGTTGTTTGTTAATATGTTACGTCATGACCATTCTTTTAAATTACATGCAAACTTGTAAAAGAACCATTGTTAAGCGGCCACTCTAGAGAATCCCTGCCAACTGGAAAAGGGGGGAAAAGAGTGGAGAACACAGCGCCTCTCTATATCGTGAGTTTGCCCTTATCTCTTTAGGACAAACTCTCTTATCTTGAGGATAAGAGAGTTTGTCCTAACTAAATCGCTAGTCGATCAGATTGAAGCCCAGGCCTCCTGGAATGCTAATGTTAGTGATGAGCTTGTCCGGAAAACATTTTATACACTTGAATGCTGAGTAATTGTAATAGTTGATTGTCTTAATCACTAGGTGATAAAGGTTATCCAGCGAACACACTATAACGGGAAAGCCTGCGAACAGTCGCCCTATCTTCCCAAAAAGAGATAAGAAAAAGTAGGAAAGATATAAGTCTACCTCCTCAAACATTGATAACTAAAACTAAGTAATACATTAAATAAATTCACGCAGAATTGGACAAACTATTGGAGGGAATGAACAGGTGAAATGGGAGGGTATTTTTTAAATTCTCACCTGATGCTGTATACGCTTATTTCTGGCATCATTTGCCACTACTAATGCCACAAATATACACTGGTGTGCAAAATTTAAGTAACAATCAGGTTTTCACTTGCTGCTTCTCATAGGAGTGGCCTGGATATGGGAAAAGCATACCAAAGGAACACCTCCTGAGGTACAGAAATGATGAAGGAAACAACAGCGACACAATAACGGAAACAAAACAGTACAGAGGGACTTTATTCGAAAATGGCACTGGCTGCTATGATACAGATGCATCACTGCCAAAGATGGAACAAAGAGAAGAGGTGGTACTCAGTAGGAGATATGGCCACCCCTAATGTTGATGCAGGCTTTGCACCACCTGTCCATACTTAGAACAATGTTGTTAATAAGTTCTTGCTGTAACATCGTCCATTCCTCTGTCAGCACCATAGTCAGCTGGTGAACATTTTCTGGTAGTGGACGTGCGCTAGGAGTTTCCCCAGAGCGTCCCATATGTGTTCGATGGGATTTAGATTGATGGAAACTGGCAGGCCAATCCATACGAACAATGTCCTCACTTTACAAAAGCATATCAACTCGGGGCCAATGGCAGCTCGGAACATATGCACATGGGGAAGAATTACCTGAGTACAGTAGCGTGCACCGGTTACAGTACCTCCTTCCTGGAACTGTGCACGTCCATCCAAGATAATGCCTCCCCAGACGAGAACACCTCGACCGCCATATCGATCCCTTTCGGTGATGTTTACGGGGTGATACCGTGTGCCAACCTCTCGCCAGATTAGCTAACGTCCAGAATCGCTGCCGAGATTGAATCTACTCTCATCAGTAAAGAGTACCTTAAGTAAAGATTTTCTGGTTGTAACCTTTAGAAATAGTGTTGGTCCTTAAGTTTTGAAAACCAGTGTAATACAGTGGAATCGCCACGGTTTTTGCAGTAATATTGATGAGCTAAGAGCCCTACTGAATATGATCCTGATAATGTATGAAACTTATCTTATTTATCTTACCTTATCACCTAAGGTAAGGAACTATACTATATTTAAATTTGACAGAAACATGGGGTCACCTGCTCGTGGAGGATCTGCGATTCTAGTTAAATAAAATATCCCGCCCAGAATAAGCACCCTGCAAACAACCTTAGCAACATTGGCCGTATACATAGTCATAGGAATCACTTTAACCTGCTCTCGATTTATATTACTCCAAATTCTTTGCTCAATAATGCCTTGATAATATAATAGCTCAACGTCCAACTCCACTTTCTATTTCAGGAGATTGAACAGCCACAATTTGAGAAGCCATCAAGTTGAGAAGATCCCCGTAATGGGGATCTTCTCAACTTGATGGTAGACGCAGAATAATAGAATCTTTGCTTGATGACTACCAACTCACTTTGTTAAATACAGAATATCACACCTATATCTATCTGCCAATTAGTTCTTCTGCTCTAGATCTATCAATATGTTCTTCTATCATCTACCCTACTATAAAATGGTCGGTGTTCAGTGCCCACATAGCGCTGATCATTTTCTCATTATCTGTAAAATAAAAGTTTATTTAATTTAATTTTGGGCCACCAACCACGATCGTGACCCCAAACGTGACTTTGAAATAGTAGACCATTCACGACACTTTCGCCACCGCCTATGGCTAGAGTCACTCAACATAGTAAACAATCCAAAGGCAATAAATCGCCAAAAAGGCATACGTCTACACCCCATCCTAGAGACAACCGTTTTAATGCTAGATGATCAGTGGAGTAGAAAGCAGCGCACGTCCGTGCAACAACAATGACGCATGATTAACGTGCCTCACTCAGCTCATTGCACTTATCCGTTGTATTTTTGTATTTAAATGTCAGTTGAAGAAGAGACACACGTCTCTTCTTCAACTGACACTTTATAACTTATACGTGTATGTTATTAAACGCTTATCTGACTCCTCATTTGCACCACATGGAACTTCCATAAGGCAGAGTGGGAGAATAATTTAAAGCATAGCCAGTTTGATGAGCAGCTGATCCTCTCTTCTGCTATAGAAGATGTAAGCACACACATCACTGACCAAATATCGGCTGGTGGTAGTAGTAGTGGCATGTGATGCAAGAAATCAAGTGTATGAGCTTATGCAGCATCAGCCAAAAAAAAAAAAAAAAAAATCACACCATTCCCTACAAATGCCTGTCCAGTTCCTCCTTAAATTTATTTAACCTATCAAATTCCACTACGACAGATGGAAGTTTGTTCCAGCAATTAACCACCTGCTGGCTAAAGGCAAATTTCCGCACATCTATTCTACATCTATCTTTTCTTAATTTGAATTTATGCCGTCTTAGGTTCGTAATCTGAACAAGTGGAAGGATCCCATCACAATTCAGGATGCTCAACCCATTCAAGGCCTTGTACACCTCAATCAGATCACCGCGCAGGTGCCTACTCTCCAGCCACTGCAATTTTCAAAACTTAAGCCTCTCTTGGTAAGAGGATCCCTTCACTCCCCGCACCAATCTTGTTGCCATTCTCTGTACACGCTCAAGCAAATCTACATCCTTCCTAAAATGAGGCCTCCAGACCTGTACGCAGTATTCAAGGCGTGGCCTGATCATTGCCTTATACAGAGGGACAATCACCTCCTTTTCCCTACTAGCAAAATTCCTAAATATCATTGACAAAACCCCATGATCTGCCCTGGCTGCCTGTCTGCATTGCTGAGAAAACTTCATATCTGACTGAACAATTACCCCCAGGTCTTTTTCATTTTCTACTGCCTTAAGTGTAGTACCACACTTCTCTGGGGTTACTTTTACCCATATGCAGTGCTTTGCATTTGTCAATGTTAAACTTCAGTTGCCACTTCTCAGCCATCTGCAAAAATATTCTAGATCCTGTTGCAGTAGCACACTGCCATTAATGTCATTAACAATCCTGCCAACCTTGCATCATCTGCAAAGTTCAACACTAAGCCTGATGACACCTTTGTCAATATCATTGATAAATATACAAAACAACAGTGGACTCAACACCGAACCCTGAGGGACTCCACTAATAACATTAGTCCACTAAGAGCAGCACCCATTGATTACCACCCTCTGACTTCTCCCACTTAACCATCCTTTTATCCATTGTAGCAACTTACCCTTAATACCATTCTGCTCCAATTTGTACAAGAGTCTTTCATGCTCAAAACATCAAAGGCAGATATTGTGGGGATTTCAGAGACGTGGTGTCACACAGATATAAGAAATGCAGAACTGGAATTTGGGGAGTACAGTGTCTACAGAAAGGATAGACAGGATAGGAAGGGAGGAGGGGTTATGTTATTAGTTAAAAAACACATAAAATCCAAGGAAGTGAAGCCAGTCGACATCGCTGGACAGTGCAGTGCCGAGTCAGTTTGGTGTGACATAAGCATTGGGAGATCAAAATTGAGAGTAGGAGTGTGCTATAGGCCTAATGACTCTGATGAGTATAATAAGAAACTGTTCGGAGAAATAGAGTGGGCCAGTAAATCAGAGAGTCTTATAATGGGGGATTTTAATTTCCCAGATATTGACTGGAATTTGGGGGCTGGTCACTCACACAGTAGCAAGGCTTTTGTGGATTTATTGGATGATTGTTTTCTACATCAGCATGTTCGGGAGGCAACTAGAGGGAGTAATACTCTTGATTTGATTATCAGTAGTGATTCTTCATGCATTAAGAATCTGCAGATAAATGAACCACTTGGTGGCAGTGATCACAGTGTGCTGAAGTGGGAGTTACTCAAAGAGGTAACTACCATTAGGGGTAAAGGGAAGGGGTATTGCTTTCGTAAAGGCGACTACAATGGACTGAGACAGTATTTAAATTCTATACAGTGGGATCAACTGATGATATTGCCAACAGCAAATTCAAAATGGGAAGCATTCAAAGAACTTATCGTGGAAGCTACTAGGCTTTACATACCAACTAAGAAATATTGTTCAAGGTTTAGGCCTAAATGGTTGTCAGATGAACTAATGAGGCATATGGCAGAGAAGAAAAATGCATGGGATACATACAAATTAACACGTGACACGGACGCCTATGATAGATACAAGTTGATCTGTAACCAAGTTACAAAGGAGGTTAGGCAGGCGAAGGCAGATTACGAGAGATCCTTGGCAAGGGATGCGAAGAAAAACAGCAAAGAGTTCTTTACTTATGTAAACTCTAGAAGGAAGGGGATGAATCAGATTGGTCCACTTGAGATCGATAGGTCAACTGTTGATGACCCTGCTCGGGTAGCTAACAAACTAAATGAATATTTTGCATCGACATTCACACATGAGGAGTTATTCAGCGAGGGGAATGCCAGAGGTGTATTCAATTCTAGCAGTAAGCTAGAGAATCTTGTAATAACTGAGAGCAAAGTGGAGGAGAAATTGTTGAAGATAAACACAAGAAAGGCACCTGGGGTGGATGAGATCTATCCAGTTATATTAAAGGAGGCAGCAAAGGAGGTAAGCAAACCCTTAGCCATAATTATGAGAGCTTCCTTGGACTCAGGGGAGGTACCCATTGACTGGAGATGTGCAAATGTGACCCCAATTCACAAAGGGGGATCAAAGGCTGACACAAGTAATTATAGACCTGTGAGTTTAACTTCTGTTCCCGGAAAATTAATGGAGGCACTGGTGAAAGAAGCACTGCAGGATCATCTAGACAAGACTTCAGTTATAGCTCGGACACAGCATGCTTTTGTTAAGGGGAAGTCTTGCCTGACCAATTTTATTGGATACTATGATGCAGTCACAAAATAACTGGATGCACGGAATAACTTTGATATTATATACTTGGATCTTAGAAAGGCTTTTGGTACTGTTGCACATGGCAGACTGCTGCACCAATTGGAGCAGTGTGGCCTTGGAGGCAAATTGCTGCTATGGATAAAGGGGTGGTTGAGGGGGAGAAGACAGAGAGTGGTAATCAATGGACACTGCTCATCGTGGACTAATGTTATTAGTGGAGTCCCTCAGGGTTCAGTATTGGGGCCTTTATTGTTTTCTGTATTTATAAGTGATATTGATTATGGTATATCAGGCTTAATGTCCAAGTTTGCAGACGATACGAAGGTTGGCAGGGTTGTCAAGGACACTACTGACACTATGCTGCTGCAACAGGATTTGGAAAGGTTGAGCAGATGGGCTTCGAGGTGGCAAATGAAGTTTAACATTGACAAATGTAAAGTACTACATATGGGAAACAGCAACACCAGAGCAGCGTATCAACTCTGTGGTACTACACTGACAGTGGTAGAGAATGAAAGGGACCTGGGGGTGGTGGTGCAGGCAGATATGAAGTTCTCTGAGCAGTGCAGACGAGCTGCAAGAGTAGCTCATGGTGTATTGTCAATGATATATAGGAATTTTTCTAGCAGGGATAAGGAGGTGATTATTCCCTTGTATAAGGCAATGGTCAGGCCACACCTAGAGTACTGTATACAGGCCTGGAGGCCTCATTTCAGGAAGGATGTAGAGCTGCTGGAACGAGTACAGAGAAGGGCAACTAGATTGGTGAATGGGACAAAGGGGTTCTCTTACGAAGAAAGGCTTAAGTTTTGCAAATTACAGTGTCTGGAAACTAGGCACCAGCGGGGTGATCTGATAGAGGTGTACAAAGCCTTGAATGGTTTGAGCATGCTCAATGCTGATGGGATTCTTCCTCTAGCTCAGAAAAATCACCTGAGAGGGCATAAATTCAAATTGAGGAAAGACAGATGTAGGATAGATGTGCGGAAATTTGCCTTTAGCCAGCGGGTGGTTGGTGGGTGGAACAGACTTCCATCCCTTGTCGTGGAAGTTGATAGCCTAAATAAGTTTAAGGCTCAGCTGGACAGGTATTTCGAACGAACAGAGGGGTGAAGTGGAAGTGGTTATTTTTATTTATTTATGTTACTTTTTTTTTTTTTTTTTGGCTGATGCTGCATAAGCTTGCTTTCTTGCATCAAATGCCTCTACTAATGCTAATGCTAATGCTAATGCGCAACAGTGTCAAAAGCTTTCCTGAAATCCAAATATATGATATCAAAATTATTTTTTTGCATCCAGTTCCTTTGTAACCACATCATAATATCCTATCAAATTTGTCAGACAAGACTTTCCCTTAAGAAACCCATGCTCTGTCTGAATTATTGCTGCAGTCTTGTCTAGATGATCCTGCAATGCATCTTTAACCAGTGACTCTATTATTTTACCCGGAACAGAAGTTAAACTAACTGGTCTGTAATTACTTCTGTCACCCTTCGATCCCCCTTCGTGCATTGGGGATACATTTGCACAACTCCAGTCCGTGGGGACCTCCCCTGAGTCCAAGGATGCTCACATAATTATGGCTAAGGGTTTGCTTAGTTCCTTTGCTGCCGCCTTTAACATAACTGGATAGATCCCATCTACCCCAGGTGCTTTTCTTATGTTTAACTTCAACAATTTCTCCTCCACTTTGCTCTCAGTTATTACAAAATCCTTAAGCACCCTGCTACAATTTGATAACCTTCTGCCATTTTAGAACCTTAATAACTTCTCATGTGTGAATGTAGATGCAAAATACTCATTCAGTTTGTTTGCTATCTGAGCAGGATCATCAACAGTCGAACCATTGATATCAAGTGGACCAATCAGATTCATCCCCTTCCTTTTAGAGTTTATATAAGTAAAGAAATCCTTGCTGTTTTTCTTAGCATCCTTTGCCAAAGATTTTTCTTAATCTGCCTTCGCCTGCCTAACGTGCTTTGTGATCTGATTACTGACTAGCTTATATCTGCCATAGGCTTCTGAGTCGCTTGATAATTTATATGCATTCCATGCATTTTTCTTCTCTGTCACGAGTCTCATTAGTTTATTTGATAACCATTTAGGCCTAAACCTTGAACAATATTTCTTAATAGGTATGAAACTTTTAGTAGCATCCACGATTAATTCCTTAGAATTTACTGCTAACAACGTCAGTTGATCCCACTTGACAGAATTTAAAAACTGTCTGAGACTACTGTACTCACATTTACGGAAGCAAAAACCCTTTCCTTTACCCCTGATGGTAATTAAATCTTTAAGTAAATCCCACATCAGTACACTGTGATCACTGCCACTTAGTGGTTCCTTTATCTGCAAATTCTTAATACACGAATGAGTACTGCTGATAACCAGATCAAGAGTATTACCCTCTCTGGTTGCCTCTCGAACATGCTGCTGCAGAAAACAATCATCAAATAAATCCACAAAATTCTTACTAGTGTGTGAGTGACCAACCCACAAGTTCCAGTCAATATCTGGGAAGTTAAAATCCCCCATTATAAGACATTCTGATTTACTAGCCTGCTCTATTTCTCTGTACAATTGTTCATTGTACTCATTCGGGTCATTAGGCCTATAACACACTCCTACTCTTATTTTTGCTTTCGCAGTGCTTATATCACACCAAACTGACTCAACAGTGCACAGTTCATCTATATCAACTGGATGCACTTCTTTTGATTTTATGTTTTTCTTCATTAACAGCATAACACCTACTCCCTTCCTATCCTGTCTATTCTTTCTGTACACATTGTACTCCCCAAATTCCAGTTCTACATTCCTTATATGTGTGTGACACCATGTCTCTGTTGTCCCAACAATATCCGCCTTTGATGTATTGACCAGCACTTCAAATTCATCAAATTTAATTACTATACTTCTAGCATTGGTATACATGTACCTATCCTTATTATCAGTTACCCTAACACATCCCATATACCCACATGTTTCACGATGACTGCCATCCATCCCTGAAACCCCCAACACCCCTTGCTCCAGGTCGCTACTTATTCTAATAGAAGTAGTGCAAGAATCACCTTCACCTCTGCCTGCGGCTACTTTTAAACTTTTAGTCTGTGAACCCCTCAAGCTAGTAGTTTTCTGATCCACCTAACACTGCCTCGATAGTATCACCAAATATTCTTGCACCCATTCTATTTAAGTGTATCCCATCCCTATAGGAGTCTCTCCTGTTAACAAGCAGAGACCACGGTGAAAAAAATTCTTCCCCTTGAGCCTTGCACATTCCCTTCAGGGTCGAATTGATTGATAAGGCTCTCATCATGTATTCCCTCCTGTCGTGTCTGGGCAGAATTGCAGACACTTTCAAATTTAACCCTGACTCACGACTTTTTTGCAACATTGACCTGTACTTGTTAAGTAAATCTGCAGATCTCCTACTCCTAATGTCATTGGTGCCAAGGTGCACAACAACATCACCTTTGTGCTCTTAAAAGATGATATATACTTTTCAACGTCATCAACTTTTGCCCCTGTCAGACATACCTTGGTCCTGTTCCACCTATCCTTTTTTACAAAGCATGTTTCCCGTTTCCCTGACAATAGAGTCACCAACAATAACTAGTTCCTTTGGGACCAGCGCATTATGCCTTGGAGATTGCCGCTGTGTTGCCTGATGCCCAGGAGTGAGCTCTGGCGTTGAGTTGGGCAGCTGAGAGTTTGACGGGCCCCTCATATTAATTTATTCCAGAGCATCTACCCTACACCTCAAGCTCTTAGACGCCCAGCGGAATACTGAGTTGATGCCTAATTTCTAGACACTATCTGCACCTGGCACACACAAAGACATCCTTCTTGGCTAGACCATGTTCTGTTCCAGAGAGCTCGGCAAACGTTTCACAAGTTGCACATTTTTTTAGGCTGTGATGCGTTGGAGAATAGCCGTCCTCAATTCTCCCCCGAGTCACAGCACTCCTACCACTTTGTGCCCGTTGCTTTGCTGCTCTAATCTGGGCATGATATTTTAAATTAATAAGATCAATAAATTTAATTAATTAATTTTTAATACTACGCTATCTAATAGAATCCTAAATGCAGTGATGCGTATTACGCTATATAATTATACGTTAGAGCTGCCTAGTTACCACAATTAAAAATTTGAATTCCCTACTACTCTATAAAAAAACAATGGCTGCAAGATTCGAACGAATTAACGATTTTACGTATATTAAGTAGTAATCTACAAAAACTCTTTATCTAAATTAAAAATAAAAATAACCAGCGTAACTATAACTATAAGACTACGTATAAAGTACAATTAGCATTAGCATTAGTACAGGCATTTGATGCAAGAAAGCAAGCTTATGCAGCATCAGCCAAAAAAAATAAATAAATAAAATAATAAATAAATAAAAAATAACCACTTCCACTTCACCCCTGTGTTCGTTCGAAATACCTGTCCAGCTGAGCCTTAAACTTATTTAGGCTATCAACTGCCAGGACAAGGGATGGAAGTCTGTTCCACAAACCAGCCACCCGCTGGCTAAAGGCAAATTACCTCACGTCTATCCTACATCTGTCTTTCCTCAATTTGAATTTATGTCCTCTCAGGTGATTATTCTGAGCAAGAGGAAGAATTCCATAAGCATTGAGCATGCTCAAACCATTCAAGGCTTTATACACCTCTATCGGATCACCTCGCTGGTGCCTAGTCCCCAGACACTGTAATTTGCAAACTTAAGCCTTTCTTCGTAAGAGCACCCCATTTGTTCCATTCACTAATCTTGTTGCCCTTCTCTGTACTCGTTCCAGCATCTCTACATCCTTCTTGAAATGAGGCCTCCAGACCTGTATACAGTAGTCAAGGTGTGGCCTGACCATTGCCTTATACAAGGGAATAATCACCTCCTTATCCCTGCTAGAAAAATTCCTATATATATCTTTGACGATACACCATGAGCTACTTTTGCAGCCTGTCTGCACTTCTCAGAGACCTTCATATCTGCCTGCACAGCCACCCCCAGGTCCCTTTCATTCTCTACTACTGCCAGTGTAGTACGACAAAATTGATACGTTGCTCTGGGGTTGATGTTTCCCATATGTAGTACTTTACATTTGTCAATGTTAAACTTCATTTTCCACCTCTCAGCCAATCTGCTCAACCTTTCCAGACCCTGTTGCAGTAGCATAGTGTCAGTAGTGTCCTTGGCAACCCTGCCAACCTTCGTATCGTCTGCAAACTTGGACATTAAGCTTGATATACCATCATCAATATCATTTATAAATACAGAAAACAATAATGGACCCAACACTGAACCCTGAGGGACTCCACTAATAACATCAGTCCACAATCAGCAGTGTCCATTGATTACCACTCTCTGTCTTCTCCCCCTCAACCACCCCTTTATCCATAGCAGCAATTTGCCTCCAAGGCCACACTGCTCCAATTGGTGCAGCAGTCTTCCATGTGCAACAGTACCAAAAGCCTTTCTAAGATCCAAGTATATAATATCAAAGTTATTCCGTGCATCCAGTTATTTTGTGACTGCATCATAGTATCCAATAAAATTGGTCAGGCAAGACTTCCCCTTAACAAAAGCATGCTGTGTCCGAGCTATAACTGAAGTCTTGTCTAGATGATCCTGCAGTGCTTCTTTAAACAGTGCCTCCATTAATTTTCCGGGAACAGAAGTTAAACTCACAGGCCTATAATTACTTGTGTCAGCCTTTGATCCTCCTTTGTGAATTGGGGGCATATTTGCACATCTCCAGTCCATGGGTACCTCCCCTGAGTCCAAGGAAGCTCTCATAATTATGGCTAAGGATTTGCTTACTTCCTTTGCTGCCTCCTTTAATATAACTGGATAGATCCCGTCCACCCCAGGTGCCTTTCTTGTGTTTATCTTCAACAATTTCTCCTCCACTTTACTCTCAGAGATTACAAGATTCTCTAGCTTACTGCCAGAGTTGAATATACCCTCTGTTTCCCCTCGCTGAATAGTTCCTCATGTGTGAATGTCGATGCAAAATATTCATTTAGTTTGTTAGCTACCTGAGCAGGATCATCAACAGTTGACCCATCGATATCAAGTGGACCAATCTGATTCATTCCCTTCCTTCTAGAGTTTACATAAGTAAAGAAATCTTTGCTGTTTTTCTTTGCATCCCTTGCCAAAGATTTCTCGTAATCTGCCTTCGCCTGCCTAACCTCCTTTGTAACTTGGTTACAGATCAACTTGTATCTATCATAGGCTTCTGTGTCACGTGTTAATTTCTATGTATCCCATGCATTTTTCTTCTCTGCCATATGTCTCATTAGTTCATCTGACATCCACTTAGGCCTAAACCTTGAACAATATTTCTTAGTTGGTATGTAAAACCTAGTAGCGTCCAAGATAAGTTCTTTGAATGCTTCCCATTTTGAATTTGCTGTTGGTAACATCATCAGTTGGTCCCACTGTATAGAATTTAAATACTGTCTCAGTCCATCGTAGTCGCCTTTACGAAAGCAATAACCCTTCCCTTTACCCCTGATGGTAGTTACCTCTTTGAGTAAATCCCACTTCAGCACACTGTGATCACTGCCACCTAGTGGTTCATTTACCTGCAGATTCTTAATGCAGGAAGAATCACTACTGATAATGAAATCAAGAGTGTTACTCCGTCCAGTTGCCTCCCGGAACATGTTGATGTAGAAAACAATCATCCAATAAATCCACAAAAGCCCTGCTAGTGTGTGAGTGACCAGCCTCCAAATTCCAGTCAATATCTGGGAAATTAAAATCTCCCATTATAAGACTCTCTGATTTACTGGCCCACTCTATTTCCCTGTACAGTTTCTTATTATACTCATCAGAGTCATTAGGCCTATAGCACACTCCTACTCTCAATTTTGATCTCCCAATGCTTATGTCACACCAAACTGACTCGACACTGCACTGTCCACCGATGTCGACTGGCTTCACTTCCTTGGATTTTATGTATTTCTTAACTAATAGCATAACCCCTCCTCCCTTCCTATCCTGTCTATCCTTTCTGTGCACATTTTACTCCCCAAATTCCAGTTCTGCATTCCTTATATCTGTGTGACACCACGTCTCTGAAATCCCCACTATTTCTGCCTTTGATGTTTTGAGCAATACCTCAAATTCATCAAATTTATTTACTAAACTCCTAGCATTGGTGTACACGCAAGTATACATGCACCTGTTCTTTTTCTTAGCTACCCTAACACAACTCATGTGTTTGCTTGTACCCCAATGATTACCAGCAGTCTCTGAAATATCCTGCATCTTATTTTCCAGGCTGCAGCACATTCCAATATAAAATAACAATTAGGTATATAAAAAGGGAGACACCTATCGCTTTTTCGGAACCTGTAATTCACAGCTGTAATTTTTAAAAAAATTTTAAAATTAAATTTTTTTGTGTCATTGTGTCAAAATTTTTTTGACACAATGAAAAAAAAAAATTTTTGTCATTGTGTCAATTCCAAAAACATGAGCAGATAGACGTTTTTGCAACCACTGGTGAAATAGGGACTGCGCACTTGCGAAATATAAGAAGATTAAATCTTGTAATTCGGTAAATTCCCTAATATAACCTCATTACAAGAAACCTACTGCATTGTATTACAAGAAAGTCAAAGCTAAAGCGCGATGAATCACATGGAAAGCCAAACGGGAATATTGGATAAAATTTGCCAACGCAATTAACAAAGACACAGACCTCTATGTTAATTTGGTTGGTTGGTTCTTGGGTTTTATTGGCGCATTAGCAGCTAAGGCTATAATGAGCCTTGTTAATTTGGAAAGGAATTCAGGCTCTTAATGGGAGATATCGTCAAATTTCTCCCCGTTCCGATCCTCCACACTAATTGTGCTTGCCTCATTTCGTGTTGACGTGATTTTTAGCTCTCTGAGTTTTATCTTTAAATTTGTGATTTCTAGACCACCCCCCTTTAGTGAAAATACGCCCCTTAGTGAGAAGAGGTGGTGGTGAGTGCTTTGGCACATTTTATGGGACTGTCTCACAAGGAATAGCGCAATGCTAAATGAAAATCTAATTTTTATGACTAGCGATTATTTTCGATGCCATTAACGTTAAAAAATGGCCGTTACTTATTATTGATTTCCTTCTGGGACAGTTGTATTTTTGAGTTTTTACCTTTGACCTCCTGTGCTGGGGTGTCCACGGCTTCATTTGCTATTCTGGTACTCTAGGGTGGCTGTTTGTGACACTGGGGTTCTTGTATATATAATTTTGTGTGTCAATACCCAGCCATTGCAAAAAATATGTTTAGGTTTGGCTTTGCCCTCAAATATTAACTTTGCTTTTGCCGGACACGCCATACTGTCTTCTCCAATATACCAACCAATCAGGTATCTCGGCGGCAAATTTTGGAGGACTAAGTAAATTTGGGCGCTGCCATCTTATATTTTAATGGCAACCTACAGTGTGCGCTGCCATTTTGTTTGTGTAACAGGTGTCTGAGTAGCTTTCTTGTGCCTAAATGGTTATCATTTGTGTATATAGGTTATAAAAAATTGTTTCTATAGTAACTGGTTGTCACCATTGGTCTCAGTGTATACATCAGAGTGTAAAAGTTCGAGTAACGGAAGTAAGTGCACATTTGTGTCGCTCACAAATCCAGAAAGGACCGTTCACAATTGTTTCACATAATTGGGGGTTTCCTGCCAAAGAAGAAGCTTACACTTGCAGGACAAATGGTGTTCCTATTATTTGCCCATTGGTATATAGTGTCCTCTTGCCCCAGTGTCCTCCTCCAAGAAATTTGGCGGGGTTTGGTGCTTTAGCGACTGAGTTAAAGCCATTTTTTCTTGTGGAACTTAAACTGCCCGTCCATTTCCTTTGTGGGCTGGTTTGGGCTGAAATTTTTCTGGCTTTAAACGCCCATATCTCCGTCCGTTTTAGGCGGATAAAGCTCATTCTTTGGGAGAATACTTAAAATTCAATTACTTAATTTCTGGAATTTTTACAGCGCCCTCTAGTGGTAACGTTTTGAGTTGTCCGTAATACCTGTTCTATTGGGCGTTTCTGACTGATTTTGGTGTGAGGACTGTTCTCTACCATATCTTTCAGTGTGCCAGCTTTGGTTATTATAGTGTTGTTCGAGTTATTAAAATTAGTTATTAAAATGGACTCTTCAAGTGCACAAGAATTTGACTCTACCTATACTTTGTCCTCTCCTCCTAACCTGTCTATTGGCCCTGTGGAATTGAGAGCTGATATGAATTCCATACTTATGGTTAGTGACATTGGTAAAGATTTCCCTGATATGTTTTCTAATGAGAGGGGTTCTACTTCTTCTACTCCCTCTCACCGTACTGTGAAGGCTTCTGTGGACACGGTTTTTGGTTTGCGGGACCTGCTGACTCGCGTCTTGGAGTCAGATCCTAATATTTCTGCAACCACTGTGATTGAAGTTACTAAGATCTTTAACGTTTTGGAACACAAGTACCTGGATGTTTGTGCCTTAAGGTCAGCTCCTGTCAGTGCACCTTTGGCTTCTCTTCCATTGCCTTCCAATACCTATGCCAGCATGGCATCTAGGGCACCGGCCCAATCTTCTCAGCATCCAATTCAGCCGCAACCCATAATCATCGTTCGAGCTTCTGAATCTTCGGATTTAAAGACTAGTGAGGAAGTAAAGAAAGAAATTACTACTCAATTCAGAGATGAATTTAGAAAGATTAAAATTAAGGCGGTCCGCAAGGACCGGGACCGTGGTATTGTGATCGAAACAGCTTCTAAAGCCGACCTTGTTTCCCTGCAATCGTGTCAGAAGTTCAAAGACTTAAAATTTTCTCTTGACACTCCAAAGAAATTAAATCCTACGGTAGTTATCTGCGACATTGGTAAAGACACTTCTGAAGATGATTTCATCCAGGATCTTCATGATAAGAACTTCATTGGCACTGATTATTCCCTTGAGGATCTTAAGAAATTAGTTAAATTTCGATTTAAGATGAATTCCAAGCAGAAGGACTGCCAGCCCTGGGTGATTGAGGTCCCTGGCCCTATCAGGCATGTTACAAAATAATAATAGAATTTACATTGGGTGGTCAGTCCACGGTATTAAGGATTTCATAATATCTTCTGGATGTTTCAAATGCCTGGGCTATGGCCACTCATCTAAAAATTGTAGGTCACCTGAACACACCTGTGGGCACTGCGGTTGTCAGGGCCATCAAATTTCTGATTGCCCCAGTAAATCTTCCCCCATAGTTTGTCCCAACTGTAAAATTAGGAAACACAAAGCTGACCATTCTTACAAGGACATTTCCTGTCCCGAATATCTCAGGGCCCAAGACCAGGTGAGGTTCGGACATCTTATGAATAGTACCCATACTACAGTTGTAAATATGAGTGTAAAATTCCTTCAATTAAATTGTCAGCGAAGTTTATCTGTTATTAATGATGTATCTAGTTTAATTTCTTTACATAAATTTTCTGTTTCGGCTCTCCAGGAGCCATACTCCTATAAAGGTGTGATTAAGGGGTTGCCCTGTCAATCTCAGTTAGTTCAATCTATCCCTGATACTTCTGGGGTTGGAGGCAACGTGGTGACTAGGGTTTGGGCTGCTCTGGTTATCGTGAACCCTCTGATCACGGTTACTAAGATCAATAGTCTCTGCTCCAAGTTTGCTGCTTGTGCCTGTCTTGAGGGTTCCTTCGGTAGGATTTATGCCGTCTCTTTGTACATGCGATGTTCGCAGTATGCACAGCCTATTGAGCCGTTCTTAAATTACCTGGAACTGTTGTTAACCAGACTTTCCTGGTCTTCCGTTAATCATTATGACGGATTCTAATGCTTCTTCTCCCCTTTGGGGAAGCCCTACTTCTAACCCCAATGGTGATCTCCTTGAGGATTTCATCGTTGCAAAAAACTTAATTGTCCATAATGTCCAGGGTCATCCCCCAACTTTTTCCAGTTCGCAGGGTCAATCTTACATTGACATCACACTTTCAAATCGTGCTTTTTCTTTCGGTATAAATAATTGGTCTGTTCGTACTTCTTGGTCGAGCAGTGACCATCACCCTATCACTTTTGACCTGGTCACCACTGTTAGGCCTTCTTCCTCTCGAGTTAATCATGATTTCCCTCTCTATAAAACTAAGGGTTCTGACTGGAGCATTTTCGACTCTAATCTTTTGAGTTTGGTTAATGAGGATTTCATCTCTAATCTTTCTGAATTGGATCCAAATTCCCTGGAAGAAAAGATAACTGGAATTATTACTGAGGTCTCTGACCTTAGTTTTCTTAAAAAATCTCGTCGAATCAATTCTGTTCCTTGGTGGTCTCATGGTTTTTCCTCTCTTAGAAGAGATCTTAGGACCACCAGGCGAAACCTTAATAGAGCTAGAAGGAATAACAGGCCACCAATTGAAGTAAATAGGCTTGCTGACTTGTATAAAGCAGCTCGCAACAGATATTTTAACAGTATTAGAGAGAAGAAGGCCCAGGCTTGGGCTCGTCTCGTGGAAAGAACTATTAAATCAGATCCTTGGGGTTTACCCTATAAAGTCATTGCCTCTAAACTCCACCCACATATTCCTCAGACCTCGATCCATGTTCCAAATTCCACTGAAACTTTAACTTGGTCGGCATCTGTTGATGCCATCTTGGATGAATTGCTTCTCAGGGACATCTCTGTTCCTGAGAGCAATGAACAAACTCTTTTTAGATTACAGCATCCTGTGTTTGAAGGCTCTTCTTCTGAGGATCCCTTCACTAATATAGAAATTGATTCTGCCATTAATACCCTTACTATTGGCAAAAGTCCAGGTCTGGACCTCATGGAGGTTTCTGTGATTAAAAGAATCTGGAAAATCAAACCTATCCTTATTTCTATCCTTATGAATTCTTGCCTTCGGTTTGGTGTTTTCCCTGATCGCTGGAAAATTGCCAACTTAAAAACCCTTCTCAAGAGTCCTGGCAATCCAGTTGACTCTCCTTCTTCTTATCGTCCAATTTCCCTTCTTCCTTTTCTTGGCAAGTTGTTGGAAAAACTTCTGGTTTCACGTTTCAAGGGTTACTATAACTCAAAAAATCTTTGTTCTTCTTCCCAGTTTGGTTTCACGCAAGGTAAATCAACTACAGATGCAATTAATCTTCTCCTGAGCACTGTTCGAGCATCTCCTATGTTCTCGGTCTCTTTGTAGACTTCAAAGGGGCCTTTGACACCTTATGGTGGCAGATTGTCCTGGCGAGGTTTCAGGAGGCCGAGGTCTCCTGTCCTATCTACAAACTAATTTCTAGTTATTTCGATAATAGAAGCCTTGTGGTCTCCTCCGGTTTTTGCTCGGTTACGAGGCCGGTTTCTAGGGGTTGTCCTCAGGGATCCATTCTTGGCCCTGTTTGCTGGAACGTGATCCTTGATGGATGGCTAAATGCCCCTCATGATGATATTGTCAACATTGCCTACGCCGACGATCTTGCCTTGCTTGTACCTGGGAATTCTCGTCTTGAATTGGAAATTAAAGCAAACCGCATCTTGGATGATCTTCACATGTGGTGTTCCCTCCATAAACTCTCCATTTCAGTCCCTAAAACTAAACAGGTTCTTCTGAAAGGCCTACTGAATCGTAATCGGCCCCCTGTGGTTAAAATTCTTGACCAGGCTGTTAAATTGGAAAGTGAATATAAATACCTTGGGGTGGTGATTGATGATCGTTTATCTTTCATTCCCCATTGTAAGTACCTTTGGCAGAAAATCCGTTCTCTTACCAGCTGGCTGTTGCGTCTTGCCCGTTCCCTCAGTCGTCTTCTCTTGGTCTTTACTGCAAGTGTATCTTCATCCCCATCGTCTGCTATGGTGCCGGCGCTTGGGGCTTCAGAATTCTTAATTCACTGGTCCAAAAATACCTTCTGCAGGCGCAGCAGTCCTTCCTTCTCTATACTTGCAGGGCATGTAGAACTGTTTCTACTGATGCCCTGCTTGTTATTAATGGTCGTCTCCCTATCTACCTGGAAATTATATTGCATTTCTTGTCTTACCATAGGAAATCTCTCTCTCCTGCCTCGGTGGGAGATTTTGCTAATAATTATGAGAACTCTACAAATGTTGATCTGGCCAGACTTTCCAATCTTGCTTTGGAAGAGTGGCAACACTCTTGGGATGATTCCTCTCTCGGCAGAATCACATACGCTTTCTTTCCTCATGTTTTTATTAAAGATAAAAATTTTAACTGGCTTCAACTTGGGTTATTTCCCACTTTCTTAATCACGGGACATGGAATTAATTCTCGTTTGTATAGATTTGGACTCATCCCCTCTCCTCTCTGCTCTTGTGGCTCTGAGGAGACGGTTGAACATATTGTCCTACATTGTAATTTATATGTGGATTTAAGACAACAATTGTCTATCTGTACAAATGTATATAATTTAGATGATTTTTGGCGCCTGGTTGGGTCAGCGAACTCTCTTTCTGCCTTCTCTTCTTTTGCTAATAGTGTCTCTTTATCAAGGAATAACCCTTGATTTCGTTATTTGTTCTTAATATTTATATATATTACTGTATTGATTTTTTTTTTGAGAGGAGTTTCTTCCTTGCCTAAATTGTCTTGTGTTTTGGACGCAGAGTTTTTGCGTCTTTTTCTGGAGACTTGTTTCAGGTTTTGCCTGGCCGAGTGGGAGAGATGGACCACCCCTCTCCCACTTCGAACTCTGTCCGGGTTGCTTGAAATGATTTTCTGTGTTAAGTTGTATGTATTTTGTAAATACTGTAATTATTTTGTTAATATCATGGTGCTTTTGTTTGATTTGCTGTTTGCTCTCAGAATTGAGAGTAACTGATTTTATTGTTTTTGAATCAGCAGTTAATCTTAAATGTTTATATTGTACATTACTTGTGTAGTTAGCTCATTATTATGTTGAAGAGACAGTTTTTCTCTTCTTGCGTTGTCTGTTTGGCTCTGAGGAGTGGGATGGACCTCTCCTTGCTCCCTCAGATCCAACCTTCAGTTGGCTGTTCTGGTTGAGTGAGATGATTTTCCTCTCTAGCCTGTCCTACTGCTGGCTGCTTCTCTTGCTGCTTGTGTTTTGATTTAATTTTGTTTTCCTGTGGGGCTGATTATTTGTTGTATTTTTCTTTCCTGCCTGATTGCAGCTGCAATCAGTTGGGTTTTTGCTAGTACCATATAGTTCTTGGTCTAGCATTTTTAGTTGTAAATGGGTTTTGGTTCTGAGGGGTGGGATGGACCTCTCCGCGCCCTCTCAGATCCAATTGCTTTGTTGGCAATTGCCATCCATTTTTTTTTTTTTTTTTTTTTAATGCTTACCTATGCATTATTTTTAATTCTACGTGTCTTGTTATTAGCAGCTTTGCACTTGCAGGTTATGTACATATGTTTATAGATTAGATTACTTGTGCAGAGACATTTTCTCTGCATATTCATTAATTATTGTTTAATACTTAACTTATTATTTTGATTTGTTATACTTAGATTTAAATTTAGAATTGCTTTTGATTCGGTTAACTAATTTATTTGTACAGTATTTATTGGTTTTGCCTTTGGCATATCTTTGCCTTGGGTGAGTTCTGTTTGTCTCTGTGTTTTGTATATATGTTTCTGCATTTCTTCTGGTTGACTATTTCAGTTAATTTCTTGGTTGACTAATTTTTCAGCCAAGATTTTAATTACTTATTTTGTAAATATTGTATATTTTACTCTATGCTTATGCAGTGTAATTTGTTAATATGTTTACTGCTATGTTTCATATCGGTGACATAAGTATTTATTATTTATCTTAATTTATTCTTTTAAGTGGCTATCTAATAGCCAATTGTACATTACCTATGTTCTTTCCTTGAGACTTTTCTTTTTCCCCTTGTCGGTGCAAGTTGGGCTTCCTTCCCGGCTAGGGGAATCTTTCTTTCAAAATTACAAGCGTTCAGGCTTCAAAATTTTACCTCTTCAAGCTCTCTCGCTTGTTAAGATTTTCCAACCAGTGTTTTCCTCTTTCCTGTTTCTTCTTTTTCCTGAGAGAGTGTTTTGCTCTCTTTTCTTCTTCTACTTTCTTTTCTCCTACTTTATCCTCCCTATTCCTTATTTATTATAACTGGGATTCCACTTGTTGGAATCCCACTAAGTGTAATTTAGATAGTTCCTGGAGCGCCTCCACGTGGCTAGGGACGGGAGTCGGGATGCAGGTAGCTTGCTCCCTGCCTCCCGGCTGCTAAGACTCCAGGGCCGGCAAACAACAACAACCATCACAACACACATATATACTTACACACACACACTTACACACACTTGCTGGCTATAAATAACCTACAGATGCTACAGCAGTATATAGGGGTAACCCTGGAGGCCGCAATCAATACAAGAATACCTTGTCCCTTGTCCTTGTCCCGTTCCGATCCTCCGCTGGAAGGGTAAAAATCGGTCCACTTGTGCTGAGTTGGTAGAGAGAACATAACGTGTTTGTTGGGCGGTGCCAGTGGTTTCTGACAAAACCGCACTTAGTGGCACTGCAAAGTATGCAAAGTAATTTTGTACGTTACTGGGGGCTTCCAGGGTTTCCCCTATATCCGTCGTTTGTTAAGCGGTTATTGATAAGCCAGCTGTATTTAATATTTGTCCAAAGTGAAGGAAAAAAAAAAAAAAATTTTTGAATTTTGGTGTGTAAAAAAAAAAAAAATGCGTAATTAAAGTTAATCTAAATTGAGTTAGTTATATTAAATTAAAGGCGAGCTTTTAACTTAAGTTTAAGTGTTTTAGCGTGTGTGTGGTGTGTTGTTCATGTTGTGTGTAGCTGGCACTGGCATTTAGCAGCAGGGGGCCGTGACAAGTGTGTCACAACCCCCCCGCTCGCGTCCCTAGCCACGAGGAGGTAGCCAGGATCTACTATTAAGTGAGGAGAAATCAGGCAAGCCTGATCTCAAGGGAAGAGGAAAACAATGAGGAGATATCACGTTTTGCTGAAATTATTAAAGTGTTTTCTTATTGGCTGCAGCAACTTTCCTGCAGCAACTTCACCGAAGGAGTGAAGTTGCTGCAGGAAATTGCTGTGAAATTGGAGTGAAATTGTTGCTTTCATTGAGGAAGATATTGCTCATACTAAATACTGTCTACCCAAGACAGTATTATTAAAAAAAAAAAAAAACTCAAACACACTTAGACAGTAATTTAACTTGGTTTGGAGTGCGCCCAGTACCCGCAGTGCCCAATCCTGACCTGGGACAGGGCACACCCAAATTTGAACAATCATCAAGATATAAGATATATTTTTTAAAACATTAACTACCAATCAACAACAACCAAAAAAAAAAAAAAAACTTAGTGGCATTGTAAAAATGGACAACTCTGATAAAGCAGAAGCAGTATCATATACTACTACATAAGACTCACATTTTCAAGGGAAAAAATCTTGTGTTGAGCAAGATAAGATCAGTTTATACAGTATACTACAACTTCCTATCCTTATAATCAACCTTTTTATTTCAACAGAACTTAAATAATAGTCTTTGCATAACTCTCCTAGCAAAGCTGCAAGCCCAAATGGCATCTGCAACATCATTTTGCAACGTCCGAATAAGAAAGCATTAACCTCCCTCCTGTTAATATTTTATGTTGTTGTTGTTGTTGTTGGTTTTTAGGAGCATTAGCAACTATGGCCATATTGTTTCGGGATTATGCGGTGGTCATTCCCTGACCTTTCCGCATTCTCCGTATTTGGTGGTGACGGGCTCGAACCCTGGTCTAATCAAAAAACATTTGCTACGCACTGCTGCTCCTTCCCACCTGACTACAGGGGCGCCACGTTAATATTTTACAACCGGACCTTCAGAGAAAAGGCATATCCACTATTTTGGTGTCATTCCATTTTGTTAACTTTCCCAAAACCAGGAAAAGTGTCCTCTTTACCAAATAGCTGCAGGCCAATCTCACTTGCCAACTGTTTAGGAAAGATAGTGGAAAAGATGGTACATCGCAGAAATTTGTGGTTTCTAGAAACACTCCCATAAATGTGAAATATACAGGGTAATCGAAAAAGGTGTCTGTGATTTTTTGACGATACATGGATTGGACGCCCAAGCAGGCGACATCTTCGTCGACCAGTAAAGTATTCCCATGAAATGTGGAACGTACACCAGCTTGTTCTTGAAGGATTACCAAGAACGAATAATTCTGTTGAAGGGTGGCATAGAAAATTTGAGGAACAAGTCGCTGCTTATCATCCCAACATTTGGAAATTTATCGATTGCATTAATGCCATTAAATATTTAAGTGGAAGTGATCCGGGCAACAAAAAGAGAAGTATCGCGATTGTGATGAACGAATTAAAAGGCTTGTTAGTGCATACGATGATGTTGTTCATTATCTAAGAGATATAGCGCATAATATTTCTTATTAATAATGTACATACTGTGTTGTAAATATTACAGTTTCTTAGTAATTAATTATCCCAACGTGACTGATTCTGAAGATTGCATAAACATTCATTTTGAATTTTTGCAGTGTACTATGACATACCTAATGTTATAATTAGTTTAGTTTAAAATTAACTAATTGTTATATTGTTTAAATAATGGATTTTTTACTATTTTTGTGATACATGTAACTATTAAAATACATAATCTACCTATTAAATTACATATTTCCATACATGTGTTTTTTTTATTTCCGTACTATTCCCTCATAATTCATAGAATTCCAAAAATATGCTAATCATAGCTTAAGGTAGAAACTTAAATAAAAAATAACTTTGTATGATTTGACCAAACACATCTCATTGCTTCTAGACCGGTGTTTCCCAACGTGGGTCCCACGCCCCACATGGGGGAAATTTGATTGTTCAGGGGGGCAATTCAAAAATTGCTCGTCTAGAGTTTAAAACAACCGCCTACTATGACTTAACTTGTACAAAAGAAGAATTGTTGGTAAAGTCTCTGTTTATTGCTCATACTGCAACTGTCAATCGTACTCTTGAGGCTAGTTATGAAATTTCTTTACTCATTGCTAAATCTGGGAAAAATCATACTATAGGAGAGAATTTAATCAAACCATCAATATCAGCATTTCTTAAAACAGTTCTGGAAAAAGATGACAAAGACGTGAAAGCTATGCCACTCAATAACAATACTGTTAGCGGAAGAATAGATGAAATGAGTGAAGATATTGAAATACAACTTGTTGGAAAACTGAAAACAAGAAATTTCTCAGTGCAAATGAATGAATCAACTTTGAGAGACAGTGAAGCCGTACTGATAACTTATGTGAGATATATTGATAAAGGTAATTTTGCTGAAGAAATGTTATTCTGTAAATCATTAGAGAGCACCACTACCTCCAAAGATATATATAATAAGCTAAAAAATTACTTAGATGGATGACAATAATATATCAATGAAAAATATAACATCTTGCGCTGCAGATGGTGCTCCTAATATGATGGGCAAGAAAAATGGCTGCTTAAAATTGATGAAAGATGAGAATCCAGAAATGCTTCTTGTGCATTGTGTTATTCATAGGGAAAACTTGTGTCTCTACAAGCTTTTTTGTGAAGAACAAAATGAAGACCATGTGAGACTTTTACTTCACACTGAAGTAAAGTGGCTGTCGAAAGGGAACTGCTTGAAAAGATTTATGGAACTATTTGATACTATTAGTGACTTTTTTAAGTGACAAACCTAAAATGATGCATCTGTTAACAGTCGATGGTAAAGCATTTGTGAGTTATTTAGCCGATATCTTTGAAAAACTAAATATATTAAATAAACAACTTCAAGGAACAAATAAAACTCTCGTCGATGCAAAAGCGAAGACATTTGGTTTCATTACATTTATTAAATTATGTCAAAAATATATTTTTAAAAAATGTTTGAACAGTTTCGTTGTCTGCAAAAATGTGAAGTGACTGATACCACTGTATTTTGTTATTGTTGATCATCTGAAAATTCTGTCCGATGATTTAAAAGAAAGGTTTTTTGATTTAAAACAAATTGATTTTCCAACCTGGATGATGCAACCAATGTTAGTGGATTTGTCTGATGTAAATGCAGTACCAAGAAGAATTCTCAGAAATGCAAAATGATGAGTCAGTTAAAACTTTATTCAATATAAAAGGAGCGATGGTATGGCTTTGTGATGAAACAGAAATTAAATACCCAAATTCAACCAACTTTGCAAGAGAGCTATTGTTACCGTTTCCATCTTCATATTTAGCTGAATGTGGATTTAGTGCCATAAATGATTTGTTACTAAAGAAAAGAAATCGACTGGATATCACAATGTCTATTATATGTTTTGAAAATTTACTTACTATTTTTTTCTTAATAATTTCCTAATGATTTCTTCCTAAAACCTAAGTCTCGTGTCCTGAACAAGTTGTAATTAGGCTTCATTTAGGGAATAATTCAATTTTTGAATATAAAAAATATATATATCGGTGTTTCCCAACGTTACATAGGGGGCATCAGAATTTTAGAAAGACTTAGGTGGGGCATGGTAAAAAAAAGGTTGGGAAACACCGTTCTAGACGGTAAAATATGCTAGCGATCATTTGTAATCTATAAATTGTGTATGCGATAAACTGACGCGGCGGTAATCTGCTAGCGATTAATTGCTGGCGGTGAATTGCGGGAGATACATTTTCCGGACCCCGAAAGAAACCATCTCCAGGGGCGGTACCCTGGAGGGTTCGTAGCATAGCGGTCACGTTATTTTTAGCTCCTGTATTATCGTGTTAGAACTATGGATTTATTTCGTGTTAAAAGTGCAGTTTTTTTACCAAATAGATAATTACAACTTGAGGATTCTGTTGGTAAGCATAATTTTGTGCTATTAGAGCTCTCTTTCGAGTTTCTTCCATTTTCTTCTCACTGCTATTGTTCTTTGGTCACTCAGCTTAGGCGCCATAGCAGAAGCTTTTGGGAGGTGGCCACTCCTTTGCCTGACCACCACAGTCTCTATCCTTGCTAATTTGACTGGGGCTGTTTTCCCCCTTCCGTGACCTTGGACGGGCGTCGCATTGAAGCTACCAGTTTCACCGTTTTGTGCCTCCGGTGTTTACTTCCTTCTTACACTTACCCAGTGCCAGCAGTGCTTGTCTCAATAGCACGCATGCGTCGCAAATTTTCACCATCTGCATAAAGATCTGTACAGCACACCCATTTTATGCCAAGATCAGCTACCAGACTGCAAAAATGTGACCTGAAGAGTCTGTTCTCCTGGACTCCACGAAGACTGAAGAGGTTTCAAGTTAAACACTTCTTTTGTCTCAGTGCCATCACTTTTAGATATTAAATTTGCTCTACGCATATATTTCTGATTTCAGTTAACATGGATGATAAACAACCTACTGCAGCTGATATCTTTTCTCCGTTGCCATCTCTTGGTGAGATCTCAACACCTCTGACCCCTCAAGTGCTATTGACCGACTATTGCCCTCTCAGGAAAGCTCATCTTCAAAAGTTGCTACTGATTCTCTTTCACAATCAACTCGTGACAAAGAACGTCAGACGGAGCTTCCTTCGAGTAATAAACTTGGAACTGCAGGTGCAGAAGAGAAAAATAATTTAACAAACGCTCAGGCAAGCGACCCGGGACAGAATGTTCTTATTTTATACGACAGAATTGCAAAAATGAGACGGGATCTCTCTAGTTTCCTTTCTTATGAAGGCAACAAGATTACCAAGCAATCAGGTAACACCATAATGGATAAATGGCTCAATTTGGAGACTGTTGCGACTTATCTCCTTGTAGAGAACGAAAAGATAAAGGCCCTAAACATAGAAATAAATACACGTACCAATCTTTTGGAAAGAGTTATAAATACATTTTCCGGTATAACAACAACAAATATGGCTTGTTTGGCCAAACAATCTGTTAGTGACAGTTCCTCTACAGACAAACCTACATTAAGACATGATGTGTCCCCTGCCCCGATTGTCACTGATGATTCAACTTTGCAGGAAGACGCTGCTACTGACACCTCTATTGTCAGGACCTTTGCTGATGCTGCCCATTCGGCTGCTAATGTTCCTAAAGTGAAACCTGACAATGTCTTAATTCTTAGAGCTTCTGAAAACAGTGATTGTAAGTCAAGTGCTGACGTTAAGACATTGGTGGCTAAAACTCTTAAATCGGATTTAAAAAATATTAAGATCAAGTCTCTTAGGCTAGTGAGGAACAAAGAAGTCTTGCTGGAAAAGGCCTCTAAAGCAGATCTGGAGTGTCTGTCGTCCTCGGAGTCTTTTATATCTGCAGGTATCAGCTCAGGTGTTCCTCGAAAGGAAAACCCCACTGTACTGATTTATGATGTCCCAAAGGAATTGACACGTGACGTGAGACTTGAAAATTTATATAACAAAAATCTTGGCGATTCGGATTTTACATACTAAGGCCGCCGTAGCCTAGTGGTCAGGCGCGCAGGTGCTTAAGTACACGTGCCTTGAGTGACCGGGGTTCAAACCCGTGACTACTGAATACGGTGCTGTTTCTTGTATTCAATCTATCATGCGAACTCCTCTGACCGTTTGGTCGTCCCGGAGTATAAACAGAAAATTCATTTTATTATTTGAGGAGGTTAAGAACAGAACTTTCTTTCGTTTCTCAACTAAAGCAAGGTCAAATTTATCTGTAACCTGGGCTGTTAGTTTTTCTCCCAAGATTTACAAACATATAATTACTCTGGAGCGCATATTTCTTGCCTGGAGTTCCCATAGACACAGACCTTATACTGTTGTGACGAAATGCTTTCACTGCTTGGGATATGGTCACACCGCTCAGTACTGCACGCACGGGTCCCCGTCTTGCGGTCACTGTGCGCATGGTGGTCATGTGTTTAACGAGTGTCCTAATAAAAGCGAAGAGCCATCGTGTATCAATTGGAAACAGCACGACTGAGGATTGTGATGAGTAACACACCCAATTCCAGTGTATATAGTGTAAATAATTCCCCTGCTGGTGATGTTAATAGTACGAACTTGCCTAGTGTTCAGTCTATTAATCTGAAATTTATGGAGATCAACGGACATCATTCTCGAGTTGTTTCGGACGAGATTAGATTAACAGCAGAACAAAACTCAATCGACATCATCACTATTCAAGAGTCATATTTTGCTAAAGGGCGAATGGGAGATTGTTCAAAGATCACAGGTTATTCTCTTTCCACCCGAATAATCCAACCTGCTCACCAGCAACCGAAGACTTGTATTGTTGTGTTAAACGACAAAATTGATGTAACTGTCATTAATGGTCTCTGTCACCAAACTGCAACTTGTATCCTTGTCACATATTCTACCATGACCTTTTATATCATCTCAATATACTGCCCTCCATCTGAAGACTTAAATAACTCATTAAATTATTTAGAATCCACATTGAATTTTCTGGGTCCTCATAATGTCCTTATTTCAACGGATGTAAACGCCAAGTCTAAGTTTTGGTTTAGTGCACGCTCTGATGCTCGAGGGCAATTACTGGAAGAATTTATTATTAATAATAATATGAAGATCTTTAACAGACCTCAACAGTTCACTACGTTCTCCAGCTTCTCCGGAGAATCAAATATTGATATCACTTTTTCAAATTCCTTCTGTAATCTAGCTATCAACGATTGGACTGTACAGCGTAACTGGACAACAAGTGACCACCGGGCAATTTCTTTCTCGGTTTCCATACCTTCCCGTCCCTCAGATTCGAGTATCTGTGTGCCTGAGTGCGTTCGCTTCTCAATTAATAACATTAATTGGGACATATTTGAACATTCTGTAAATGCTGATTTCTCCAAACTGACTAACTCTAATTTGGACGCCATGTCTGTGTCTGAAGCTGCGACACAGATTAAAAAAATTTTGATTAATGCATCATATAAATCATCAAGAAAAAAACGTGTCAATTCCAGAACTTGTTCCTGGTGGTCGTCAGAATTATCTTCGCTTCGGAAACAGGTCCACCACGCTCAACGCACCTATCAGCGCAATCGTCATTTGTCTCAGGCTGATGTTCGCATCTTTTATAATAATTACGTTGATCTCAAGAAACGTTATGTGAAGGCAATTACTACCAGGAAGAAGGAAACTTGGACAGAATTTGTGTACAACTCTGGTAATGCAGACCCGTGGGGGCTACTTTATAAAATTGTAAGAAATAAATTATTTACACAAGAAGTGTATGGATCGATCGTATACAATGGTCTGGAGACCACTAACTGGACGGATTCTGTAAACATTATTCTAGATAATCTTTTTCTACAGGACAATGTGAGCTCCGATTCTGATTTTCACACTAATATTCGTATGTTCTCTGTATGTTTCTTCAATTAAGACTGAGCCTTTTAGTGCCATCGAGCTGGACACAGCGGTCAAACAAGTGAAAGTTAAGAAATGCCCAGGGATGGAAATGCTGGAGAGTACCTTTATTGTATGGCTCGCCAAGATTAAGCCCAGTATACTTCTACAACTTTTCAATAAATGTTTAGATGCTGGGACTTTCCCAGATCTGTGGAAGACAACCCTTATCAAGCTGATTAGGAAACCAGACAAGCCCCCCCCCCCCCTCAAGAACCGAGGTCTTATCGGCCTATAGCTTTATTGGCCAACCTTGGTAAGCTATTAGAACGTTTAATTGCCATGCGATTAAACAACTGTTATTGGAACGGGGACTAATTGCGCCTAATCAATACGGATTCACTCCTGGAAAGTCCTGCGAGGACGTCCTTGTAGATTTCATTTCTTCTGTTGAACACTCCAGTTTCAAGTATACTCTTGCTATCTTTATTGACTTTGAGTTTCAAGTATACTCTTGCTATCTTTATTGACTTTGAGTTTCAAGTATACTCTTGCTATCTTTATTGACTTTGAGTTTCAAGTATACTCTTGCTATCTTTATTGACTTTGAGGGTGCTTTTGATTCAATTTGGTGAGAAAGTGCCCTCGAACGTTTACGTCATGCCGAATGTTCCCAGCAACTTTATCTTCTAATTAAGAGCTATTTCTCTAACAGATTTATCACCGCCAGATCTAAGTACAGACAAATTTTGCGTCAGGTCTTTCGAGGGTGTCCTCAAGGCTCCATTTTAGGACCACTTTTCTGGAACTTTGTTCTGCAAGGTTGGATTACCCGAACTTTTGACAACGTGAAGATCATGGCATATGCGGACGATTTGACAGTCCTTGTTGGTGGCAATTCAAGGTCTTCTATTGAAATATCCGCTGAGAAAGTTCTATCTAATCTTCAACAATGGACAGTTGAAAATAAGTTAAAAATTAGTTCTACCAAGACAAAAATTATGATCCTTGGCTCTAAATTGGACGTTCGTCGACCACCAAGAGTTAAAATAAACAATAGACAAATACCTCTAATAACGGAAATTAAACTTTTGGGAATAACTATTGACAGCAAGTTAAACTTTCTCCCTCATTTATCCAATCTGCGAATTAAGATCAGAAATTTCACCGGCGCTCTTGTCAGAGTTTCTAGAACTGAGTGTTGTCTTTCCAGAAGATGTTTAAGAATCTATTATAACTCTGTGTTTCTCCCTATGGTTGCCTATGCTGCTGGCGCTTGGTTCCATAGGGTGCGGACTGTACAATTTCAATCAAAATTGATGTCAATCCAGCGTACAATGTACCTTTGTATTTTGAAGACTTGTCGAACAGTTTCAACACCTGCTTTACAGGTTTTAGCCGGGACGTTACCACTCGATCTCTACGTAATTTTCAGAGGCTTATGTTATCGCTTGAAACGTCAGATTCCCACTGAGATCCTTGGTATTTCTATTAACACTCAAGTCGATGTTAAAGCTGAATGACAAAGAATTTGGCAAGAGTTGATCAACTTGCGGCAGAGTAGGTGGGATGGCGCAACACTGGGCAGTGTAACGCGTAAGTTTTTTCCTGAAGTTGACTCTCTTACGGATAAAAAATCTACAGTCTGGTTTAGCCTTGACTTGTTTACCTCCTATTTGATATCAGGACACGGATCATTAAGTAAGAAATTGTTTAAATTTCGCTTGTCTCCTACGGAACTCTGCCATTGTGGCGGTGGAAGATTGGCAGCACGTGTTGTACTCTTGTCCCTCATACAATGAATTTAGAGTAATTCTGCAGAATGCAATTCCCAACTTTTCATCAGGATTTGAACCTAATTTTGTATCGAATGCCACGAGTTACCGGCGCGCTTCAGGATTTTGCTAAGGCAACCTTCAATAAAAGGCTCGCAATCCTTTCTGCAATGACTACACATGCGAATGTTTCAAATTCAGCTCAAGACTCTTCACCTTCACTGCAATGACGTCCATTTTCTCAACAAGATCTACAATTCTGGACTTGTGCTCTGTGTGTTGTGTTTTTTTTTTTTTTTTTTTTGAAACTCTACAAGTGTCCTACAACTACAACTCAATTTGGTGATGAAAATGCCTGTGCGCCTTTGCTCGGATGGTTGTTAACTAACTGACTGTGACTTTGTTATTGGTGATTGACTGTGACTTTGCTATTGGTGATTGACTGCGACTTTGTTATTGGTGATTGACTGCGACTTTGTTATTGGTGATTGACTGCGACTTTGCTACTAATGACTGCAGGACTTACTGGATTTAACCTCAACTGTTTATAAGGTTTGTGCCTGCTTCTGGGCTTGTGTAAAGTTTTGTCGGTTGAATGGTACTGTTATCCTTAATTATTTTATTTGAACTTTTTTTTTTTTTATGTTAATATGCATAAGATTACTTTCATTGTTTACTATGACATTTCAAAATATCATCTGTGTTTACCTGTTGAGGTTATCTTTTGTACAGTATTTAATCTTTGTATAAAGTGTAAAGTGTAAAGTGTGTTTAGGGTCAAACAGCACCAGGGGTTTCCCCCATCTCCGCTTAGTTTACATTGTGGTGTGATACAGTTCACTGTAAAGGTCAGAGATTTAAAAGTATATGGATCTTGAGGTGTGTGATGTTGTGTACCGTTGTTCTTCTGGCCATTTAGCCGCCGGACCCCAGCTGAGGCCCGACGTTGCCCACACTTCGCCCCGTGGAGGCAGACCAGGTACACTAGTATTACAGTTATTTATTCTGGCAGGCCCTGCCACCTAGTTTCCTGAGATTTCAGTGGCAAGACCTTAAAAAAAAAAAAAAAAAAAACGTTTGCGTGGGTTGATCGCTAGATTGAAAGACCGAAATGTGAGCGAACTTAATTTGGAGCTATTAAATTTTGACCAGTGGGATATACGCTGGCGAGCAGGTAGAGAGGGAGAGAAGATTGAATGAAGACTGGGGGGAGAAAGACAGAAGAAATGGGGTCGATAGAGGAGGCGACCCCATTATAAGTCAATGGGGCATGCCCATGCCCCACCAGGAGGAAATCTGGGTTGGCGAGTAGGGGGAGAAGGCAGGAGGGAAAAACCTCCTGTCTGCTCCCCTACCGCCGAGTGAGGGGGAAAGAAAGATGGGTCCAGCAAGAGCGCCGGCACCGATTGCCATTATGGCTGGCATATGCAGAAAGCTCTGCGGTCTCATTGGGCTGGTTGGAATTCAGCTGAATAGAAAGTCACTCGTGAGGCTGTGTCCTGTCCGAAGAAGGTCCACATATCATTTCATGGTTGTTGTTGTTGTGGTGGTGGATGCGGGAGAGTCCGCCTTCTTGTGAAGAAGTCTTGCGCATATTGAGTGAAGGCACTATAAGTATCTTTTTCAGTTAGTATCAGATATTCCTGGTCTCTTAACATTATTTGGGTGGTGGTTATAAATCGGCAGCGGAGATCGTCATACAGTGGGCAGTCGTACATCAAGTGCCCCCATGTCTCGCGTAGTCCGCAGTGGCATAGGGGGGTGTCACTCAATCCGAATCCATGGAGTTTTCCTCTTATGGCGCCATGGCCGGTCAACAGGTAGGTGGCGAGTAGTCCAGGAGAAAGCCAAGGTGGATAGTTTGGGTACACCAGTTGTAGATCAGGAATAAATTTTTTTGTTATTTCACCTTTGGTTGATGTCTGCCAGCGGGTTTGCCAGCTCTGGTTGAGATGTGTGAGGAGACGTTTGCGTTCCAATTTGTGGTCAGTTTCAGGGTCCAAAGTGAAGTTCAGATGGTTAGCCTCACGTCCCTTGGAGAGTTGATATATTAGGCCGCGGAAGACTATTTCAAGGTCTAGGGGAAGAGTCCCTGTCAGGGCCTGGAGGGCGTGTGTGCTTACAGTATTGCAGGCTCTTGTTATTATAAGTAATATATACTGTTGCGTGGTGTCCAGATTTCTTCTGTTGACGGCTGTGGTAGCCTTCCGGTACCACACGCCAGCGGCATACATTATGGCAGGCAGGAATACGGCTTTATAGAATAGCTTGAGGGTTCTCCTCCGCAGGCCCCAATCCTTGCGGGAGACCCTCATGAACAGAGCAGAGTATCTTCTGATCTTTTTCTGTATGTAGGTCAGATGAGGGGTGAATGAGAGGTTATTATCTAGGACAACCCCGAGGTGTTTTAGTTCCTTTGTCAGCTTAATTGTAGTTCCTTGGATGCGGATTTGTGGTGGTCTCCTGATGTCCAGGTTACCTTTTAACAGTATTGAGCTGGTCTTGGTTGAGGATATGCAGAGATTGTTTTCGTCGGTCCACTTCTGTAGGGTGTCAATGGCGCGAGTAGCAGAAATTTCTAGCCTAACTCTGCTGTCCTCTCGCAGTACCAGGGTCAGGTCGTCCGCGTATGCCTGAGTTGCCACACGACCTAGGTCTAGATTTAGAAAACCGTCGAGAACCATGTTCCAGAAGAGCGGGCCCAAGATTGAGCCCTGTGGGCAGCCTCTGAAGATCTGTCTGGAAATAGAATGATATGGAGTTTCTACAACAACCACTCTGTTGTCAAAATATGTTTTGACGCATTGGTATAGGTCGGCTGTTGGATGTTGGCCTTCCGGAGCCTGCTGAGGACGCTTGGCCACCACAGGGTGTCAAATGCCCCGGCAAAATCTATTGCGATTACAAGTAGATATTTATGGTTTGTTGTTTCAGCAGCTCTGGTTATGTTTTCCAAGGCATCCAGAGTGGAGCAGCCCCTCCTAAAGCCAAATTGATTCTGTGATTGTAGGCCTGCAGCCATGTAGCAAGTCTGGATTCTAACTTTGAGGAAGTGTTCAAAGAGTTTACTTAGTACAGAGAGAAGGGCTATTGGTCGGTATGACTCCGGAAGGTCCTGTTGCTTGTTTGGACTTTTCAGGATTAAGCGCAATTTGGCAGTCCTCCAAGCTTGTGGAAAGCATCCCTCATTAAGGCAGTGATTAAAGAGGGTGAGTATTACTTCTGGAATTGTCTCGATGGTCTTCTTGACGATTTCAGGCTCCAGTAAGTCGATACCCGGTGATTTCTTGTTGCGCAGTTTTGCTGCAGCAATATGAAGTTTGGTGATGGTAAGTGGTTCTTCCTTATTGGTGTTAGTATAGGTATCATTGTCTTGACATAATTTTTGCTGTTCTGGTGTAGTGGGAGTAATATGTCCAGGAAACATGCTGTCCAGGATGTTGTTGACATTATCCTGCCAGGTCTTGGTATAAGTGCCTAGCGGCGTCTTTGTTGCAGGGATGACTTCTCCCCTGGGGAGTTTGTCGTTATTCTGTAGACAACCCCACAGGGGTGCTCGTTTCCGGTAGTAGAAACAAGTTGCTTCGATGAGCGCTGTTTTCTGAGTCGGATTAGAGCCGTGTACTCATTTCTTGCGGTGTGATAGTGGTCGCGGAGTTGGTCTATTTCTGCTGCTGGCCAGGAAAGTCGTGCTCTCTGGAATAGTCTACTCCTTGTGTTCACCTTGCGTCTGAGCTGTTGTAGTTCCGGGGTCCACCAGGGGACGGCCCCTTGAGTTGGGTTTTTCCTTTTAATTAAGCAGTTTGCAGCAGCAGTGATGAGATCCACCACAGCGGTTTGGTGCTGGTCCGGGCTCAGCCCCTCTATTTGGAGGGTTTGTGCTGCTTCTCTTAAGGTAGTCTGGAAGAGAGACCAGTCTGCCTTCTGTATGGCGTATCTATGTTGGATTTGTCGGGTTGGTTGTTATCTGTCTATGGTGCGTTGAAGCGTGAAAGTTATGACCCTGTGGTCCAATGTGGTCCAGCTTTCCCTGACCATCCATCCCGAGAGGTGACCAGCCAGAGACCTCGAGGCGAGTGTAATGTCAATTGTGGCTTCCCACATTGTGCTGGAAAAGGTGGTGGGGTTATGTGGCTGATTGAGTATAGTGAAGGTACTGTTTGCCAGGAACTAATCTAGGTGTTGTCCATTTGTGGCGCTGTGATGCCTCGGGTTTGGCTGAACCACACCGGGGATCGACAGTTCACATCCGCTCCCACGACGATCCTGGCATTCTGGAATTCTGTGAGTAAACTCTGCAGGTACCTGGTATCTGGGAGGATATCTCCCCCTGGGCGGCAGTACAGTGAGACTGCATAGAGTTTGCCGAGCGGGGTTATAATATGGGCACATGCAGCCGAGGATGTACAGTAGCTGGAAATCTTGGTTAGAGTGATACTAGGGTTCCTAACCAGGATGCAAGCCCAGGGGTTGTCTCTATTATCCTGAACTATTTTGTAGGATAGGGGATATCCTCTCATCCCCCGGCTGTGCACACAAGGCTCTTGGATAAGTAGGATGGCGAGGTTCTGTTCATTCGCTTTCTTGGTGAGTTGTCCGGCCACGGCCTTAGATCGCTGTGCGTTTAGCTGCGCGAAGTTTACCCTGTCTAGGTTAAAAGATCTAAGGCGTGCATCCATAATCAATCCTCATTTGGTATGCACCCTTAGCTTTGATGTAGATGGGACAATGATTGTCCCTGAGTGAGTGGTCCGCTGGCATCTTCTGTAATTTACAGTTTACACAGGTGGGCGGATCATCTTTTTTAGGGCAGGTGCCAAATTCATGGCCTTTCTCTGCACAGTGGCCGCAAGTAGGCTCTGTCTGGGCACAGGTGTGCGTCGTGTGTCCAAATCGACAGCAACGGAAGCATTTGGGAACAGACACATGCTCTTTGAAGCGATGGCTGCCCCAATGTATGAAAACCCTGGTTGTTTATGCAATCGTTTTCCATGCCTCTGGTGTAAGTTCAACTACCCAATTTGTGTGGTCTCCTGTCCTGGATTTTGTTTGGAATTTTGGGGTGATTAGTGTCATTGGTTCCACGTTTGGGTACTGATGCTGAAGGTTCCTGGAATATAGTTCCTTCTGCAGAGCTTCTGGTGTTAGATCCTTGCTGGTATTAAAAATGACTATACTGGGGCCCTTTTTCTTGGGGGACGCTGCCTCTAAGCCAAGTGTCTGGATCCTTGGGTTGTTCAGGATTTCGTTTGAGTCTTCCTTCGTCTGGGTTTCAATGATGACACCTGTATTCCTTATTTTTTGGACAGATTTGATTTTTGTAGTCTTAAGATCCTGTGAGAGGTTCTTCATAATGGTTTGTTTCAGCTCTTCACTAGTCTGGTGTTGTGCTTTTGAGGTCGGTTTTAATATTACTAGGTGTGGAGTTGGCAGGAGCGTTTTGCGTTTTGTAGTAGTTGCCACACGTGGCAGTTGTAGAGAGGTATCTGGAGCAGTGGTCCTCATCGCTTGTGCATATGTGGGTGCATGCTGTGGCATTTGTTTTGCCCCACATTCAGCGTAGGCTTGCAGTTTAGCCTTGGCCCTTTCGCTCTCGAGGTAGGCTTCGACAAGGAGTGCATCGAGTTTGTTCCACAATGTTATTATTTGAGCCCTTAGTGCAGTGGTGACTCTGTTTGTTTGCCCTTTAAAGAGGGATTCTAGAGCAGTTTTCAGGAACAGGGATTTTTCATACATTGTACCCTCGGGTAAGGTAGGATCCAGGGAGGTTTCCTGTGTCTTGTCCTGTGTCCTGTCGTCGCTAGCCTCCTTTGTAATCTTTGTATAGTTGTATAAGTTCCTTTTTTTTTTTTACTATTTTTGGCTTGTACTTTGTTGGGCTCTTGGCGTCCCTCTCTTCTGCTGCCGCCGGTTGGTAGCCCCTTGGTCTACCTTCCCGTGGTGGTGGTGGTGGAAGTGTTGGCGTGTCTCCGACCTGCTGCCTCTGGGCAGCCAATCAGCCAGTTCACTTCTGGCCATTTCTGCAGAATCCTCTAATTTAAAAGTGAAACGAGGCGGAGATGAACTAACGGTCCAGGTGCCGCCCAAGACAAATACATACATACATACATACATACCCTGGTGGAACATTGAGTTCAAGCAATTAAGGCAGGCAGCAAACACCTGTCAGAAAAAATTCCAGTAGCCTAGACGTTATTGGCCTATTGCAGAAGCAGAGGACTGGGAACAATACCGTACTGCAAGGAATCAAAACACAGCAAAAATCAGAGAAAGAAAACCGCGTACTTGGGAGCACCTAGTTTCAACAACAGGAAATGATATGACAAGTAGGGAGTGGTCTATCGGGTAACCACAAACAGCTCCCCAGAAAAGGGGGGGGGAGGTAGTCCCAGCAATTGATAAAGCCACAAGGGGCGTTCACAAAGATATGGCATGAAACATTCAACAATATTTTGGATGCTTTGTTCCACGGAGCATTTTTATCCCACCATGGCAGAAGTACTGCTCTGCCAACAGAACAGCATGTACACAACCTGGCAAATTTAAGAACCTTTCCCCAAGATTGAGCTGGAGATCGTGGCGGCCAAGTTGAGAAACAAGAAGTCCTCAGGGGAAGATCTCCTAGAGTCAGAGATAATCAGGAAAGCAGTGGACACCATCCCGGAGGAAATATTAAAACTATAAAAGAAATGCTTCAAAGGCACTTCTCGCTCAGTTGGAGGGTGGCAATTCTCTGGCTAATATTGAAGAATCCCACAAAGAGGCAGGACATCCTATGGCCCGATAGGACCCCTAACAGTTCTCACCAAGCTTCTTGAACATCTCCTGTGAAACAGGATGGAAAAGCACTGCACAAATGCAGCCCTAGAATCACCCAATCAATTTGGATTTCGAAAAGGATACTCCACCGCCGATGCCCTACGCAGCATGATCAACGCTGCAACAGAAACAAACCGCAAATACTTTCTTGCCATCGCGGTTGAGTTCGCCAGGGTGTTTGATATCCTCTGGTCACCAAGCGTCCTCAGCAGTCTTCGTGAGGCCAAACTTCCAAGTAATATACACAATTGCATCAGCACTTACCTGTGTGACATATCAGTAAACGTCACCACTCCTTACTATACAATAACCAGATGGATCTACAGAGGATGCCCACTGTGGGCATCCTCCGTCTTGGGCCCACTGCTCTGGTATGTGGTCCTGGAGGAATTCCTCAACCTCAGAAATACAGCGTCCCAGGCATATGGGGATGACTTTGTCTTGACGCTGGTGGTGAACTCCAGGGCACAGCAGGAAAACACAGCAAACTGGGTGCTTGCCACCCTACAACAAACTGACGAAAATAACCTGAAGATATTATCCACTAAGACAAGGTTGATCCTACTTTGGGGAACCCTGGTCATCAGAATAGCCCCCCCCCCAAATAAAAGTACAGGGAATCACCGTCAAGCTGACCACAGAAATGAAGTTTCTCGGGGTTGTCCTCGATAGAAACCTATCCTTCACCCCCAACCTTAACAATCTAAAAATAAAATCAGAAATTACTCGTCACTATTTGAAAGGGACTGGGGCATAAAAAAGAAAACCCTTGCTCTCTTTCACAAAACTCTTCTGCCAGTCATCATCTATGACTGGCAGAAGAGTATACTCATGTGTACTCAGGGGGTCTGGTTCAAGACAGCAACCACCACAACTAATAAAAGAAAACTTGAAACCATACAGAGGTACATCTTGCTGACTTTCTGACGAGCTCGCAACACTGAGTACACATGCACCTCCAGGTGCTCACCGGTACCTTCCCCTTACACCTGGAAGTGATATGCAGTGGACTCTTCTACAGCCTTTCCAGAGGCATACCGGATACCTGTCTAAATTTCACACTAAATGTAGTCAGCGACCCAAAAATAGAGAAAAGAAGACTAACTGTACATCTCCAGCACACTTGGCAAACACGGTCGCAAAATTCAACAAAAGGGCAAATAACGTGAAAATTCCTCCGAACTCTGCCATATACCCGAAATACCCAAGCTGCCTCTCCCCTAGATTGCTGGCCATGGTGCCATCAGATTCAAACTGATGATCTTAGGACTGAAATGGCATTAGTGTATCATTGTAGACTTCTGGTTTTTTACTGCTCTAATATTTTCTTTAAATAAACAGTGATATTAGCAAGTCTAGGTTAAAGAAATAAGTGGATTTGTTACAGGAGGCTGTTGGCTTTCTGGTTTGAATATTTTTAGTCAAGAATTGGTAAAGATACAGAATATAGATAGGCTTTTAGGTCAGGGCAGCTGAACGTTCTCAGAGCTTTAATGGCTTTTTATGCTTTGCTCGGGTTTTGAAATTTTGAAATGAGAACTAATATGATTCAAAATTCTGGCACTGTCTCTTACTGATTGTCTTATCTTAGGTCATGCCATTCAAACCGGGATTACATTTGTAGAGGTGGTCAGTATTTAAATTATTGATAGTATTCTAGGCCCAATGATTTTAAGTCACATAGCCATTCACAATAGTCTGTGTTAGTCGTGAAAGAACTGTTGAGCCATCTCTTAAATTGATCATAAATGTAAACTGTAAAGGAGGATTAAATAAGCTTTAGGTAGCATAAACTGTAGTACCGTTTACTTTGCTCATAAAGTTTATGGTTATGGATTCTCACCTTGTTGATGAAAGGAGAATGGCCAAGGGTTTAGAAGGTGCCAAGGACAAAAGTAGTTAAGAGGGGATCTCAACCATGCAAATTAGATGGGTGTGGCTTAATTAGAGCTGGCTGTTGTGCTGGCAGGGACTGCGCATGTGTGGTGAATGTGTCAGTCTAGTGAATTTGTGCTCTTACATTTACTTTAATTTCAAGTGCAAATATGCAACCAAGTGTAGATTATTCCGGATAACCTGAAAGCTGAAGATGCCATCTACAAATGCTCCAACTTTCGGCCCCCGAATTTTTGAGGTAAACTTACTTTTTGATAATTTTAGATAGACATAATTATATGCTTTGGCAGTAGTGATCGGAAACATGCATATCATAGCACTTAGGGTGAATGCCACTCTGCTGCATATAAGAGTACTCGCAATTAGGCTAATCCCTGCCTTGAGCAACAAGGCTCCAACCCTCTGCCTTTTGTTTCTCAGGAAAGAGAAAGTAGTGAATAGTGCACCGTGTTTACTGTGTACTTCTTCGAACTTAAGAAGGGCAAGCTGAGTCTGATTTCCAGAGCTTATAAATTTCCCCCACTTTATCATATGTTCAGTGCATGTAAGTATATTTTTCTAAAACATTGAAGTCAGCCTGCAAAAAATCGCCAACTTAGTTGTTCAGTCCCTATTTGACCACTTACTTGTGGTTTTTTGGCAATTACAATGAGCTCTGTTTCAACTTACTACAATGCATATTCCTCTTGTTAATCCAGATACCCACTAAAACAAGATGAGAAATGCTGAAGTTGAACTGATTACCCAATGCGCTCATGGAGTGAGGCCCCAGCTACTGGAGAAGTTACAAATAAATCTACAAAGGCCAAGAAGAAAGAGAGAGTTAGAAGAAGATCTGCACAACAGACATTCCAACAACGAAGGAAATCCCCGAAGAAGCTACCAATGAATCATTCAGTGAATCTGACCATGAAGAATAACAGTCAGGAACCCCCTATTACCCAGGTTCCTCCGTTGACTGGGGTGGAACAGATTATTACCATTAGAGGAACCCTAGAAAAATACATGGCTAAGCAATCAAGTAAAATTACTGCTGCCATTAGAACTGACATGATAGTGGTCTTCAGTAAAATGGAGACAGTGATCCAAAAATTACAAGATGACCACAAGAGGCTTAAAGCAAAAATTAAAAATTGAAGTTCTCACACGGTGGGGGGGGGAAACAAATGCAACAACGGCGCTGCTCGTTTGCAGAGGTGTTGAGGAAGATGCTCAATACGTGCCCAACCAACCAACCCAGTGGTGGATTTCTGCACAGGCGCACTAGGTGCGTGCCCGGGACGCCAATAAGGCCTGCGTTGTGTTCAGACATACGATATATAGCTCCATGATTTTTGTGTAAAAAATGTGTTTAAACTACAGTTTATGTTCTACAATGTGTTCTCTCAAGACGATATACAGTACAGGAGTCCCTTGGCGAGAAACTATTTGCATTCTATCGGGTATTTAGTTAGATCCCAGCGGCATTTATCTGTATTCTTTGTTGCCAGACCGCACTGGTCACCACGTGGCTGACGGCAGGGAAATAGAGAGCCAACCAATATAACGTGGCTGGCACGCTGGTATCTGGCCGTTGACTGGGAAGGTTGCCCTCATAATGATTGCCTCCTGTGTTAACTTGTACAGAAACAACGTTCCAATATTTCTGGACTGTGTTTATAGCAATATTATAGAGAAAATCATGACTTTTGTGCTTCCCCCCTCCAATAAACTTTCCATGGTAACGCGTGAACTTCTTACTCGTGCTACACATTGAAATCGTGATGTCACCATCGTCTTTGGCGTTTCCCGAAAACACCACAGGGAACTAATCCCATTGCTCTGGGTGCATTTTAGCACTTGGCTGTTCCCTCCCCCACCATGTGACCGAGGGGAGAACTTAAATTGCGATTAACAGTTGCAAGACACGTAATAAACCTACGGACTTGTGGTTAGGGTCCATCGACAGTTCTTGGAGTCCTACTTTCAACAAGCATGCCCAAAACCCAATAATCCGGAATACCAACAAAATGGAGAGAAAATCGGACAGAACTACCGTCGCCGTGGAACAAGATCAAAATAATGACTCGATATTTATAGAAAACCAAGAAGAGACGAAGAACCCCCGCTCAGGAGCCCCCCGACCAAAGGAAAAAATTAGAAAATGACTGTCCTGAAATCAGAAAGGAAAACACACTCGCAATCCTAGCAAAAGGAGACAAATGAAGTAGCTGCCACACAGAATGACATTACAGAGTATAAACGGGATGCCAATGAGGCAACAAAAAATGCAGAGTCCCCATCCATGGACCCTACGCTGAATAAGGTTCTGTTATGGAACAGATGCTGGTCCTCCGGGTGCAGCTCGAAAACAAGTTGAAGGAATCCTGTAGCAGAATAACCACTGCCCTCAAAGGAGAAATTGTGACCATCTGGACCAAGCTGGAAACAATTCTACAGAAGGTCCACGTAGAAGCAATAACAAATAAGGCCAAATTGGAGGCCTAGATGGAATGTGGGGCAAAACTAATGCCACAGCCGGCACCCACTTATGCAGAAACGCTGAGGAAACCTACAAATGTACAGACCAAAAGTCAATCGGTTAAAAGAAAAACTCTTCTGCCCACACCCAACATAGTGGTTGTATGACCAGTAGGGAATGAAAAATCCACCAGTGAGGAAATAAAGAAGAAAGTCACAGAGAACTTGAAAGAGGACTTCGGTGCTACTAGAATCAAAGCTGTCCCAAAAACCAGGAACCCCGGAATAGTTATTGAAACGGCAACCAAAGAAGAAGCACAGCAGATAATAACAAACCCCAAGATCTTCACCCTAGGCCTTACCGCGGAGGCCCCCAAAAGAAAAGGGCCATCTATAATCATTCTTGATATTGACCAGGATATGACATCTGAAAGTGTAAGGGAAGAGATATACAGGAAAAACCTCCTAAACGAATTACCTGACAAGGATGAAAAACAGGTGAAAACCCAAGTACAGAACAAAATCTAGAAATAGTGGAAACTGCAACTGGGTGGTAGAGCTTGCCCCCGAAGCATGACAGATCCTACGAATGCAAAACACCGTATACATAGAGTGCAGTAGTCATAGATTTAGAGAACGTGTGGATGTACCAAGGTGCTTTCGATGCTGCAAGTACAGCCACACAACACACACCTGCACCCAAAAAGAAGCAACATGTGGCCGCTGCTCTGAAATGGGCCACAATTACAGCAGCTGCCCAAAGAACGAAAAAGATCCCATCTGCATCAACTGCAAATCCCTAGGGTTAGATCATGCCCATTCCACACCGGACACAAACTGCCCAATCTACCAGAAAGCTAAGAGTTTTTACGAGTCACGAATCAATTATGGGGATACACCATAAGAAATTTAATAACGGAATCCTTGTGATGCACCAAATAAACGCGCAGCGGGCCAGAGCAGTGGCCGACCAAATACGGCAAAGCGCTGGTGAGGCTAACGCAGATGTTATCCCGATACAAGAGCTCTACACTCACACAGGGCAAGTCAGGGGCTATCCGCTCCGATATAAAATTGTACAATGCAAGGAAGACACTCCGAGGATGGCGGTGGTAGTACGGAACCCGGAGATAACCACGACAAAAATACCACAACTCTGCACGCCATGGGCAGCATGTGCCCATATTATTAGCTCCGTTGGCAGCCTGTATATGATCTCGCTGTACTGCAGACCCGGAATAGAAATAGATTTCGTTATCACTTACCTACAAACGGTGCAAGAAACCCTAGCAGGACAAAGAGTCATAATCGGCGCCAATGTAAACTGCTGCTCCCCTATCTGGCACAGCACTATACCGGACCGACGAGGTAACAGGAATGGACAGAGACTTGAGGAGTTCCTATCAAATTCTATCTTCACTGTAAAGAATCCACCCTTCAATCTACCGACATACTGCAACACCCTATGGGAATCAACCATAGACATCACGCTAACCACAAGAAACATATAAGCTCATGTGACCGATTGGACTATGCAAAACGCCTGACCACATCGGATCACCGCACAATCACCTTCAATATCAGGAGAACGATGACAAGACCAACAAATGGCGAATGCATGGTGAGCAGGTTCGCCATCAAAAAGGCAAACTGGGAGCTCTTTCGAGAACAATTGAACCGCAAAGCACAAGCACAGGAGGATGTGACTGGATGGGAAACGCTGAGGAAACCTACAAATGTGCAGACCAAAAGTCAATCGGTTAAAAGAAAAACTCTTCTGCCCACACCCAACATAGTGGTTGTATGACCAGTAGGGAATGAAAACTCCACCAGTGAGGAAATAAAGAAGAAAGTCACAGAGAACTTGAAAGAGGACTTCGGTGCTACTAGAATCAAAGCTCTCCGCTAGGGGAACAAATGTGAACGGTTGTATGTACCTATGCTCCGTATTATTTTTTAGTTTTGTTTATTAAGGAAGCAGTATTTAGTTACCTTTTAGTGCTACTACTTCAAGAAGGACTCGTGCAAATGCCAGATGCGACCATTTCGTTTTAAGAATGGACAAAAGATAAGTGCTCTTTAAATTTCTGCATGCTCGTCGCTGTAATTGCTTTACCAGCGTCTTCGGCCATTGTTCATTTGTTGCGACAGTTCTCCCCACGCATGTAGCAGAACAAGCTGTGTGACCTTGACTGGACGTCCATATTCTGCTAAAGCGTTTGAACCTTCAGTTAGCCTTTTGCTTGACATACGCGCTATAAACAAATGAGGTTGACAGATTTCCTTGTCTAATCCCGTACTGTGTGATCACTACACCAAACTGCCACCTTTACTGTACCGTTACATAGTTTCTTTTCTCAGGACAGCATATCCGAGTTTAATAGTGAATTTGTATTGGATAACATGGAATAGGGAATCAGTATGGATGGAAATAACACTGGTGTCAGAAAACTTACAGATATATCTGAGGGAAGAAACGAGAGCACCCCCTTATTGCTTCCCAAAATACCACAATCGTCTCCTGAGAAAGATATTGCTGGTGGTTTATCTACTGATCAAAAAGCTGGGACAACCGCAAATTCTGAAGATAACAAAACGACTGAAGAATTAAATATTACTCAGGACGCATCTTCGGTCTATGAGGTAATTTCAAAAATGCGTAAAGATATGAGGAGCTTTGTTTTGGGAGAGACCAACAAAGTAACTAAAAAGGCAGGAGATGCTATTATGGACAAATGGTCCAAACTTGAGAAAGTAACAACAGCCCTCCTGATAGAAAATGAAGTACTGAAGGCCACTGAAAGTACTGAAGGTACTGAAGTACTGAAATCATGAAATAAAAATGCGAGCTAATCTTCTAGACAAAATAATACAAACCTTTTCCCCAATGACTCCAAATAAAACAAATTATGTACAAGAGCCAGAATTTCAGGCCCCTGCTGATAGGAAAGTGCAAAATGAGGAGCTCCTGCTACAGGACCTCCTGAACAGCAATTTTAAAACCAGCGCTGATGTAAAAACCTTGGTAACCAACACTTTGAAGACAGAATTTAAAACAGTCAAAATAAAATCAGTCAAATTAGCACGCAACAAAAGCGTAATTTTGGAAACGGCCTCTAAATCGGACTTAAATAGTATCTCAACATCTGATTCCTTGTCCTCTGCAGGAATCTCTACGGGAGTTTCTAAAAAAAGTAACCCTTCCATAATTATCTACGACGTGCCCAAGGATCTAAGTAAGGAGGACATATTAGAAGAACTGTATAATAAAAATCTAGCTGACTATGATTTCACAATGGAGGAGATTAAGAAAGAGACCTCGTTCAGATTCACAACTAAGTCAAGGTCCTTGTCATTGGTACACTGGGTAATCAGTTTCTCCCCAAAAATTTACAGGTCTATTTCATCAATAGATAGAATATTTCTTGCCTGTAGCTCACATAGGCATAGGCCATTTACAATAGTTACTAAGTGTTTTTGTGCTTGAGATATGGGCACACAACACAATACTGTACCCATAACTCCCCATCCTGTGGACATTGCGCCTGTAGTGGTCATGTGCATGCTGAATGCCCTCATAAGGATGAGCCTGCCTGCTGCATAAATTGCAAGAGGCGTAAAAGAGACTTAGTATTAGTATTTAGTATTAGTATTAGTAACGGCCGCATGGTGCAAGAAAGCCTATGGCTTATGCTGCACCAGCCAAAAAAAAAAAAAAAAAAAAAAAAAAAATCCGAACAAAACAATGATAAAAACAAAAAATAAATAAATAAATAAATAACTAAATAATAATAATTAATAAATAAAAAAAATAATAATAAAATAAAAAATAAATAAAAAGGAAATTAAACCTATCATCCTATGCGCTTCCCTTACCCGAAAGTACTATCCAGATGACCTTTGAATTTCCCCAAACTGTCGGCCTCTACCACCCATGAAGGCAACTTATTCCAGTAATTTATAACTCGCTGGCTAAAATAGAACTTCCTGCAGTCCAATCTAAACATTTCCCCCCGTAACTTGAATTTATGTCCCCTAGTTCTAGCATCATTTATAATCTTGAAAATTCCGTCCTCATTCATTTTACTGATGCCTCTCAGAGCCTTAAACACCTCAATCAAATCTCCTCTAAGGTGTCTAGTTTCCAAACTCTGCAACCCACATATTCGAAGTCTTTCTTCATAAGGACGCCCTTTTGCCGATCTCACCAGGCGAGTTACCCTTCTTTGCACCCTTTCAAGAAGCTCGATGTCTTTCTTCAGGTGCGGTCTCCATACTTGAACACAGTATTCCAAGTGTGGTCTAACATAAGCCTTATATAATGGGATTATCACGTCCCTATCTCTACTTGCAAAAGTTCGATAGATCATCGATAGGACACCATGGGCCTTCCTTGCAACCTGTTTACAATGCTCAGAGAATTTCATGTCTGACCGTATCGTAACACCCAAGTCCCTTTCCTCCAGTACTGGGTTTAGTTGAACTCCACCAAGTGAATAAGTTTTTTTGGGATTACTGTTTCCCAGGTGTAATACCTTACACTTTGTTGGATTAAAGCACAGCTGCCATTTTTCTGACCATTCCTGAAGTCTATCTAGGTCTCTCTGAAGAAGCTCAGATTGACAGTGATCATTAACTACTCTTCCAATTTTAACATCATCTGCAAATTTAGACATCACGCCCTCTATCCCTTCATCAATGTCGTTTATGAAAATTAAAAACAACAGTGGTCCTAATACTGATCCTTGGGGAACCCCACTTCTTACCTCAACCCAATCTGAGGAATAGCCATTTATCACAACCCTCTGCCTCCTGCCCTGAAGCCATCCTTCTATCCATCTAAGGATTTTCCCAGTGATTCCAACCTGTTCCAGCTTATAAAGCAACCGCTCATGTGGGACTGAGTCAAAAGCTTTGCTGAAATCTAAATAAACAATGTCGAAATTATTCCCTAAATCCAGCTCGTGAGTGACCCTTTCGAAATAGCGAACCAGATTTGTTAAACATGATTTTCCCTTTACAAAACCATGCTGAGTATCCTTGAGAATTTCAATTCGATCCAAATGATCCTGAATTCCACCCTTGATCATTGCCTCCATGATTTTCCCTACTACTGAAGTCAGACTGACAGGTCGATAATTTCCAACTTCACTTTTAGAGCCACCCTTATGTATGGGAGATACATTTGCACTTTTCCAATCCAAGGGAATCTCCCCAGAGTCTAATGATGCTCGCATAATTAGCCTCAATGGTTCAATGCACTCGCTTGCCGCCTCTCTTAAGATTATAGGGTATATTCCATCAACTCCAGGAGCTTTACTGGTCTGTAGGCTCGAAAGTTTTTTCATTAAATAATCTTGCGAAATTTCAATGTCATTAATTACATATTTTTTAACTTCGCTCCCACAATTTCCCTTTGCCACAAAAGGCTTTTCATTTGTAAATATCGATGCAAAATAACTGTTGAGTTCATCTGCAACGGCAGCTGGTGTATTTATTACTATCCCCTTTCCCTTACGTAAAGGTCCGATCTGGTTTGTCCTGCTCTTCTTGGCATTTATATATGTGAAGAATTCTTTATCCCCCCTCTTTGCTCTGTTTGCTAGTGATTTCTCATAAACTGCCTTTGCCTGTCGAACCTTTTCTGTGGCTCTATTACACATCACCTTGTAGCTGTTATAGGCTTCAGTACTTTTTATTGTTCTGTAACCTTTCCATGCCACCTTTTTCTGCTCAAGTAATGCGGCAACTTCACTAGTCATCCAACTTGGAACCCTCCTCGTGGAGTATTTTTTTAATGGTATATACGCATTCAAGGCATCTGTGATTAATGTTTTAAAAGCGTACCACAGTTCAATTGTATTCATTCTCTGCGCGATATCTACCCAGTTAATAGAGGCCATGTAGTACCTGAAGGCATCGTAATTTCCTTTTCTGAAATTAAAACCCATTCCTTTGCCTTTTACTTCTGCTACCGCTCTCGTCATCATCCACCGTAGAACTCCATGATCACTTCCTGCTACTGGTTCCTCTACTGTCAGCCCTGTTATGTCATCTGATTCATGTGTGATGATGAGGTCTAGGATATTCTTTTCTCTAGTACTTTCCCTGACATGTTGATACAAATAACAGTCATCTAGTTGATTTAAAAATTTTGTTCCCCATGTCGAGTTTCCTTCCCATTTACTCCAATCAATTAGAGGCAAATTGAAATCACCCATAATAAGGCATTGACGCTTACTTGCCCATTCCATTTGCATGTAGAGGCCCTTGTCATAATCCTCACAATCACCTGGTCTGTAGATTACTCCTACTCGCATTATACCTTTGTTTCCAACTATCTCACACCATACAGACTCTATACTAGCATGTGAAACGTCTGAATCCGGGAAAGCTATCGTCGCACTCAGGCTGCTTCTGATAAGAAGCATTACCCCACCACCCCTTCTATCTACCCTATCCTTCCTAACTTTCGGCACTCCATCCGCGATCCCAACTGTCCTGAATATAAAAGAGCTCTAGAGATTGCACTATTAAGGCCCACTGACGAATGAGGTAATTCGTGACTACAAATGCCCAGAACTTTTGCGTATCATAGATCTTGTAAGACAATGGACTAACTATGCATACATTGTCTATTACAAGTTCTTCATCTGCAGATGAATCAGTCTCGGAACTTAGCCTGCTTCAACTGAATGCTCAGCGGTCACGATTGGTGGCCGATGAAGTCCGAAAGGTAACCGACGAAATTAAATACGATATTATAGCCTTACAAGAACCATACCATTTCCGCGGTAAAATAACCGGATGCCCTATCTCTTTTAGGGTTATTCAGCCGGAACATGCTGAACCACGTACGGCTTTCGTCATAGTTAATTCTAAATTGGACGTAGTCAAGATAATTAGTCTTACTAATCAACATGCTGTCTGCATAAGTGTGTCTACTCCTCATGGGTCTTACTTTCTAGTTTCACTATACTGCCCACCAACTTCCGACATTACACTTCATCTTGCCTACCTCGATTAAGTTATTTCTTTGGTAGGTGCTGCCAAACTTATTATAATGTCAGATGTTAATGCCAAATCCAGTCTATGGCACTCCGACCATACTGATAACAAGGGTTCACTCATAGAAGACTTTCTCCTTTCACATGAGCTGACGGTTCTAAATAAACCCGGCTCACCTTATACCTTCAGCTCTCTAAATGGCGAATCAAATATTGACATCACTGCTACTTCTTACACCGTTTCTTCAAACATTAATGACTGAACAGTAAATACTAACATTTGCTCAAGTGACCATCGTGCGATCGCCTTCTCCGTGACTTGCTCTGCACAATCATATAATCCTCCACTACAGGACCTTAGAAGATTTTCTTTGCGATGCATCATGTGGAACCGGTTTAATGACTCAATCAACATTGATTTCCCAATTGAAACCATAAACTTCACCCATCACTTTACAGCTTCTAAATTAGCTTCCTATGTTAATGATGGTCTCAGCCACGCCTGTTATAAAGCAGCCAAAAAGAAAATTCAGTCCTCCCACCCCACTCCATGATGGAACCGAGAACTTACTCTGCTTCGTGAGCAAGTGCATCGGGCTAGACGCACTTACCAACGACATCGCAGGAACTGGCCATCTCCCGACGTCGAAAGTCTTAAAACACAATATCAAGTTCTCAAAAGACAATACGTCAAAACCATCACTACCTGTAAAATAAAATCTTGGCAGATCTTAGTTACTTCTACTGGAAATCGGGACCCATGGGGCCTTGTTTATCGCCTTACGAGGAACAAATCCTGTTCCCCCTACTGTTTATTGGTCGGTACCCGCAAACGGCACCGAAACTCTCACTTGGAAGGACACCATCAACACTATATTGGACAATCTGCTTCCTTCTGATCGCCCAGAGGATGACTTGACTACTCATCAACAAATAAGACAGCTGAATAATTCCTACACTACTACTTCTGTATCCCAGCCATTTACGCAGCTGGAGGTGGACACAGCTGTCCTAAAAATTAACAACTCTGGTTGTCCGGGCCTCGACCTTCATGAGGGCATCTTTATCAAACAATTCCACAAGCTACGTCCAACGGTTCTTCCGACTCTATTCAACAAATGTCTGAATGAAAGCACATTCCCTGTTATCTGGAAGACAGCTCTTCTTAAACTAATTCCTAAACCTTCAAACACCCAAAGTGGCAAGTCCTTCCGTCCTGTTGCTTTGTTATCGCATTTGGCCAAAACACTTGAAAGGCTGATTGCTATAAGACTCACTTCAGTGTTCACGAACACCTCTCTTGTATCAGACGATCAATATGGTTTCCGAACTGGACAAGGAACTGAAGAAACTGTGGTTGAATTCCTTTCTCGAGTTAACTCTGCAAATTATAAATACGTACTTGCTATTTTTGTTGATTTTTCTGCGGCGTTTGATCTGTTATGGTGGTCTAGTTTGTTTGCTCGCTTACGTGCTGCCGATTGTCCTCTTCCTCTCTATAACCTTTTAAGAAGTTATTTTGAAAACCGTACAGTTTCTGTTATTTCTGGATCTAACTCCATCTCCCGCTCTGTCAATAGGGGCTGTTCCCAAGGCTCTGTTCTTGGACCACTTGTCTGGAACATCGTTCTTGACGAATGGCTCCTTAAAACTATTCCTTATACTTCCAAATTGGCCTATGCAGACGATCTTACCCTGCTGATCCAGGGCAATTCCCGTGCCTCCCTTGAAAGCACTGCCAACTTACTCATGTCAGATCTCTCTCAATGGTCCACCACAAATAAGTTATCCATATCCTCATCGAAAACTAAAATGATGCTGGTTAAGGGTTCGCTTAATATTTCACGGCCACCTGTTGTAAAACTTCAAAACAAATTACTTTCCATGGTTTCTTCTCTAAAATTTCTTGGTCTGATCATTGATAGTAAACTTACATTTACTAAACACTTGGAAGATCTCTCAGAGAAAGTCAAAAAACTTACTTTCTCACTTCTGCGTCTCTCTAAACAATCTTGGGGTCTTAATTCTCGTTCTCTACGGTTATATTACAAAGATGTGTTTCTACCAATTTGTTCCTATGGCGCGGCCGCCTGGTTCTGGCATGTTAAGAAGGTTTCAGTACGGACCAAACTTCACAGCATTCAACGTAAAATGCTTTTGGCAATGTGCAGGGCCTGTAGGACTGTGTCTACTCCTGCTTTGCAGGTCCTTAACGGCTGTCTGCCCCTCGATCTCTTTCTTATGTATCGAGGCCTGTGCTTCTACATTAGGCACGCTGTCCGTGTCACCTTTCTTGGCATTACCATCGATGTCACTGTGGATCCCAAGGCAGAGAAAAGACGCTGTTGGAATATTTTGATGCAGAGCTGGCAAGATAGATGGTCCGCTACCTCTAAGGGTCTCGTTACTCTAAAGTTCATCCCTAACGTCACCTTTGCCACGTTAGAGTCCACTCAGAAATGGTTTCATCCTGGTCTGTACACTCTCTACTTACTCTCTGGTCATGGCTCCCAAATGCCAAACTTGCAACTTTCAACCTTGCTGAATCACCTCTCTGTTCTTGTGGTGACCCAGAAGACTGGGAACATATTTTATACCACTGCCATCAATACCAAGATCTTCGACAGAACCTTCTTCTCTCCACCAGTATCACTGTCCCCGGAAATGAGCCGGACTTCCTGAGCACCACAGAAAACTTACAGTCCCTGCAAGAATTTGCTCGTCATGCTTTTGATTGCCGGAGACGTCTTCTCACTCAACTACGGAATACCTCCTAGCCTTCCTAGTGGAGACCCCTGCTGACACTGGCTTTTGGCCAGTGCGGGATCAGATTATATATATATATATATATATATATATATATATATATATATATATATAGATATATATATATATTTTTTTTTTCTTTATCTTCAATTTTATATTTTATTTATTTTTATTTATTTATTTATTTATTTTTGCTGGTTCCCTGGGTTTGGGCTGCCCGATGGACAGGATTTTATTATCTAGTTTTTATTATTTTCTTAGATAGGTACATATATATCTTTTTTTTTTTTCTTTTCTTATTATTATTATTTATTTTTTTATTTTTTAATTTATTTTATTTTTTTGCTCTGATATTAGGGCAGTAAGAGCTGGTAAACCAGGGAGGTCGCGATACATGCGTAGTTGTGGCCTACATCCCCGTGGTGTAGACGGACACTGAGCAGGCTTTCCAGGTGATCGCCTGCCTAGTGTCAAAACGGCCAGAAACAACAAAACAACAACAATACACACACACTGCACGAACATAACGTTACACACATTTCTGGCCTTTTACAGTGCTTTCTATAATCATTACAGTGTACAAAGGCGGAGATGAATTGACGTTCAGGTGCCGTCCTACATAAGATACTATACATGTCTACATGGATGGGAGAGTGACAGGATGGAAAACGTAGACGGGATACAGGAGAAAGTCACCCACATTATAACCATTGCAGTGGAAATGGCGATGAAAAGGAAGACACCCTCCATAGGAGCCATGCCGTGGTGGATCCCGGAGTTATAAAGACTACGAAAGCAAGTTCAAATAAAGAGAAAAGAATACCAGAAGGCGCGGAGGACCTGGCCACCAGCAGAGGTAGCCTATCTAAGACGTCAATACCAACAGCTACACAATGCCTACACTGAAAAAATAAAGAAAAATAAGAAAGCCTCCTGGGAGCGACTAGTCTCTGCGACCGGAAATGAGTTCCCCTGGGGAGTTGTATACAAAATAACCACAAATAAGCTCTCCAGGGGGGAAATAACGACGGCAACAAAAATGCCTCAAGGATCCCTCACTAAAAGATGGGATGATTCAATTAATAACATTCTAAATACAATCATTCTAGAACCCCAAAAAAACCTCAGTGACAAGCAGGAAGAAATCTCCCAAGTAAACGAGGCATACACATCGCAACAAATGGAGTCGCCCTTCACCATGGAGGAGCTACAAAATGCTGCGGCACAGATGCGAAATAGGAAATGCCCGGGACCGGACCTCCTGGAGCCGGAGCTGATCAAAAAGGCTGTGGAACACATACCTGGCCTCCTGCTCAAACTTCTAAACTGCTGCCTGCAAGCGGGGAAATTTCCGACCTCCTGGAAAACCGCAAATCTGAAACTCATCCTGAAGAACCGTAACAAGCCAGTGGAACAACCGGATTCCTACCGACCGATAGCTTTACTGACTACCCTGAGTAAACTATACGAAAGTCTGTTGCATAAAAGAATTATGAGCCACTACAAAGCTGCAAACCTAGAATCACCAAAACAATATGGATTCAAACTGGGATTATCAACCATAGAAGCAGTCCAAAACCTTATATTCAAAGCAACCCAATGCGACAGGAAGTACTTCCTAGTCATCGCAGTGCACTTCGCCAGGGCGTTCGACACCCTGTGGTGGCCGAGCGTCCTCGGCCGGCTCCGGGAGGAAGCGCTCTCAACAAACCTCTACAAGTGTATAAAGGATTACCTAACTGACCGAAGAATTAAGGTGGTAACACCTTTTCGAAAAGTGGCTCGATGGGTCCGCAGAGGCTGCCTCCAGGGCTCGATCCCGGGGCCGCTCATGTGGAACATTGTCTTTGACGACTTCCTGGCTCAGGACTTGGGCGAAGTGAGCTGCCAGGCCTTTCCTGACGATTTGGTCCTGATGGTGGAGGCTCTCCAGATCGGGCCTGGAGACTCATGCAAACCAGGCAATCCAGGTGTTACAGGATTGGGAAAAGCTACACATGTTGAAGATCTCACCCACGAAGAGGAACTCTGTTCTACTGAAAGGAATTACAATCGACAGTAATTTATCCTTCACCCACGAAGAGGAACTCTGTTCTACTGAAAGGAATTACAATCGACAGTAATTTATCCTTCACCCACGAAGAGGAACTCTGTTCTACTGAAAGGAATTACAATCGACAGTAATTTATCCTTAACCCCTCAGATCATCCACCTGAAAGAAAAACTAAGGAATTACGCAACATTAATAGCAAGAGTCTCATGCAGGGACTGGGGATTAAACAGAAAAACCCTGTCCCTGTACTATAAAGCAATTTTCATCCCAGCTATTACCTACGGATCCCCGATATGGTACAAAAAAGCAGGAACAGTAGTAAATAAAAGACACCTGTACACAATCCAGGGTAGCATTATGCTCATCATCTCTCGTGCATGCAGAACAGTGAGCATGCAGGCCCTCCAGGTCTTGACAGGAGTCCTCCCACTGGACCTGGAGGTGACTCTCTGCGGGCTGATGTACCACCTGTCTAAGGGAACACCCACTACAATCTATGGACTCACCCTAGAACCAAACAACCGCAAAGCAGAAAAGCATAGAATCGTGGCTCACCTGCTGCAGCTGTGGCAGGACAGATGGACAGCATCCAACAAAGGTGAAGTGACGAAGAGATTCATACCACTGGTTGCCAAGACGTATCCAAAAGCCCCTCCAACCCCCGTGGTTTAACCTGGGGTTAAATGCAACCTACTTACTAACGGGCTATGTCCCATTCAAGGCAAAATTGAATATGCTGAGTATAACGGAGGAGTTAACTTGCACCTGTGGTGAGCCTGATACATGGCATCATATAATGCACGACTGTGAGTGCTATGAGGAACACAGAAGCGTGCTAATAACTAAAATACAGTACATACCAAAAAACAAAGAACACCATCTCTTGGACACAGAAGACGACTACGGGGCTTTCCGCCAGTTTGCACGAGAAGTCTTCGACCGAAGAAGAACGGAAATTGCCATCCACAATGAATGAAAGCAAATTACATACTCGAATAAAATCGACGACCCCACAAGACTGCAAAGAGCAAGAGGAAATCAAAATGAGCATGGAAGAAGACAACCCTGACCAAAGTGAGGCCTCAAACAGATCAAAGGACCCAACAGGACCCTACAAAGATCAAGAAAATAGCAAAGTGACAAGGAACCTGGTCAGACACAGCTACAGGAACTAACCGACGAAGATGAGTACATGCAAAAAAACCAAGTGACAAAAACCCGGACTGGACATAAATGCAGGAACTACTTGCAGTACGCCATATGGCGGTCTGAATAGGACTTCCTAGTCCTATTCACCCTTATTTCCCAATCCCCAGACAGGGGGGGCGGCTTCCTATTCCCTCCCCTGCCACTCCCCGCTTCCCTACTCCTGGTGGGGCATGGGCCTGCCCCGGCCCCACCAGGAGTTTTCTCGCCAGTCTTTAGTCTCCCTGCCCTACTCTGTCTGTACACCAGCACATGTCCCACACAGTATCAAAAATTAAAATATGTCAAAATTCAAACCGCGCATGCAAAACTCTTTCGGCTTAAATCTTTTTCAGCGATTATTTTATTTTATTATTTATTTTTTATATATATATATATTTTTAGGCCCTAGCCACTGAAATCTCAGGAAACTAGGTGGAAGGGCCTCCCAGAGTAAAATATCAACTACTGGGTACCTGATCTGCCTCCACGAGGCTAAGTGTAGACAAAGTGTAGAGGAGTCTGCTGACAAGGCCACTAGAGACGGTCGTGTTCCAAGCCGCTAAGTGGATTTTTCTTATTTATTGATTTGAAATTATTGTTTTTCTAAAACTTTTGATTTAAATTTAGAAGTATAACATTATTTTGTGATTTTCTGATTAACTTGGTGTATTTATTCTTTACTCGGCCTTGTAATTGCATAAAAGTCTCGGTAAAGGTTTCCACGTGTTTCAACTCCGCTCGTAATTTTCCCGCCATTGTGATACGATAGTTGTATGCCGTGCTAGACAGCGTTAGTTGAACTTCGTTAGCAGTTAAATTGTACGTTTAAATAAATACATATAACGACTTAGATTACAAACGTAATATAATTAATTATATTTAACATAATTAATAACATAACATAATTAATTGTAATTAATTAATAAATTAATAGAATCATGACTCAAACCAGAGCAGCAAAGCAAAAGGCTCAAGCTAATGGAAGCGCTGTGGCTCAGAGCAGAACTGAGGGGGCAGTTGTCCTCTGACTCACAGCCTTATAAAATGCACTATTTGCTTGATGTTTGCAGAGCAATCGGGTACGGGACATGATACTGCCAAGGGGGATGTCTTTGTGTGTGCGCGATGCAAGGAGTGTATCGATATCAGGCAACAACTCGGCGTTCTTGTGGGCCTATATGGAAGCACTGCAGGATCATTTAGACAAGACTTCAGTTATAGCTCGGACACAGCATGGTTTTGTTAAGGGGAAGTCTTGCCTGACCAACTTGATTGGATACTATGATGCAGTCACAAAAGAACTGGATGCAGGGAATAACTTTGATATTATATACTTGGATCTTAGAAAGGCTTTTGATACTGTTGCACATGGAAGACTGCTACACAAATTGGAGCAGTGTGACATTGGAGGCAAATTGCTGCTATGGATAAAGGGGTGGTTGAGTGGGAGAAGACAGAGAGTGGTAATCAATGGACACTGCTCATCATGGACTAATGGTATTAGTGGAGTCCCTCAGGGCTCAGTGTTGGGTCCATTATTGTTTTCTGTATTTATAAATGATATTGATGATGGTATATCAAGCTTAATGTCCAAGTTTGCAGATGATACAAAGGTTGGCAGGGTTGTCAAGGACACTACTGACACTACACTGCTGCAACAGGATCTGGAAAGGTTGAGCAGATGGGCTGAGAGGTGGCAAATGAAGTTTAACATTGACAAATGTAAAGTACTACACATGGGAAACAGCAACCCCAGGGCAACGTATCAACTCTGTGGTACTACACTGACAGTGGTAGAGAATGAAAGGGACTTGGGGGGTGATTGTGCAGGCAGATATGAAGTTCTCTGAGCAGTGCAGACGGGCTGCAAGAGTAGCTCATGGAGTATTGTCAATGATATACAGGAATTTTTCCAGCAGGGATAAGGAGGTGATTATTCCATTGTATAAGGCGATGGTCAGGCCACACCTAGAGTACTGTATACAGGTCTGGAGGCCTCATTTCAAGAAGGATGTAGAGCTGTTGGAACGAGTACAGAGAAGGGCAACAAGATTAGTGAATGGAACAAAGGGGTGCTCTTACGAGGAAAGGCTTAAGTTTTGCAAATTACAGTGTCTGGAGACTAGGCACCAGCGAGGTGATCTGATAGAGGTGTATAAAGCCTTGAATGGTTTGAGCATGCTCAATGCTGATGGGATTCTTCCTCTAGCTCAGAAAAATCACCTGAGAGGGCATAAATTCAAATTGAGGAAAGACAGATGTAGGATAGACGTGCGGAAATTTGCCTTTAGCCAGCGGGTGGTCGGTTGGTGGAACAGACTGCCATCCCTTGTGGTGGAGGTTGATAGCCTAAATTAAGGCTCAGCTGGACAGGTATTTTGAACGAACAGAGGGGTGAAGTGGAAGTGGGTTTTTTTTTTTTTTTTTTTTTGGCTGATGCTGCATAAGCTTGCTTTCTTGCATCAAATGCCTCTACTAATGCTAATGCTAATGCTAACGTTGGGCCCTAGCAGGGGTCTAGCGGCTAAATGGCCAGAAGAACAACGATACACAATACTACACTCATACAATTTCCACACACTTTTAAATCTCTGACCTTTACAGTGAACTGTTACACCCACAATGAAAGCAACGCGGAGTTGGGGGGAAACTCCGTGCCACTAGACACGAATACACTTTACACTTTAGGCACGCACCCTGGGCCTCTTAAATCTAGGGGGCCTCAAATCTGAGGTCTCAGAAAAAAAAAATAAAATTGTTTCATTTTAAATTTTTACACTCATCTTTATTACCGTTACCGAAAAAAACTATAATTTAATTTGAGAAGTTAGTCAACTCCTATGCGAATATCCCTACATATTATATGAAATATCTATGATAACTATGTTTCAATGTATTTTTTTATTAATAAATCAATTTATGCACTTTTATAAAAAAAATCCACCTCGACCAGTAATGATGAATAAAAGAGAGTAAATATAGACAAATTTCAGTTATATAATCTAAAATTTTTGCTAACTCTTAAAAGTTGCAACTTGCAAGATAGGTAGGGAAGGTCACAAATAAAATATGGTGCTACTATAGCTGCATTCATAGTTCATCTAGAGCGCGTGCTATAGTAAAAACGTGCGCGTAGAATGCACACTGTAGTGGTACAGAAAATATTTAGAGGGGGGCTTCAAAATTGAATTGCGCATGGGGCCTCTCAAGAGCTAAATCCGCCACTGAACCAACCAGGAAAAGTACAAAACCAAAAGGTGGTAAGAAAGCCTGAATCATATGTTATTTTGGTTAAACCAGTGCATGATGCACATTTAGATACCAGTGAAGCGGTCAAAGAAGCACTCACAAAAAACTTCAAGGAGCAGATGAAAACTGTAAAAATAAAGAGTATTAGAAAGACCAGGCATCCAGGAGTCTTAATAGAAACAGACACTAGGGAGGAGGCACAAACCATTCTGAATAATGCTGACATGACAAATTTCGGGCTTAGGGCAGAAGCCCCAAAGAAAAAAGGGCTTTCAGTTGTGATCTTTGATGTGGACCAGAGCTTAACACCATAGGCGCTCAAAGCCTAGATCTTTAATAAAAATCTAAGTATATACTTGCAAGATGAGGCGAGCGTGGATGATATTAGTCCCAGATACAAAAAGAAGACCAAGTCACCTACAAATGTAAACTTGGTAATCGAACTATCAACCAGAGCATGGCAAATTCTGGGAGCTCAAAACAGGATATTCATTGTCTGGGGCAGCCAATAAATATCCTGTTTTTGCCAAAGAATATATTTTTGTCCGCAGATGTTACAGGTGTTTCCGCTTTGGCCATACCTCACACACTTGCAATCAGCGTGACTCCACATGTGGCCACCGTGCCCAAAATGGGCACAACTATAAGGTTTGCCCTGAGATCAGCCTCCAAGCTGTGCAAATTGCAAGGCTGGAAAGGCTCCACACCAACATTCCATCGGAGATAACGACTGCCCTGTCTGTCTAAAAGTAAAGAGTCTCTACGAAATGCGGATAAATTATAGATAGAAATCCTTCTCCCAATTACCAACTAGAGATAAGAATTTTACAACTAAATGCACAAAGAGCAAGAGTGGTTGCAGATCAGCTGAAGATAAAGGCAGAGGAAAAACAAATAGATCTAATCCTTCTCCAGGAGCACAATTTTCGCTCGAGGGTGGTTATGGGCTACCCCTCATTGTATAAAATTGTCCGCTGTACAAATGACTAACCATGAGCTGCGATTGTCATCAGAAACTCTGACATTGCAGCAACCAAGATCACCCCACTATGCATTTCCATCAGTGCCTGTGCCTGTGCCCAAATCATGACCTCTCTTGAATTACTGTTCATTCTCTCCCTCTACAGCCATCCAGGTGAAGTTAACACTGCTGTGATCTCTCTGATTGAAATGGCACTCCAGCTCCTCCCCGGTGGGCAACTACTGATAGGCATGAACTCAAACTGTCGCTCGCCATTCTGGCACAGTCAGACACCAGATTCGAATGCCTTAGGAAATAGCTCAAGGCTTGAGGACCTAATCCTCACTTCAGGCTTGCAAATCTTAAACCACCCAGGACATCTACCCACCTACAGCGGCCCACTCTGGGAGAGCGAAATTGATATCACAATGGGTACGCCTGACTTAGCCAACAAACTTTCCCGCTTGATGGTCCAGGAGTCATGGACCAATTCAGACCACAGAGCAATCACGTTCCCCCTTGTTTGCTCTGTGGAACGCACCCCATCGATTCCAAGGGACATTGTGCGTTATAACACAAAAAAAAAAGCGGATTGGCAACGCATCCTTGTGGAACTGTCCAGAAGGCTACCAGTTGATATTCCTCTGCCAGCATCACTCTCGCTGGATCACTGTGTACTCAATATTACTGCGGTCATCAAAAGCGCCTGTGATCTGTCCATTCCGTGTAGGAGGCCATACTGCTATGCTGTCCCCTGGTGGAATACAGACCTTCAGGACTTAAGAAAGGTGATACAACAGCCAGGAAAACTTACCAATGTGCGCATGCCCATCTTCCTCCACATGAGGTCGAAGCCGCCCGGGAAGCATATCGGGTGGTTAGAAACATGTATACCAAGGAAATTCGTAAGTATAAGAAGGAGTCGTGGCACACTCTGGTCTCCACTATTGGCAGTGAAGACCCATGGGGCAGGCATCGTGTTCCACATCGTCACCAAAAGGCTGCCTACAGGTGAGGTTCTTAGTAAAACCCCCAAAACGAATGGCTCTTCAACCTTTACCTGGTCTGACTCAAGAAACAATATTCTTGATTCCATTTAACCTACTGAAGTTTCAGCGATGTCACTGGAGCAACTGCAGATCATCGACAGTAATCAATCTTATCAGCCAGAGGCTACGGAACCACACTTCACTATGGTAGAGATTAATATGGCTCTGGCTATAATGAAAGATGGCAAAACGCCAGCTGCTGACTTACTCGAAGTCAATGTAGTCAAGAAATTCGCTGAAGGCTACCCCACCACACTCTTGAGCCTCCTTAATAGGTGACTTGCTGAAGGAACTTTCCCTGTACCTTGGAAGACTGCTTGCTCTCAGGCTGATCCTGAAAAATCCAGACCATCATCATCTTTGATTATAGAAGGCCTCCTAGAATGATCATGTATGGAAAACAATTGCCTTACGTCTCCAAGACAAAATACTTGGCCTAACAATAGATGATAGACTCGGATTTCTTGAACATGTCTGGAACATTGCTGTTAAAATTAAAAACTTTACATCTGCTTTGGTTCGTATTTCACGGAAAGAATGGGGCTTAATAAAAAGAGTTTGTTTTTATACTATAAGACCATCTTTCTCCACATAGAAAAAGACCATCTTTTTCCATATTTATCCACACAGTTTCATGTGCAGCGGGTGTATGGTTTAGAGCTGCTATAAAATCTAAAGTCAAGAAGAAATTAATATCTTTACAACTTTCGGTTTTGCTTACTTTTATGCACGCCCCTAGGATAATTTCAAGTAATGCCTTACTTGAAATGGCTGGCTCGATTCCTATCGACCTTATCATCATTTACAGAGGTATCTGCTAGGAGTTAAAAAAGGAAACTCAACGAGCATTTTAAATGTAGTTTCTGATCCAACAAATAACAGTAAACAAGAAAGATTACGAATTTGGGATAAGCTAACTGAGGAGAGGTGGAACCAAAGCATTCACGGGGAAGTTACTAGGAGATAGTTACTACAGGTGAACTTTGCGGCTACCCATATTGTTGCTGGTTGGTTTAATCCTTGTATGTCGACAACGTATCTCTTAACTGGGCATGGCTCGCTCAGGGCAAAACTCTTTGACAGGTTATTGGAACCGGACCCCTATTGTTGCGGACAGAATGAGACTTGGGAACACTTCTTGTTTAACTGAAGTTTATAATCAAGAGAGACAACGTGTTCGTCAAAGAATTCCCACAGTGACGGAGGAAAATGTATCGATCGTGGTAGAGAATCCTGAGAATTTTGGAGCTTTCCAGAACTTCTCTGTGGCTGTATTTTAAAAGCGACTACAGGCGAGGGCTTCGCTTTTAGAGCAAAGGTAAAATCAAGTTAGAACTGAATAGTTCCTTTATGGATTTGAAACTATGGAGATTCTTACTAAATTGATCTGTTATATGATTTTGTTGAAAATGTTGATCTACCTAAGCTGTTAGTGCTGAGTTTGTGTTAATCTTCTTCGGAGTTCCTACAACATGGATATTCAAATTCTAGGGGCACACCTATGTGGAAGGAAGCGAAAATGTGAAAATATCCTAATTTCATGAGAATTTGATGAATAGATGTAGCTGGATAGAATGGTTTTCCTTCCTGAAGAAACATTTCATAACCTGAATGTGTTTACTTACGCTTAGTCTGGAGGGTATCATACGGAAGTGTTCCACGTACTATATTGAGGTAAACTCCTCTTATTAATTTACTAATATTACGCTTAGTCTATACAGTGATTGAGAGACTAGTACCAAATGGCTGCCCACATAGTAAGATTCATAATAAAGGACATTGAAAGCACTTTCCACTGGTATTAATGTTGAAAAGTAAATAAAAGCAACGTTGTTTCATAGTATAAGCGGTAGAGGTCGCTGACTAAATCTGGCCAGACGCACAGTTCTTATGCTCCTCGGAGTAATTAGTTAATTAGTTATTCAAAGTGATTAAAGTGGACTTATTTTGTGTTCAGAAAATATTATTAGTCAAAATTTGGGATAAGCTAACTTATATAGGTCCGGTCGTTATTCAACATAGGGTTTTTTTTTTTTAAGGAGTTTTAACTTTATTGTCTATTTAGATGTTTGACATTATGCAGGATTGAAGCTGCTTCATTACGGTTTAGTTATATTTAATTTTTAGAAAGATTGTATTTGTCATTAATGAAATAGATACTCATGAAGATTTCGTTGAAATAATTACGTACATCGGCGGCGGCCATAACTTCTTCCCCAATCAAATCAAAGGGCATTGTTTCCGTTATTTTGGTCACGTGACCATCAGCAACACCTCTCATTGGTCGGACCACAGAAATCAAGTATCTGGGCCTGTATCTAGACGCCAACTTATCCTTCCATCCCCACTTAAAATACCTGTCAGCTAAAATCCGAAAATGCACTGCAATGATAAGGCGGATTAGCAGAGCGGATTGGGGCCTAAAGAATAAAGCTCTATCATTAATATATAAGGCAGTATATGTCCCGATTGTGTGCTATGGAGCCTCCATCTGGTGTGAAAAGGCAATCCTGGAAAGGAACAAGCGCAAGCTTGATTCCATTCAAAGGTTTATGTTATTATCGGTTACCAGGGCGTGCTGTACTGTCAGCACCCCTGCATTACAAGTCATTGCAGGATACTTACCCCTCTATCTGGAAGTTGTCAAGAGAGGTCTCTTCCAGCGCCTGAAGAAGGGAATCCCAACGCAACTGTTAAACCTACAATTGAACCATGCAAATGACCCTAAGAAGGAAAGAAGAAAAATTGCAGACCGCCTACAAAACTTCTGGCAAGAAACATGGGACACAACGCCTAAAGGAGCAATCACCAAAGGATTTATTCCCTCAATAAGTCGGACTTCCCCAAAGCCTCCTCCCTGGTACTCGCCTGGATTGCAAGTCACCTTCCTGCTTACAGGCCATGGACCGTTCCAGCAAAAACTAACAGCCATGGGAACAGAAAATAACCGATATTGCCACTGTGGTGAAGAGGAGTCCGGGGAACACCTTATGTACGAGTGTCTCACTTACGACAACGCCAGACTTCAATTCCTCACAGAGATTCAAGGAAACCCCCGCAATCAGGAGTCAACATTACTCCAAGAAGAGGCCACATACCTAGCCTTAACACGCTACGCCCAGGCTGTTTTCAATTGTAGAAGAGTAAGACTTGCGGAACTCAGGGCAGAACAGAATAACGTGCCACCCCTGCGATCCCCTACTGGGATAGGATAATGCAATTTACCCTGGGTGCAGGATACTCACAGGAGCACCTGCTCCTGTAATTTCCAACTTCCTTATCCATCCTCTTCCTTAGAGTGGACTGCCTTCCCTCTTTGGTCCACTCCAACTACTGTTCCCCACATTTGACCTCTTCTTTTTCTCTTACTCCCCCCATAAAAAAAAAAGTAAAGTGCACCCATTATCAACCCACTGCAGGATGGAAGCCTCCTCAACAATTCATGCTGAGGGAAAGGGACCATAATCTGCCACGCTGGTCCAGTGCGGGTTGGCAGATCGACCGTATTCAGCAATCAGGGGCTTGAACCCCGGTCTACTCAAAGAGCGTGTGCTACTGCACTCCCGCTCCTGCCCACTCGGCTACGGAAATGTGGACTCCCCCCATATGCTCTCTTAACTTTTTATTTTATTTACTTTTATTTATTTTTATTTATTTTTTTTATTTTTATTTTTATTTTTTTATTTATTTTTAATTTTTATTTTTATTTTTATTTTTATTTTTTTATTTATTTATTTTTATTTTCACTCTTCATTTTTTTATTTATTTTTATTTTTTAAATTTTATTTATGATTTTTTTTTTATTTTTTTATTTTATTTTTTTATTTATTTTTTTATTAATTTATTTTATTTTATTATAATTTTTTTTTTTTTAATGGCTTCTGTCAAGTAGCTTAGGCAACCCTGGCAGAGGCAGCCAGAGTATAATGGGCAGCCTGGCTCACCTCCCAGTGGCTGTGGCGGGCAACGTGGAGTCCCAGTAGGGGCCCCGCGGCCAAGCAGCCAGACAAAACAACAGAACAAAGCACAATACTACATTAACCAGACATTACACTTTTTTTCTGGCTGTGCAGTAGTTCTGCATTTCATTACAGAGTACATATGGCGCAGATGTGGGAAACCACCGGTGTCGCCTGAACCTAAATACTATGCCACTATGGTCGGACCACTCTATGAGCAATATGTCGTCAGAAGATTTTTTACAAGATTTTTTACTTTTACAAGAAGTAAAACACGTAATAATCTGCAATGGCGATTGCAGCCGATCCCTATTCGGAAATTGCTCAGGACGGTCACTAATTTCTAAAATGACAAAGGTAGCTAAAGAGCGTTACGTTTGTGCCCAATGCCAGTGCAAATCTGCCCCAAGGGCCGCCACAGAAGCTAACATGCTGCCAGAGCAGAATGACGACCCCAAAGACTCTACATCACTGAATACAGATGCTAATACAGTACAGTCACTAGATGGATCTATAACAGAACAAATTCATTCACTGTTCCTAAACCTGGAGGCAATAATGGCAGAACAGAGCAATCAAATCACTACCATTGTCAGAAGAGAAATCATAGAAGTATGGTCACGAATAGAGCATGTTCTGGTAAATCTTCATGTAGAACATGAGAGAACGAAGGCTAAGCTAGAAGCTTACCTTGAAGGAAGGGGGAAAGAAATGCCACAGCGCCCCCTATCCTACACCCAAGCGCTGAGGACAACTCCAGATACAACCGCTAGCATCAAACTACCATCAACAAAGAAGAAAACACTCATCAGCACGCCACATCTGGTCATAATAAAGCCAGTGGAAAACTCGACTATAGACAGTAGCGAAGCAGTAAAAACTACCGTTGTCCAGAAACTGGCCAAGGACTTTAAAACCACAAGAATAAAGTCCATCCGAAAAACAAGAAATGTTCGAGTAATCATTGAAACAACAACCAAGCAAGAGGCTCACTCTATCATCACCAATCCAACAGTCAGTACCCTAGGTCTTACAGCAGAAATCCCTAAAAAGAGAGGCCCATCCATACGTATATTTGATGTGGGCAAGGATATCACTCCAGAGAACATCACAGATGAACTCTTCAACAGAAACTTCCAAGAATTAACTGACATAAGTAATGCCAAGAAACACATCGAACCAAAATATCACACTAGCTCCAAGTCTCCTCAGCTATACAATTGGGTGGTGGAGCTTTCTCCACAGGCATGGAACATCCTCAAACTACAGGACAGAGTCTTTATGGGTTGGAGCAGTCACCGCTTCAAGGAGCACGTGCCTGTTCCAAAGTGCTTCCGATGCTGCCATTTTGGGCACACCACCCACACATGCATGCAAACCATGTCTACCTGTGGGCACCGTGCCCAAAAAGGGCATGACTATAATTCTTGCCCAAACAGATCCACAGATGCAGTTTGTGCAAACTGCAAAGCAGCAAAGCTCGATGCAGCACATTCTTTCAGGGACAGTAAGTGCCCTGTTTATCTAAAAGCTAAGAGGAACCAACAAATAAAGACCGATTATGGCAGCACGCCCTAAATCATTCAACAGCAATATCATAAATTTTATCCAACTAAACGCCCAGCGAGCCCGTGCAGTAAGTGCCCAGGGCCGAAGAGGAAAATGCTGACATATTAATTCTACAGGAGCCATATACCCATTCAAAGCTAGTCAGGGGGTATCCCCTGACTTTCAAAATCATACATACAGATGAAGACACGCCCTGGGCTGCCATAGCTGTCCGTAACCCTAACATCATGGTTACAAGGATTTCCTCCCTATGCACTGCATGGGCGGCGTGTGCCCATGTAATTTGCTCGTTGGGAGCCTTCTACCTCATCTCCCTTTACTGCAGACCTGGCCAAGATATCACTCCAACAATAAATTATCTACGTACAGTCCTTGCTACACTTCCCAACAGCAAGATTATCCTTGGGGCAGATGTAAATTGCCGCTCTCCTACCTGGTACAGCCTGACCACTGATCGCTCTGGGTGCCACAATGGGCAGCTTCTTGAATATTTCCTGGCCACTTCTCCCTTCCTGGTTCTGAACAAGATCAATAACCTGCCTACCTATTCCAGCACTCTGTGGGAATCCACAATACATATCTCCATAGCTGCAGGATCCATTTCCAGCAAAATTTCTGGGTGGAAGGTCAATGAGATCTGGACCACCTCAGATCACAGAGCTATTACATTTCAACTCACAAGATCCATTGATCCAACTCCACCACCTCACTACAATATTAGTCGCTATGCCATTAACAAGGCCAATTGGGAAATCTTTTGCTCCACGCTGCAGACCATGATCCAGAACCACAACTCTTCTGATCTTCCAGCACTGGGGCCCCAACCAACATCAAAAGCTCACAACAGAAATCATCATCCAGGCCTGCAATCAATCAATTAGAAAGAAAAGACCAATGCCTAATGCCGTCCCATGGTGGTCTCCAGAGCTAGAGCACCTTCGCCGAATTGTACACTCCAAAAGAAAAGCCTTTCAGAGAGCTCGTACCTCTTGGCCCCCAAATGAGGTCATCTTGGGAACGACTCGTCAAAACGACTGGCAATACTGAACCCTGGAGGGTGGTGTACCAACAAGCTCCCGAGGGGCAAAGTTATCCAATCCACTCTCACACCAAAGGGCACTATGACTACATCGTGGGAGTAGTCTATGGCCAATATTCTGGACACACTTTTTGGTACAGATACTAATCTTCTGACAGTACAACAGCAAGAAATATGCCAGGCAAACAACATCTACTTCAACAATGCTGTAGAAGACCAATTTACCACCGATGAACTGCAGCAGGCTCTTACCAAAATGAAAGAGAGGAAATGTCCCGGACCAGACCTCATTGAACCCGAAGTCCTTAAAAAACCGACCAAATTAACATCCGGTTTCTACTCGACCTCTTCAATAAGTGCTTGTCCCATGGATCTTTCCCAGAAGAATGGAAAAACGCCAACAACCAGAGTCATATCAACCCATTGCCCTTTTATCCATGGTCAGTAAACTGTTTGAACGACTACTCCTAGTACGGCTCCAAGACCATTACACCAAAGTTGGGCTCCAGTCCAACTTCCAGTTTGGATTTCGACCGGGGCGTTGCACAGAAGACGCACTGCAAAGGATCATCTCTGCAGTCTCAACTTCTGCCTCCAAATACTACCTACTAATAGCAATAGATTTCGCAGGAGCATTTGACAGGCTCAGGTGGGCAAGTATCTGGTGGATGAGCTCCTTGGACTGGACCTAGGTCCTGTAGCTATACACGCCTTTGCTGATGATGTGACCATCTCGATTGAGGCTGACAGCAGAGCTTCTCTGGAAGCCAGAGGAAACCAGGCACTTCAAATCCTTCAGAACTGGGCAGCCCAACACAAACTAAGACTCTCACCCCCAAAAGACACAATCCATTCTCCTGAAGGGATCACTGCAGCCTACTAGAAACCCCACTATCAAACTTCAAGGCCAAACCGTCAAGCTAGTTTCTATGTTAAAACTACTGGGAATAGTACTTGACCCTAAGCTCACTTTCTCTCCGCATCTTGCACACCTCCACGCGAAAGTGAGAAACTACATTGCTCTCATTGCACGGTTGAGTCGTCGTGATTGGGGATTGAACCGACGCACCCTTAAGATTCTGTACAAATCAATCTTCCTTCCCTTCATAACGTATGGATCAGGGGTCTGGTTTCGCAGGGCAACTCTTTACAACAACAAACGTAAACTGGGAACCATCCAGCACACCATCCTTCTTACTATTACAAGGGCATGCTGCACAGTTAGCAACTCAGCCCTTCAGGTTCTTGCGGGCGTCCTTCCGCTTGATCTGGAGGTTAATCGAAGGGGCCTCCACTACTGTCTATCCAGGGGTATACCAGCAACTATCCTTGGACACTCCATCAATAACCTGAATGAAATCAGGCAGGAAAAGAAAAAAATTGCCATCCTACTACTTCAGACCTGGTAGGACAGATGGACTGCTACCGACAAGGGCCCAATCACCAAGAAATTTATACCGTATGTGAATGCCGTATTTCCTAAATCTCCCACTTGGTTTCATCACAGAAGAAAACTACTACTATGAGTTTACCAAGTTTGCACAAGCCCTCTTCACAAGACGGAGCACCCTATTGCCAACACAAAATAGGAACAACCCAAACATCTGATCCTAACCTAACTGGCCAACCGATCTTAACCTGGATAGGATCAACTGGCGTATGGACAACCTCATTCCTCAGTGGCAACTTGCACACGGCTCTCTTGCTGTGTCTTATTTATCGTCCTTCCCGGGTTCCCCTTTCAACTGATGGCGTTTATTGCTCCATTGATAACCTGGAGGATACCTTCGCCTACATCCTCCATATTTCTAGCTATACCCTCCTTTCTTGCGTACACTCTGTACTTCCCCGACTCTACTTTTTTTTTTTTGTCTCCGTCCAGGAAGCTCTGGCGACCCTGGCGGAGACAAGCCAGAGAATAATGGGCAGCCTGGCTACCTCCTAGTGGTTTGTGCGGGCAACGTGGAGTCTCACTAGGGGCCCTGCGGTCAAATGCCAGGACACACAACTGAACCTAACGCAATATGTCATATACAACACACAACACTTTTCTGGCATTTACAGTTAGTACTGTATTCCTTCACAGAGAACATATGGCGCAGATGTGGGAAACCACAGGTGGCGCCTGACCCTAATACTATGCACACTATGTTTCATAGTATATTTAACTGGATGTTCCACTGAGTCTCATCTAAATGGTTCCCATAGTGTGAAATCAAAATCGACCCTTTACTAGTAGCGTCATCTACTTATTTCAGTCATTGGCTTACACATAAGATTAATGTTGATGTGATTTTTTGGAAAGGATCTATTTGTGAATGATGATACAAAATGGGCACTACCTGGGGATATACAAAATGGAGGCCTTGATTTTGCGCGACTTAATGACAAATTCAGAATATTGTTTAAATAAAAGAAAAGGTGCAGTAGTTGCCGTAGTTTGTGAAAATTTGGTGTTCATTGCATAATTTGGCTTCAAGATGTGACAGTAAAGTTGACCTCACTATCTCCGCTCCCACTGGTGCTACAGACTCATACATTGGTATACAGGTTGATCAATCAAATACTTCTCCTAGTAATTTTTGCTGCGCCCCTGCCTATTAGAACAGAAGATATAAAAATTCAATATTGAAAAATCGTAAATTTGTCTTCAACTTTCATCCCGGGAGATGCACAGATCCAGATGTATAAAAGTGAGTAAAATTGACCTTTTTATGATTTTGTTCCCGTTTATAGCAGGAATTCGATACCTAAACCAGCAATTGACTAATACAGCAGGAGACATCACATAATTTTGGGTTTTTAACTGCATTTTCCAGTATGCTGTTAAACTCATGTGATTTGGTGACATTATGCCTAGGTTAAATTCTAATAGAATAATTATTAGTGCACAGTTAATTGGTATACTTAATTTGCTAAATGCAGATCTATTGGGTGTGGACTAAGGACAATTCAAGCAGTGGAAATGTTCTCTTTGTGAGCATCCATTGATTTTATTAATGATGACGATTAGCAGAAAAAATAGATTGATGTTGACAGAAGAAAGCCTTGGTTGAAAAAGGGACAAGATCTACCGTTTTCTTATTTTAGGGGACAGTCTTATGGTGGTTCTCGTTCCCTTAATTCCTGGGACAAACTTAAATTTATTTTATGGATGAAATTCTTCTTTACAAGCAAAAAATCTTAATAAATAATGAAGTTTATAAGTGATTTAACCTGCAGTTAATGTGAAGAGCAAATTAAAGCAGAGAAATTGAAGTTAGGCGGTGGCAATGTTCTCATGGTGAACATCCATTGCAAACTTATGGGAGACAAAGAACACTAGGTTTATTCCTTTGGTTGCTGTTGAAGTGAAGAAGGTTCAACAGTTACGACAAAGAGAACGGTCTCATCATGACGTCGTTTCCTTGTGTCCTTTAAGTTACTATTAAGAAAAATTAAATTATAATATCATTATCATAATCTGCAAGCAGGATTATTAGAGTGTTAATGTAGGGAACTTGAGGGAATACAATTGTACATAATGTAAATAAATAATAAAAATATAATATGCAAATTAATAATTGCTTATAAAATGTAAATTCAAATGTAAATTCACTTGTGTAAATTCAATAGCTATCATTTTTTTTTTTTTTTTTTGCTGGTTCCTTGGTTTGGACAACCATGGAGCAGGATTGCTGGCACTCACTGGTATTGCACTACTTCCGGTGGGTGCGGGATTTGTGCCTTATAGCACGACAGATGGTTGTATACCCTGGTCCAGTTCTTCGTGCCTTGGGACGGACGCTAGTGAGCAGCTGCTCCCTGGTGGGGAAGAGGCGTGCCACGTGTAGAGACGCTACACATTCACAAGTTTTCAAGGTGGAGTTGGGAGTCACCCTCTCTACAGAACACATTTACACGCAAACACAGGAGTGTTTAATAAGTACAGAGCTTTAAATATATGTAAATATATAAATCATGCATATACTTTGATATACATAATCTTGAGACTGTATATTGTGTAATTAATAAATGAAATGAAAATGCCATCCCACATCTCCACTGGAGTCATACTAATTTTGATCCCATTATGTTTTTATGTTGTGCTGCTGTAACAGAAAGCAGGAAGACACCTGTCTCAACTTATCGGTTTGATGAAATTGGAGCAGCGTTTAGTCATCAAATTTCTCACCGAGGATGGAAATGGGCCAAAGGCCATTCATGAAAGAATGACGGCTGTGTATGGCAACAATGCATCTTCAGAGTACTAGGCGAAATTCTGGTCAAAACAATTCAAGTGTGGCAGAGAGTCCGTCGAAGTTGATCCATACCAGAAAGGCCTGTGACAGCGACCACTCCAGAAATGTGCCAAACTGTGGAAACACTTGTACTGAATGACAGACGTTTAAAGGTGTCCCAAATCTCTACGGAACGTGATGTATCTGAGGGACAGTTATTACCATCCTCCATGAACATTTGGGGATGATTAAGTCAATGCAAGGTGGGTTCCCATATTTCTGACTCCTGTGCAGAACCAATTCAGAGTATGGTGTTGTGAAGATTAGAGCTTTATGGAAGGGATCCTGAAACTTTCATCTCCGGAATTGTTATGGATGATGAAATATGGATTCTTCACTTCGATCCTAAGATCAAGCAAGAATCAGTGCAATCAAAGCACAATGGTTCTCCCCCACCCAAAAAAATTCAGACAAAACCTTCAGCAATTCAGACAAAACCTGGAAAGAATACGGCACCATTTTTTGGGATGCTGATGGAATTTTGTACATTTACTACTTGGATAGTCACTGGGAAGTCATATGCATCCCTATTTTACAACCTAAGGAAAAACTCCGTGGTAAAATTTCCAGAGGTGTGCAGCTCCTTCACGACAACGCACCAGTGAGCAGGTTGCATGCTGTTTCTGCTGCTTTGAGAGACTGTGACTTTACAGAACTTTCCCATTCACTTTACAGTTCGGATTTGGTCCCCAGTGACTATTTCCGGTTTCAACACCTCAAGAAAAACGTACATGGATGTTACTTTGCTGACAATAATGAACTGAAGTATGCTGTTTCTGCTTTCTTTGACTGACAGGATAAAGAATTTTATTTGTCTGGTAATTCCTCATTGCCAACAAAATGGAACCAATGTATTGAAGTTCAGGTAGTTACATTGAAAAATAAAAACCGATTTTTGCCTCTTCTATCTCATTTCCTTCACATGTGAGTAGATAATTTATTGAACAGACCACGTACAATGTCTACATTGTACGTGTGCTATTCAATAAATTATTCGACGAAGGCGGTAGAAATATTTCAAACACAGATCAGACGGGAACCTTCGAATTTTTAACATTAGCATTAGTAGAGGCATACGATGCAAGAAAACAAGCTTATGCAGTATCAGCCAAAAAAAAAAAAAAAAAAAAAAAAACCCTCCCATTTCACCCCTCCATTCGTTTCAAATGACTGTCCAGCTCAGCCTTAAATTTATTTAGGCTATTAACTTCCACAACAAAAGATGGAAGTCTGTTCCACCAATCAACCGCCCGCTGGCTAAAGGCAAATTTCCGCACAACTCTTCTAAAATTGTCTTTCCTCAATTTGAATCTATGGCCCCTCAGGGTCTTAATCTGAGCAAGAGGAAGGATCGCATCAGCATTCAGCTTGCTCAACCCATTCAAGGCCTTATACACCTCAATCAGATCACCCTACAGGTGTCTACTCTCCAAGCGCTGCAATTTGCAGAAATTAAGCCTTTCTTGGTAAGAGCACCCCTTTGTTTCCCTCACTAATCTTGTTGCCCTTCTTTGCACTCGTTCTAGCAACTCTACATCCTTCCTAAAATGAGGCCTCCAGACCTGTACACAGTACTCTAGGTGTGGCCTGACCATTGCCTTATATATCGGGATAATCACCTCCCTGTCCCTGCTAGCAAAATGCCTATATATCATTGACAAGACTCCATGACCTGCCGTGGCAGCCCGTCTGCACTGCTCAGCGAATTTCATATTTGACTGCACAATTACTAACAGGTCTTGCATTTGTACGTTGCTCTTGGTTTATTGCTACCATATGCAGTACTTTTGTCATTTGTCAATGTTAAACTTCAGTTGCCACTTCTCAGCCTATTTTCCCAACTTATCTAGATCCAGTTGGAGTAGCATACTGTCTTTACTGTCGTTAACAACCCTGTCAACCTTTGTAGCATCTGCAAATTTGGAAATTAATCTTTCATCGACATGATTAATGAATACACAAAACAATAATGGGCCTAGCACCGAACCCTGGGAACTCCACTAATAACATTTGTCCATGAAGAGCAGTGTCCATTGATTACTACTCTCTGTCGTCTCTCGCTCAACCATCGGTTTATCCATTGTAGCAACTTTCCCTTAATGCCATACTTCTCCAATTTGTACAGCAGTCTTCCATGTGCAACAGTATCAAAAGCATTCCTGAAATCCAAGTATATGATATCAAAATTATTTTTGGCATTCAATTCCTTTGTGACCACATCATAAGTATCCAATCAAACTGGTCAGACAAGGCCTGCCTTTAATAAACCCATGCTGTGGCTCAACTATTAGTAGAGTCTTGTCTAGAAGATCCTGCAATGCTTCTATAACCAGTGATTCCATTATTTTCCCCGGGACACAAGTGAAACTAGCTGGTCTGTTGTTATTTATGTCACCTTTTGAGCCCCCCCCCTTTGTGAACTGGTGATACATTTGCACAGCTCCAGTCCATGGGGACCTGTCTTCTCCTGTGCCCAAGGAAGCTCTCATAATTATGTCTAACGGTTTGCTTACTTCCTTTACTGCCTCCTTTAATATAACTGGATAGATCCCGTCCGCCCCAAGTGCCTTTCTTATGTTTAATTTCAACAATTTCTGCTCCACTTTGCTCTCAGTTATTACAAAATCACTTAGTTCCCTGTTAGAGTTTGATAAACTTCTGGCACTCCCCTGATTGAATAACTTCTCATGTGTGAATGTATATGTAAAATACTCATTCAGTTTATTAGCTAACTGAGCATGATCTTCAACAGTCAACCCATCTATGTTAAGTGGTCCAATCTGATTCACATCTTTCTTTCTAGAGTTTACATAAATAAAGAAATCCTTGCTGTTTTTCTTTACATCCTTTGCCAAGTATTTCTCCTAATCTGCCTTCTCCTGCCTAACCTGCTTTGTAATTTGATTACACACAAGTTTATATCTGCCATAGGCTTCTGTGTCACCTTTATATGCATCCCATACATTTTTCTTCTCTGCCACGAGCCTCATTAGTTCATCTGACATCCATTTAGGCCTAAACCTTGAACAGTATTTCTTAGTTGGTATAAAAAACCTAGTAACCTCCAAAATTAAGTCCTTGAAGGCTTCCCATTTAGAATTTAACGTTGATAACATCCACATTTGATCCACACTGTTCTGCTTTATTTGAATTGTGTGTGATTTTTAAGTTGGTTTTCCATGGCAGAGAAATAAAGTTTAAAGTTAATTAAGGTAATGTTTCTCAATCCCGCGAATAGATGGAGCCACATAATCCTGGGCTGTGAGAACAGCTGTGCCAACGTAGCCTTTTCTGATAGTATTCACTGTAGGGCTACCTCCGGAAAGAATCTGCAGCTTGCGATTATAATTACTCATTCTTTGCACATTTTTTGCTTTCTCGGTAAAGAGCAATGAATAATTGTACCGTACGCTATAAAAGATGCTATATAATTATTCTACCGTGCTTAAGTATGCAATTAATTAAACTTGCAGAAATGGTCTTAATGTTTTCATTAAGACCCTAATTCATTACATCGAAAGATGAATACTCCAATCAAAGCAGAAGGCCATCACCCAACGTGTTTCTAAACGGAATGGCTGAGGCTACTTCTCTGTTACTTCTTGGATCCGAACGTTGCATTTTTGTATCCATATTTTGATAAGTTGCAGTATTTAAATATAAAGGACTTTTGTCGCTATTTAATTTAATAAAAATGACCAACAAGCGCATGGCTGCCAACAACCATGTTTCATAAATTAATGGTATGCAGATTTTTAAGACGTTTGCAGTAGAAGCGATTTCAATTGTGCCGGGGCAAAATAAGCTTGGTAATGTGGTATTAGATGATCAGGTTGATTATCGGTGATCGTTGAGTTTTTATGGTGGACAGACTCTGCTTGAGTACGTAATTTATGTGATTACTGATTGATTTGTCTTGAAAGATAAATCAAAATACTCTTAATAAATCCGTCACTAATAGTAACAGATTTAGTAAGAGCATTTTGATTTACACATTTAATTTAATTTAAATTAAATATATACACTTGTTCACTTTTATGAACTGAAAAATAGGAAAATAAAGTAGGCAATACAAAAAATATTGTACTTTTTAATTACATAAATATGGACCGAGAAGTATTTCATATTTAACTTTTGTTATAAAACTGCGAGTAACAAGAACGCGTAGTTTTTGGGAACACCAGTCTACTGATCTGCTCAAATCAGATGCATGTATATGTGTATCTATATAATATCGGTGTAAAAACACCATAGAGAACTTTTAAAGAAAAAAAAAAAAAACTGCGATAGTAGTGTAGACGGCACCGTTTCGAGGCTTGTTGACCTTTCATCGGTGAGTGGGCAGGCACCCTGGTATTGCAAACATGACAACCCAGTTGTGAAGATATATAGATAATTATAACTCTTAAAAATATTATGCCTAGTTGCATTTAGTCTTATTTAAGTATATGTATGTTCCCTTTTTTTGTGGAGGCCCCTAGGCATGTGCCTATCTCCAACTTTGTAAAGGAGGAATCTCTGTAAAACGGGACGGACATAGAATTAATACATACTACAGTATTGTAGTATATAAATTAAAATATACTGATTTTATATTAATAAATATTAAACTGTTAAAATATTATAAAATGCAATAAATATTTTTATATAAAAATAATAATCGCCGCGCTGCCAATTCGATTTTTCTCCCGTTGTGCAGGGTACCACTTTCACCACCGGGGTGAGACGCCCCTGGTATTTGGAAACAAATCAGTTCCTCTCTAGCTCTCAATATGTTTTGCGACAAGGCATTTAAGATCTCTTCATTTTGCTGGAAACGAGCATCCATGATAAGTTTACACAATGTAATATTAGTACACTGCTTGACAAAATTAACAGACCACAATGTGTTTCATAAACATTTTATTGTGAATAGTGTCACCGAAGACGTTGTCCACAATAAAATAGGAGACTCGTCCCGTTTTATCTGGAGACAAATGCAGCATCATCCCTTCAACAACAGAGGAAAGGGACACTTACGGTACAGGCGATGTTCTCGTGTAGTGCGCAATAATGATTAATTGCCACACCCCTCTTCATGTTTTTGATAGGGGTATTGTAACTGTGCAGAAGTACTGAGAACAGATCCTCTAACCCTATGCGCGACTTTTTAGGGGCGCGTTTGGCCCAGATTTTCTTTTCAAGCAAGATTAAGCCCCTGGCCTCCTGGCTGTGGCGGGCATATATTGTATCTTTACTGTACAATAAAGATTTCTTCTACAACCCCACTTCACAAAGAACTCAAGTTATGGAGGAATATCTTGAACCTGAAGATATCCAACGACTGCCGTGGCCAGCACGATCAGCAGACTTAAATCTCATCGAACGTGTGTGTGGGACGGTCTTGGGCGTCGCATTGCACGTCGACTGCCAACTCCTCTGTCACTTGGTGAGCTAAGGTCTGCACTGGTGGAAGAATGGAATTTGTTGCCACAGAATCATATAGACACCCTTATATCGAGCATGGTTCATCGCTGGATATCAGGACTGTTTAGCCGTTGGATGGGGAATCATAGGCCATACTGATGTCATATGACCATATTTTCGAGCATCTCCTATCGACTTCTGTAAGTGACCTTTTTTGGTCACTTACAGGGGTCACTTATACAACCCCTATAAATGACCCGTATACCAGTCCGAAATTTCTCGCTGTCTCCTCATTTCATCCGTATTTTATAATACAACAGCATACAAAATTTTGTCCCGCTTCATTGCAAGCTGCACGAGTTACACCACGTTTTCTACGTGTACTGTTCATTTCATCGAGCAGTGCAGTACACTGTAAGGACAGAATTCCTGGGACACTTGGTTCCTGGGCAATGCGACGCTGTCGCTCCTATCGGTAGTTGACGAACCAAACTCTTGGCAATTATATAGGTACGCTGCAACACTGCATGTACGTAGACGGTAATTCAATGTCAGTATGGATAAACTTCGTGAGTTAACCGACTTTGAAAGAGGGATGACAGTGGGTGCCGATGCATGGTTCACTCTATCGCGGATTTGGTACAGAAGTTGCACTGTCCCCGTTCGACAGTATCAAGAGTGTATCGGAAACACGCCATTTCCTCAATAACATCTGATCGTGGACAGCGCCGTCGGAGGAAGAAAGGTGGTGGATGAACGTGGCCGTCTGTCTAGCCTTGTTTCAGCCAACCGGAGAGCGACAGACGCAAAAATCATGTGGACATGTGAATATGTAAAGGGCGGCTCCTAGAACGTCAGTTCAACTCTGCCTTGTATCTCTGTGAAGAATAGTACCACTACAAAAGGGACACAAATATGATTGGTGTAGGTTTGTGTGTATTATGTGTGTGTATTCTAACGTTCTATTCTGGCCGCTTGCTACCCAGAAGCATCAATAAACCACGGGAAGGTGGGCCATTTCATGTAAAGCACGTACTGTCTCAAAAGAGACACTGATCCACCTGGTGTTGCCAGACGGATCTTCTGGGGGCCCATTCCAGAGGGGGGGAAGAATAGTGACAGAAGTCACCGCCAATTTCAATGACGGAGGTGCCAGAAACATCTCCACCAAGACCATGAAGCAATCATTAGCCGCAATAGGTTATGGGAGCTACCTACTCAACAGAGTCCCATTGCTAACACCACGACATAGGACTCTACGCCACAATTGGGCGAAAGAACATCGGCACTAGACCTTGGATGATTGCAGACGGATCACCTGGTCCGATGAGTCCGTATCTGGCGGAAACCGCACGAAGCCATGCACCCATCATGTCAACAAGGAACTGTTTAGCCAGGTGGACGGTCGGTAATGGTCTGGGGCATGTTCAACTGGCACACGTTGGGAGCTCTGGTACGTCAGTCTAGACGCATCTCTGAACGGTTCAAAACGTGCCCATCCTTGCGGACCATCTGCATCCCTTCGTGGTCATGGTACACCCACAGCGCAATGGACTCTTCCAGCAGGACAGTGCGCTTCCCCGGGGTGACTAGAAGCATGTTCTCGTCACCCCAGAGCCGGAGTGACTAGAACATGGTTTGAAGAGCATTCCGCAGACTTGACCACCATCAAATGGCTTCCCCGTTCACCGGACATGAACCGTGTGGAGCATCTTTGGGATGCTGTGGAAAAGTCCGTTCGAGCTTTTGATCCTCTACCGAGGAATGCGACGGAATTTGGACAGTGGTGCAGCAAACGTGGACGGAAATACCTGTGGAACGCTTTCGTAAACTAGCGGATTCCACGTCTTGCCGTGTGATTGCTCTTATCCTTGCGAAATTGCTTTTTTATAGGCTGAAAAACCCGGAATAAATTAAGGGGAGCCATGCACCCATGTCAGCATCTATCCGTCAGGCACAGAGAGCTACTAACTACATCCTTAAACCAGCAAATCAAACCTGAAATCTGCAAAAGTCCTCGACTGAAGAGGACTTTAGAAATTCTTACCATCGTTAACGAGGATCCAGACCTCTCCAAACGAGTGGCGAAATCGCTATACTGAGAAGGAATACAAATTTCCATTAGATTTGTTCACTTAGAAAGTACTGAGGAGCAGCTTTGCGATCAAACATACCCACACACACAGTCTGCGCGTGTAGCACAGTGGTATCGTCACCGTCCTCCCCACACCGGGTGGAAAAGGCCTGGGTTCGAATCAAGTCGATGACGCGAGGAACTTTAATGGGCTTTTTTCATTCCGTGGCTGAGTTAGTCGGTCTCAGGCGTAGATAGCAAGGTTTTTCTCCCCAGTAACTGGGGTTTTTTCGTCCAGCAAAACAGGCAAATCGACCATAGAACATACGCAATTTACACACACAAATACGGGTTAATGTATTTAATTACGGGTAACCCTAAAATAATAATAATAATAATAATAATAATACCCACACACAGACACACGAGGAGACTGCCGCTAGATGGCGAGATACGTAGCTGCGTGTTAATTTGTGCTCTTAAATTTAACTAAACTTAATCAGTTCTAACGCTGTTTAGTGATATGCTATAGCTCTGAGTGATTACTGAAATTCATCTTTACTAGCTGAGAACATTTTCAACGTTGGATCCGAAGATGCAGTTAAGTAATTTTTAATTTACTTTCTGGATATCAATTTGTACTGTAGTGCATAATGGTGGACTCCATCGTATTCTTATTTAGACGTAGGCTAGCTGTACTTCACGTGTATTTTGCCTTTCTCTTTGATGTTGCCTACCTGCCAACGTGCACCGTTTAGTCGCGACCAAGCGCCTCCAGCAATACACCTGTTAGCATTCAGTCCTTCCGAAGTAAGTCACGTCCCTAGGGAACTTCTGCAGCCCCTCTCTTGTTTGACTCATTGTCCCTGCCTTTAGCCGTGCTCAAATGCACACCTGAACAATGTCAAGTGTAAACAAGCGTATCCGTGGCGATAACAAGACTGGTATCTGTCACCTATGTAGAACGGAAAGAAACGTAGATTCAAACTCACATATCAAATGCAAAGGGTGCAATAACCTCATTTGCCATTCCTGCAGTAACAACGCGCACATAAATAAACTGCCAGCAAAATCCCGGAGTTCTTTTTTAGGGGAATGCTGCAAACCCCCCAAAAATTCGGTATCATCTCTTGAATTGCCAGAAACAAACACCTGATAGACTTCAAAGTCCAGGACACTCCGAACTAAGGATCTGCCTCACGGGAACTTAGGGGAAAGTAATGCCAATGAAATACCGTGTGGGGTGCCAAACAACCACAACAATATTGCGGACGGAAATACACTAAAGGAACAGACGGCAGAAGAAAAATCATGGAGCGATCACGAGATCGTGAAAATAGCCAGCGAGCATAAAACACCTTTTTCCTGCAAACCAATTCACGATAACAAATATATCACGCAGGTAAAATCGCCTGTAAATGACATTGCCGAATTTAATCACAACTACGAAGTAGCATCCATTAATTTAGTTACTTCAAGACAGCAAATTTTAAACAACGGGATTAGAAGGCGACACGTCAGTGACAGTCACTTATACATTTGTATATCAGCCAGCTTGGTAAACAAAGCCAAGCTGAAGCTGGCACTAAGCAAGAAGAGTACTCAGTTCAGATAAATATAACCCCCGACGATGACCCAGACAATAATGAAGATGCAAAGACAGGCCCTGCCTCTAAGACTGACCGAGAGACTAGGAGTGCTAGTGGATTAAAAGAAGTACAAGACAACCAGTGCTCACAAACGGAAAACGCTGAGAAGGGGACAAAGCAAGACTCTATCTCACCCCTGGCCCTTCACCACCGGAAGGAACAGTTCTCGAACAGATGTTTGCCCTGCGCACTCAACTAGAGAATTTAATGTCCAAATCAAACAGTAGAATCACCACCGGTCTCCGTTTTGAAATCGTGACAATTTGGACAAAACTGGAGACTATAATAGTAAACCAGCACGTAGAAGAGGAAAGGGCTAAGGCCAAGTTGAAGCCATACCTAGACGAGTGGGGCAACCAAATGCCACAGCGCGCCCCCTCGTATGCAGACGTGCTGAGGACTGCACCCAATGCGACACAGCTACCAAAAGCAAGTGGACCGCCCCCCCCCCTTTGGCAGGAAGACATTGATCAAACAGCCAAACCTGGTCGTTTTAAGACCAACAACGCAGGATACTGTGCAAACAAGCGAAGACATCAAAAACCATGTTATGAAAAATCTAAAAGAAGAACTGAAAAATACTAAAATCAAAAGTATAAGGAAAACCAGAAACGTGGGAGTGGTCATAGAGACTGAAACCAGGGAGGAAGCCCAATAAATTATGGAAAACCCAAAGATCCAAACTCTAGGCCTCACTGCTTCGGCCCCCAAAAGAAAAGGGCCGTCAATTGTCATCTTCGAGATCCTCCGAGATCACCGATGAAATATACCGACGTAATGTACAAGGACATCTCCCGGGCCTGGACAAGAGTGACTTTATTATGCCCAGATACTCAACCAAGCCAAGAGTCGGAAATTGAGTAAACTGAATAGTGGAACTAGCGCAGATTGTCTGGCCTATCTTAAAAGATCAAACGAGGATCTATATCAAGTGGGGCAATCACCGCTTCAGGGAGCACGTGGCTGTACCAAGATGCTATAAATGCTGCAAGTTCGGGCACACTTCACATACCTCTGCCCAGGTTGTCAGGACCTGTGGCCACTGCGCTGAGAAAGGACACGAATACAACACATGTACTAACAAAGAATCTGAGCCTGTCTGTGCAAATTGTAAAAGTAATAAACTAGACCACCACCACTCTATTCGGAACGATACGTGTCCGTCCTATCTAAACGCCAAGAGTTTATACCAGATAAAAACCGATTATGGGCTCACAGCCTAAAAGATATAACTACGGATTTAATAAATTTTTTCAAATCAACGCACAGTGGGCCAGGGCGGTGGCCGATCAGATAAGAATCAAGGCAGACGAAGAAAATGCAGATATTCTCATTATACAGGAATCGTACACTCATACGAGGCAGGTGAGAGGTTATCCCCTGACCTACAAAATAATTCAGACGGACCAGGGTACCCCCTGGGCTGCAATAGTTATTCGAAATCCAGAAATCACAGCAAATAAAATCTCAACATTGTGTACAGCCTTGACTACGTGTGCCCACCTGATCAGCTCCACGGGATCCTTTTATGTGATCGCTTAAAAAGGTGAAGAGATTACCTATTCTATCAGATACCTGGAAGATGTCCTAAGAACTCTGCCAAACGCAAAAATCATCATCGGAGCCGATGTCAATTGCCGATCACCGGTCTGGTATAGTTTGACACCAGACAGGCGGAGCACTGCAAATGGACAACGCCTGGAAGACTTCCTGGCAAACTTGACTATGACAGTCATTAACCAACCGAACAATCCTACCACCTTCTCAAACACCCTATGGGAGACCACTATTGATATCACTATGGCCTCAAGGAACATTGTCGGCAAAATTTCCAACTGGAAGGTCAACGAGGCGTGGACTACATCGGATCACAGGGTTATTTCCTTCCAGCTAAACCGATCTCTAGCTAGATCCCCAGCCATACGAGTCATGTTAAATAGATATGCAATTGAAAAGGCGAACTGGGACGTCTTCAGGACAACCCTAACTAATGAGACCCAACCCCACCTACTTCCAGACAACGCTGATGCCCTCCAAAGACAAGTCACTGATCTGATCACAACTGCCTGCTACTTGGCAATCAAAAGGAAAAACCCTGCCCCGGGCGCAAAGCCCTGGTGGAGCCCAGAGCTGCATAGGTTGCGCCGAGAAGTCATTATAAGAAGAAAGATTTTCCAGCATGCCCGGAGGACCTGGCTGGCACGTGAAGTGGAAGCGCTCAGACAGAACTACAGGGAAGTGCGAAACCAGTACACGGCCCTGATCCGCAAACGAAAACAAGAATCATGGCAACACCTGGTCACCACCACTGGTAATACCGACCCCTGGGGAGTGATGTACAAGATACCACAAACAAACTACCCAGGGGAGAGGTCACCACTGCAACCAAGTCATTAGAAGGTACGGAATCAACCACCTGACAGCAATCCATAACAAACATTTTGGATGCCATCCTACAACCAGCAACAAACCCAATCACTCAGGAACAAAAATCCCTCTGTGCAGAGAATGAGACTTACCACACTGAAGAGCACGAATCTCCCTTTGACTTAGGAGAACTACAAACTGCTGCGGACCTAATCAAAGATAGGAAATGCCCAGGACCGGACCTGCTGGAGCCGGAGATTATAAAGAAAACAGTGGAGTGTGCCCCCGAATTAATACTTCATCTATTCAATATCTGTCTACGTGATGGTCAATACCCAACAGATTGGAAGTCGGCCAACGTAAAATTAATCCTGAAGAACCCGACGAAACCACCTGAACTCCCGAATTCCTACCGTCCCATCTCTCTCCTGTCGGTACTTAGTAAACTCTATGAAAGGCTACTCTACTAGAGACTTCTCAAACACTACAACAATGCAAACATGGCTTCTCACAGACAATTTGGATTCAAAAAGGAGCACTCCACTGTGGATGCACTCCACAATCTCCTTGAAGAAGTAGGAATTACCCAAAAGAAATACTTTCTGGTCATCGCTGTCGACTTTGCTGGGGCGTTCGACTCACTTTGGTGGCCGAGCGTCCTAGGCAGACTGCGCCAATCAAAGCTTCCAGTAAACCTATATAACTCAATCAAAAGCTACCTTTCCAACAGGTCAATCACTGTCAATGCTCCATATATGAAAATCACCAGACAGGTTTACAAAGGATACCCACAGGGCTCGGTTCTGGGCCCATTCTTGTGGAATCTTGTTCTTGATGAATTCTTTGACATGGACCTGGGAGAGGTCACCTCTCAGGCTTATGCAGATGATCTTATTATCACCATTACCGGCGATTCTAGGGCAGGACTGGAGACTTTGGCGAATAATGCACTACAGAAGCTACAGGACTGGGCTAAACACCATAACCTCACCATCTCTGCCACCAAAACAGATTCTATTCTTTTCAAAGGAAGTCTCAATGAAGCCAGACCGCCACAGATAAAAATCGACAACAGGACCATAAAATTCTCCACTCAACTTAAGTATCTAGGAGTTATCCTTGACAGAAAACTAAATTTCCAGCCACATCTTAAATACCTAAGTAGAAATATACGCAATTACATCGCCCTTGTCACCAGGGTCTCCAGACGGGACTGGGGACTCAATAGGCACACTCTGTTCTTTTCTATAAAGTGGTATTTACCCCGATTATAACGTACGCAGCAGGCATCTGGTACCCGAAAGCAATCACTGTTAGTGGTAGAAGAATCCTCAACTCTCTGCAAAGAAACATCCTGCTCGCTACTACCCGTGCCTGCTGCACTGTCAGTACCCATGCTCTGCAAATCCTGGCAGGTGCCAAGCCACTGGACCTGGAGGTGGTCCGCTGTGGACTACTCTTCCACCTCTCCAAAGCAAATTCCAAGATCATCCTCGACTTCACAACAGACCCCGTAAGCGACAGAACAGCAGAAAAGAAGCGTCTCCTCACGCATCTGCAGCAGGTGTGGCAAGCGAGATGGACTACTTCCAACAAAGGCGCAATCACTAGAAAGTTCTTCCCTTACATTAACATGGTATTCCCCAGGCTTCCCCCCTGGTTTTCACCTGGCCTTTATGCTACATACCTGTTAACTGGCCATGGATCATTAAAAGGCAAACTGATGGTCCTGGGAATCATCGATGATCCCACTTGCACCTGTGGTGGGACTGAGAGTTGGTCGCACCTTATGTACGACTGCCCCATGTATGAGGATCTCCGCTGCACCTTCATCACTTCCTTGACCTACATACCCAAAGACCAAAAAACACACCTGCTTGATAGTAGGGAGGAATATACAGCCTTTACGCGTTTCGCACAAGAGCTCTTCGGCCGAAGGAAATCCTTATCTACAGTTCCTGTACCGGCACCACAACGGTCCCAAGGAAGACAACAGGCGGACTTTGATGGTCCATGATGGACTTTCATCCAGACTAGACAGTCATGAACTTGACCGTCACACCATCAAACGGACAACTATCCGACGATTGGAGTTTGAAAGCTACCATTGGATTGAATTAAACCCCTGGATTGGACACCACCCGATGTCAATGACAGAGGCGCCAAATGGCGATCCTATCTGTGCTCCCTTGTACAGTCACTTTAGACCCCATTCCTTGCATTTTCTTCGCCTTCGCCTGATTGACTGAGTGTCCATTGATTGGTTGGGGATGCCTCTGCCTATATCCCTTTACTCTTACTTTCATTCCCCCTCTTCTTCTGTACACCCTGTACTACCCCACTATCTAATCGCTTTTTTTTTTAATTTCAATTTATTTATTTTATTATTATTATTATTTATTTATTTTTATTTATTTATTTTTTTTTTTTAACTTGGTCTCGCTCAGGAAGCTGAGGCGACCCTGACGGAGACTAGCCAGAGAATTATGGGCAACCTGGCTACCTCCTAGTGGTGTGTGCGGGCAACATGGGGTTCCACCAGGGGCCCTGTGGCCAAATGCCAGGACACACAACAGAACCCAACACAATACTACACATCCAATGCACAACACTTTTCTGGCATCTACAGTAGTACTGTATTTCTTCACAGTGTACATATGGGGCAGATGTGGGAAACCACAGGTGGTGCCTGACCCTAACACTATGCACACTATGTGCACACACACACATGTACGAGTTGAAATAACGTTCAAGAGCAGCACAAAGTCCGTTCCTTAAGATATTCAAAGTGGATGCTGTCCCACTGGCTGTGCAATAGGCTGATTAATGTGATCTTTCCCAAAACTCTTTCCATAAGCTTTTTATTAAGAAACGTACGTAGTGGTTTTAGGCAAATTTCTTGGATCTCAGAAGAGAGGTTAAGGAATTAATAATTTCTTAGTTCAATCAATGTCTCGCATCCATTGAATGCGGTTTAAATGATTCCAAAGTTAAGCCTTTCTGAATTTTTGCAAACTTCTGTAATTTAAGTAGATCCCTGGGAATTAATCATAGTCATAACTTTGCAGAGGTACTCACGGACTCACCAAACCTTTCTGAAGTTATTTCTGAAATTCGGAATACCTAATATCAGAGAGGAATACCTTGTTACAGTAATATCTGCTATTAGGTATTCTTAATTTCCGCCCTTTACGAGATATTACTGTAACAAGACAATACTCGCTCGCTGGTGTGATAAATCTGCAAAAATATATAATGATATTTTTCTTCACATCTACAACCAAATCTTAGCAAAGGTAAATTCGCATTGATCTATCTAGAGTACTTATTAAAGCTTGTACCAAAATGTAGACAGCCCTTGAGCCACAAAGATTACAAGCAGATTACTCGAAGTTCTGAAAAAAAATATACAATCTGGAATTGGAGTGCATTGTTCTCATAAAGACATCCCTATCTGCACACACTAATTAAGCACAGAGGCACCAACATGAACTTAATAGGCACCCTATATCTAACACCCCTGACATTATCTAGGAGGGTGACTAATACAGACCAATTCTCTTCATTAAATTTGTAGGGTAGTATACAAGTCCCCTGCTATCAGCTTCCTGTAGGCTTTGTCATGGCAGTACCTGTTCGGGTCGATTTTGAAGTCTCTGAAGCGCTCCAGAGTACTGACAGGAAACATCCGCCTTAATCCCTCCGTTAAGAACAATTCCTAGCATAAATCAGCAAATTTTTGAGCGAACGCATCTGCTTATTGCCCATCAACATCACCTCCACCACCGTTTTCAGGGAAGTGAATCACCGATGCGTAATTGTTCACCACCCTTATCACTTGCTGCACGTCTGAATTATGTTTTATTTTTATTTTAGGTACCAAAAATAGAGCTTGTTAAACAAAGGATGAACTTTGTCGCGCTCTGGACAGGCCCACCAAAGAATTTAGAAAATTATAGTTAGTCAAATTGAACATCCTAGAAGCAAAAGATATGGAACTATAGTTTTGGCGGCACCAGTGAGTTTCAAGACAGTTTAGAAATAAGCATGCGCCCCATGGTTTTGATACGACGTGGGGAGGACGATGCTGATATGTACAGTGATATAGTATTAAAAAGACTGCTGAATGCGTCCCCAAACTCTGACTACGACTGTACAATAGCTGCCTGGAGCAAGGTCGCTTTCCAACACAATGGAAAAAGCCATCTTAAAATTGATACCAAAAAGCCTTTCAAAACTGCCGGAGCTGCCTACATCCTACAGACCGATTGCCTTGCTATCGACGGTGAGCAAAATCCTGGAAAGACTACTACAAAAGAGAATCGAACAGCACTATATGGAAGCAAATCTTAGCAACTCAAAACAATATGGGTTCAAATCTGGAACCTCTACTACTGATGCGATCCGAGATCTCCTTAACAGAGCTGCACAATGTACCAGCAAGTACTTCCTGGTGATCGCGGTGGACTTCGCTGGGGCGTTCGACACCCTTTGGTGGCCGAGCGTCCTGGCGAGACTTCGTGCTGCAGCCCTTCCAAAAAGTCCTATCTCACTGACAGGGAAGTGCAGATCCTTGCGCTCTTTTCCAGCCTATCGCGTGCAGTTTGCAGGGGCTGCCGCCAGGGTTCTGTCCTGGGGCCGCTCCTGTGGAACTTTCTCCTCGATGATTTTCTCTGCAAAGACCTGGGGGAGGTTGAAGCACAGGCCTTTGCCGATGATTTACTTCTAATCACAGCAGCTGATTCAAGAGCCAACCTTGAAAAACAAGCAAATGGAGCGCTGCAAATCCTACAGGATTGGGTTAAACTAAATAACCTAAAACTATCACCAGAAAAGACCAACTCGGTCCTCTTGAAAGGGAAACTAAACTTAAACAGGCTACCACAAATAAAAGTAGAAGGAATAACAGTAAAATTATCAAGCGAGATAAAATACTTAGGAATTATCATTGACAGCAATCTCTCATTTAAACCGCACTTAAACTGCCTCAGGGAGAAGATACGCATATACATAGCACTTATAGCAAGAATCACACATAAGGACTGGGAGGCTAAATAAAGAGACCCCCTCCCTATATTACAAAACCCTCTTCATCCTGGTAATTATGTACGGATCGCCAGTATGGATGACGAAAACCAGCAAAGTAACAAACAGGAAAATTCTTGAAACAATTCAGAGGAACATACTACTTACAATCACTAGAGCGAGTAGCACAGTTAGTACGGCGGCGCTCCAGGTCATTGCAGGTGCACTACCCCTTGACCTGGAAGTTGCTCGCGTGGGACTAATATACTATCACAAAAAAGCGATCCCAATTACAACCTGTGGCATAACCCTTGACGTGACAAGTGGCTGGAAGACGGAACAAAAAAGGATAGATGAATTCCTAACAGAAACCTGGCAAAGAAGGTGGAATGAAACCACCAAAGGAGCAATAACCCATAAATTTCTTCCACTGGTGACAAAAATGCACCCGAAAGCCCCACCCTGGTTGTTCCCGGGCCTTAACACTAAGGATCTACTAACGGGCCATGGCCCATTTAAAGAAAAACTAAACATGCTAGGCATAACAGAAGATAGAAATTGTACTTGCGGAGAACCCGAATCATGGACTCATGTCATGCATCAATGTGAAAATTATGACGACATAAGAGCGAGCCTCATTACAAACATCCAGTACAATCCAATTAACCAAGAATCCAGACTCCTGAATACACAAGAAGAGTTTGCAGCGTTTACCAACTTTGCAACTCAACTATTTACAAGAAGGAAAACAATTATTGCACTACAACCTGTCCAGCAGGAAGACAACAACACTCAATAGAAAAGGCTAAACTTAGAAGGAATGGATGAACCAGAACAACGGAGCAACTCAAACCAACCAGAATCAAAGAAGAAAATTCAACAGAACAGAAAAATGCACCATTAGTTCCTAAAAGTCTAATCGAAGTTGCTCACAGGAAAAGGAGAAAACGACTATCTTGAGGAAAACTACCCCAGACAAGACAAATTCTCGTCACACTGACGAATTTCCTGAAAGAGAACAACACTGAAGCGTCCTAGAGCTAGAGTAGGGCGCCATCTGGCTCGCAGATCCTGCACCTGCAGGATCTTCTTTAAACCCCATTTCCTCACAGGGGGAGAACTCTCTTCCCCCCTTTCCACCTTTCTTTCCTTCTGGTGGGGCATGGGCATTCTCCACTGAAAAACGGGGGGTCATCTTCTCTATCGACCCTTTTGCTTCCTACTTCCACCCCCAGTCTTCTGCCTCCCCACCCAGATCATCTTACGTAGCGATCAGCCCAACATCCAAATTTAAGACACACCAAAATTTATGCCCGACCTTACAGACTTTCAGTGTAAACCCCAAACGATGTTTAAAATAACCTTAACTAACTAAACTACGCTCGCGACTTCTCCAATTTATTTTATATATATATATATTGTATATATAAAAAAAATTAAAGTTCTATTGAAGTGAATGGGACTATTATATGCATTGAATATACGCACCCCAGTGGCAAATCTCAGATGTAATAAATTTTATGCGGGAAAACTCTTTTACATTTGTAGATATCCGGATATCAGCAAATGTTTTCAAAGAGGCGATTGTGTGAAGAAGGTTAGAAAAAACAGTTAAACATCAAAAGCGAAATTCACTTCTCTGGATATATCCATTTACCAATTTCCATAACAGGATGCAACGAAGGAGCGGGGATTTTTTTCAAAAAGGAGGTCATGTTAAAGGGATTTCGTTGGTGGATTCATTTTTCTTCTCGGCACGTTTGGTAATCGAATGAATTGTGACAGTTCGCACTCTTTGGTGGATTTTGCTCTGATTCAATGCCACTTCCGAGCTATTCTCTTAATGCACACACGAAGTACAAGATTGCCTCGCGTCCTGTACAGTCTTCGGAAAGAAGGTGGGCCCCCTATTTTAGAAATCTCCATCTCATTCTCATGTTTTATGCATAACCTTTGTCTGCTGGCGATTGGGCTTCGGGTTGAGTCGAAAAATGATTATTTTGTGATTGCTGACATTTCATGCACTTGATCAATAAGTAATCTGCCCCCATTTCTATTTACTCTTTCCGTTTTCTTATCCACATCTACAGAAGGATAAATAGCTGTTGCAACTCACTGTGGCTCGCATCAAAAGAAACTTTAAATATTTTATACGCTCGCTGATCAAAAGAAAATCATTTATTTATTCCTTTAGAACATCTATCACATTAACGCCTTAATGCTTTTCACAAGAAAGAGAGTTTTTTGTTCATTCCGAAGATGTTTATCTTGAAACTTGTTACAATACCTTTCGGCAGCGATGTTTACCTGAATATCGAACCGAGATTTCAGAGTGCTCATCGCTGCACAACCAAATAATTCAGATCTGTATTTACACAGTCGTGCCAAATGCTAATACTCCAGTATACAATGAATGAATGTGACATAGAGTTTGTAATGGCTCGATGGATAACCCCACTCAGAAATGTTTTAATCTTCTGCACGTGAAATTATACTCCATAGAGAAAGGGGTATAATTTGTTGCAATGGTAGAGTCCTCCATAGCTCAAAGATTACCTAGTGGGTTTGTTTATAAAAGAACCGATGCGCACAATTTTCATTTTTTTCACGTTAACTTTAGGCAGCGCTAAAACAAAACAAGAGTTTGTTAAAAGTTTATGCAACGAATTTAAATATTATAGACCCCTTCATTATACACTGGTGTGCAAAACTTAAGGGCCAACACTATTTCTAAAGGTTACAATCACAAAATCTTTATTTAAGGTTTTTTTTGTCCTGTACAGAAATAGTTTCACATTTTTTACAATAAACAGCATCAAAATATTGACTCAAAGAAACTTATTTTAATGAACAAAAATAAATAAAATAAACTAGCATGTACACAAAGGTTTGTTACCAAATGCAAGTAACCAATATGAAACTGAAGTACCAAAAATTATATACTGATCTTACTAGAATGATTATAGCAGATTTTGACAAGTCTTTATACAAAATATCTGATATTAAAATCTGGACAATATTGATGTTAAAATTCATCATCACACACAACATCAATTGTAAAATCCAATCTCTGATATAAAGAATGCTCCTTACAACTTTTGATTTCTTTTGATTTCAGACGTACTAATCTGGCGAGAGGTTGGCACACGGTATCATCCCGCAAACATCACTTAAAGGGATCGATATGGCGGTCGAGGTGTCCTCGTCTGGGAAGGCGTTATCTTGGATGGACGTAGACAACTCCAGGTACTGTAACCGGTGCACGCTACTGTATGAGGTAATTGTTCTCCACGTGCATCTGTTCCATTGGCCCAGAGTTCGTGTTTATGGATGATAACGCCACACCCCATCGCAATGCAGCTGTTGATATGCTTTTGGAAAGTGAGGAGATTGTTCGTATGGATTGGCCTGCCCGTTCCACCGAACTAAATCACACCGAACACATACGGGACGTCTACACCCACAGAAAATGTTTACCAGCTGAAGATGGCGCTGACAGAGGAATGGACGATGTTACCGCAAGAACTTAACAACATTGTTCTAAGTATGGACACGTGGTGCAAAGCCTGCATCGATATTAGGCGCGGCATTATTTCTACTGAGAACCACCTCTTCCCTTTGTTCCATCTTTGGCAGTGATGTATCTGTATCATGGCAGCCAGTGCTATGTTGCTATTTTTAAATAAAGTCCCTCTGTACCGTTTTGTTTTCGTTGTTGTGTTGGTGTTTCCTTCATCGTTTCTGTACCTCAAGAGGTTCCTTTGGTATGCTTTTCCCATTTCCAGGCCACTCCTATGAGAAGCTACAGGTGAAAATCTGACTGGTCCTTAAATTGTGCACGAAATCGTCGACGGACATTGGTGAACATTACAAATTATTTTACAAATGTGTTTTAACAACTGAAATGCTTAAACTTAGAAAGAAAAAATGGAAAATATTGTAAGTCTCCGACATGCATCTGTAAGTAAATTACTGTTTTAATTTTAAAAAGAATTTTTAAAGAGATTCCTTCCTTTTCCCAGATCCCAAAAAGAACTCTCAATGTACTTTAACCAGTTCTATTACCGCGAAAATTGAAAAAGTTAAAGATGAAAATTCGGTCTTAAAGTAAAGGAACGAAAAAACCTATTAATTTCTCAACAAATCACGAGAATTCGGCACACACTTAGTCTGAAACCAGATCCAACAAATCTTCAGACCATCTTTGGGAAGCCATTCAAATAGGCTTATTCGCACCGATCGTGGAGTTATTTCTGCCAGGAACCTCTCCTTCCGTAGATGCCTGCAGTCACGGTTTCCAAACTTCACTGGATCTCAAAAACACATCTTCTTCATGATATCTCCACAGTACGAAACTTCATCAGTATCACCTTCCATCTACCTAGCAATTCTCTACAAGATGTCCATTCAAGCAGTCCATTGGGGACTGCTTGAATGGGCATCGACCAAACAATGCCTCCCTCCCCAACAATGCACCACGTTTATGAATTAGCATCTTCACCTTATAGATTGCCTACAACTATTCAGGGGAGAAGAATTATTTTCATAATGAAAATATTTGATGTCGTCATCTTAGAGCCAAACATCTGGGAGCTGTGTACATGTCGGGTGCCATCACTTCGAGTTAGGACTTACTTCGTGTTCGCCTAGACTGCTCTTGGATTTAGTGGTTGTGTTACGATTTTCGGGCATAGATTCCCCACCAACGATTCTTGGGGATTTTACACTTATTTCTTTTGGTTGTGTGCTTAATTGATATTAATACTGATAAACATAACTTTAGTTAATAAGTTAAACTAACGAGTGTATTGGCTGCTATATTGATTTACTGCATCGTTGCCATTGTGTTAGTGGTATAATTTGATTGATCTAATTGCTGGATTTTTCCTCGTTATTATTTGTGTTTGTGCAAGCTGGTAAAGTTTGGAAAAGATGTGCATAATTAAATACGTCCGGATTAAGGGAATAATTAAGGCTTTTTTTGAGTGTGTACAGTTGGTTTGAAGTGTGTCTACAGGTTGATTGATTTTCTGTGTTTCATTAGAGTATACACCGATGAGCCAAAACATTATGCCCATCGAGTCGTTATGCAAATCGAAGCATATACAGGCGAACTACGGCGCGTGGGCCGGTCGGAACACGATATAAAAAACACCTGATACTGAGCTCCGTTAATCAGTGTTACTCTTGTTCTTCAGATTCGAAAGACAGCGAACTTAAGCGAGTTTGACAAAGGCCAAATTGTAATGGCCAGACGACTGGGTCAGAGCACATCCGAACCGGCATGGCTGGTAGAATTCTCACGAGCAGCCGTGGTTAGTACCTACCGAAAGTGGTCAGAGGAGGAAAAACCCACGAACTGCTGGCGAGGTGTTGGACGACCACGGCTCATCGATGCTCAAGCTGAGTGAAGGCTCTCCCAGATGGCACGTAGCAACAGAAGGGCGACTGTGGCGCAACTCGCTGGTAATTGGAATGCTGGTGACGGGAGTAATGTGTCACAACACAGAGTACATCGAACCCTGCTGAAAATGGGGCTGCGTAGCCACAGGCCTCTCCGATTGCCCATGCTAACCACGGTTCACCGGCGACAGCGCCTACAATGGGCACGCGAGCATCGAAACTGGACCCTGTGTGATTGGAAAAAGGTCGTCTGGTCCAATGAATCACATTTCATGTTGCACCATATGGACGGCCGGGTACGTGTGCGTCATTTCCCGGGAAAGTGATGGCGCCTGGAGGCACTGTGGGACGAAAACAAGCCGGCGGCGGTGTCATGCTTTGGGCGATGTCCTGCTGGGATACCCTGGATCCGGTCATCCATGTGCTGGGCACTCTGACGTCTACCACCAGGGTTCTGTTCTGGGGCCACTCCTATGGAACGGTTCTGGAAGGGTTCTTCGCTTTGAACTTCGGCGATGTGCGCTCCCAGGCCTTTGCCGATGATTTGGTCCTCACCATTGCTGTGGATAGCAGGGCCCAGCTAGAGGAAAAGGCCAATCAGGCAATGCTGATATTGCAAAACTGGACCAGAACCCACTGCCTGACGATATCAACAACAAAGATGTCCTCCATCCTTCTAAAAGGCAAGTTTAATATACGTAGGCCACCACAAATAAAGGTGGGACTTACAACAATAAAACTAGTGATCCAGTTAAAATATTTAGGGGTTATACTGGATGGTAATCTTTCCTTTAAACACCATCTAACTTATATCAGAGCCAAAATTAAAAGATACTCTGGATTGGTGGCTAGGATCGCCAGGTGGGACTGGGGGTTAAAGCAACGCACCCTCTCATTGTTTTATAAAACAACCTTTCTACCGATCATCACTTACGCCTCAACGATATGGTTTACCAAAACAGCAACTGTAGTAAACCGACGCATCCTTGATGCAATGCAAAGAACCATCGTACTGACAGTTACACGTGCTTGTAGAACAACCAGTACCCGCGCACTGCAGGTCTTGGCCAGGGCTCTTCCCCTTGACTTAGAGATCATGCGCAGGGGAATGGACTACCACATAGAGAAAGGAATATTCTGTACATACCATGGCTATACTGTGGACATTAATGCACCACGCAAAAATGAAAAGACAAGAGTGCAAAAACACCTGATGCAAGTTTGGCAGGAGCGCTGGGCCAACTCAAACAAGGGAAATATCACCAGGAAATTCATTCCGAGCATCGACAGGATGTACCCCAGTCCCCCAACTTGGTTGCATCCTGGCTTATACACCACCTATTTACTGAGTGGACACGGGGCCTTTAAAGCGAAGCTGACAGCGCTGGGAATTGAGGAGGATCCGAGCTGCGCCTGTGGGGAGCTTGAGTGCTGGGAGCACATTATGTACGATTGCACCCATCTCAGGTGCAGACTGATCACCGCAATACACTACCTCCCAAGAACCTGGAATCACATCTATTGGACTCACTAGAGGAATATAGGTCGCTAAAGGAATATGCCCAAAAACTATTTGCTAGGCGTAAAACACTGATAGCCATCAACAGAAGAAACAGATTAAAAAAAAAAAAAAAAGGGACACAGAACACGCGTGGAGAGGACTCAAGGAAACCTCCCTCAGGAACCTGCTCACGACTAATCACCATACCTAGCGAACGCAAGATTAACCCTATGGAGATGCGGATGTTCCCATGATGAAGAGAACCACAGCCATTGATAACGGACTGACAACAGACCTAACCAGTGTTCGTAGCTGAGGAGGACAAACCTGGATACTAAAGGCTACCGATGACAGAGGAGACCGACGAAGATATAGAAACTCCAAGTTGCCGTCTTGATGGAGCCATATTGGCTCAAGGCTCTGCACTCTCTTGTGAAGCGCAACCCTTTCTGCCACACCCGGCAGGGGGGAGGTGACGGCTCGCTGTCTCCTCTCTCCCAGCCACACCATTCCTTCCCTCTGGTAGGGCATGGGCATACCTCACTGAATAATTGGGGGTCACGTACCCTATCGACCCTCTTCTTCCTATTTCATCTCCCCCAGCCTTCATTCTCCCCTCCCAGCACTTTTTCTTGCACAGCGTATAGCCCTACACGTCCAAATTTAAAATACACCAAAAAAATTTCGCCCAACCTTTTAGGCACTTCAGAAACATACTCTCAGCGTCAAACCCCATATTAGCGCTTTAATGTAACTGAACTAAAATCAGCTGCGCTCGTTCTAATTTTATTTTAGATCCTAGCCACTAAAATCCCAGGAAAGTAAGTGGCAGGACTTGCCAGAGTACAATTGACTCACTGGTAACCCCCTGGTAGTCTTCACGTGGTGAGGTATGGGCAACATCGGGTCCCATTACGAGCCTGACGGCCAATAAGGCGGGTAAACAATGGGCACAACATATAACACCACACATGACCCACACACTTCTAAATCTCTGCTTTTGACAGGGTACTCTCACCGATACATAGAACATTCGCGGAGATGGGAGAAATCCGAGGAGTCGCTAGACCCTCATACCTCATATCTAAACACTACGGACTGTCCGGCCAATTACTGTCACGGATTAGACGCACGGATCCTTGGTGCTCCGTTTTTGAAAAATTTTAGTGCTCCAAAGTTCTCAGATTGGACTAAATTCGTGTCTACTCTGTTCCCATAACAAAATGGAGTCTACTGATGTTAAAGGTTTGAAAATCAGCAAAGGTAATGGAAATTGATGACCATTTTTAGTTTTACCGATACTGGCGTGCTCCGCCGGTAGTCAGGATTGCATAGAGATACATTGTTTCAAATTTATCTAGTGTTTATACTGTTAAAAATGGAACAGAAATAGATATATGATTGACTTAGTTAGACTCTAGACTAGTAGTATAGAAGATTGGTATAACTTTTAAAGATTTTTGAATATTCCTTGAGGTTTCCGACCTGCCTTAGTTATATTGTGAATCAATGTTTTGTATTAATTACGTTGGTAACTAGCTGCTATTGCTTCTTCCCCAGCGAGGCGAACAAAGGCCTTGGTTCTTGTTGTTCTGAACACGTGACAGTAGCAGCGTGCCGGATTGATGGTGGAGGGCAACTGAGTCTGGCCATCGATACACGTCCAACATCGTATAATTTTATAAATAATTTTTAATGATCAATATGGTAAATTATAGGAGGCCAAGATGGCTGCTTTCCAGCGAGGACGCACGTTGTATTGCTTCTGCCCCCCCCTGCATTCCCAGTGGAGGATAGCCCAAACCTTCTAGAGCGAACGCACATTGTATTGCTCCCCCCCCTGCATTTAGTGGTGGACAGCCCAAATTTTGATAGTGTATTTAGTGACGTGCAATTGTGCTACGGACTTGTGGCAAACATCGATCGTTCTTAAATTCCCTACGTGTGAGAGACTTACCCCAACTTGGGGATAACCCCGATAAACCGAATATGTCGGAATTAAAAACTATTGATCCAGAACCTACTACAACTGAACTACAGAGTCAAATGGAAGTCACACAGAGTGATCAAAGGACGAACGTGACAAATAAAGGATCGACTGGGAACCATGAACTCATCTCCACGAGTAAGAGGAAAGGTAAGTTACCTGTTCCTAGATTTGACAGGAGCATGAGGAGTGCCAGTGAAGGCAAGGTCCTACAGGAGATGCCAGCTACGCAGCAGGACAAGAAAAAACAACAGCCAAAACCTAATGAACCAGCCCAATTGGATCCGATGCTCCCGGATGGGTCTGTGCTGGAGCATACCCTTACCCTGCGCATAGCCCTAGAAAACTTAATGAAGGACTCAAATAACCAGTGTTCGTAGCTGAGGAGGACAAACCTGGATACTAAAGGCTACCGAAGAGTCATTACAAATCTGAGAGTTGACATCGTAAGTCTCTGGTCAAAGCTAGAGACCATACTCCTCCAGACTCACATCCAGCGCCAGAAAGCGGTCGCAACAATTGAAGCCCTAAACCTTGATTGGAGAAATGAAATGCCACAGCGCACTCCATCTTTTGCTGACGCGCTGAAGACGACCAAACCAAGCCATAAGACCCTACAGCCACAGCGACGGAAGACCCTGCTGCCCAATCCAAATCTAGCGATACTCAAGCCTGCAACAACTGAGGCACCCAAGTCAAGTGAAGAAATAAAGAGGACGGTAATGGCCACTCTTTCAGATGACCTGAAGCATACCTAAATCAAATCAGAAAGAAAGATCCGCAACACTGGAATAATAATTAAAACTTATACAAAAGAGGACGCAGAAAAAAATCATAACAAACGCCAAAATACCTACTATGGGCTTACTTGCTGAGCCCCCGAAAGAGGGGACCATTGATCGTAATTTTCGATGTGCAGAAAAATCTGTATCCAATCTCCGTAAGGGATGAAATTTACAGGAGCAACCTGCGTTCCCGGATACTGACCCAACAGAGCTCATAACTCCCAAGTTCCAAACTACGTCCAGATCGGGCGACTCCCCCAACTGGGTGGTGGAACTCACTCCAACAGCCTGGCAGTTGTTGACATACCAAAATCGTATATATATATATATATACACTGGGGCTCACACCGCTTCAGGGAGTACGTAGCGGTGCCAAAATGCTTCCACTGCTGTAATCTTGGTCATACGACCCATACCTGCTCCCTGAAGGAGCAAATATGTGGACAATGTGCCAAGAGGGGACATGGCTTTGAGTCCTGCCCCTAACAAGGCCAACCAACCCATCTGTGTTAACTGCAGCAGCCAGAAGCTTCCTCACTCACACTTAATAAGAGACAAAAAATGCCCTGTTTGTATTAAAATGAAGAGTATGTACCAACAACGTATCAATTATGGGTACTCTCCCTAAAAAATATAACGTAGACAAACTAAAATTCCTATAGATCAACGCTCAACGGGCTGAAGGAACTTTGCCGCTTGATCTATTTGTAATCCTCAGAGGGCTTAACTTCAGAATTAAAAAGAAAATACCAACGAAGATACAGGGCCTTGAACTAAATCTCAATGCTGACCCCAATGCAGAAAGAGCTCGCTGTTATAACGAACTCATTAACATTTGCAGTTCAGATGGAACACCTCACACACAGGCTCCGTTACCAGAAAATTCCCTGATGTCACTTTCCCAACCTCGAAAACGGTAAAGACCTGGCTTTCCCTCACCTTGGAATCTTCCTACTTGGTTACCGGACAAGGGTCCCTCAACGAAAAGTTACATCTGCTGGGTTTGCTACCAACAGATCGCTGTTTCTGCGGCAGGTCAGAAAATTGGAAACATCTTCTTTTCGAATGCAGGTTGCATGACTACTTAAGAAGAACCCTGCTGCAGGCTGTGACAGGTATCTCGGAACAGCAACCCGAGCCTCTACTCCAAACACCTGACAATCTAAAGGCATTGCACCCGAAGTCTTTCAGCGCAGGAAGCAGAGCTTACATAGTTGTTACTGCACCTAACAACACCTCTTCAGTGATTTAAGGTTCCACATTCGCATGCCACCACCTTCTTTCTTCTTCTTCTTTTTTTTTTTTTCCCGATGTACTCTGGCTGGAGTTCCCAATCTGGTGCAGCTAGTTTATTTATTCATTTATTTATTTTTTTATTTTTCTTTATTTTAATATTTTATTTTTTATTTTATTAAATTATTATTTTTCTTATTTATTTAATTTGTTCTTCACACGCTCTGCCTTGAGTTCCCACTCTAGTGGAGCCGATTTATTTATTTATTTAATTACTTATTATTATTGTTATTGTATCCTACTGTATCAGCGCTCATAGAGTAAATCGGAAATCGTTGCCATTTGTAAGTTGTTTAATTCTTTCTTTTGTTATTCATTTCGTGCAAGTGCATTAGCAGAAACATCTTATGTTAACTACGCCAAAGATTTACAAACACGAATCAAAATATATGCAAAAAGTGCAACATACCGCTGCACGTGGTAGAGGTGGTATGTCATGGCTGCAACAGTGGGTATCATTTTCGATGCTCATTGAAAGAAGCAACCAATAAAGGGATGGCGAAGGAGAAGAAACAACAGTGGAGGTGTATATTGTGCAGGAAAGAAGAGAGAAGTGAAATTTCCTATTCGGCAGAAGAATTTCACGATTTGCTGAATTCAACAGCTGTAACAAACGAAGATTTAGAAGTCACACAAATGCACCCTAAATATAGAGGACGTACTAAGGAGACTATCCAGTAAAATCCATTTACTGGATTTACTAACAGAAATTGTACCGATAAAGAACAAAATGGAAGACCTGAAGACAGAAGTAGAAGATATCAAAAAAAAGGGGGGGGGAAATCAAATTAAAACATTATTAGAAGAGATCTCTGGTACAAACAAACAATATGAGGCTGCAAATAGATTTGCCAAAGCTGTATTAGATCTCAGTAGATACAACATACACTATTGCCAAGACTCCTTTTCTCAAAAAGATAGTCCTCCTCAGATAGTGAACTCTTGTGTAGTCTTAGCTCCACAGTACATGGAAATTCTTAAGATCATAGAACAGTTAAAGAACAAGAAAACTTACCGGCTGGACTGTATTACAGCAACCGAAGTAAAGAGAAATAAAGAACAGTTCTCTGTTCTCTTGGTGGAGCTTATGGCATCGGGAAATTATCCTACAAATTTAGTTTCCTTTAAAATGCTTCCTATATATAAAAAGGGACAACCTGATGACTTTTGTAATTATAGACCAATTACAATTCAGTCGGTTATAAATAAAATAATAGAAAATTATATATTTGCCCATATAAGCAAATATTTACATCAATATGGACTGTTAAACAACTCTCTATTCTCATATGAAAAGGGCAAGAGCACACAGACATTATTAGAGAACTTAATAGACTCTCTAAACTTACATTTAAACAACAATAACTTCATATTGATTTTATTTATTGATTTGACCAAAGCATATGACTTAATTTATATCCCAATCTTGAAGCAGGATGTAATAAATTTACAAAATTCGCTGCGTGATAATAAATTAGCACTCAGCTTTGAAAAAACAAAATTTTTGGTAATTAGACCTCCTCATCAAACCCTGGACATTCATCCCTCTATTAAATTACATGAACATAAATGCCTACATGTTCAGGATTTCCAGAATTGCAAATGTCTAACAGTGGATGAAGTTTCAAATCACTGTTACCTTGGGTTATTGACTACAATCTAATTGGGCAATGCAAATAACAAACTTCTACAAAAAAATGAGATTTTTTTTGAACAACAGTTACCTTATATTATGCATCAGTGGACTCCCGACTCAATTATTTAGTAAATGTATGGGCACGAGCAAATATAACTGAAATAAGGGTAATAAACAGGATTCTGAAACTTTTAATGTGGACAAACTCTTGGAATGATCTGAACAAGAGAAGGCAATTTTTGTTGAAATACAAAATACTTGATCCAATTCAAAAACCGAAATTAAATTTATTCGTGAAGAATCTTAACGCCATTTATGAAGAGTCGAATCTTCAAAGGAATGTATCACATAACTTTAGGAATCCAAAAGCAATTGTCTTGCCTCACCCTAGAGTACTAAATAGATTTCGAGATAGGCTCACAATGAACATATTAAATAACTTGTTGGCTAATGTTGATTTCAGGCTCAGGAGAAGTTATTCTATCTCCAAATTACCATTCCTAATAAGAAGATTTTTTATACTCAATGATACAGTACATTAGACCTGATATGCAGATCAATTACTTTCCCTGTTTGCAGTGTGGAATGTACTATGTGTAATGACTTCATTGTCTTTTCTGTTAGTTAACAAATCTGTATGCAAAAACTGTTGTAAATGATGAATTACAACTTGTTGTTAAGAAATTCACTTTTCTTAACAAGTTCTTTTATTGTAAACAAATTCTCTTGATAAAATAAAATTGTATTGTATTGTATTATTTTATTTATTTAGTTATTTTTATTATAATAATTTTATTATATTATTTTTTAAATTAATTAATTTATTATTATTATTATTTTTTTATAACTGCACCACGTGTGGTTGTGTTTTTCTTTTTTCTTCCTTTTTCCCTCTTCCTTTTTCATCTTCCTTCTGGAATGAGTCTCCAGAGGAATCCAGCCAACCTTCTGGCAACACTAGGTGGGTCAGAATCTCTCTTGAGACAGTTTGTGTTTTGCTGGGAGTGGCTCACCTTCCCGTGGTGTGAAAGAGTACACAGAATCCTCATGTCCAGGTGGCTGATGCTTCTGGGTAGCCAAGAGGCCAGAACACACACAGAACAGAACACACACAGAATACACTCTGACATGTATTCTACGTCACCTACGTCACACACACATATCTGGCCCATTTGTAGTGATACTTTTCTTCACAGAGATACGAGGCGGAGTTGATCAACGTATACACATGTCCATAGGCCCTTCAGAACCAGCAGCAACAACTACCAAACGTGAAACTTATATTAGGCCTTGATGAAAACTGTAGATCACCTGCCTAGCACAGTGAGACACCGGAACAGAGGAACAAACAAAGGCTAGCGCCTAGAGGAGTACATATCAAGCAGCGACCTATCCATCCTAAACAGACCAAACCAGCTCCACAGATTCTCGAGCACTATGTGGGAAGCGAATATCGACCTAACCCTTGCAAGTCATTCCGTAGCAAGACACCTCTCACCTTGAGAAGTAAAACAACACTAGACCACTTCAGATCACAGTGTTAAAACTTAAAACTTCTACAGATAACTTCAAACGCATGTCACACGACTTCTATTACCAAGATAAATAGTTTCCAATCCACCATAACAAAGGCGGATTGGAAACATTTTAAGCAGCTGTTGATGGAGAAAGCATAAAACTTCCACCCCAATGAATTCAACGTAGACTGGCATCAGTGAGAAGTAATAAAACTAATCACAGAAGTGGCAGATATATCCATCAAGAAAAAGATGCCGTTCCCTGATGGGCGACAGAGCGCACAGATCTCCAGAAAAGGGCAAATAGTGCCCGCAAGGCATTTCAGAGGTTGCGTAGATCCTGGCCACAGGCAGAGGTCGATGTACTACGTCAACAGTATCGTGAGGTCAGAAATGATTATACAGCTAAAATAAAGAAAAGGAAGACAACCTCATGGGAAAACCCAGTAAACAGAAGAAATGCTGATCCCTTGGGAGAGGTGTATCGGGTCCCCACAAACAAACTCTCCAGAGAGAAAGTCGTAACGGCAACTGAGACAGCTCAGGGAACCTATACCAGAACATTGAAATTCTCTAAAGACAATATCTTGGACCATATCTTCCTTCTTGCAACTGAGCCTAAAACCTAGGAAGAAAGAAAACTATGTGACCTCAACATAGTGGCAACTGGGATGAAAAATAGAAAGACCTCTGGTAGAGATAAAATTGAGCCTCAGATGCTCAAGATGGTGGTAGAAACTATACCGAACACAATATTGGAACTCCTCAACCGATGTCTTAGAAAACAGCACGAATAAAACTTATCTTAAAAAATCGGAAGAAACCACAGGGAAAGCTAGGGTCATATAGGCCAATCGCCTTGCTGTTAATCTTCAACAAGCTCTTCGAGCGGCTTCTCTACCAGAGAATAGAGAACCACTTCCAAGAATCAAACCTCATGTCGCCTAATCAATATGGCTTTAGGAAGGAGCACTTGGCTGTAAAACCTCTGGAAAATATTATTGAAACAGCTAAAAACTGCAACACAAAATACTTCCTCCTAATATTGATTGATTTCGCAGGAGCCTTTGATTCTCTCTAGTGGCCTACTGTTCTGGCCAGGCTCTGGAAGGCTCATATCAGAGGAAACATATCCATGCCTCAAATCCCATCTTGAAAACAGGTGAATCACTTATCACTCCATACGCCTGTGTTTCTAGGCCGGTCCACAGGGGCTGCCATCAGGAATCTGTCCTGGGACCGAAATTGTGGAACCTAGTCTTTGATCAGTTGCTTAATATGGATATTCCAAATGTTAAAACCCAGGCATATGCAGATGACCTGGTTCTGATGCTGCATGCTGACAGCCGGGCATGTCTGGAGACCATAGCAAACCGAGCCACTAGCGACCTGCAAAAATGGACTAGTGCAAATCTGTTTACTATCTCCTCAGATAAAAAAAGTTCAATACTTCTCAAAGGATTTCTTGACCCTAGAAGACGAAGATTAACATAAACGGGAAAACCATAAAGTTTCTAACATAAATAAAATACCTCCGAATGATACTTGACAGAAACGTTAACTTCATGCAACATCTCTGCTACCCGAGAAAAAAAAAGAAGATATGCGAGCGTACTGGCCAGTGTTACTAGGAACGACTGGGGCCTGAAGAAGAGGGCCCTTGGCGTTCTCTATAAGGCTGGGATAAAGCATGCCTTAGAGACCCAGCAAACTCCAAAATCGTGAAGAAGAACACGCGTTCTTCAATGTTTTGTACAACACGTGAAATTGCCATTGCTGGAACCACACTAACAAAGGCTCCATTACTAAGAGGTTTATACCGGAAGTCGAACAAGTTTGTCCACTCTCTCCGGCCTGGATTCGCCTGGACTCCAAACCACCTACCTATTGACTGGACATGGGTAATTTAGAAAGAGACTATATGACTTCGGAATCTCAGCTTCTCCGCGATGCTCCTGTGGACAGGAGGGGTCCTGGGAGCATCTGGTCTGCGAGTGTGACAACTACGAGAACCTCAGATGTCAAATATACACCAAGGTTCACTCACTTCTTCGAAACCAGGAGAGCATCACTCTGCAAGAGAAAGAAACCTACAAAGCCTTCACAACGGACCCTTCCCCCACTTGATTGTAGGTATCCCAAAAGTTCACAAATCCAGGACTAGTACAATCAATCACGAGACAACAGCCATCCCTCAATGGCCCAGAGTAACGGAAACTCAACTAAGACCTGACTAAATTCAGAGAAACCCCTCTCTAAGGAACAACAAAATAATGCCTGAAATACTCCGGATATTTTGCACAGGATCAGGAACTGACCTAGAAAAACTACACACCTCATTGGATCACTGGGGAGAACCCCCAACCTGTGAGGCAACCAGGATCTGGTTGACCACCTTAGTGACAATGAATCTTATACAACCTACATGGTCTAAAACTGGGATGAGACTAGTATACTACTTTGAAAAGAAACTCATTGATAAAGATCAGGCAGTTGGTCTCCCTCTTAACCTCTTAGCGAATGACAACAGGAATGGATTCTCAAACTGCTATGATATGACTGGACCAAAATATGGAAAAGACTTTCTTACCACAGAGAAAGAAAACACACCAATAAAGACTGGAGGTTGGACCTATCAGTGTCCTCCACTGTGACTCAACTCGATCAGAGACAACACAGAAGAAAAGAAGAACCTCATCTCGCCTTTTTGGGCACCTGGACTAAAGGACATCCAAGGTGGTCATATGATTTGTCATACACCGTTTCTCTCTTGAACGAAGCTTTCTTTCCTTCCCTGTGGGGAGAAGAGTATTTGCACCACCCACTTCTCCCCTTCCCGAAATCTCTTCCTTGTGGTGGAACACGGGGCCTCTCTATCGGCCACTTACCGGTACTTCATTTTCTTCCTTCCCGTCTTCAGCCTCCCCACCCCTTTCACCGTTGACTTTTACAGCGTTTCCAGCCCTATGCGTCCAAATATAACTACATCAAAATTTCTTGCTCCGACCCATGTCAGCATATAGAAAATATTATTTCAGCATATAGCCCCTCGCAAGCTTCTTCTAAATTATCCTAACAAACGCTGACTAACCGCGAATATATATATTTTTTTGGTACTAGCCACTGAAATCTCATGAAAGTAGGTGGGAGGACCCACCAGAGTACTATATATTACAGATAACAGTCAGTCAGCCTCCCCGTGGCACGGTATGGTAACATCGGGTCCCATTAGGGGCCCGGTTGCTAACAGGCTGGATGAACAAAGGGCACAACTTGCTACATACCACATGACCCATGTACTTTTAAATCCCTGGCTTGTCTGATACAATGTACATTGTACAGGGATTTAAAGCGGGAGTAATCCCAGGAGCCATTAGACAAATATACCTATACCTAAACTTACAGCCGGATCTGGAAGGAAACAATTACTAACATCATGGATACCATGTTTCAAGATCATCTTGCCCCCCCCCCCCCTTACCACAGAGCAGATAATCCTCTGTGCAGACAATGAAACTTACTGCACGACTGCAGCAGAAGAACCTTTCAGAAAACTGGAACTGGAAACAGCTGCCATGAATATTAAAAACAAGAGGTCTCCTGGCTCTGATCTTTTGGAGCCAGAGATTTCCAAGAAAGCCATCGAAACCATTCCAGGGGCGCTTCTTAACCTATACAACCACTGCCTCAAAGAAGGCCTGATCCTCCAGGCCTGGAAAATTGCCAACTTGTGCCTCATCCCCCAAGTCCCGACAAACAACTGGACCATCCGGGGTCGTACAGACCCATAGCACTCTTATCAGTCCTGAGCAAGCTCTTTGAGCAACTATTAAGAAACAGAATAGGAATCCACTACACTGCAGCCGACCTCCAGCAACCCCGACAGTATGGATTTAAGAAGGGATACTCAACCCTGGATGTCCTGGAAAATATTACTGATGCTGCAACTACCTCTGATCAGAAATACCTTCTGGTCATAGCAATAGACTTTGCTGGGGCATTTGACACTTTACGGTGGCCAAGCGTCCTGGCCTGACTCCGGAGAGCCACCTTTCATCAAATCTGTATCAGGTCATAAAATCCTACCTGTCGAATAGGTTCGTGATAGTAAGAGCACAGCATTCTTCAGTAAGAAGAGAAGTATTCAGAGGATGCCCACAGGGATCAGTTCTGGGTCCACTCCTACGGAACCTGGTTTTAGAGAGCATTTTGAATCTGGAACTCGGCGATGTCGGCCCCTTAGCCTACGCGGGCGATTTGGTCCTGATGCTGCCTGGGGGGTATAGGGTATAACTGGAGAACACCACCACCAGGCCACTTGGGAGTATAGGTATAGGTATAGGTATGTTGAGGGTCTGACGGCTCCGGGGATTTCTCCCATCTCCGCGTGTGTTCTATGTATCGAGTGACAGTACCCTGTCTATGCCAGAGGTTTAAAAATAATGTATGGGTCATGTGGTATGTAGTTTGTTGTGCCCATTGTTCATCCGGCCTGTTGGCCGTCGGGCCCCCCGTGGGACCCGGCGTTACCATACCTAGCGACGGGGACGCCGGCCGGGTGTACCAAGAGACTAATTATACTCTGGCAGGTTCTGCCACTTACTTTCCTGGGATTTCGGTGACTAGAACCTAAAATAAAGGTTGGAGTTATCGCTGTTGATTTAATTAAAATTGCATTTAGAAAGCGCTGGGTGGGATTTTTCGCTAAAAGAACTATTTCTAGAGAGCCTAAAGGGTCGGGCAAAATTTGATGTGATTTAAATTTGGACATGTGGGGCAGTCGCTGTACAAGAGAAAGTGATGGGAGGAGGGTGTGGATGGGGGGATGAAATAGGAAGAAGAAGGGGTCGGATAGGAAGGTGATCCCCCATTTTAAGTGGGGCATGCCCATACCCCACCATGGGGAGACGAGGAGAGGAGAAAAAAAAAAAAAAATAAATAATAATAAATAAATAAATAAAAAATAAATAAATAAAAAATATATACTCTGGGGGTGCCGCGGCCGCTGCCGTTACGAGTTGACACGTTTTTGCGAGCTCCTGATTTTTGTGTTAAAATATGAGTTTTAAGTGTTTAGTTCGCCAAGAAAAGTGTTCCCGTCGAAAGACATCCATCTGAGGATTCCCTGGGTGAGACAATTTTGCAAACTTTTGGGAATTTAGCAAATTACCAGCGTTTTTATCTGTGTCGTTTGTTTGCCAGACTACAATGGTCACCATGTGGCTGGCAGCAGGGCCATAGAGAGGCACCGATTATAAAGCGGAAGCCACGTTGGTAGTGTGCACTTGACTGGGGAGGGTGCCCCAACAGTGTTTTTATCGGGCTGAAAGAGAGCTACAACACATTTTAATTTTAATCATATTCCAATTAATTAAGAGTCGAAACCAACAGCGGGCTTAATGTTCATTCAACGCAGCCGAACCGAGTGATATTCTGCTTAAGGCAACACGTCACTTAAGCTCCTGGCAAGGTCAACTGGCAACAGGGTTAGCGATTGTTTCTCCCCCACTCCCACCCACTGCTGCATACTTGCTCTTCTAGTCATCGAACGGAAGAAGTTCACTACCACTACAGTTACGCGAGCGCTACTTGGGCGCACTCTACACCTCTGGCAGTAATTGCCTTGCAGCGACCACCTGCTTTTCACAGCTTACACTTTCCCACTATACTTGGGCGTAACCCCCCCCCCAATCATTGGTGGGGAATCAAAAGTTTAGATTGACTACTGCTAGACCCGAAATTGTGCCATGGACTTACGATCGGCAACATTTGTAAACATTCCTAGCCGGTTCTTGAGTGTGTGGATCCTACCTCGATAATCCGGAGTAGTCTCGACAAACCGTACCTGAGACAAAATGATTACCCAAAGTCAGAAATTGACTGAACTTCAGCCAGAAGATGAACACCAACGAAGAAGGCAACAACCTATCCTAGAGCAAAATGATGATTTGCAAATTATAGAGAAGAATGATCACGACGACGGAGCACAGCCACAACAAACTTCAAACAAACACCACCTACTGGATACTAAGGAAGAGTATCAAGCTCTCACCAACTACACACAGCAGCTTTTCTTGAGGAGAAGACAACTAATCGCAGCAACGTGATTACCTTCTACTAAATGAGCCCAGGGACTCTGATGGTACTGGATCAAGGCAAATAAACTTGACCAGCATTACCATCATTTGTGTGAACTGCCATACATTCTCCAAAGATGTCACCGACCAAAGATAACTCTAAGAAAATTAGAGGATATTCCGCAATTTTTGCGCGAATCACACGCATGGAATGGGGTTTGAGGAGAAAAACCCTCAGCCCCTACTATGAATGCGCGTGCTCTACTATGAATGCGCGTAGCTATGAAGACTGTCTAATCTTGTGCTCCTCAAGTTTACATTGATTTCATGTATTTATTTCGCGAGTTACACTAGTTTTTTGTATAGTGACCTGCCTAGTGGTAATACTGTGCATCCTGTGGAAGATTATTTCCCTAACATTTCAGGTAATTATGATTTTTGCATGATCTGTTTCTATCCATATATTCACATTTGCCAGCGTTGCTTGTCTCCAGGCCTGAATTCAAATTTCACTTCTGTAGGCCTACTCTGCTGGCTAACCACTGTCCGCTTCGGGCTATATCACAAGGTCAAGCAGTTCCTCTGCGGTGGGAGCTCTCCGGCAGTTGACCGCTTGTAAGGTGCGACTTTTATAACTCTATCCTACTTATGCATCTGTTTAGCTTAAGAGATTGCATGTCGACAGCGAGTTAGAAGGAACTTAGCAAACTAACTCTGACTATTTTTGTCTACTTCTGTCTGGCAATCAAGTATTCGATAAGATGACCGCTTTTGCTGGACCCACTCATCAACAGGTCTCAGATGGCCCAGCTGCTCTTTCAAAACTTACTTAATTTGTGCATCTCCGGAATTTAGCCTACACTTCAAGCTAGTAAGCTGCCCAATTGCAGCAAGACTTTGTTGCGCCCTACCTTTTCACCTACCCGATTACTGCCTTCTCGAAGTGCCATCCGCCCCAGTTTTCAGCTCAGATCATTCGCTTATAATTCAGTTGTATACAATGAAGGATAGAACGGGCGTTCAGCAAAAGTCCTGTGCCGAATGTAGGTTCAAATCCGAGGCTCCGGCATTACTCTGTGTTACGTGTTGTAGAATCTTTTGTCGTGATTGCCAGCCACCTAAAGTTAAAAGGTTGAACAAACAACGGAGAAGAAAATGAACCTGCCACCTTTGCGCAAGTAACCCAAACAGCGCGGACATCTCGAAGGAAGAGATATCCACTATCACTCTTGCAGAAGAAACCCCATCCAACCCCTGTGGCCTTCTTGATGTGCACAGTTCGATTGAAGGTAGTATTGTGTCGTCTGCGTTGAGAACACCTGGAGATTCAAGATTATGCTTTGGGAAAGACTCCTTCTTCGGATAGGGAGTTTGATACCGCTCCTGCCGCCTCCTCAAAGGGCTTGCAGGTTAATAGCCCCTTTGATAGTTTGTCAATTAAAAGCGCTCTAAGGGACAGCACGTCTAAACTGAATGCCCTCCCTGAAAGATTTAAGATCACTTTCGGGGAGATTCTGTCCTCAATAATCGACTCTCTTGCCTGCCTCAATGAGGAAAATAGAAAACTCAGAGCACAAAATATGGAAATTCTGGACCAAGTGCGTGTAATGAATGAACAACTCAGGGATCTCAAAATCTTTATAAGTGAATGTTGTTTTCCCTCTAGTCAGACGTCCGTGATGGACCATCTGGAACGTCAGGAGCATTTACAGGAAACAGATGATGCACTTCCAAGACCTCCACCTCAAACTCGCCGCGTCCAGCGAGGAATAAGAGATCTCAAAAATATGCACAGTTCGCCTCTTTTTGCAGACAGAACAACTGAACAGATCGTAGCCCCTGCCGTGATGTTGAACCCTTTGGGTAATCATCCCCCTCACACCGCTCTCCATCAGCACGATCTGACCTTCGAAGCTGACAGCCCTTTTATCCAGGACATGTGTATGATTCCAGGTGAATCTAATATGCACCAAACTTGAAAAAGACGTCAGTAGAAGCCTGGTGGTCAGGTTCTGAGCCAGGCTCATTACTGTTACAACAGAATGGAGATGAGAGAAACCCCAAGCCAAAACAGGGAGGAGCGGATCTATGCTGAAGCGGATGCCTTCTGTCTCTCTGATCAATTTAACTATCATACAAAATTTCCCAGGCATAACCCACAAATAGCTTGCGCTCAAAGTGTTTTGACTGTGAAAACACAAGGCAAAAGAATTCCATGCGAGAATCCTAATATGTCGGTTCCTACTGAACCTGCCTCGGTCCCTCTGTCGCGGAGACTTGAGGAGATATATAAAATTTCAGCTGTTCAGACCCGAGAGAGAATTTTGGTTTCCAGACTGGGACCAGCAACAAAAGTGGAAAGTATCAGGGCACTCTTTGCCCAAGAACATGGGATCAACTTAGACGCAAAAGCTATCAAAACTAGACACCCGACCTATTCTTCCTTTATCATCTCCAGCCTTGCGAATGCAAAGCATACCGTCTTGGATTCTAGCTGCTGCCGGTAAGCACCCTTATAAAGCCGTTCCAAGAGAAGAGCAGATCGATCGCTTACAGAGGATCCAGGCGAGATTAACAGCCATACTACAAAAGGATGACTTGCTACCAGGTTCACACGAAGGAGAAATTCTTTGGTTGTGTTTATGCAGAATGTACGCAGCCTAAAAAACAAGCTTCATTATCTCCAGACTCTCCTATTGTTTAATGAGTTTGATGTCATCTGGCTTACAGAAACATGGTTAACGGCGGATAGACAGCTTGATCTTACCTCATTTTAACACCCCTTACAAACACATTGGGAATCACAGGATTAACGGGCGAGGCGGAGGTGTTGAAATCCTGTTCAACGATCGATTCCAGCCAATAAGGACACGAGTGAGCCAGTCTCCCTGAAACTGAGAAGTCCTCTTCTTCAAATCCAATGCTGCCTGGTTTACCTTGCTCCAGACAACAATGAAGACTCTAGAGCTGAGGTGCTCACGTGGTTAGCAACCAACTTAGTGCCTAAAATTCCAACTGTTGTAGCAGGTGATTTTAACTTGCCACTGCCCAGGCGTGGGAATTCCCTTGAGGGCCTCGAGGCCACTCTTCGAGCCTTTAACCTTACACGGTTAGTGATATAACCAACTAGAGCATGTCAAACGCTGGACCTAATCTTCCACAACTTGCAAGATATCAAACTCCTACCTAGCAACTTTCGATTCCAATCTGATCACTCGCCAATTGCATGTAAACTATCCTTTCAGAGCAATTCCCTTGGGTAGCCTGACGAGTACTCCGTTGAATTGCCTAAGATAGCTTTCTCTACCAAATATCTGAAGCCAGAGATCATTCTACTGTGCTCAATTGGATTTAACTGGGAGCGTCTCTATTCTGAGCCGTTGGAGGATGCCGTTATGCTCTTGTCCGAACAACTGAAGTTAATTGCACTATATGAGGCAGCCAAAATCAATCACTAGGATTGGTAACAGGTCGAATCGCGGTTTTAATAAGGAAACTAAGATGGCTTTCATCAAGAAGCAGAAGGCCAACCGGAAATAGCGGAAAACTCAACTTACCTTAGACCGTTCCATCTTTAAGAAAGAAAGAGCTTGCTTCTTGAAAAAGAAAAGTCAGGTCCTCAACCAAGCTGTTCTCAATAGGTTGAAGAGTGGTAGAAGGATCCTTTCGCATCATCATCATCTAGCCACTGACAAAAAGCTTGTCCAGGAATGGGCACAGTTCAGGTTACTGCAGGCAGGTTTTTTTGAATCTGATTTATCTCTCTTGCAGGAGGACTGGTTACCTAGGGCACACTTGTCTGAAATAGAAATAACTAGAGAGACCCTAATTGATGTCATCAATAAAATACCCAACAAAACTGTAGGTCCGGATAGTTTCGCACTCTTTATTATCAAAATTTGCAGCACATATATAGTCGACCTTCTCCTTCACCTTTTCAGACAAATCCTGCAATCTGGAATAGTTCCTTCAATTCGGAGAACTTACCATGTTTAACCCATTCCAAAGATCGAGAAACCCAAATCACCTAAAGACCTGCGACCAATCTCCATCAGTTGTTCTTTACTCAAAATTTTTGAAAACGTAATTCAGCCAATAATTGCCCAGCATTGTTTTGCACACAGGACCGCGTACCTACATACCGTTCTACAAAGGAGATCGACAACTACCAATCTTCTTGACACCCTCTTCAGAATTCAGCGCACCCTTAACAACAAATCACAGATTGATATCATATACCTAGACATAAAACATGTGACAGAATACACCTGCCAGCTCTTTTTACCATTCTGAAACACTACTTCGGTCTGGCAGATACCTTATTTCAAATTTTGAAGTCTATCTTACTTGAAGACACCTGTCTCTGACTCACAATGACTTTCAAGTAACTATTGACGTCTCAAGAGGCATCCCGCGAGGAAGCGTCCTGTCAGCTATCCTGTTTGCAGCAGTTTTGGAGCTTTTCCTTGCTCAGAATCCGAACTTTGTCTCTTATGCCGACGATCTGGAGTTCTACGTGAGCTCAGATCATAATCATCAGATTCATGATATCAACCAACAAGCTTCTAGGCAGATATTGAGCTTGGAAAGTTATCTTGCCACAACAGGGCTGCATCTGAGCCCTTACAAATCAGCAAAACTGACGATAACCAAGAAGAAAGTCAAAAATGATATCCAAATCTTTGTTAGTGGGGACCCGGTGCAAAAGGTGCCCTCTCATACTGATCTTGGCCTCACCTGGGATGTTGGGCTCACATTTCATCCTCATTTTGTCAGGATGAGGCAGAAGACGTACGCTGCTCGTTGGTGTGCATCAGCCAGCGCTGCTTGTTCGACACATCCGGAGGTGTACTACGCCGATTCCTCTCTATGATTCAGAAATTTGGTCATCTGCCCCTGTCTCTCATACCTAAAAGGATGAGAGGAAACTGGCCACACGCATAGCTTTGGTGCTCCGTTATTTGTTGTCCCGTTTATTGGTTTCAAGTGTCACATTTTCATTTATTGTGTGTCCGTTAAGTTCCTCTTCTCAAGATGTGTCCATGGACATCAACTTCGTGAAGATCGGCCATGGTAATCGAAAGTTATGGTAATTTTTATTAGCGTTGATCTAGCGTTGGTCACAACGTGATTTTGCATTGTATATTGTTATATTGCCAATTTTGTTCAAGTGAATAGTACCACAAATAACTCTTAAATATTGATCATAGTAATTATCGGGAACAGTAATCGAACAGTTCTACAACCACATGTAACTTTCATGATGAATTTTGGATATTTTGCTAGTTTCCCTCGTTTGACTTTAGTATGCTGGTTAATAAACAAAGGCCTTTGTTCACAGTGTACACCACGCGGTCAAGCTCTAATTGGTCAAGCCCTGTTTGAGTGACCGTTAGCGTGAGTTGGTATCTACGTACCTCAAGACATCTATATCCAGAATATTTATTGGTACTAAATTTATTTGATTTAAAATATGATAAATAGAAGTTATGCTAAACCGGGCTTCTCGACCATTGAAGCAGTCCAAAACCTCATAACCAAGGCAACCCAAAGTAACAAGAAGGATTTTCTGGTAATAGCAGTGGATTTTGGATTTTGCTGGGGTCTTCGACACCGTCCGGTGGCCCAGCGTCCTTGGCAGACTCCAGAAAACAGTACTCCCAAAAAACTTGTATAACAGTGTCCGGCCATATCTGTCGGATAGGAAAATTGAGGTCGTCGTAACTTTCTAAAGAGTTGTTAAAAGAGTCCGAAGGGGCTGCCCACAGGGATCTGTCCTGGGGCCACTAATGTGGAACATGGTTTTTGATGACTTCTTGGCTCTGGACCTGGGAAATGTGGCCAGTCAGGCCTATGCTGATGATCTCATTTTAATGGTGGAAGCGGACTCCAAAAAGGGACTTGAAACACAGGCAAACCAAGCACTACAAACCTTACAGAACTGGGAGAAAACACATATGTTAATGATTTCACCAACCAAGACAAACTCAGTATTACTAAAAGGCTCTCTAAATATCAGACGACCACCGCAAATAAAGATAGCGGGATCCACCATTAAACTAGCAAAACAAATAAAGTATCTAGGTATTATCCTGGATGGAAACCTGTCCTTTACACCTTACCTACTTGAGAGAGAAACTAAGGAACTATGCATCACTTGTAGCAAGAGTATCTCGCAGGGACTGGAGACTCAACAGGAAGACCCTGTCCCTGTATTAAAAAACAATATTCATCCCAGCGATCACTTACGGATCGCCAATCTGGTTCAGGAAGGCCGGAACCGCGGTCAACAGAAGACTGCTGGACACTATCCAAAGAAACATACTTCTAACTATCACCAACGAAGACCAACTCCATAATCTTAAAGGGAACACTGAACATCCACAGACCACCCCAAATTAAAATTGGCACTAGAACAATAAGGCTCAGCACAGAGCTCAAATACCTGGGCATCATCTTGGATACCCGCTTATCCTTCAAACCGCACCTAAACTACGTAAGAAGAAAAATAAGAAACTGCACTGCCTTAATAAACCGAATTGCCCGAAGAGACTGGGGATTGGAACAGAGAACGATGATGTTTTATTATAAAGCAGCCTTCTTACCAATCGCGACATACGCAGCTGGTGCCTGGTACAAAAAGGCCAGCACAGCTGCAAACCTAAGAATACTTGATTCCATACATAGAATCATGCTACTCACTGCTACTCGTGCCTGCAGCACAGTGAGCACACACGCTCTGCAAGTCATCGCAGGAACCCTCCCCTTAGACCTAGAGGCGGTGAGGAGAGGCATCCTCCATGAGTTCGCTAAAGGCAATGCTTGTACACACCTTGACGTCAACGGAGATCCAGGAAATAACTGCATTGTGGAAAAAAGAAGCCTCCAGACCCAATTGCTGCAGGCGTGGCAGGCACGGTGGGATGTCTCCATCAAAGGTCGGATAACAAATAAATTCTTTCCAAATGTAGATAGATTCCAACCTAAATTACCAACCTGGTACGCACCCGGTCTGTTTGTGACGTACCTACTCACAGGACATGGTGCCTTAAATGCCAAACTAACAACTATGGGAATAATTGAAAATCCAAATTGCACTTGTGGCGTTCCAGAAACTTGGTCTTACCTAATGTATGACTGCCACCAATACGACGACATCCGCTGCCAGCTGGTGATAAGACTACAACATTCACCCAAGGACCAGGAGCAATTCATTCTGGACGATAAACGACCATATTTGGCATTCACCGAATTTGCACAGAAACTGTTTAACAGACGCCGAGCCACACTGGCCCAACAAACAAATAACAACACAACCGGAAACTAAATGGGACAAGCCATTGTTCCCACAATAAATTCCATACCTCCAACGAGAATAAAAGTACATGGTCTACAACTCTGCGACTGACTGAACCCTGAATCTGCAAAGGGGCCACACGAACCTGAACCATGCAGCTTCGCTGCCATCAAGACTCGTTGGGGACCAGAATCGAGCACCTGACTCCATTCCTTTCCAACCCTACCACGGTGGGGCGGAGACTCCTTGTCTCCCCTAGCTGAACCTCCCCTCCCCTTTCCTCTCTGGTGAGGCATGGGCATGCCTCACTGACCAACTGGGGGCATCTCCCCTATCGCTCCCATATTTCTATCTTTACCCCCCAGTCTTCTGTCTCCCCTCCTACTCTATCTATATACAACGCGAACGCCCCACACACTAAATTTAAGAACACTCTAAATAATCTTCACCCAGTCTCGGCCTATCCATCTACGTAATATCAAACCCCCCAGCGGTGTGAATAGGCATACCACGTATGGTGTATGCAGACAAGTGAAATGAGTATATACATGTGTATATACACATATTATGATTTTTTTTTATATAGGTCCTAGCCGCCGAATTCTCAGGAAACTAAGCGGCAGGACTTGCCAGAGTAAGTAAGTCTACTGGGTTCCTGGTCTGCCTCCACGGAGCGAAGGTGGGGCAACGTTGGGCTCCAGCAGATGTCCAACGGCTAAATGACCAGAAGAACAATGGTACATGACATTATACATGTGCAATACCCACACACATTTAAATCTCTGGCATTCCCAGCAAACTGGTACACCCACAATGAAAGCAACGCGGAGATGGGGAAAACCCCTGGTGCCGCATGACATCAATACACTTTACACCTTACCTTACTTCTAACTATAACTAGGGCATGCAAAACGGTGGGCACCCACGCTCTGCAGGTCCTGGCAGGAGCTCTTCCGCTCGACCTCGAGGTGACTAGATGTGGACTCATGTATTTACTGTCCAAGGATATACCTGCCTCCATCTATGACTTTACATTGGACCCAACCAACAGCCAGACGGCAGAGAAACAACGAATAGGGGCTCACATATTGAAGATTTGGCAGCACAGATGGGAGATGTCGCCAAAGGGTCAAGTTACAAGAAGCTTCATACCGATAGTCGCAAAAATGTACCCAAAAGCCCCCTCGTGGTTCTATCCTGGGCTAAATACAACCTTCCTCCTGACGGGCCACGGCCCATTTAAAGCAAAACTGAACGCACTCGGAATAATAGAAGAGTCCACATGCACCTGTGGAGAACCTGAAACCTGGCAGCATATTATGCACCACTGTGAATGCTACGAAGAACACAGAAGTAGACTTATAACTGAGATTCAATACTTGCCGAAAAATCAAGAGTACCATCTACTGGATTCAGAAGATGAATACAAAGCCGTCAGCCGATTTGCACTTGACGTCATCAATAGACGACGATCAGAAATAGCCATCCACAACGAATAGATGACCACAAATAATAAATAAAGGCAAACTGATAAAACATCAACACAGAGGAAAGGATAGCAAAATACTAAGGACAAACGGCATAATATGCAGCAGAATAAATGACACAGCATCGACCGAGGAACCAATGGGAGTGGCTCCAGTCCACTCAAACTACACTTGCTGGAGGGCACTGCAAATTGCCGCTACTGCGAACTAGGCGAGGCTCTTTTGCTCAGCCCACTTTCTCTCCCTATCCCTGGTGGGGTGAGGGGAAGGTATTTGTTCCCCTCACCACTCCACCAACCCCTCTTTTCCCTCTGGTGGGGCAAGGGCATGCCCCACTGATATACCTGGGGTCGCCTTCCCTATTGACCCCATATTTCTGTCTTTTTGCACCAGCCTTCCGTCTCTCCCCCCTACTCTACCTATATCGCCAGCGAAAAGCGAATGCCCCACACAAAAAAATTTTAAATGCAAAACTCGACACACTTGCAACCTCTTTCGGCCTAATTAGATTCAAGCATTTATCCCTCTCCCCCCTTTTTTATATATATATAGGTCCTTGCCACTGAAATCTCAGGAAATTAGGTAGTAGGACCTGCCAGAGTACTCATCTAAAAACACTGGTGTACCTGGTCTGCCTCAATGGGGCCAAGTGTGGGCAACGTTGGGCCCCAGCAGGGGCCTACCGGCTAAACGGCCAGATGAACAACAGAACACAACCCCTGGTGCCGTTAGACACTAAATACACTTACACTTTATCTTCAATAGCTCATGGGCATGCCCCACTGTGACTTGGGGTTGCCTCCTCTCTCGACTCCATACTTCTGTCTTTTCCCCCAGACTTGTCTCCCCACCCACTCTACCTGCACATACGCAAGCGAATGCCCTACACGTCGGAATTGATTTAATCATCTCCAAATTACGTTTTTTGCCCATGCACTCGGCCTTTCAAAAATTAGGCGTTATTCCTCATCGAATTTACCAAAAGTAAATATATATATATATATATATATGTATGAAATATGAGATATGAAATATGCACAAATTATCCGTTTAGCTAATATTAGTAGCAATCAATCACTTTTCGCTGTTGCTTTGAATGATCTCTATACCAAACTTCGCAATAATGACATTCCTATTAATTTCTTAAATTTTATTATAAAAAATCTCTCTGATTTCATTAAAGAAAAATTCGGTTTTACCATGTTTCACCTTGATTAGGGTTAATTCGATACCTGTATAGTTGTATAGTTGTACATTTGAATGGTGGTATTTCCACTGCTTGGAAAGTGATCACACATTATGACTTCCATTAGAACGATGTTCGTGTTCTTTCACTTCCTAAGTTTTTCTTTTCATTTTTCGTAATTTAATATCAGTATTTATTTATGTCCAATCTTATCTTCTCTATTTTAACCACAGAGGGCTCCCACAGTTCTTCTCATCTGAGCAACTCCACCATCGTTGTCATAGTTTTCCCTCTGTGTACATTCCATTCTTATTAATCATATTCGCATAATTGTATCTTATTAATCATGATCGCAAATTTGTATCTTCATTTCTTGATTATATTTCACTCAACTTATTTCTGCCAAATATCATAGGTATTTAATTTTTCTCCTCTTCATATTTTTTATTATATTTCATGTCTTTCACTCAAAATATACACTACAAGCTAGCGGTATTAATTTCCACTTCTACTAACACTCTCGCAGCCAAGGCCCTCTCTATGAGGTTGGGTACTTACACACCCAGCTTGCCTAGTATCCTTTAAACTCTTTTCCTTCTCTTTACATCTTTCTACTTTCTGATCTTCGTTTTTCCGTCCGTTGAACTATTAGTGTAATACGAGGGTGATTCGGACATTCTCACTTTTCTTATTCTCACTATCTTCGCCTCTATATTTTTAACTTATTTTCCCTCCCCTACCTTGCATTGCTTCCTTTTTCTATACCGCTACCTTGTTATTCATTATTATTTAACTTACATACTTTTGATTTAAACTTACGTTCTTACACACTTTCTACTTAATTTATTAAATTAAACACACTGCGTTTGCGTTCTTACATACTATCGACTCAATTTATTTCTAATTACACTACGTTACTTAATTTATTAATCTAAATACACTGCGTTGGGGCTACCTCACTCATGTTTCTGGAGATTTAAAAAATTAAAAAAAAATTTTTAAAAATAATTTTTATATCCATTTCATTTTTTATATCCATTTCATTTCTATAGCGTCTCCATCAGCATGAGTTTGCATAGAAACACAGTGTTTGGTACATGATCAGGTGTAGCCCCCTGATGAAATACCTGATCTATGTACCAATTTTTAATTTTTAATTCTTTAATTTTTATTTTATAATTTTTATCTCTATTACCCTCCCCTCTTTTTCTTTCAGCTTTTGTACATATGATTGGCCTGTTAATTCGGCATTAATTCAGATTTAATTCTACTTAAATTTTTTTTTTTTTTTTTTTTTATATAGGTTCTTAACATTCTTTTTCTCTTTTTTCTTCAACTAGGCTCGGCATTTTGTGTTTAATAACTTCTCCATCTATATTTATTTTTATTTTTATTTTTATTTTATTTTATTTTATTTTACTTTCATTGGTGACACATATATATATATAATTTTTTTTCCTCTTTTTTTTTTTTTTTTTTTTTTAAAGTCCTAGCCGCAGAAATCTCAGGAAAGTAAGTGGCAGGACCTGCCACTTAGTCTCAGAGTAAATCACAGAGTAAATCTTAGTCTACTGGTGTTTCCTGGTCTGCCTCCACGGGGAAAAAGTGGGACAACGTTGGGCCTCAGTAGGGGTCCAGCGGCTAAACGACCAGATGAACAACGGGACATGACACTACACATATACAATATCCATACACTTTTAAATCTCTGGCATTTCCCAGCGAACTGGTTCACCCACAATGAAAGCAAAGCGGAGATGGGGGAAACTCCTGGTGCCGTTTGACCCTAAACACAGTTTACACTTTACTTTACCTTCAATAGCTGGCCCAGACCTAATTGAACCGGAAATTGTGAAGAAAACGGTGGAACACACCCCGGATCTGTTACTCACGCTATATAACACCTGCCTCCAAGAAGGAACCTTTCCTAATGACTGCAAAATTGCCAACATCAAACTTAAATTGAAAAATCCATCAAAGCAGCCAGAAAAACCAGAGTCCTACCGTCCGATTGCCTTACTTCCAGTTGTAAGCAAACTATTCGAGAGAATGCTGCACAAGAGGCTACTCCACTATTACGAAGGGGCAAACCTAACAAACACAATGCAATTTGGATTCAAACCTGGCCTATCCACGATCGAAGCTCTCAAGACACTGCTGGATAAAGTAGAAGCCTGTACTACCAAATATTTTCTTGTTAACAGTATTGACTTCGCGGGGGCGTTTGACACCATCTGGTGGCCGAGCGTCCTCGCGACACTTAGGCGGGCTGGAGTGCCTCTAAACCTGTATAACACAATCAGGAGTTACCTAACACAGAGAACGATCGAAGTACATGCACCGTATAGGAAGCTAACCAAACAAATCCACAGGGAGTTCCCGCAGGGCTCTGTCCTAGGACCCCTGTTGTGGCATATGATTTTAGATGAATTCCTGGCCCTTGATATTGACGGAGTCTGCGCCCACGCTTTCGCCAATGATTTGATAATAACTGTTGCTGCTGACTTACGAGCACAGATCGAAGAAAAAGCCAACCACGCGATAGCAATTTTGCAAAACTGGGCTACAATCCATTGCCTGCTGATTTCTCCAAGTAAGACCTGCTCGGTACTCCTGAAGGGCAGACTCGACCTTGCCAAACCACGGTAAGTGAAAATCTAAGGCACCACAATAAAACTTGCCACAGAAATGAAATATCTCGGAATCATCATTGACAAAAATCTGTCTTTTCAGCCCCATCTAAAGTACATTAAACAAAAGATATGGAAATATTCTGCATTGGTCACAAGAGTGACCAGGAGGGAATGGGGGCTAAACAAGCGGATCCTGTCCCTCTACTACAAATCTACCTTCATCTCGGTCATCACATATACTTCACCAGTTTGGTACAAAAAGGTAACCACAGTGGTAAATAGAAGAACCTTGGACAGCATCCAGCAGTTAATAATTCTGACAATCACACGAGCTGTCTCCACAGTCAGCACGCACGCACTCCAGATTATGGCCGGAGTCCTTCCGCTGGACTTGGAAATCATCAGATCCGCCCTGACATATAATATGGCAAAAGAAATACCGTGTACTATCCTGAACTTCAGTTGGATCTCGCCAACAACAGGAAGCTTGAAAAAACCAGACTGCTCGACCACCTCTGACAGGAATGGCAGGATCGGTGGACAGAATCCACTAAAGGGAAAATCACCAAGAAGTTTCTCCCTAGCGTAGACAGAGTCTTTCCAAAACTCCCGAGTTGGTTCCAACTGGAGCTCCACGTCACCTTTCTGCTCACAGGGCACGGGCCATTTAATGCAAAACTATCTAGCTTCCGAATCACTGAGGATCGCCGTTGCCTCTGTGGCCACGAAGAAACATGGCAACATCTCATGTATGACTGCGACCAGTATGAGGACTGCGATGCAGGCTCACCACTGCTATCACCTACTTCCCGCAGAACATGGAACAGCATCTTCTCGACTCAGAACAAGAATACAAAGTCCTTACCATTTTTGCGCAGAAACTCTTTGCTAGACGGCGAGCACTTAGAGCAAACCACCATGCATAGCACCTGGAAACTGATGATGAATCCCAAAACCAGGACTAGAGTAAACCGAAATAAACAAAAAAACTGTACCAAATAACCCACAACCATGAACATGACCATCATTTAGCCTTGCTCACGAGGGAACTGACAACCAGAAGAACTACGTCTGAACCAGAGACAAACTGACACAGGATTTGATATGAACTGGTTACAAATTATTTGCACTGGACCACTAACTGGATGACTAAACCAAATGATCAACGCACGAACTAAGAAAATGATATCACCAGGACCCAAGCTGCATCCTCATAACATGCACAATAGGCGACCCGAACAGGTTGCATGACCAACCATAGGACGAGACTGCTCATGTATGACCCTGCGACTGGGATTTGACTCCTACATTGAAAAGATCACCAAAGAAGATCCGGTTCAGATCGCTTGGACCCCCACGTGTGCACAACTGTCAATGCATGATGGTGATCTGTACCGGGCTCCCTTGCCTGGTACCTTTATATGTACCAACAAATATGAGACCTAAATGAAACTGACAAATATACTGAATTGAGATAGAGATCCAAAAACAAAGACATTCAACTTGGATGGGACACTGTCCCACGAGTGACTCTACTACCGGACATGATCTTATGACTACACTACGACTGATGCAGCCTCACTGCCATGTAGCCAAATGGCGATCTCTACCAGCTCCCTTGCCTGGTACCTCTTTTCCTATCCCTCGCCTGGGGAGGAGGAGGAGGAGATGGTCTTCCTGTTTCCTCCTTCCCCTACCACCGGAGGGGTGCTGTTGTCTGCCTACTTGGTTAGTCGCACATGTTTACTGCTCCAGATTTTTGCTTTTAAAAATTAATGTTAACAATGAGTTTTGTTTTAAAACATGTACCAACGGATTCCTCGTCGTGTGGACTATCGTGGGAGTAAGTTTATTTTTGATTTTTGGGTTCTCCGCTGGGAGATTTTCGTTATTTATCCGGCGCTATTGTCTGTGGGCCGGGTCACCACGCCGCCATAAACATAGCATTGGAGAGTGCGGTCACTCTATCTTGGCCGCCACGAAAGTATCTAGGCGACCTTGACTGGGGGTGGGTTTCCCCCTTGTGTGCTGACAGTGGATAGATTTGCTTGTGACTTAAGTGCGCTTGGCTGACGGACGGCAAAAAGAAGATCTGTATTGTCTTCCTCGGAGCGTCTACTGTGCTACAACCGATTCTATCATGTTTTCTGTATTCCCTCCCTCCCCACTTATTCAAATTTTCCGCGACTGACTTTCAACTCCTCCCGTTTCTTGCCCCAAATTGACGCACGAACTTGTGCTTCATCGCATGCATCCTGCAGCTGTTGTGGAGAACTTTACACAGTATAGCTTGCATCCCGCTAAACCAGAGAGCCCCGCAAATCCGAAATCGTAGGGAAATGGAGAATGGAATGGAAGAGACAGAGCTTGGTGCTCCAAGCACAATTGAGGTCACGCCACCAATACAGGGGACACAACCAAACTCAACCGAAAGAACAGAGGAGACCAAGGATCCAGAATCGGTCACCAAGAGGAAAAATACAAACTCGACGTTACCGAAATTTGATCGGGAAACCCGGAGTACAAGTGAGGCCAAGCAACCAAGCGATCAGGTGGGAGGACTTGAAGAACAGCATAAAATGGCAGAGGGAACCATCCTAGACCCGACACTCCCACAGGGAACTGTGCCAGAGCAGACACTCCTACTGCGTATGGCCCTCGAAAATATAATGAAGGAGAATAGTAGTAGGATCTCTTCATCCATCCGTGCAGAAATAATCCTGCAATGGAATAAGCTGGAGACCATACTAATGAACACACATACAAATTACCAGAGAACAATGGCAACCCTGGAAGCCCTACTTGCAGGTGGCGGCAATCAAATGCCACAGCGCGCCCCATCATATGCTCAAGCGCTGAGGAACACACCCACAGAAACACTGAGAATGGGCAAGGCCAAAGAAGCTAAAAAGAAAACACTTCTGCCAACGCCCAATACAGTCATTTTAAGACCAACAGGGGAAGAAACCAGTACAAGTGAGGAAATCAAGAAAAAGGTAATCCAAAACCTCAGAGAAGAATTCGGAGCAACCAGAATAAAAGCCATAAGAAAGACCAGAAATCCAGGGATAGTAATAGAAACGGAGAGTAAAGAAGAAACAGAAGGAATTATAACAAACCCCAAGATCCCTACACTGGGCCTCACAGCGGAGGCCCCGAAGAGAAAAAGGCCCTCAGTGGTTATCTTCAACATGGACCAGGATTTTACCCCTGAACTTCTGGCTGAGGAGATCTACAGGAAGAATCTAAAAAGTGCACTCCCAGACCGGGATGGGAAAGTGCTGGTTTTCCCAAAATACAAAACCAGAGTAAATAACAGTGGCAACTGTAATTGGGTCATAGAACTTGCCCCTGAGGCTTGGCGAATTCTACGAACACAGAGTACCATCTATGTGGATTGGAGCAGTCATAAGTATAGGGAGCATGTGGCAGTAATAAAGTGCTATAGGTGCTGCAAGTATGGCCACACCTCCCATACCTGCAACCAGAAAGAAGCTACGTGCGGCCACTGCTCAGAGAAAGGGCATGAATTTAAAAACTGCCAAAACAAGGAGAAAGATCCCATATGCGTCAATTGCAAATCCCTGAGGCTGGACCACACGCACTCCATACGGGATGCAAAATGCCCAACTTACCAAAAAGTAAAGAGTGTATTCCAACAACGAATTGATTATGGGGACACACCATAAGAAATATAACTACGGAGTTCTGAAGATACACCAGATCAATGGGCAGCGTGCCAGGGCAGTGGTTGACCAGGTGCGCCACAAAGCCGATGAAGAAAATGCCGACATCATCCTTATCCAGGAGCCCTATACACACACAAAGCAGGTCAGGGGATTCCCAATGAGTTATAAAATTATCCAGAGTGACGAGGATACCCCATGGGCAGCAGTAGTAGTGAGGAATCCGGAAATAGCGGCAACAAAATTACCACAGCTCTGTACGCCCTGGGCTGCCTGTGCTCATATAATCAGCTCAATTGGGAGCTTCTACGCAATTTCATTGTACTGCAGACCTGGTGTGGAAATCGACTTTGCTATCACATATCTCCAATCCGTCCAGACAACCCTAGCAGGACAAAGAATAATTGTAGGAGCAGATGTAAACTGCCGCTCCCCTGTTTGGCACAGTGCCACACCGGACCGCCGCGGAACCAGAAATGGACAAAGACTGGACGACTTCCTGGCAAATTCAATCCTCACAGTCTAAAACCAACCCTTTAACCTGCCAACATTCTGCAATACCTTGTGGGAAGCCACGATTGATATCACCCTGACTACAAGGAATATTGAAGCCCACGTGACCGATTGGACAGTGCAAAATGCCTGGACCACATCGGATCACCGTACAATAACCTACCAAATCAGAAGATCAATGACAAAAATAACTACAAACAGACAATTGGCAAACAGATTCGCAATCCAAAAGGCAGACTGGGACTCTTCAGAGTACAACTGACCAGCAAGTCGCAAAAAACGCTGGAGGAACTGAATAGACAGGCGGTGGACAGTGAGATTAAAAACCCAGATACACTCCAAGAGAAAATCACCAGTATCATAACTGAAGCAGCAGAGACAGCGATGAAGAGGAAAACCCCCTCAGTCGGGGACATGCCCTGGTGGACTCCAGAATTGCAAAGATCGAGAAAACAGGTCCAGACAAAACGAAAAGAATTCCAAAGAGCACGGAGAACATGGCCACCAACAGAGGTAGCAGTACTAAGGCAACAATACAAAGAGGTGCGAAACACCTATACAGAAAAAATTAAAAAGAACAAGCGAGCCTCTTGGGAAAACCTGGTCTCCAAGACAGGGAACGAGAACCCCTGGGGCGTAGTGTATAAAATCACCACAAACAAGCTCCCCAGGGGAGAAGCATCCACTGTAACGAGGATGCCCAATGGAAGCCTGACCAAAACGTGGGAGGAATCGATTACCAATATCCTTAGTACTATCATCCATGAACCACCAGATATCCTTAATGAACAACAAATGTGCCAGGCAAACCAAAAGTATAGAACCCAAGAAATAGAACCGCCCTTCACAGTCGATGAATTACAGGGTGCGGCCTTGCAAATGCGCAACAGGAAATGTCCCGGCCCGGATCTCATACAACCAGAGATGGTCAAAAAAGCTGTGGAATATATACCAAACCTGATACTTAATCTCCTCAACCGATGCCTGGAAACTGGGAACTTCCCGACAAGTTGGAAGACTGCACACCTAAAACTTATCTTAAAAAACCCAACAAAACCTCCGGACCAACCAGTCTCATATCGCCCCATAGCCCTACTCTCTACCCTAAGCAAACTCTATGAAAGGCTGCTCCACAAAAGGATCATGAACCATTACAAAACCGCCAACCTAGAATCACCCAGGCAATATGGATTCAAACCGGGCTTCTCGACCATTGAAGCAGTCCAAAACCTCATAGCCAAGGCAACCCAAAGTAACAAGAAATATTTTCTGGTAATAGCAGTGGGTTTTGCTGGGGCCTTCGACACCATCTGGTGGCCCAGTGTCCTTGGCAGACTCCGGAAAGCAGCAATTCCAGAAAACTTGTATAACAGTGTCCGGGAATATCTGTCGGATAGGAAAATTGAGGTCGTCACAACTTTACGAAGAGTTGTTAAAAGCGTCCGAAGGGGCTGCCCACAGGGATCTGTCCTGGGGCCACTAATGTGGAACATGGTTTTTGATGACTTCTTGGCTCTGGACCTGGGAAATGTGGCCAGTCAGGCCTTTGCTGATGATCTCATTTTAATGGTGGAAGCGGACTCCAGAACGGGACTTGAAACACAGGCAAACCAAGCACTACAAACCTTACAGAATTGGGCAAAAACACATATGTTAATGATCTCACCAAACAAGACAAACTCAGTACTACTAAAAGGCTCTCTAAACATCAGACGACCACCGCAAATAAAGATAGCGGGATCCACCATTAAACTAGCAAAGCAAATAAAGTATCTAGGTATTATCCTGGATGGAAACCTGTCCTTTACACCTCACCTCACCTACTTGAGAGAGAAACTAAGGAACTATGCAGCACTTGTAGCAAGAGTATCTCGCAGGGACTGGGGACTCAACAGGAAGACCCTCTCCCTGTATTATAAAACAATATTGATCCCAGCGATCACCTACGGATCACCAATCTGGTTCAGGAAGGCCGGAACCGCGGTCAACAGAAGACTGCTGGACACTATCCAAAGAAACATACTTCTAACTATTTAGAAGTAAATAGTTAGTTCGCACAAGATATAACCTGCATAATCATCAATGCAGGGGAAGCGTCCATGACAAGGAAAACTCCGATGACGGGAGCAATGCCATGGTGGACCCCGGAGCTGAAAAGAATGAGAAGACAAGTACACGATAAAAGAAAGCAGTATCAAAGGGCACGAAGAACATGGCCCCAGGCAGAAGTTGCAGAACTGAGACAACAATATAGACAGATCCGAAACTTTTATACAGAAACTATTAAGAAAAACAAGAAAACATCCTGGGAACGACTTGTCCAAGTAACAGGAAATACTGAACCCTGGGGAGTGGTGTATAAAATCACCACAAACAAACTCCCCAGAGGCGAAGTGATGACCGCAACAAAGATGGCACAAGGAACACTCACTGCAACATGGCAGGACTCAATAAAGAACATACTCAGCAATCTAATCCAAGACCCACCAGGCATACTAACAGAGGACCAGAAAGCCATCTGCCAAGCAAACGAAGAATATGAGACCCAAGAACTAGAACCCCCTTTCACAGCCAACGAACTACAAGAAGCGGTATCACAAACCAGGAACAAAAAGTGCCCTGGCCCCGATCTCATCGAGCCGGAAATGGTCAAGAAAGCAGCGGAGGTTATGCCAGACCTCCTGCTCCGACTGTACAACACCTGTATTAAAGAGGGCCAGTTCCCCACCAGCTGGAGGACGGCCAATCTAAAACTGATCCTCAAAAATCGAAACAGACACCAGGAAAATCCCAATTCATATAGACCCATAGCCTTATTGTCGACACTAAGCAAGCTTTACGAAAGATTATTACATAAAAGGATCCACAACCATTATAATGAGGAAAACCTGAATTCACCCAAGCAATACGGCTTCAAATCGGGATCTTCGACCATAGATGCCGTCCAAGGCCTAATCACCAAAGCGATGCAGTGTACCAAGAAATATTTCCTGGTCATAGCCGTCGACTTTGCTGGGGCGTTCGACACCCTCTAGTGGCCGAGCGTCCTTTGCAGGCTCAGGGCAGCGAGAACACCAAGCAATTTGTACAGGAGCATCAAAACGTATCTCTTGGACAGAAACGTCCAAGTAATAACGCCCTACAAGAAGTTGACATGGCCGGTCCGCAGGGGCTGCCCTCAGGGATCTGTCCTGGGGCCGCTCCTGTGGAACATAGTGTTTGACGAGTTCCTCACCATGGACCTGGGGGAGGTGGAGGCCCAGGCCATCGCAGACGACCTCGTACTGATGGTCGCGGCGGATTCCAGACAGAACCTTGAAACGCTTGGAAACCAAGCCCTTGAAACCTTGCAGGACTGGGCAAAACTACACACCTTAACAATCTCGCCAACGAAGACGGACTCAGTTCTATTGAGAGGGAGGTTAAACCTTAGAAGACCACCACAAATCAAGCTGGCAGGACAAACAATCAAACTGTCAACGCAAATTAAATATCTGCCACTGATCATCGATCAGAACTTATCATTTAAACCGCACCTAATCTATCTAAAAGAGAAACTGCGGAAATACACAGCGCTCGTTTCCAGAGTTACACGCAGGGACTGGGGGCTAAACAGGAGAACCCTGTCCCTGTATTATAAAGCCCTCTTCATCTCGATAATAACATATGGATCTCCCATATGGTACAAGAAAGCAGAAACAGCAGTGAATAAAAGGATACTGGGCACGATACAACGCAACATATTATTAACTATAACAAGAGCATGTAAGACGGTTAGTACGAGTGCCCTACAGGTCCTTGCGGGGACCCTACCCTTGGATTTAGAGGTAACCCGCTGCGGACTTTTGTATCTACTAGCCAAAGGAACCCAAACCACTTACAACGGTCTTACCATTGATATCACCAATAACAGGAAAAACGAGAAACAAAAAATAGTGGACCACCTCGTACAAATTTGGCAGAGAAGATGGACAGACGGAGAAAAAGGAGTGGTAACAAAAAAATTTATTCCCCAAGTAACCAAGCTGTATCCCAAGGCTCCCACATGGTTGTACCCAGGCCTAAACACTACTTTTCTACTCACCGGCCACGGGCCTTTCAAGGCCAAATTAAATGCCATGGGCATAATTGATGAATCACACTGTCTCTGCGGCGAACTAGAAACATGGCATCACGTTATGCATCAGTGTGAAATATACGAAGACATCAGATGTCAAATGATCACGAAAATTAAATACATCCCTAACATCCAGGAACACCATCTCCTGGACACACCAGAAGAATTTGCGGCCTTTAGTCGCTTTGCCCAGGATGTCTTCTCCAGAAGAAAACTACAAATAGCCATCCACCAAGGCCAACAGGAGTCATGAAACCAAATATGGACACCAAGGAATACGAGAAACTAAGGACGGGGATATCAACCAATGATTGATGACCATTGGAATATGCTGAACCAATGAAAGAGGAACAGAAGGATGCGGCTTGCCCCATGAGTGACAATGAAGAGAAACAGACATGAGACAAAGGCCATATTGGAGACCTGAAGAGGGCACTCTAGCCCTCTTCACCTATAATTCCTAACTCCCCGGGAGGAGGGGATGGCCACACGGCCCCCCTTCTCGCCATCCCCTGTTTCCTCTCTGGTGGGGCATGGGCATGCCCCACTGAAACTGGGGCCGCCTTCTCTATTGGCTCCATACTTCTGCCTTCCCCCCCAGTCTTCTGTCTCCCTCCCCTCTATCTTCACGCTAGCGAAGTCCCACACATCAAAATTAATACACCAAAACCGCCATACGCCCAGCATTCAGCCTAAAAAATTAAAGCGATAATATCCCCACGTCAACGCAAATAATAAAAATCACTTTATTTTATTTTCTTGATGACCATTGGAATATGCCACCCAAAGTTTTTTTTTTTTTTTTTGGTCCTAGCCGCCGAAATCTCAGGAAACTAAGCGGCAGGACCTGCCAGAGTAAACTAAGTCTACGGAGTTCCTGGCCTGCCTCCACGGGGCGTAAGTGGGGCATTGTTGGATCCCAACAGGGGTCCAGCGGCTAAATGGCCAGAAGAACAACGGTACACGACATTACACGATCCAAGATCCATACACTTTTAAATCTCTGGCATTTACAGTGTACTGTAATACACTACAACGTAAACTACGCGGAGATGGGGGGAACCCCTGGTGCCGCTTGACCCTAAAAACACTTACACTTACACTTCTAACTATAACTAGGGCATGCAAAATGGTGAGCACCCACGCTCTGCAGGTCCTGGCAGGAGCTCTTCCGCTCGACCTCGAGGTGACTAGATGTGGACTCATGTATTTACTGTCCAAGGATATACCTGCCTCGATCTATGACTTTACCTTGGACCCAACCAACAGCCGGACGGTAGAGAAACAACGCATAGTGGCTCACATGTTGAAGATTTGGCAGCACAGATGGGAGATGTCGCCAAAGGGTCAAGTTACAAGAAGCTTCATACCGAAAGTCGCAAAAATGTACCCAAAAGCCCCCTCGTGGTTCTATCCTGGGCTAAATTCAACCTTCCTCCTGACGGGCCACGGCCCATTTAAAGCAAAAATGAACGCACTCGGAATAATAGAAGAGTCCACATGCACCTGTGGAGAACCTGAAACCTGGCAGCATATTATGCACCACTGTGAATGCTACGAAGAACACAGAAGTAGACTTATAACTGAGATTCAATACTTGCCGAAAAATCAAGAGTACCATCTACTGGATTCAGAAGATGAATACAAAGTCCTCAGCCGATTTGCACTTGACGTCTTCAATAGACGACGAACAGAAATAGCTATCCACAACGATTAGATGACCACAAATAATACATCAACACAGAGGAAAGGATCGCAAAATACTAAGGACAAACGGCGTAATATGCAGCAGAATAAATGAAACATCATCGACCTAGGAACCAATGGGAGTGGCTCCAGCCAGGATGTCGTCGCTCCCAGGATGAACCCACACACCTAGAAAAGGACCAAACCCCACCAACAAGTCATCAACAGACTGCACTTGCTGGAGGGCACTGCAAATTGCCGCTATGGCGAACTGGGCAGGGCTCCCTTGCCCAGCCCACTTTCTCTCCCTATCCCTGGTGGGTGAGGGGAAGGACTTTCTTCCCCTCCCCACCCCACCACCCCCTCATTTCCCTCTGGTGGGGCAAGGGCATGCCCCACTGATATACCTGGGTCGCCTTCCCTATTGACCCCATTACTTCTGTCTTTTCCCCCAGCCTTCCGTCTCTCCCCCTACTCTACCTATATCGCCAGCGAAAAGCGAATGCCCCACACAACGTAAAAATTTTAAATGCCAAACTCGACACACTTGCAACCTCTTTCGGCCTAATTAAATTCAAGCGTTTATCTCCCCCCCCTTTTTTTTTTTTTTGATATAGGTCCTAGCCACTGAAATCTCAGGAAATTAGGTGGCAGGACCTGCCAGAGTACTTATCGAAAAATACTGGTGTACCTGGTCTGCCTCCACGGGGCTAAGTGTGGGCAACGTTGGGCCTCAGTAGGGGCCCAGCGGCTAAATGCCCAGATGAACAGTAGAACACAACACTACACATGAACAATTCCCACACACTTTTAAATCTCTGGCCTTCCCAGTGAACTGGTACACCCACAATGAAAGCAACGCGGAGATGGGGGAAACCCCTGGTGCCGTTAGACACTAAATACACTTTACACTTTTTTCCCCTACCACCCCATATATTTCGCCTGGTGAGGCATGGGCATGCCTTACCGACCACCTGGGGTTGCCTTCCCTATCAATCCCATACTTCTGTCTTTCCCCCAGTCTTCAGTCTCTGCCCCCTACACTGACTAATACGCCAGCGTAAACCCCACATAACTAATCAAAATTAACGATTTCTAAACTGAAAACTGAACCATATTAATCTCTCTTGGCTTTTCTAAACTTAAGTGCCCCCCTTTTTGTTTTTTTTTGTTTTTTTTTAAGGTCCTAGCCACCAAAATCTCAGGAAATTAGGTGGCAGGACCTGCCAGAGTGCATATAAGCTACTGGTTTTTAGTCTGCCTCCACGGGGCATAAGTGGGGCAACGTTGGGCCCCAATTGGGGTTTAGCGGCGAAACGACCAGAACAATGGTACATGACACTAAACGATCTAAGACCAGCACACTTTTAAATCTCTGGCATTTACAGCATACTGTAACACACCACAATGTAAACTATGCGGAGATGGGGGAAACTCCTGGTGCCGCTTGACCCTAAACACACTGACACCTTCAATAGCACGCATGCGGCTATTGAAGGCATTTGCACTACGCATATTATATAGGGGAAGACGGTATGGCCGCCGTACAGTGAAGACGCTCGTATCATCGCTCGTGCATTTTTGGATTAAATATGTGTCTTAAGTTTAGTTTAGTGTCCAAATTGAGTTCTCCCGTGAAGATAAATAACAGTGGATACCATTGGTGAGAAACTTTTAGCATTCTACTGGGTATTTAGTTAGATAAAGAAGAGCAAACAAAGAGCCTGGGAAAACTTGGCAGGCATAACAGGAAATAATGAGCCATGGGGGGGGGGTAGTCTATAGGATAATCACAAACAAACCCTCCAGGAGGAAAGTTATTTCTACCACATTGACATCACCGGAAAGCCAAATCACCACATGGCAACAGTCAATCACAAATATCCTGGCCACTATTTTCCCGGAGACTGCCGTGCCTACTTCACCTGAACAGCATAGAATAAGCCAAGAAAATGACATGTACACCACTGACTCCAGTGAACCACCGTTCACGCTAGATGACATCAAATCCGCGGCAAATCACGTAAGAAATAATAAGTGCCCTGGCCTCGATTATCTCGAACCAGAAATTATCAAAAAAGTAACGGATCTGAACCCCGAACTCCTCCTAAATCTGTTTAATAACTGTTTGGATCAAGGCATCTTCCCAAGAAACTGAAAGACTGTGGGACTGAAGCTGATCCCAAAAACACCCACGAAGCCTCCACAACAGCCAACCACCTACAGACCGATAGCTTTGCTACCAGTGATCAGAAAACTATTTGAGAGAATGTTATATGCCCGAATTGACACACATTACAAGAGTGCTGAACTGCACATGTCTACCCAGGTCGGCTTTAAGCCCGAGTCTTCGACAGTAGAGGCACTTAGACATCTGCTGCACGGTGTGGCCAGTTCCAACAGTAAATACTACTTAATCATCTCCATAGATTTTGCCGGGGCTTTCGACATCATTTGGTGGCCAAGTGTCCTGGCAAAACTAAGGCGGGCCAACCTTCCCTGCAACTTGCATCTCACTATCAAATCTTACCTTACCGACAGGAGTATTAGTGTCGTGGCACCCTATGGTAGGGTAAACCGCCGTGTCTGGCGGAGTTTCCTCCAGGGTCCCGTCCTGGGGCCGCTGCTGTGAAACATTGTCTTGGATGAGTTCCTGGCTATGGACCTTGGTGACGTCCAAACCCAAGCTTTTGCTGACGACTTGATCTTGAAAATTGCTGCCGACAGTAGAACCCAGTTGGGGGTTAAAGCAAACCATGCCATCAAGATACTACAGGACTGGACCATCTTACACTGCCTAAAAATCTCACCAACTAAGACATCCTCAATCTTACTGAAAGGCTCCCTTGACCTGTGCAGGCCGCCTCAAATAAAGGTGAACAACAACACAACGAAACTCCAAAGTCAGCTAAGTACCTGGGGGTGATATGAGATTGTAATCTTTCCTTCAAGCAGCATCTCACACATCTAAGAACTAAGACAAGAAAGTACTCTGCACTGTTAGCACGTGTGGTCCGTGGTGACTGGGGATTTTAACGTCGCGTACTCTCCTTATATTATAAAACGACATTCCTACCAGCTGTAACAATCGCCTCTGCGGTTTGGTATCACAAGGCATCAACCGCCGTAAATAGACGCATAATGGACTCAATCCATAGAACTATCCTGTTAACCGTTACCAGAGCCTGCAGCACCACTAGCACTGTTGCCTTACAGGTCTTGGCCGGAGCTCTTCCCCTTGACCTGGACATCATACGTACTGGAATAGCCTATTATATAACCAAGGGAATGCCTTGCACTCACCTAGACTACACAGTGGATAAAAATGCAACCCACAAAGCTGAAAAGAACAGGCTGCAGAAATACCTAAAACAAACCTGGCAATACCGCTGTACAAACAGAACAAAAGGGAATATCACCAAAAAGTTCATCCCGGACGTAGACAGAGTATACCCCATTCTCCCAACCTGGCTGCAACCCGGACTTTACACGACCTACCTCCTGACGGGTCAAGGGGTTTTCAATGCAAAGCTTGCAGCATTGGGAATAGTGGAGGATTCGCGTTGTACTTGCGGGGAACAAGAAAGCTGGATGCACGTTATGTTTGAGTGTGCCCAATACGAAAACCTTAGATGGAGACTAATAACTAGAGTTCACTATCTACCGAGGGATCTTGAGTCACATCTACTAGATACACAAGAGGAATATTTAGCCTTAACCGATTTTGCCCAGGGATTATTTACCAGGCACCAAACGCTAACCGCCATATACAGAAGACCTTAACGGAATGAGACAAAACAAACCAGCAAATAGCAACGAGATGACACTGAGGAGCCGAGTATACAGCCCTTGGAGTGACTACAAAATGCACTGGGAAAAGACAACTGACAATATATTGTCTAACCACAAGAGTCATGATTACCGCCAATGGAAGCGAAAAACACCTTTAAATAGCCGTGACATCAGAACAAAGGGACACTGCCCCAAGACCCTGCAGCATAGACTCACTACATAATGAAAAAGGGTAGTGTGAGGACTAGCAAACATCACGGAAGGGATAAAACCCCATAATGACAGCCAGTAGACTTGATTATGACCCCAAGATAATAACCAGAAAATAGGACCCAGACCACATGCAGTCTGGAAGGATGACATCCCAGATTTAACCCCCTATTAGTGTCCCACCTAGATGAGACTCAACGGCCAGCTTTTTAGGGCCTGCAAACTGATGGAGACGACATACGGTGGCACTCTCTCGCCGAAACAGCCTATTGGCGACCCAAATCCACACTCTCTTGAGCGGATCTTTCTTTCCAAACTCCTGGGGAGGAGAGGCTTGCCTCCCCAATTTTCTCACTCTGGTGGGGCACGGGCATACCTCACTACCTGCAGGGACAATCTACTCCGTCGGCCACTTATTTCCAATTTCTTCTCCCCCAATCTTCATCCTCCCCCCAAACTTTTGTCTTGCACAGCGTTTAGCCCTACATTTCAAAATCAAAAGAAACATCAAAATGCTTGCCCGAACCTATTTGGTTTTTAAAACTCACTTTCACCGCACAGCCCCACGTCGCATACTATTAATACTAACTTGTTAAGTATCACTAATATCAACCTCGATTTTTTGTTTTTTTTTTTGGTCCTAGCCACTGAAATCGCAGGAAAGTAAGTGGCAAGACCCGTCAGAGTAAAAATATTGATAACACCCGGCCGACCTCCCTGTAGCGGGTATTGGTAACGTCGGGTCTCACTAGGGGCCCGGCGGCTAACAGGCCGGACGAACAATGGGCAAAACAAACTACATAGTACATATCCCACACACTTTTAAATCTCTGGCTTGTCCGATACAGAGAACATACGCGGAGATGATCTTAAGTGCCACAGACCCCGAGCATACCTAATACCTAATAATGCCTTCAGAAGTATTGAAGTTTAGAGTACTGGTTGCTTAGATGGATGAACAGGGTGGTAGGCCACCCCGTAACTATCTCCAGATCGATCCTACAAGCAAATCTGGGCACCACTCCCTGGAGACATATCATCATAACAAAAAATGTCCTCATGCTTGCACGGCTTATAAGGAGGCGAATTGATGCTGCATCGGTATCCACATTAATCTCTGGCCTGAGGAGGGCAAGAGGGGTTCACCCCAACTCCTGTTTCCCTCTGCGTCTTACGTTGTCAAGCATTGATTCCCCGAGGAACATGTTTCAATCCAATTCTTCGGATTCGGATCTTCAATAAATTTAGGATCCACCCTGATAGGTTGTATGAAGACAAGCCCTCAAGAACTGCTACCAGATAATGAATCTATAATACTCACCTGCTCCCTGACATGACTGACTGTGTTTTTTTTTTTTAAACTTGCCTATTTGTATATGAAAAAAACTTTGTCTTCATGCAATCACATATTTTGTATATTACTGTATATTTTTTATATTATTGTATATTTAATCCTGTAAAAGTCTAAGGTCGAGCACGCATGTACTCTTGTTTATTGTACATCGTGTTCCTCGCACCTTAGTCTGTAAATATCCACACCCTTCTGGCAGAGAGCCGTCTCGGGGTGACCCAAGGTTTCTTGGGAAATAAACTGATTTTACTAATAATAATAAAGGTATTTTCCTGCCAGCGATTACATATGCTGCTGGAATATGGTATAGCAATGCAGTGAACCGGAAAAATTTGGAGACTGCGCAGCGACACATTCTCATAACCATCTCGAGAGCATGTAACACTAAGTACCCACGCACTCCAGGCACTAACGGGATTCCTCTCTCTGGACCTGGAGATTGTTAAGCATGGGCTACTCTATCAACTGACCAAAGGCAGAACGGCAACATGCCTCGACTACACCATAGATCTGTCAAATGATCCCAAAGTAGAAAGGAACCGTCTCTCCGCTTAGCTCCAATAAACTTGGCAGGCCCGCTGGGAGACCACCAGCAAAGGTGCAATAAGTAGAAAATATCTACCCAACATACAGCTGGTATACCCGAATTATCCAATGTGGCTCTGACCAGGACTCTACAACACCTACCTGCTGACGGGACACGGGGCCATTAGAGACAAACTACAAGGATTTGGACTGAGTGATACACCGTTTTGCCTCTGTGGTGAACGTAAAACGTGGGAGCACCTAATGTACAGTTGCCCACTATATGAGGACCTCTATTGCAGGTTCATTACTAGAACACAGCTTAACCTCCGTAATCAAGAAGACCTCGCCATAACTGAAGTTGACACATACAAGGCATTCGCGCAGCTGGCCCAGGACCTCTTCACAAGGAGAAGGACGCTCCCACAGCCTCAACCACTGCAGTAAACAACCATGCCGTGCAGACCAGCAGAATGTCTACACAACCACGGAAACCTCAGATGATGAATTGACACCAGGGTGAAACAACCAAGGAATTAAACCTCACAACTGAGTCTACCTGAAGTCACAATCTCTATGACAACCCACAGATGTATCCACCTGACGTGACAATCTCATTCAATACATGAACATGACATGAATAAGGTAACTGGACCTGACCTGGAAATGACCAACTAAAAAAAAAATAAAAATAATAAAAAAGAAATCACACTGTGACAACCCGATTAGACAACCTCATCCAGCGCAGGCATTTGACAACCTGATAAAGACAAAAAGACTACCATGCTAGGGCTCAGAGAAATGACTGCAGCACATTGCTGCCACCTATCCATATGGCGATCTTGGCTGGTAACCTTGACAAGCCTGGTTTCACTCCTATTCCTTGACGGGGGGGGAGAATGGCTCGCTGTCTTTTCCTCCTCCTGCCATCCCCCTTTCCCTCTGGTGAGGCATGAGCATGCCCCACTGACTGCAGGGGGCCATCTACCCTATCGACCCCTTACTTCTCTTTCTTCCCCCCAGCCTTCAGGCTCCCTACCCTTCTCTTGACTATACACCAAGAAAGCCCCACGAATCGAAATTTAAATTAGCACCAAATTATTGCCCGCCCCATTAGGCCTCTAGAACTTGTCATTTTAGCGTACAACCTCATGGTTATTTCAGCGAACAAACCCCACATACTATCTCTTAATAGCGATCTTGCAATAATACCACCGCGATTAACTTTTTTTTTTTTTTTTTTTCAGGACCCAGCCGCTGAAATCCCAGGATATTAGGCGGCGGGACCTGCCAGAGTATAATAAATTTCAAGGTACACCTGGCCTGCCTCCTCGTTGGCATAGTATGGACAACGTCGGATACCATCAGGGGCTCGGCGGCCAATAGGCCAGAAGAACAATGGGCACAACATACTATACATCACATGATCCACACACTTTTAAATCTCTGGTCTTGACAGAGTACTGTCCCTCGATACAGCGAACACTCGCGGAGATGGGAGAAATTCCTGGTGCCGTTTGATCCTCAACATACTTTGTACTTTGTACCAGACCAAGAGAAACTCTAGAGGGCTGGGCTAACAGCCTTCTACAGATCTCATCTCGAGGATGAGATCTCGAAGATCTGATCTTCGAATATAAGATCTATATAACTAAAAGGAACCCTAGATACCAGAAGACCCCCTCAAATTCCTGCCATTGTCTAGCTGGCTGAAGGTCAATGCTGGGAAACAACTGGTTGAAATATACAGTATTTAAAGTTAATTGCAATGGTCATGCTATCTGGACTGCTCGCTGCCTAAGGTGTGGCAGTCTATGCGTTCGGGCTATCCAGTCTATGCGTTCGGGCTATCCAGTCTATGCGTTCGGGCTATCCAGTCTATGCGTTCAGGCAAATGTGCTGGGCTTGATGGCATTGAAGTGGAAGTGCTCAAGCGCGTATGGAAAATGGTTCCTGTAGTTATTGCAACATTATTCAACTCGTGTCTTAATCAAGGTATTTTCCCTGCAATTTGGAAAGTTGCTAACTTAAAAATTCTTCTCAAAAATCCAAAGAAGCCAGAATCTGATCCACTGTCATATAGACCTATTGCCTTGCTCCCAGTTATGGGCAAGGCTCTTGAAAAAGTTATTGCGAGTCGACTTCTGACTACTTATGTTATGAAAGGACTCTCTTCGCCTGTACAGTTCGGTTTTACAAAGGGTAGAGGAACCGAAGATGCCATTGCTTCTCTTTTAGAAATACAGCGGGAAACCACGACTAAATATCTGCTCGGTCTCTTTGTGGACTTCAAAGGGGCCTTTGACACTCTTTGGTGGCAAAGTGCCCTGGAGAGGTTCCGGGAGGCCGAAGTGTCTTCACCCTATATACCGGTTGCTGATGAGCTACTTTTCGCAGCGCTCGCTAGTTATTAAGAGTGGTTCCATTCAAGTGTCAAGAAAAGTTACCAGAGGATGTCCACAGGGGTCTATTCTTGGGCCCCTGTGCTGGAACTTAGTGTTCGACTCCTGGTTAAATAAACATTTTGATGCAACAACCATGATCTCATATGCAGACGACCTAACCATCATGGTCCAAGAAACTCCAGGAAGTCTCTCGAAGATGCTGCCAACCGGGTGCTGCAAGAGCTGTCTGTTTGGTCTGACGAGCATAAACTCCAGATATCTACAAGCAAAACGTCCCAGATGTTGCTTAAAGGCAGGTTAGACAGAGGCCGTCCCCCTCAAATAAAATATAAAGGACAAGCTATTAAATACAGTTCAACCACAAAATACTTGGGAATTATTCTGGATGATGATTTGAGTTTTATACCCCATGCAAAATACATTAAAGAAAAATGCAAGTCATTATTATTATCTAGATTGAGACAAGTAACACGACAAGAGTGGGGCCTTAAAGGTCACTCATTGAGATTGTATTATAACTGTATATTCCTGCCCATTATCACATATGGTGCTGGCGCCTGGGGTTATAGGGCAACCAAGTGTGCCATTGTCAAACAGCTATTGCAAGCAGAGCGTGCTGCCCTTCTTTGTTATCCAGAGCTTGTAGGACAATTTCTACTGCAGCTTTACAACTTCTGACAGGAAGGATGCCAATACAATATGAGGTCCAGTATAGATATTTGAGATACCACCTGAAAAAGGCACATCCTACTTCTCTTGATAACGTGGAACTTGAACTGAATGTTCCAATAACAACAGAAAAGGAAAGATTGCGCACTATTTATGTAAATAAGTGGCAGGCTGACTGGTCTGTATCGGAGACAGGAAAGGTGACAAGAGAGTATTTGCCGAATGTAAGGGAATTCAGGAAAAGGAAACTATTGTGGTTTGCTCCTGGACTATATGGAACATACCTTTTGTTCGGTCACGGCAGCCTTAATAGCAAGCTGTATAAACTTGGACTGTCTCCTTCCCCTCTTTGTCTCTGTGGAGGTGAAGAGGACGCAGATCACATCCTTTTGGAGTGTCACTATTATACCGACTTACGGAATGAACTACAACTCATTACTGGTTCTTATGACAGGGAGAATAAGCCTTCTCTGATCCAATCACAAGATGCATTTGAAGCTTTTAACTTATTTGCAACACGAGCATTTAAACGACGAGAGGAAACGAGAGCTGCTGCCCTGAGATAGCCTGAACCCGGATCAAGAGACAGACTTGAACAACGACTGAAATTATCTCTGAAGACTTGAACAAGGACTGCATTATTTCTGAAGACTTGATCAAAGACTGATATTATTTCTGAAGACTTTCAGACTTTCACAAGAACTGCTAACCAGAAAGAATTCATTAATATAAAGTATTTCAATATTTCAAAGAAGCTTCAACTGCTACTTCCTGCATTTTGTCTCACGAACTTGAGGTGATACATTGTGATGGAAACTAAATCCTTATTGATTGGAATGACGAACCTACTGTGTTAGAAATCGTAAATAGTGTTTATAGTATGTAGTTTGACTCCAGTGCTTCAGCTGTGCCATACCATTGAATACCTATCTAACAATGAAATTAAGCGATTGCTGCAACTACCGAACCTTCTTCTGGTCCGTTGTAGAGTTCTGATATGCCTTTGTTCTAACAGGATTTCCTATCAAACGATGGGAGTGCCAAAGAAATCTTCAACGTTGAAAGAGCTACCCTTGAAGCTGAAGGATCTATTGAGGATGCGCCTCGACATCTCCTAATCCTGCTCACAGGATAGGAATTGCTAATCCTAAATTAGGATAGGATTGCACCGCGACATGTTGTTTCTACAAAGGCTGAAAATTGCCTCCACCTGTTTTTTTTTTTTTTCCTCTCTCTCACTTTTATCTTTTCTCAATTTCTCTTAACTTCCTTTTATTACGGCGGGTCCCTTCTCTGACCCCCCGCTGCACTTCTTTCCTTCCGCACCACCCTAACTTTTCCAGCTATTTTTATTTATTTATTTTATTATTTTTGTTTTATTTTATTTTACTATTATTATTATTATTTTATTTATTTATTATTTTATTTTATTTATTTATTTTTTTCTCCTAACTTTGCCTCTCCTGGAAATTTGTTTCGGTATAGACTAGCATGAAGGTAGAAGATCCTGGCCGCCTCCACGTAGCGGGGATGGGGGGTGGGAGCTGTGACCTGGTGTTGCTGCTTCCCACTTGCTAAGAGCCAGGTACCGGCCGACTACATAACACAGAACACATCATAACATTTACACACCCAACACACTACATACAAATGGCCGGTTCTGGTGTGAGCCTCAAAACAAGTAGTAGCGGCTAATGGGGGAAACCCTGGGGTCCGCCACAACAACACATGAATATCCTCTGAATATCCCCCCTGTTGTTTGATGTCCCTAACTTTTTTCCCTAACTGCGCCACGGGTGGTTTTTTTTTTTTTTTTGGGCTCTTCTGTCTTTATCTCCTCCCTCTGGAATGGGCCCCCAGAGGAATCTGTTCCACCTTCTGGCAACACTAGGTGGGTCAGAGTCTTTCTTGAGACAGTACGTGTTTTTCTGGACTGGCCCACCTTCCCGTGGTGTGGACAAGTACCCAGAATCATCTGTCCAGGTGACTGATGCTTCTGGGTAGCCAAGTGGCCAGAACATAACAACAGAACACACACATAATACACACAAACGTACGTCACACACATATCTGGCCCATTTGTAGTGATACTGTTCTTCACAGAGACACAAGGCGGAGTTGAACAAACGTTCTAGGTGCCGCCCTTACATATACACATGTTCACATGTCCACATGTTGTTTGATGTCCTTTAAAGAGTTATTTTTCTGATCGTACCATTTCTGACAAAGCTGGACTGGAGGAGGTTTCTCGCAGAGTTACAAGGGGATGTCCACAGGGGTCAATACTTGGTCCCTTGAGCTGGAATCTGGTTTTTGATTCCTGGTTGGTTAAGAGTTTTCCAGCTATTCATATGATCGCATACGCTGACGATCTTACAATATTAATCCAGGGTATTTCCAGGAAAAGCCTTGAAGAATCAGCAAATGCTGTGCTGTTGGAAATCTCCAACTGGTCTTCAACACACAAATTGCAGGTTGCTATTGAAAAAACGTCTCAAATGTTGCTTAAGGGAAAGCTTGACCATGGAAGACCTCCAGTTATTAAATATAGGGAACAATCCATTAAGTACTTATCGAAGACCAAATACCTAGGCATTTATATTGATGATGCTCTCAGTTTTCTACCACATGTTCAGTATGTGAAAGAAAAGGCTAAATTGTTCCTGAGCCGAATTAAGCAGATAACAAGACAAGACTGGGGTCTTAGAGGTCAAACCTTACGACTTCACTATAATTGTGTGTTTTTTGTCGATAATTTCTTATGGAGCTGGTGCATGGAGCTTTAGAGCCAATAAAGTTGCTGTAGTAAAGCAACTGTTACAAGAACAGAGGGCTGCCCTCCTGACCATGTCAAGAGCTTGTCGAACTACCTCCACCATGGCTCTTCAGGTTATGCTTGGGAAATTACCTGTCCATTTTGAAGTTCAGTACCGCTACCTTAAGTATCACCTTATGAAGAAAATACCATTGACTTATGATAACATCCAATTAGATTTAAGTGCTCCCATTAAGACTGAGAAGACAAGATTAAGGCAAATTTTTATTGCAAAATGGCAGCAGGAATGGTCTTCATTTGATATTGGTGCAGTCATAAGGGACTTTCTGCCTGTAGCAAGGGAAATTAAAAAGGAGGAGTTAAAGTGGTTTTCGCCAGGCTTATATGGCATGTTTATATTAACTGGCCACGGAAGTATACATACTAAACTTCACAGACTGGGATTTTCACCAACATCTTGTTTGTGTGGCCAGGAAGAAACTGTTAACCATATTCTTCATCAATGTCATTATTATAACGATCTTCGACATGACCTACTTAGTGTAGTTCCTAACTTGGACTCCAGCAACAATAAAATTCTGGTTCAGTCTCAGACAGCTTTTAATGCTATGAATGTGTTTGCTTCTCGTGCATTTAAAAGAAGAACCGAAATTAGGTCCTAGTTTTACTGTTCCTGCGATTTCTTGGATCCTTTATTGGATTAGGAAAGAAATATCTCTCATTTTTGATTGGATTCTATATTTGCAACTGATTAGTATCATTAAGTGCTACACTATACTTTCCTGGATTTTATAATGGACTTGTTCTTGATGTGGAACTGTTTTCAGCAGAATAGGTATTTACTGTGTAAGGAATTTGGCTCTACTCATCGAGATACTATTTGGCCTTTAGCGTTTCATAGTTTTTGGAATTAATATTTCTTTGTGAGTGAATACCACTGTGACATTTCATATTACAGACTTTTCCTAGTAACTCTGTTATTAACTGTCTTGGATGATTATCCTAGACTTTTCGGGCTCTCTTAGAGCTTGTATTTAGGCAAGAACTTTTTAAAACATAATTTTGAATCCTGCCTAATGTGATTTCATCTAGGATTTGGACATGTATATTACTTTTGCGTTAACCCTGAACCTTTTATTTATTGGGCCAGGTTATGGCATTACCCTGACATTACATTGGACGAATCTGTACATAGTGTATATTCTGCTGTGTTCCTGAAGAAGAGGATATTGTACATATTGCACATAGTGTCTTTCTGTGGAGTTTTTCAGAATTCGTGGAATTTGCTTTCACTGTGTTTTTTGTTAGAAGATCAATTATTTCTTCAACAACTGAAGACATTCTGCCTACAAGAGGTTAGGCAAACTGTAAATTAAGTTGTTTTGCTGATCCTAGTTCCTAGGATGGGATTTTCCATGAGATAAGTCTCCATGGTTAGAGAAGTTAGTCCACTTCTCCACTTCTTCCTACTTTATTCTTGCTTTACTTCTTCTCACTTCTAACTATTGGAGAGTCCCTCTGTTGATTCTCCTCTATTCTGTCCATTTACCTCCCCAGATCCCAAACTTCTCCCTCTGTATTCCTCCTTTTCCACTTCATTCTCTTTTTCGGGCACTCTCAGGTGTTATGCCCTGGGTTGCCCAGCAGGAGATAATTGATCCTGGCCGCCTCCACGTGGCGGGGATGGGGGGGGTGAGACGTAGTGACCAGGTGTTACTGCTTCATACCTGCTAAGAGCTAGGCACCGGCCGATAACATAACAACAGAACACATCATAACACTTACACATCCAACACACTACATACAATTGGCCAGTTTTGGCATAAGCTTCAACACAAGAAGTACAATAGCGGCTTATGGGGGGAACCCTGGGATCTGCCACAACAACACATCAATATCCCTGAATATCCCTGTTGTTTGATGTCCAAAATTCCAGGAAATCACCAGATCAGTAAATCGAGGTTGTCCCCAAGGGTCAGTCCTGGGACCCCTCATTTGGAATATAGTCCTCCAAGACTGGCTCTCCCGCACTTTCAGGAATGTAAAAATTGTGGCCTTTGCTGACGATCTCACAGTTGTGGTGTCAGGGCATTCTGGAAGGCCATTGAAGAAAATGCAAACCAGGTCCTCGACGAACTCACAACTTGGGCCACACTTAATAAGTTGCATATCAACCCAACAAAAACTAAAATGATGCTATTCAAGAATACTGGATCTCAGGCGCCCACTGCAGGTAAAGATATGTAACGCTCAACTGCCAATCGTCACCAAAACCAAGGTACTTGGAGTGATTATTGACCCCAAACTCAGCTTTCTCCCACATCTTGTTAATATAAGAAACAAAATTAAGAGATTCTCAGGAACCATCATACGCATCTCTAAGAATGATTGGGGACTCTCCAAAAGGTCCCTACGGTTGTATTACAACGCAGTATTTTTACCAATTGTGACCTATGCAGCCAGAGCCTGTTTTCATCGGGTAACTCTTGTAAAGATGTGAGACAAGCTTGGAACCATCCAGAGGTCAATGTTAATGGCAATCTGCCGAGGGTGAGAACGGTCTCCACTCCTGCCATTCAGGTCATTGCGGGAGCACTTCCGCTCGATCTACATGTCATCTTCCGAGTGTTGTGCTTCCGAATTACGAGAAATATCCCAACAAGGATCCTCGACATTGAGGTTAAGCTGGATGCTGATCCCAAGGCTGAGATGACACGTTGCTACAACGAGCTCTTCAAAATTGGGCAAACTCGATGGCATAATTCAACACTGGGCATTGTCACAAAAAGATTCCTACCTGATGTAACCTACACTGCTACTAAATCAGTACAGTCTTGGTTCACCCCTTCACTAGCAACATCATACTTAATTACCGGACATGGATCCATGAATGAAAAATTACACCATCTGGGTCTCCACCCAACAGATCTCTGCCAATGTGAAGCCAAGGAGAACTGGTGGCATGTACTATCTATTCGAGTGCATTATGTATGCTGATCTGAGACACGACCTTGTCAGCTGTACACAGATCTCTGGCGAGCATCTAGAGCTCTTCCTACAGAATCCTAACAACCTCCCTGCACTGCAAACCTAATCAACTGAAGTCTTTAAGCGCAGACGAAGGATTAACAGGCCCCCCAGTGGCAAACATCGAGGACCCAGCAGTGAACTGAAACCGACCATGTATTCCTCCCGCCCATCCTGCTACACGGGCTGTGGAGCTTGTTTCTGTGGCCTGTGTTCAGGAAGGAAAACACCATCTCTCTCTCTCTCTCTCTCTTCCCCCCCCCCTTTTTTATTTATTTATTTTTATTTTATTTTATGTTTATTTGTTTATTTATTTATTTATTTATTTATTTTTTTTATATATATATTTTTTATTTTATTTTATTTTATTTTTTTCTCTTCGCGTTCTGCAATCAGTCACATGGTTGTTGGTTTTTTTTTTTTTTGTTTCGCGTTTTACAGTGATATCCTTTTTTTTCTTTTTTTTAAATTTTTATTTATTTTTTCTTTCTTTTGCACCACGGGAAAATCTAAATATATACATATATATATATATATATATATATATATATTGTTTTTTTTTTCTCTCTCTCTCCCCTCTGGAGTGGGCCCCTAGAGGAATCTGGCCCACCTTTTGGCAACATCAGGTGGATCAGAATCTCGTATTGAGACAGTACGTGTTTAACTGAGACTGGCCCACCTTCCCATGGTGTGGACGAGTACCCAGAATCATCTGTCCAGGTGACTGATGCTTCTGGGTAGCCAAGTGGCCAGAACAGAACACACACATAATACACACATACCGACGTCACACACATATCTGGCACATTTGTAGTGATACTGATCTTCACAGAGATACGAGGCGGAGTTGAACTAACGTTCTAGGAGCCGCTCATTGCAAAAACACATGTCCACATGGAGTTTGATGTCCGAACCAACAACCACCGAACCTTTTACGTTGGATGAACTGCAGGCTGTCTCGCATAAAGTTAATGTTCAGAAGTGCCCAGGAAAGAGTGCCGAACTTGTAGAAAATATTTTTATTATCGAGTCTTGAAATTAAAACCTTATGTTCCTCTAAACTTATTCAACAGATGCCTTCAGGAAGAAACTTTTAAGGAAATTTGGAAGGTCGCTCTAGTTAAGTTGATCAGAAAGCCGGATAAGCCTTCTGGAGAGGCTAGATCGTACAAGCCGATCGCTATTCTGACTAATTTGGGTAAATTGCTAGGGCGACTAATGGCCATTAGATTGAATACCCTACTGGTAGAACAGGATCGGCTTTCAAGGAGTCATTTCATGGGTTCTGTCCCAGACGTTCCTACGAGGGTGCTCTTGTGGACTTTGTCTCTTCAGTTCAAAACTCGGTACATAAATATACCCTGGCCGTTTTCATCGAGTTCGAAGGCGCCTTCGACCCCTTTGGTGGGAGAGCGTCCTGGACTGTCTGCGATCGGCTAGGTGCTCCAACCTCCTTTACCTTTTAATCCGTAATTACTTTGCCAATAGAACCATAATAGTCAAGGCTAAATATAGCCAAGTATCAAGATCAGTGTCTAGAGGGTGCCCACAGGGCTCTATATTGGGTCCTTTTACATGGAAGATGGTGCTGTAGCAGTGGCTCTCCAGATCTTTCGATAATGTCAAAATAATAGCGTATGCAGACGATCTCACCATCTTGGTAAATGGTAACTCTAGGGCTGATCTTGAAACTACCGCAAATTTTGTTCTCCGGAATCTCTACGATTGGACAGTGGCCAATAAGCTTAAAATCAGCTTGTCAAAAACAAAGACGATGATTCTTCGATCAAAGTTTTATATCTCTCGTCCTCTGTTGGTCAAGATCAACAACATTCGTCTCCCCATAGTTAAAGAGTACAAGGTTCTAGGAGTGGTAATTGATTCCAGTCTCAATTTTATTCCTCACTTGACAAACTTACCATCTAAAATACGTAGATTTACTGGTGCAATTGTTAGGGTGTCCCGTGTTGAATGGGGGCTCTCCAGAAAAACTTTAAGAATCTATTACAATGCAGTTTTCCTCTCTCTAATCACGTATGCTGCCGGTGCATGGTTTCACAGGGCACGGCTCAAACACTTCAAAGCAAAACTCGCCTCATTGCAGAGAACGATCTTGCGGTGTTTAGTTAAGGCATGCAGGACAGTCTCGACGGAAGTTCGGCAAGTTCTAGCCGGAACATTACCTTTAGACTTGCAAGTTACTTATAGAGGATTTTTATACAGACTGAAAAAGCAGATTAAGACCGAATTTCTTGGAATAACCATCAACCTTCAAGATGATGCTAAAAGAGAAAGAAGGAGACTGTGGAACGAGTTAGTTAACATCTGCCAGTCTCGATGGGATACAGCTCCCGTTGGTGCACCAACGAGAAAATTTATACCACAAGTTTCATTTCTCCTTGATAAGCGTGTTCGATTGTAGTTCTGCATGGACATAGTCACGCCCTACCTGTTGACAGGACATGGATCGATGAAACAGAGTCTTTTGAGGTTCAATTTATCACAAACAGACCTCTGTTCGTGTGGATCACCAGAAAGTTGGGATCACATCTTGTTTCATTGCTCCCTGTATGACGAGCTCAGACTTCCTCTTCAAGCACTTACTAATTTTCAACCAGAACAGGAGTCGTCTCTGCTTCAAAGCTCGGAGTCATATCTCATTCTTCAGGCTTTCGCTCAAGGAGTATTTCTTCGAAGGAGTTCTTTAGTGTGGACAGATCTCAATAGAATGCAGCACAATGGTCTTGCTGATGCATAGCTGGTCAGATCTCCTTTAATAATATATATAAACTCAAATCCTCAAGAAGTGAAATTTTTCCTCGGCCTGCAGACAAAATTAAGTGCTTTTCTTTCTCTCTCTTTGTTTTTTTTAGTGGCATCACATCACTTTCTTTCTTTTATGTATTTATTTATTATTATATATTTTTTTATTATTATTTAATATATTAAAAAAGCGGCTTTTTGTTGTTTACTAGTTAATTTGGCTTTTTTTTAGCAGCACCACTACCTTCTTACATTTTACTTATTTTATTTTTTTATTATTATTATTTTATTTATTTATTTATTATTATTTTTTTCATTTATTTATTTTTATTATTCATTTATTTATTATTTATAAATGTTTTATTTTATTTTCTTCTGCTTCATTTTTATTAATTTCGGTTCCATATCCAGCTCCATGGATGATCGTTTTTTTTTTTTTCTTTTCTGTGGAATGGGCCCCTAGAGGATCCTGGCCTGCCTTCTGACAACTTCAGGTGGGTCAGAATCTCTCTTGAGACGGTACGTGCTTTACATGGACTGGCCCACCTTCCCGTGGTGTGGACGAGTACCCAGAATCATCTGTCCAGGCGACTGATGCTTCTGGGTAGCCAAGCGGCCAGAACAGAACAATACAACACACACACGAACACGAACCGTCACACATATCTGGCCCATTTGTAGTGATACTGTTCTTCACAGAGATACGAGGCGGAGTTGAACAAACGTTCTAGGAGCCGCCCTTTATATATACACATGTCCACACACATGGAGTTTGATGTATATATCTTCACAGAAACATGGCTACACGATGGGATTCTGGATTTGAAAGTGGCAGCAGTGGGCTATACTGTCCTCAGAAGAGACAAGGGATCCAGGGGAGGTGGTGTCGCGATTATTATCTCAAACCAATTTGCAGTAACAATGCACAGGACTTTCCACACTATTGAAGGAATCTTTTGTCAGCTGAAGGTTCATAACAAAACTGTTCTCATTGCAGCTATCTACCTTCCGCCCCCGGTCGATCTTCTTATGGAGAGGCTGTCGCAAGCGCTCTGTGAGTTTGAAACGTTTTTTCACCAGTCGGATGAGGTTTACTTGTTTGGAGACTTCAATACTCAACACTCTCCACTAGGCATTGAGGAGTCATCCGCTACAACTAAGCTGCTATATGACATCATGTCTGAACTGGGCCTCAAGCAGTATAACAGTACTTGTACCAGAGGCAAAGCAATACTGGATCTCATATTTGCATCCAAGCAGATCATTATTTTAGAAGCAGTTTCATTTCTGCCGTCTGATCACAAGGCTTTAAGCTGTCAAATAAACATATCACAGAAGAGTAGAGTTCTTCTTCTTAGATGCACTACTCCTGTCCCAGCCAAGCTGAACTTTAGGAGAGCAGACTGGCAATTATTAGGGAATGAACCTGATTGCATTGATTGGTTCTCCTTCCCAGGGATTCATGATCCTGACGCAGTCACCGATCATCTTCTTAGAACAATCTCCTCTATCGTTCAAGAGTTCGTACCTCTTAGTAAAAATTACAGGAATAGATTCCCTCATTGGGTCACGACAGACATAATTGCGATTATACGAGCCAAAGAGCAGTGCAGAAAACACTTTAGGGCGACACATGATGAAGCATATATGGCACTGATCAAGGAACACAGAAGCAACATTAAAAGGACACGACAAAATTTCAAGGACCGATAAATAAACAAAAACTGATAAATAAATAACACATGCCGGTTCAGTTAAGACAAATGAGCATTGTTTTTTTTTGTGGTTTCGTGGTCTGGGTTTGTTTTTCATAAGATATTTAATTTTTAGATTTTGTATTAGTATAAGTATTATAATGTCTAAATGATGTAAGGAAGCGGACTTCTACATCCTCCTTTTTTCTGTCAAAAAAAAAAAGGGAGAAAAATTCTCTTTTTTAGCGATCCATATTATGCTTTATGGCCTTACTTCCGATGATTTCAGTGATTCAAATTTCCTTCGGTGTCCCTTTATAAGTCAAGCTTAATTGTATTAATTGAAACGAAGTAATTGTATACATTTGCGCCAGCAAGGTGTTTTCCTCGGATTTGTGCATGATCCTACATCGATTAATCTAAATACAAAAATTAATTGAGCACCTCCTCGTGAACAGTTAACGGACAATCCAAAGTTTGTGTCACAAGACCTTCGAGATGCACTTGATTACCAGAAACAGCAAGGAACCGCTGGCGTAGTTGCTTATGCTGGCTTCCATTAAGAAAGTTTCCTTTGTTTGAGGACACCTTCAGAGACATCGAACAAGACAGATCTACCCACTGTTGTGTAACTGAAGTAGACGGCGCTTTTTTCACTTCTGCGATTGTCTCTAAAGAAGATTAACGGTGAAGGGAGAAGCACAAAATCCTTCTCAGCCACGGGACCAAGTCTGAGGGTGTTTAGTAGCAGGCAGGGATTTCTGTGAGATTGAGAAAGAGGAAACGAGGAAATAATTTACGCCATCTAATCGGATTTCTTTGTAGCGACTGCTCGGGGTATTTTCGGAGAGCAGAAGGCTCTTAATCAGCCTCTCGCTTCTCTGCTGGAGATATCAAGAAGTTCTCTGTGGTTATATTTCTCCGCAACAGTTGAAATACTCTCTGTTACATCACCAGCTTAGATTGCCCAATTTCTTATTTGCATTTGTTCTAATCTTTGCAATTTCTCGTTAGTTTAACATTTACAATTCACCCGATTCGCTTCTACTGCTAAATTACTTAATCACTAACTTCAGAATGCGTAATTTACTGTCCGATCTTATCCTAGGTATGCGAAGCTCGTGTTCACAGAGGGCGTTGATGTTAATTTAACATATTTATTGTGGAGAATGGAGTGCCCGTTAAATATTTTGCCTTTGTTTGAGCAGGAAATTACGAGAATAAGTAATATGTTTGATTTAAACGAGAATTATTTACCGGAAGAGCTGCTGCACGTTAGCTTAGGTCAAGTTAATTTAAAGGGACTAAATATTAATCGGTAACAAATGATTAAGTATTCTGCAAAGTATTCATTAGATATTATGAATGCAGCTGCGCGGATAGGGAAAGTTTCAAACTAACCGAGTTGTGAAATTAGATTTTAGTTTACTTTAGAAGAGTTTGCTACGTTTATTACTGCGATGATCAGTATAATTGTAATTATTATTATCATACTCTAATACAGTTCCAAACCTGATGGGAACTGTGCCAGTCGAATAAGCAGTATTTAAAATTAATCATTCTGTTTGGTTTAGGACCTCAATAATAAAACGAAAATCTCTACCTACCTTTATATCTTAAACAGTATTTTTGGTATTTTTCAAGGCATATATGAACAATCCGATTTAGTGACATTATGCAAATTTACTCGAAAATTTATTTTTTTATGATCTTATTTTATTAAAGTCATTCCTGCTACTGCAGGGTTCACTCGCGACTGTAAAACAAGTCGAAAAATATAATTTTATTTAAAAATAAATATAATTATCTTAAATAATTAATGAATTAATATAATTAATCAACCTATAAGACTCACGCATATCTGCTCCCCAAATTTTCCATCTATAAGTGGTATAAAGTAAAATTAAATTAAAATTTAGCATCAAAAGAATCTACTACCTGAGAACTAACCAGGGGCAAGATTTGTTTTCGCTTATTCAGGGTATCCTTGAAGATGTCACTTCGTTTTCTCCTGACAATATAAGCCTGATCACTATGCCGCCATAGATATAGCACTGGGGAGTGTGGCCTACACCATATCTCTGGTCTCCACTCTCCTCTATGGTGGGTGGGTACTCCCTACAAACGGGCATGATACAGGTCCCGACATTTTCAACATGTTCTATAGTGATTTTTATACCCTGCACGTGGAAGACTTAGTCATTTGTGAGGAAACGCGAATATAAAAGCTGCAAGCTTAATAGTGCGAATATAAAAGCTGCAAGCTTAATAGTGCGAATATAAAAGCTGCAAGCTTAATAGTGCGAATATAAAAGCTGCAAGCAAACAAACAACTCGGAATTAAACACTAACTTTTAAAAGTGAACATTGTTTATTGCTGTTCTCATCCAAGTGATTTAAAGACCCGAAATCAGGTATGTCACACAGAAACAGAATAATTTGAAACAATCCGTCTGCCTAGCCTGCTGCGACAAGACAATACCAACCAATCGATATCATGTATGCAAAATAATCTTTTGTGCCCACTCGGTTAAAACAGACATCATACATCTTTCCAAACAATGTTGGAGAAGGTTCGCATATGACAAATGCCTTGGAGATGACTCTGAAATATCTGAACTCCCTCTCTTCGGGACTGAAACTAGTCCTATCGACCAGATGTTCACCGATCCAAGTCGATATTCTAGTCAAATACTGGCTTGCCTAAACCTTGATTCATGCAGCCGTAATCAACCCAATTTTCCATCGGAAATTAATGATCAAAATTGCGCCTGGAACGTTGTTTGCGGCGATTTTAACCTGCCTCCAAACTGCTCTCACTACTTTACATGTCTCTTTGAGTTCTTCAAATCCATCGACATGACACGGGTCAATGAGAATCCCACTAGGGGATTGAACCTACTGGTTCTCGCTTTTTCTTCAACAATTGAAGCTGATGATGATCGCACCTTATCCTTCCAGTCTGATCACCAGCCTATAGGCTTGACATGGGTATTGGAGGTACCAAACTTCAACATTCCTGACAAAAAAAATAGTCAAATACGTTACAGAACCTAAATACCTTAATCCTCAAATCTGTGTGGAAGCAGCATCCTGCATTCCCTGGGATGTCCTCATTGACTGCGACTTCAGCGTCGCAGGGACACTTACAGTATGTCCAACTGGATCATATCAGTCACCGACTATGCCGCCACCAAACGGGTAACAGTGACTCCCCGTTCCAGATTACGGTGGACTCCCGACCTCAACAAGAGATTAAAAAAAAAAAAAAACAAGTCGTACATAAGAAATGGGAGCTTACGAATGGCAGTCAAGACAGAATCGCCTTTTCCCGTGCCAGGGCCCACTTTAATCGGAAAAAAAGCTGCAGCAATCCAAGAAAATCTATACCGCACTCTGGGAAAAGAAAGCCATTCTATGCTGCCCCACATGGTGGATTCAAATGCCTGATCCTCAAGAATGGTTCAAATACATCGCCAGGTTCTCAAATAGAACCACAATTCCGTCTACGGCTCTCAAGCATGACGACGAAAACTCTTTAGATGTCCTAGCGTCTATCCAGATAACAAAACAGGAGCTCATTCATGCCATCAATTCCCTTCCCACAACAGTCATTGCTAGGGAGGATGAAATTCCGCAATTTATGGTCAAATGCTTGAGAACATTTATTATATAACCCCTTCTCTCGATCTACAACAGATGCCTCACTGAGAATTACTTTCACCTCAATGGAATAAGTACAGAGTGAACCCTATCCCTAAAACCCAATTTGCCACAAACGTCAGCCGGTTTAGACCCATCTCAGTGCCTCCAGTCTGTTAAAAACTCTTGAAAGGGCCTTGCTACCCACAATGATTCACCAAATCCTCCAGACGAAAGTACACGAAATCCACTATGCCATCCGAGAAAAACCATCACTTACAAATTTGGCAGCCACCACAGAATGCATCCTCTCAGAATTCAAACAAAGATCAGAGCTGGCAACCACATATCTCGACTTTAGTGCAACCTTTAATGCCGTGTCGATCCCGTCCTTGCTCCTTCCGCTTAAAGAGAAATTTCATGTTCAAGGTGACATGCTCTGCTTTCTCCAATCTCTGCTCTGTCACAGTACATTCTCCATTGGGGCCAACACACTCTATCCTGTGACATTACTGCTGGAGCACTGCAAGGGGGTGTTCTATCTGGTGTTCTGTTCACGGCTATCATCTTGCCCATTATTACCTCCTGAATGGTCTCTTATGCTGTGCTAATGACCTTAAACTGCTGACGCAAGTTAATCCTAGTGACAACCCCGTTCAGCTCACCAATGGGATCAATTCGCAACTTAAGGATATTGAATTGTACCTGGCAAGCTTCAAACTTCAAATGAACCCACAGAAGTCTGTTCAGGTTATATTCTCCCTTAAATCTGTGCAAACACTACTCAACGTTTCACTCGGAGGATTGCCAATACCAAACGTACCCTCGCATACAGACCTTGGCGTTCTGTTTGATCAAAAGATGTCCTTTGTCAACCAGATCGACAAAATCAGTACCAAATTTTCTCGTCTACGGTGGATTTCAAAGCAGCAGCTGCTACACGTCCGACATCCCCTCACTGTTAAAAAATCCATCACCGTGCTATTCTCTATGGGTCTCATAACGTGGGTCTCATTCTCAAAATATGCGCCTCAGCCGCCCCTACAAACCTTAAGCGGGTGTACACTGCTGAATACCGCCTATTGAAATGGGCCAATACTAAGCTTCGTCTGTCTCCCACAACCACAACTACCATGATGGCACAAGCACTCGCAATCCCGAGGGTGAAATTCCTGATTACGGAAAAGAGTCTGGCTTTCACAGCCAAACTCCTTACAGGCCAGAATCTGTGCCAAATTCAATAAGAAACTGTGGATTGCCAAGCAGCACTTGTTACATATTCAGAACAGAAATCTAATAAAAATGTATATCACGACGATGATTTTCGGAAGTGCACTGTTGGAGTAGAGTTGTGGGGCTCGACCGCAGATACAACAATCAAACCATTAAACCCAGCAGAATACAGGCTCCTGCAGTAGGCGACCTGGAAGTGTCATCTCCCACCACAGCAGCCCACATCACCGATGGCCAAAGCACTAATTTTAACCAGACTTTCAGACTTAATGAATAAAATAAGACTAATCTGCACGATAAAAATGATCGCTGGAAGAATGTCAGCAACCAACATTTGGGACACCGTGTGCTGGCGGATCCCCCAACCAGCTCTCCGCTCCACTCTCAAGCTTCTTGCTCTTCCTTCGATGCCACAGTATAAAGATCGGGTTCTCTCTCATCAAAAGCTCCATCTAGCCAATCCCAGGATATCGACCTTGTAAAATCGTAATGACAGAAAGTATCGGCGTGTCATCCTCGATCTGCACGTGTATTCCACAGCCATCAACAAATGTGAGCTCACTCCGGCTTGGCAAGAATTTCACGGAATACCGAACTCAAGAAGACTATCCCTGTTATTTTAATTTATTTCATATTTTTTAAAGTTAATGTAATGTGCTTTATGTTATTTTACGATAAACCATAATAAACCGACAAACTGAAACCAGTAAAATTCTTTTCGTGAGTTTAACACATTTTGACTTTTCTGTACATCTTGCAAAAATTATTCGATCTCTGGTGAAGATGCCACGATTCATCTCCGTCTTCCTGTTCCATTTTCGACCGATAAAACAGGCGAACCGTCCACACGATAGACGCAGTTTACAACCAAACATAATATTGTAACGCTTCATTACCTCCACTAGAAAACTCCGAACTACCCAACACAAATCCCCCAAGGAGTGAAAACTCAATAGCGTACTAGTGAATTCCTCGACGAATATCCACTTCTGCTCGCAGTACGGATAATGTCCCCCAGTGGAGTGTTTATTTGCCATTCCGGGATGTCGTATGCGTCTCCGCAATACCTCTTCCTTCTGGGCCTCGGTCATCCCACTTCGCCATTGTCCGCTTTATTACAATCTTCGTTAATCCTCGCGTTCATTCTTCAGACTTCTTTGTCAGTCGTTTCTAAGAGAAACAGATTTTCGTTCCTCCCCCTCATCTGTAGCACAGCGGCTTTCTTCCACTCCTGCAACTCTCTAAGGAAGATTAAGTACCAGCAGAGAAGTGAAAAATCCTCTCGAGCTTTGCACCCAAATCTGAGGGCGAATTGTCCAACTCCAACTTCGCCGGGTTTTTTCAAACTCCGTCTCAAGCGCGTAACTTGGAAACCGCTGCTGCTTTACTCCTCCGCTTTAAATCTTGATTAGTGCTAAGCCTTCGTGACACGCAGCTCCTACTCTTTATCCTCCATACATTACCCACAATGCATCTGTCTAGGATTCCGCTCATCATCGCCTCTTACATCCTTCGATGCTTCGTCCATTTCCTGCAGGCACAATTCTAAGCCTCTCTCTCACGCGCTCTCCTCTCACCATAGATTCTTCCTCTGCCCCAAACAAGTTATTTATTTCCAACTGTGTCTCTTCGGGGGCCCAAATTTGCATTAAAGTTAAATTTGTTTAAGTATATTGAAATTTTTGAAATTAATCATTTTTTTTGCCTTGGAGGCTTTTGAATTGCCTTTCCCTGCCGAAATTAAACCAAATGCAATGTTCCATCTCACGGAAATCGCTCGATAATTTCCCATCACCATTTCGACACCCACCCCAACAAACATTTTTTAATGCACGCACACGCACGCACGCGGGAAATAATTTGAAAAGTAATTCCCTTTAAATCTAATGCATGGGATTCTCTCGTACGCGCCATCTAATTCGGCAACATCCTTCATTAGACAAAATAGACACGCGCAGTATCCCCTACGTGCAACGTTGAGCACACCCGGATTCGATAAGTTGTAAGGCAATGACTGCTGACACAACTCTCTTCTTCCAGCTGAGTCCCTCGGTAGACGCTGGACTGATTTGCTTAATGTAAGACACGCTTAACGCGATGACGTCTTGTCACTTGAGGATGGTGGAGTAGGGGAAAGGAGGCTTATTGGGAATTCCGAGTCTCTCTCTCCCTCCTCGTGAGCGGTATCATCTTTAATTCATGAGCTCGCGTGGCTCCATTCACCGGCATCGATAAAATATGCTTCGCTCGATGGGTCAGGTATTTTCACGTTTTGTATTCCATTAACCAATGCACTCGCTTTGAGCTGCATCCGTGGCTGACAATCACATTATTTAAGAGAATAAGAGCGGTGGTCTACTGGGGAATTACTGCGTTTCAGTTATTTTAAATAAGAGGATTGGGGATCCCTTTTAGTGATTCGATAACGATGGTCGCTGGTGACAGTTCATTTTATTTGATCTTAGCTGAATACTCTGCAATTTTTTTAAATTCCTCTTTTGATTGATCAGCGCGGAAGTTTTCTATCTTTTATTACAAAATGATTTTAAAGGGACTTTTTTTTTCGTTCAGTTTAGTTAACACGTTTTAACCATCTTTGTGTTCTTTACATAGTTATGAAATTCTTCAGTAGGTGGTGCGCGTGGTAACATAAGCAACAAAATGGGATGTTTCATGAAAGCGGAAAGTCCATTCGAAGTCAAAGTGAGCAAAGCAAATGCAATGAAGATTTGGGAAGTTGATTCCTGCACTAATGAAGGGTGTAAGTGACCAGATCAAGGCAAAACAAAAGACGGCTCAAGGTCACTCACCAGGCTTTTTATTATTATTATTATTATTATTATCTGTTTATTTCCCATAAGGAAACCACCCCGGGACGGAGAAGTGCCAGGAGGGTGCTAAGTACATATCAGGGTACGTGCAGAGGGTTACATATACGTAGTCTCGTCCCGAAATATTATATACACATTTTATGTTTAATATATACAATATTTACACATTAGTGATTGTGTACATACATTATACAAATCATATATTTTCAATTCACTAATAATTCCATATATATTTGTACAACTGTTAGGGAAAGTATATTTTTCCAGTCAACAGCTTACCAAATTATTATTGTTCTTAAAGCAGAAAGTTTCACTTTTACTCACAATTCTTTGGTACTTTACAGCTGATTCATATTTCGATAAGTCTGTACGAATTCTGGAAGATCTCTTTCCGGTATGCTAAATCCTCACACAGTTTTTCGACATCTATGGCAGAGAGTTAAATATTTTTGCTGCATTTGATGGGAAGAATCTTTGCAGGCTACTAAGATTGTTCAGGACTGGACGCAGTGGATTATTTACTCCTCCGCAACGTTTAGCAGTTGCACGAGGTTTCACTAGAATCTTAACGAGGGCTAGAACATCTACTCTGCCTGTGAGCATTTGTGCGAGAGTGTGAATGTTCCTGTTAATTGTCCGCTGCATCCAGGGTGTGATGTTAAGGTTTGAGTAGAGAAAGGGTGGCAAGCAACTCTGTTAAGTCATCGCAAGAACCAGTACTTTTCTTTTCAACAGCGTTAGAACGGAGCAGGAAGCCTCCTATTTTGTTTTCTCCCTACTTTATCTGAACTTTTTGGATTTGATAACCTGAAGGAATCTTGATGCTTTCGCCAAAAGCGGAGCCGACAACTCTAGTCCGGACACCCTGTCGACGTCCGAGCTGCAAGCCTTTCTGAGTTCATAAATCAGAAGAATGAGATATTCATCAATGGTAATACGGTAGAAGAAAGTATCGTCTCGCCTAGGAGTTGGAATTGTAGTATGGTTTTAGGAGCATCAGTGACTAAGGGATTGCTCCATATATACTGTCTGTAAATCGCGTGTGTTCTGTGGCCGATTTTCCGTTTGCTGGACAAAAAAACCTCCAAGTTTTCGGAATTAAAAGCCCTGCTACCTTCGCCTGAGACCGACTAACTCAGCCACTTATGAGAAAGTCCCATAAAAATTCTTCAAGCCGAAGCCCTAATCAAACACCCATCCACCCTCTATGATTCGGAGATCCGATTCTCTGCCCCCAGTAAAAAAATACTTGGCATTCAATATTGGATCTTAAGATGGCTAAATGACCAGGAGGGTTCATGTCCAATACAACCCGATGAATATTACACGCTAACACCGACATGACATTTTAGAAGCACCTCGTTATAGGAAAAACTATCTCCAATCTGTCCAAATTACTGACCAAAAGGGTCGATATTCTTAGCATAAATGATACTGTCACAGATGGCAGATGTCATCACAGGAGATGAGATCCTCTCCTTCCTTTTGGGATGAAAGTTAACAACCTTGCCTGCCTGAACAGTATGTTTCCAGCGAACACCGTAAGGTTAATGAATTTCAAATTGATGCTTACAAAAGAGTCATGCTTCAACTCTTGAGAATAAAACTAGCAGTAAAGAATCAACTGTAAAGTCCCACTTAAACCGGGGAAGTTGTGACGTTTACTTTGTATAAGTGTAGAGTACTGCACTTAGTAACCCATCTTCAACTTTTCTAGAAAACTCCTAGAAATACTGTAAATTCTATATATTATTGTAACAGTGCAAATATTCTATCTAACTATCCTTTTTAACCTTCCCCCACCCAGCTTGTAGGCTTACAGGGGTGAGTGTGAAAAGCAATAAATAAATAAAATAATAATAAACTTTCGTCCTTCAAAAATATGGCAACAATTTTTGAGCGAACATTAATTTTCTGTCAAGATATTTTAAGGCAGTGGAAAAGTCTTCTGAGAATCACGCGTGGCAGCCCAATTAATTTCTGAAAAATAGTTTCCCCGTTGGTTTAATGACGCCATAAATCAGCGTAGATATGAACGAACTCCTGGCCAAAATTCCCCAAACTGAAAATTAATGTCATATCTCTTCTTCCACAGACTACTTTCCGTTTTAATCGATAGATGGCGGTGCCTTCACCGAACTCTTGTTAGCAGTAAACTTTCACGCTCAAAAAATTGAACAAATAACAGCCATTTCGCGCACAATCATTATAATAACCGACTAATAATAAAACAGTCGTGACCTCAGTTTATTTTTATTCCCATTTCGAGAAGATTTATTCTTTTTATTTCTTCCAAAACTGTTTAATGTTAAAAAAAAAGAAATGTTTCTACGAATCTTCGCGAAGTTTTAATCGAGACAACGTCAGAACTGGTCATATCGCGTGCCCGAATGGCGCGTGCTAGCTGTCCACTTTAATAAAGGGTCGGGAGTTTAATAAAAGGAATGGTTGCCGCGACGCGCGTGGCATAATGCATTTATCAAGGCGCCTTGTTCGCGGGAGAGAACCAAACAGACACGCACAGGGTAAACACGGAAGAAAAGTGGAGAAGGGGTGTTGTACGGGATTTAATTCGCCAGCGAAGGACGCGCTCGTCTTCCTGTTTCGGAATGTTTCGTCCACTGCGTCCTAAGGAAGACTGTGTTGTCTCGGGGTCCCCGGACGGCTACATATTTTGGACGAGGCTCGTTTAATTCCTGCAAAAAGAGAGGAGGCGGGGAGTATCTGCCGTCCCCCACGGGCAAAGAGGCTGCGCGTTGTGTAATTAAAAGCGAAGCACCTGTTGAAAAATTCATCGCCAAGACAGAGACGACTTACTGGAATATTTCAGCCGTTTCTTTAATCCAATTAAGATCCATTTAAACAAACATTCTTCAGCTTCTCGCGCAGCAAATGTCTTAACTGCATTAGAGTCACAAACAAAAAGGAAAAAAAAATCCGCTACTGCTTGGCACGAGTCTTGACAGCGAGCTATTTATTGCGCGTCTTCACTTTAATTAAACTCGAAAACACCGCACGAAACCATTGAAAGTGATGCCCAGCAGACGAAAGTCAGCTGAGCACGCTCCCCGCCCCCACCCCACCTTCCGGATCTTGGCTTCACACATCTATCCAACGAAATACGGAAAGTGCCCACACAAAAATTCCAAATGGAAGGTGGGGGGGGGGATTTGCTAATGGAAACCAACGCGGCTTCTACGAGAGGAAATCCAAAAGGGTTGGACTTCCTCTTCGACTTTTATTGCGTTAATGCAAAACGCTATTGTTTCGACAGCTTCAAAGACTCTACAATATTGCGATAGATGGTGGTGTTGCCAGGAAAGCTGGCTGGGATCGTCTTCTTTAATAATTAAAAATATATATATATTCAAAGATCCTTAATGATCTGCTCGTCATTGAAATTGTCTCAACTACAAATATTGCAAATTTGCTGGAATAAATAAATGCGAATATATGGACGTAAATGATTAGCGTGTCAAACCGTTCAGCACAGTAGAACATCCAATAATATATCCGTTGGGGTGGCGCTATACGAACAAAACGGATGAAGTGAGTGTGCAGTGTTTTTAATGAATGGAAGGCAATGTTGGGTGCAGCTGATGCACTTGAAGGAAGAAGACCTTTCTACTGTTCACAGGCTGGGTGGTCGACACGACAAATCGCCGTTTATGTGAGTCACGAGACCACACTGTTGGTCGCTGCTTTTTTTTTTTTTTTTTTCTATAGTATCTTTTGTAAGGCGGCTCCCGAAGGCTAGTTCAACTCCTCCGTGGTACACTGAGATGTTACAAAAACTCTGCAGAAAGGCCAGAAATGTGTGTAATGTTATGTTTGTGCCGTGTATGTGTTTTTTTAATTGTTTCTGGTCGCTTTGCTATCAGGAAGCACAAGCACCAGGGTGGTACATCCTGATACCCGTCTACGCCGCGAGGAGGTGGGCCACAACAGAATGCGTACCGCAGCAAACCTCGAATGTCACGTACTGGATGTCCAAACCATTCAAAATAAAATAAAACAAATCAGTAAATTAATAAAAATTATAAAAATAAAAGTAATTTAAAGTTAAGAAATAAAAAAATTAAAGTCAAAATAAATAAATAAATAAAATAATAATAATCAGAAAAATTAAAGATAACAATAAGTTAATAAAAAATAAAAATCCCGCACCAGTGCAAGGTGGTTCAGGCAGATGATCACTCCTCAGGACCGACCCGAGTAAGAGAAAAACTCGTTGATGTTTGCATCAACTCCAATAATATGTTGTAATAGTTCTAGTAGATTTCTCAGGGAAAATAGGACAGATGTTCTGTCCCTGTTGATAGTGAGGGCAGTCAATCAGAATATGTTTGACTTAAATTGTCTGAACAGTATGGACACTGAGGAGGATCTTCGCCTGTGAGTAGATGGAGGTGGGTCAGATATATATGTTCGATTCGTGCCCGTGAAAGTACCACTTCTTCTCTTCGCACTGTTTTGATGCTAGAGTGCCAATGCTTTGGATCGTGTTTCAACTGGTAGAGTTTATTATTGGTTTGGGTGTGCCACAGCTCTTTCCACTGCACAAGACATGATGTTTGTACGATATGACTGTAGTCATAGACTGGAACCGGAACAGAGGTTAAATCAAGAGTTCATGGATTTTTAGCAGTTTGATCAGCAAGTTCGTTCCCCTTTATCCCTGAATGTGCTGGGATCCAGCAAAAGGTCAACGATTGATGACATTCTTCAATTTGTAATAGGAGTCTTCTAATTTGATTTAACACAGGGTGAACCTTGAAGGAAGAGTTTTGCATTATTATAATTGAGCTGAAAGAGTCCGTGTATAGAATGTATTTTAAAGATGGGTAGAGATTCAGGTTGTCAAAAGCTAATTTTATTGCATGAAGTTCTGCAGAGAAGCAGCTATAATCAGGTGGAAGGGCAGTCGAAATGATAGTAGAGGGAAATACTGTCGCTGCTCCAACGGCTGAATGTGGTTTGGACCCATCAGTATATTGGCAAAAAATAAGCGTATTTCTGAATAGGGCTTGCATGGAGTTGTTTCACATCGAGTGTTGGTAGACGATTCTTTCCCCACTTGTGAAGATAAGTATCGAAAGATAACTGAGGAGGGGGGGAGTCCAAAGCGGTTGGGAGTAATTCATTAATTGTTGCCTGTTGAAAATAGGAACATTCCAACTCTGCATTAATTCAATAAGGCGTAAGCCTGCTGGTCTTATTTTATTGGGTTTATTTCTATAGAGGTTTCGCAGTGGTGGATTAAAGAGTTATGGCTCAATAGGATGTCGACAGCAACTTTGTATTCCGGCTGCATACTTAAGAAGTAGAGTTTTCCTGTGCTGGCAAAGAGGAGGCTCGTGAGCTTCTAAGAGCTATGGGTAGATGTCCTGAAAGCATCAAGAGCAATCCTCAATGCACTAGGCTGTACAAGTTCCAGCCAGCCAGCGGAGTGTACTCTTTCGGGCGGAATCATAGATTGGAGAACCGTAATCCAAACGGGATCTGATCAATGCTCTATAAAAAGGTAAAGTGCGGTCATTATCAACCCACTGCAGGATGGAAGCCTCCTCAACAATTCATGCTGAGGGAAATGGACCATAATCTGCCACGCTGGTCCAGTGCGGGTTGGTAGATCGACCGTATTCAGCAGTCAGGGGCTTGAACCCTGGTCTACTCAAAGAGCGTGTGCTACTGCACTCCCGCTCCTGACCACTCGGCTACGGAGATAGGAGTAGTAAAGATGTACGGTCTGCTCCACAAGGCAGGGCAAATAAAGCTTTTAGTATATTCAGCTTTTTGAGGCAGGAAGTACGCACAAATTTAATGTGCTCAAAGAAGTTTAACTTCCTGTCAAGGATTAATCCCAAGAATCTGACCTTGTTAGTGACTGGAATGGTAGAGTTTGACATCCGAAGTTCAAGATCTGTATGCAATTTACATTGATTGCAAAACTGAATTGCAACGGTTTTCTGCTGTGATCGACGATAGCCATTGCACATTGCCTACCTTTGGACTTTATTCAGAGATATCTGCAATAGCCCTTCAATGGATCTCATGTTCCGAGAATGGCAAGAAATATAGAGATCGTCAGCATAAAGGTAGGTCTGAACAGTATTTGGAAGGTCTTTTGTGATGGAATCAATTCTAAGGGCAAAAAGGGTTGCACTCAGTACAGACTCTTGTGGTACTCTTTCTTCCTGTAAAAATGTCATAGAAAGCGAGTTGTGGTATCGAACTTAAAACGAACGATTTTGAAGGAAGTTCCTGATGAATGTAGGCAGGTTGCCTCGTAGACCAAGAGCATGGAGGTCACTGAGAATGCCATGGCGCCAGGTAGTGTCAAACGTCTTCTCTATGTCTATGGAAACCATAACAAGATGTTCATTTTTCACAAAGGCATTACGAATTACAGACTCAGCTTTGATCATGACGTCTAAGGAGGACCTGTTCTGGCGAAATCCATGCTGATTATTACTCAGAAGATGTTGCGTTTCTATGATCGAAACAAGTCGATTATGGATTATTTTTTCAAGTAACTTGCCAAGGCAACTGGAGAGGGAAATTGGTCTGTAACTGTTCGGACTGGTAGGATCTTTTCCAGGTTTCAAAAAGGCCAGAACTGTCGTATGGTGCCAAGAGGTGGGGTAAAGATTTTCAAGAAAGATTCAGTTATAGAAGACCAGTAGTATTTTTAAATTTTTTTCTTCAAGATGTTGTAACATGATATAATATATTCCGTCTGGCCCAGAGGCACTATTACGTGTTGTTTTGATAGCATGTAGTAGTTCAGAATATTGAAGTGGCTGATTTTATGGAAGGAGTACAGATGTTTGAAAGTTGATGGATCGCCGTTCAAACATGGTCTTAATTTTCTGTAAATCCTGAGAGTAAGTTGATGCCGCTGAAACTTGGGCAAAGGTTTTGCCCAAGGCATTTGCAATGTCCTCAGGAGCAGAGAGCTCTTGTCCATTCCACGAAAGAACTGGGGAAGAGGTGGTTAGAAATCTGCCTAATTTTCTTCCATATTAACCTGGAATTAGTGATTTTTGTTTACGGTAGAGGCAAACCGAATCCGGGAATTCTTTTTGGCTTGTCTTTGTGTGAGACGTGCTTTTGCCCTTAGCTTCTTATAGTTAATAAAATTAACCGTAGTTGGAGATCTACGAAAAGAATTCTACGCTTTATTTTTTAACTTCTTTGTTTTGGTGCATTCTTCATTCCACCAATAAGTGCAATGGTGCCGTCGGGAAGGAGGATTGGACAATGGAATTGAGCATTTAGCTGCAGATAATAGGTGTGACGTGATATAATCTGTGACTTCATCTATCGGCTGTGTTCGTATACATTTTTCATCCAGACTGATACCTGATTGAAATTTGACCCAGTTGGCTTGAGAGAATTTCCATTTCCTACAGGGTTGTGATAATGGTAGTTGGGTAGTGAGCAGCTCGAAAACGATTGGAAAATGGTCACTTCTCATGGGATCATCCAAAGTATCATCCAAAGTAGACCACTGCATGATTGAAACAGAATTGGGGAGCATATTGAAAGATCGATTGCAGAAGTTTGTCCAGTTGGTAACTGTATGTGAGTGGGTGCACCAGTATTAAGAACAGTAAGGGTTTGCTTCTCCAGAAAGGCTTCAATTAGTCGGCCAGGTATATCTAATTTAGAAGATCCCCATAAGGGGTTGTGGCCATTGAAATCCTCCAAGAGACAGACAGGGGAAGGTAACTGCATTAGAAGATTTTCAAGATATTGGTAAGAGAAGCTATGACTTGGTGGGAGATAGATTGATACTAGTGTTAACCCAATCTGGGCTATCAAACGTACGATAACCACTTCAATATCAGGTTGCAAAACAATTTGTTTGGTCGGGATCTTTGTACTGACCAAAAGTGGCCAAGCCCCCACGGGCCGCATTTGAAGTATTAAGATCTTGTCGATGGATAGAATAGTTCTTTATCTTGGTAGAAATTTGAAACGTTAGGTAGGTTTCTTGCAGACAGAAACCAACTGGAGAGTAGCGGCTAATTAAGACTTGAATATCATTAAGGTTGCTACGATATCCTCTACATTTCCATTGTAGAATGTAAGGCATTACTGGTGTTCAGTTGAAGAAGCTGTATCTGACTGTTTCTTTAATGTGGCTGGCTTATGGAGTTCAGGCTTTCGTTTGTCTTTTTTGGAGAAGAATGGCCGAATAGTGTCCATATCTTCTTCCACATATAATTCTAAGATCGGTTCTTCCTGTCTAGACGAGTCAACTGTACCCGTGGATGTTTCTTGGATGTTCTTTTTTAAATGTCAGCTTCGATTATTCGATGTAGAAGCAATCACTGGGGGAGGAGAAGAAGATGTAGCTGGTACTGTAAGTGCATTATTACTTGCTTGGTTCAACTGCTTAGGGTTATTGTGCTGTTGCTGCGAGAGAACAGTCCGAGCCCAGTCAGAGATTGAAATGTTTGAAGGGACCGTAACATCAGTTTGGTTTGCTACTGATTGATATTTTTTCGCAATACTGGCATATGTACGCTTAGTCATAATGGGAGCAATTACTTTCCTTGCTTCTTGAAAACTTACTTTATTTTGATTTTATATTTCACAATCTTCTTTTCAGTTTTTCATTTGTCGCATGTCCTTGAATAAGCAGAATGGTTGCATTTTCAGTTGGGGCAAGTCATTTCTTTTGCTGAGCAATCACTTTGAGTGTGATTAGAAGAACCACAACTGGGGCACTCTTGGTTTCCTCTGCATGCCATTTGAGAGCGGCCATACTTTTGGCACTTAAAACATCTCTTTGGATTAGGAATGCAGGGTCTAATGCGGCAAAGTAGATAGACTGCTTTAATCGATGATGGTAGATTTGGCATGTTAAAGGTTAGAATAAGATTCCTTGTAGGTGTGAGTGTATTTTCTCTTTTCACCATAATTCTTTTCACAGCAATGACATTTTGACTTTGAAGCTCTTGAGTTAACTCCTCCTCCGAGACATTCAATAGATCCCAGCTGGATATAACACCCTTAGATGTATTTAGGGTTGCATGGGGAGAAACGTTTACTGGAATTCCAGCAAAGTTTGAAAGTTTTATCAGTTTCTATGAATGCTTACTGTTCATTGTTTCCACTAGTATGTCCCCTGATTGCAATCTCTTGACTGTCTTAGGAGATCGTGCTAGACTTTTCAGGTGTTTCTGGATAAGAAACAGAGACAGTTTATTAAGAGACTGGTCTGCAAGAGAGTGCATTATGAGAAATGCAGGAAAATATGTCACTGAGGAAGTGGTTTTCAACCTCTTGGGTGGCGACGTGTCATGTTCCAAGTCTAACTCAGGCCGACAGTTTGTCGGCTCTGGAGGCGGAAACACATTTTGTTCCATATATGCTCCTTTTAGCCCTTGGCAGGAGCAGTGCCTTGTGTGACCAAGCATAAAGTAGTAAGTGTTAGTAATAGAAGTAAGAAAGATGGTTTTCCTTTCTTGCTCTGTTACAAATACTTTTGTAACGGTAGCTGTTATTAAATAAATAAATTTCTTAAGGATTGGAACTTAAAAGAACTATAAATCGCTTTTGATAATCGCACTTTAAGCACAGATAAAACGCTCGATCACAATCGCTTAGCACCCGGGGCCACAAGTTTGATTACCAACTGACCAAGTCGAAGGTGGTGGTGAAGATGGTACATTGGCTAAAAAAATGGTGGTCGTATCACGAGATGGCGACGATGGAGATGCTGGTCTGGACTGCAGGTTGAGCTGGAATAGTAGTAATTCCTGAAGTTGGGGCACTTTTGATGAGTTGTCCACGTCTGGCAAAGGCTTTATGCGCAAAATCTTGCAGAAGACGAAAATTTCTTTGGACTCCAAGAGAGAAGACTCATTGCCTGTAGAAAATTGTTGACACACAGCAGACAGAGGCTGATGTAGATCCAAGTAATATGGACAGGTGGAAAAAACATGATGCCAGTCTTCTTGGCTGTCACAGTTACATTGGGGAGAATGAGACAGTTTAAGCATAGCAAGTTTAGCAGGAGGGATGTACAGTGTAAAGTGTGTTTGGGGTCAAACGGCACCGGGGGTTTCCCCCATCTCCGCGTAGTTTACATTGTCGTGTGATACAGTACGCTGTAAAGGCCAGAGATTTAAAAGTGTATGGATATTGTACATGAGGGATGTGATGGCACTAAAAGCACATATATCAGAAAGTCTGTCTCAACTTGTGTTGGGGATCATGATTGAGAGAAATCGTGTTGCTTTCTCGCCATCCAATGCGTCTATGCTTCTGATGCTATTTCATTGTCATCAGTGTCTTCTGTAGTGCAAATACTTTGGAGTTATGTCGCCTTTAGTGAAGGATCATGTGCCTTCCAATCTACGAACACGCTAATGAATTCCGTGTGTACTCTGTACGCACAAAAGATGTTTTATCTGAATAGATACTTGGCTTGGAAGAGGTTAGCGAAAAGCAAGACAATATCCTAATTAGGAAGTATGATTGTAACCATTTGTTGAATAGTATGATTGCAACAATACAAATATTTGTCATATGAGAACAATACAAATATCTGTCATATGACTGCAACAATGCAATATTTATCGTATGACTGCAACAATACAAATATTTGTCAACAATTTCTTTTTTCGTCTCGAATTTTCGTTACATTCTATTGTTACTTGCCGCTATAGCTGTTTTCACGTCAAAGAAAGGAACAAAACATCAATCGAACCGGCTTGTAGTCATAGTAAGTAATTTAATTAGTAATATTCGAGACATCGTACTCCTGAAATCAAATTTTCAAAGGAAGCGTTGACACTATGCAGGAAGAACTCATCACCAGGTGGCGTTGCAGCACGAATTACAGCGCCAGCTTCTTTGTGGCAAAACTACATCTGATAAAGGAAGTTACAGAGTGGAATGTAGCGGATTGGAGTGGGCGAAACTAAACGTCAGAGTACTAGGGGACATGAGGCGCTGTATTTTTTGTGTTGAGGAAGTTCTCGATGAGTGTGCAACATGAGGTGGCACTTCGTCTTTCACGAAAAACGCATTCTTCAGGTGTCAGTGTGGTTTACAATAAACCTGTTGAATTCCCTTCCGAATATCTTGTTTCTCCCGTGAGGCACAAGTTCGTAGGTACCTCGAAGGAAGTGCATTTTAATTTTGTTCGCTACAAGCGCTACTAAACTGGAGCCTTAATTAAATAATCCTTTACACCTTGCCTAATAAATTATTAAAAGCTTAATTAGCGTGGAAAAACTATTCATGAGGCGCCGTGACACTGCGACTTGTGAAAGCGTGACTGCGGGGGCCTTTCAATTTCATGGATGCGAACAACCCCGCACTGACCGAACACAGAACTACAAAATCGTGCCTTCGCGTAATTCGGGGTTCCTCCAGATATTTGTATTCCTCCCCCCCCCACACACACCGCCTCCATCCACCATAAAACGTGGCGCTAATGCGACAAGTGAAGTCAGACAGAATTGTTACTGTGGCAACCAACTTTGACGTTGCTAAGGAAACTTCAACTATAATTGACAAGCTGAGAGACAACACGCTCCTAAAAACTGCTGCTGTCTGTTAGCTCTCATGCTTTCCAGGCAATGTTGCCAGTTAAAGTGCAAGGAAGAATTTAGCAGCACCCAAATGGATGCGAAGTCCCATTATAACGACGCAACAGACCCTATCGAGTAAGAGGGACCATCTGGAAAACCTCGCCTGTGACACCTCATTTGTAATCTTTCCCTACTTTAGAGAACTTCATTTCTGTTAGGCACGCCATCTGGCGTCAAATTTCAGTCGTTCAGTTTTACCCAGCATATGCCAATTCCAGCGAAATCTACAAGGGTTATGAAAACTCTTTCAAGCAGACAGTAAGCAAAATATATACACTTACTTTCCAAAATATTAGAGAGCGTACCTATTCATATGTAGGTACACTTTTACCAGAGATGACCTTGATGATCCTGTGTAGGAGCCCTTTTCCGAAGATGTTTTTCGTGCCTGATTGAGAATAACCTTTAAATCGCCGGTTGTTCAGCCCTATTTCCTAAGCTTTGTTCCAGATGACATCGCAGATTCTCTATAGGATTCGTGTCAGGACAATGGCAGATAATGCATATCGTTAGACTCCTGTGAGCTGTGGAAATTTCGTCTTTGAACAGACCATTGCAGTACGGGTTGGCCTTATGGACAGTCTTCAAGAATGTTTCAATCTGAGGATTGAAACATTCTTGAGGACTATCCATAATACATAGATCGAGGAATTTGATCTATACGTAGATCAAATTCCTCGATCTACATATAGATCAAGGATTTGATCTGTACGTAGATCGAGCAATGATGACTTTAGATAAATTTTAGTCATACCTAAATAAACGAATACCGAAAAAATGAATTAATTTTTTCTCTGTACCAAAAAAAAAAAACAAAAACAAAAAAACGAATTAATTATTTTCAGAATATAGTTTGAAAATCCATTTCCATCCTGAAAAGAAGTGCATGAGCCTCCATCTATGGCGCTTATGTTCCAGCTGCTCAAAGTACGAGTTCTCTTAATATTGCTTATACAAGCCCAATTTATAAATAATAGAAATGGTATAAGGCACATTAATGAACGTCTGCGCGGGTAGCACAGTGGTATCGTCACAGGGTGGAAAAGGCCCGGGCTCGAATCCATTCGATGACGCGAGGAACTTTAATGGGCTTTTTTCACTCCGTGGCTGAGTTAGTCGGTCTCAAGCGTAGATAGCAAAGTTTTTTCCCCCAGAAACTGGGGTTTTTCGTCCAGAAAACAGCAAATCGACCACAGAATACGCGCAATTTACAGACATAATATATACAGCGCAATATGACCAGTTACTGATGCACAGAATCCTAGAACCAACCAGATTACATATCGTCCAGAATCACGCAATGAAGTGCCCCTTTGTAGTTTATCAACCTGTAAGGTTTCTGGACTGGGAACTGCAGGGAATTTTTCCCAGAGAATTTTTTTTAAGATTCCAAAAGAAACTAATATTGAAATTGGAATGAAATTGTATTTCGAATAATGCTGAAGTTGCTTTGTAATAAAAGGTAATCTCCAACTGCGCCTTCATCCATCAATCGATTTTTCAAAAATCCAATCGGATGTAATGAAACTCACACTGGGCTTCTACAAGAAGGGACATAAAAAACTTATGCCCTGTTATGGCCAATAAACAGAATGAATCAATTCACTTGTGCTGCCTTTGTAATGCCATTTCTTGAGATTAATCAGTTAACCTTTTTGTGGAACAGTTTTGTGATTTTCCAATTATAGTGAAGACACATTGCTGTCGATGAGGCCGCAGTAGCCGAGTAGTCAGGTACGAGGGTGCATAAGCACACTTGCCTTCAGTGACAGGGTTCAAGTCTGTGGCTGCTAAATACGGTGCTGTTTCTTGAACTCCTCTGACCGTGTGGTTGTTGCGAAGTATAAATAGAAAATGTATTTATTTATTAAAAAGTAAATTTCCTGAATTGGCCTGTAGTAATTGTGTGTTTTGTTTGAACTTTTCTTAAATATATATATACTGTGTGTTTAAGGGACATGTTCTGTACGCTATGGATGAAAAACAACTTCTGATCCAGTGCTCATACGTGATCCTGCTGTTTCATTGGTTTGGACTGACGATCCCTCTGCTCCTAGTCACACTCCACCTTCGTTGCCAGCCAAGGGGCTACAACAAAACCCCTGCCAGCACCTGTGGAATGCTGGAGATAACCCACCACATTATTTTTATCTATCGAATGTAGCAGGACCTGCGAACGCCTCTTCAAATTCTCAGGGAGGTATATGCACAGGAACAGGCGCCGCTACTCATACAAACAAGGGAAAACTTCTTAGCTTTCAACGACTTCGCAGAATGTGTTTTCAAGCGGCGACGACCTCTGATGGCGCATCCTACTTGGACATTACCTGCCTGCGGGCTCCATCTATTTCTTAGAAAATTCCAAACAGAATGAACCCACAGATAATGACAACCGAACTCAGAAGACACTCCAGATCATGATTGCTTACCCCATGATGGGATGGGATTACATAAGCTGGCTCAGCCAAGCCGAGTGGGAATCAGGCCTCAGCGTAGTAGGCGTCCTACCAGGATGCCACTTGTTAACCCTTTGAGGGTAGGATTTCAACCCCTCCGGGTACCCACCATGAAGTGGACTGTGACCCCTTCTCGGGGTGGGATCAACCCACTGTCCTTCTCAAATCTTCTTTTGTCTGGCTTTCACAACTTCTCTCTTCCTGTTCCACGGGAAGCCTCTTACTTGATCCCCTCTCTGCCACTACTCTCTCTCCCCACCCAAATCTCTGTCCCAAACTTCTCCCAATATCTACCTTCTCCTTTCAGCATCACTCAGCGCCCAAATGTACTTTCATATATAAGCCTACATATCGTCTGTGGACGCCAGAAAGAGCCATTGATAGTAGAGAGAGGAGTGCCTCCACTTCTGACCAGGGGGACGACAAAATGGCTGCCGTTATGAAAGCACGTGTTGATTAAGGCTCTGTTAATTTTGTGTTTAATTAGTAAGAAATTCTGCTACTACAGTCAGGATTAATTGCATATCGAGGTTTTTAAGGACAAGGATCATCGTGGTGAGTTTTGTTTTATGCTTTTTTGGGTCCTTTAGTGTGCTTCAAGTCGTCATTTATTCAACGCCGGCAGTAATGTGACTACTTATCACAGCGGCATTATCCTGGAGTTGAAGAGAGTGGCAAACAAAGAAAATTCCTGCTACCACGCTTGAAATGCACTCTTTGACTGGGGAGGGGTGCCACCCTGTGAAATAGGTACAATAATTTGATTACCATGACGCTGATTCTTGTGCACTCTTTACCATTTAATAATATTCAAATATCTGGTTAGTGACTCTTCATTAAACATATACCTAGTGTAGGGAACTATTTTTTACTGCGCCGTGCTACACTGGGACGGACTGCGACATCACACATACAAATGGAACCAACCTGCGGCCACTGCTCCGAAAAGGGGCACAACTTCAGTAGCTGCTCAAACAAAACAAAAGACCCTGTATGCGTCAACTGCAAGCTACTAAGGCTAGATCATACGCATTCCATAACAGATCCAAAATGTCCGACATATCAAAAGTTCAAGTGTATATATCAACTCAGAACCGATTATGGGTACGCAACGTAAAAAATACAACGATGGAGTGCTAAAAATTCACCAAATAAATGCGCAACGTGCGAAAGCAGTGGTCGCCCAAGTATGCCTAAAAGCAGAAGAAGACAATGCTGATCTCATCCTTATTCAGGAGCCCTACACTCACATGAAGAAGGTTAGGGGATACCCGCTCAGGTTTAAAATAGTACAGAGTGACGAAGATACACCGTGGGCAGCAATTATAGTCCGCAACCCAGATAAAACAGTAACCAAGATCCCGCAGTTATGCACGCCATGGGCAGCATGTGCACATATAATCAGCTCTGTCGGCTGCCTATATTCAGTCTCTCTCTACTGCAGACCCGGCATCGAGATTGACTTCGCCATTACATATCTCCAGGATGTCCAAACTACCCTAGTAGGACAGAGGATCATAATAGGCGCCAACGTCAACTGCCGATCCCCAGTCTGGCACAGCGCCACGCCGGACCGGCAAGGCACCAGAAACGGCCAAAGACTGGAAGAGTTCCTGGCTAACTCAATATTGACGGTTAAAAATCAACCTTACTGCCTCCCAACCTTCTGTAATACACTTTGGGAGGCGACCATTGACATCACCCTAATCACAAGAAATATCGATTCCCACGTGACCGACTGGACGGTGCAAAATGCTAGGACCACGCCGGATCACCGTACCATCACCTACCGGATACAGAGAACCACAGCAAGAACCGCAACAGAAAGGACAATGCTAAACAGATTTGCAATCTCCAAAGCCAATTGGGAACTCTACCGAGAACAGCTTATTAGTAGAGACCAACATGATAGAATTGGGCAAACCAGACAGGATGGCCAAGAAATAAGAGAGGACCCAGACGAACTGCAACAAATAATAACAAACATTATAACCAATGCAGCTGAAGTCGCCATAAAAAGAAAAACGCTTTCGAGCAAGACCATGCCATGGTGGACCCCAGAGCTGCAACGACAAAGGAGATTAGTCCAACAAAAAAGGAAGGAATATCAGAGAGCACGGAGGTCGTGGCCACCCGCTGAGGTCACTTACCTGCACCGCCAATATACAGTACTGAGAAATACTTATACCGAGAGTATAAAGAGGAACAAAGATCAGTACTCATCACCAGTATAAAGTTCGTACCAAAAGACAATAAGCATCACCTCCTGGATTCGGAAGACGAGTACACCGCATTCAGCCACTACGCCCAGGACATCTTTAACAGAAGGAGAACGGAAATCGCTATCCACAACAATACGGAAACATCTGAACAGAAGAACTCCATTGAAACTAACCAAAAAGGAGACATTCAAGACTACAGCATGAACATACTGCATAACTACAACCGATCAGAAGAAATTACCAACAAAGATAACTCTCCATTCATGACCTGGTGCAAATGGCCAGGACTGATGCTCTCAACGAATATGACTACCTGAATTGACAGCAAAGCAGTACTACAAACTGACCAGAGTCATCACTCCTCTTCCTGATCCCATAAGATGAACACGAGACAAGTGAGACTGAACCAAGACTGTGACCTACCTGAAGTGACACTGAACTGAACATCCAAAAACCATGACTGTGACCGCAGCTACGCTGTTGCCTCGCCTTTTGGCGATCTGGGTTGGACACCTAGTCTGGCCCACTTTGTCTCCATATCCTGGCGGAGGGAGGGGCCGGGACCGTCCCCTCTCCCCGTCCCCCCGTTTACTTCTCCTGGTTACTGTGGCTGTTACTAGATTAGTAACAGCTTCAGCCATGCTGAAGCTGTTACTAATCTAGGAGAGCTTACAGCTCAAGCGCGGATAGGGTATAGTGCTCTTGATTTGTGCTCCTCTAAGAAAGTTCTCTAAAGTATGGATTATTAAAAGTTTCTCCATAGTGTCATATACTGATGGATAGCTAAGAGGATGCTTAAATATATGACCGACTTTAAACATGCAAGCAATGAACACATAATTTTTATTGGTACGTTTTAGGTTTACTACCACACGCAGTAGTTATCCAGTTTCTTGCAAGACTAAAAATCAGAAGAATGGTCTGATGTATACTGGCCAATAGCAAAGCACTAAATTAGCAAGTACTCACGGCACTGAGTAGGGTTAATACCCGAGGGAGATAACCCTCCTGAAGCAAGTATCTAAGAACAAAGACAAGAGGATTAAGAGTAGACCCCGAGTAGTATTTTTGTAAACTTCACAAACAGCGAAATTCAACCGTAACATAGAGGCAGGTGTAGAAGCGAGTTAAAATTAAAGTATGCAATCTGAAAGGGATATCAGCTCTAAAATGACACAGGAATGCGTTATCTGTCACCAGAACCATGAGACCATCTTTAAATGCTGTACATGTAGCCGTAAATTTTGTACAGCCTGCCTAGGTCCCTCATTTAAAAAGTTAAAGAAAGAAAGGCGACTAAAATGGTCTTGTGATTTATGTCGTGGCAGCGTGAGAACCAGATCTGACAACTAAAGAATTGACATCTGGAGAAGAGACAGAAAGTCCAGTTATCCAGGAAAATCAGGAAAGTGTAGCAATTACACCCACAGACCTCTCTCAAAGGGAAAATCTGACCACATCAAAAAACTCTATATTGAATCCTGATAAAGGCAATGGCGGTAAGAGTGGCCAAGTGATCTATTGAGAGTTGATAACTGCGCTTACAGACGCCCTCGCTAATCACGTTACTCAACTGACACAACAGTATTTACCCTCTTTGGCTCAGGATCGGATTAAACCTTCCTCCACTTCTCATAAAACTATAAGTTTTGAGTCTGGAGACAAAGACATCGAAGCTGAAAGTACGACTTCTTGTGTAAAAATTGTACAAAGCGATTCTGAAATTAACGCGTCTACTTCTCAAGTTAATCTGGGTGTTCTTGAGGATAAGGGCATAAAAGACAAAGGATGTCCGGATAAAATGAATACTGATAAGTCGAAGACAGACCCAGTTTTTACGACTGATGCGGAATGCCTTGCAGAAAGGCTGGTTTGATGCCACCTTTACAGCCATCTTACGCCGATAAAGTCAGGATCAGCTCGACACAAACGAAGCAGATGTATTCTGAAGGGGACAGAGTGGAACGAGGGCGGCATTATAATATAACTGACTTTAGAGATTGGATACTTATGGAAGCTAAAACTGTTACAACACAAATCAGTGCCCCTCAGCATGTGGCGATCTTTAGACCGGTGGACGACTCCAAGCTGGCCTCGGGGTCGGAGGTTAAAGAAGTAATAGCAAAATCTCTGCGTTCTGAACATAAAAATTAAAAACGTCAGAATTGTGAAAAATAATGGAGTGTTAGTTGGAACATCTAACAAGGAGGATTTAGAGCTGCTTAGACAATCATCCACATTTAAAAATGTTGGACTACAGTCGGACAAACCAAAAATGACATTTCCTACACTATTAGTTTATGACGTTTCAAGAGATTTGACTAAGAAAGAAATAGTAGAGGACATCTTTACGAAAAATCTTAAAGATTATGGCTTTACTTTGAAGAAATTCAGGAAGAGGTGATGTTACGTTTTAGCTCCGGCACAAAGGCAAAAGTGATAAATTGGGTGATAGGTCTCTCACCGAGATTATTTAGACATATTTTAGGAAACGATAGAATTTTCTTGGGATTCGCAGCCCATAAATACAGGAAATTTACAAAAAAAGTGACAAAATGCTTCCGTTGCTTGGGATTTGGCCGCCTCACGCAGTTTTGCACCCACAAGACTATATCTTGGGGTCATTGTGCGGCTGGAGAACATATATACTCAAATTTCCCCCATAAAGAACAAACCCCGAGATGTATAAACTGTAAGAGGAGGAACAGGGACAATGCACATTCTGTAAGGGTGTCCAGAATATCAGAAGGCAGCTGAACTTGCAAGACTGAAAATTCCTAATGAATAATACACAAATAAACCATTTAAATTACAATAGATCTACCAACAAATACTTCCTAAAAATAATGCAGGTGAACGCGCAACGTTCACGTTGCGTTGCAGATGAACTAAGAGCTTCATGTTTGCAGGATAAAGTAGACATTTTGGCTATTCAGGAGCCTTACTCGATGTATAGACAAACGGATAAATTACATCACGTGGTTGGATACCCGTTAGTAGCTAGAGTCGTTGCATGTGAATCCAAGCAGCCAAAAACTGCCATCGTTGTATTTAATGGAGCTCTAACTGTAACAGTCATATCTCGTTTTTGTACATCCTTTTCTACCTGCATCCACATTTCTACCCAATTTTTAGACTTTTACATGGTTTCTTTATATTGCACTCCAAATGATAATATTGAGGTACCAATGCATCTTTTGGAAGAAATTTTAAGCACTTTTCCTAGTGCAAATATATTTGTTTCCACTGACTCCAATGTAAAATCTCAACTTTGGTTTAACGAACGCAACGACGCTAGAGGTTCTGTGTTTGAAGAATTTATATTAACTAACCACTGGAATGTGCATAATCTTCCCAACGTACCAACAACCTTTTAGAACGTTCACGGACGGTCTAACATAGGCCTTGCCCTTTCCTCACCATGCTTTTTGCAGCATGTAAAAAACTGGATGGTCGTATGCAATAGCGATCACTTTTGATTTAGTATTAAATGTTAGGGATGGCGGTTCTTCAGGTCACCTTCAGGATTTAAACCGCTTCTCTATCAGAACCACGAATTGGACAAAATTTAAGCAAGTTTTGCAACAAGAATTTCATGATAAAATTGCACAGTTGAACAGTTTATCTGCAGTCGAATATGCTTACTTTGTGCAAAACACTCATTACAGAGCTTTGACTGAATCCACTAAAAGGAAAGTTAGGAGACCTGGCTCCACACCATGGTGGAATCCCCAGTTATCTGTTTTGAGAAGACGGGTTATAGATGCAAGGAAGAATTTCGAGAGGCACAGATACTTAACAGAAACAGACGTTAGGCGACTAAAAGAAGTCTATTGTCAATTACGTAAGGAATATTTCGAAGCTATTGCGGAAGCCAAAAGATCCTCATGGCAGAAACTAGTGTCTCATACAGGTAATTCTGATCCATGGGGATTAATATACAAAATTTGTCGTGACAAACTTGTAACTCCTGAGATATATAGTTCTGTTTACTCTAACGGAAGTCTGAATACTGATTGGCTCTCCACGGTTGAAGCTATTATAGAGAGACTTCCCTGATGATCACCCAGAGTAGGACACAACCGAACAAGCTCAGATAAGGTTCGTTAACGGATCTTACAAGGGATCAAATGACACGGAACTATGTGGTCTAGATGAACTTGCACTTGCAATTTCTAAAATCAATCTGTCAAAATGTCCTGGAATGGACTTAGTCGAAAATGTGGCAATCAAAAGATTTCACAAACATTTTCCACATATTTTGTTGAATGTATTCAGCAAATGTCTATTAGAGGGGACTTTTCCAAATTTTTGGAAGATTGCATTAGTAAAGATGCTCAGAAAGCCTGGAAAATTGGCAACGGATCCCAAATCATATCACCCAATATCCCTTCTAGGAAATCTTGGAAAGCTTTATGAGAGATTATTAGCGCCCAGGATGCAGAAGTTCTTGGCTGCAAGTAATATGAGTTCTAATTCACAATTCGGCTTTAAGAAAGGCTCCTCCACTGAAGATGCCATCAGAAATTTGGTGAATCTATGCAAAACTACGATAAAAATACATGATGGTAGTATTTATCGACTTTGAGGGCGCTTTCGATACATTGTGGTGGGAAAGCGCCCTCAAGTCACTTCGAGAGGCAGAATGTGATGATTTACTATATCAGGTTACTAGATCTTATTTTTCAAATAGTCAGATAAAAGTCATCTCACAACACTTGGTATTTTCAAAATTCATTTCCAGAGGATGCCCACAAGACCTGGTCCTTGGGCCTCTCCTCAGGAATTCTGTTTTAGACCAATGGTTACTAAAAGAAAGTCAAATTTGCAATAAAATAGCATTTGCCGACAATTTAGCGCTATGCATACCAGGCAGGTCAAGACTTTTGCTAGAAACACATGGGAATGAAATCCTGGATGAATTGCTGGAATGATCTAGAATAAACAAATTAAAAGTTTCTGAGACGAAAACTAAAATGATGATGTTCAACAATAAACTGGATTATAACAGACCTATTAAACTTCATATCAACAATGTCCAAATTTCTCCTTATTTTCTGAAAATAAATATCTTGGTCTCTTAATCGATGATAAATTTTCTTTTATCTCCCACGTAAAGAACTTAGCTGAAAAGATTAACAAGTTTACTGCCAATGTGATCAGGCTCTCAAGAGCTGAATGGGGTATAAAGCACAAAACTTTGGCATTATATTATAAGGCTATAAATATAAATATAAATTGTAGTATATGCGGCTGCCATATGGTTTCCTAGGATTAATCACGTCACAGTGACGGCCAAACACTTATCATTGTAGAGGAAGATGATATTGGCAACACACAGATGCTGCAGAACAACATCAACCAATTATTTACAAGAGATCTCAGGTTGTATCCCGATTGACCTTTATGTGGCATACCGAGGCATGATTTCTAACTTAAAGAAAGGTTTGGCAACTCAATTCCTCGACATTGCAAGTAATCCGGCCACGGACATTCGGCAGGAGAAAATTAATCTTTGGACAAAATTCACTGAGAAGTGGAAATACAGATCGCAATCCAGTGAAACAGGACTCACTACCAGGGAGTTCATTGAAGACGCAACGTTTGCTGTAAATAAGAAAGTTATGGGATGGTTTTATCCTTCAATGACAACGTCATATTTAATAACTGGACAGGGTTCACTGCGGGATAAATTGTGTAAATTTGGACTTGAACCTGACCCTTTGTGTTTTTGTGGGGCAGTAGAAGACGGGAGGCATGTTCTGCTTCATTGCCTGGCTTATGACGACTTCAGACAAGAACTATTTAACAGCACTCAACCTATTAGGACTGACAACCTCGATATTTTGATTCAAGATGTCAAGAACTTTGCAGCATTCCAATCCTTTTCTGACAAGGTGTTTAAAAGAAGACGCACCTTGTTTACTAATTCTAGAAGTGGACGGTAGTATTGACGGATGTATTCATGAACTTATATTTCTACCTTACAACTGTTAACTTAGAAACTAAATGTTTTTTTTCTTTATTTCTATCTTTTTTTGTTTTTTTTTTACATAGAATTTTTTTTTAAAATTTATTATTATTATTGTTTTATTATTATTATTATTATTATTATTATTATTATTATTATTATTTTATTATTTTTAAAATTTTCTTTTATTTATTTATCTTTTTCCCCCTCGGGTTGGACAGCCTGAGGGCTCCTGTCCTTTGGTATTGCACTCCTTCCACTAGACGACAAATTGGTGCAGCAGCACTAGATAATAGAACCAGGCTCAACTCATCATGCTTAGAAATGGGCAGTGATTGACAGGATGTTGATCGCTGTAGAGTGTAGACAGTTACTCTCTCTCTCTCTCAACACAGATTTTCCAAGGTGGAGTTCGACTAAACGTCTAGGTCCCACCCAAAACAAGTGCATCCGCATACATAAATACATACATATCTTTTCTTTAGTATATCTTTTATTGTATTTTATTGCTTGCAAGTGAAGCTGTAAAATTAAAATTGTTTTTTACCCAGAATGCGATGATTGTAAATGGAAAGTGTTTGTATATTTGTATATATGTAATAAAAATGTATGTAAATAAAAAAAAAAAAAAAGTCCACGTACAAGAAGAGTGCACAGCGGAAGCAAGAGAACAACCGGAACTAGCTGCGCCCCAAAGAGATATACATGAGGATAAACAGCAGGAGCCGCCCCTGGACCACACGCTGCCCGAGGGCACAGTCTATGAGAAAACCCTCGTATTGAAAACGGTCCTAGAACATATCTTTAAGGACAGTCCCGATCGGGTATCCACAGGACTGAGGTCGCAAATAGTGACCATATTTCACAAAATGGAGACGATCCTCCATGACACGTATGTAGAAAGCCAGAAAGCTAACGCACGGCTACAAGCATATAAAGAATGCGGGGCAAAACAAACGCCACAGCGCGCCCCGAAATATTCGGAAGCGCTGAGGAGGATCCCAGTAGCAACGTAAACCCTACCAACTGCAGAGACGCGATCAGAAGAAGCAAACGAAACTCCTGGGAGCAACTCGTCTCCAACATGGGAAACACAGAACCCTGTGGGGTGGTATATAAAGTTACCACCAACAAACTACTCGGGGGGAAAATCCTTACTACTACCAGAACACCGCAGGAACTGCTTACAACATCGTGGGAGCAGTCGATTGAAAACATCCTCAACTCCATCTTCAAGGAACAGGTTTACCCGCAGTCCCAAGCACAACGCAGGCTTTGTAAAGTAAACGATGACTATGCCAGTGAGGACCAGGAACAGCCGTTCACTTATGAAGCTCAGAAGAGCTTCATGAGTGAACGGCTGAACTTTGAATGAGTGAACTTTGAAGCTCAGGAAGAGTTTCAAAGCGCTGTTGCGCAGATAAAAACTAGGAAATGCCCAGGCAAGGATATGCTTGAACCGGAAATCATAAAGCGTGTTGTGGATTTACCACTAGGACTCCTACTTCGACTCTATAACTGTTGTCTGAAACAGGGGTACTTCCCCAAGGACTGAGAAATTGCCAATACTATATTAACCCTAAAAAATCCTAACAGAAACCCAACTCTTCCGTCCTCTTATCCGCCCATTGCTTTGCTGTCGGTCTTGAGCAAGCTCTATGAAAGACTTTTATACAAGCGGATTCAACTGTACTACTCCACAGCTAACTTCGAGGCAGCAAACCAATATGGCTTCAGGCCGGGACTGTCAACAATCGAAGCCATCAGGAACCTTATAAATACTGCCAATGCATGCCAAAGTAAATATTTTCTGGTGATCGCTGTGGATTTTGCTAGGGCGTTAGACTCCCCCTGGTGGCCGAGTGTCCTTGGCAGACTCCGAAAAGTGCATGCTCCAATAAACCTTTACAACGCTATCAAAGCATACCTGTCCCAAAGAAGAATTGAAGTCATAGCTCCGTTCCAAAGAATAACAAGAAATATCCATAGAGGATTGCCGCAGGGGTCCGTTCTTGGCCCCCTGCTTTGGAATATAGTCTTCGACGACATCCTTGACACCAACTTGGGGGAAGTAAAGTGTCAAGCCTTCGCAGATGACCTTGCACTCATGGTGGCGGTAGACTCCAGGGCCCAATTGGAGATACAGGCAAACCATGCCCTAGAGATCCTACAACAATGGGCAGAAGAAAACTTCCTACAAATTGAACCGACAAAAACAACGTCGATCCTTCTCAAAGGATCATTAAATATCAGAAGACGTCCGCAAATTAAAATAAAAGGAAAAACGGCAAAGCTTACCACCCAAATGAAATTTTTAGGTGTCATCCTTGACAACAATCTCTCCTTCCAACCTCACCTCAAACAACTAAGAATAAAAATTAGAAACTACACTGCACTGGTCGCCGTGTTACAAGGCGTGACTGGGGCCTGAAAAAGCGAACACTGTCTCTCTCTACTATAAGTCTACATTTATACCAGCAATCTCATATGCTGCTCCAATCTGGTTCCACAAGACAGCCCTGGCCGTAAATAAAAGAATTTTTGGTTCAATCCAGAGATCAATTCTTCTAACAATAACCCGCGCATGCAGGACTGTCTAAAGGGATGCCCATCACATTCATGGGGTACACCATCGAACCTACAAATGACAGAAAGACAGAAATGACCCGGTTATTGGGGCATCTGAAGCAAGAATGGCAAACCCGCTGGGCAAACAGCACCAAAGGAGAAGTGACAAGGAAGTTTCTTCCGGACATACACAAAGTTTACCCTAAATCACCGCCTTGGCTCCACCCAGGACTGCACTCCACTTACCTCCTGATGGGTCAAGGACCTTTCAATGAAAAACTTGCAGCCTTTCGGCTTGTGGAGGACCCACATTGTCTATGTGGGGAACGCGAGAACTGACCCAATGCCCACTGTACTACGACTTACGTGGAATCCTAATCACCAGACTAACTTACTTACCTCAGGACCGGGAACACCATCTCCTGGACAGCTTCGATGAATATAGTGCGCTCGCCAAATTTGCACAAGACGCAAGAAGGATGCACGCCGTTAGCCCAGGTCTCTCTGCACATGAGCATCCAAACTTAACCAGACTATGACCGTAATGGTGGGACCTCTCTCTCTCTCTCCCAGGATTGAACATCCATTGCAAATGATAGACGGTCCGTCACCATCTATGTGGACTCCTAATAGACAATGATCTCTCTGGAGGGGAATCTTTCTCCCATGTGCGACGCAACGACTGGACATGACCACAGCAGCTCTGCTGCAGCATGCCGCCTAGCGTTCTGAACTGGGCACCCTTGCCCAGTTCACTTTTAAAACCCCATCCCAAGGCAGGGAGGGGGAAGAGATGGGCCTTGGTCTCATCCCCTCCCCTGCCTCCCCCTTGTTCCTCTGGTGGGGCTTGCTCCACTGACACTCCTGGGATCGCCTTCTGTTTCGTTTCCATTCTTCTACCTGTTTCCCCCCAATCTTCAGTCTTCCCCCAATCTACCTTTGCCGACCGACCGTGAATGTCCCAACTGTAAGCTGCTAAACTTCAATGTGAAAAATTAACCTAATCTTCATTTAAAACCTATCTCGGCCTTATCTAAACCTTTAATGTCTACCCCATTATTTCTTTTTTTTTAACATAGGCCCTAGCCACTGAAATATTAGGAAATTAAGTGGCAGGTCCTGCCAGAGTAAATAATTGTAATACTGGTGTACCTGGTCTGCCTCCACGGGGCGAGTGTGGGCAACGTTGGGCTTCAATAGGGGTCCAGAGGCTAAATGACAAGATGAACAACGGTACACGACAGTACACAGGTGCAATATCCAGATACTTTTAAATCTCTGGCCTTAACAGTGTCACATGACAATGTATACTAGGCGGAGATGGGGGGAAACCCCTGGTGCCATTTGACACGAATACACTTTACACTTCTAACCAGGTGTTCGCCAAAATGACTACCGTTCAGTGTGTACGTGCAAATTAACGCTCCGTTAATTTCAGTAAAAATTAGTGATTTTAACCTGTGCTACAGCTTGGATTTTCTGCATAACAAGGCTTTTAAGGAAGAAGAACGTGGCGAGGTTTGTTTCTTGGTTTATGGGTCTATTCGTGTTTCAACACGTTAATTACTCAACGCCAACGGTAACGTGCCTACCCATGGATGGTAGCAAATTTAACTGGGTCGTTGAGTTTGCAAGACTCAACGACCGGGGACAAAGACTTGGGGACAGACACATACTCAAGGAGTATGTGTCTGTCCCCAAGTGTATCAAGTGTTGCCGTTTCGGCCACACTACTCACACATGTGCTCAGATTGAATCAACATGCGGCCACTGTGGGGAGAAAGGAGATGAATTTGCCAACTGTCCTAACAAAATAGCTCAGCCGGTCTGTGAAAACTGCAAGGCACAAAAAATAGACTACAGCCACTCCATAAGGCCAGCAAATGCCCAATTTACCAAAAGGTGAAAAGCGCATACCAAACCCACATAGATTATGGGTACACTGCCTAATAGATGCAGCACAAAAGAGCTTAAAATCCTAGAAATCAATGCGCAACGGACCCTAACTGTAGTTGAGCAAATTAGGCTAAAGGCAGATGAAGAGAACCTGGATGTCTTGCTCCTTCAGGAGCCATACACCCACACAAAAAAAAAAAAAAAAAAAAGTCAGGGGATACCACCTGGCATACAAAGTAATTCAAACAAACGGCCCTGGGCGGCCGTTACAGTCAGGATCCAGGAAATCGCCTGTACTAGAATTTCCCATGTCTGCTCCTCCTGGGCTGAATGTGCCCACCTGGTTACCCCACTTCGAGACCTGTACGTTGTCTCGCTCCACTGCAGACCAGGACAAGACATACTCCCTGCAATCAACTATCTCCAATACCTTTTAATGGAGCTTCCAAGAGCGAAAATACTAATTGCCACAGATCCCAACTGCGAATCCCGAATGTGGCACAGTGACACGCGTGACCGGCGTGGAACAAGCAATAGCCAATGCCGAGAGGAATTTCTTCATAATTCAAACCTCACCGTACTCAACCAACCCAACCCCAGCAACTTTCTCGAGCACCCTCTGGGAATCCTGGTCGACGTGACCCTGGCGACAAGACCCTCGCTGGTTACATCGTTTACTGGAACGTGCATGAAGGCTGGACAACATCCGACCATAGAGCGATAACCTGTAGGATAACGGCATCCCTTGCACAGCAACCTGTAGTACGACTAATGACTCAAAGATATGCCATAGCCAAAGCAAATTGGGAGCTGTTCAGAAAAACTCTAGTGACCATCTTTCAGGGCCCCCAAAAGATATTACAAATCCACACAACCTGGACTACCACCAAAGGAAAATTACAAATGCCATAACAACCGCCAGCAACATAGCCATCAGGAAGAAGAATCCCAACCGGGGGCAGTACCCTGTTGGAACCAGGAGCTACGCAATCTGCGAAAGGATGTGAACCAAAAACGGAGGAGATTTCAACGCGCGCGTCGGACTTGGCCGGAGAGGGAGGTAGCTGTTCTACGGCAACAGTACAGCGAAGCCCGTAATCAATATACTGCGCTTATAAGAAAAAGAAATAGAAGTCCTGTGAGGAGCTCACCCCACGGTTGGAAATACTGATCCATGGGGGCTGGTATGACCACCACCTGGCACAGCTCAGTCAGTAACATCCTAGACACCATCTTCAAATCCCAGGTAATACCAGGTATCCAAAGGCAGATGCAACTAAGAAGAGAAAATGAGTCATGTACATATGAGACCAACAACTAGAACACACACTTCACTTTAGAGGAGATCAACACTGCTGCCTCTAAAATCAGAGCAAGGAAATCAATAGGCTACCTTCTTGAATTTGAAATCATCAAGAAGACAATAGAATATACCCCACAACCTGTCCTGCAACTCTTTAATCACTGTCTACAAAAAGGCCAATTCCCGATGGACTGGAAAATAGCAAACGTCAGACAGATCTTCTAAAACCTGACCAAACTACAAGACTAGCCAAATTCCTACAGGCCTATTGCCCTCCTTACTGTGCTTAGCAAGCTATTGGAACACCTCATCCATCAACGTATTGAAATCCATTGTAACTTAGCCGAACTTCAATCTCCTAACCAATATGGATTCCGCAATGGCTTGTCTACAGTGGACGCTCTGCAAGCGATCATCACAGCCGAACAAAACACGGATAAAAAATACTTTTTAGTCATCTCCATTGACTTTGTCGGGGAGTTGGACTCACTTTGATGGTGAAGCGTCCTCGACAGACTCCGCACCGCAAACCTTCCAAAGAATCTTTATGACTGCATTCGAAGCTACCTTTCTCCGAGTAAAATCATAATAAGAACACCCTACAGCCAGGTCTCTTCCCTTCCTGCTCCAAACCAACAGCCTGACAACATCCACTACATATCAACGAAGCCGTCCTTGGCCTCCAAGAGTCCATTCTTGGCGTCAACCACCACCAAGTCCAGAAAACTCGTCCGCCTGCTCCATCAACTTTACCCATCGTCTCCTCACCAGCACCAGCCCGTCCCGGATCATCCAACAGACCTCAGCAACAGCTCACAATCCATCGGCAGCCTCCTCCATCTTCTCATCAAGCCACTCTGCCTCCACCCGATTTCCAGACCACTAACCACGATTTAATGGCGTCTACGCCGTCATCCAGCTCCACTTGCACCTCCATAATGCAGGATCTCTTGTTTCCCGACCGATCCTTTTCTTGGAACGAGGTCACTATAGACATCGCCTCCTCTTCCTCTGATTCTGACGTCTCCTCTTGCCAGGTCACAATAACTTTCCAGACTCTCTCTTCAACAGGCTAATTGGACCTGCGCCCTTAAGAAACCCTGCAACACCCTTTTTGGCCACTGGTGCCAAGCGAATTCGATGTCAAGCGTATACAGTGCGAATCTTTCTGAGTGTGATAAATAGTGTGATCTTTCTGAGAGATAAAAGTTCTTTTTAAGTTATATCGTTTTCTATCAGCAGTTTATTTATCATAAATAAGTTCCACACTTGTAAAGTATCAAGTAAGGACAGAGAAAGGAAATTCACCTTTCTTTTTGTTATATATATTATATTCTTTCCTAACAACTAATCTTTCTAACTGCTTGGCCTCCTTTCGGCACTGCTCCTGCCTCTCCGTGGCGGGGCCGGAAACCTTGGCAGAAAAGTCCGCTTGCCAAGGGCGAAAAGGAGCAAAAATGGCAAATACAGACCATATTGATATAAATAATGACAACCCTAAGAGATTGAAGACTGATCGGATGGAGCAACCCTGCCCATCTTTCTTAATCTTTCACTCTCTCAGTAACCAGCCTATGAGTAAATTGTCTCCCTTTGTTATACAGAAACATCTGGAGGGTATAGCAGGATCTCCCAAGACGGTGAAGAGACTGCAATCAGGAGACTTACTTATAGAAACTATGAATCAAAGACATTCTGAAAAGCTTCTACAACTAACAAGCTTTGCTGGAACTCCTGTAAAAATATCTCCTCATGCAACCCTAAATTCATATAAGGGTGTCGTATCGAGTTGGGATTTGTTAAATGTCACCGAGGAAGAAATAACTCAAGAATTGCAGGGACAGAACGTAATTGCAGCGAAAAGAATAATGATTAAAAAAGATAATCAACTGACACCTACAAGAAATATTATTCTCACCTTCAATACGCCAAACTTACCCTCCTCTGTAAAAGCAGGTTATTTATTTTGTCGCATTCGCCCATACATTCCCAACCCTTTAAGATGCTATAAATGCCAAAAGTATGGGCATTCTCAAACTGTATGTAGAGGAATTTCTGTCTACCTCAACTGTGGGTCCTCAGACTATATACAAAATGACTTTACTGCTACAAAAATGACATGTACAAATTGTAAAGGCGACCATCCTGCATATTCCAAGACATGTGAAAAGTGGAAAACCGAGAAAAAAATAGTAAAATACAAGGGTGAAAACAAAGTCAGTTACTAAGAAGCAAGAAAACTAGTTGCGCCAACTATAAACCAGAATATTACCTATGCAAATGCTGTACAAAAATATCAAGCAGTCTCCGTTCAAACCGATGTCACAGTCCCTTCTAATAAATCAATTTCTGATTGGGCTAGAAATGTCCTCTCTGAGATGCAACCAACTGTACGCAAGCAACAATCCAAGACCACAGACCAAGCAAATAATTCACCTCTGACAATACCAGCGGTAACTCCTCCACCAGTGATTGCTACCACATCTTGTATTACAAACACAAATACTGTGAAAAATATTTACGACACAACCATGGATACAACCATGGATACAGATGGTATATCCAGACAGGAAGATCCTCTTTTAGAAATCCATGCCGAAGAAGAAGAAATGGACACTGGTCGGCCAGTCTTCCAAAAAAAAAGAAAAACAGAAATAGGAACGTCATAAACCAGTCACTTTAAAAAACCAATCAGAATCAGCTAAATCAACTAAACACAAATAGCCTTGTATTTTACAATGGAACTGCAGAGGCTTTCGTTGCAATACAGACGATATCCAAGATCTAATTAATCGATTTTCTCCAATTGCCCTTTGTCTTCAGGAAACTTACTTAACTTTGCAAATTTCTCCTTCGATAAAGAACTATTGCCTTTATCGAAGGGATCGTAATACAACAAATGCTGCCCATGGTGGTGTTGCAATCCTGATAAATTCAAAGATCCCAACTAAACATATTCCACTTCAAACTGAAATAGCAGCTGTTGGTGTGCGTATAACGCTCCACATTGAAATAACATTAGTATCAATCTACTTACAGCCAAACCGTACCTACTGTTTAAAAGATCTTGAAGATCTCCTTATACAGATACCTCCACCTCTCTGTATGTGACTTCAACACTCACTTTGAGCATGGACTGGGCAAGGAAGACCATTACAATAAAAATAGCCACCTATTGCAGTTTCTGAAGGATATGTTTCACAGACTCAACCTGAAGCAAATATGCAAACTCCCCACCAGAAAAGAGAAACTTCTTGACCTGGTCTTCACAAATTTTAACATAAATATTAATTATACTCCCAATTATTTCCACTCGGATCGTCTAGCCTTATTGCTTGACTTTGATATCAAGACTAAATATATCAGCAATGTAGTCAGGGAATGCTCCTTCAATTTTAGGAGAGCCCCCTGGGACAAAATAAGAAATGAAATCTTAAATGTCAACTGGGAACCGTTATTTAGGAGTCAAGACCCAGATATAATTCTGGATATGCTGTACAACAACTTAGACTTAATTATCAAAAACTATACACCCAAGAGCCATGCAAAGGCAAACACTAATAAATTTCCTATGTGGTTCACAAAAGAAACCATTCAATTACTCAAGAAAAAACAACAAATGTTCATCAATTTCAAAAACACACAGAGACATGACGTTTACATTCAGTTCTCCAATCTAAGAAGGCAAATAAAAAATGATATCAATTTGGCCTACCAAAATCACTTAGCTAACCTACAGAATGCAATGCTAAACAGGCATGATATGGGTCCATTCTGGAAGCATTGGAAAATGGGTTACAAAAAACACAAAAACATGAACAAAATGGAGACCATTCAACCAGATGAATTTGCAAATTACTACAGTGAACTATATACTGAAAAAGCTGATCACAGCAGTAAGCTTGATAACACTGCTCCCTCCACATATTTCAGTGATACCCTGACACAATTTGAAGTCAATGCAGAGATTTTATTGAATACCCTCAACAAATTTAAATTAAGTTATGACACAAACACCGGCAGTTTCCCCATGGCACTCTGGAAACACTGCTTTGTTGTCTTGCAACAACATCTTATACATCTGATCAAAGCCATCTTCAATAAGGGATCACTCCCCGTAATATTAAAGGAAACCACTATCACCCCTTTTTAAAAAGGGGGCTAAAGACACACCTTCCTCATTTCGACCCATACACAAATCTAATCCCCTAAGCAAGATTATTGAGAACCTCCTCTACTCTCAACTCTGCTCCTTCATGAAAAATAAATTCAGCCACATTCATCATGGCTTCCTAATGGGCAGATCAACAGTGACTAACCTACTCTCCATAGAACATGACATAAAACTTAGCCTTGACAGTAACAATCAGATAGACATTATATACCTGGACCTACAGAAAGCCTTTGATTCAGTACCACACAAGTTGCTTAGCCTCAAATTAAAGCACATAGGTTTATCGAGTAATGCTTTATCACTTATGTCTAACTTCCTTGAAAATAGGAAAAGCAGAGTTCATTTTGAAGGAAAATACTCCTCCACTTTCCATATACAAAGGGGAGTCCCACAGGGTTGTCCTCTGGGGCCACTACTCTTTGCTGTATACATACAAGATGGTATGCAACATGTTGACATCAAAGTGCTCTCATATGCAGATGACTTGAAAATTTACAAAACCATCAAAACAACACAAGACTGTGAATCACTGGAAATTGGATTAGACACCATCACCCGATGGATCACAAACAATGGTCTAACACTAAACTTAAACAAATGCTGCACCATGTCTGTCGCAGACTATCACAAAAAACACCAGATTAATTATCCCTATAAAGCTAATAATCATGAGCTATTGAGAATACATGAGGTTTCAGATTTGGGAGTATGGTTTTCTGAGAAGGGAAACTTCAACAAACATGTAAATAAAACTACAGCTAAGGCCTCCAAATCCCTTGGACTGGTTAAAAGAATCTGCTTCGATTTCACCAACGTACAGCTCATAAAAACAGCTTGCATGATGATAATCAACCCAATTCTAGAATATGCCTCCCAAATCTGGAATCCTCACACCAAAATTCTTATAAAACAACTGGAACGTATTCAGAAATCCATAGTCAGATTACTGGTGTACAAAGCTAGGTTGGAATTGAACACAAAATCCTACGGTGAATGGTGCACTCACTTCGGGATTGTACCACTACACCAGAGCTGCGGTAGACTGCAAATTCTTAATGCATCTTGTGGCTGGAAAGTTGGATGCCCCCGAGCTGCTCTACCTCATAAACTTCAGCTGTCCTCCAAGAGTCTTGAGAAGACACAATATGCTGGCACAAGAGCCATTCAGAACTGATCACCTCAGATTGCATTACTTCAACAGAACTACTAAATTGCTGAATGAATCCAACATTGATATCCTAAATGAACACATTAATATCAAAAAAGAGCTACAAAAAGGTATTACAATCAAACTAATAGAGAATGAAAATAAATGACTAATTTAATAATAACAACAATAATAATACTTTAAAGATAGGTTTACTTAGCTTTAAGTTTAAAAAGTGCTTGAGTAGAAAAAAAAAAAAGAAATTTTTTTTTTTTTTTTTTCTCAATAAACAAAGATAAGAAATAACAATTAGGAGAAAAAAAAAAAAAATAGGGATAACCATAAGATTATAATAACACAAATTAATCAATGCAACTACTTTTTGCAACTACTATCAAGAAAAGAAAACAACAAATGCTTAGTAAAACAAATTTCTCTGTTACCACAGCTTTGCTCAAATGCAAATCGCTTGTAACATATCATATGCATTGTATATGTTGTAAATTACTTTGTATATTTGAAATTGTATATTGATACCTGACATTGTGTACAGATTGTAAATAGAATGATTACGGTATTGCTACTGTCAAATTCCTCCTCTGTAAGGCTTCGGCTGTTTTGGAGTAATAAATAAATAAAAAAATAAATAAAATAAAATAAAAAAATGTTAGGGAACTTCAACGGGCACCATCCCTTATGGAGCGATCCTAAATTAGATAGATGAGGTCGACTCATTGAGACCCTAATAGAGACAGTAAACCTCACTATACTCAATACTGGCACATACACTCACGTTCAGCTACCAAATGGACATACCTCAGCCATAGATCTCTCTCTCCATTTGTTCTCCATTACTGGTCCTGATCATAGAGTGGTATGTTTTAAATGATATAATGGGTAGTGATCACTTCTCAATCGTATGCAACCTATTAATAGCACAGGCTCCTCCAGCTCAACCCTGTAGAAAATGGAAATTTGCCCGAGCAAACTGGGCAAAATTCCGGTCATCAATATCTCTTGATGAGGAAAAAATTCGTCTCCAGCCTATCAATCATGTGACAGAATACATCACATCTCCAACATGTGGCTAAAGACACAATACCACTATCAAATCCCTCGGTTCGTAAGCATTATAATTATTGATGGAATGAGCAATGCACAGAAGCTAAAAAAGTAAAAAATAAAGCCTGGAATTTGTTTCGGCAATATCCAACAACACCCAATCTAATAAATTATAAGAAGTCAAAGGCAAAAGCACGTTTCATACAAAGGCAAGCCAAGAAAGAATCCTGGATCCGTTTTGCATCAAGCATTAACAAAAACACTGACACCAAAATAATATGGAAAAAAATTAGACAGCTTTCTGGAAAGTTTCCTACCGTACCTTCACCAATTCTGTCCTGTAATGGGCAAGATCTATCTAGTCCTTTAGATATCGCAAATGCTTTGGGCAACACATTTGCTGAAATCTCAGCGGCAGTAGCTTATACTCCACCTTTCCAGAGAATTAAAAGCACTGTAGAACAGCACTCTATTAACTTCCAAACTGCCCTCCTTCTACCGTATAAGAAACCCCTACAATATTCCGAACTCTTGCATGCTATCGGAACAGCCCACAATGGTGCTGCCGGACCAGATGGAATCTATTACGTCATGCTACAACATCTTGATGACAAAGCTTTGCGTCTCCTTCTGCTCTTTTACAATAGTATTTTTCTAGAAAATGTCTATCCAACTTCTTGGCATCATTCTACTGTTTTGGCATTCCTAAAACCTGGAAAATATCCAACCAATCCCCATAGCTATAGGCCAATATCCCTCTCAAGCTGCCTCAGCAAAATTCTAGAAAAAATTGTCACTGTAGACTCGTCTGGATCATTGACTCAGAACAGTTAATGAGCAGTTAATAGTCAGTATGTCTTTCGTAAAAAAGGTCATGCCTGGACCTTATGGTTAAGGCTGAATTTGCCAGAAAACAGTTGCTATTCATTTTTGTAGACAACGCAAATTTCATCTGGATCCTGAACTTCACATCTCTAATATCTCCATCCCAGTTACTAGTAACATTAGATTTCTAGGTTTAATCATGGACAGCAAGCACATTAAAAAAGTACGTACTGCCTGTTTACAAAAGATAAACATACTCAGAGATTTTTCTGCACAAACGTGGGGTGCAGATCATACCTCCCTTCTTCGATTATACAGGGCATTAATCAGATCCCGTCTTGATTACGGAGCTCCCATTTATGACTCTGCCAGAAAGAGCGCATTACGCTGGCTTGATCCAGTTCAACACAGTGCACTGAGGATTGCATTTGGCGCATTCAGAACATCGCCAGCACATAGCCTGTACATTGATGCTCACGAGCCGCCACTATTTTTACGTAGGAAATTGCTATTGCTGAAGTATTCTGTCAAGGTACAAAGTTCTGCCTCGCATCCCATTCAGCCATATCTCTTCAATCCGCCATTAGAAAATCTGTACAGAAATAAACCTAGCATATTAAAACGAGCTGGTCATCGCCTTCTTGAACTACTGCAGGTTTGGAATGTATCCATCCATTCCGTACAACAAGTAGCCATTTGTACTCAACCACCATGGGTTCAACCTCCTATACCAACCTGTGACACTTACCTCTGTCAGTGGGGAAAGAATGTTTTGCAACCTTCAAATATCAGACAAGTTCATGCTGTTCACATTCAAAAATATATTGATTTTTTACCAATATACACAGATGGCTCTAAATCCAATTCAAAAGTTGGAGCAGCTGCAGTGTTTCCAAATACAATTGTATCAGCAGCCCTTCCTCCTGAATTCAGTATATTTTCAGCTGAATTATTCGCAATTAAACTAGCTTTAAAAAATCTCTCTCCTGACTGCTTTTTAAAATCAGTAATTTACACTGATTCCCTCAGCTCAATCAAGGCTTTGTATAATTCCTCAGACAAGTTTCACCCTGTTATAAATGGAATTAGAAAATTATTACTAAAGATTAAAGAACGCCACCAACTGGTCACCTTCTGCTGGATACAAGCACATTCTGATATTTTAGGCAATGAACAGGCTGATAAAGCTGCAAAAAACCCAACCAGCTTAGATTTAACCAATATCCCTGTTCCAGCCTCAGACTATGCAATAATGATTCATGCTGCATGCCTATCAGAATGAAAAGCCCTATGCCATTCCCAAACGAATAATAAACTCTTTCAGATTAAAGAGGTCCCGAAAATCTGGCCCTCCAGCGTCCGGACATCAATACGAGAAGAAGTAATTCTTTCAAGAGTAAGAATAGGTCATATTTACCTGACCCACCTTCATTTACTCACAGGACATGATCCACCACAGTGTCCACATTGCTATATAAATATGACTGTTAACCACATTCTCATTGACTGCCCCTATTATAAACAAGACAGAATTTCAACCCTGCAATCACTGGTTATCTTCCAGGCGTACACCATCCTAATCCCTATAACTGATAATCCTATCTCTCCCGGAGAATACCGGCCCATTACGGTGGCCCCAGTGGTCCACACACTTCTAGCTAAAAGAATCTCTTCAGTCATGCCTTTCGACTTCCGTCAACGGGCCTTCCAACCTGCTGACGTGTGTGCAGAAAACATCTACCTCCTGTTGGCCCTACTGGCAGAATCTCAATGGAACCTGAAACCTCTCTTCATAGCTTCCATCGACCTTATGAAAGCCTTCGATCAGGTGTCCTTCGACGCTGTCCTGAACGCCCTCCGGTCGAAGGACTTCCCCTCCAGCTTCCTCAGATACATCCGTTTCCTGCAACAGAACGCCTTCACTGACCTCTGGTTCCAGGGGCAACATGCCCACATAAACCCCACCCAGGGGATCAAGCAAGGGTCCCTCTCTCCTCCTTCCTCTTTAATGCTGCAATTGACGGCCTTCTCCAGGCCTTACCAAACTACATTGGCTCCCTCTATTCGGGGCATCCGTGAATAGCCTGGCTTTCGCGGATGACCTCTTCTTAGTTGCATCGACATTCATAGGTCTGCGCAAACTCCTGGCCACCGTCGACGGGCACTTCCGCGCGTGCGGTCTATCCCTCAATACAGACAAGTCATGGTCCCTCTCTCTAGTCCCATCTGGCACGGATAAGAAACTTAAGGTTGTCACAGACGCCCCACTTCACCGTGGGTGGCTTACCCCCTCCCCGAAGGGGGTTGAATCCGTATGAAAGTACCGGGAGTCTCCTTCACCCCCGGAGGCTGAAGCACTGCTACCGGAGATCTGCACGAGGCTGTGGACCGCCTTCGCCGAGCACCGCTTAAGCCTCAGTAACAGCTGTTCATCCTGAGAGTCTATCTCCTCCCACGGATCTACCATCAACTCGTCCTGGGAAGAGCCACAGCGAGCACACTCCACCGGTTTGACATGCAGATTCGCACCGCCATGTGGGAAATGCAGCCACCGATGCGTGGCTGCATCTCCCACATGATGTCCCAGTAGCCTATTACCATGCAGATATTACTGATTGTGGCCTGGGAATCCCCTCCCTCCGATGGTCCATCCCAATTCTAAAGTTACGCCGCCTCCAGAACCTCCAGAACTCTTCATCACCAGTTATCCAGCTTCTCCACCAAGTACCATCAATTAAACAGGAACGTAACCACACCAAACCACTTCTCCAAGAAAACAACCAATTCTACACATCCAACAAACAGATAAAAGACAGGTAGTCCACACTTCTGAACTCCTCAATTGACGACCGTGTCTTCACTGACCCCAGGAAGGTGAAGTCACAACATCATTTGGTCGGCGACGGGATCCGCCTCCTTCTCTGGCCACGAGTTCGTAAACCTCATCCAAACCAGAATAAACGCCCTCCCTACTCGCGCTAGCACTTCTCGTGGGCGCTTAATACTAGATGAATTTCTTCTTATGAATCTAGATCCTGTGGACAGCATGACCTATGCAGATGACCTCATTTTCCTTATCAAAGCTGATTCTAGAACTCAGCTTGAGCAAATTGCCTCCCGTGCCTTAACGATCCTCCAAAATTAGGCAAACAACCACAAGTTAGTCATCTCTGGGGAAAAAACGAAGACTATCCTCCTCAAAGGATCCTTGGACATAAGAAGACCGACCCAAATTAAAATCTCTGGGCAGACATTGCAATTCAAAACAGAACTAAAATATCTAGGAGTAACCTTCGACTCCCGATTAACATTCTTACCTTATCTTAATTATCTCTCCAACAAAATACGTCGTTATACTGCCATGATCGTAAGAATTACAGAGCAGACTGGGGTTTGAAGAGGAGGACTCTCATGCTACTTTACAAAACCATCTTCTTATCAGCTGTGTGCTATGGTGCAGCCATATGGTTCCCTCGTGCCATCATTGCACGTAATAAAGCAAAGCTACATACAATTCAATGCAATATCCTACTCACCGTGACTAGAGCTTGCTGCACAGTCAGTAATCCTGCCCTGCAGGTCTTAGCAGGTACTCTTCCTCTGGACCTGGAGGTTATTCGTCGCAGCCTTGCATACCGCATAAAGAGAGGAATTCCCACCACCATTCTGGATATAACACTCGATCTAGCTAATAATCCAAAAAACGAAATGAAACATATTTACTCTAAACTCTTCCAGCATTGGCAAAGATCTTGGGAGCAAACAGTCAAAGGTGAAACAACTAAAATATTTCTTCCACAAGTTATGATAAGTGCACCAAAATCCCCTCCGTGGTACTCACCAGGCCTTCACGTCTCATTCTTCCTCACTGGTCATGGATCGGTTCTGGCCAAGCTGCATGCCCTGGGTCTCACTGATTCTCATCTTTGCACATGTGGTGACAATGAAGACTGGATTCACCTCATGTATAATTGCCCTCTTTATGATTTACCTAGAAGTCTCCTAATTACCAGAACTGGAAATGTACACAGTAGGCAGGAACATCTCTACATAATTGATGAAACCAACTACAAAGCCTTCACTACTTTTGCCTAGACTGTATTTGAAATGCGTCAAATTCACCTACAGCAAACTCTTCAACGCACCCCCATCTTATAATGAACCCAAACCTCAATGCACAGAACATATCCTGAATGGAATCAAAGAAAACACCAACAGGATATTGATCTTTATCCTGACCTAACAGGAATCTCTTGACGTTCACAAAGGAAGCTATCTTACAAACCCACCAACCCAAAAAGGACTTTTCTACAATAGACACAATAACTCCAAGCAATCCTTGAGCTTCATGAATCCATGTGGCTCCTCTCATCCCCTAAGAGAAGATAATCCAAGTCCTCTCCCCAGTGTGGGACACTGCTCATTGCCTACAAGTCACCCTTGGCTGAAGAAGATTAAATTGCTGACATTTGCCCAATATGGGATCCACTCACTTGGTGGCACCTCTTCTCTTCGAAGTGTAGGACAATATCTGATTTTCCTACTTGTGTTGGAACTCACATTAATACTCCTCTGGGAGTGGGACTGGCATTTGACCTTTCAAATGCAGGGTCATGCTTAGGCGACCTGACTTTGGGGATCACTTGACCTCACAATCTTTTTTCTTCTTTGGGAGCCCACACTACCTCGCCCTCTTTCTTCTGCTTACCTTCTTTTTTCTCCTCAATCTCTCACCCCCTTCTCCTATTTCAAAAAAAAAAGAGAAAGGGAAAAAAAAAATTATTTATTTATTTTTATTTATTTATTGTTTTTTTTTGGCCCTCCCTGGGAAGCTCAGGCTAACCCCAGGGTCGGCCAGCCAGAGTTCCCACTTACCTGGTCCAGCTCCCAGTGCCAGTGATGGTAACTAGCGGTCTGTGGTGTTCCACAGACCCTAGGTTAAGCGGCCAGATAAACAACTTAACCCGCACTAAGCAAACATGAACATACACTAACATATGCCATCTGGCCTTGACAGTAATGTCATACTTCACAAGAGATTCAAATGCGGAGTTGTGCGAAAGCACCGGTGCCGCTTGTCAAAAAACACTATGTCACTATGTCTCGTGGGCGCTCCTCCCCTTGGGACTGTCGGGCAGGCTGCAAGGCGGTCGACTCACTCGCTCAAGTTACGCAGCGCTGTCACCAGACCCATGGGGCGAGAGTAAAAAGGCATGACGGCCTTGTCTTCCTCGTTGCAAACCGCCTTGGGCAGCGGGGGTGGTCCGTTCGGAAAGGGCCTCACTATCAAACCTCACAGGGGCTACGAAAGCCGGACCTGGTCTGTCATAGGGCAGGGCAAACAGCAGTCCTGGATGATCAATTTGTAGGGTACGGCTTACCTCTCAATGAAGCACACAGAATCAAAGCAGCCTAGTACGCCAACAATCCAGACTTAATCCAACAAGTCGCAGCAGAATATGGAAGCGCCCCAACTGTATCAACCATCACAGTCTCCTTTAAGGGCATCTGGAGCCCACAATCAGCAACTTACCTACGGAGCCTTGGTATCTCGTACGCGGGCCTCAAAGTATTTGCGGGCCGGGTACTGCAGGGGACTCCTCATGCTGGTGTATTCACCAGCGCATGCCCTAATTTCGATGACAGGTCATGGGGTCGAGATCCCCCTCTACACCACGTCGGCGACCACCGCCCCTAAATGTGGGAATGTTAAGAAAAAAAAAAAAAAATAGCCAAAAAAAATCACTACAGCAGAATCAAACTACAAGCTACTCAGTCTTGCATCTTCTTGGCCTGCAGGGGCACTAGTGAAACACTTCTACAGTACAAAGCGTACCTCTACCTGGATGCTGTATCCCCAACGGATTGAAACCACAAATAATGAAAGGAAAATCTGACTCAGACCCGCCATTAAGTCTAAGTTTGGGGAGGAATATTCCGGTTATACTAAACAGGAAGGACCTTCTTAAAGGTTCAAACACCCTCACAGAAGCTTGCCAGCGACATGATCACTCACCACTAACGCCTGAGGGAAGACATGAAGATTGAGGTGAAAACTACCTCCAGAACGAACCATAGACGATTGATGAAGGCCATCAGAGCTCCAACAAGGGCATACATCAAAACTTCTTTAATGTGCACAATTTTCTATCAAAATACTAGAAGTCTGTGAAATAAACTTCAGACAATGGAAATTCTTCTCTTGTCAAGGTTGTATGACATCATTTGTATCACAGAGACATGACTGTCCCCCAATGAAGAAGACCTCGCATTCTCTCAACCCGCTTGCTTCTCCAAGGAATGGACGACTGGTGGTGGTGGTGTAGGCATACTCTTCAACACATAAAAATTCTCACTGACTAGCTCAGCCACTCTAAAAACAGAACAGTTTGAAGCTGCAAGAGCCGCACTCAGCATTCAAGGCCACAGACTTGACGTGTGCACAGTCTACATCTCCCCTCCCACAGTAAAGAACACTTTACAAGAGATCTCCAACTGGATAATTAATCAATGCCGCCCTAACGCAACATTACTTGTGTGTGGAGACTTTAATATTAGCTCAGGCCAACACAGTCTTCGCAGATTGTTATCTTCTAATCTGGCTGCAGTAGGTTTGACCCTCCAGAATTTTTCCCCTACCAGAGGTGCTAACCTGTTAGACCTAATATTTGCAACAGACACCCTCACTGTTGACAGCCAACCTGAAACAGCCTTCATGTCAGACCATCTACCAGTAGCCCTCATTCTTCCAATCACTTCCAGGACATCCCGGCAACATCAGGCACCATTTAAGAAGACAATGATTAGCCTCTCTCCTCAATCAGAGAAATGCTGCTACGCAGCATCCATTTTTCCTTGGGAAGCCCTAAACCAATGTCATCCACAGCTCGGGCTGCACTTTCTTACCTGCTGGCTGCAGTCTAATGCTCGAACTGCAGCATCAAAAACAGTTTCGATCTCCTGTCGAAGCAAAGCATGGTAGATGTCAGCCTTAAATTTCAGAATAAACAAAGACTACATGCAAAATGGAAAGCAAAATCAAACCCACCAGACAGAATAGCATACTCAAGAGCCCGTGCCCAGTTCAATAGAAGCAAATCTGAAGCCATTAAAGCCTACATCGAAAAAACAATCAAGATCGGGATGGCACCGTTTAAGGCAAGGCACGATGAATTCCCTCAACAACTTAAGCCAATCGAATGGCTAGACTACATCACAAGATTTAAATCAAAATCAGCGTCAGAACTAAAGAGCATTCACAACAGTTGTCAGCGAGATGTCCTCGCTTCCATCATTATCACAAAAAGAGAGCTTATCCAGGCCATCAATGATATCCCACCAACGTCTTGCACTGGATATGATGGGGCCCCACAATTCATTCTTAAGAGCATTAGTGTTTTCATCATTGATGCACTCCTAGGTATCTTTAATGGAATCCTCACAACGCAAAGTTTCCCAACTGCCTGGAATCAATATATTGTTCGACCAATCCCCAAAGCACAAGGAGCGACATCAATTTCGCAATTCAGTCTAATAATGAAAGTCTCATGTCTACTCAAAGTTATGGAGAAGTGCCTTCTTCCCATCCTAACTAACCAGGTTCTGCCATGTGAATCACCATTCATTCACTATGCCTTGAAACGCAGGTCCACCGTTACCAATCTACTGCAAACCACCAACACCATTCTGGGGACTCTACAAGATAGGGTTGAGATGGAAATTGTTTATCTGGATATCTAGTCTGCCTTCGACAGCATAGACATCCAGTCCCTCCTGCAACTTTGTGAGGATGGATACCAGATAAAAGGCAATATACTGGAATTCTTGAAGTCGCCACTTACGACCAGGGTCCTTCACTTGACTGTGAACAAAAAATCTTACACAAGGAAAGTTTGGTAGGTGTACCCCAGGGTGGAGTTCTTTCACGGCTCCTCTTTATGGCTGCCATCCACCCATTCCTGTGCCAGCAAACAGAATTTATCAGTTATGCAGACGACTTGAAGCTCCTCTATCGGATCAACGGGACCGCCCAACCTGATTCTGTTTCTGAAACTATTATCAACAGCCTTAAGAATCTGATTACATACTTGGCACAGTTTTCTCTTAAGATAAATCCAAAAAAATCTGCACAAATGATATTTTCACTCAAATCAAACCCAACGCAACTAAACCTGGAAATCCGCGGAACCCCCATCAACCCAGTCATCAAGCATAAAGATCTCAGCGTTATATTCGACCCTAAACTCAGTTTTAAACGCCATGTTGCAGACATTCACAACAAGGTCTGCAGATGTTTGTTTTTGTTTGTTATGTTGTTTGGTTTTTAGGAGCATTAGCAATTAAGGCCATATTGATCAGGGATATGCGGTGGTCATTCTCTGACCTTTCCGCATCCTCCGTATTCGGTGGTGACGGGCTCGAACCCCGGTCTAATCAAGAAGCGTGTGATATGCACTGCTGCGCCTTCCCACATGGCTACGGAGGCGTCTGGTCTGCAGATCAAGATGGCTAGCCCAACACCTCCATGTCACAGAGCCAGAGTACACGCTCCGGTTTCTGCAGCCAGTCATCACCGGTTCAGAAATCTGGGCGTCGGCAACGAAAACCACGCTAAAAACCATTGCATCTGATGAGTACTGGCTTCTGCGGTGGGTCCTCTTCAAGGATAAACTGCCACCACTCATACATATTTCAGATATCACCCAACTTCTAAATTACAGAAAAGTCTCCAAACGGATATTCGCCCTCCGCTTGGTTGTGTCAATTAAAATGATAGCGGGTGAAGTCAACACGCCAAATTTTTGGCAGATGTGCAATTGGAGAAATCCCCTAAGAGCCCTCCTCTCTCTGCAGTCTGTGGTGTGGAGGCTCAGGATAGGGGATAGATTCCTGCACATGGAGATACTCCACAACGTCCAGGAAATAGATGTGGACTACAAAAAGTTCATAGAGAACAAATCGTACAGAAGACGCATCATCAGGGACCAGCTCTCGTTTTCAACCGAGTGACTGCCATCGTTCCTTCATCGCTTTTCATTTCACATGTTAATATTAATCCGGGACGACCAAACGGTCAGAGGAGTTAACAAGATAGACAGAATACAAGAAACAGCAACGTATTCAGCAGTCATGGGCTTGAACCCCGGTCACTCAAGGCACGTGTACTTATGCACCCGCCGCCTGACCACTAGGCTACGGCGGCCTACCGTAGCCTAGTGGTTCTCTGTCCTCCGAACGGCACTCGAAACACTCTTTAAAGAACAAACAAATAGAATAACAACAGTTGCTTCGAGCCGACCTAGATACCATATAGAGCAAACTAGAGACCATACTTCTTGACACTCAAAGTATGAAATCGCAAAGGCCAAACTGGAAGCCTATCAGGAAGGAAGGGCGAGAGAAATGCCGCAGTGCGCCCTGTCCTACTCCGACGCGCTGAGGACCAAAAGACAAGAACCGAAAGTGTTAACTGCAGAAAACATACCGAAACGAAAGACTCTCCTATCAACACCACATTTGGTCATTCTCCGGCCAACCTCGACAAAACAGCATCCCACAAGCCAAGGGGTAAAGAACACTGTCATGAAACCTCGAAGACGACTAAAATCAAGTCGGTCCGCAAAACGCGTAGGTGTCATAATTGAGACACAGGCAGCAGAGGTCGCTAAAAAGATAATTACGAATCCAAAGATTCAAACCCTTGGCCTGGAAACAGCGCCACTCAAAAGAAGAGGACTGAGCATCGTAATCTACGACACGGATAAAGACCTGACGCCAGAAATGTTGCAGAATGAACTCTATACAAGAAACCTCCAGCGAGATCACCCGGACATGGAACCCACAAGCCCAATAACACCAAAACATCAAACGGCGATAGTTCCACGACAAATCGGGTCGTAGAACTATCGTCAGCTGCGTGGAAAACCATTAGCAGCACAACAGAGTATTGAAAGCCGCCGTAGCCTAGTGGTCAGGCGCGCGGGTGCATAAGTACACGGGCCTTACATCTGTCCAGTACATCTATCCAGCTCAACTGAAAAAGGCCTTTGTTACCCCTCTTTACAAAAAAGGAGACCCATCCTCACACAACAATTACAGACCAGTTTGTCAATTGAATACACTCTCAAAGATAATTGAATCCATTGTAATGAAGCAGCTATTTAACTTTATGAAACTTAATTTGTCAGATTACTCCCACGGATTTATCAAGGGTCGTTCCACCTGCACAGATATGATTTCGTTTGTTTCGAATATATCCCAGGCGCGTGACGAAGGAAAACAAGTCGACTCCATCTTCCTTGATTAAACATAGCCTTGGACAAGGTAGTCCACCAGAGACTAATCAACAAACTGCATCACTATTGTCTCAGAGAACAAGCACTAAACTGGATTGAAAACTACTTGGAAGGTAGAGAAATGTCCGTGACATTTAAAGGTAAAACCTCATATCCTTTCAAGCCTGAAATTGGTGTCCCACAGGGTTCATCCTTAGGTCCGCTATTATTTCTTATCTACATCAACGACCTGCCAAGCACCCGTGGAGACTACCAAATCAAAATCAACGTATTTGCAGACGACATAAAAATCTATAAAGCAATTGGCAGTACCAATGACTGCATCATCTTAAACGAAGCTCTTCAACGAGTTTTTCAGTTGCTTTGCTAATGCACACAAGAAAAACAAACTTAATTTTTCTTATTGTATCAACGAAAAGGCAATCAAAAAAGTCAGTACAGCCAAAAATTGAGGTATCTTTATTAAAGAATCATTTTCCTTTGATGTCCATGTCTCAGACATTGTGAAGGCAGCCAGCAAAAAACTAGGTTTCCTGAAAAGAATTAACCGAGACTTCAATCAGTTGGCACTTTTCATCTTTCTTTACAAAATCTATGTTAGGCCAGCCCTAGAATTTGCCTCACAGGTCTGGTCCCCACACACAGCTTACCAAAAATTAGAAATTGAAAATATTAAAAAAAGAGCAATCCAATACGTTTGCTTTAAAAGTGGCCTTGAATACAATGAGAAATCCTACCAAGAGTGGTGTGTATTCTTTGGACTCGAAACGCTGGAAGAAAGAAGAGATAAAGCCGACTTACTCCTTCTTAACCAGCTGTTAAATGGTACCCTGAATTGCCCTCATCTCGTCTCACAAATAGATTTCAACGCTCCGACAAGAGCGTTAAGAAACCATCCACTGCTGAAACCATCCTATGCGAGAACAAATTATGGATACTACAACTTCTACAACAGGACTGCAAGATCAATGAACAAAGCAAATGTGGAGATATTTGACACCCCCGGACATTTCGAGATGCAACTGAAATTGCTAACCTCATCCGGTACCTGACTTAAAATAGACTCTTCTTGCAAGTTCTAAGACTCTGATTGTGTAATGTGCGTGAAGAAATACCAGTGCTCTGCCTTATTCCTACCTGTTTACTTAAATGGGACGGATGAGTCCTACTTTTATTTATTTTATCTGTACATTTGAATTCAGTAGTCTTCTTATGTACATTTACTTTTCTCTTTACTTTGGGAAATGTATACTCCAAGCTTCTGCTTTGAAGAATTCTTTGTAGCTGCACCCTCAGGCACGTTTGTTTGCTGTTTTGTAGCTGTTAATAATAATAATAATAATAATAATAATAATAATAATAATAATAATAATAATAATAACAACAACGGGGTACTATTTGCACAATTAAACGCCCAGAGGTCCAAGGCGGTTGCCGCGCAGCTGACCAGGACGGCAAACAAGGAAAACCTGGATATCCTGCTGATCCAGGAACCATATATACACACAGCAAGGAGGTCAGGGGATATCACCTGAAGTATAAAATCGTGCAAACTGATGGTGAAACGCCATGGGAGGCCATCCTAATGAGAAATCTAGACTACACAGTCACCAAAATCACAAATTATTGTCTCTCCTGGACTGTATGTACCCACGTCATCGCTGCACTAGGCAAATTTTATGCAGTATGACTTTACTGTCGGCCAGGATAAGATATCCTCCCAGCCATAACTTACCTGCAAAATGTTCTGGAGGAATTCCTGAACGCTAAAATCGTAGTGGGCGCCGATACAAACTGCTTTTCGCCGGCGTGGTTTAGTAAAACCCAGGAGCGACGCTGCGCGGTAAATAGACACAACACCTGGACGAGTATTTGGCAAACAGCTGCTACATGATTCTGCAACCAGTTCGTAACGTCCAACCAAGTCATATACTTTGAACAGTCTTTATACCTGATGTCACTCTACTGCCCCCCATCAGCAGATATCAATGACTCCCTTATTTTCTTGCAGTACGCCTTGGACTTCATCTGCCCTGAATCACTCCTCATAGCCACTGATGCCAACGCAAAATTACCATTCTGGTTCAGTTCGACCACTGATTGAGGACTTCATCATCAGCAAGAACCTAACGATTCACAATCAGCCTAGTTAGTAAGCAACTTACAGCAGCTCCACTGGAGAGTCAAACATTGAGTTCTAAAGTTCAGATAGAACAGTAATTCTAAAGTCAAAATACCATCATGTCTCCAGGCCAATCACCCGGGGGTACCCTCTGGTCTCAGTCCTTGGACCTCTCCCACTAATACGAAGATTGTTGCTTTTGCGGACGATCTCACGATAGTGGTCTCCGGCCTCTCTCGAAAAGCCATAGAAGATAATGCTAATCTGGTCCTTGCCGACCTCTCTTCGTGGGCTGCACAAAATAAACTACGGATAAATCCAAGCAAGACTAAAATGATGCTCTTTAAAAATAAGCTGGACCTCAGGCGGCCTCTGCAAGTTAACGTATCTGGGGTACGACTTCCCATTGTCACACAGACCACTGTGCCAGGTGGTCCTGGATCATAAATTAAGCTTTCACCCCAACCTCATCCATCTGAGCGCCAAGGTGAAAAAAAAATATTTCAGGCTCAATCATCAGAATCACCAGGAACGAATAGGGCCTGTCCAAGCTGTACTATAATGCCGTCTTCCTTCTCATCGTGTCGTATGCTGCAAGTGCTTGGTTCCACCGAGCTAGATTGGTAAAACTGATAGGCAAATTAGGCTCTATACAAAGGACAATGCTTCTGGCTACCCATAGGGTATACAGGACAGTATCCACTGGACCGGTATGTAACCTTCTCTTCCGTGGCCTGACCTTTAGAATCAACAAGAAAATTCCGACCAAAATCTTGGATATTGAGCTAAACCTGGACACTGACCCTAAGGCAGAGGAAACACGCTGTTATAATGAGATAATAAACATCTGGCAGACAAGATGGGACACTTCCACCAAGGGAGCAGTTACAAGAAGATTCCTGCCGGATGTGACTTTCCCCTCCTCTAAGTCAGCCAGAAGTGGCTCTCTTTAACTATTGAGACATCATTCCTAGTCACTGGGCATGGCTCATTGAACAAGAAGCTCTTACAAATAGGCCTATTACCCATAGACGTTTGCTACTGCGGGGGCCAAGGAGAATTGGTTCTACTGTCTCTTCGAGTGCGCTCTCTACGAGGACCTGAGGCAAAACCTAGCAAATACCATCCCTCTCACTGAATATCAACTGGACATTCTGTTACAGACACCAGAGAACCTGGCTCCCTTCCAAAACTTCTCGACGCAAGTATTCACGCGCAGGAAAGCCCTACAGAATAACACAGGTTAAGAACGGGGATCCCCAGACAGCAGCTTAAAAATTTTATTTTACTAATCTAAAATTTTTAATTATCTATCTGTTTTTATTTAACCTGGCCACCTTTGACAACATCAGGCGAGTCAGAGTCTGTTTTGAGGCGGTACGTGTTTTACTGGGACTGGTACAACTTCCCGTGGTGTGGACGAGTACCCAGATTCATCTGTCCAGGTGACTATCGCCAATATGGCTGCCCTACTGTTCGGACGTGCTGTACGCCGCTCCGCAAAAATGTGTTCGGAATATGTTTTAAATTAAGCCAGTTATCCAAATTGTGTACCCAAGGGGTGATATTCATCAGTGGATCACAGCGGTGAGATTTGTTTCTCTTTTTATTGGGTGATTTAGTACATTTCAACTCGTTTTCGATTCAACACTGGTAACAATGTGTCAGCTCACCATGGCGGCATTGTTCTAGCTCTGGAGAGGGTGGCAAACTACATATTTCTCTGTCACAGCGGTTGAAGTGCACTCTTGACTGGGGAGGTGACCCTGTGTTTTTATAAACAAGGCACTGATCGTGTCCCAACAGTTCTGTGACTTTCGATTTTGCTATTCTGGTCATAATTATGCACAGAAGAACTAAAATGTCCACATTTCCCTCTTGAACGAACAACAACATTCATTGCCAGAGGACACTAAGTTGTGGGTAATCTCCCGACCCTCAACGCTTTCCTGGAAGTGCTCGCTCAGTCAAAAGTTCAGGCACTCTCCGAGTTAATCCCTGCCCGGAGCTTGACCTGTGGCAAAACAGGAAACGACTCACCTTCCGTCTGAAAAATAGAAAGTAAAATCCTCCAGACAGCAAAGCTATAGGGCGGCTCCACTTATTCTGGCTGCCACGTTAAAGAAATTAAGACTACCGTTACATTTAGACCAAAGAAATGGATTCCATAAATCGTTCCAACCTTGTTAATTCGAAGACAACGGAAACGGATGACAAAGCAGGAAAATCAAGAGCATCGCAGCCACAGATGGTAAACAACGAAAACTTTGAAATTATAGAAATTGAGGACATTGACTTTGCACAATCTGGCTCCACTACAGCCAAAGGAAAACAAAAAATATGTGACACCAAAAATGGGAAAAGTGACTCTCTCTAAAAGCGAGAATAAGGATCTTGCTGAACAACCTGTGATACAGGCAGACAACATCGGGGAGAAATCACCGGTGAAATCGCAGGGCACCTCGTTAAACCCGACACTACCGCCGGGCACAGCCCTGGAACAGTCCCTTGCCCTGCGAACGGCACTAGAGAGCTTACTCAAGGAACAAATAAACAGGGTTTCAGTGGTCCTTAGGGCAGAGATAGTCTCCATCTGGATGAAGATGGAGACGATATTAGTCCAGACGCAACCTCGGACTGGACCCTTACCCATGAATGGCTACAAAATAAATTGGACTTTTGGAAACCTCGGATGGGACAATGTCCCAGAAATGACATTCCATTGACTGAAGAAACTGCAGAGCCTCTCTGCACACTAGCCTTATTGGGGATCTGAGCCAGCACCCTTGCTTGGCCCATTTTTTCTTCCCTTTCCCCGGCAGGGGGAAGTGACGGTCCTTCTACCTCCTCCCCTCCTTGCCCCCCCACTTTCCTTCTGGTGGGGCATGCCCATTCCCCACCAAATCTTGGAGTCACCCTTCCTATCGACTCCATTCTTCTGTCTGTCGCCCCCCAGCCTCAGTCTCTCTCCCACTCTACCCGCATGTAAGCGAAAGCCCCACACATCCAAATTTAATACAGCCAAATTAGATTCGCCCACAATTCTAGCGCTACCACCACGCGATCACTTCTCAATTTTTTTTTTTTTTTTTTTTTAGGTCCTAGGCACTGAAATCTCAGGAAACTAGGTGGCAAGGCCCGCCAGAGTACTTATTTAAAATATTGGTGTACCTGGTCTGCCTCCACGCAGCGCAGTGCAGGCAACGTTGGCCCTCAGCAGAGGCCTGGCGGCTAAATGGCCAGTGGAACAACAGTACATGACATTACACACGACAATATCCATACACTTTTAAATCTCTGGCTTTACAGCATACTGATAAAGAGTCTTCTCTCTTGGACTCCAAAGAAAAATTTCATCTTCTGCAAGATTTTGCACATAAAGCTTTGCTAGACGTGGACAAAACATCAGTAGTGCCCCAATTTCAGGAACTACTCCTATTCCAGCTCTACCTCCAGTACAAACCAGCGTCTGTATCAACGCCATCTCGTGATACCACCACCATCATCACTACCACCATTTTTTTTTTTTTAACTCAAGTACCATCTTCACCACCATCTTCGACTTGACAGTTGGTTCACAAACGTGTATGACGCCGAGTGACATCACTGTGTCTTCTTGACTTCTATTTCCTGCTAACCTCAGGCTGGTCCTGAGGCGGGGTAATCTGCTGGCACCACCTTACACTGGTGCGGGATAATTTTTTTTTTTATTTCCTTTTTATTTTTATTTTTTTATTACTATTTTAATTTATTTTAGTTTTTTTTTTCCATTTTATTAACTTATTTTTATTTTTTTTTACTGAATTTTATTTTTATTTTATTTTTTTATATACTTATTTTTATCTTTAATTTTTCTGATTTTTTTATTTTATTTACTATTAAAACTCATCCTTGCCTCTTTTCCTTGCACACCTGGTTACATGCCAGAGACTTATTTTAATTAGGACCACAAGCCAATTATTGTTCTTTTACAGATACCTGCTCCAAACTTCAATGTTGTGAATTCAACTAACACCAGAGTAATAGTTAGTCCTAGATTTTGAACATTGCTAAATGTGTTGAGGCTGCCTCTGCCATCCCGTGGTCAGTCCTTGAAAACTGTGATCTTGAAATTGCAGTAAATCTGCTTACTAATTGGATTAAGACGATTGCGACATTTGCAGCATCAAATAGAATTTCTATTATACCTCGGTCCAGAGCATGGTGGACTCCCCATCTTAATATGAGCTTCAAATTAAAACAGCAACTGCACAAAATGTGGAAGCAGTCGCAAAGTGTTCAAGACAGGATAGCCTACTCTAGAGACCGTGCAACATTCAACAAGCTGGAATCTCAATCAATTAAGAATTATATGGACAGCACCCTTCGTAGAGGAAAAGCCCCCTACTTTGACCGGCCTTCTGATTTCCCCCTAAAACTTGAACCTGACCAGTGGCTAGACTTTATATCTAGATTTGCTTCGAACTCGGAACAATGTGCTGATCTTGAGACACCAACAACTGAAATCCCACCTGACACGCTATCTGCAGTATCAATTTCTAGGGAACAGCTTATTGCTGCCATAAATTCTACCCCAGCTTCTGCTAAGACAGGTGCAGATGAAATACCCTAATTCATTATTAAATGTCTTAGCCCATACATTTTGGGTCCCCTTCTAACTATTTTTAAAGCTATTTTGTCAAGTAATTTCTTTCCCCAGCAGTGGAACATCTACCTTGTGAAGCCTATACCAAAAATTCAATCACCTACTCTTCTTAAGCACTACCGGCCAATCTCCAACGCCTCAAGTCTTCTTAAACTCCTAGAGAAGGTACTTCTCCCCATTCTAACTAAACAACTTCTTCCACATCAGCCTCATCAAATCCACTACTCTCTTCCTCATAGATCCACTGTGACTAATCTCTTAGCCACCACCAGCTCTATCCTCTCTGCGTTTGAATCTCATGCAGAGCTTGCAGTCACCTATGTAGACCTCGAAGCAGCTTTTGACTCAATAAACGTTCCTGCAATGCTGAAGCTACTTTCAGACCATTATCAAATCAAGGGAGACACTCTACAGTTTTGCACTTCACTCCTTCAAAATAGAATAATCCGGCTTACTGTCCACGGCCAAACATACGAGCGATGTATCCTTTAGGCGTGCCACAGGGTGGTGTCTTATCCGGCCTCTTATTTACAGCGCTTATCTCGCCGCTTGTTGAGTCCAAGCATGATACTTTATGTTATGCTGATGATATGAAACTCCTCACACTGATTTCTCCACATGATGACCTTATCATGATAACAGCATCAATTAACAATATACTCCTGGAATTTGCAAACTACCTCAACCAGTTTGGACCAAAAATTAATCCAGAAAAGTCTGAATTTATGATATTCTCATTCAAGAAAACGCCTTCCTATATTCAGCCAACACTACGCAATTCCCCTATTCTCATCGTCAAGAAACATACTGATTTGGGAATTGTTTTTGATCCTAAGCTCTGCTTTGGTAACCACATGGAAAAGCTGCTCACCCAGGCAGCTCGACTCCGATGGATGGCCAAACAGCATTTGCATTATATTAATGAAATAACCACCACCAGAAGATATATAAAAAGCACGGTATACTCTCCGCTTCTATATGCTGCAGAAGTATGGGCATCTGCTGCCCCTAGTACAATTCCACCACTCTTTTCTACTGAGTTTTGGCTCTTAAAATGTGCCATAAACAAACATAAACTTCCCCCACAGTTAAGGATAAAAATTCACAGGCTTCGCACGCTGATTAGGGTGAAATGCCTTACCACAACTGTAAAAATGATCACTGGCAAGATCTCGGCACCATCATTCCGGGATCTGTGCTCTTGGAGAGTCCCTCAGCCTTCCCTCAGAGCGACTCCAACTCTGTGCCCACATTTCAGCCGTCTCCATCCATCCGATAGGTTTCTGCCATATCAGCTACTTTCATGTGCCCAGTCTTTGGATGCTGACCTTAATAAGTTTTCTTGTGATAAGGAGTACAGACGCCGCATCCTTAAGTTGTATTTCCCTGTCCCTGATTCTTCTCCTTGAAGCTCGCCTTAACGCCGCAATCCAGCAATGCGACATGAAGATGGCTTACCAACCAACCTTGCAGTTTTCCACCTATATATTCTTTGTACATTGTGATGTTTTTAATTGTATTATACTTTGAGTGTTGAGCTGTATTTACTTTTCATTCGTTCACATACGTATTTTTATATTTAATTTATTAATTTCTTTTTCTTACGTATTGTAATATTACTGTTAACCCCTGGCCTTGTGGCCGTGAAGGGCTTATTGCAATGTATCCATTGTATTCCTATTATTATTATTATTATTGCAATAAATATTTCTAAATTTAATTTTATTTGCTCATATTTTGAATGATTTCGACATTCAGCACGTGACACTCGAGGTTTTCTGCAGTTCGCGCTCGGTTGTGACCCGCCTCCTCGCTGCTTAGACGGGTATCAGGCCGCACCACAATAGTGCTTGTTGCTTCCTGATAGCAAAGCGGCCCAGAAACAACATAACAAACGCATACACGGCACAAACATATGTGTAGACATGTATAGTATCTTATGTAGGACGGCACCTGAACGAAAGTTCAACTCCGTCTTTGTACACTGTGATGGTTACACAGGCCACAAATGTGTGTAACGTTATGTTCGTGCAGTATGTGTGTTGTTGTGTTGTTTAGTTGTTTCTGGCCGTTTTGTCACCAGGCAGGCGATCACCTGGAAAGCCTGCCCAGTGTCCGTCTACACCACGGGGAGGTGGGCCACAACTGCGCAAGAACCATGGCAACCTCAACAGTCACGTACTGAATGTCCAAAGAGGGTTTGGAGCCATTCAAAAGAACCCCGTGCCAGCAAGCCGGCAACAGCACACACACACACACACACACACACACACACACACACACACACACACACACACACACACACACACACACACACACACACATTCCCAGGAGACAGGACAGCAGAAGACGAAGAAATAAGGATGAGAAAAAAAAAAAAAAAATAATAGTAATAAAAAAAATAATAATAAATTAATTAAAAAAAAAAAAAAAATATATATATATATATATATATATAAGAAGAAAAGAAAAAAAGAAAAATATATAGAAAATATATGTATTAAAAAAAAAAAGAAAAAAAAAAGTAAAATAAAATCTTTATCCATTTCTTGCCCACATCTTTATGCATCTTTATTCAGTTGTCAAACAGAAGTAGTAATGTCATTCAATCATGATCGGCCGGAACAAATTCTAGATATAATTCTGAATTCTGTTAATCTGGAGTGGTGTCAGAAGTCTCTGGTAGATGACGGTATCACTGAGCAGAGGTTTAGTTGAAGAGGGTCTTGATAAAGGATGAGTCAGAGAAGTGCAGCATTTGTTAAAATCTTTGCGTGTTCTTGAAAACCACAACAATTTTGTATATGACGTCATCAGGACGCACAGTTGTATTATGATTTATGATGCATTTTCAGTTTCATTTCTTGAATTAACATTGAGGTTGAGGGACTTCCTGCGATTAAAAGCAGCACTGCAGAAGGTTTGAAGGGCCTGGAAATTGTTGACAGAAATGAGTATCTTCTCACCTCCGGGACACAAGTTTGGTACTGTTGCCTTAAGAGCCGATCTTAGATCCTCGTAAATGGAGCATTCAAAAAGTACGTGAGGAGAGTCTTCCGGTAGCCCACATCGACAGGAGACTGTATTGGAAAGTCTCAATTGGTAGAGTTTTGCGTTAAGCGAACCATGCCCAGTTAGTATGTAGGAGGTAAACAGTGAAAATCATTTTCTGGTGGATGGTGGAGGTGAAAACCATTTTCTGGTGGATGATGAGAGTAGTGCAGTTACATCGGGAACGAATTTTTTGGTGATAGCTCCTTTTTCGGTAGAATTCCAGCTATTCTGCCAGGTGTTCACTAACAAATTCCAGCATCTGGTTCGCTCAGTTTTGGGATCAGTCTGAGGGTTAACAATGATTCCCTGAAATTCTGTAGAAATGCCTTTGCGGATGTAAAAGCAAAGCCCTCTAAACACAACATGCAGGTCAAGTGGTATAGTGCCTGCAAGAGTCTGTAAAGCTGGAGTTGATACTGTTCGGCAAACGTGAAGTAGGCTGAGGACAAAACAACGTTGAATAGTGGATAACTTGGTTTGTACTGTTTTGAGTGCAGTACGTCTAAACCAAAGGCTGGCAGCATAGGTTGTAATTGGGATTATGGCCGCATTATAAAATAGATGTAGGGTTTTAGTGTTCAATCCCCAGTCTTGTCTGGTAAATTGGAGCAGCATTGCGGTAAAACTCTTAACTTTGACGGACAGATATTGAATATGCTCATTAAAGGAAAAGCGGTCGTCGATGATGACTCCTAAAAATTTGGTGCTTCGGACAAGTGGAAGTGATTTCTTGTCAAGTTTTACAACTGGTGGTCTGCGATAGTCTAATTTGTGTTTAAAAATCATGATCTTCGATTTTGTTGGGGATAATTTTAATTTGTTCTTAGAGGACCAGGACGATAGTTCAAAGAGTACTTTATTGGCATAGAGTTCTAATTCAGATCTTGAGTTTCCATTCACTAAAATGATAATGTCATCTGCATACGCAAGTTGTTGCACATTTTGAAATTCAGTCGTCCTAAGCAGCCAATCATCGAGAACTAGGTTCCAAATCAAGGGACCCAAAATTGATCCTTGGGGGCAACCACGGGAGACAGATCTGTTAATCTTCGTGCTTTTAGTGATGACGGTGACGGTGCGATCAGCAAAGTAGTTTCTAACAAGTTTATAAAGCTGAAGAGAGCAGTGATTGGAACGGAGTCTACTGAGGGCACTTTCCCACCATAAAGTATCAAAAGCGCCCTCAAAATCGATAAAGATTGCCATAACATACTTGGAAGTGGAGCGGTCAATGAGGTGGTGGAGTTCTAATAAGGCGTCTTCGCATCCAAGCCCTTGCCTAAATCCGTATTGAAGAGAGGATGTGGAGCTTGTGGCTCCCTGCAGTGTGGTTATTTTATTGGCAATTAATCTCTCTAACACTTTTCTAAGTGAGAGAGCAAGGCTATGGGGCGGTAGGATCTCACATTATCTAGTGGCTTACCAGGTTTATGTAAAATCTTAAGAATGGCGTGTTTCCATGGTTTGGGAAACGTTCCAGTTTTTAAGCAGTTGTTGAATAATTTAAGTAGAACTTTGGGCCTTAGGTCATAAAAGTGTTTGATAAATATATTGTCAATCAGGTCATCGCCAGGACATTTGTGTGACTGAATTTTATTCAAGATTGAAGGAAGTTCTTCTGCAGTGAATGGACTTGTTTCTTCTAAAGGAAGGTATTTTTGGTTTAAATCACGAATAGATAGATGGTGTGAAGTGTCAATAGTGAGATCATCATTAGGCAGCAGACATAGCATAGCAGACACGGCACAAACATAGCATTACACACATTTCTGGTCTTTCTGCAGAGTTTTTGTAACATTACAGTGTACCACGGCAGAGTTGAACTAGCGTTTGAGAGCCGCCTTTCATAAGATGCTATACATGTGTACGTGATAAATAGTCCACCCAGACAGTGGAGCCCCCTTTCATGATAACGGAACTCAACATAGCTGCAGCCAAAAGGCAAAACAGGAAAACTCCCCAAACAGATACAAGAAATTAATAATGAAACCTCCAAAGGAAATTCAACAGTTAATTGACTTTTTACAGCGAGCTAAACTCCCATTGAACAATGGCAAACCAGCCCAGATGACAATCACGAAGAGGAAGGTCAAGAATGACATTCGAGGTACAGTTAATGGTGAGACAGTCCACAAAGTTTCATTTCGTACTGATCTGGGACTAACGTGGGATGAAGACTTAAATTTCAAGGAACACTTCCTAAACGCAAAGAAGAAGACCTATGCTGCTTTCTGGGCTATGAGCTCGCAGGCTGTCACAACACCAAACTGATCGGACAATACATTAATAGATGTCTCACACCCATGCCTCAGAAATCTGGTCCTCTGCATCTACCTTTCGATGTAACAAATTTCTGTCAATGTAATATTAGATTCTGCGGTGGCTGAACCGTCTGGGAGGGAACCCGTTCACCATCTCGAAATCCGTTCTCCTAGTCAACCTAGGCATGACCTCCTGGAAGCTCATTGTCCTCAGAAAAAATCTGTCAACACTCACCGATCTGCTAACACTCCAGGTTGATGCCCCATCAATAGAAGATATCATCGCACTGAAAAGAGGAAGAAATAGAAGCCATCACCCACTTAGGATGAAGCTATCAAACTTGGACTCTTGGGATGAAGCTATCAAACTTGGACTATCAAACAAGGAATGTTCCCATGTAACACCATTGAACACATCAACACCTTCTCCATTGATCCGGTAAAGTTTGAAGTCAATAAAACCTACAGAAGTCAAATTACAGACCAGATCTGCACTAAATCACTAGGGTTGCTATGAAAATTGAGCAGTTTTTATCAGAAATTAGTATGATACGAACAATTAAATGCAATAATATAATGAAAATAAATAAATCTGTTATGTTGGTTGCTGATAAAGAAGTCAACCTGTGTATTTAATTCTTCAATTTTTAACAATTGTAAACTTGACATTCGGCGTCCACCTACGTGTAAAATTGGTAATGCTCAAATCCCTATAGTCACGGAAACTAAATTGCTGGGTGTTATTATTGACCATAAATTGAATTTTGGGGCACATTTGTCAAACCTTGGTGCAAATTTAAACGCTTTGCCAATGCTGTAGTTAGAGTTTCTCGAATTGAGTGGGCCTCTCCAGACGATCGTTAAGGCTCTACTATACAGCTGTGTTTGTCCCTGTGGTGGACTATGCTGCAGGCTCATGGTTCCATAGGGTCAAAATTGTAAAGTTTAAAGCTAAATTGATGACACTTCAGAGAATAATGTTACTAAGTGTTCTGAAAGCCTGCCGCACTTTAGGTCCTGGCGGGTTTTCTGCCTCTCGACTTACACGTGATCTACAGAAAATTGATATACAGACAAAAACGTAAAATTCCCTCATAACTCTTTGGATTCACAATTAATTTAGACTCTGATGTCAAACATGAATGCAAAAGAATTTGGAATGAACTACTACCCCTTCGGTAATCTAGATGGGACACTTCATCAGTTGGCTGTGTTACGAGAAAATTCTTCCCCGAGGCCTACACAATGATGAACAAGAAGATGAATGTTTGGTTCAGTATGGATATGTTTACTTCACACTGGCTGACTGGTCACGGTTCGATGAACATGAAATTATATAAATTTAGGTTGTCAATAACAGAGCTAGTCAGTGTGGAGAGGTTGAAGACTGGAAACATGTACTGTATTCATGTCCAAACTATACGGATTCTAGAGCCAGGCTTAGGGAAGCAGTGCCTAATCTTTCCACTGGTCAAGAGTCAGCGTTAGTGCAGGATGCTGATAATTACCGAGCGCTGCAGTCTTTTTCAAAACAAGCTCAGTGTACAGTCTCAGATGACAGCAGTTATTCACGCCTCTGGCCCGAACTCAACTTGACATTCAATTTGATGTTTACGACGAACTGTCTGGCTGTATCCTGACCAGTTTATGGAACAATAGATTTTGCTGTAAATGAATAAATCTGAACTTTTTTTTTTTTCTCATTTCGTGGCGTATTAAAGAAAGGGGGGGAAGGGAATCTCTCTTTTTTCTTTTTCTTAATACGCCACGGGAAACCCTCTCTCCCCCTTTTCTTTTTTCCCCTCTGGAGTGGGCTCTCTCCAGAGGAATCTGACCACCTTTTGACAACATCAGGTGAGTCAGAGTCTCGAATTGAGACATCACGAGCACTATTGGGACTGGCCCGTCTTCCCGTGGTGTGGACGAGTACCCAGAATCATCTGTCCAGGCGACTGATGCTTCTGGGTAGCCAAGTGGCCAGAACAGAACAACAGAACGCACACAAACCTCCGTCACATACATATCTGGCCCATTTGTAGTAATACTGTTCTTCACAGAAATACGAGGCGGAGATGAACTGACGTTCAAGGAGCCACCCTTTACAAAAAACACATGTCCACACATGTCATGATGCTTCAAGCAGACAGCAGGGCTCAACTGGAGGCCATAGGGAATTATGCCACACACATGCTACAGGATTGGGCCAAGAGGAATCTTCTTACGATCTCAATCGAAAAAACAAACTCAATACTTCTCAGGGATGCTCTTGACCCTGGTAGACCTCCACTAATCAATATAAATGGAGCGACAATCAAACTCAAACAGGAACTAAAATATTTAGGAATAACACTAGACCGAAACTTGAACTTCACATCTCATCTCTGTTACCCCAGAACCAAAACAAGGAGGATCTCGACCCTGATAATCAAACCAGGAGGAACTGGGGATTTAAAAGAGGGCGCTCTCCCTTCTATACAAAACTCTCTTCATCCCTATCCTGGCCTATGGTGTAGGCGCCTGGTATCAGAAAGCAAACACAGCAGTCAACAAGAAAAAGCTGCAGTCGATCCAACGATCCATACAAAAAAAATACTATTGACAACAACTAGAGCCTGCTGCACGGTGAGCACCCATGCGCTCCAGGTCCTGACGGGCTTCCTTCCCATGGACCTGAAGATTGTGCGCTGTGGGCTGCTGCACCAACATTCGAAAGGAAGAACCACAACTTATCTAGACTACACAACAGATCCACAGAAAAGCAAATCCTTAGAAAATAAGAGGTTAATGGAACATCTGCAATTTATCTGGCAAAATAGATGGAATCTTAGGGCAAGTCACCAAAAATTTACACCCGATGTCAGCAGAATATATCCTATTTTCCCGTCTTGGTGTTCCCTTGGCTTGCACACCACCTTCCTTCTTACGGGAGATGGCTCCTTCAGAGGGAAACCCCACAAGCTGGGAATCTCCGACAACCCGAGCTGTAACTGCGGGCAGGAGGAAACCTGGGAGCACCTTATCCACGACTGTGATAACTATGAGGACCTCAAACGTCAGCTATACACACGCATCAACTCCTTGCTAAGGAACCTAGAAGAAATAATATTGCAAGAAGATAATTACCTGGCTTTCACCGTCTTTGCCCGCGAACTCTTTGAAAGACAAAGATCCCTGCCACATCATCACTAATCCAAGGAAACACAGACGTGCCTACCTGAAATGACTGCAAAACTCTGAACTAGGGACCAACTGATGTAGATACAACACATGAACGTGACGAACCGGACCTGACTTCGGGACTTGGACCTCCACCGGAGTAACGCAAAGATGAAGATTGCAACTTCGACTCGGACCTCCACTGGTCTAACACAAAGGTGAAGTTTGCATCTTAGGATGCCATACAGCCATACAGTTATAAACAATTCAGATTTCACGTGACTAAATCAGATAACTTCGAAGTCCTATGTGCCACATTCAGAAAATATGTCTGCCACACAACTCTAATTTTAAAATTTGTCTTTGTACATCTCCCCCGACCATATAGAAGATTCACGATGTGAACTGCTAGCACGGATAGCAGCCAACACAATCCCCAATACCCCAACATTCATTATAAGCGATTTTAACATGCCTATGCCTAGACGTGATGAGGCCACTGAAGTTCTTATAACAGTCATTGGGACATTTGGCTTAGTTAGTTCAGCAAATTACACCACCTACCAGGAGAAACCAGGTGCAGGATCTATTTTTCTACAATCTTCCACACCTTACTGTGACCACTGAACACCACAGCTTCCATTCTGATCACTCTCCCATCACGTTTGAGTTCAATGTTACTAACTACTCAAACCACGTCAAAGCTTTCGGGAATGAAGTTGGTCATCACTTCTTAAGCGATGACCAACACAATATATTCCATCAAGTACTTAAACCCAGAAATCATCCCTGCACTTCTCAAAGAAATAAACCGAAAGGAACTACAGCATGAATCAATAGACAATGTGTTTTCAGTTTTAAATAGTGTTTGATTTTAAGTATAAATTTCTTTCTTCATTCAATTAAGTTTTTTAGGCATATTTTTCTTTCTAATATGTTTAACACTCTTCCAATCTTACTTTATCAAATTCTTTTTTCAGATCGACAAAACACAGGAATACTGACAAAATAAATTCGATTGCCTTTTTTTTTGTCAATATAAATACTGCATCAGTACCAATGTAGTATTGTATATCTAAATTTATTCCTGTATAATTTTAAGCAGCTCTACTATTTCTTATAATAAGTTTGGGCCCCAGTATTTGAGCAGGGACCAAGGGGATGTGCAAGCGGATTACACGAAATCAATGATCAGGTAAAGTTTTATTAATTATTTTCTGCATGAAGTTGGTATTTTCTGCTCAAGGTCACGCACCCTGCTGCGCCAGAGAATTACACACTACCGCCTAGAGCTAAAGTCAGAAAGTAGCTCTCCTTCAACAGCCAGCCCCTCTCTGGAGGATTAAAGAATCCAGTTGGCTGTTATAGTCTCATACAATTTACCCTTTAGCATGGAAAGACAATCATCGGATTCAATGGAACAGACGTGCAGCGTTGGTAAGAACGCAAATAAATACACCATCAAGTGTTCACGGTTCAGCGTCATAATTGGAAGCTGCTGTTCTCAAGTGGATATAGTGCGTTTAAATAAGAAACGACGCAAGATGTTTCTTTGCACAAGTTGTAGGTCCGCAAATGAAAATGATAGAACAGAAAAACTGAATAAAACAACTGAAGCGCCATCATGTATCATAGACACTAGTGTCTCAGAAAATGAAGACCCTGCCACAGCCCGCTAGGAATCACACGGTAATGGAGCGGAACGGGAGACTAAATTACTCCTTAGCTCAAATCTTAGGCTGTGACACGTGCCCAGAAGAATGTGGACATAAGAAAACAAGTGACGACCCCCAGATATTAGTAACATTTTAGACCGCATTATAGAAGAGAGCAGTAATCGATGTCAGAGAGAAAATAAAAACGAAGCGAATCACAACAAACTAGCCCACGACATACGGAAGCAGGAAGACTCACTTGAAGAACTCCTTCTCCGCATTTTCAAAACTCTTCAGTACATCCAAAAGGAAAATCACGAACTAAGAGAACAAAACCTGAAACTAATTGCCAGTCAGAAAGTAATGGATAAGAAACTAGACACCGCGACAGCACAGCTACAAGATATTAACAGACCAGATAACGAGACACTTACGAGCTGGCCCTGCTACCTATCCTAAAGAAGCAAGGATAGAGCATGACACTGTTCTCAGGCCCACAATCCCAGACGAAATGAAAACAGTATTGCACGAAGCTGATCCCTGCAGAGAACAGATACGCCCTGAAATTATGGACAGTATTAAAAACTACAACCCGAACAGAAGATATCCAAACAGCAGAACAGAAAACAGAGCAGAGATAACTGTCGCTAGCACTGCGTTACCAGCAAGCCAACCCTGATTAGATATGAATAACTGCCCCAACTTAGAGCCGTATGCACCAAAACAACCTACCTACGCACAAATGGTTACTCTCCCGTCAAAATCGGCTTACCACAATACCTCGTGCCTATACTCAAGCATAAGTTGTGACATCAATGAAAAATCCACTTATGCAAATATTGTCTACCTTACTCTTACAACAGCAGTCACTCTTACAACAATCGCGACCTAAATCCCCTTCGGAAGTGACATTACTGGTCAATGATCCAACTTCTCACCAATATAGCTCTGTAAATAGAATGGTTACCCAGAGGGCTAGTTCCACTCAAGGAACAACCCCAGCATGGCCCAACAAAGCCAAACCAGTCGACCAACATATTGGAGACAATATACAATATAACATCCATCCAAACAAAATCGAAAATCTTCATATCGAAACTCGGGCCTTCAACAACCGATGCCAATATATCTAAGTTCTTTGAGGAGCAAATATGGATCAAGGTGGCTGTGCAACCTTTGAAAACAAGATATCTCTCCTATACTTCATTCACTATTACTTGCGACAAACATGATGAACTAAAAGTATTGGATACCAGCACCTGGCCACCAGGAACTCTAATAAAAATGTAGTTGTGAACGGACCTCTCCCTCACCCTACCGCATGAGATCGAATACAACAAAGGGATAGCAACCAACGTCAGAATCATGCCAACTTATCCAATATTTCCCCTTAAATGCTTCTACCAAAACGTACACAGTATCAGCAATAAACTACACCCTCTACAAACAGTCACGTTACTAGCTGAATATCAGTTCCTCTGCTTGACTGAAACCTGGTTATCTCACGGAAGGCAACTGGATGTAATAGGCCAGCCTCTCGATTATCTCAGCCTCCATAACTCCAGGGATATGGAGTTATGGAGGCGCAGACGCAGCGGAGGCGTTGCGTTACTGTACTCATCCAGTTTCAAGCAATCGAGATTTCAGGTGACCAAATCAGATAACTTCGAAGCCCTATGTGCCACATTTAGAAAGGATGCCATACTAATACATATTTATCTGGTGTATCTACCTCCCTGCCCCGACCATACAGAAGATTATCAGAGTGAACTACAAGCATGGATAGCAGCCAACCTAGCCTCCGATACCTCGACCTTCATTATAGGCGATTTTAACATGCCTATGCCTAGACATGATGGAACCACTGAAGATCTCAGAACAGTCGTTGGCTTAGTTCAGTGCTTTTCAACGGGGGTGTCGCAACAACATTCCAGGGGTGCCACGTACTTTGGGTTTAAGTTACTTAAACTTTTTTTTTTTAATTTATATGTTTACTTAGTATTGTATACTGTATATATATAATTTGTATTATTAAATGTAAATTTTATAATTATATTATTGTAATAACTATCATATAACATATATATTTTTTAATATTATATATATACACACACACACACACACACACACACACACACACACACACACACACACACACACACACACAGGGAGAGAATCAGATCTAAAAGGCAGAAAATTGAGTAGGGGTGCCGCAAAATAAAATAAATTACTTAAGGTTGAAAACCACTAGCTTAGTTCATCAAACCACACCTCCTACCAGGGGAAACTAGACGCTGGCTTAATTATTGCACAATCTTCCACACCTTAATCTGACTACCGAACATAACAGCTTCTCTTCTGATCACTCTCCCATCACGTTTGATTTCAATGTTACTAACGTCTCAAACGCTGGCGAAGCTTTCACGAATGAAGTGCTGACCAAAACAGTATACTCCATCAAATACTTAAACCCAGAAATCATCCTGGCACGTCTCACAGAAATAAACTGTAAAGATCTACATCAAGAACCAATGGACATCGCTATATCTATCCTCGCTAACCAGCTAGTTGAAATTGCCACACAAGGAGCTTCCAAGCAGATTGTATGTGTGTTGAGCGTCGGTGCGGAAGCAAACTCTATGTGCTCCGGGTTTGCGTTTAATAGTGAAAGAAATTCTCTGTGAACAGTTCCATGTGTAGTATCTACACGATCCTAAGGATACCAGTTACATAGTGATACTCTTCGTTGACCTGTGCCTTAATCAGGTAATTATTTATTAATATTTTTATATTAATAGTAATTGAACTATGGACGTTGGCCATAAAACCGCCTGACCTTGTTTCAAGGTTATCGTTGATCTTGCATGAATATTTGACTAGTTATTTGAGAGCTATTTGACTAGTTGGCCTCAGGAGTAGAAAACGGCCGCTACCCTTCCTCAGGGACTAATTCTTTTAATCTTTTAATTCAGCAATAACAGATAGCTGCTTGCTAACGGCAATAATGACTCAGACTAAGAACACAACACTCGCAGTAACTGCTGGGACATATGACCTCTGTCATACTTCTGCAGACGAAACCTTAATCTGCAGCAAATCAAAGCACAGAATATGTCTATTATGCTCGGGGTATTCAAGCCTCTCTCGCTTGTCACTGAGCAAAAGGAAAGGGTTTCTGGCAAAATGTTGTGTAAAGGAAAAACAAATAGGAACCACAACAACGACCAATAGGAAGGATAATATCCCCCTTCCGCTAAGAGAAGACAGTGCATCGGTAGAAATACTTAATACTTTGGAAGAGGGCAATTCTGTAACCCCTCACCGTTTCACTGATATGCAAAACAATGACCTCCAGAATAAAGAAAAGCTATTTGGATCAGGAAGTTAGACTTCTTTTGGAACATGAGCGAGACTGGACTAATGACCCACCCAGCGATGGTAAGGGAAAAGCCGTGAGCTCACAAACGCAGCCCGATACCCCTATTATAAACAAATCGTGTTGTTGTCCCCTCAGCAATCCCTGCTTACTCGTCCTCTACAATGGCAATCATCTATTCCAAAAAACCTCCATCCATGCCCCACAATCAGGGTCTTCTCGCAAAATGTGCGCAGTATTGTTAACAAATTGGCCCCTCTGCAATCTCTCCTCCTGCTCGACGAATATGATTTCATCTGTATCCAGGAAACTTGGCTTAACCATGGAAGACAACTCACCCACTTGTCACTCCCCACCATTACAGAAATGTTTGCAACGGCAAGGACCACAGACGTGGAGGTGGTGTCTCCAACATTTACAAAGACATCCATCACCTTGTGTGCGCACAAATCAGCGAATCCCCTGCATTTGAAGCCATTTCTGCAATTTTTAAAGTTAAAGAAGTGAGAACTCAAGTTGTAGCTGTATATTTACCTCCTGACCATAATCCCGACACAAGGGATGAGCTAACTACCTGGATTACAACCCACCTCAAGCCTCACATGCTCACCTTTGTTTTAGGAGATTTCAACATGCCCTCCCCAAGACACGAAGCTGCTATGAAGGACGTCGTACGCTCCTTCTCATCTCTAGGCCTTAGATTAACCCATACGCAACCTACAAGACGATATCAAAACCTCGACCTCTTATTCCATAACCTTGACCATCTCCACTCTCACAATGCCGATTTTTAAGTTTGCGTCAGATCACCTCCGAATTTCCTTTGATAGTGAAAGCCTATGCTCTCCCCGACAACATGAACAACATGACCATAAAGAATCTCAACTCAAGATCTTCTCATTAAAATATATGCAACCTCAAATCATCCTACAAAGACTAAAAGCTACAGACTGGAAAAAAAATTGCTGCTAGCCATCCTGATCAAACGCTTACCAATTTAGCTAACTTGTTAAAAGACATCGCTTGTGAAGGGGCCTCCAAATCTGTACGCCTGTCTCCCAGGACCAAGAACTGGTTTACCAGCGACGCAAAATTCGCCTTCATCATGAAACAGAAACTATACAGGAAATGGCAAAGAACACGGGATCTAGCCGACTACCACTCTATAAAAAAACATCGGGCACGCTTCTACGCATTCGGAGTAAGGGGCAGAACGACTAGATTGCACACAGAATGAAATTTGGGAAAAGAATCTTCATCAACAAGAACCAACAGTCCCCCATGACCACTGACATCTTCCTCGCATGGGCTAACTCGCTTGCAACTAAGCCCCTACTGCCCCAAACCCCTTTATTCGGGTTAATCCACCAGCTAACCAGACATCACTGGATAAAATAGCCATCACAAAGGAACCCCTTACTGAGGTCATCAACAGTCTTCCCAACAAGTCTACCACTGGCCCGGATGGATTCCCTATTTTCATGATTAAACTATGCAGTGCATATATCATTGACCTCTTGCTTGATGCATTCAATGCTGTCCTCGTAACAGGAGTTTACCCTGCTATCTGGAACACATATTATGTTTCTCCCGTTCCAAAAAAGTCTAACCCAAAATCGCCTAATGACTACAAACCAATTTGCGTAGGATGCACTTTCCTCAAAATCTTGGAAAAAGCCATACTTCCTGCTCTCACCCATCACATGTTCGGCCACAAACCTCCATACCTCCATAGTGTACTACCTGGACGTCCCACGGTCACCAACCTCTTGGACACACTGTTCAGAATTGAAAGTACCTTAAGCAACAAAGAGCAACTGGATATTGTGTTCCTCGACATTAAGGCGGCCTTTGACAATCTGTCCACCCATGCATTATGTACCATACTGTGCAACTACTTCAAAATCTCTGGCAACATCTTAGCTCTCCTTAGGAAATTCCTTCAGTCCAGGACCCTATGGATCAGAAATCAAAACCATAATCACCACATTGTCTGCTCCAGAGGGCTCCCCCCAAGGGGGCGTTCTCTCTGCCGCCCTCTTCGCCGCATCTTTAGAACCCTTCCTATCAAACCGTACTAATTTTACCACCTACGCAGATGATATTAAGTTCTTCATCATCACAAAATGCCCCCAGTCTTTCCAGTCTATTACTGTGAGCTCCAACTGACAGCTACATGAACTGGAAAACTACCTTCATGCGATTGGGCTCACCATTAATAAAGAGAAAACTGCACAACTCTCTAGCACCAAAAAGAAAAATACCAACGATGTGAACATCATTATAGCGAACTCTATAGTTAAAAAAGTCACCCAACATAAAGATTTGGGTATCATCTGGAACAAAGACCTCACCTTCTTGCCTGACTTTAATTCCACTCGAACGAAAACATATTCGGCTTTATGGGCAGTAAAACACACAGGAACACATATTATGTCCTAACCCGGACCTTATCATCAAATACATTCTTCGTTGCATTTTCCCAATTCCATTATATGCCTCGACTATATGGTCCTCAGCACCCTCATCATACCAAGCCAGGTTCCTCTCCCTGGAATTCTGGATCTTGAAATGGCTAAATAGGGTTGCTGGGCTAACACCTACAATCTCAAAATCTGTTCTGGTCACCAATCTTAATACGCTTCCTTGGAGGTATCTCATCATCTCTAGGAACCTTTTTACCCTCTCTCAGCTTCTATCCGGAAAACTGAACTCACCCAATATATGGGATATCATCGCCAGACCGTCCGAGGAGAAGATGCCAGTCCAACACCTCCCCATACAGATCGAAGCTGCGTAGCATGTCCTCCCTGGAAAACATGTTTCCACATAACTCGTTCCAGATATTTAATAGATTAGCCATAGACGTTGAGAAACTTTGCAAGGACAGAACATACAGAGCTTCCATTCTTGCAGACATGTATTCCTTAGTCATGTTCTAGGTGGACTCTCTCTCTGTGATGCCGCACTATCCACGCTCCGATGTATCCGTTTGCACTTTTATTTGTTATAACTTTATGTTTTTGTATCTTCACCAGTGGCTGTTTCAGGCTGTATATTGTATCTGGCTCTGTATACAATGCATTTGTCTGTATTTTATGTTTAACTCTGTATGTAACTCATGTCCTCCAGCTGCATAGCTGTAAAGGGACATTTCTTCGGAAATAAATTGATATTAATAATAATAATAATAATCCGTCCTGACAACTGCCAAAATGCCGGTCGTACCTGCTCCGTACACGCAGATCCCCGTGATGCAGAGAGTGAACAGACACACACCTCACATCTCAGCAGCCTGAATAGCCTTAGCAGCGTAATAGCGGAAGCATTTACGCAATTTGTTTACCCTGTTGCTATGCAGGCTGAAGAGCATATGCACAATTTAGAGGAGAAATAATTCATGAATGTTTATCCACTCTACTCAGTAGAAACCAAGAGCTTCGTGCACAGAACGAGGAAATTAGAAAGGAAATGAGCATGTTGAAAAACGAGATGATAGATCTGAAGAGCAACGTTATGCTTTCTGAGAGACCCGCATTGAGATCATTTCTGCGGGTTCCTTAGACCTCAAAACCAGCTAGCAGAGATATTGACACTGTATCTCCTCAATTGGGAAAAGATTGTGTTCAATGTGTATCCATCTTGAGGACTAGCTCTGGCGTTGAAGGGGAAAACCGACCAAAAGGCGCAGTCGCTTAAACGCCGCCCATTACTGTCTATGAGCGTAATAGAGAAACAAGATATTGCATTGAACACCTCTCTGAGAGAGCTAAGTCATATTTCAATGTTCTCAAGCGAAACCTGCCCAAGCAAACAAACGGTGTTCATGTGCCACCCGACCAAGTAAGTCCTGATCAGTACAGAAACCAAAATGCCACTTCACACGCCCTTGAATTGCACCCAGAAATTGGTTTGGTTTGGTTTGGTTTGGATTTTATTGGCGCATTAGAAACTAAGGCTATAATGCGCCAAGACCACGTAATATATAAAAATTTAACCTCTCAGTGACCTAATTAGTTAGGCCACCATTATTGTCCTAGAAAAACTAATAGTAGGCAGATTCCTACAATACTATACTAAGAAAAATCTATCCTCAAACTGCCAATTCGGTTTCACCCCTGGCAAGTCGGCCGTGGGAGCTATCAAGCAGGTTCTAAACACTATTATTCCCTCGGAATTTAAGTATGTCCTAGGTCTCTTTGTAGACTTTAAAGGTGCGTTTGACACCCTATGGTGGCAAAGTGTGCTGGCGAGGTTTCGAGAGGCAGACGTTTCAATTCCGATTTATCGTCTAATTACAGACTACTTCTCAAACAGGCACCTCGTGGTCTCAAGCGGAGCATGCTCCGTAACAAGACCAGTGACCCGCGGCTGCCCACAGGGATCTGTTCTTGGCCCAGTCTGCTGGAACACGGTCCTTGATGAGTGGCTCGCAAAAGATCTCCCCCAAATAGAGAAAATAGCTTACGCAGACGATCTTGTTCTGATCCTACAGGGTAACTCAAGGCGCGAGCTGGAATCCAGAGCAAAAGAGGCCCTGGAAGATCTAATGTCCTAGTGCACAATAAATAAACTGGAAATATCAGCAGAAAAAACAAAACAAGTCCTATTCAAGGGAAAGCTCAATAGAAATAGACCTCCATTAATTAAAATCAATGAACAGAGCATAGACAGGGAATCCAAATACAAGTATCTAGGAATAATATTAGATGAAAATTTAACTTTCATAGAGCATGCCAAATACTTAAAAATAAAAAACTCAAAAATTAACCGGAAAATTACTAAGAATTGCAAGGAAAAAATGGAACATAAAACCATCCACACTGGCATTGTATTATACAAGCCTCTTCCTCCCCATTATATGCTATGGAGCGGGTGCCTGGGCACCTGGCATCAAACGCAGCCTAGTAAACAAATACCTATTACAGGCACAAAGAATCTTTCTTTTGGCCACCTCCAGAGCATGTCGAACCATCTCAACTTCAGCCCTCCAGATAATATGTGGAAAGCTACCCATAAAATATGAAATCATACAAGCATATCTAAATTACTACAGGAGACAAAGAATCCCACATGCCTTTGAAGAATATGCAATAAATCTTAATGGAACAGACAAAGAAGATCAAAGAAGACTAAGAGAAATGTTTACTACACAATGGCAAAGAGAATGGAGGGAAGAGACCAAGGGGAGGACAACGTATCAGTTCTTCCCCCTTGCACAAGAAATAAGCAAGACAAACAAACCTTGGCTGCAACCAGGATTATACACTACTTTCCTCATGTCGGGCCACGGAAGCTTAAACTCAAGACTACATGCTCTGAGGCTGGCCGATTCTCCTGACTGCAAATGCGGGTCGCACGAAACAGTGCAACACATAATGCTGGACTGCATTAACTACACGGACCTGAGGCAACCGTTCCAGCTAATAACAGAGGTGTACCACACGGAGGATTTCTTCAAAGTGACGGAATCACTGGAAACCTTCCAAGCACTGGCGAACTTTGCAGAGAGAGCATTCCAGAGAAGAAGGACTCTCCTAGGCCTGCCAGACTAGCAGGTAACCGTGTCCTGTGACAACACTACACTGTGAAGGTAACGCGTGTTGTATTGTCAATAATTACCAAGTGAAAGGAAGAAGGGCAGGACAAGGAAAACACAGTCTGCCATGGACCTATGGCTTGAAAAGTAAGACAGTATACCTGCTGACCACATGAAAAGGTCAGGGAACACACAAACTTGTACGTGACACACAAAAACCCACCTAGCACATAAGAAAACAACAGTGATTATAAGAGACTGATTGACTTTTATGCCTATGTAAATGATAAAGAATTGAAATAGATATAAAATAACCTAGAATGCCGGGCTTCTCCACAAGGACAGGATTGGGCCCTGCGTGTGCAGGGGTCCGGCTACTAAAAACATCCTAAAACGCCCGCCCTAGGTCAGGACTGAGCCCTGCGAGAGCCAGGGTACTAGGTACTACCAAAATATTGTTTAATAAGGAAATGATTAAGAGTGCAAGAGAAACTGGCTGCCTTCACGTGGCAAGTGACGGGAGCGGGGGGTCGGGACACTACAAGTCCGCGACTCCCTGCTGCTAAATGCCAGTTGCCAGCCACAAACAACGAGAACAACACACTACATACACTAAAATACAAATTAAAGGGTAAAATAAAATTTTTTTTTTTTTTATATATAACATAAGCATAACTAGACCTAAGTAAATATATATATAGATATATATATATATACATACATACTTTTTTTTTTTTTTTTTAGTCAAAATTCAAAATTGTATACGTTATCATTAGAGAAATTGTTAAAAAATTTTATGCTGGCAAAGATAAACGCTTAAACAACGGCGGATATAGGGGAAACCCTGGATACCGCTAGTAACCTACCAAAACACTATGTCACTATTATTATATATATATATATATTTTTTATTATTTTTTTTCCCCTCTATATAATTTATTTTTTATTTTATTTATTTTAATTTTTATTATTTTTATTTTTATTTATTTTTTTATTATTATCATTTTTTTTATTTTATTATTAATATAATTATTATCGTTTTTTTTTTTTTTGCCCAATTTGCCACACTATCAATTGTTGTTTTATTTTTATTTCTCATACATAAATATATCACTTTATTATTATAATATATTACAACGTATTACCTTTATTATAATATATTATCAGCACCCACCACTAGCTTTTTTATTATTTTTAATTATATTTGTATTATTATTTTTTTCTTTTCTTTTTCTTTTTTTTTTTTTTTTTATTATAACCTGCACCACGGGTAGTTTTTTTTTTTATTTCTTTCTCATCTCTTGCCTCTGGAATGGGCCCCCAGAGGTTCCTGGCCCACCTGCTGACAACACCAGGTGGGTCAGAGTCTCTTTAGAGACAGTACGTGTTTTATTGGGACTGGCCCACCTTCCCGTGGTGTGGACGAGTACCCAGAATCATCTGTCCAGGTGACTGATGCTTCTGGGTAGCCAAGAGGCCAGAACAGAACACACACACAATACACACAAACCGACGTCACACACATCTGGCCCAATTGTAGTGATACTGTTCTTCACAGAGATACGAGGCGGAGTTGAACAAACGTTTTAGGTGCAGCCCTTACATATACACATGTCCACATGTCCACACATGTCCAGATATATAATAAAAAATATATCAATAAAAGAAACAAAGATAACATATAAATTTTAAATACGAGTAAAAACCTTTATTGATTTAAAAAAGCTAAAAACAGCAGACACATTGTCATTGTCGGATAAAATCTGACTGAGTGTATCGGCTCAGTCAGATGCTCTACATGGGATTGGCCATCTCAAGAAGGTAATTCCATATTTCGCCCTTAACATACCTACTGAAAAGGGACTCTCAAGGGCGATTGAAAACTACTCAAAATCTCCGCCATCTCTATCTCCGAATTTTACGATCCTTGTCATGGTTTCAACATATCGAAAACCAGCAAAGCATCACAGACGGACCAGACAGTGTACATCCCTCGTCAAGGTCAGGAGAACAGCTTCATTCCAACTCCTATTTCAAAATGTGCGATCCATGAGGAACAAATTGAATGAAGTTGAGGAGCTTTTGCTGTCCAGTTCAATGGACGTGGTTTGCTTCGCAGAAACATGGCTTGATCCCAGTTAAGAAACACTTTCTTCTACTTGGCCTGCAAGATATCAGATGGTGTGTACGTCTAGAGAAAACAGTAGGGGAGGAAAAGTAGCAATTTTGTTCAATGAGAAGGTATTTTCTATCCTCCACGCAGTACCGAGCCAGTCCGATTCTTTCGAGGCAGTTCTAGTCACACTAAAGCCTAAAAACAACGACAGCTAGAACATTTCTCTCGACATTGACGGAGTGTATATCCCGCCAGTTTCAGACGCACAAGTAGTTGATGAATCCTCAATTGGCTGATTAACCATCTCCATTCACCACTGAAGCATGTCGTGTGTGGGGATTTCAATCTTCGAACTAGAAGATTGAAATCCCTAGGCTGTACTAAGCTGTAATTACTAAGCTGTACCCTAGGGCGCCAGCGTGGTTTCACCCTGGTCGAAATACTACCTTCCTCCTTACAGGACACAGCCCGTTTAAAGCTAAACTTCACCAACCTGGCATCATAAATAACGCAGACTGTCCCTGTGGCTACCCGGAGTCCTGGATACACTTAATGTTTGAGTGCGATTTGTATGACAACCTACAACTACGCCTAATAACGGCAATCCAATATATCCCAGACAACCAAGAACCCAGACTGATAGACATTCAGGAGGACTACAAGGCACTCAGTCAATATGCCCAGGATCTATTTTCTAGAAGGAAAACAATGATAGAAATATACCAAAGGCAACCCGACAAGAAAGAATGCAGGAGGTGAAACGAGTAAAAAAAAACTCACCATACCACAGAAAGACAAGACTTGAGGATTATTTGGATGGCCTACTGGCGACTCAAAACTGCACTCCCTTGTGTGACTTTTTTTTTCGGGGGGGGGGGGGGTTCTCTTTTTTCGGGGGGGGCCTCCCCATATTTTCACTGTCGTGGGGCATGGGCATGCCCCACTGAAAATGGGGGGCACCTTCCTATCCGACCCTTCTTCTTCCTATTTCATCCCCCCGTCTACACCCTCCCTCCCCTTACTTTCTCTTGTACAGCGACTGCCCCACATGTCCAAATTTAAATCACATCAAATTTTGTCCGACCTTTTAGGCTCTCTAGAAATAGTTCTTCCAGCGTAAAACCCCACGCAGCGCTTTCTAAATGCAATTTTACTTAAACCGATAACTCCAACTCAGCGATAACTCCAACCTTTATTTTAGGTCCTCTTCACCGAAATCCCAGGAAAGTAAGTGGCAGGACCTGCCAGAGTATAATTAGTCTCTTGGTACACCCGGCCGGCGTCCCCGTCGCTAGGTATGGTAACGCCGGGTCCCACTGGGGGCCCGGCGGCCAACAGGCCGGATGAACAATGGGCACAACAAATTACATACCACATGACCCATACATTATTTTTAAACCTCTGGCATAGACAGGGTACTGTCACTCGATACATAGAACATACACGGAGATGGGAGACATCCCCGGAGCTGTCGGACCCTCAACATACCTATACCCGTGCAAATGCTGCAGTTCATACATTCCTTGGATGGTGACCTCTACAAGTTCGCATTGGATAAAAAATACAGGCAGAACTTACTCCATGGACTTCCTTCTCAGGACTACGTCACAGGACATTAGAGCCTGCTCCCGATGACCTGTGCATCACTGCCATGGATCCATCACTACAGTTCCAACTTTCTGCGCCTGCTCAGATGACTCCAGCACTGTAAAGGAACTGCTCCCTGGAGAATAATTTATCGTGATAGCATGCTGTTGTGTATATATGTTCATATGTAAATTTTTCATTTGCTTTTCTACACTTGTATAATTAGTAATAATATTATTTTTTCTCCTATCTCATCCTTCTTTATTACATTGTATTAGCCTTTACTGTAATATTGTATTAGCCTTTGTAACCTTGTATTAGCCTTTACTGTAATATTGTATTAGCCTTTGTAACCTTGTATTAGCCTTTACTGTAAACCCCTGGCTTGTAGCCGTGAAGGGTATTGTGTACGGCGTGTGCATTTTGTATGCAATAAAGAGTTCTTTTTCTTCTTCTTCTTCTATAAAATTATCTGACAGATCCAACGCATGGTTCAATACTGAAGTGAGAGAAGCATTCAAGAGGAAACAAAAAACTTTCAGAAAATGGAAAAAGTTTCATTACTCAGCTGACTACCAGATGTACAAGAAACAGCGGGCAACCTTCCTTAAATATAAAAGAAAGGCAATCCGGCAGCTGGTACTCAACATAATAAATCACTCCATACGTATTGTATCCAAATGCAACAAAGATTTCCATATGGAAGAGAAGGTATTTCAGGAATGAGTATCTTTGATTTTCAGCGAGGTGCCATCAGACACCAAAACTGAGCGATATCCTCATACACTCCAGACAGTCCCTTTCAACTATATTTCTAACAAAGCAACACCTTATAAATGCCATCAGTAGACTTCCCAATAAAACTACAATTGGCCTGACGGTTTTCCTCTATTCATGGTTAAAGTGTGCAGTGCCTTCATTGTGGAGCCCCTTCTGTCATTCTTTAATCAGATATTAAATTCCGGATCAATCCCGACAATGCGGAATCACTACAGGGTACAACCCATACCCAAAAGAAGAAACCCTAATGAGCCTAAAGACTTCAGACCATCTCAGTTGGCTGCTCTCTATTAAAATTGTTTGAAAAATCTATCTTATCACCACTGATCGACCAATTCTTCTCTCACAGGCCTAAACATCTTCACACTGTGATCCCCAAAAGATCTACATACACAAACGTACTGGACACCCTATTTAAAATTGAAACTGCTCTCAACAGCAAATCTAAATCTCAGCTGGGCGTCATCTTCCGGATATTTCATCTGCTTATGATGAGCTCTCAATTCCTGCTCTCAACTGCATTCTGGAATAATACTTTGGCATTACAGGAAGTCTGTTAAAAACCGTCAACCTCATCCTTACGCCAGGACAACTAAACAAAAAGCAAACTATTGTTTTAAAGCCACCCAAATAATGATCATCTGCCGTGCTGTGAATCTTATGTCTGTTAATTGCGTGTGTTCTATGGTCGATTTTGTATGTTTTGCTGAACGAAAAACCCCAGTTTCCTGGGGGAAAAACCTTGCTATCTACGCCTGAGACCGATTAACTCAGCCACGGAGCGAGACGCCAAGACAACTCATTATCAGCTATAAATCCTTCCAACAGGAACGTGTTATAACGGTGGGAGTACCGCAGGGAGGTGTCTGTCCGGTTTGTTGTTCGCCGCGGCTCTTGAACCTTTCCTCGCAAGGTACACTGATTTCTCATCACATGCAGATGACCTCAAATTATATATAAAATCAAAAGACCCTGAATAAACCCACCTGATAAATCAGAGAGCCGCCGTCCTGATCAATAGCCTTGTAACCTATCTACTGCAGACAGTCTGGAGCTTCTTCTTCTTCTTCTTCTTTGTCCTCGCCTTCTTCCCACGTTCATATGGGGTCGGCAGATAGGTCTGGACCCAAACATATCTAAATCAGCCCAAATCACATTTACAAAAAAGAGAATCAAAACTGATATCAGAGCCGATCACAACGGAGTGCAGATAAGGAAAGTGAAGTCTCACATCGACCTCGGCTTGACTTGGGACGAGGGCCTTACTTTTCAGAACCATTTCTCGACCATGAAAACTAAGACTTTCTCGGCGATGTGGGCAATTCGACAAAAGCTGACGGGGTTACTCCACGTCGATGTAGTCGGTGGATACGTCCATGGGTGCCTACAACCAATCGCACTATATGCATCACCAATCTGGTCTTCTGCACCGACCTCGTACATAAACAGATTCCTGGCAGTCGAGTACAGGGTAATGCGATGGATGAACAGAGTCACGGGCAGCGCATTCACCATCTGACCCCAGGGCTGTTTTATAAGCCAACTTAAATATCACTCCCTGGAGAGTTCACATTGCATCCAGGAATATTCTTCTTTTTTCTCAGATGCTTACCGGTGTGATTGACGTCCCCAGTCTTCATGGAGTTATCTCTACTCCACGTGCTGGATGCAGTAATGACAACCCCTACCTACCGTTGCATTCTATATTGTGCAAACTGTGCTGTCTGAAGAATTTCTTCCTAAACAAGGCAGTCAACCTTTTCAATTCATTGGCAATAGATCCTCTATCCTGTGAAATACTGTGAAGGCAAGCAGTACAGAGTGAAGATCCTCTCCGAAGCTTACAGCTTGCTTGAACTATAGAAGTATGAAGAAGAAGCTTGAACTATAGAAGTATGAATAAGAAGCTTAAACTAGAAAGAGTAAGCTAGGAACTTGAACTTTATAAATAGGAAGGAATGACCAAAATATAAAATGACTGTTGGACATCTACTTTTAAATGGTACTGTGAATAATTTCCTCTTCTAAAGTTGTCGATAATTACATTCTGTAAATAATACTGTAAATGATTCGCACTTCTGTAAATATTGTAAACATGTTTTGTAAATATTGTATTGTAAATGTTGCCGTTCTCGCACTTTTGTACCCCGTTCTAGCCGGTCGGCTGTGTAAAAAGGGGTAAAAGCAATCATTTGCTATTAATAAACGGATTTAATAATAATAATAATGATAAGAAGAAGAATTACTGGATGGATGGTATTTGAGCAGTTCATTATGAATTTTTTCTATGGCAGCTCTTCTCCGATTTCTTAGATTTACTACTTCTTTCTTTGTGCTTCCATTTTGAAGATATAAAATCTCTTATCAATTGTACTTTTTTCTAAACGTTGCGTTATATTTGTATCCTCAGATTTTGAAAATAAGTTTCCCATTCTAAAATCGATATATTAGGGTTAGAATATAATCAGTGTAAATAACATAAAAACATTCTGTAAACACTTTAATGTTGATGGTCGTATGAGGGGACTGCATCTGTTTCTTTCTCTCATGCCTTCTTGTGTGCGCAAAAGAAACTACAAACACTTCGTCGGTTCTCCAAAGTTTCTTCCAGGATGTTCGCCTGAAAGAAGAAGAGGACAACATAAGTGTTGCATGCGTTTCATTAATCGCACCCGAAGTGTTCACTGACGCGATGTTTCCGGTGGAGAGTCACGCAGGGCGATGTGGTTTGTCAAGAGATAATGACGGTTTCTATTAAAAAAATCTCTCCTCTTCCAATCTGTAAGATCAAATGACAGACTGTTGAACGTCCTTCACAATCAGCGAGTCTGGTAATTGCTTAATTAGAGCCTGCCAGTAGTACCCACACATTAATTAGAATTTATGACACGCAAACTAACTTCGAGAGGGTTGCGGGTTTACGAAAGACTCCCTTTGGGAGAAATGAAAAGTCTTGACGCATTCACTCCAAAAACGAATCTTGAAATACAAATGGAATAACTGCGCCATCCGGTAATCGTTCTGAATCTGCTGTCCCCTATTCCTGCGTGTCCCTACACGATGTAGAAACTGAAGGGGTGCAGCGTCAACAGCGATCTGTCAGAAAGCACATAATTCAGAGCGATTACGTCACCAGAATCTTCTGACGTCGCCACTTGGCAAAGCTGGTGCTTGGATTGTAATTAGACAGCAATTAGTTATTTATCGAGGGTTGCGCTAATTAATTACGTCCATCTCGGAGGCCGAAGGGAAAGCCGTGTACTCTTGCTCCAGCAGACCGTAGCACGGAGGTGCACAGTCGTTGTGCGATCACGGCAGAATGATTCGCCCACTCGGAACTGCAGGATGATGCAGTTGGCAAACAGCGAGACACGTAATTATTTAACATTCGTACCAGAGGTCATTATTTATGGCAGTAAGTGATTAATCCGTGTCGCTACAGAGACCGTAATTACGCAATTGCTTTCCATGCTCTAACACTACTCCGCTCTTTCGCTGTAAATAATTCCGGACACCACGGTGGGTTTCGGTACACGGGTGCATTACCACGAAATTCTCTCTTCTGATGTACGACATCTGGTCAAGGAAGACCGAAGCTAACTTCAGTATATTAAAGTCGCTCTGCCGGAAAGTTCGTTAAGATCGCATCAACTGAATTTACAGCAAGGTTCTGGTAAGCGTGTTTAATTTGGAAAAGAGAAAAAGGCAAGGGAGCTAAATCTCAGAGGAGGGCATGGCACGATGAGATTGTTTAATGCCATTTATGACACAATGTTCTTAATTCAGACTACAAGGGCAAAGCGTCAAAGTTTCTATAAGAAAACTGAATGCGACTTGCAGGGCATGAACGTACTCGTAAAAGGTATTTTCAAGGAGAATATGTTTCACTGGGTAACTCATCCGAAACAAGACATCCCATCTTATCCACTTACTTTGGGCTTATATCAAGCGCTTCGACGTTGCTTGAAATTAAGCCATGGTAGATCCATTATGCCGTTAAAACTGGTCTAAGACAAAGACCCTAGTTGCAGCCACAAATGCAATTCTGTCTGCCTTCGAACATGAGTCGTTTACCGTTACTTATAGAAGCTTCTAAATTTCCGCCAATGTGCCAGTACTCCTGTGTCTTCTCAATTCCTTCTATCTGATCCAGCATAGCAGTTCTTGGTTCACAGCTTCGCTTCTCAATAACATGGTAATAGAAGACGACACCTGTTGCCAATCTCTAAGCAACTATCACTATCGGTGTTGTCCAACGGGAGAGTCCTATCTGAATTCATGGCTGTCACTGCACCCTCGTCGATGACAATCAGAATACCATCGCATGTGTAGATGACATAAAAATTCTTACGCGCACAGTTCCTAAAGTCGGCCATAACGACACCACATTCCATTAATGGAAGAAAAAAAAAACTTACGTTCTTTTCCATGAGGTCCACCCCAACTGTAATAGTCCCAACATTCAATGGGGTTATGATTCCAATTGTCACAACCGGCTCAGATTTGAAACTAATTTTTGATCGAAGATTCGATTTCGGTGCTCAAACAGAAAGGCTCACTTCTGAAGCCAACTTGTCTCTGATGGACGGAGAAGCAACACCTACTCTATATCTCAAGGATTCCTATATAATTTAATTAGCAGATATAAAAGATTTATCTAGTCTTCATCTCTCTCTCTCTCTCTCTCTAGGCTGTAGAAAATGGAGGAGTAGGGATCATTAGCAGCTTCAACCAGTGGCGTATCTGGATATCATAATAAGGGGAGCATGGCGACCATCCAGATACCATTGTAAGGGGTTATAATCAGTGTTTGTCCCACACCGGGAGGGGTAAATGGCCCGGGTTCCAGTCCTATCAATGGAGCTAGAAACTTTTATGGATCTTTTCCCTCTCCGTAGCTGAGTTAGTTGGTCTCAGGAGTGGACAGCAAAGTTCCCTCGTCTTTCCCCGGAAACTCTGGGTTTTCGTGAAACAAAAAAACAGTTTCTGGGACCACTGTTGTTTTTGATTTCTTAAATGATATCGATGAAGGGATAGAGGGTGATGTCTAAATTTGCAGATGATGTAAAGATTGGTAGAGTTGTTAATGATTACCCCAAGCAGAGCTTCTTCAGAGTGACCCAGATAGACCTCAGAGATGATCAGAAAAGTGGCAGCTACGCTTTAATTCGACAAAATGCAAGATCTTACACCTGGTGAATGGTAACCCCAAAGCAACTAATACTCTTGGTGGAGTTTTTGTCTGGCGTATTTGTACTAGTCGTCTTGAATCATTAGTGATTATCTAGCAGCTGCCAAAGCTCGTGACTGCAGTATCAGGAATCGCCTTGCTGTAATCTAATGATCGACAAATGAAACAGCTCACCTTAGGACATGATGTTATAGGAACTGGTGACACCTTGGAATTACAATTTCAGTATGATTTAGCCGGAGGATCAACTCATGCAGCAAGGATCATTCAAGAAAATTTTATAGCTGTCACGGTATAGTTGAAATTGTTTTCAATATGATGGTGTATGGTTCAAGGAAGAAATAGTCACCTACTACTGAAGAGGATGTTGGTTTGAACCTCCATAAAGGATACAATAGAAGATTAATTTTACAAGAGTATCACCTGGGGTAAAATCACCTCTTCCGGTTTGATTTCCGCAGCTGACAAAACATTCTACAGGTACCAGTTTGAGTCACGAAAAACTTGAATGTGCTACATCCGTCTCACTCAAGAAAATTTGATGTGTCATGGAGCTACTCAGTTAATTTTATCAGCATTGTTCTTGCTCCATTTGATGCAGAACTCGTCGTCTCTTGAAAACTTGTACAGCAAAAGTTTGGAAAGCACCAAAGTCTGCCCTTATCTTCAGTAGAGGGGTCTCACATCCAAAAGTCAGTGTTTGCACGCTGGGTGCTCCATCAATCAATCCCTCTTATAGATCCTGGTGTTCGGGGCACCTACATAGAAGATTTAGCCACTCTTCTCTTTCTCCACAAGTACACGATGAACGCGCTGAAATACCTAAATATAAAACCTACAGGATACTCTATTTAAAATTCAAACTGCTCTCAACAGTAAATCTCAGTTGGACGTCATCTTCCTGGATATTTCATCTGCTTATGATAAGCTCTCAATTGCCGCTCTTCTGTGCATTCTAGAAAAGTACTTTGGCATTACTGGGAACCTGTTAAAACCATCCACCTAATCCTTACGCCAAGACAACTCATCATCAGCTATGAATCCTTCCAACAGGAGTGCATTATCACGAGAGGAGTACCACAGGGAGGCCTATCCTGTGTACTGTTCGCCGCTGCCCTTGAACCCTTCCTCCAAGGTACACTGATATCTCATCATATGCAGATGATCTCAAATTATATATAAAATCAAATGATCCTGAACAAACCCACCTGATCAACAGCCTTGTAACCTATCTACTGCAGATAGGTCTGGAGCTAAACATATCTAAATCAGCCCAAATCAAATTTACAAAAAAAAAAGAATAAAAATGACATCTCAGTCTATCTCAACGGAGTGCAGATAAGGAAAGTGGTCTCACAACGACCTCGGCTTGACTTGGACGAGGGCCTCATTTTTTAGAACCATTTCTCGACCATGTAAACTAAGACTTTCTCGGCGATGTGGGCAATTCGACAAGAGCTGACGAGGTTACTCCACCTCGATGTAGTCGGTGGATACGTCCAGCGGTGCCTACAACCAATCGCCCTATATGCATCACCAATCTGGTCTTCTGCACCGACCTCGTACATAAACAGATTCCTGGCAGTCGAGTACTGGGTAATGTGATGGATTGGATGAACAGAGTCACGGGCAATGCTTTCACCATCTCCAGGGCTGTTTTATATATTATATACCAACTTAAATATCACTCTCTGGAGAGTTCACGTTGCATCCAGGAATATTCTTCTTCTTTCTCAGATGCTTACCGGTGTGATTGACGCCCCCAGTCTTCACAGAGTTATCTCTACTCGACGTGCTGGACGCAGTAATGACAGTCCCTGCCTACCGTTGCATTCTATACTGTGCAACCTGTGCTGTATGAAGAATTTCTTCCCAAACAACCTTTTCGATTCATTGACAATAGACCACCCTGTGAAATACTCCGAAAGCAAGCAAGCAGTATAGAGTGAAGAGCCGCTCAGAAGCGCACAGCTTACTTCAACTATAATCTTGTCAATAGTTGAATTTTGTAAACAATATTGTAAATATACGCACTTGTGTAAATAATTGTAATCGTGCATTTTTTTACACCCTTCTTATATTGTAAATAATTGTAATTTCTTTTTTGTACACCCTTCTCATATTGTATATAATTGCAATTCTTGCATTTTGTACGTCCTTCTAGCCGGTCGGCTGTGCATAAGGGTTTCACAATTAAAATAGCAAACACTTGCTATTTTAATAAACGGATTTTATAAATAAATAAATAAATGAATCATTTAATATTCCAAAGAAGGACCCATGTCCTGTAAGCAGGAACGTTGAATATAGATTTTTTTGAAACCAACTTGACATTCCCTTCCCAAACAGTTCGATGCTTGGAAGAAACGTTTTGATTATTAACCCCTTGGTGCAGTTGTTTCATCTGTTTTGCCACCGATCAATAAGAAGAGTCCACAATCGTTTCCTCTCCTCCAATTGTCACAACGCATTTCAATTGATATCCGCTCGTATGGCCGTCAACGTCGCAGATAGAAGCACACTGATTTGAACACTAAGATCAGATCCAGTGGTAGTCGCCCTGTTATCACCTGCAAGGCCTCATTTGAGACAGTTCTACAAGCTATACTAAGTTTCAATAACATTGTCCGTTGAATTGCATCACTGCCAAAGATGGAATAAAGGGAAGAGGTGGTCCTCAGCAGCAGCTATGGCCACCCCTAATGTCGATGCAGGCTTTGTACATCCTGTCCATACTTAGAACAATGTTGTTGATAAGTTCTTGCGGTAACATTGTCCGTTACTCTGTTAGCGCCATCTTCAGCTGGTGAACATTTTCTGGTGGGTGTGGACGTTCCCGTAGGCGTCTCCCCAGAGCGCCCTATATGTGTTTGCCGGGATTTAGAACGGCAGAAAGGGCAGGCCAACCCATACGAACAATGTCCTCACTTTCCAAAAGCATATCAACAGCTGCAGTGCCATGGGGTGTGGCGTTATCATCCATAAACACGAACTCAGGATCAATGGCACCTCGGAACAGACGCACATGGGGAAGGATTACCTCAGAACAGTAGCGTTTACCGGTTACAGTACCGCCTTCCAGTATCTGGAGTTGTGTACGTCCATCCACGGTAATCCCTCCCCAGACGATAACACCTCCACCGCCATAACGATCCCTTTCAGTGATGTTTGTGGGGTGATACCGTGTGCCAACCTCTCGCCAGATTAGCTGATGTCCAGAATCGCTGCTGAGACCGAATCTACTCTCATCAGTAAAGAGTACCTTAAGTAAAGATTTTGTGGTTGTAACCTTTAGAAATAGTGTTGGTCCTTAAGTTTTGCACACCAATATATTTTTGGAGTTGGAGTCCAAGCAGAGATATTCTAACAGGCGTTGCACGTAATCTAAGTGTGATTCAATATCTGCACCATGCTGGAAGCATATCGACGCTAAGTAAAATTTTACGTTCTCACTTTCAACGCAGACACATACAGCATAAGAATTACAAAACAAATGCAACCTGGTCACCTCTAAGTTATAACTGAAGATAAGGATCGCGGCCTGCAGATTACGCTCGTTGCACCAAAAAAAAGAAAAAGGCAAATAAAAAATTGGAATACAAACGGAAGGAAGATTTCAAGAATACAAGTCCAGTGGAAAAAATAGGTTGGATGTTATTTGATCTTGGACCAATCTCGATACATTCGAGAATGAGAATCAGTCGAAAGCGCAATCTCAGCAGGGCAGCAATTTCCCCGACATTCATAGCGGCTTGGGTGGGGTGGTTCAATGCGACGTTCAAAATAACTGAAATTTTTCGTCCTGCTCATTCTCGCACGGAATTCCACACGTAACAGCATCTGAAAATATTTGCCACCTACTGTACGAACACGTGATGCTGTTGATGAAAGAGAGCATTTGGTGGAAAGGAGTAGTGTACCTGAATGTACACTATTTTTTTTCCATTGCTCGCTGTATAGTATATAAAAAAAGAATTATTTCTAATACTAGAAGTCTTAGAGAGGGCATACTCGCCCCTTTCTATCAATGCGCATAACAAACACAGGTAACGAAGCGCACTTGCCAAGCAACGTCATAGCTGGAAAACCCGATGGTTTCAAAACAAGGTCTGAGATTGTTCGTTTTCTTCTTACGCCTTTCTGGAAATTTCAGCACCACTCTGTTCTTGGCTAAATGAAAAACTGTGGAGATTGCCGCTGGTAGCATGAAAAAGTTGAGAAAGTTTAGTCTCTGCGGATCTCCAAACAACAGCAAATTACTTTTGTTAGTTTTTGAGGAAGTGCTTGTGAGTTACCTTGAATCCAACAAAAAATAAAATAAAATAAAAATAATAAGAGGAATGGAGGGGGTATGTTCAATACCAATCATTCGTTGTTCAGTAGTCTAGGTGACAGCACTCAAACAGTCTCGAGATAAATACGGAGTACACCATTCATTCTGTGATCATCGAAAGGTGTGACCAAGTTAACGACTTGGGGATTCTCTTCTCCAACAGTGCTAAATTTGATGCCCATGTCCTTAAAATAACGAGCAAAGCATTCAAAACACTGGGATTTATCAAACGGAACACCTACAAGTACAAAAACTAGAGATATGCTGTTATCCTTTATAAAACTATTGTTCTGCCAATCCTTGAATTCATCTCACCCATCTGGAATCCTCACACCAAGACTTTAACTAACAAAATTGAAGCAGTCCAAAAAAATTTTGTCCGTTTACTTAGTAACCCTCTATTTTATCACTCAGTGTACTACCTTGAATCGCTGTGTGATTACTTTAATCTGAGGTTTCTGCGCACTACAAGAGTTAGCGCTGACACCACCCTTCTAGCCAAAGTGGAACCTATGAAGCATCTGATACCCTTAGCAAAATCAACTTCAATGCTCTTTGTAGACAAGTCAGTAATCTTACGCTGTTTCGCCTTGACTTTGCTACCACTGGCTTTATGAAGATCAGTCCACTGAATAGAATCGGCAAATGACTCTCTCTTTGACTTCTTTGACAACTCCCAATCACTGATGAACTCCATCCATAAATTTGCCTCCTCTCTTCAACTGCAAAGTGACTAGCTCTCATCTAATTATTGTAGTTTATTATTATTATTTGCTTTATTATTTTTCTATTCTCTAATTAATTTATTTATTATTTGTTTTAGTGGTAACTTATCTTAATTTTGTACCTCTTTTTTACATGTGATTTTAATGTTTGAATCAATATCAATCTTCAATTTTTATTCAAGTTTTATTTTCCATTCGATTGCAGGATATTCTGTCAAGGAGAAAACATAAACTCACACAAAAAAAGTATGGAAGTAACTAAGCCTTCGTAGACAGTTGTAGGAGGAAGGGTGCTGCCCCACCTCCCTAGAATTTCCGGAGCACAATTCAGACGAAAGAAATCCCCTCAGACGTCGCAATCGGAGGTGCATCTTCTAGTGGGTGGGCATCTTTGCACGTCTCCGAATGATCCTTCAAGCGAGAGAGAGAGAGAGAGAGAGTAAACTTGCTCATTGTGGGGAAGGTTTCTACATCCTGAATGCACGATTTGTTCCGGCGATGTTTACATTGTGTGCCCCGTCGGTACTAAGGCGGGCGTAACTTTATTCTTGAATGCGAACCGCGTATCTGGAGATGCAATTTGAGTTTATTCAGAAATAATTGCGTGGTTTTATGCTGATGGTTCGCTTCAATAAACATGAGGGGGCCAGGTGGGGGGAGGAAAGCTACCCTTATATCTAACACATGGTCGTCACTGATGCTCCGATTGTAACACATTTGATAGCTCGGAGTTCTCCTTTAACTGCTCCCTTCCATTACGGTTTCTAAAAATAACCCCACAATTTCAGTTACAAGAAAGATTTCCTGGTTTTATATCCTGGCAATCAATCATGTGATGTCTCCCTTTACCTTCTTTCGGCCTCTTCTTTTTCTGCTCACTACTTACAGAGATACGGACGCACTACATCTGCGGATGGAATTCACTTTTTCTGTTGCCTGCAGTTGCAGACGCCGGTGTGTTTTTGTGCTCACTGTCAGTGCGTTTTTCTTCCGCTGCAAATAGTTCCTCGGCATTTCCAACCTCGATCGATTTCGCGGTGTCGGCGCTGCCAGGTGAAACAACCTCTCCTGGTCCGCCGTAGGAATTATAAACATCCCTGTTCCGAAAGAAGAGAGAGAGAAGGAGGAAGTCTGGAAGCGTTTGCGCGGTCCCTGATGAAGTAGCTGGCGTACAGAAAGAGACAGAAATGTCTTGTCTTGGAAACTGCTGAAGCAGTTGGCATTATAGTGCTGCATGCATGAAAGGGGGGGAGGGGGAGGCAGGTTTTGTGGAACGGCTCTTCGAGGGGCACGGTTTCTGCCTAATCTAAAACTTATCCCATGAGAGACATTCTCACAGCCCTAGAAAACGAAAAAAAATATATATTTTGCGACTTCATATTTACTCTCATGTTTGCTTGTGTTTATTTTGCCTTGATCCTTTACCCTTTGGGTATGTCCGGATGACTTTCATATCGTCACTTGGAGATGAAAAGAAATTTTTCTTTTATCCTGCGGTACCATCAATCATCTTTTCCATCGCTCAGTCTCCGGAGAAGCGGACGAATTTCTTCCCCCTTTGCATCCCCTTCATAATCTCAACACGACAGGCTGAATGTGACAGCGTTGTGTTTCTAGCGTTTTTATTCCGTCAGTCGGATTTGCGGCTTTCTTTCGACGCTTTTACAACACTCCTTCAGACCACATCGATTTCCACTACAAGGCCGGAAATCGCTGCCCCAGGCCGTGCCACGAAGTTTTTTGTGTCAGTGTGCTCGTATTGATCATTGGACCTCCGGCATGGAGGGCAGAGAAACAGGGGATTGCCATATCTGCAGGGCGTGAGAAATTCATTAATTTCTTTGACAGTGAATCCCGGGAACTTTGTTGAGATAAAAGTAAGTCATCAAATGTACGCTACGAAGTGCAGGAACTAGAAGACCAATTAAAAGCTAAGAGCTATCAAAGCACACCAGGCCACCAATTAAAAACGTCTTCCTAGGAGGAAAGAGAAAAAATATGGTTCTTGTCTGGCCTCTCTCTGATCTGCAAATCTTAAATTCTGAAGTGGCACTCACATATACACGATGGCTATAATTAAAATTCACATAAGCTGACTTAATTTTGTGGCCTACAATTAAGACGTTTCTGATGCTTCCTGAATCAGGTCTACAGCGTGCAAGACCTCGGCATTATGTTCCAGTTGGATGTAAATTCCACACGCCTATCGACAGAATCACAAAAATGCGCTCAGATGACCTGGATTCATTAAGGTGTATTCCCATTACAATTAAAACGTCTTCCCATTGTTTTGATTATTTCTTGACAACTTAACGAGTACAACGACAATTTCTTACAAGCCTCGTACAGAACAGTAAATCACTAGACGTGTACCACATGGGGGAGTACTCTCAGTTTTCATCTTGCATCTTTGGAAACCTTTTCTCTCCCCCTTAAAAACATATTAACCGATACAGATCATATAAAGTAGTTCGTGTTTCTTTGAGATCTTAGTAGGGTACCTAGTAAGTATCTTAGCCAACTGTCAGCTGTTTGATGGATTTTACCAAGTGTTTCTTCGAAAAGATAAGTACTGTTCATTTATGTTTAGGATTTTATACAACGCTACTTTGAGTCATTTTGTTGCATAGCTTCAAATGGGAATGCTGCTTGACTTTGATCCAGAAGTATCTCCCTTGCCATATGGTCGTTATATGATCTTGCTTTCGTTCCTGCTTTGGGAAAAGACTTGCAGTTCTCGAATAATAACTCAATTAGTCACACCAACGGCGAATGTCCATCTCGATGTATCCCAAACGCACTACTCTGTTGCATCAATCACGCTACCCCTGCCTGTTGATTCTATTCCGCTTGTGACCTGCTTTTTCTTATCAACATGGCATCTGAGGAATGTGTTTCGTGCACTGTTTGTCGAAAAAATGCCCATAACACTCCAGTTTAATGGGAAATGTCTGGTTACATGCAGCAGAAGGTTTTAGTGCATTTTTTCTGCATTTTCATTACTTGTGCACATAAATACAGCCCCGCATTACTAAAGAGCACAAAATGCCTGCCGAAATCCCTACCACTTGTAATATCTGTAATTTATGTATCGCAGCAATGGATCACCAGTGCGGGGCTCTGTCAGAGCACATTTTGCGAGCAGTGTTGTTCCTCAAAGGAAAGCTTTTAACTCGAAGGAAAAATGATGGCAATGTAAAGCCTGTAGAACTTTAAAGGTCAAACCTGGAACGCCATTGGATTCACAAGATCGCGCCAGCTCTGAAATCATACTACTTTTTCCACCTCTTCCTGCTCAAACACACACACCCATCCCACCTGATCACTGTCCTGATTTCTCTGCCTTCTTACATTCCCTTTCAATCGATTAATATTCCGGATCAAACTACTCCTTCCCTCACTTCTGCCCTCGTGGTTTGCAGAATTCCGTCGATGACGTGAGGGGTTTTTACAGTTGGTAGAATCGCCATCCTCTCCACACCGGGTGGAAAAGACCCGAATTCGAGTCCCGTCGATGACACGAGGAACTTTTATGGGCTTTTTTCTTAACCTGGCTGAGTTAGTCGGTTTCAGGCGAGGTTAACGTGGCTTTTTTCTCAAAAACTCGGGTTTTTCGTCCAAACAGAAAATTGACGAGAGAACACAGGCAGTTACAGACAATATACACGTAGCAATATGGCCTTAGTCGCTGATGTTCCTAAAACCTTACTACAATAACAACCCTTGATGAAAGTGTCCAAAAGAATTATGAATACTCAAGCAACATTAGCTCCTCACATCAAAATACGCGTGAGCTTCTTGAAACTATCGAAGAACCGAGCAGAAAAGCCAGCTCAGAAAATTCTGATCACGTGTACTAATACTACTTGAGGATAAGCAAGCAACAATCTTTAACCTAATCCTTTCTCTTATGTAAGACATTGAAGAAGAACTTTAAATACTGCTACATCTCCTCTCTTGTAATTCCTGTGGCAATAAGCTGAGGCCACAGTGTACAGGAGTTTTCCGTGCAGCAACCGCAAATGAATCAAGAGAAAGAAGAATACACAAATAACAGATATAACAATATCGCACCAATTCCTGCCTTCCTCCAACCCTTCAGAAACTATCTCTATTACTATTAATGTCGATTGTAATCATAATAATAACCCTTCAATTGGGATCAAATTCATAAGATATCGTAACCAAACACGCAAATCTATGCAACTTGACACTATCATCACTGAGTAATGTATTCAAGGTAGCATAATTTCCTCCTCAACTCACCAATCTTCTTCATCATCGCATAAATAAAAATTCTCGCCCTCAACGGAGAAAAGCAGCTAGCATCAATACAGACAAGATTCAGTCTAGAGACTGATTCTTGCCCAAGCAACGGCAATCAGTGATTTTGGCTCCCATAATCCTTTGAAACATTGGTGTGTGGTTTTCTCGTCTCCTCTAAGAAAAGTGGTTTATTCAATGTAAACATTTTCTGCTACTGGATGGTGTAACCCACTCAAAAATTAGTTCGAACATCACAGAAGATGTTTTTACTGTACTAGCATATTACAGTTCCTTACATCTCTTGTCCGCATGGTGTCCACAGTGCAGCATCCAAATATGAATGCTCTCTGTCAATTAGTTTTCTCTGCATAACTATTAGAACGGGCGAACTGTAATTACACCCACCCTTGATTAAATCAGAGGGTGGGCGTGATATCGGAATTACAACAAACAGTGATTGCTGTTCATGCTCCTTCTCTCTCTCTCTCTCTCTCTCTCTCTCTCTCTCTCAAGAGAGTCAGTTTCTGCCAATCATGGCTGTTATACGCGACTGCAGTTTATTTATTTTCAGTAAATTCATCTTTTCTTGATCAGTTCCTTGACGTCTGTCGTCATGGATGCTGTGAGATCCCTGTATGAGGCAGAGAAATAGTTCTGAACTGCACGACAACCCAAATGACTTCCTTCTTGTGCCGACGTTTCTCCGGTCCTTGAACTGCCCGCTAATTCTTCATTCACGTCGATGCCCGGAGTTTTCTTTTCTACTAGACCCTCTCCAAATGCTGCTGCTGCGTTGGCTTTTGCTACGAGAGGGGCAGTGAACCATGTGTGGACAGATAGTGCACAGAAGATACTCGATTTAGTAAACAGAGAATAGTGGACAGAATAACTATGATTGATCTGTTCCCTGGAGTGCGTCACGTGATCTGAATTCGATGCACGGGCTTCCGGAAAGCTCTCTTTTACTGAAGCGGGGAGTAGAAGTAAACAACGGGATGGACTTGTAAGTAATTTGTCACTTGGGTCGCTCCCAATGTAAAAGAGTCCCAAGAATGAATTCTTGACGCATGGGCAGTCTCTTCTATTTCGAGGCCGTATTGCGGCGTAAGTTTATCCGGCCTTTCCATATCCTGCACCTTTGATTGAGTCCACCGGCATAATTCCTCCGAAATAAAATGCAAAAGCAGCGGAAAAGCCATCCGATCCTCACTTGGATGACAAACATTCGAGTTCCCATTGTTTTGTACTCTGCTCTGGAGGCGCCACCGTAGACAGGAGGGAAGGAGCAGCAGTGCGTAGCACAGTCTTCTTGATTAGAGTACTTTGCATTTGTCAAGGTTAAACTTCAGTTGCCACTTCTTAGCCCATCTGCCCAAATTTTCTAGATCCTGTTGCAGTAGCACACTGCCATTACTGTCATTAACAACCCTGCCAACCTTTGTATCATCTGCAAACTTCGACACTAAGCTTGATATACCTTCATCAATATCATTGATAAATATACAAAACAACAGTGGACCCGACACCGAACCCTGTGGGTTCGGTGTTGGGTCCACTGTTGGGTCCACCGAATAACATTAGTCCACGAAGAGCAGCACTCATTAATTAACGCCTTCTGTCTTCTCCCACTTAACCATCCTTTTATCCATTGTAGAAACTTACCCTTAATACCATTCTGCTCCAATTTGCTCTCAGTTATTACAAAATCATTAAGCACCCTGCTACAATTTGATAACCTTCTGCCATTTTCAAACCTTAATAACTCCTCACGCGTGAATGTAGATGCAAAATACTCATTCAGTTGGTTTGGTACAAAACTGTTCCGCTTTTTATATTGATCGGTTGAATTGGGGTGGTCGCAAACCAATGATTACTGAGTGTATACATCACAGTATTTGTATTTAGCCGATCCTAATGTCGTTCAGGACACACGAACTCGAGAGATGGAGCCACTGCATCATACGTTGGGATTTCCACGTTGCATCATCAAGAAGTTGTTTGGGGACTGAAATCAGCATTGAACCCCGCACGCTTTTCTTTTTTTTGTTACCCAGTCCGATGACGATAGAAAATGACACAAGAGGGAGCCAAAATCTCTTGTCACAGAACTCCAAGAAGTACGAAACTCCTTCCAAGAAGGGAGATGAAATAAGATGACATTTGATCCCGGTGTAAATTGAGAGGACAAAACCCTCCGATGCTGATTAAATTAACGATCTTTCCGAAGACTGTTTTGTGGCTGGGCTGACGTTTTCTGAAACCAAACTCATTAAAGAACTTTATCTCCGCTTTTTAGGGGTTCTACAAAGTGTCTCGCGTGTAGCCCCTCAACTTTTCTAATTACGGCGCCTGTTTTATGAAGTTTTTTTTTTTTTCAGGGGGAGGGAGTGATGAGTTTTTTTTGTTCGCAGCTACGAGTTGATCGTTGCCTTGATATTTATCGAACTCGAATCGAGCCAGTGATAACAGAAGAAAAAGTCATCTCGCAGAAGGACGTTATTAACGAATCCACTTGTTAGAGGATTAAAAAAAACAGTTAAGATTTAATATTCATCGTCGGCGTGTCGGCATTACCGTGCTTTTTTACTCGGAGTGCAGTGACAGAATTAACGTGCACCCCAGATGCTGCCTGCACTGAAAAAAACTGAAGCAGTCTGCGGCCACTAATTAGTTTTTTACTCGAGGATTTTCTTCCGAAGGAAAAACTCTGACTACGGTCTAGAAAAATAAAAACGCGTTCGTCAAATGCTGAGGAGGAAGGGGACGGCGGGAGGGGCATTCGTGACTAGCTTAGTGGGGGAGTGACGCTCTAAAATAAAGCAGTTTTTCATTATGTATTTTCGACTGCAATTTATTCGCAGTATGGGGTATTAATTCACCCCTATCACTACCACACGCACGAGTTACAAAAGTTCTTCGTGTCCTCCCACAATTAGAGATCGCATGGGAAGATTTTCGGTTTATGGTATGCCGAGATTTTTCTGGAAAAATTTCTTGTATTCTAAATGAAATTACAAGAAAATGGTCCACGGCCACCAGAAGTATTCTAACATAAAAGAGATTTGCATATCACATAGGAATGCGACAGGACCTCAGCAAGTTTCTTGAATATCACGGAACTATCCTTCTTCAACAAAACAATCATAGACTAGGTGATTGTCCAGTCGAAGATCCTGGCAATCACGACCTTTGAATAACTGCGTTTTCTAAGGCACATTTGTTCAGCACCATACTATGATGAAAGTAAGGTTGTTGTTGTTATTGGGTTTAAAGACACAAGGGCAACTGAGGCCAAATTGTGTCTAGAAAGTAAGGAAGAAACCATCAGATTGTCGCACCTTTACACGTTCAAATTCGCTAAGTTCATTTGGGCATCATAAATGACACATCTCATAGTTCTTTACAATCAGATAACTGTTTCATTAAAATACACTTATTTGTTAATGTCCCAATACTTGTGTTCATACAGTGTAAAAGCTAAACGGAATGTCGTAGCCACCTACCTCTTCCCAGCTCTGCGAACAACTGCAGCCACGTGTTCAAGATTACTTGGAACCTGAAACCACTGTGGACGTGCGTCTATGCGCAAACGCTCCACTTAATTGTGAGGGCCAGCTTACTCTTGATAGACTACTCTACCAGTACTAAACGCATGATGAAGCTTCCATTGCGCTGTCAAAAGGGGTTTTAGTGAAAATGTCATAGAAACATTCTGTAAAAATGTATTTAATTCCCAGATGGGAATTACACACATTTTTCAAGTGGTCCAGGATAAAAAAAGAGAAATTCCCCCTATTTAGCTTGCGAGTAACTCCTTAATTTCTGTCCCCCGGGTTCAAAACTAAACATTTAAAATCATGATAGTTCAGTCGCCATTTTTGAAATCGATCCAACCATTTTGAAACAACGTGGCCATCTTGTTAACTACGTTCTCAATCCATTAAATCACGCAAACTTTGACGACTCCCGCTGCACTCCTTCGTCAATGTCATTAATGAAGATCAAAAGCAGTTGAGAACTTCAAGAGAGACATTTCACAGTTCAACCAGACAGACAATCCAATTCATTTCTGAATAAACACAAACACCAGTTATCAAATTGGTAGTTTGAAACTGAACATCTGTTTTTACCCATCGTAAAAACAGAATGCAATGTTTAATGAATTCGTGTTCGGCAAGACTATTTTTATTCTATTTTCAATATTCGCATGTCCGTAAGTACCCTCGATAATCTCTGGTCCCATCCTAAGTGGGGTCACAATGAGACGAGAAAGTCCCTAAAAGCGGACATTAACGAGCTACAAATTACGGTCTTCTCTGATCCCACTCCTGTATCGGCGTTGCGTTTCCTCCCAGAGTAAACAAAGATAAAAACATAAGCGACAGATAAGCATCTGTGACGTCACCACACCCTAAGCGGGCCCCGGATTTATCAGCGATGTCGGAGTAATTTATCTTCATCAAGCGGAGAGGTTAAGAGATAACCACGGGGAGTTTTTGCATCCGAGACAAGCAAATAAGGGTTTTTTAGTTCCCTGAAAGATGGGATAGAACAACCTGTGTTTAAAGTGGCCCCGAAAGGGGTTGCGTGTATGCACGAGATCTTCTCGAGTGTCTGATGTTACCTTTAAGTGGTAGTTAGGTAGTGTCACTTGACTTTAATCTTTTATCGATCCACTCCGGGGTTTCTGGTCTGAAGCAGACATAAAATATGACTCCACTCCCTTCGCCCGCGATATTCACAGCACGACTGTCGCTGTAACTGAGGCTCTGCTCTCTCCAGATGCTGCCAATGAACGTTAGCATGAGGGCTGTTTCCCAGGAAGGGGAAACACGAAACACGATGCAAAAATTAAGTACATCCCACCACGGTTTCAACGATGATGGAGCATCGCATGTTTGATCTTTCCTTCAGACGCAAAATGCACCACAAATTTATTTAATGGTGTGGTCATAAGATGCAGAGGCTCGTAAAAATCCAGAGTCGACAAATTTTGTTGAAATAATTTCACCTCTGAAGAACACAATGACTATAAAGGTATAAACAAATAAAGATATTGAAGATCTGGTATGATTCCAATTCTCCTTTTCTGCTCATACTGAAGAACCTGCTGAAAAGACATGAAGTCGATTTTGAAACCTGGAAATGATAAAAACCGATCATATTCTGTACTGTTCTCACTGGTTCCGGGTTCCACAGACTTACCTAAAAATTTTCCCTTTCAAAAAACACCGCCTAATAGGATAGCCAGTTTTCAAATGCACCTTTATTTCCTAAATTGTTCGCATATGAATGATTCAATTACTGCGATATAAAATCCAATAATCCAAGGCATCCCTTTTGAACGTCTCTGATTTTAAAGGTTGGTTAAAATTCGTCTTGCACAGATGGCAACAGAGTGGGCGGCGATAGAGGAGAATATGGTCAAGTTTCATTGGTGTTGTTTTGAAATGTGTTGTGATCGGAGCTGCTGTCGTTTGCGTAAAAATTGGGTCAGTGCAAGAGAGCAGGCAGTGGTGTAGTTTGCAGAGAGCAGTTCTGTTGTCAAGGTTCAAAGACAATTTGAACGTGTGTTCAACAAAGATAAACCTGACGCAAAGTATACGAAAATGGTAGAGGACATTTTTGGACACCGGTAATATGCAGAAGCAACATGGCGAAGATCGTCAAAGCATCTGCGAAGGGCGAGTTGAAAAGGTACGTGCTGCCTTTGTTCGTAGTCCGTGGAAATCAATCAGGCATGCATCAAGAACAGAAATTTTCCAATATGTTCTTCTGTTTGTCCACGATGTTTTTAGCTCCTACGTTTCTTAGTTATAGTATTCGATATACTGAGTTATACCTGTGCAATTTTGTCCAATCTGAATCTGGATAACCTAAGGATTTCACTGGTGAGGCTTCTGTGTTTTTTCTCGGGCTATTACGGTAAATCTGGACGTTATTTATCTGGCGTCTTTGTCAATGGTTAAGTCGCCATGCCGCCATTGACAAGTCACTAGAGAGTGTGAACACAGTGTGTTTTTTCACCGAGGGCATATCTTCCTAATGACTGGGGAGGGTTGCCCCCCTTGTGTAACTAAGGCAAACATACTGCCCCATAAACTTTTGTGCACCTGTGACATTATTTCTTGTGTTTCACTGGCTACGGGTTCTCTGTCGTTACACTCAGACAATCTTCTACAGTTGCTAAGCATTGGAGTCATTTTCCTTAACAGTTGAACTTTTCTCAAGCTGTGATTTCGGTTGCAAGTCATTGCCTCAGGGCTTTCTCCTTCCGTGTTGTGGTCGCACCATAAAAATAACGACTACTCTCCCCTCTATAATCCCTGCCTGAAAGTATGGGGGACAGCGAGATTAAAACAATTAGTAAAATGTCAGACTCGGAGGTAGAATGTATGGACCGAAACACCCCAAATCGCACTAGTGGTGTGCACGCATCATACGATATTGAAGCTACGGGATGTGGACAGAAAATTCGGAGAAATAAGAGGAAAACGCGCAGGAAGGTCTTAAGGTCCGGGACTGAGTCTCTGCAACTCCCTACTATAGCTGAACTACCTGAAACTGAAACTCTACGGATTCTGACCCCGATGATGCACTGGACGAAGAGGACGTTTTCATAGACTCATCCATCGACAAATTCTTGAGGATTAGAAATATGCTTGAGAGGGTTATGGCTTCACGGAAAAATAGAATTTCAGCAGCAAGAAGAACAGATATTATCAAAATCTAATCAAAGATGGAGAGTATTATACTTCACCTCAATACTGATAATGAGAGGCTGCATGACAAATTGAAAACAATTACACAGGAACGGGAAAAGAAAATGTCACAACGCCTCCTTTCTTACGCCGATGCGTCGAGGATCCAGACACTTGACAACGACACCTTCATCCCTGAATAAACAAAACAGACCAATGAGCCAGATAAAGCGAAGGCAGTATCACATGTCGTCATAGTAAAACCGACAAAAGAGGCAAAGCTAGACACGAGTGAGGCGGTCAAGAACGTCCTCCCTACAAAACTGAAGGATTAAATGAAGAAACTAAAGAAAAACACCATGAGAAAAACTAGGATGCCTGGTCTTGTCATAGAGATCTCAACTAGGGAGGAGGCGCTCTCAGTACTTCAAAATGCCCAGATGGCCTCCATCGGATTGAAAGTGGAAACTCCTAAACGGAAAGGGCCTTCTGTTGTCTCTCACCCCCAACGGAGTTAAAAGAAGGATTATACCACAAAAATCTCAGCGATCTCATAAAAGAGGATGAAAGTGAAAGTGAAAGTGTGTTTAGGGTGCAACGGAACCAGGGGTTTCCCCCATCTCCGCGTAGTTTACATTGTGGGTGAACCAGTTGACTGGAAAAGCCAGAGATTTAAAAGTGTGTGGGAATTGTATTTGTGTGGTGTCTTGTACCGTTGTTCATCTGGTCATTTAGCCGCTGGACCCCTATTGAGGCCCAACGTTGCCCCACTTTCGCCCCGTGGAGGCAGACCAGGAACTCACTTGACTTAAGTTACTCTGGCAGGTCCTGCCGCTTAATTTCCTGAGATTTCGGCAGCTAGGACCTAAAAAAAAAAAAAAAAAAAAATTGAAGATATATAAGTGTGTATATATATATATATATATATATATATATACACATGCAGTTGTAATTTATTTTTGAATGTTTGCATACAGCGCATAGCGTCCATGCATGCAAACGGCAAGAGCAGGGCAGTGGATATGATAGGCCAAGACTGGGCGAAAATTATTTTTGATTTGATTAATTTAGGATGTAGGGCGTTTACATCGTGTACAGATAGAGTGGGGGAGGAGAGGCAGAAGGCTGGGGGGTAAAGGTAGAAGTATGGGGGCGACAGAGTAGATGTCCCCAGGTGGTCAGTGAGGCATGTCCATGCCTCACCAGAAGGAAAAGGAAGGTCGGCGGAGAGAGGGGGGGACAGGGTGTCTCCCCTCTTCCAGCCTGGGTTTGGGTTTAAAGTAATCGAGTCAGGTGCTCGATTTTGTTCGCCAATATGGCTTGGTGGCAGTGAACTGCACGATCCAGGTCGGTGTGTTCCTTTGAAAAGTCCAGGGTTGTAGTCATTCTAATGGTTGTAAGCCGTGTCCTTTATTCTTGATAGAATCCGTTTCCTTGTAGGGTCCACGATGCGGCAGTCATGACACTTTGTCGTTTTCAGTTCTCAACTTGAATTAGTTTTATTGCTGTTGGTCACGGTTTGGTTGTTGTACAATGAGGGTACGTCTCCTCTTGTGAGTTGGATGCCCATGTCATCCCAAAATACGATACCAGGTCCAAATCCTCGTCTGCAGTTAACTGGGTTGTTGAGTTTTCGCCTTTGGCCAGGCAAACTGTAAATCAACAGAAGCGGATCTTTGTAAGTTGGAGAAGGCATAGGTTCCACAAGCATGTAGCAGTACCAAAGTGTTACCGATGTCTCAAATTTGGTCACCCTTCTCATACGCGTAGCCAGCGGAAAACTACCTATCCAAACAAAGAACAACCAGCCATATTTGCCAACTGCAAAAGAGCAAATTTACCCCAGCACTATTCCAACAGGAACTCAACCTGCGTTGTATATCTTAAAGCAAAGGGTTTAACGTAACATACCAGTTACGCATAAAGTATGGATACCCACACTAGGAAAAACTCGGGAGTTAAAAATTCATTCAGTTAAACGCTCAAAGAGCACGGACAGCGGCTGACCAAGTACAGCTCAAAGCACAGGAGAAACACATAGACATTATACTATTTCAGGAACTTTACTCTCACATGAGAAAAACCATAGGATATCCCAACCATTACAGGATAATCAAACTACTTCTGAAGCACCATGGGCAGCAATCGCAGTGAGAAACACAGAAGTTTCAAATACGGTGTACCACTCCCCAGGACTCGCTGTTACTCATTAAGGGAACCAATTCCTGCCAGGACTTTTTCTTGGATTTTCTGATATTATCTTTGTAGGCATTTCGGAGCAATCTGTAGGTTTCTCTGGCAGCGTCAATTCCAGGGAGGGGTAGTGAAACACGAGCCCTCTGGAAGGCCTTGTGGGCATGATGTACTGCTTTTCTCTGGCTGTCCAATTCGGGGTTCCACCACGGGACAACAGTACGAAAAGGTCTACGTTTTGGAATGGCAGTAGCGCAAGCTTGCTGGATACTTTTGGTCAGTGTTATTGCATTATTCTCAGGAGTGATTTGGGTCAGGATGATAGGATCGGTAAGTAGCAAGTCTTCACAAACTTGGTAAAAGCGGTTCCAATCCGCTTTTTTGGTACAATACCTGATGACATCTCAGGGAACAGGGGGGGGGACATGATCAACAGAGCGACACAAGGAGAAGGTAATCGCTCTGTGGTCAGAGGTTGTCCACGCATCATTAACTTTCCAGTTGGTAAATTTACTTGCGATGGATGGCGAGGCTATAGTCACGTCAATGGTGCTCTCCCAGAGGGTACTGCGGAAGGTTGGGAGGTTTCCAGGCTGGTTTAAGATGCGGAGATCGGATGACATAATGTAGTTTCCCAGTTCTGCAGTATTTCTGATGCCTGTGCGGTCTGTAGTTATGCTGTGCCACATTGGAGAGCGACAATTTGCGGCCATTGCGATGAGAAGTTTACCCCCCGGGAGAACATTAAGAGCTATCTGTATTAAATTTATAGAGTATGAAATGGGTTGTCCTGGTTTACTTTAGATAGAAAGAACGTGAAAAGATCCAAAGGCTGAGTTTTTATGTGCTCATATGACACGTTCAAATTTCATTGCGAAATTTATTTTTGTTTTAAAATAAATTTTTAAAGAAATCTCTTAATTTTAAAGATTACTATTAATATATATTTTAGTAGCAATGGGTAAAATAGATTTTTCTCCCTCCCATTTGATTATGTCATTGTTTCCTCATATTATGTTTATAAATTTAATGATTTTCCTTATGAAATTTAGAAAAAAAGTACCTTAGTATTTTTTTTCTAAATTATCCGAATACACCACTGGTTAAAGTCAGACTTGTTGAAGAAATCTTGCTTTCTCATCACATTGTTACTCTCAACTAGCCTGACATGTCTTTCACCTTCAGGTCTACATCTGAAGAGAGTAATATTAACATAATTGTGACCGCATATGCCATTGCTTCCACTGTTTCTGGTTAGTCTGTTAACTATGGCATTTTCTCTAGTGATCAAAGATCTATTAACTTTGTCATTAAGTCTTCCTTACCATATACTTCTTTTCCTCTGAAGGATCTTCGATGCTTTTCCCTTAAACGTATAATATGATCTCGTTCTGATGATACTTTTCAATTCTCGTTCTAGAATTCTTATGTTGAATACTATCGTTAATTAATCATCTGACTATGCATTGTATGTCCAGGACACTTTGTTCAAGGTCTGCTTTCGGGCTACCAAGAGGAAAGTGCTGCGTAAACATCCACCCTGGTGGAGTCCTGACTTGACCAACTTACGCCATCGTGTGTTTCGTGTTCGCTGATCCTTCCAACGACATCGTACGAGCTGACCAACAGCAGATGCCGAGCAGCATAAAAATGAATATCGCGACCTGGCAATATGCCAAGACCATAAAAGATCCACTTGGAGGACATTTGTTCTAACTGCATGTAATTCTGACTCTTGGGGGCTGGTATATCAGTTCTCTTGAAACAAGGTTCACCGCTCCAGAAATTTTCCAGTCTGTTGAATCTCACAGTGCAGAAACTCTGACTTGGATTTGCACTGTCAATGCCATAACTGATGTATTTCTTCCCTCAGATGACCTCTGCTGTGATCTTCCTATTCATGAACAAATTAGATCCCTCAACACAGCTTATGTTACATCTGCCCTTCCACTTCTTGCTTCAGCCAGGCAGAGATTGATTCGGCAATCTCTACAATCAATAATAAAAGTTGTCCTGGACTTGATGACTTCGAGGGTATTTTAATCAAGCGACTACACAAACTCTATCCATCTGTTTTTGTTACACTACACAATAAATGTTTGAACGAGGCAACTTTTCCTGTCCTTTGTAAGACGGCATTGTTAAATTTAATTTCAAAACCTGGTACTCCTACTTCTGCTAAGGCCTGTCGTTCTATTGTGTTATTTTTTAACTTGGGTAAAATCCTTGAGCGACTTATTGCTGCCCATCTGGATTGTCTTTTTACTGAACGATCTTTAAAGTCCTCTGACCAGTTTGGTTTTCGTCCAGGTCTTTGGAACTGAGGAAGCCTTGGTTGAACTTATTTTCAGATTAAACAACTGCACGTTTAAATATGCTCTGCCTATTTTCGTAGATTTCTTTTGTAGATAATGGTGTATAACCAATAAATACTTTCCCTTTATTTTCAAATAAAACCTTATTCTCTTTCCACATATCTTTAACTCAGAAGCTTCTCACCCTTGCCAAACCATTCGAATGAAATCCCGAAGATTTTAGGCTGAAGAATCTTTGTACAGAGCGAAGTAGACAACGTTTTTGATATTTACCAAAGTCGCCTGCCTTGGAGACATGTTCCCGATAACGCAATGGAATATTTCAGTACACTCGGAAATTGATCTTGACATGTTAATCGATGGCAATAAATAGACAGCGAATCCTGGAAGATTTGTATCGTAGTACCAACTTATAATAAGGTGATTGATATCGCCGGTCCAACCCGTCAAAACCACGTCCATTTGAGTGATCGAAGGCCTTATAAAGACGAAGAAGATCCGAAGACTTTGTCATAGGAAATTAGGAGAACAATCAAATACTGGCACTAAGACAGTAAATCCCATGTATATCAACAGTTCGTAGACAGCATCTTGATTACTGTAAGCAATTGAAAGAGACACTATAAAACGTCTTGACATCAATTCTTATAATTAAATTTTCTCTAAAGACTAAATTGTCAAAAAACGCTCAATTCAGCTGTTTTCAACAGCTGCAAAGGTTTATGTATAAAGCTAAAAAAATAAAATTAATTACTATTCCTTTTAGAAGAACGCAGAACAATAGCAAATCTAATACCAATACCCCCCACCCCAACTCTGGCTCATCATTATAGAAAGAATAGAAAAATAATCGCGGGGATCTATTATAGAACTTAATACTTTCTACTTAATTTCATTATCGGAGTAAAGGGGCCCTGATTCCTGTAACAACTTACAGGAATCAGTCCTGGATTCCAGTGTTTGAAAAACAGCTTAGAAGATGCAATTGCGACACCTTGGAGGAGATATAATGAGGTGGGTATGGCTCTGAAATGGAGTATTAAAATGAAAGAGAGGATAAATATATTCTCACTTATTCGGCGATTGCAGATTGAGTTCCCTTAAATTTTTATAACTGTTCCATTATACAACTGTTTCGATTTACCTTCTCGTCGTTGTTAGCGGTCCTAGTTCAGATGTATGTACCGTCGAGGTTCCACCATAACCATGGAACTCCATCCCCCGGTTTCTGAACTTCTTTATTCTCATACCGATTTTGACTCTAGACTACACAATCATCTATAAGATTCTTCCTCCGCACACCAGTCTCGCCTGGGTCAGACACCTAGCGTCCCAAAAAAGTGGGGGATATAAACACCTTGAAGCGACATTAGAAAATAATTAATCCCCTTTCTCTATCCTCTAGAGGACGTCTGATTTCCACGGTAACTCATTCCAGGAGCTTAGCTGGACTTTACTAGCAGATATTCTGCAACCAGACCGGATCTGGAAGTCCAGCTTTTGCTGTTTGGTGTTAAGCTCTCACGCTTACCAAGCTGATTTAAAAAATATAAAAATAAGAAGAGATCATCTAGCAGCCATTATTAAAATGCCAGCTGATAATAAACAGGGAACATTACAATGTGTGTGTCAATGTTTAGCTAGATATGTAAACCCCTGGATAATAAATACCTCAGAACAGTTACAGCTCTGTAGAAGTGAATTAAATCAGAGCGAGCCTAACAATTCAATTTGTAACACTTCGGAAGAAAACCTTTGATGTTCTGATCCACTTTGACGCAAAAAAACGTCTAGTTGTGTTATTTGAATTTTTATATTTGTGAGATTCACCGACCATAATGCGTAATATTTATTCGAACTTCTCATGGCCTCGTGGATAGCACAGTTGATATACTCTCCGTGTGGAAAAAGACCTGAATTCGAATCCCACAAGAGGAAAGTTTGATGGTCCTTTTTCAAAACGCAGCTGAGTTATTCGGCCTCGTGCCAGCATGGTTTTTCGTACCGCGCAATATGGTCCAAGTTCCTTCCGCGCCTAAAAACGTAAAGTTTCATAGTGTGTGCGCGTGAGCGTGAGCACTTCGAGCAAGTAATTAATATGATTCTAAAAATGTGGGAACATTAAAAGTAATAAGTTTAGTAGATTATTTATGAGCTCACATTTCAAGCCGTTGTTTCGGACTAAATTGCCACATTCCGACTGTGTTTTCCTTACTTGTATTTGAATAAATACACGCACACATTTGAAGCACTGAAGCGAAACATACACAGATCAACACTGGAAAGCTTGTTTGACCTGGAGAAACAACGAGATCGATTCTCATCGTCGGAGATCCAACACGTTACATGTTTACACAGTTTACAGACATGTACGAGTTACCTCCCTCTTCTTGAAGTACACCATTATACCAACGTGACATTGTGGATACCATAGCAACTCATACGAAGACACTTCGAGCAAACCTTTGACCTACAGATTCCACGACTGACTGGGCGTAAACCAATAAGGCTACAAGACCTGAAATTCATTCCCGGAACAAACAGAACATTGCGACTGCATCGCTAAAGTGTTGTCTTAACAATTCTCTCGGCAAAGAATTCGCAGTCAATTAGTTGCGATACTTTTGTTTGGATACTGCTTTATTTGGAAACTGTCGCAGCAGATTCAGACGAAAATTTGTTGTCCAATAAGAGATGAAAGAGTTTAGTTAGAAAGAATCTAAGCGAACTTTAACCATAAAGTAATGAGATTGGTTTTATTTTGCAGCATTTACAGCTGGACATGCTCACAGAAATAATCGTCATTCTAGAATCGTCACCATAAGACGAGAAGCAATTTTCTTCAATGATCAGATATTTTCTATCCTCCACTCAATATCGACCCAGTCTGGCAAATCCTGGTTATTCATTCCATCACTTTTTAGTGATTAGCATTAGTAGAGGCCTATGATGCAAGAAAGCAAGCTTATGCAGCATCAGCCAAAAAAAAAAAAAAAAAAAACCACTTCCATTTCACCCCTCCGTTCATTCGAAAGAAATACCTGTCCAGATGAGCATTAAATTTATTTAGGCTATCAACTTCCACAACAAAAGATAGAAGTCTGTTCCACCAACCAACTACCCCCTGGCTAAAGAAAAACTTCCGCACATCTATCCTACATCTGTCTTTCCTCAATTTGAATTTATGCCCTCTCAACTGATTATTCTGAGCAAGCGGCAGAATCCAATCAGCATTGAGCATGCTTAAACCATTCAAGGCTTTATACACCTCTATCAGATCACCTCGCCGGTGCCTAGTCTCCAGACACTATAACTTAAGCCTTTCTTCGTAAGAGCACCCCTTTGTTCCATTCACTAATCTTGTTGCCCTTCTCTGTACTCGTTCCAGCATCTCTACATCCTTCTTGAAATGAGGCCTACAGACCTGTATACAGTATTCTAGGTGTGGCCTGACCATTGCCTTATACAAGGGAATAATCACCTCCTTATCCTTGCTAGAAAAATTCCTGTATATCATTGACAACATACTATAAGCTACTCTTGCATCCCGTCTGCACTGCTCAGAAAACTTCATTTCTGGCTGCACAATTACCCCCAGGTCCTCTTCGTTCTCTACCACCGTCAATGTAGTACCACAGAATTGATACGTCACTCTGGGATTGCTGCTTCTCATATGTAGTTCTTCACATTTGTTAATGTTAAACTTCATTTGCCACCTCTCAGCCCATCTGCTCAACTTTTCTAGGTCCTGTTGCAGAAGCGTACTGTCATTAGTGTCCTTCACAACTGCCAACCATCGTATCGTCTGAAAACTTGGATATTAAGCTTGATATACCATCATCAATATTATTTATAAATACAGAAAATAATAATGGACCTAACACTGAACCCTGAGGGACTCCACTAATAACATTAGTCCACGATGAGCAGTGTCCATTGATTACCACACTCTGCCTTCTCCCCCTCAACCATCCCTTTATCCATAGCAGCAATTTGCCTCCAATGCCACACTGCTCCAATTTGTGCATCAGTCTTCCATGTGCAACAGTATCAAAAGCCTTTCTAAGTTCCAAATATATGATATCAAAGTTATTCCGTGCATCCAGTTATTTTGTGACCACATCATAGTATCCAATCAAATTGGTCAGGCAAGGCTTCCCCTTAACAAAACCATGCTGTGTCCGAGCTATAACTGAAGTCTTGTCTAGATGATCCTGCAGTGCTTCTTTAACCAGTGCCTCCATTAATTTTCCAGGAACAGAAGTTAAACTCACAGGTCTATAATTACTTGTGTTGCCCTTTGATCCGCCTTTGTGAATTGGTGGTCACATTTGCACATCTGCAGTCCATGGGTACCTCCCCTGAGTCCAAAGAATCTCTCATAATTATGACTAAGGGTTTGCTTACTTCCTTTGCTGCCTCTTTTAATATAACTGGATAGATCCCATCCAACCCGGCTGCCTTTTTCATGTTTACCTTCAACGATTTCTCCTCCACTTTCCTCTCTGTTATTATAAAATCATCCAGCTCACAGCCAGAGTTTAACTCACCTCTGGCATTCCCCTCCCTCAATAACTCCTCATGGGTGAATGTAGATGCAAAATACTCATTTAGTTTGTTAGCCACCTGAGCAGGATCCTCAACTGTTGAACCATCAATATCCAGTGGACCAATCTGATTCATCCCTTTCCTTATAGAGTTTACATAGGTAAAGAACTCTTCGTTGTTTTTCTTTGTATCCTTTGCGAAGGATTTCTCGTAATCTGCCTTTGCCTGCCTAACCTCCTTTGTAACTTGGTTACAGATCAACTTGTATCTATCATAGGCTTCTGTGTCATGTGTTAATTTGTAAGTATCCCATGCATTTTTCTTCTCTGCCATATGCCTCATTAGTTCATCTGACATCCATTTAGGCCTAAACCTTGAACAAAATTTCTTAGTTGGTATGTAAAGCCTAGTAGCTTCCAAGATAAGTTCTTTGAATGCTTTCCATTTTGCATTTGCTGTTGGTAACATCATCAGTTGGTCCCACTGTATAGAATTTAAATACTGTCTCAGTCCATCGTAGTCGCCTTTACGGAAGCAATAACCCTTCCCTTTACCCCTAATGGTAGTTACCTCTTTGAGTAAATCCCACTTCAGCACACTGTGATCACTGCCACCTAGTGGTTCATTTATCTGCAGATTCCTAATGCATGAAGAATCACTGCTGATAATCAAATCAAGAGTATTACTCCCTCTAGTTGCCTCCCGAACATGCTGATGTAGAAAACAATCATCCAATAAATCCACAAAAGCCTTGCTAGTGTGTGAGTTACCAGCCCCCAAATTCCAGTCAGTATCTGGGAAATTAAAATCCCCCATTATAAGACTCTCTGATTTACTGGCCCACTCTATTTCCCTGTACAATATATTATTATACTCATCAGAGTCATTAGGCCTATAGCACACTCCTACTCTCAATTTTGATCTCCCAATGCTTATGTCACACCAAACTGACTCGACACTGCCCTGTCCATCAATGTAAACTGGCTTCACTTCCTTGGATTTTATGTGTTTTTTAACTAATAGCATAACCCCTCCTCCCCTCCTGTCCTGTCTATCCTTTCTATACACATTGTACTCCCCAAATTTCAGTTCTGCATCCCTTATATCTGTGTGACACCACGTCTCTGATATCCCAACAATATCTGCCTTTGATGTTTTGAGCAATACCTCAAATTCATCAAATTTATTTATTAAACTCCTAGCATTGGTGTACACGCAAGTATACCTGCACCTGTTTCTATTCTTAGCTACCCTAACGCAACCCATGTGTTTACTCGTACCGCAATGGCTCCCAGCAGTCTCTGAAATATCATGCATCTTGATTTCCAGTCTGCGGCTTATTCCAATAGAAGCAGTGCAAGAATCACTTTCACCTCTGCCAGTGGGTACTGTTAATCTATTAGTCCTTGTATCCCCCAAAGCTAGCAGTTTTCCGACCCACCTAACACTGCCTCGATAGCATCAGCAAATATTCTTGCACTCTTTCTCTTTAAGTGCATCCCATCCTTGTAGAAGCAATCTCTCCTATTAACAAGCACAGACCAGGCTGAAAAAAAATTTTACCCCTTCAGCCTTGCACAGTCTTTACAGGGCCGAATTGATCGACAGGGCTGTCAACATAAACTCCCTCCTATCGTGTCTGGGTAGAATTGCAGACACTTTCAAATTCAACCCAAAAAGTGTTTGCCAAACACTTTTCTAGAATTCAAACAAATGATACATTGAGACCTGCCTCATTTCCTGACTTCACACCTGTTAAAGATGATATCCTCATTAATCTCTTTATCACTGATGAAGATTTAAACTCGGCATTAAAAAGCATGAAAAATGACTATACTAGAGGCCCAGATGACATTCCAGGCCTATTTTGGAAAAGGACTGTCACTACATTGAAACCCCTCATACTGTGGATCTTCAACCTGTCTCTCAGGCTGGGGAAGTATCCTAATCACTTTAAGCAGGTCAATATAGTTCCTATTTTCAAAAAAGGTGATAAAAATGACGTATGCGATTACAGACCCATAACCTTGCAAAACAGCCTGGCTAAACTCTTCGACACAGCAGTGCACAAACATCTCTTCGAATTCTTCAAGCCTTTTATTGATCAGAATCAACATGGTTTCTGCAGTGGCAAGTCAGTAGTCACAAATTTACTTCCTTTCTGGCAATACACCTCGGAAGCTCTTGATAACCACCTACAAGTTGATGCAGTCTACACAGACATATCCAAGGCATTTGATAAAGTCCCGCACGAACAACTTCTGGAAAAACTTAAGCTATATGGTATCCGTGACCCTTTGCTCTCATGGCTACGCAGCTATATTATTATTATTATTATTATCTGTTTATTTCTCTTTCGAGACACCCATAGACAGCACGTGGCTAGAGGGTGTGGTTACATTATAGTATTTACAAGCATGTTTACATGAACTTATTTACAAAATTTGGAGATGAAAACACAGAATATGTGGTTAATGAATTAATTGCTAAGTTGGTTTAATTAATTACAAATGGTTATTAAATGCTAAATATTATTATATAAATTATTAAATTAGTCTTCTTATTATATTTATACTTGCCGATACACATTACCAAATATTTCTGCCCTATACATTTTGTCTGTACATAGTTTCTCTGGATCTATATTTAAATTATTAAAATAATTCACAGTATTTGCTGGGAAAAATCTCCCCAGAGAGTCCAATTGAGTCAGTTGGCACTTCAGACTTGGTTCTTCTCTGTTTATTCTCGGTCGTGTCATCCGAGGGCGAGTGATCACGTTTCCCACTTTCGGCGCATCTATTCTCTCCGTTAGTAGCTTTGCCAGAGTTAAGATGTTTCTGGTTGTGATGATATACTTCCAGGGTGTGATGTCCAGATTGGCAGACAAGACCGCTCTTGAGATGGTAAACGGTTTCCCGGCGATCTTGTTTAGCCATCTCAGGAGCCAGTATTCTACTCCTAAGAAGGCCTTGATGTTGCTCTCAGGGGCTGATGACCAGATAGTCGATGCGTACAACGGAATCGGTGTAACGCATTTAAGGATGTATTGAATTATAAGATGAGGGCTTCGGAGACCGGTGAGTTCTTGTCTAGTGCTCCACAGTGCTGCGTATGTCTTTTTCCTAATGTGTTCGAAGTGAGGTATGAAGTTTAATCCTTCATCCCACTTAAGGCCAAGGTCAACATGTGCGGGGGAATTTTGGATTATGGTATTGTTCACAAAAATCGTAATTTCATTTTTCTTCTTTTTGTTGGTGAAGGTCATTTGGGCAGTTTTCTTTTCATTAAGTTTCAGGCCAATGTAGTGCAGATATTCTTCTAGCTTCTTGATTGCCTTGTTTGCTTCCTCTGATAGATGGGGTGCAGTTTCTTGTTCTTTAGATGTTACAAAAAATTTCAAATCGTCAGCATATGTAATAAATTGTTCACAGTTTTGAGCTAAAAATGGGGCTAGTGCTATTGCAAAGAAGGTGGCGGACAATACGCCCCCTTGAGGTACTCCCTTGGAGATACAGTAAGATGCTGTTTGTTTCCCGTTTATTGCGATAATTTGTCTTTCTTGAAGGGTGTTAGTGAGAATGCTTAAAGTGCTTCCTGAAATGAGGAAATACTCCTTGAGGATTACTGTTATAGCTGGGATTGAGACGTTGTCGAAGGCTGCTGCAACATCCAGAAAAACGATGTCCAACTGTTGTTTATTGTTTAAAGCTAGCTGTATTCGGAGTAGAGTCTCCATTAAATTAGTAATAGTCGACCTTCGAGGAAGCACAGAATGTAAGTATTCTGGCCTGTCCCCCAAGCAGTGCTGATTGATGGTGCTCAGGATTGCTTTTTCAAATATTTTTTGCAGAGAGCATCCGATTGCGATGGGCCTGAAATCTTTACTGGTTTTAGGATTGCTTATTTTTGGAACTGGTTTTACGTAATATGTCTTCCATTTTTCCGGGATAACCCCCTCACTTAGTATTCGCTGGAAGAGGTGGTGGAGCGGGTCGATTATGTAAGCGCTACATATTTTTATCATGAATAGCGGGAACTGGTCCGGCCCGATCGTTGCTTTACTGGGGAGCGAGTTAATAGCTTCCTTTAAGTTTTCCCTGCTGATATTAATTTCACGTAATATGTTTCTATCTCTAATTCGGTTAGTGCCAGTGGAATCCATCAATTTTTCAATCATTTTCTGCATCTCGCGGATGTTTTCCTCACAATTTTTCTGCTTTTCATTCAAAGGTTTTCCGAATGTGACTTCTGTCCACTCTCTAAACAGCTGGTCCGTCATTTCTTTTTTGTTGTTTTTCTTGCTAACTATTCTCTTTCCCTTTTTTAATTTTTCCTTCATAACCTCAAAGTATGCTCGTCTTTTCAGTCGAATGAACTGTGCCCTTTCGCGTTTGTACATAGTCCGATCAGTCGGGTGCCCAGTTCTTTTCCACTTTCGGTAGAGCTTTTGCTTCTTTTTAAACATAACTTTTACTTGTGGAGTGAACCAAGAGTTCGCTCTGTCAGAGATCTTTAATACTTTTGCTGCTCCTAGACGGGCGATCTGCAAGAGTAACCTCGAAATCTCGTCTATGGCTTCTTCAGTGGACATCTTGTGTACACTTTGAAAGTTATATTGCCCTAAGAATTGCAATATGACCTCGCATTTGATATATTTTGTGGAAAATATCAAATTTGACTCATTACTCTGATGTGTGTCGCAGTTCTGATCGGCAATCGGTCTTCGAAGAGCAACTTCCATTGAAAGCGCAGAGTGGTCGGAGGAAAACTGTAAGGAGTTGTCTATTAAGTTAACATCTTGCGCGTTGTAATAAATTAAATCCAAGCACTGTAATCCTCTTGTCGCAGGTGTTGTTAATTGTTTCATTCCGAGTGCTTCTACTGTGGCGTCTAGCTCTGCTTTTGCATCTTTATTCCTCGGTAACGGCATATTCAGATCTCCTAAGATGATTGTCTCAATATTTACGTCTAAGTTTGATACCAGCCAGGTAAAGAACTCATTTCTGATCTCCCTCGTATGTTCTGGTGGCATGTAGATAAGACAAAGCTGTACCTTGCTGTTCTCACCAGAGAATGTGGCGATAACAGCTTCAAAGTTATCAGAATTAGAGCTGTGTTCTTTCCCAATCTGGAAGTCGGTTTTATATAGCATCATTACTCCTCCGCCCCTTTTGATTTCTCTCCCTCTACCGATGCACTTGTAGCCTAAATTGTCTGTCAGAGCGTTCAGCTGCTTATTATTTTGGAGCCACGTTTCTGTCAGACAGATAAATGAGTGTTCTGAATTGATTAGAAGGCTCTGCAAGGTGTGGAGTTTATTGGATATGCTGCGAACATTTTGTAGGAAAATGGAGACTTTTGTATCTTCTTTGAAGACTGGCGAGGTGTTCGTTAATTGCTATTGTTTTGCCAGGGTGTTCACTGCACTAGTTGTGGGCCTTGTCGATTGCTCTCTGTATCTTTTAACAAGAGTGCCACTGGGCCATATGTTTCTGCTCAGTAGTTGGGCTTCACAATTAATGGGGCAAGAGATGGTGAAGGAGGAGTAAGCAGGGTGTCTGGTTCGTACTTGACGTACCTCAACATCGATACCAATTCCCTCAACACACATTTCTCTGATGACACCAGGAGTAATATTGGGGTTGATTCGCGACACAAATATTTTCCCTCTCGTTTGAACCGAAGTGATGTTGTACTTTTCGGCAAGACAAGGACGATATCCTGTGGGTAACCTCGGCGAGGAAACAGGGATTTTATGCATAGGATCTCCATTTGGTCGCGTTGCATCATGTTGCTGATTGGTAGGTAGCGGGTGGCTTTCTCTTTTAGTAGAACTTTGGTCAGCCGATTTTGATGGGAGAGTAACCATCTGTGCGTAGGTAGGTTGTTTCGGTGCATATGGCTCTAAGTTGGAACAGCGGCTCATATCTATGCAGGGTTGGCTTGCGGGTAACGCAGTGCTAGCGACTGTTGTCACTGCTCTGTTTTCCGTTCTGCAGTCTGGATTTCTTCTGTTCGGGGAGTAGTTTTCACTACTTTCTACAATTTCAGGGCGTATCTGTTCTCTGCGGGGAACAGCTTCGTGCAATACTGTTTTTATTTCGCCTGGGAGAGTAGTCCTGAGACGAGTATCATGCTCTTTATTTGATTCTTTAGGATGGGTAGCAGGGCCAGCTCGTAAGTTTTTTTCAGCTGTCTGATTATGTCGTCTGTTAATATGTTGTAGCTGTGTTAGGACGGTGTCTAGTTTCTTATCCATTACTTTTTGACTGGCAATTAGTTTAATGTTTTGCTCTCTTAGTTCGTGATTTTCCTTTTGGATGTCCTGGAGAGTTTTGAAAATGGGGAGAAGGAGTTCTTCTAGTAAGTCTCCCTGCCTCCGTATGTCGTTGGCTAATTGGTTGTGCTTCGCTTCGTTTTTATCTTCTGTCTGAAATGCAATACAGCTCGCTTCTATAGTGTGGTCTAAAATGTTACAAATATCCTGGGGGTCGTCACTTGTTTTCTTGTGTTCACATTCTTCTGGGCATGTGTCACAGCCTAAGATTTGAGCTAAGGAGTGATTTAGCTTCCTAGCGGACTGTGAGGAGGGGTCTTCATTTTCTGAGTCACTAGTGTCTATGATATCTTGTGGCGCTTCAGTTGTTTTATTCAGTTGTTCCGTTCTATCATTTTCATTTGTGGACTTACAACTTGTGCACAGAAACTTCTTGCGTCGTTTCTGATTTAAACGCACTATATCCACTTGAGAACAGCAACTTCCAATTATGATGCTGCACCGTGAACATTTGATCGTGTATTTATTTGCTGTCATACAAACGCTGCACGTCAGTTCCGTTGAATCCGTTGGTTGTTTTTCCATGCTGAAGGGTAAATTGTAATAGCGAACTGAATTCTTTAATCCTCCAGGGAGGGTTGGCTGTTGTAGGAAAGCTCTTTCTGACTTTAGCTCTAGGCGGTAGTGCCTAATTCTTTAGCGCAGCAGGGTGTGTGACCTTGAGGGACACTTGCAGGTGAACGAGGATGAAATAGCAAGTGATAAACATGCAGAAAATCATTAATAAAACTTTACCTGAGCATTAATTTCTTCTTCTGTTGGAATATTCAGATGGAGGGAGTCATATGCTTTCTATCGGTATAAATCATATCTAGTAAATGACTAATTGTTAAGTAAAAATAGACAAATAGACGGAGCACAAATATTACACTGCTGTCATCTCCGCCACCTAGCGGATTTTTACGCATCGTTCCTTGAGCGTTATCATAGATCAAGTGAACTCAGACTGTTTTATACTACTAAGCGGAGTACCACAAGGCTCTCCCTTAGGTCCTCTTCTCTTCATTGTTTTCGTAAATGATCTTCCTTCTTTCATGTACACCTCCAATGTTCAAGATGCTCTCTATGCAGATGATCTTAAGATCTACTCAGCTGTGAAGGAGACTACCGATTCTCAACAGCTTCAATGTGCTCTCAATAAATTCGCTCTGTGGCTATCTCTGAATGGCTTGTCTGCTAACCCCTCGAAGTGCAAAGTTATCTCTTTCTCATCTTGCAGATCTCCACAACTAATGAATACGGAGTATAGTATTAAATCTGTGATCATCGAAAGGTGTGACCAAGTTAACGACTTAGGGATTCTCTTTTCCAGCAGTGCTAAATTCGATGCCCATGTCCTTAAAATCACCAGCAAAGCATTCAAAACACTGGGATTCATCAAACGGAACACATACAAGTTCAAAAACTACAGATATGCGGTTATCCTTTATAAAACTATTGTTCTGCCAATCCTTGAATTCAGTTCACCCATCTGGAATCCTCACACAAAGACTTTAACTAACAAAATTGAAGCAGTCCAAAAAAACTTTGTCCGTTACCTTACGTACCGCAATCCTCTATTCTATCACTCAGTGTATTATGAATCGCTGTGTGATTACTTTCATCTGAGGCCTCTGTGCACTAGAAGAGTTACTGCTGACATCGCCCTTCTAGCCAAAGTAATCACTGGAATTTACGAAGCATCTGATATCCTGAGTAAAATAAACTTCAATGCTCCCTGTAGACAAGTCAGGAACCTTACACCGTTTCGCCTTGACTCTGCCAACACGGACTTAATGAAGTTCAGTCCACTGAACAGAATCAGCAAATCAGCAAATGACTCTCGCATTGACTTCTTTGACAACTCCCAATCACTGATGAACTCCATCCACAAGTTTGCCTCTTCACTTAAACTGCAAAGTGACTAGCTCACATCTAATTATTATAGCTTTTTATTTGTTATATTATTTTTCTATTCTCTAACGGATTAATTATTACTTGTTTTACCGGTAACTTAACTTAATACAATCCTCTTTTGTACATATGCTTTTATTGTTTGAATCTATATCAATGTTTATCGTCCTGTTGGATTTCATATTATTGTTATTATGTTTATTAATCTGATCTCAGATACACTGTTAATGGTTACCTGTTGTGTATCTTGTTATTAATAAAATAAAAATAAAATAAATAAAAAATAAACCCTAATTCACTTCTTTTTTGGAGTGAGTAACCAGGAAGCGTGGTGTAGGTCGTGGTATGGCTTCCGCTCTGAGCCGTTTTGCTCCATTGGTCATATGATGTGTCTCTCTACATGAGTATCTGGTAGGGATCATTTGGGAGTCCCAGAAGGCATGTGGACATGTGCTGTGTCTTTTCTAGGGCGGCCTCTAAACGTTAGTTGAATTCTGTCAGATTCTCAGTGAAGATAAACAGAACTCTGTGAAATTAGTATCTGATGAATCGTGCTCTCAGAAGAAAAGTTTAGCTAATTGGGTATTCGTGGTTGTTTTTTGTTTGGTTCAATGCGCTGGAGCAGTAGTGATGTAAGTTCTAACCAATTTTGTCTTCATGATCCTTTGCGTGAGGTGAGAGAGAGAGAGAAAATCTTTATTGTACAGTAAAGATACAATAATGTGCCCGCCACAGCCAGGAGGCCAGGGGCTTGACAATGATATAGGGTAATATAAAAATATGTACAGTAAAAAAATTTGTGCAGTATAAAAGATTACATAACAATTAAAAACGTAGCATTAGCCATTCAATAGGTATGAGTATGTACATAGTTGTGAGGCAGACAGTACACCAAGGTATGTGCACGTTCATATGTACAAAGCACATATTTAAGCATATTCACAAAAGTCAGAATATTTCACAGTGCCAAATTGATGTTCGGTGTTGCATTTTCTTGTGAAGACAGTTCGTCGATTTGCCTGCGACGTGCCGTTATGCGCCTCATAGGAGATAGCAGATGGAGATATCAGTATGAGTCGACATCGGGGACCAAACAAAAGGGGAACAAGTTCGGCCAACGAGCGCCTGTAATTGCGATCAGAAACGAATTTCTGGAGGTCAACTCCGATCATTAGCAGGGCTTGTACTGTAGGAAGTACTTGGCCAGGTAGGAATCTGTCACTGATCTTCAGCCTGTTCCGTTGTAGCTGAAGAGGAGGGGTGGCTCGTAAGGAAGGAAGTGGAACATGCCACTGACATATATCCCAGAAGTCAGGGTGGCGAATAAACTGTGACCACACTTCACCACACTCCCTCGCTCTTCACCTCCAGGGGTGCTGCCTACTTGAACGTTCCTTTGCGTTATAACTTGACTGTCCCTCCCATACTCCACTACTTCTTTATCCTGCAGGGCACCAATTTTTTTTTTTTTTTTTTGTTACTGGATAGCGCCACAGTATTTTTTCGTAAAGATTAATTTTAATATTGTTTTGGTGGGATTCCAACTGAGGTCCATATGCTCTATGGCAGGTGCACTAAGCACCGGGTTATTAAGACAGTTACTTTCGGTATGAAAAAGATATTATTAGAATGTAATTTAATTGTCAATGAACAAATTAATAGTGTAATTATGTTTTTTAAATAATCGTACAATTATTTTTAATGAACAAAACAATACTGTAATTATTTTTGTAATCAACAAGATACTATTTTTTAATATAAAGTTATTACTTTATATATATATTTCTTTAATTGGAAGAGAGATTGTTCATGAAATGAAATTGTGTACTTTTTAATTCCCCAACTGAAAATATAAAGAATGTAAATATTTCTTTAATGAACAAATAGGGGCTCCACCCCTGCTCGCCAACCCCCAAGCATGCTTTTCTACGTAATATGTAGAGGTATGACGGAGTAAGTCAAACCTTTTCTATGGAAAAGACACACCTGTAGAAATGCACTGATCGATATCTAATCTATATAGAAAAGAAAATAGAAAGTGTAAGAAAAAACTATATAAAAAGAAAAATTGTGTGAATGGAATGGAATTTATTATAAACTGCATGCTCTATATTAGCCTCTTCACTGTACAGACTAGACTGATGGTTATCCAAGCTGACACATGCTGTAGCTTTTCCTAGCTGGTATGGTGTGGAATGCTGATACTGGACATAAGGGTAACCTCCAGGCTAGTGGGCAACAGAGCTGCAAAAAGCACACTCCACAATAGGAATCTCTTTCCCTGTTCTTTTATTCCTACCACCTGGGGTGGTTGAGTATCCTTGCCCAAACCCCCCCTTCCCCCACCGTGGGTGTCTCTATCCCCTTTTGTGTGGTGGCTCACTATACCAACAACTTTCAACTCCCTCCCACTGGACCAGGATGGGTGTCCTACACCAGAGGGTCCCCTTTCTCTCTCCCCACCCAAATCAGGTGAGTGCCTCACCTACTTTCCTCCTCTGTTCTTTGCCCCTTTTATCCCACCCTCTCTTCCTATCTCCTAATTATCTCCTTTACAATAATTTTTTCTTCTTTTTTTTTTGGGCTCTCCTTGGATGCCTAGGCTACACCAGGGTTCACTCCGCCAAAGCCTTCTCCTCTCCTAATGTGTTCTGGCCCGCATCCCCAGGACGGTGATGGAAACTACAGGTGTTAGTGGCTCTCCACAGGCCCCAAGGCTAAGTGGCCAGAGGAACAAGACTACCCACACTAATAGTTCACAAAACACATAAACACACACCCCTGGCCTTATGCAGAGTATTGTATTCTGCACAGAGCAAAATTGAGTTGGTGGAAACCTCCGTGCCGCCAAACAAAAAACACAATGCCACTATGATTGATATCTAATCAGAAAATAATTTGTTTAATTATTTACCTGTGAATTTGTAGAGTGCGGCATTCAATCACTATGTAATTATTTACATGCGTTTACATGGGTCAGTTAGGAAATGGCTTTTTGCTTGGGGTTTCATAATATACGAGGAATATTGTTGCATACCAAAGAGCAAGACTAAAATATTTCATTGAAATATTTACAAACTATACAAATATTTAAAATATTTACAAAATAACTATACAATATTCATTAATATACAAAAAAAAACACGTTACAATGGAACAACAAATGTTAGACAGTGAAGCACGTGCATGAAGTTGGTGAACGTTATGGAGGTAGATGTCAATAATCAATTGCATTTGTAGTGACGTAATTACCTCGCTTTCTTCTCCCATTGGCTCCAATAAATATCACTAGGAGGAAAACGATTTTAATATATACAGAGAAATAATAGTGTATCATTTTATAGTGTACAAAATACATATAAACACATATAAACTAAAGGAACAATAGATTTTAATGACTGAAACTTTTTATTGAACACTATTTACAGAAGCATCATTATCTTATTAAAATCTCAACACAGCTCTGTGTTTAATGACAGGCCACAATTGTCCAATTATAAAAAGAAAGCAATGCACCGTAAGCATAAGCTGCTTCTGTTCTAGGGTCAGTGTTGTTTCACCCGTAAGAAAGAGAACTTGTTAGATTATTATAAACCCCTTGTGTTGGGAAGTTTTACTAGTGTTAATGCTTTACAAAAAACAGACAAAATTACCCAAACATATCGTGAAAGAATGGTTGTCATCAAAGGCTGCATACATGAGGGATAGACCGCAGCAGAGAAAATTTCCCCTTAATCAGATGGAACCTCCGGGTCTTCACTCAATGTGATTTAGCCAACATGCCAAGACTTGCAAAAGCAAATAAGGGTGCTAATTTTCTTCTTGTGTTTATTGTTTTTCACGATATGCTAGGGTAAGGCCATTAAAATCACAAGACGTAGTGAAAGTTTTCAAATCTATTTTAAAAGATGTGCCATTTAATATTAATAGTGACCAAGGAAAGAAGTTTTCTAAGTGCGTGAATTATTGAAATCTGGAAACTAACTTTTACACCACTGGAAGTGAAAATAAGGCTGCTTTGGCACGAACATTTATTCGAACGTGCAAAGAAAAAAAAAATTTAAAGGGATAAGTTCATAAACAGATAAATAAATTCATGTGCTGGCCCCAACAGAATGAAGAAGCTGTGTATGTATGCTAAGTTCACTACACCCTTTCCATAAGTTTCAATGCCCAAGTTTAAAGTCGATGACCATGTTGTTCTTATTGGGGAGCGCCATAAATTTCGTCAAGCATTCAGAGGAAATTGGTCTCATGAGGTTTTCTCCATTGTCCAGGTGATCAAAAGGCACACTGGAGTATACAAGGTTAAAGCAAGTGATGGTGAAATGAAAGATAGTACATTTTTCGAGCATTAGCTGCAAAAAGTCAATTTTGATAACGAGTTGCCAGAAAGCGTTGCCAGAAATATATATAGAGAAAGAGAGAGTGAGTGAGTGTTGCTCATCAGTTATTAGAGGTATTGGTAAGAAATTTAAAATGTATTAAAGGTAAAAGTTGATATCATGAATTGTCTAATTGCTAATAATGAAGTGAATTGCATTCAGTAGAAATTTCCTCCTTAGAGTATGTAGGGGAGAGTGAAAAATTATTGGAATTATTCTGTATATGTTGGAAAGGATATATATATATATATATATATATATATATATATATATATATATATATATATGACCATATAAAATTGTACGGGATAGTATATGAAATATTTTGTATTGCAACATAGTGGGTAGTTATGGATTGCTTGGGAAGAATGATTAAGAGCAGACACCATTTCATGTTTAATAATAAAATAGTAAGAAATTTTGATATCATGAATAATTTAAAATATGTAAATATTTGTTGTACAAAAAATGGTAAATAAATCTTTCTTATGTTAATAGCCCATGTTTCATTTTAATGGACTGACACCTCAGGGCTATAATTAGTAATAAGGGCTTTCCAAACAAGGGAGGTTAGTGTAAAGAAAAGAAATAAAATAAGGTCCTCAGTATTTGGATCTTCTGATTAACAAAGAGTAGAGAAAAATTAATGGAATTAAATTATGCGCAGTAGACAGCATGTGGGCCTTGGAAGGAATGTGAGGATCCCCTGTTTCAAAAAAGAAAGGAATTAAAACAACAGCCTTTGAGGTTCCAAGGTAACGGGATGAAAAATATCTGTACACGCCGCCTCCAACAATTGGTGAAATAGCCAGGGATAGAATAGTATAATATAAAGTGGACCATCATAAACCATCACAATTCAACCCCCCCCCCACACCATTATGATTACTAATGTTAAAATAAAATTACGCGAGTGTTAATCAGTCCAAAGAAATCTTCATCTGAGCTAGTCTACAAATTAAGGATATTTATGAGATTTAGTAACGACTCGCAAATCTTTCCTGAAGTGAAGTGAAGTGGGTTATGTCATGTGAATAGTGTACTGTATCTGATTAGTAGGACGTTTTTATGATGATCTGATGTGAAATCGAATAACGTCTAACTTTGGTTGAGAGTACCAGTTAGTACAATGCCCATTTACTACCAAATCTACAGGAACGTCCAACCATTCGAAGTATACACAATAAATTATTGATCACCTCAGCTTAGATTATCGTTAAAACATATGCTGCTAGGGAAAAATATAATCTAGTCGGTGTGGAAAGCTCTAGGCTCAATTTCCATCGATTCATTTTGAAAGGTTTAGCCTGACATTAAGGAGGCTCAGGTGGCCAATAGGTCAGAAATCCCAACCCTTAACACACACGTAGTTTACTGGCATTGTTTAGTAATTTATCAATGAGTATATCCTTACCCCGACTCCTTGTTAGAATACATATAATGAAATGAATATACGCCACCGATGGTGCTAACAATAAATCCCATCCCACCCACCAACACAATAAACATAAGCGACTATCCATTTCCCACTGGAAATTAAGCAGTACGAAATGAAATTGTCATTTGCCGAATAATACCAAACCGACCACCAGAACAAAGGTGTTATATCGACCTCTCCGTGAATCACCAAATGAATGGTGAGGTCCATGGCAAACCAACATCCTTCATCCGACAGCCATACTACGAATCTAGATGCCTTCTCCCGACCGCCGTCCCCCGCCGTGGATCAAACTCTTCGGACTTCATACAGTCTCCTTTCTCCTGAATCTGATCTGTCTTTTGATATCTTCAGAAAATGCTGCGAATGGATGATCCAACCACAGCAACGGTGATCCCAGCGTTGATGAATTTTGGAACCACCAAGGATGCCCGCACACTAAGACCAATCACTCCAAACGTGAATGTCAGTCTCATCTGGAAGCATACCCTTCTCCAGAATCACCAACGCTTTCAGCTGTAACAAATCAGCAGAGCAATTGTAGCAGTAATGGCCACCCAATCACCATGACGAGTCCAGAGGACATGATACGACATCGCCACTTGGATCACAGTCCACTATGTAGAAAGACCACCACCCTCAGCTCTCATGGCATGGCTTCCTTCTTAGCCACTCTTCCCTCTAGCTGGAATTATTTTTATAGCAGGACAACAATTGATCGACAATAAACGCAACAGGAATCTTTCAACACCAGCTCCAATTGCTTTAAACAATGAGTGACGTAAGCATGATAAAATCATTGTTGACCTATTTATTGTGAGGATTGGTAATTCTGGACAAGGCAAAGTCGTTATATGACGAAATATGTGAGGAGTCTAGTAGCACTGAAACATTCACGGCCAGCAAAGGGTGGTTTAATCAATTTAAAAACGTTTGTAAAATTCACAATGTGAAAGTGTCTGGTGAGGCTGTTATAGCTGACGTTGCAGTGGTGGAAGAGTATCCTTTCGAATTTAAACGCTTAATAGACGAAGGCAACTACCACCCTGATTTAATTTTTAATGTGGACGAAACGTGTAGTGGAGTCATCGCTTGAGTAAATACGTACTCAAGTGATGACTCCACAGGACCAAAGTAAAATTTTATTTTATTAATTATTTTATATACTGTATAAGTGTAAATAAAAACTTGCGCATTAAATGTTTAAAATATTTAATTATTTAAAAAGAACAGAGATATTAGTGCATACTTGGAAAAATTTCGGGAATTTTGGAACCTATCTCATTCAATTACATTATAATTTGATCTTGTTTTACGACTGTTCATTTTACGACCCTGTCTTGCTGGAACCTAAACATGTCATAAAACGGGTCCTATCTGTATTATGCTCGACTCCCACCAGATTGACATCAACCTAAAAGGTCAGAGGGAAATATCCTGAAAATATAAAACGCAGTGTCTTGCCGTGTTTCCTTTATTCCAACCTGATTCAAAACCAGATTAAGTGATACTTGTGCCTCTGCTGCTAAATATTGTTCCGTGCATTGAGTTGGAGGAAATGCATTTGCTGGGCAACTATTGCAACGTGCGTATGGATTTGGAAGTATCTTTCGCTCGCAATTCTTCTTTTTAACACCACTTTAGAAACCCGCAGCTCTGTTTATGGGTAAAAAAAAAATTAAATTGATGTTGTTTGGAGGGGGTGTGCAACTCAAACAATCCTTTATAAGTAGGGCGTCGGAAGTCGATCAGAGTATTTGAAACAAGGTTCGGAACCAGAAAGGAAGAGGAAAAAAGAGGACGCGCAGAAATATTTTTTAATCATGTAGCTTACGATGTCAGAACTGGACCTGCTCAATAAAAGCGACAGCTTAATAGAAACTGGATGAAAAATCTTCCTTAGAAATCTCAGATGTCCGTTTAGTTCATATATTCAGCCAATTTATAACTTAGCATTAAATTTTTTGATTTTCAATTTGAACAATTTGTTTCATCATCCTTTTGCGCAAGATGTGTAAGAAGACGTGTTCTCCTCAATTAATGTGTAGTTGTACAGTGCCACAGTTCAATAATGCTGTAAGTTTTACATCATTCGACTCAGAAACAAATCATCTATCGAATGACTTGATTCCACTGGTGGAAGTCTGAAGTAAAGAGAAATTTTTGATTTTTCTAATAACCTTTTTATACAACTATCCAGTGAATTTTATACGTCCTCGGTTACCCTCCTGCTTGATCCACTCACAATGGCGTGTGAGCTGTTCTACTCAACGCGGTGTCACTTCTCGAAAGTCACGAGAGCTTAGTGCACTTCGCCTTCGAGATTACTGTTCCTCCGTAACTAATTCTTCGTTCTATCACAAACCCACTTGCTCATTATGAGGAACACTGCGAAAAGCTCGTTTCCATTGTGAACATGCCTAAGCACATTATTCTGATCCACCCGACGAGAGGTGCAATCTTACTGAAATAAAGAAAGCGATTTCCTGTCAAAAAAATGCAGCGAGGCTGCGGAATAGCCCCGTCACTCAACGAACAGTACCAAAGGAATGAGTAACGCCTGTACTGCACGAGTACTTAAAATGCGGCGTTTGAAGCCACTTGGAACACTCGGTTTTACAGAACACAAAGGGAAGCTGATAAATATAATTATAAAAAAGAAATTCAAACTACAGGGGCGTTACGAACGCCGCATTGGACGAAGTTAGCAAGCTCTCAACGCTTCATTGCGCCATCGGAGGCGTTGTGAACGCTAGCGATGGAAACAAGCTTACATTCACTTGACGTTTCGGTCAAGTGTGCCCAGAAAAGGCATCACTTTAACACCTGCCCTAACAAAACTGAAGAACCGGTTTGCGCCAACTGTAAGCTAGCAAAAATGATTACAAGCATTTGATGAGGCAGTGGTTTTCAACCGGGGTGCCACAACAACTTTCTTGGGGTGCCGTGTAATTTCGGTTTAAGTTACTTCAAGTTATTATTTATTTTATTTTATTTATTATTTTTTTTTAATTTATACATTTATTTCATTATAAAAAGGTGTACGGTGTCCATTGTACCGTATCTTTTTAATTTTGTGGAGATCTATAATTGATCTTTATTTAGTACCTCTATATAACGAATAAAATTATTATATAGGTATATATTAAAAGGTCGAAAACCACTGTGTTAGGTAATTCTTTTGGCCAAGGGATGAAGTGAAAAAATTATTTGGACACTAAGGGCGCCTTGAATCCAGAAGTTTGGGAACCTCTGCGATAAGTGATAACAAGTGCCCGGTTTATCTGAAATCAAGAAGCACACAACAACAAAAAATCAACTATGGCTCCATATAAGACATATAACTGTACAATCATGAAATTTATGCAGCTAAATGCTTAGCGAGCGTGTCGTGGGCAAAATAAGAATAAAGGCTGACGAAGACAATACACACGTCCTGTTCATCCAAGAGCTCTATACAAATGCCAGAAAATTCAGGGGATATCCGCTTACAAAATTATACAATCAGAAGCAGACACTCCTTGGGCGGTTATCCTTGTTAGGAACCCGTACATAACTGCCACCAAAATCCACACCCTCTGTACCCCATGGACGGTGTGTGCTCAACTTATAGGACCTATGGGATCGTTCCACGTCATCTCATTGTATTGTCGCCCAGGCGAGGACAAAGCCGCTGCCATCAGGTATCTGCAAGGAGTCCGAGTAATCCTCCCAGATGGGAAGATTATTTTCTGTGACGATTTCAACCGTCGTTCTGCAATGTGGCACAGCAACTTGGAAGACCGCTCGGGCAACCACAACGGCCGGCAACTCGAGAACTTTCTCGCTACATCCTCGCTTGTAACCTTTAACAAGCCTAACAGCATGCCCACCTTCAGTAACACCCTATGCCTCGGTGTCCTCGATCATAAAATACCTCGGTGTCATCGATCATAAAATACCTGGGCGTCCTCCTCGATCATAAAATACCTGGGCGTCCTCCTCGATCATAAAATACCTGGGGGTCCTCCTCGATCATAAAATACCTGGGCGTCCTCCTCGATCATAAAATACCTGGGCGTCCTCCTCGATCATAAAATACCTGGGCGTCCTCCTCGATCATAAAATACCTGGGCGTCCTCCTCGATCATAAAATACCTGGGCGTCCTCCTCGATCATAAAATACCTGGGCGTCCTCCTCGATCATAAAATACCTCGGTGTCCTCGATAATAAAATACCTCGGTGTCCTCCTCGATCATAAAATACCTCGGTGTCCTCCTCGATCATAAAATACCTCGGTGTCCTCCTCGATCATAAAATACCTCGGTGTCCTCCTCGATCATAAAATACCTCGGTGTCCTCCTCGATCATAAAATACCTCGGTGTCCTCCTCGATCATAAATGGTTCTTCATGCCGTATCTCAACTATATCAATGACAAGATCAAGGGATACACGGCCACGTTGGCCCGCGTGATCTGAACAGATTGGGAACATAAAGGCAGAACTCTCAAGCTCTTTACTCTGCAGTGTTCCTCCCGAGTGTTTCATATGGTGCCTCTACCTGCTTCTACAGGGTGAGAGAATCACCTTCACCAACAACTTAATCGATTTCAACGTCTCTTTCTTCTCCAATCCACAAGAGCCTGCAGACATCCCTCCACTCCAGCACTCCAGGTCATTTCAGTTAATCTTCCTTTAGACTTTCTACATTGCTTACTCTGGCCTCTTGCATTGCTCAAGAAGGAACACACAAACTACTTTCATCGGTATCTCTGCTACTAGCGACGCCAGCGTTGCAATCGAGAAGAAAAGACTCTGCTTTGAAGTTCATAACCTCTGGCAGTCCCGCCAGTCCGCAGAGCTCAAAGGCTAGACCACCAGAATATTCATTCCGGATATCGCTTTGCTCAGTAAAAGTTTCCTGACTTGGCACACCCCCAACTTAGAGATTGCCTTTATGCTCACCGAGCACGGATCATTCAAAGCTCGTCTTCGTCAATTTGGCGCAGTGGATGGCGACACACACATTTGTGGTGAAACGGAGAACTGGAATCACCTTATGCTTGACTTCGTGCTTTATTTGGATCTGAGATGACAACTACTCCTTCAAAACGACTTGCCTGCTCCCCAGCCTGTACACTCGTTGACTGAATTTAGAGAAATCTTCATAGCTTTAATACCCATCTCCACTGCCCTTTTGAAGAGGAGGAGACCCCTTCTGACTACTATTGCTGCTTTTGATGTCTCATTTTAACTTCCTGAATTGCCGCTGCCCTCTCTTCGGACCTGGGACCATCCTCATGCAAACTCCAATCTGGGGTAGGATTTCCTAACATTCCTGCTGGTGCATGCACCATAGTGCAAGATTCTTCCACCGAGATTCTCCTCTGGAGGCCTGCTTACCCTTAGGGGTAGGATTAAAACAAAAAAAGAAAGGGAAAAAAGAAAAAAAAATTTTTTTCCTGCTGCCACTGTCCCTTAGGATCTCCTGGTGCTTGGGATCTCCTGGTGCTGGCCCCTTCTGCTGCTTGCTGCTTTTTCCTTTTGCTTTCCTTCCTGACAGCAAAAGTCAGTCAAGTTTCTAACTTGATTGACTTTTCCTATCCTCTCTTACCTTTCTTAAGGGTGATGTACCACTTGTGGTTTCTTGCCCTCTTGTTGGCCTTGGGACATCCATTCCTCGAGGTCCCAGCTTTTTCTTTTCCCCTTTCTTCTCTCCTTCCCTATTCCCCATTTTTGAATATTCTCATTCCTTGGTCTGCTGGGGATGCTAAACTCCAACTAGCGTCCCTCTACTGACCTGGTCCGGCTCCTCGTGACGTGGACGGATGGTGGAATGCCTTTTCCTGGTAACAGGGCCTTCCAGTAACTGAGAGGCTTGGTGAACAACACAAACAACGCGACTACATTCTATCCACGATACCTACACTACACACAAGCTCATATGGCCTTGGCAGATTTTGCTTCTTTGCAGTTCTGTAGGGGACAACTGACACCGCCAACAGATACATACACTATTTTTGTGAGGACAATGTTGGACACAGAGAAATTTATTTGTGAGGTGGAAAGGAGACCTCTCTTGTACAACACATCATTAAAAGACTTCTCCAAAAGAGAAATATGATAAATTTTATTGTAATTATATTCTAGTATTTTGTCATGAAAGAGCACCGACATCGTTGAAATATGCAGAAAAAGACAGCAGAATGTCTCTCATCCCTCCAACTGCCGTTGTTTCCATTCCCTCTTCCATATCACAAGTTAATGTTCTCAAAAACATATCCATCCCTTCTCACAAAATTACGCGATATGCAACAACGTTTTATTAAGTGGGGATGCAGTAATATGCTAGAGTGAAAAATGCGCATTTATTGCTCAATATTCCAAACATGCATTCTACAAGTCGCCTTGCTCAAGATAATCTATAACTAAAAATTCTTCGCTTATTTCTCAAATTTTTTGATAGGTATGGTCGCATTACATTTTCAGTCAGTCCAAATGCTTCGTCCCGTACAAAAACAAATGGCATTGCAGGCCTATGGTACTATGGTACAAGGAAGAGTTGTTAGCCCGAGAATTTTTACCTTTCCTGTAATTCCAACCGATCCAAACTAATACTCAGTTCTAAATATTGTAAGAGAACAACATCAAGCCTGAGTCGTGAAAGATTGGGAACCTATTGCCAGTTGAAAAAATAGAGAGAATATTCCCAAAGTAGCCAAGCGAAGTTTGTATCCCACGGAACGTGACAACCTCTCGCTCTCACTAGTTCGCACGTTTCCCCCACCCCATATCTGATGAGAAATAAGATACAACTTCCCCAAAGACTATCAGAGCACACAGAACAGTACATGTTGTTGTTGTTGTTGTTGTGGGGGTTTCATGGCGCATAAGCTACTTTGGCTGTAATGCGCCTGTTCATTTATATTAAAGGAAAAAGGAAAGAATCGTACTGTCTGAAATGTCCTTAATCAGAAAACATTAAAAATTCTTGTTTGCTTCGGAAAATGGAAGAATTCAGATATATTTGCCTTGTCACCTATCAAATTCTCTAGGGTTATTGGTTGTTGAAGGATAACCAGCGATTGCAGGGTTGAAATTCTGTCTTGTTTATAATAGGGCAGTCAATGAGAATGTGTTTAACAGTCATATTTATATAGCAATGTGGACATTGTGGTGGATCATCTCCTGTGAGTAAATGAAGGTGGATCAGGTAAGTATGACCTATTCTTACTCTTGAAAGAATTACTTCTCGTCTTGATGTCCGGACACTGGAGAACCAGATTTTTGGAACCTCTTTAATCTGAAAGAGTTTACTATTCGTTTGGGATTGCCATAGTGCTGTCCATTCTGATAGGCATGCAGCATGAATCATTAGAGCCTGGGACAGGGATATTGGTTAAACCTAAGCTGGTTGGGTTTTTTGCAGCTTTATCAGCCTGTTCATTGCCTAAAATACAATTATGGGCTGGTATCCAGCAGAAGGCGACCAGTTGGTGACGTTCTTTAATCTTTAGTAATAATTTTCTAATTTCATTTATAACAGGGTGAAATTTATCTGAGGAACTACACAAAGCCTTGATTGAGCTGACGGAATCCGTGTAAATTACTGATTTTAATGAGCAGTCAGGAGGGAGAATTTTTAAAGCTAGTTTAATTGCGAATAATTCAGCTGAGAAGATACTGAATTCAGGAGGAAGGGCTGCTGATACAACTGTATTCGGAAACACTGCAGCTGCTCCAAATTTTGAATTGGATTTAGAGCCATCTGTGTATATTGGTAAAAAATCAATATACTTTTGAATGTGAACAGCAGGAACTTGTCTGATATTTGATGATTGCAAAATATTCTTTCCCCAATGACAGAGGTAAGTGTCACAGGTCGGTATAGGAGTTTGAACCCATGGTGGTTGGGTACAAGTGGCTACTTGTTGTACGGAATGGATGGATATATTCCAAACCTGCAGTAGTTCAAGAAGGCGATGACCAGCTCGTTTTACTATGCTAGTTTTATTTCTGTACAGATTTTCTAATGGTGGATTGAAAAGATATGGCTGAATGGGATGCGAGGCACAACTTTGTATCTTGACAGAATACTTCAGAAATAGCAATTTCCTACGTAAAGATAGTGGCGGTTCATGAGCATCAATGTAAAGGCTATGTGATGGCGATATTCTGAATGAGCCAAGTGCAATCCTCAGTGCACTGTGTTGTACTGGTTGAAACCAGAGTAATGCGCTCTTTCTGGCAGAGTAATAAATGGAGCTCCATAATCAAGACGGGATCTGATTAATGCCCTGTATAATCGAAGAAGGCAGGTACGGTCTGCATCCCACGTTTGTGCAGATAAAGATCTGACTATGTTTATCTTTTTTCAGCAGGCAGTTCGTACTTTTTTAATGTGCTCTAAAAAATTTAGCTTGTTGTCCATGATTAAACCTAGAAATCTGATGTTACTAGTGACCGAGATGGAAATATTAGAGATGTGAAGTTCAGGATCCAGATGAAATTTGCGTTGTCTACAAAAATGGATAGCAACAGTTTTCTGCTGTGATAGCCTATAGCCGTTAAGGCTGGCCCATTGCTGTATTTTATTTAATGATATCTGAAGCTGTCGTTCAATAGATCTCATATTTTGGGAATGACAGGAGATGGAAAGGTCATCAGCATAAAGGTAAGTTTCTACAGTATTTGGAAGTTGTTTAGTGATAGAATCTATTCTTAGGGCAAAAACAGTGGCACTCAGTACTGATCCCTGTGGAACACCTTCTTCCTGAATGTAAGTTGCAGAGAGGGCATGTTGGTATCGAACTTGAAACGATCTAGTATGTAGAAAATGCTTTATAAATATAGGAAGGTTGCCCCGCAGACCAGGAGAGTAAAGCTCTCTTAGTATGCCATGCCGACAGGTGGTATCAAAAGCCTTCTCTATATCTATGGAAACCATTACTAGATGTTCATGTTTAATAAAGGCATTACGAATGGCAAATTCAGCCTTAACCATAAGGTCCAGGCATGATCTGTTTTGACGAAAGCCATACTGACTATTGCTCATTAACCGTTCTGACTCAATGATCCAGACGAGTCTACAGTGGACAATTTTTTCTAGAATTTTGCTGAGGCAGCTTGAGAGGGATATTTGTCTATAGCTATGGGGATTGGTTGGATATTTTCCAGGTTTTAGGAATGCCAAAACAGTAGAATGATGCCAAGAAGTTGGATAGACATTTTCTGGAAAAATACGATTGTAAAAGAGCAGAAGGAGACGCAAAGCTGTGTCGTCAAGATGTTGTACCATGACGTAATAGATTCCATCTGGTCCGGCAGCACCATTGTGGGCTGTTCCGATAGCATGCAAGAGTTCGGAATATTGTAGGGGTTTGTTATACGGCAGAAGGAGAGCAGTTTGGAAGTTGACAGAGTGCTGTTCTGCAGTGTTTTTAATTCTCTGGAAAATTGGAGTATAAGCTCCTGTCACCGAGATTTCAGCAAATGTGTTGCCCAAAGCATTTGCGATATCTAAAGGACTAGATAGATCTTGCCCATTACAGGACAGAATTGGTGAAAGTACGGTAGGAAACTTACCAGAAAGCTGTCTAATTTTTTTCCATATTATTTTGGTGTCAGTGTTTTGTTAATGCTTTATGCAAAACGGATCCAGGATTCTTTCTTGGCTTGCCTTTGTATGAAACGTGCTTTTGCCTTTGACTTCTTATAATTTATTAGATTGGGTGTTGTTGGATATTGCCGAAACAAATTCCAGGCTTTATTTTTTGCTTTTTTGGCTTTTGTGCATTGCTCATTCCACCAATAATTATAATGCTTACGAACCGAGGGATTTGATAGCGGTATTGTTTCTTTAGCCACATTTAGGAGATGTGACTGGATGTATTCTGTCACATCATCGATAGGCTGGAGACGGATATTTTCCTCATCAGAAGATATTGATGACCGGAATTTTGCCCAGTTTGCTAGGGCAAATTTCCATTTTCTGCAGGGTTGAGCTGGAGGAGCCTGTGCTATTAATAGGTTCCATACGATTGAGAAGTGATCAATACCCATTATATGATTTAAAACATACCACTCTATGGTCGGGACCAGTAATGGAGAACAAATGGAGAGATCTATGGCTGGGGTATGTCCGTTTGGGAGCTGAACGTGAGTGTGTGTGCCAGTATTGAGTATAGTGAGGTTTACTGCCTCTATTAGGCTCTCAATGAGTCGACTTCCTCTATCTAATTTTGGATCGCCACATAAGGGGTGGTGCCCGTTGAAGTCCCCCTAACATACACAGAGGTGGAGGTATCTGTATAAGGAGATCTTCAAGATCTTTTAAACAGTAGGTACGGTTTGGCTGTAAGTAGATTGATACTAAAGTTATTTCAATACGGAGCGTTATACGCACAGCAACAGCTTCTATTTCAGTTTGAAGTGAAATATGTTTAGTTGGGATCATTGAATTTATCAGGATTGCTACACCACCATGGGCAGCATTTGCTGTATTACGATCCCTTCGATAAAGGCAATAGTTCTTTATCTAAGGAGAAATTTGCAAAGTTAAGTAAGTTTCCTGAAGACAAAGGGCAACTGGAGAAAATCGATTTATTAGATCTTGGATATCGACTGTATTGCAACGAAAGCCTCTGCAGTTCCATTGTAAAATACAAGCCATTATTTGTGTTTAGTTGATGGAGCTGATTCTGACTGCTTTTTGAAAGTGACTGGTTTATGGCGTTCCAATTTGTTTGTCTTTTTTTGGAAGACTGGCCGACCAGTGTCCATTTCTTCTTCTTCGGCATGGATTTCTAAAAGAGGATCTTTCTGTATAGATGTGCCATCTGTGTCCATGGTTGTGTCTCGATTATTTTTGATTATATTTGAATTAGTAATACATGGTGTGGTAGCACTCATTGGAGGAGGAGATTCCGCTGGTGTTGTAAGAGGAGTATTATTTGCTTGGTCTGAGAGTTTGGGTTGTTGTTTACGTACATTTGGATTTTCCTCAGAGAGGACAGTTCTAGCCCAATCTGAAACTGGAATATTAGTAGGAACTGTAACATTAGTTTGAGTAGAGACTGTTTGGTATTTTTTATTCATAGTAGGTGCCACTAGTCTTCTCGCTTCTGGGTAACTCACTTTGTTCTTGACCTTGTATTTTACAATTTGTTTCTCCGTTTTCCATGTTTCACAAGTTCTGGAATAGGCAGGATGATCACCTTTGCAATTTGGACAGGTCATTTTTGTAGTCGTACAGCCACTTTGTATGTAATCCGAGGAACCACAGTTGGGGCAGACAAGAACACCTCTGCATACAGTTTGTGAGTGGCCATATTTTTGACATTTAAAACATCTTAAATGATTGGGAATGTACGGGTGGATACGGCAAAGTAAATAACCTGCTTTTACAGAGGAGGGTAAGTTGGGCGTATTGAACGTGAAACAATGTTTCTAGTTGGGATAAGTTGATTATCTTTTTTAGTCATTATACGTTTGGCTTGAATTACATTTTGTCCCTGCAGCTCTTGGGTAATTTCTTCCTCTCTGACATTTAACAGGTCCCAACTGGATATGACACCCTTAGATGAATTTAGGGTTGCGTGAGGAGATATTTTTACCGGAATGCCCACAAAGTTTGTTAACTGTAAGAGTTTCTCCGAATGCCTGTGGTTCGTAGTTTCCACTAGCAGGGCTCCTGATTGTAATCTCTTGACAGTCTTAGGAGATCCTGCAATACCTTCGAGATGTTTTTGTATTACGAAGGGACACAGTTTGCTCATTGGCTGACTAGTAAGGGAGTGGAAAATTTAAAAGGATGCGCAGGGTTGCTCCATCTGATTAGTCTTCTGTCTCTTTGGATGATCATTTTCTAAGTCGTGATTGGGGTCATGATTGTCTGTTCTTGAGCTCGAAGGCTCTAACGGTGGATAATTATTTTTATCCATAATGGCTCCTTTTCGCCCGGGGGGTTTCATTTTACCGCCAGGTTACCGGCCCCGCCACGGGGAGGCAGGAGCAGTGCCGCTTTGTGGTCAAGCGTAGAGTTAGTACGGTTAGTAAATCTAAATTAAAGTAAAAGGTGATTTCCTTTTTCTGGGCTCTCTTCTTATTTCTTTTAAGAGGCTAGAGCTACTTAACAGTAAATTTAATAACTGCAAGAGAAAACAAAGGAAAACGTAGTCGCTGGGAAGAAAAACGCTCGATATACGCACAATAATCACTTGGCCACGAAAACGCTTGGCACCCGGGGCCTGATGGTGAAGAGATAGATGGTACATTTTACGAGCATTAGCTCCAAAAAGTAAATTTTGATAACGAGTTGCCAGAAAGCGTGCATCTGATTGAGGAAAAAAATACTTAAGAAGAGTACAGTGGTCAGCGGCAGTTATTTGTGAAGTGGCTTGGGTGCCCAGCATCCTATATTTCTTGGGTCTGAAGTGAAGATATTTTACCTTACCTAGTAATGCAAAGTGGGTTTGTACTCTGCAATGATCTTTCAAAGTTCAAATAACACGCGAAATTAGTTTGAGTGGAAAGCGGGTCGGGGCACTTTCTGAAATCCATCTGCCCACAGTTTGGAACAATATTTTATAAAAAAAAAAAAAAAAAAAAAAACAGAATAACATGAATTTCGCGTACCTTGTGATGATTACGACAGCGAACAAATGTTACGTGTTCTTTCTTGAAAGAAAAAGATTATCAGTATCTTTGAGATATCCTACGTGTGGGAACAACGCGAGAGGGCAGCAAAAGCCGTAAGCCTAGCGGGTCAGCAGAAGTCAAGTGGAGAGAAGGCAGCTGTGAAGGACCGGAAATCAAACTCTTCCAGGTAGAGGGGAAAGAGACCAAATAAGTCAGTTTAGAGAATTTTACTAACGAGAACTGTGTTATAAGAAATACATGGGAGAGAAATGGACGGACAGTTTGAGAAGTATTGAAACGCGATGACTACAATATTGTAAGGATGGGAATAGGATATAACAGAAAAATAGAGAAAGAGAGTGAGTGAGTGTTGCTCATCAGTTATTAGCGGTATTGGTAATAAACTTAAAGAAATGTGTTAAAGGAAAAAGAGTTGATATCAAGAATTGTCTAATTGCGATTAACGAAGTGAATTGCATTCAGTAGAAATTTCCTCCTTAGAGTATGTAGGAGAGAGTGAAAATTATTGGAATTATTCTCTATATATCCATATAAAATTGTACAGGATAGTGTATGAAACTTTTTGTATTGCAACATAGTGGGTAGTTATGAATTGCTTGGGATGATTGACTAAGAATGGACACCATTTCATGTATAATAATAATAGAGTAGTAAGAAATTTTGATATCATGAATAATTTAAAATATGTAAATATTTGTTGTTCAAAAAAGAAAGGAATTAAAACAACAGCCTTTGAGGTTCCAAGGTAACGGGATGAAAAACATTTGTACACGCCGCTTCCAACAATTGGTGAAATAGCCAGGGATAGAATAGTGGAGCATCATAAATAATCACAATTCAACCTCCCACACCATTATGATTACTAATACTCAAATAGAATTAGGCGAGTGTTAATCAGTCCAAAGAAATCTTCATTTGAGCTAGTCTACAAATTAAGGATATTTATGAGATTTAGTAATGACTCGCAAATCTTTCCTGAAGTGAAGTGAAGTGGGTTATGTCATGTGAATAGTGTACTGTATCTGATTAGTAGGACGTTTTTATGATGATCTGATGTGAAATCGAATAACGTCTAACTTTGGTTGAGAGTACCAGTTAGTACAATACCCATTTACTACCAAATCTACACGAACGTCCAACCATTCGAAATATACACAATAAATTATTGATCACCTCAGCTTAGATTACCGTTAAAACATATGCTGGTAGGGAAAAATATAATCTAGTCGGTGTGGAAAGCTCTAGGCTCAATTTCCATCGATTCATTTTGAAAGGTTTAGCCTGACATTAAGCAGGCTCAGGTGGCCAATAGGTCAGAAATCCCAACCCTTAACACACACGTAGTTTACTGGCATTGTTTAGTAATTTATCAATGAGTATATCCTTACCCCGACTCCTTGTTAGAATACATATAATGAAATGAATATACGCCACCGATGGTGCTAACAATAAATCCCATCCCACCCACCAACACAATAAACATAAGCGACTATCCATTTCCCACTAGAAATTAAGCAGTAGGAAATGAAATTGTCATTTGCCGAATAATACCAAACCGACCACCAGAACAAAGGTGTTATATCGACCTCTCCGTGAATCACCAAATGAATGGCGAGGTCCATGGCAAACCAACATCCTTCATCCGACAGCCATACTACGAATCTAGATGCCTTCTCCCGACCGCCGTCCCCCGCCGTGGATCAAACTCTTCGGACTTCATACAGTCTCCTTTCTCCTAAATCTGATCTGGCTTTTGATATCTTCAGAAAACGCTGCGAATGGATGATCCAACCACAGCAACGGTGATCCCAGCGTTGATGAATTTTGGAACCACCAAGGATGCCCGCACACTAAGACCAATCATTCCAAACGTGAATGTCAGTCTCATCTGGAAGCATACCCTTCTCCAGAATCACCAAAGCTTTCCGCTGTAACAAATCAGCAGAGCAATTGAAGCAGTAATGGCCACCCAATCACCATGACGAGTCCAGAGGCCATGATACGACATCGCCACTTGGATCACAGTCCACTATGTAGAAAGACCACCACCCTCAGCTCTCATGGCATGGCTTCCTTCTTAGCCACTCTTCCCTCTAGCTGGAATTATTTTTATAGCAGGACAACAATTGATCGACAATAAACGCAACAGGAATCTTTCAACACCAGCTCCAATTGCTTTAAACAATGAGTGACGTAAGCATGATAAAATCATTGTTGACCTATTTATTGTGAGAATTGGTAATTCTGGACAAGGCAAAGTCGTTATATGACGAAATATGTGAGGAGTCTAGTAGCACTGAAACATTTGTAAAATTCACAATGTGAAAGTGTCTGGTGAGGCTGTTATAGCTGACGTTGCAGTGGTGGAAGAGTATCCTTCCGAATTTAAACGCTTAATAGACGAAGGCAACTACCACCCTGATTTAGTTTTTAATGTGGACGAAACGTGTAGTGGAGTCATCGCTTGAGTAAATACGTACTCAAGTGATGACTCCACAGGACCAAAGTAAAATTTTATTTTATTAATTATTTTATATACTGTATAATTGTAAATAAAAACATGTGCATTAAATGTTTAAAATATTTAATTATTTAAAAAGAACAGAGATATTAGTGCATACTTGGAAAAATTTCGGGAATTTTGGAACCTATCTCATTCAATTACATTATAATTTGGTCTTGTTTTACGACTGTTCATTTTACGACCCTGTCTTGCTGGAACCTAACCATGTCATAAAACGGGTCCTACCTGTATTATGCTCGACTCCCACCAGATTGACATCAACCTAAAAGGTCAGAGGGAAATATCCTGAAAATATAAAACGCAGTGTCTTTCGTGTTTCCTTTATTCCAACCTGATTCAAGACCAGATTAAGTGATACTTGTGCCTCTGCTGCTGTATATTGTTCCGTGCATTGAGTTGGAGGAAATGCATTTGCTGAGCAACTATTGCAACGTGCGTATGGATTTGGAAGTATCTTTCGCTCGCAATTCTTCTTTTTAACACCACTTTAGAAACCCGCAGCTCTGTTTATGGGTAAAAAAAAAAATTAAATTGATGTTGTTTGGAGGGGGTGTGCAACTCAAACAATCCTTTATAAATAGGGCGTCGGAAGTCGATCAGAGTATTTGAAACAAGGTTCGGAACCAGAAAGGAAGAGGAAAAGGAGGACGCGCAGAAATATTTTTTAATCATGTAGCTTACGATGTCAGAACTGGACCTGCTCAATAAAAGCGACAGCTTAATAGAAACTGGATGAAAAATCTTCCTCAGAAATCTCAGATGTCCGTTTAGTTCATATATTCAGCCAATTTATAACTTGCGAGAAAATTAATCAGAAAATTTAGCATTAAATTTTCTGATTTTCAATTTGAACAATTGGTTTCATCATCCTTTTGCGCAAGATGTGTGAGAAGACGTGTTCTCCTCAATTAATGTGTAGTTGTACAGTGCTACAGTTCAATAATGCTGTAAGTTTTACATCATTCGACTCAGAAACAAATCGTCTATCGAATGATTTGATTCCACGTGTGGAAGTCTGAAGTAAAGAGAAATTTTTGATTTTTCTAATAATCTCTTTATACAACTATCCAGTGAATTTTGTGCGGCCTCGGTTCCCCTCCTGCTTGATCCACTCACAGTGGCGTGTGAGCTGTTCTACTCAACGCGGTGTCACTTCTCGAAAGTCACGAGAGCTTAGTGCACTTCGCCTTCGAGATTACTGTTCCTCCGTAACTAATTCTTAGTTCTATCACAAAGCCACTTGCTCATTATGAGGAACACTGCGAAAAGCTCGTTTCCATTGTGAACATGCCTAAGCACATTATTCTGATCTACCCGACGAGAGGTGCAATCTTACTGAAATAAAGAAAGCGATTTCCTGTCAAAAAAAATGCAGCGAGGCTGCGGAATAGCCCCGTCACTCAACGAACAGTACCGAAGGAATGAGTAACGCCTGTACTGCACGAGTACTTAAAATGCGGCGTTCGAAGCCTCTTCGAACACTCGGTGTTACAGAAAACAAAGGGAAGCTGATAAATATAATTATAAAAAAGAAATTCAAACTACAGGGGCGTTACGAACGCCGCATTGGACGAAGTTAGCAAGCTCTCAACGCTTCATTGCGCCCTCGGAGGCGTTGTGAACGCTAGCGATGGAAACAAGCTTACATTCACTTGACGTTTCGGTCAAGCGTGCCCAAAAAAGGCATCACTTTAACACCTGCCCTAACAAAACTGAAGAACTAGTTTGCGCCAACTGTAAACTAGCAAAAATGATTACAAGCATTCGATGAGCAGTGGTTTTCAACCGGGGTGCCACAACAACATTCTTGGGGTGCCGTGTAATTTCGGTTTAAGTTACTTCAAGTTATTATTTATTTTTTTTAATTTATACATTTATTTCATTATAAAAAGGTATACGGTGTCCATTGTACCGTATCTTTTTAATTTTGTGGTGATCTATAATTGATCTTTATTTAGTACCTCTATACAACGAATAAAATTATTATATAGGTATATATTAAAAGGTCGAAAACCACTGTGTCAAGTATTTCTTTTGGCCAAGGGATGCCGTGAAAAAATTATTTGGACACTAAGGGCGCCTTGAATCCAGAAGTTTGGGAACCTCTGCGATAAGGGATAACAAGTGCCCGGTTTATCTGAAAGCAAGAAGCACACAACAACAAAAAATCAACTATGGCTCCATATAAGAGATATAACTGTACAATCATGAAATTTATGCAGCTAAATGTTTAGCGAGCGCCTGCTGTCGTGGACCAAATAAGAATAAAGGCTGACGAAGACAATACACACGTCCTGTTCATCCAAGAGCTCTATACAAATGCCAGAAAATTCAGGGGATATCCGCTTACAAAATTATACAATCAGAAGAAGACACTCCTTGGGCGGTTATCCTTGTTAGGAACCCGTACATAACTGCCACCAAAATCCACACCCTCTGTACCCCATGGACGGTGTGTGGTCAGCTTATAGGACCTATGGGATCGTTCCACGTCATCTCATTGTATTGTCGCCCAGGCGAGGACAAAGCCGCTGCCATCAGGTATCTGCAAGGAGTCCGAATACTCCTCCCAGATGGGAAGATTATTTTCTGTGACGATTTCAACCGTCGTTCTGCAATGTGGCACAGCAACTTGGAAGACCGCTCGGGCAACCACAACGGCCGGCAACTCGAGAACTTTCTCGCTACATCCTCGCTTGTAACCTTTAACAAGCCTAACAGCATGCCGACCTTCAGTAACACCCTATGCCTCGGTGTCCTCGATCATAAAATACCTCGGTGTCCTCCTCGATCATAAATGGTTCTTCATGCCGTATCTCAACTATATCAATGACAAGATCAAGGGATACACGGCCACGTTGGCCCGCGTGATCCGAACAGATTGGGAACTTAAAGGCAGAACTCTCAAGCTCTTTACTCTGCAGTGTTCCTCCCGAGTGTTTCATATGGTGCCTCTACCTGCTTCTACAGGGTTGAGAGAATCACCTTCACCAACAAGTTAATGGATTTCAACGTCTCTTTCTTCTCCAATCCACAAGAGCCTGCAGAAATCCCTCCACTCCAGCACTCCAGGTCATTTCAGTTAATCTTCCTTTAGACTTTCTACATTGCTTACTCTGGCCTCTTGCATTGCTCAAGAAGGAACACACAAACTACTTTCATCGGTATCTCTGCTACTAGCGACGCCAGCGTTGCAATCGAGAAGAAAAGACTCTGCTTTGAAGTTCATAACCTCTGGCAGTCCCGCCAGTCTGCAGAGCTCAAAGGCTAGACCACCAGAATATTCATTCCGGATATCGCTTTGCTCAGTAAAAGTTTCCTGACTTGGCACACCCCGAACTTAGAGATTGCCTTTATGCTCACCGGGCACGGATCATTCAAAGCTCGTCTTCGTCAATTTGGCGCAGTGGATGGCGACACACACATTTGTGGTGAAACGGAGAACTGGAATCACCTTATGCTTGACTTCGTGGTTTATTTGGATCTGAGATGACAACTACTCCTTCAAAACGACTTGCCTGCTCCCCAGCCTGTACACTCGTTGACTGAATTTAGAGAAATCTTCATTGCTTTAATACCCATCTCTACTGCCCTTTTGAAGAGGAGGAGACCCCTTCTGACTACTATTGCTGCTTTTGATGTCTCATTTTAACTTCCTGAATTGCCGCTGCCCTCTCTTCGGACTTGGGACCATTATCATGCAAACTCCAATCTGGGGTAGGATTTCCTAACATTCCTGCTGGTGCATGCACCATAGTGCAAGATTCTTCCACCGAGATTCTCCTCTGGAGGCCTGCTTACCCTTAGGGGTAGGATTAAAACAAAAAAGAAAGGGAAAAAAGAAAAAAATAATTTTTTCCTGCTGCCACTGTCCCTTAGGATCTCCTGGTGCTGGCCCCTTCTGCCGCTTGCTGCTTTTTCCTTTTGCTTTCCTTCCTGACAGCAAAAGTCAGTCAAGTTTCTAACTTGATTGACTTTTCCTGTCCTCTCCTACCGCCCCGGAGGCGACGCTGGGGCAATCTTTGACAAATCTTGCTTAGTTAGTGAGTGTGTCAACGCTTATCAACGCTCGTGCGAGTCACAAGTGTTGTGTTGTTCTGAGCCAAAACCAGTGTCCGAGCTCACACCTCCTCGTGGTCCGGGGTGGGCAGGCAGGGGTGATTTCCCCTGCCTGGCGAAGTTGAGCTAAGACAAGGGGACGAGGTTCTTGTTTTGAGTTCTCAAAAGGGGGTTTTAAATTTCCCCTTTTGAGGTGATTTTGAGCATTTCTGTGCTCTTATTTTGAGTTTGAGTTGAGCTTTTACGCTCTTAAACTAAATTAATTGAGCATTTCCGTGCCCTATTTGGAATCGGTTTTGTTTCTGAACAAGGTTGCTCTAGATTACAAAACAGGCCTCTGGGACCTCCTCCCGTTTAACTTGGGCGGAGCTGTTTTTAGAGCACTCATTGAATAGTTTCTGAGTGATTTTAATTTTCCATTTTGGCTTTGGATTAACGGCACCCTGTTTACTCATATTGCTTGGTGTATATATTGTAAATAGTTTGCTGGTTGTCACTTTGATAATCAGATTTTAATTGTAAATAAATTGTTTTATATTTATATATAATATAATGTCTTCTTCGAGTGAAGAAAATCTTATTTCCATGGATGATAAGGATCTGCTGGCAGCCTCGGGTGAATTAACAGAGGAAGAAGTAGAAGTAATAAAGGAAAAAGTGTTGACAGAAGCACAAGAATTGACAGAATTAGAGTTATTTTGTGGGAAAACCTTGGTAAGAACACCTGTAAAGAAAAGATCATCATCTTTGCCAGATTCTCAACAGAACACGCAAAAAGAGTCAAAGAAGAAAGAAAAAGTGAAGAAGGTGAGTGGTAATAAGACTGATAATGCAAGTGATGGTGAAAAAAGAAAGAAGAGAAAGCGAAAAGAAGATAGTGTGGGTGATAAATTGGACATAGAAGGATTTGATTATATTCGACAAGTAAGAAGTGAGTTGCATGCGTTTCTTTGGGACAGACAAACTAGAGTTCCAACAGCTGCAGTAGGAATGATTATGGAAAAGTGGGACAAGTTGGAGAAAAAGGCCCAAGAAGTGCAATTGGAAAACATCTTGTTAAAGGATAGACTAAAACGAAAAGAAGTAAGACCGAGTGAGCAGACATATTCGTCGGTTGTGAAAAGTAATATAATTGACACGGTGCCAAAGGTAATGATAATAAAAGCTGCAACTGACAAGTATAAAACGAGTGAAGAAGTAAAATCGGATATATTGGAGCAAGTAAGACCCATGCTTTCAAGTATTAAAGTGCGTAATTTGAAGCCAATAAGAGACAGGGGTGTGTTAGTAGAGGCAGAGACAAGTGATGATCTTACCAAATTAAAGACTTGTTCAAAAATACAGGAATTGGGATTGAAATATGTTATTCCTAGGCCGATTTTCCCCAAAATAGTTGTGTTTGATGTGCAGCAAGATATAGTAAAAGATGATTTTATGCAACAGCTATGGTTCAAGAATTTTAAAGAATCTGGAATTAGTGAACAGAAGTTTAAGGAAGGTGCTGAGTTTATGACTGTTAACATGAATAAAAACACTAAGTTAAATAACTGGATTGTTCAATTATCACCAAATTTATGGCAGGTTGTTAAAAGTAAGAATAGATTATTCATAGGATGGATGGCATATAAATTTAAGGAAGTGTTTTCTGTTACTCAATGTTTTAAGTGCTTAGCTTTTGGCCACGTCGCAAAGTATTGTAAGAGGGATGCTATGTGTGGTCGCTGTGCTGGAGCTCACTCATATAAGGACTGTCCTGATCGTGAGAAGAGTCCTATATGTTGTAATTGTAGAGGTAGAAATAGTGATACTGCTCATGCTGCTGTGGATAAGAAGTGCCCAGAATATAATAAAGCTATGGAAATTTATAAAAGGAAAATCGTTTATGGATAAAAAAAAATTAAAGTTATTACAGTTAAATGCTCAAAAGGCAAAAGCTGTTTCATTACAAATTAATAAGTACATGGAAGAAGAGAATATTTCCGTGGCACTCCTGCAGGAGCCATATGTATTAAATAGTTGTGTTGTTGGATATCCAAAGTCTTATAAAGTTGTGTCTTGTGGAAAAAACCCTATGACGGCTGTGATAATTAAAGATTTTGATATAGTTGTAACGAAAGTTTTGGTATTGTGTAGTGAGAATTATGTATGTTGTGAAATACAAGGGAAATTTGGTAAATTGTATGTAGTTTCAGTTTATTGTCAGCCATCTGCAAATATTAAACAATATATAGAATATTTGGAAAAGGTTTATAGTATGATTGGCTCTTGTGGGGTTGTAATTGCTCTGGACTCAAATGCTACCTCACCGCTTTGGGGAGGAGAAGTAACTGACGATAGAGGAATGTTGTTAGAAGAATGTGTAGTTGCCACGGGAATGGAAGTGTTAAATACACTGGGGCACGCACCAACTTATTCCACAGTGCATGGGCAGTCCCACATAGATCTTACCTTAGTAACAAACAGTATAGTGGGAAAGATCAAGAATTGGAAAGTTTGTGAGCAGTGCACCACTAGTGACCACAATGCCATCTCTTTTACTTATGATATGAATGATTTTGTAAGAGTAAGGTATGATGTGGATAGATATCTTGATAAAGTTGCGAGGTGGCCAAGATTCGATGATGTATTTTTAAGTAGAGTAAGAGAAATAGATTGGAATTGCCTTTCTTCCAATGATTATGTTGAACAACTTACGTTAATATTAAATGAAGCTTGTATTAAAAGTATGAAAAATAGACAAGGTGTTATAAGACCTGTATTTTGGTGGACTCCAGAATTAACTGATAAAAGGAAACAGACATTTGTTAGCAGAAGAAAATTTCAGCAGGTGAGAAGGAATGGGAATAACGAGCTGTGTGAAATTTATAAAGAAATATATAAAAATAAAAGAAGGGATTATGTGAGGTCTGTCAGCAGAACCAAACAGCAGATGTGGCAGAAGTATGTGAGTGAACAGGGTTCCAGAGATCCCTGGAAATCAATTTTTAGGCTTATTAACAATAAAAAGAATTTATCAAATATAACGTGTACGATAGGAAGTGGTAATGAACAGACCTTGACGTGGGAAGATTCTGTAAATAAGATCTTAGAGGAGCTCTTTCCAGAAGATAGTGAGCATGGAAATTTATGGCAGAAGCAGGATCCGAGTAATTTAGTTTTGGAAGATAAATTGCAAATTCAAGATATAGATCAAGCAATGGACCAGGCAGGGGATGACCGGTCACCGGGCCTTGACAAAATAGAAGTGTCAGTTATGAAAAGGACATATGGTATGTTGCCAGAATTGTATCTAGATATGTATAATAGATGTCTGGAAGAGGGAGTATTTCCGGCTGGGTGGAAAAAGGCACGGATATCTCTTTTAATTAAAGATACAGATCGTATGTTAAATGAAGCAAGCTCATATCGACCTATTGCTTTACTTTCTGTGTTAGGAAAAACTTTTGAAAGAATATGCATTAATCGGCTTATAATGAAACCTAAATATAATGAGATGTCTTCTAGTTGTCAATATGGTTATAAAAAAGAGTTATCAACTGAGGATGCAATATGTAAATTAATGCAGATGGTAGAAAGAAGTGATGAAAGATATGTGCTTGCTATCTTTGTGGATTTTAAAGGTGCCTTTGACCATCTTTGCTGGAGTAGTGTCCTCTCCAGAATTAGAGATATTAATAATACGAGTTTAAATATAGTCTTTGAAGATTATTTTTGTAATAGGAATGTGGTTGTTAAAACTGGATACAATCAGGTTGTTAAAGAAATAACAAGAGGATGTCCGCAAGGTTCGGTTATCGGTCCCTATGCCTGGAACATTGTGTTTGACGAGTATTTAAATATGGATTCTGATGCTATAAAAATAGCGTATGCTGATGACTTGGTTATTTTAGTGAAAGGAAATGCAAGATCAGTAATTGAGAGTAGGGCTAATGAAGCCCTTGTGGTCTTGCAAGAATGGACATTGAAGCATAGACTGCTGATATCAAAAGAAAAGACTGTTCAGATGTTGTTAAAGGGGAAATTAAGTATGAATAGAGTCCCATCTGTGAGGTTGATGGAGAGGCCTGTTCGGTATGCCCGAGTAGTAAAATATTTAGGTCTAAAATTAGAAGAAAGGCTCTTTTTTACCGAGCATGTCAAGTATTTAAAAGAGAAGATTTGTACATTATATGCCAAGCTTCGAAGAGTTATACGGAAAGATTGGGGTATTAAGGGAAGGGCATTAAATTTATTGTACGAATGTTTGTTTGTCCCTATAATATCTTATGGTGCTGGAGCTTGGGTTAATAAATTAAATAATGTTGTTATTCAAAAATACTTGATACAAGCACAAAGATTCGCTTTGCTTGGAATTACAAGGGCATGCCGGACGGTGTCTTCAGACGCCTTGCAGGTATTAGCTGGAAAGATGCCAGCCTATTATGTAGTACTTGTTGCAGGACTCTCATATTTGACAAAAAGAAATATCAAGAAAACTGTACTTGGTGTGAGCACATGTCCAGATGGTAATAAAGAATATACAAAAGCAGATGTAAAATTAGAGAAGAAAAGATTTGTGAATGAAATTAAGATAAAATGGCAGGAATATTGGGATACATCAGAAAAAGGGAGGCAAACATATATGTTTCTGCCAAGAGTTGATATAGTTGATTTTAGAAATAGGAGCTGGTTACAATTTGGATTACAATCAACATTTTTGGTAACCGGACATGGATTGGCTTATAAACTATATCAACTAAGTCTGCATGATACTGGACTGTGCTCTTGCGGTGAAGAAGAGACATCTGAACATGTCATGATGTATTGCAGTCAATATGCAGATTTAAGGCATACTCTAGAACTATCTTTGGGCATTCTGGAGAAGGAGCTCCTCTATGTTATGTTTAATGACCGGCGTCTCTTTACTTATTTTAATAATTATGTAAATAGTGTTTTTAAAAGAAGAATAAGATTGCTGGATAGTAGAGGCACGCCTCCACGTGGCAGGGATGTCAACTCGGGCTATTAAGATCAATAAAGATGAAACTTGAGATTGATTTTCCTAGCACGAGGCTAAGTTGCCGAGCGTTATTGTTTGGTTAATTTCTTTCTTTATGGTTTATTGCGTTGCAAAATTTAATAATATAATAAAAAGGATTTCAGTATAGACTTTATTTCCCATTTTAGAACTAGCCACGGATGAGCCTCGGCTCAGGTAGTGGTTTCTACAATGGAGGTCAGAATGGAATGTCCTCTCCTACCTTTCTTAAGGGTGATGTACCAGTTGTGGTTTCTTTCCCTCTTGTTGGCCTTGGGACTTCCATTCCTCGAGGTCCCAGCTTTTTCTTTTCCCCTTTCTTCTCTCCTTCCCTATTCCCCATTTTTGAATATTCTCATTCCTTGGTCTGCTGGGGATGCTGAACTCCAACTAGCGTCCCTCTACTGACCTGGTCCGGCTCCTCGTGACGTGGACGGATGGTGGAATGCCTTTTCCTGGTAACAGGGCCTTCCAGTAACTGAGAGGCTTGGGGAACAACACAAACAACACGACTACATTTTATCCACGATACCTGCACTACTCACAAGCTCATATGGCCTGGCAGATTTTGCTTCTTTGCAGTTCTGTAGGGGACAACTGACACCGCCAACAGATACATACACTATTTTTGTGAGGACAATGTTGGACACAGAGAAATTTATTTGTGAGGTGGAAAGGAGACCTCTCTTGTACAACACATCATTAAAAGACTTCTCCAAAAGAGAAATATGATAAATTTTATTGTAATTATATTCTAGTATTTTGTCATGAAAGAGCACCGACATCGTTGAAATATGCAGAAAAAGACAGCACAATGTCTCTCATCCCTCCAACTGCCGTTGTTTCCATTCCCTCTTCCATATCACAAGTTAATGTTCTCAAAAACATATCCATCCCTTCTCACAAAATTACGCGATATGCAACAACGTTTTATTAAGTGGGGATTCAGTAATATGCTAGAGTGAAAAATGCGCATTTATTGCTCAATATTCCAAACATGCATTCTACAAGTCGCCTTGCTCAAGATAATCTATAACTGAAAATTCTCCGCTTATTTCTCAAATTTTTTGATAGGTATGGTCGCATTACATTTTCAGTCAGTCCAAATGCTTCGTCCCGTACAAAAACAAATGGCATTGAAGGCTTATGGTACTATGGTACAAGGAAGAGTTGTTAGCACGAGAATTTTTACCTTTCCTGTAATTCCAACCGATCCAAACTAATACTCAGTTCTAAATATTGTAACAGAACAATATCAAGCCTGAGTCGTGAAAGATTGGGAACCTATTGCCAGTTGAAAAAATAGAGAGAATATTCCCAAAGTAGCCAAGCGAAGTTTGTATCCCACGGAACGTGACAACCTCTCGCTCTCACTAGTTCGCACGTTTCCCCCACCCCATATCTGATGAGAAATAAGATACAACTTCCCCAAAGACTATCAGAGCACACAGAACAGTACATGTTGTTGTTGTGGGGGTTTCATGGCGCATAAGCTACTTTGGCTGTAATGCGCCTATTCATTTTTATTAAAGAAAAAAGGAAAGAATCGTACTGTCTGAAATGTCCTTAATCAGAAAAGATTAAAAATTCTAGTTTGCTTCAGAAAATGAAAGAATTCAGATATATTTGCCTTGTCACCTATCAAATTCTCTAGGGTTATTGGTTGTTGAAGGATAACCAGTGATTGCAGGGTGGAAATTCTGTCTTGTTTATAATAGGGGCAGTCAATGAGAATGTGTTTAACAGTCATATTTATATCACAATGTGGACACTGTGGTGGATCATCTCCTGTGAGTAAATGAAGGTGAGTCAGGTAAGTATGACCTATTCTTACTCTTGAAAGAATTACTTCTTCTCGTCATGATGTCCGGACACTGGAGAGCCAGATTTTCTGTTTAATCTGCAAGAGTTTATTATTCGTTTAGGATTGCCATAGTGCTGTTCATTCTTATAGGCATGCAGCATGAATCATTAGAGCATAGTCTGAGCCTGGGACAGGGATATTGGTTAAACCTAAGCTGGTTGGATTTTTTGCAGCTTTATCAGCCTGTTCATTGCCTAAAATACAATTATGGGCTGGTATCCAGCAGAAGGCGACCAGTTGGTGACGTTCTTTAATCTTTAGTAATAATTTTCTAATTTCATTTATAACAGGGTGAAATTTATCTGAGGAACTACACAAAGCCTTGATTGAGCTGAGGGAATCCGTGTAAATTACTGATTTTAATGAGCATTCAGGAGGGAGAATTTTTAAAGCTAGTTTAATTGCGAATAATTCAGCTGAGAAGATACTGAATTCAGGAGGAAGGGCTGCTGATACAACTGTATTCGGAAACACTGCAGCTGCTCCAAATTTTGAATTGGATGTAGAGCCATCTGTGTATATTGATAAAAAATCAATATACTTTTGAATGTGAACAGCAGGAACTTGTCTGATATTTGATGATTGCAAAATATTCTTTCCCCACTGACAGAGGTAAGTGTCACAGGTCGGTATAGGAGTTTGAACCCATGGTGGTTGGGTACAAGTGGCTACTTGTTGTACGGAATGGATGGATATATTCCAAACCTGCAGTAGTTCAAGAAGGCGATGACCAGCTCGTTTTACTATGCTAGTTTTATTTCTGTACAGATTTTCTAATGGTGGATTGAAAAGATATGGCTGAATGGAATGCGATGCACAACTTTGTATCTTGACAGAATACTTCAGAAATAGCAATTTCCTACGTAAAGATAGTGGCGGCTCGTGAGCATCAATGTAAAGGCTATGTCATGGCGATATTCTGAATGCGCCAAGTGCAATCCTCAGTGCACTGTGTTGTACTGGATCAAGCCAGCGTAAAGCGCTCTTTCTGGCAGAGTCATAAATGGGAGCTCCATAATCTAGATGGGATCTGATTAATGCCCTGTATAATCGAAGAAGGCAGGTACGGTCTGCACCCCACGTTTGTGCAGATAAAGATCTGAGTATGTTTATCTTTTTTAAGCAGGCAGTACGTATTTTTTTAATGTGCTCTAAAAAATTTAGCTTGTTGTCCATGATTAAACCTAGAAATCTAATGTTGCTAGTGACTGGGATGGAGATATTAGACTTGTGAAGTTCAGGATCCAGATGAAATTTGCGTTGTCTACAAAAATGGATAGCAACTGTTTTCTGCTGTGATAGCCTATAGCCGTTAAGGCTGGCCCATTGCTGTATTTTATTTAACGATATCTGAAGCTGTCGTTCAATAGATCTCATATTTTGGGAATGACAGGAGATGGAAAGGTCATCAGCATAAAGGTAAGTTTCTACAGTATTTGGAAGTTGTTTAGTGATAGAATCTATTCTTAGGGCAAAAACAGTGGCACTCAGTACTGATCCCTGTGGAACACCTTCTTCCTGAATGTAAGTTGCAGAGAGGGCATGTTGGTATCGAACTTGAAACGATCTAGTGTGTAGAAAATGCTTTATAAATATAGGAAGGTTGCCCCGCAGACCAGGAGAGTAAAGCTCTCTTAGTGTGCCATGTCGGCAGGTGGTATCAAAAGCCTTCTCTATATCTATGGAAACCATTACTAGATGTTCATGTTTAATAAAGGCATTACGAATGGCAAATTCAGCCTTAACCATAAGGTCCAGGCATGATCTGTTTTGACGAAAGCCATACTGACTATTGCTCATTAACCGTTCTGACTCAATGATCCAGACGAGTCTACAGTGGACAATTTTTTATAAATTTTGCTGAGGGAGCTTGAGAGGGATATTTGTCTATAGCTATGGGGATTGGTTGGATATTTTCCAGGTTTTAGGAATGCGAAAACAGTAGAATGATGCCAAGAAGTTGGATAGACAATTTCTGGAAAAAATACGATTGTAAAAGAGCAGAAGGAGACGCAAAGCTGTGTCGTCAAGATGTTGTACCATGACGTAATAGATTCCATCTGGTCCGGCAGCACCATTGTGGGCTGTTCCGATAGCATGCAAGAGTTCGGAATATTGTAGGGGTTTGTTATACGGCAGAAGGAGAGCAGTTTGGAAGTTGACAGAGTGCTGTTCTGCAGTGTTTTTAATTCTCTGGAAAAGTGGAGTATAAGCTTCTGTCGCTGAGATTTCAGCAAATGTGTTGCCCAAAGCATATGCGATATCTAAAGCACTAGATAGATTTTGCCCATTACACGACAGAATTCGTGAAGGTACGGTAGGAAACTTACCAGAAAGCTGTCTAATTTTTTTCCATATTATTTTGGTGTCAGTGTTTTTGTTAATGCTTGATGCAAAACGGATCCAGGATTCTTTCTTGACTTGCCTTTATATGAAGCGTGCTTTTGCCTTTGACTTCTTATAATTTATTAGACTGGGAGTTGTTGGATATTGCCGAAACAAATTCCAGGCTTTATTTTTTGCTTTTTTAGCTTTTGTGCATTGCTCATTCCACCAATAATTATAATGCTTACGAACCGAGGGATCTGATAGTGGTATTGTTTCTTTAGCCACATTTAGGAGATGTGACGGGATGTATTCTGTCACATCATCGATAGGCTGGAGACGGATATTTTCCTCATCAAAAGATATTGATGACCGGAATTTTGCCCAGTTTTCTAGGGCAAATTTCCATTTTCTGCAGGGTTGAGCTGGAGGAGCCTGTGCTATTAATAGGTTGCATACGATTGAGAAGCGATCACTACCCATTATATCATTTAAAACATACCACTCTATGGTCGGGACCAGTAATGGAGCACAAATGGAGAGATCTATGGCTGAGGTATGTCCATTTGGGAGCTGAACGTGAGTGTGTGTGCCAGTATTGAGTATAGTGAGGTTTACTGCCTCTATTAGGCTCTCAATGAGTCGACCTCCTCTATCTAATTTTGATTCGGCACATAAGGGGTGGTGCCCGTTGAAGTCCCCTAACATACAGAGAGGTGGAGGTATCTGTGTAAGGAGATCTTCAAGATCTTTTAAACAGTAGGTACGGTTTGGATGTAAGTAGATTGATACTAAAGTTATTTTATTAGATCTTGGATATCGACTGTATTGCAACGAAAGCCTCTGCAGTTCCATTGTAAAATACAAGGCATTATTTGTGTTTAGTTGATGGAGCTGATTCTGACTGCTTTTTGAAAGTGACTGGTTTAAGGCGTTCCAATTTGTGTTTGTCTTTTTTTTGGAAGACTGGCCGACCAGTGTCCATTTCTTCTTCTTCGGTATGGATTTCTAAAAGAGGATCTTCCTGTATAGATGTGCCATCTGTGTCCATGGTTGTGTCTCGATTATTTTTGATTATATTTGAATTTGTAATACATGGTGTGGTAGCACTCATTGGAGGAGGAGATTCCGCTGGTATTGTAAGAGGAGTATTATTTGCTTGGTCTGAGAGTTTGGGTTGTTGTTTACGTACATTTGGATTTTCCTCAGAGAGGACAGTTCTAGCCCAATCTGAAACTGGAATATTAGTAGGAACTGTAACATTAGTTTGAGTAGAGACTGCTTGGTATTTTTTATTCATAGTAGGTGCCACTAGTCTTCTCGCTTCTGGGTAACTCACTTTGTTCTTGACCTTGTATTTTACAATTTGTTTCTCCGTTTTCCATGTTTCACAAGTTCTGGAATAGGCAGGATGATCACCTTTGCAATTTGGACAGGTCATTTTTGTAGTCGTACAGCCACTTTGTATGTAATCCGAGGAACCACAGTTGGGGCAGACAAGAACACCTCTGCATACAGTTTGTGAGTGGCCATATTTTTGACATTTAAAACATCTTAAATGATTGGGAATGTACGGGTGGATACGGCAAAGTAAATAACCTGCTTTTACAGAGGAGGGTAAGTTGGGCGTATTGAACGTGAAACAATGTTTCTAGTTGGGATAAGTTGATTATCTTTTTTAGTCATTATACGTTTGGCTTGAATTACATTTTGTCCCTGCAGCTCTTGGGTAATTTCTTCCTCTCTGACATTTAACAGGTCCCAACTGGATATGACACCCTTAGATGAATTTAGGGTTGGGTGAGGAGATATTTTTACCGGAATGCCCACAAAGTTTGTTAACTGTAAGAGTTTCTCCGAATGCCTGTCGTTCGTAGTTTCCACTAGTAGGGCTCCTGATTGTAATCTCTTGACAGTCTTAGGAGATCCTGCAATACCTTCGAGATGTTTTTGTATTACGAAGGGAGACAGTTTGCTCATTGGCTGACTAGTAAGGGAGTGGAAAATTTAAAAGGATGCGCAGGGTTGCTCCATCTGATTAGTCTTCTGTCCCTTTGGATGATCATTTTCTAAGTCGTGATTGGGGTCATGATTGTCTGTTCTTCAGCTCGAAGGCTCTAACGGTGGATAATTATTTTTATCCATAATGGCTCCTTTTCGCCCGGGGGGTTTCATTTTACCGCCAGGTTACCGGCCCCGCCACGGGGAGGCAGGAGCAGTGCCGCTTTGTGGTCAAGCGTAGAGTTAGTACGGTTAGTAAATCTAAATTAAAGTAAAAGGTGATTTCCTTTTTCTGGGCTCTCTTATTTCTTTTAAGAGGCTAGAGCTACTTAACAGTAAATTTAATAACTGCAAGAGAAAACAAAGGAAAACGTAGTCGCTTGGAAGAAAAACGCTCGATATACGCACAATAATCACTTGGCCACGAAAACGCTTGGCACCCGGGGCCTGATGGTGAAGAGATAGATGGTACATTTTACGAGCATTAGCTGCAAAAAGTAAATTTTGATAACGAGTTGCCAGAAAGCGTGCATCTGATTGAGGAAAAAAATACTTAAGAGTACAGTGGTCAGCGGCAGTTATTTGTGAAGTGGCTTGGGTGCCCAGCATCCTATATTTCTTGGGTCTGAAGTGAAGATGTTTTACCTTACCTAGTAATGCAAATTGGGTTTGTACTCTGCAATGATCTTTCAAAGTTCAAATAACACGCGAAATTAGTTTGAGTGGAAAGCGGGTCGGGGCACTTTCTGAAATCCATCTGCCCACAGTTTGGAACAATATTTTATAAAAAAAAAAAAAAAAAACAGAATAACATGAATTTCGCGTACCTTGTGATGATTACGACAGCGAACAAATGTTACGTGTTCTTTCTTGAAAGAAAAAGATTATCAGTATCTTTGAGATATCCTACGTGTGGGAACAACGCGAGAGGGCAGCAAAAGCCGTAAGCCTAGCGGGTCAGCAGAAGTCAAGTGGAGAGAAGGCAGCTGTGAAGGACCGGAAATCAAACTCTTCCAGGTAGAGGGGAAAGAGACCAAATAAGTCAGTTTAGAGAATTTTACTAACGAGAACTGTGTTATAAGAAATACATGGGAGAGAAATGGACGGACAGTTTGAGAAGTATTGAAACGCGATGACTACAATATTGTAAGGATGGGAATAGGATATAACAGAAAAATAGAGAAAGAGAGTGAGTGAGTGTTGCTCATCAGTTATTAGCGGTATTGGTAATAAACTTAAAGAAATGTGTTAAAGGAAAAAGAGTTGATATCAAGAATTGTCTAATTGCTATTAACGAAGTGAATTGCATTCAGTAGAAATTTCCTCCTTAGAGTATGTAGGAGAGAGTGAAAATTATTGGAATTATTCTCTATATATCCATATAAAATTGTACAGGATAGTGTATGAAACTTTTTGTATTGCAACATAGTGGGTAGTTATGAATTGCTTGGGATGATTGACTAAGAATGGACACCATTTCATGTATAATAATAATAGAGTAGTAAGAAATTTTGATATCATGAATAATTTAAAATATGTAAATATTTGTTGTTCAAAAAAGAAAGGAATTAAAACAACAGCCTTTGAGGTTCCAAGGTAACGGGATGAAAAACATTTGTACACGCCGCTTCCAACAATTGGTGAAATAGCCAGGGATTGAATAGTGGAGCATCATAAATAATCACAATTCAACCTCCCACACCATTATGATTACTAATACTCAAATAGAATTAGGCGAGTGTTAATCAGTCCAAAGAAATCTTCATCTGAGCTAGTCTACAAATTAAGGATATTTATGAGATTTAGTAATGACTCGCAAATCTTTCCTGAAGTGAAGTGAAGTGGGTTATGTCATGTGAATAGTGTACTGTATCTGATTAGTAGGACGTTTTTATGATGATCTGATGTGAAATCGAATAACGTCTAACTTTGGTTGAGAGTACCAGTTAGTATAATACCCATTTACTACCAAATCTACACGAACGTCCAACCATTCGAAGTATACACAATAAATTATTGATCACCTCAGCTTAGATTACCGTTAAAACATATGCTGGTAGGGAAAAATATAATCTAGTCGGTGTGGAAAGCTCTAGGCTCAATTTCCATCGATTCATTTTGAAAGGTTTAGCCTGACATTAAGCAGGCTCAGGTGGCCAATAGGTCAGAAATCCCAACCCTTAACACACACGTAGTTTACTGGCATTGTTTAGTAATTTATCAATGAGTATATCCTTACCCCGACTCCTTGTTAGAATACATATAATGAAATGAATATATGCCACCGATGGTGCTAACAATAAATCCCATCCCACCCACCAACACAATAAACATAAGCGACTATCCATTTCCCACTAGAAATTAAGCAGTAGGAAATGAAATTGTCATTTGCCGAATAATACCAAACCGACCACCAGAACAAAGGTGTTATATCGACCTCTCCGTGAATCACCAAATGAATGGCGAGGTCCATGGCAAACCAACATCCTTCATCCGACAGCCATACTACGAATCTAGATGCCTTCTCCCGACCGCCGTCCCCCGCCGTGGATCAAACTCTTCGGACTTCATACAGTCTCCTTTCTCCTAAATCTGATCTGGCTTTTGATATCTTCAGAAAACGCTGCGAATGGATGATCCAACCACAGCAACGGTGATCCCAGCGTTGATGAATTTTGGAACCACCAAGGATGCCCGCACACTAAGACCAATCATTCCAAACGTGAATGTCAGTCTCATCTGGAAGCATACCCTTCTCCAGAATCACCAAAGCTTTCCGCTGTAACAAATCAGCAGAGCAATTGAAGCAGTAATGGCCACCCAATCACCATGACGAGTCCAGAGGCCATGATACGACATCGCCACTTGGATCACAGTCCACTATGTAGAAAGACCACCACCCTCAGCTCTCATGGCATGGCTTCCTTCTTAGCCACTCTTCCCTCTAGCCGGAATTATTTTTATAGCAGAACAACAATTGATCGACAATACACGCAACAGGAATCTTTCAACACCAGCTCCAATTGCTTTAAACAATGAGTGACGTAAGCATGATAAAATCATTGTTGACCTATTTATTGTGAGGATTGGTAATTCTGGACAAGGCAAAGTCGTTATATGACGAAATATGTGAGGAGTCTAGTAGCACTGAAACATTTACGGCTAGCAAAGGGTGGTTTAATCAATTTAAAACTTTTGTAAAATTCACAATGTGAAAGTGTCTGGTGAGGCTGTTATAGCTGACGTTGCAGTGGTGGAAGAATATCCTTCCGAATTTAAACGCTTAATAGACGAAGGCAACTACCACCCTGATTTAGTTTTTAATGTGGACGAAACGTGTAGTGGAGTCATCGCTTGAGTAAATACGTACTCAAGTGATGACTCCACAGGACCAAAGTAAAATTTTATTTTATTAATTATTTTATATACTGTATAAGTGTAAATAAAAACATGTGCATTAAATGTTTAAAATATTTAATTATTTAAAAAGAACAGAGATATTAGTGCATACTTGGAAAAATTTCGGGAATTTTGGAACCTATCTCATTCAATTACATTATAATTTGGTCTTGTTTTACGACTTTTCATTTTACGACCCTGTCTTGCTGGAACCTAACCATGTCATAAAACGGGTCCTACCTGTATTATGCTCGACTCCCACCAGATTGACATCAACCTAAAAGGTCAGAGGGAAATATCCTGAAAATATAAAATGCAGTGTCTTTCGTGTTTCCTTTATTCCAACCTGATTCAAGACCAGATTAAGTGATACTTGTGCCTCTGCTGCTGTATATTGTTCCGTGCATTGAGTTGGAGGAAATGCATTTGCTGAGCAACTATTGCAACGTGCGTATGGATTTGGAAGTATCTTTCGCTCGCAATTCTTCTTTTTAACACCACTTTAGAAACCCGCAGCTCTGTTTATGGGTAAAAAAAAAAATTAAATTGATGTTGTTTGGAGGGGGTGTGCAACTCAAACAATCCTTTATAAGTAGGGCGTCGGAAGTCGATCAGAGTATTTGAAACAAGGTTCGTAACCAGAAAAGAAGAGGAAAAAAGAGGACGCGCAGAAATATTTTTTAATCATGTAGCTTACGATGTCAGAACTGGACCTGCTCAATAAAAGCGACAGCTTAATAGAAACTGGATGAAAAATCTTCCTTAGAAATCTCAGATGTCCGTTTAGTTCATATATTCAGCCAATTTATAACTTAGCATTAAATTTTTTGATTTTCAATTTGAACAATTTGTTTCATCATCCTTTTGCGCAAGATGTGTAAGAAGACGTGTTCTCCTCAATTATTGTGTAGTTGTACAGTGCTACAGTTCAATAATGCTGTAAGTTTTACATCATTCGACTCAGAAACAAATCATCTATCGAATGATTTGATTCCACTGGTGGAAGTCTGAAGTAAAGAGAAATTTTTGATTTTTCTAATAACCTTTTTATACAACTATCCAGTGAATTTTGTGCGGCCTCGGTTCCCCTCCTGCTTGATCCACTCACAGTGGCGTGTGAGCTGTTCTACTCAACGCGGTGTCACTTCTCGAAAGTCACGAGAGCTTAGTGCACTTCGCCTTCGAGATTACTGTTCCTCCGTAACTAATTCTTCGTTCTATCACAAAGCCACTTGCTCATTATGAGGAACACTGCGAAAAGCTCGTTTCCATTGTGAACATGCCTAAGCACATTATTCTGATCTACCCGACGAGAGGTGCAATCTTACTGAAATAAAGAAAGCGATTTCCTGTCAAAAAAATGCAGCGAGGCTGCGGAATAGCCCCGTCACTCAACGAACAGTACCAAAGGAATGAGTAACGCCTGTACTGCACGAGTACTTAAAATGCGGCGTTCGAAGCCTCTTCGAACACTCGGTGTTACAGAAAACAAAGGGAAACTGATAAATATAATTATAAAAAGAAATTCAAACTACAGGGGCGTTACGAACGCCGCATTGGACGAAGTTAGCAAGCTCTCAATGCTTCATTGCGCCCTCGGAGGCGTTGTGAACGCTAGCGATGGAAACAAGCTTACATTCACTTGACGTTTCGGTCAAGCGTGCCCAAAAAAGGCATCACTTTAACACCTGCCCTAACAAAACTGAAGAACCAGTTTGCGCCAACTGTAAACTAGCAAAAATGATTACAAGCATTCGATGAGGCAGTGGTTTTCAACCGGGGTGCCACAACAACATTCTTGGGGTGCCGTGTAATTTCGGTTTAAGTTACTTCAAGTTATTATTTATTTTATTTTATTTTATTTTATTTATTTTTTTTAATTTATACATTTATTTCATTATAAAAAGGTATACGGTGTCCATTGTACCGTATCTTTTTAATTTTGTGGTGATCTATAATTGATCTTTATTTAGTACCTCTATACAACGAATAAAATTATTATATAGGTATATATTAAAAGGTCGAAAACCACTGTGTCAAGTATTTCTTTTGGCCAAGGGATGCCGTGAAAAAATTATTTGGACACTAAGGGCGCCTTGAATCCAGAAGTTTGGGAACCTCTGCGATAAGGGATAACAAGTGCCCGGTTTATCTGAAAGCAAGAAGCACACAACAACAAAAAATCAACTATGGCTCCATATAAGAGATATAACTGTACAATCATGAAATTTATGCAGCTAAATGTTTGGCGAGCGCCTGCTGTCGTGGACCAAATAAGAATAAAGGCTGACGAAGACAATACACACGTCCTGTTCATCCAAGAGCTCTATACAAATGCCAGAAAATTCAGGGGATATCCGCTTACAAAATTATACAATCAGAAGAAGACACTCCTTGGGCGGTTATCCTTGTTAGGAACCCGTACATAACTGCCACCAAAATCCACACCCTCTGTACCCCATGGACGGTGTGTGGTCAGCTTATAGGACCTATGGGATCGTTCCACGTCATCTCATTGTATTGTCGCCCAGGCGAGGACAAAGCCGCTGCCATCAGGTATCTGCAAGGAGTCCGAGTACTCCTCCCAGATGGGAAGATTATTTTCTGTGACGATTTCAACCGTCGTTCTGCAATGTGGCACAGCAACTTGGAAGACCGCTCGGGCAACCACAACGGCCGGCAACTCGAGAACTTTCTCGCTACATCCTCGCTTGTAACCTTTAACAAGCCTAACAGCATGCCGACCTTCAGTAACACCCTATGCCTCGGTGTCCTCGATCATAAAATACCTCGGTGTCCTCGATCATAAAATACCTCGGTGTCCTCGATCATAAAATACCTGGGCGTCCTCCTCGATCATAAAATACCTCGGTGTCCTCCTCGATCATAAAATACCTCGGTGTCCTCCTCGATCATAAAATACCTCGGTGTCCTCCTCGATCATAAAATACCTCGGTGTCCTCGATCATAAAATACCTCGGTGTCCTCGATCATAAAATACCTGGGCGTCCTTCTCGATCATAAAATACCTCGGTGTCCTCGATCATAAAATACCTCGGTGTCCTCGATCATAAAATACCTCGGTGTTCTCGATCATAAAATACCTCGGTGTCCTCCTCGATCATAAAATACCTCGGTGTCCTCCTCGATCATAAATGGTTCTTCATGCCGTATCTCAACTATATCAATGACAAGATCAAGGGATACACGGCCACGTTGGCCCGCGTGATCTGAACAGATTGGGAACTTAAAGGCAGAACTCTCAAGCTCTTTACTCTGCAGTGTTCCTCCCGAGTGTTTCATATGGTGCCTCTACCTGCTTCTACAGGGTTGAGAGAATCACCTTCACCAACAACTTAATGGATTTCAACGTCTCTTTCTTCTCCAATCCACAAGAGCCTGCAGAAATCCCTCCACTCCAGCACTCCAGGTCATTTCAGTTAATCTTCCTTTAGACTTTCTACATTGCTTACTCTGGCCTCTTGCATTGCTCAAGAAGGAACACACAAACTACTTTCATCGGTATCTCTGCTACTAGCGACGCCAGCGTTGCAATCGAGAAGAAAAGACTCTGCTTTGAAGTTCATAACCTCTGGCAGTCCCGCCAGTCTGCAGAGCTCAAAGGCTAGACCACCAGAATATTCATTCCGGATATCGCTTTGCTCAGTAAAAGTTTCCTGACTTGGCACACCCCCAACTTAGAGATTGCCTTTATGCTCACCGGGCACGGATCATTCAAAGCTCGTCTTCGTCAATTTGGCGCAGTGGATGGCGACACACACATTTGTGGTGAAACGGAGAACAGGAATCACCTTATGCTTGACTTCGTGGTTTATTTGGATCTGAGATGACAACTACTCCTTCAAAACGACTTGCCTGCTCCCCAGCCTGTACACTCGTTGACTGAATTTAGAGAAATCTTCATTGCTTTAATACCCATCTCTACTGCCCTTTTGAAGAGGAGGAGACCCCTTCTGACTACTATTGCTGCTTTTGATGTCTCATTTTAACTTCCTGAATTGCCGCTGCCCTCTCTTCGGACTTGGGACCATTATCATGCAAACTCCAATCTGGGGTAGGATTTCCTAACATTCCTGCTGGTGCATGCACCATAGTGCAAGATTCTTCCACCGAGATTCTCCTCTGGAGGCCTGCTTACCCTTAGGGGTAGGATTAAAACAAAAAAAGAAAGGGAAAAAAGAAAAAAATAATTTTTTCCTGCTGCCACTGTCCCTTAGGATCTCCTGGTGCTGGCCCCTTCTGCCGCTTGCTGCTTTTTCCTTTTGCTTTCCTTCCTGACAGCAAAAGTCAGTCAAGTTTCTAACTTGATTGACTTTTCCTGTCCTCTCCTACCTTTCTTAAGGGTGATGTACCAGTTGTGGTTTCTTTCCCTCTTGTTGGCCTTGGGACTTCCATTCCTCGAGGTCCCAGCTTTTTCTTTTCCCCTTTCTTCTCTCCTTCCCTATTCCCCATTTTTGAATATTCTCATTCCTTGGTCTGCTGGGGATGCTGAACTCCAACTAGCGTCCCTCTACTGACCTGGTCCGGCTCCTCGTGACGTGGACGGATGGTGGAATGCCTTTTCCTGGTAACAGGGCCTTCCAGTAACTGAGAGGCTTGGGGAACAACACAAACAACACGACTACATTTTATCCACGATACCTGCACTACTCACAAGCTCATATGGCCTGGCAGATTTTGCTTCTTTGCAGTTCTGTAGGGGACAACTGACACCGCCAAAAGATACATACACTATTTTTGTGAGGACAATGTTGGACACAGAGAAATTTATTTGTGAGGTGGAAAGGAGACCTCTCTTGTACAACATATCATTAAAAGACTTCTCCAAAAGAGAAATATGATAAATTTTATTGTAATTATATTCTAGTATTTTGTAATGAAAGAGCACCGACATCGTTGAAATATGCAGAAAAAGACAGCACAATGTCTCTCATCCCTCCAACTGCCGTTGTTTCCATTCCCTCTTCCATATCACAAGTTAATGTTCTCAAAAACATATCCATCCCTTCTCACAAAATTACGCGATATGCAACAACATTTTATTAAGTGGGGATTCAGTAATATGCTAGAGTGAAAAATGCGCATTTATTGCTCAATATTCCAAACATGCATTCTACAAGTCGCCTTGCTCAAGATAATCTATAACTGAAAATTCTCCGCTTATTTCTCAAGTTTTTTGATAGGTATGGTCGCATTACATTTTCAGTCAGTCCAAATGCTTCGTCCCGTACAAAAACAAATGGCATTGAAGGCTTATGGTACTATGGTACAAGGAAGAGTTGTTAGCCCGAGAATTTTTACCTTTCCTGTAATTCCAACCGATCCAAACTAATACTCAGTTCTAAATATTGTAACAGAACAATATCAAGCCTGAGTCGTGAAAGATTGGGAACCTATTGCCAGTTGAAAAAATAGAGAGAATATTCCCAAAGTAGCCAAGCGAAGTTTGTATCGATGATGCTGTATCGATAAGGCTGTTCCGATAGCATTCAAGAGTTCGGAATATTGTAGGGGTTTGTTATACGGCAGAAGGAGAGCAGTTTGGAAGTTAACAGAGTGCTGTTCTGCAGTGTTTTTAATTCTCTGGAAAAGTGGAGTATAAGCTTCTGTCGCTGAGATTTAAGCAAATGTGTTGCCCAAAGCATTTGCGATATCTCAAGGACTAGATAGATCTTGCCCATTACAGGACAGAATTGGTGAAGGTACGGTAGGAAACTTACCAGAAAGCTGTCTAATTTTTTTCCATATTATTTTGGTGTCAGTGTTTTTGTTAATGCTTGATGCAAAACGGATCCAGGATTCTTTCTTGGCTTCCCTTTGTATGAAGCGTGCTTTTGCCTTTGACTTCTTATAATTTATTAGATTGGGTGTTGTTGGATATTGCCGAAACAAATTCCAGGCTTTATTTTTTGCTCTTTTGGCTTTTGTGCATTGCTCATTCCACCAATAATTATAATGCTTACGAACCGAGGGATTTGATAGTGGTATTGTTTCTTTAGGGGCTTAGTGGGGAACAGGTATCCTGTGTGTTTTCAGACACTCAGCCTAAAACACTGATGGATCCAATATCTCTCTATTACAGAAGATTTAGGAGAAGTCCGGTTGGCCTGCTTCCCTAAAATCCACTCATGCACACCTTCTCGATGGTAAGCCCTGTTACGTCACTTAGGTGGGAACGAACGTGTAGAGTGGTTCTCTTCAAGACGCCTGGTCAGCGTGAAGAGGAAAAGACCAAACCCTCCAGCAATGACAGCACAACAATACAAATGGCCCTCAGTCCCCAGCAGCTTTCACTCTCCCTCTTACGGCAGCGAGAGGATCAGAGTGGAAGCAGAGGGTGCTAAGAATCTCTGGGTACGACCAGGCTGCCATGCGAGGAAACTGAACTTGGCCTGTTATAACGTAAGATCATTCATCAGTGAAGACAAGATATTAGAGATGGAAAAGGAATCAGAAAATGTGAATTGGAATATCATCGGTTTGGCTGAAACAAGAAGAAGAAATGAATCACTTATAAGTTTATCAAATGGAAATCTGTGGTACACCAATGGAAACAGTGAAAGGAGTGAAGGTGGAGTTGGGTTTCTGGTCCATAAAGATTTTAAAAACAACATTTTGGAATTCAAAAGTACATCACCAAGGGTGTCAAGACTAATATTCAAGATTTCTAAAAGGTACAAGCTAAAGATTATAATGATTTTTGCACCAACATCGAGCCATGATGATGAAGAGGTTGAAGAAATGTACAGTGAAATTGAGAGTCTTCTAGATGAGCAGAAAACCCACTACACTATTATTATGGGGGACTTCAATGCTAAGGTTGGAAAAAGGCAAAACAGCGCAGAAAGAGGAACTATAGGAAATTTTGGAATTGGTGAAAGAAATAAAAGAGGTGAAAGACTTGTGGAATTCGCAGAATCTCAAGGACTGTCAGTAATGAACACTTTTTTCAAGAAAAGGGTGAACAGAAAGTGGACATGGAAGAGTCCAAATGGATTAACAACTAATGAAATCGACTTCATCCTCACTAACAGAAGATATATTGTGAATGATGTTACCGTCCTGAATAAGGTAAATGTTGGAAGTGATCACAGAATGGTAAGATGTACACTTGATATAGATGTAGGAAAGGAAAGGAAAAAACTGACTCGAGTAAATAATACAAAGGTCTTTGAAATAACAGAAGAGGAGAAAAAGCAGTATGTACTGGAACTTAAGAACAAGTTTGAGCTTCTGCAGACTGCTCAGGACCAAGATATCGACGAGGAATATTACAACTTTCTGAAAGTGATAGAGCCCAAGAAACCTATAGGGAAACAGAAATCCAAAGAAGAAAAAATTAGTCAAGAAACACTTGTCATGATGAACCGAAGACGACAAATGAAGAGCAAGAAAAACACTGACAGGGAGAAAATTGAGTATAATGAGTTATGCAAAGCCATTAGAAAGAGACTCAGAGAAGACATAAGATTTAACACAAGAAAAGTAGAACAAGCATTAAGAGAAAACAAAGGATTTAAATCAGCAGCCATGAGCAGTAATACAGAAAGACAAATGATACCGAAACTGAAGAATAGCGATGGTGTACTTATAAACAGCAGAGAAGGCATAATTCACATAGCAGAAGACTACTATAGAGAATTATACAAGGAGCGAGGGAATGATACCAGCAGTGGGGAAAATGGATTGGAAAGTAGCAACACATACGACATACCCGATATTCTTCCTGATGAGGTAGAACATGCATTGAAGAAAATGAAGAACCGGAAGGCCCCGGGGGAAGATGAAGTTACTGAAGAGTTGTGAAAATTGGGAGGAACACAAAAACTGGCAAGGCTCTTCACAAAGTGCATTAGAAAAGGTGTGACACCTAAGCAGTGGAATAATGCAATCATAGTTTTGCTGCATAAGAAAGGAGATAAATCAGAAATTGGAAATTATAGACCAATTAGCTTGTTATCCCATATCTACAAGTTGTTCACAAGGGTCATTACTAACAGATTAGAAAGAATACTTGATGAGAATCAACCGAAAGAGCAAGCTGGCTTTAGGACAGGATTCTCAACTATGGATCACCTTCACGTAATATCACAGCTAATGGAGAAAGCAAATGAATATAAAACACCATTATGCCTGGCATTTGTGGATTATGAAAAGGCATTTGACTCCATACAGCATAAGGCAATGTTTCGGGCACTGGAAAGACAAGGCATAGATACTCCATATATTATGATTTTGAAGAAAATATATGAGAGTGCTACATCCTTTATTAGACTAGACAAAGACAGTAGCAAATTTAAAATCGAGAAAGGAGTTCGACAAGGAGATACAATATCGCCGAAGCTGTTTACTGCTGCCCTTGAGGAAGCTTTCAGAAGATTAGACTGGTCGCAGAAAGGAGTCAATATGAACGGAGAGTACCATTTACGATTTGCAGATGACATTGTGGTCATAAGCCACGATCCCAAAGAATTAGAGGAAAATCTTAATCAGTTATGCGGAGTTAGTAAGGATTTTGGACTAAAGATGAATATGACTAAAACAAAAGTAATGATGAACAAGTATGCCACGGAAAGGGAAATAATGATTGAAGGAGCAGTAATTGAAAAGGTGGAGTCATATACTTATCTGGGACAAGTTATTAGCTGTAATAATGATAAATGGCTGGAAGTCAAGAGAAGAATAAATTTTGGATGGATAGCATTCAGGAAATATAGTCACATACTGGAGAGCATATATCCCAGTTTGTCTGAAACGTAAAATAATGAACCAATGTATACTCCCCACCATGACTTATGGAAGTGAAACTTGGGCACTCACCAAAAGAATGGAAGAGAAGCTGAGAACTACACAGCGAAGAATGGAACGAATTATATTGGGAATCAGACTGTTAGATAAGAAGAGAAACACATGGATTAGGCAGCAAACTCAAGTAAAGGACATTCTTATCAAAACTAAACTAAAATGGTCTTGGGCAGGACACATAGCTCGAAGACATGATGACAGATGGACTAAGAAAATAACAGAATGGTACCCAAGAGGAGCTAGAAGAAAACCTGGAAGACAAAGGCGGAGATGGATAAATGAAATTCATGAGTTTTTGAGTAGTAAATGGATGGCCAGTGCTCAAAACAGAAGGAACTGGAAAGTTGCTGGAGAGGCCTTCATCCTGCAGTGGATTGAAAATGGCTGATGATGATGGTGATGATTGTTTCTTTAGCCACATTTAGGAGATGTGACTGGATGTATTCTGTCACATCATCGATAGGCTGGAGACGGATATTTTCCTCATCAAAAGATATTGATGACCGGAATTTTGCCCAGTTTGCTAGGGCAAATTTCCATTTTCTGCAGGGTTGAGCTGGAGGAGCCTGTGCTATTAATACGTTGCATACGATTGAGAAGTGATCAATACCCATTATATGATTTAAAACATACCACTCTATGGTCGGGACCAGTAATGGCGCACAAATGGAGAGATCTATGGCTGAGGTATGTCCGTTTGGGAGCTGAACGTGAGTGTGTGTGCCAGTATTGAGTATAGTGAGGTTTACTGCCTCTATTAGGCTCTCAATGAGTCGACCTCCTCTATCTAATTTTGATTCGGCACATAAGGGGTGGTGCCCGTTGAAGTCCCCTAACATACAGAGAGGTGGAGGTATCTGTGTAAGGAGATCTTCAAGATCTTTTAAACAGTAGGTACGGTTTGGATGTAAGTAGATTGATACTAAAGTTATTTCAATACGGAGCGTTATACGCACAGCAACAGCTTCTATTTCAGTTTGAAGTGGAATATGTTTAGTTGGGATCATTGAATTTATCAGGATTGCTACACCACCATGGGCAGCATTTGCTGTATTACGATCCCTTCGATAAAGGCAATAGTTCTTTATCGAAGGAGAAATTTGCAAGTAAGTTTCCTGAAGACAAAGGGCAACTGGAGAAAATCGATTTATTAGATCTTGGATATCGACTGCATTGCAACGAAAGCCTCTGCAGTTCCATTGTAAAATGCAAGCCATTATTTGTGTTTAGTTGATGGAGCTGATTCTGACTGCTTTTTGAAAGTAACTGGTTTATGGCGTTCCAATTTGTGTTTGTCTTTTTTTGGAAGACTGGCCGACCAGTGTCCATTTCTTCTTCTTCGGCATGGATTTCTAAAAGAGGATCTTTCTGTATAGATGTGCCATCTGTGTCCATGGTTGTGTCTCGATTATTTTTGATTATATTTGAATTTGTAATACATGGTGTGGTAGCACTCATTGCAGGAGGAGATTCCGCTGGTGTTGTAAGAGGAGTATTATTTGCTTGGTCTGAGAGTTTGGGTTGTTGTTTACGTACACTTGGTTTTTCCTCAGAGAGGACAGTTCTAGCCCAATCTGAAATTGGAATATTAGTAGGAACTGTAACATTAGTTTGAGTAGAGACTGTTTGGTATTTTTTAACTGCATTAGCATAAGAAACATTTTTATTCATAGTAGGTGCCACTAGTCTTCTCGCTTCTGGGTAACTCACTTTGTTCTCGACCTTGTATTTTACAATTTGTTTCTCCGTTTTCCATGTTTCACAAGTTCTGGAATAGGCAGGATGATCACCTTTGCAATTTGGACAGGTCATTTTTGTAGTCGTACAGCCACTTTGTATGTAATCCGAGGAACCACAGATGGGGCAGACAAGAACTCCTCTGCATACAGTTTGTGAGTGGCCATACTTTTGACATTTAAAACATCTTAAAGGATTGGGAATGTACGGGTGGATACGGCAAAGTAAATAACCTGCTTTTACAGAGGAGGGTAAGTTGGGCGTACTGAACGTGAAATAATGTTTCTAGTTGGGATAAGTTGATTATCTTTTTTAGTCATTATACGTTTGGCTTGAATTACATTTTGTCCCTGCAGCTCTTGGGTAATTTCTTCCTCTCTGACATTTAACAGGTCCCAACTGGATATGACACCCTTAGATGAATTTAGGGTTGGGTGAGGAGATATTTTTACCGGAATGCCCACAAAGTTTGTTAACTGTAAGAGTTTCTCCGAATGCCTGTAGTTCGTAGTTTCCACTAGCAGGTCTGCTGATTGTAATCTCTTGACATTCTTAGGAGATCCTGCAATACCTTCGAGATGTTTTTGTATTACGAAGGGAGACAGTTTGCTCATTGGCTGACTAGTAAGGGAGTGGAAAATTTAAAAGGATGCGCAGGGTTGCTCCATCTGATTAGTCTTCTGTCTCTTTGGATGATCATTTTCTAAGTCGTGATTGGGGTCATGATTGTCTGTCCTTGAGCTCGAAGGCTCTAACGGTGGATAATTATTTTTATCCATAATGGCTCCTTTTCGCCCGGGGGGTTTCATTTTACCGCCAGGTTACCGGCCCCGCCACGGGGAGGCAGGAGCAGTGCCGCTTTGTGGTCAAGCGTAGAGTTAGTACGGTTAGTAAATCTAAATTAAAGTAAAAGGTGATTTTCTTTTTCTGGGCTCTCTTATTTCTTTTAAGAGGCTAGAGCTACTTAACAGTAAATTTAATAACTGCAAGAGAAAACAAAGGAAAACGTAGTCGCTGGGAAGAAAAACGCTCGATATACGCACAATAATCACTTGGCCACGGAAACGCTTGGCACCCGGGGCCTGATGGTGAAGAGATAGATTGTACATTTTACGAGCATTAGCTGCAAAAATTAAATTTTGATAACGAGTTGCCAGAAAGCGTGCATCTGATTGAGGAAAAAAATACTTAAGAAGAGTACAGTGGTCAGCGGCAGTTATTTGTGAAGTGGCTTGGGTGCCCAGCATCCTATATTTCTTGGGTCTGAAGTGAAGATGTTTTACCTTAACTAGTAATGCAAATTGGGTTTGTACTCTGCAATGATCTTTCAAAGTTCAAATAACACGCGAAATTAGTTTGAGTGGAAAGCGGGTCGGGGCACTTTCTGAAATCCATCTGCCCACAGTTTGGAACAATATTTTATAAAAAAAAAAAAAAAAAACAGAATAACATGAATTTCGCGTACCTTGTGATGATTACGACAGCGAACAAATGTTACGTGTTCTTTCTTGAAAGAAAAAGATTATCAGTATCTTTGAGATATCCTACGTGTGGGAACAACGCGAGAGGGCAGCAAAAGCCGTAAGCCTAGCGGGTCAGCAGAAGTCAAGTGGAGAGAAGGCAGCTGTGAAGGACCGGAAATCAAACTCTTCCAGGTAGAGGGGAAAGAGACCAAATAAGTCAGTTTAGAGAATTTTACTAACGAGAACTGTGTTATAAGAAATACATGGGAGAGAAATGGACGGACAGTTTGAGAAGTATTGAAACGCGATGACTACAATATTGTAAGGATGGGAATAGGATATAACAGAAAAATAGAGAAAGAGAGTGAGTGAGTGTTGCTCATCAGTTATTAGCGGTATTGGTAATAAACTTAAAGAAATGTGTTAAAGGAAAAAGAGTTGATATCAAGAATTGTCTAATTGCTATTAACGAAGTGAATTGCATTCAGTAGAAATTTCCTCCTTAGAGTATGTAGGAGAGAGTGAAAATTATTGGAATTATTCTCTATATATCCATATAAAATTGTACAGGATAGTGTATGAAACTTTTTGTATTGCAACATAGTGGGTAGTTATGAATTGCTTGGGATGATTGACTAAGAATGGACACCATTTCATGTATAATAATAATAGAGTAGTAAGAAATTTTGATATCATGAATAATTTAAAATATGTAAATATTTGTTGTTCAAAAAAGAAAGGAATTAAAACAACAGCCTTTGAGGTTCCAAGGTAACGGGATGAAAAACATTTGTACACGCCGCTTCCAACAATTGGTGAAATAGCCAGGGATTGAATAGTGGAGCATCATAAATAATCACAATTCAACCTCCCACACCATTATGATTACTAATACTCAAATAGAATTAGGCGAGTGTTAATCAGTCCAAAGAAATCTTCATCTGAGCTAGTCTACAAATTAAGGATATTTATGAGATTTAGTAATGACTCGCAAATCTTTCCTGAAGTGAAGTGAAGTGGGTTATGTCATGTGAATAGTGTACTGTATCTGATTAGTAGGACGTTTTTATGATGATCTGATGTGAAATCGAATAACGTCTAACTTTGGTTGAGAGTACCAGTTAGTATAATACCCATTTACTACCAAATCTACACGAACGTCCAACCATTCGAAGTATACACAATAAATTATTGATCACCTCAGCTTAGATTACCGTTAAAACATATGCTGGTAGGGAAAAATATAATCTAGTCGGTGTGGAAAGCTCTAGGCTCAATTTCCATCGATTCATTTTGAAAGGTTTAGCCTGACATTAAGCAGGCTCAGGTGGCCAATAGGTCAGAAATCCCAACCCTTAACACACACGTAGTTTACTGGCATTGTTTAGTAATTTATCAATGAGTATATCCTTACCCCGACTCCTTGTTAGAATACATATAATGAAATGAATATACGCCACCGATGGTGCTAACAATAAATCCCATCCCACCCACCAACACAATAAACATAAGCGACTATCCATTTCCCACTAGAAATTAAGCAGTAGGAAATGAAATTGTCATTTGCCGAATAATACCAAACCGACCACCAGAACAAAGGTGTTATATCGACCTCTCCGTGAATCACCAAATGAATGGCGAGGTCCATGGCAAACCAACATCCTTCATCCGACAGCCATACTACGAATCTAGATGCCTTCTCCCGACCGCCGTCCCCCGCCGTGGATCAAACTCTTAGGACTTCATACAGTCTCCTTTCTCCTAAATCTGATCTGGCTTTTGATATCTTCAGAAAACGCTGCGAATGGATGATCCAACCACAGCAACGGTGATCCCAGCGTTGATGAATTTTGGAACCACCAAGGATGCCCGCACACTAAGACCAATCATTCCAAACGTGAATGTCAGTCTCATCTGGAAGCATACCCTTCTCCAGAATCACCAAAGCTTTCCGCTGTAACAAATCAGCAGAGCAATTGAAGCAGTAATGGCCACCCAATCACCATGACGAGTCCAGAGGCCATGATACGACATCGCCACTTGGATCACAGTCCACTATGTAGAAAGACCACCACCCTCAGCTCTCATGGCATGGCTTCCTTCTTAGCCACTCTTCCCTCTAGCCGGAATTATTTTTATAGCAGAACAACAATTGATCGACAATACACGCAACAGGAATCTTTCAACACCAGCTCCAATTGCTTTAAACAATGAGTGACGTAAGCATGATAAAATCATTGTTGACCTATTTATTGTGAGGATTGGTAATTCTGGACAAGGCAAAGTCGTTATATGACGAAATATGTGAGGAGTCTAGTAGCACTGAAACATTTACGGCTAGCAAAGGGTGGTTTAATCAATTTAAAACTTTTGTAAAATTCACGATGTGAAAGTGTCTGGTGAGGCTGTTATAGCTGACGTTGCAGTGGTGGAAGAATATCCTTCCGAATTTAAACGCTTAATAGACGAAGGCAACTACCACCCTGATTTAGTTTTTAATGTGGACGAAACGTGTAGTGGAGTCATCGCTTGAGTAAATACGTACTCAAGTGATGACTCCACAGGACCAAAGTAAAATTTTATTTTATTAATTATTTTATATACTGTATAAGTGTAAATAAAAACATGTGCATTAAATGTTTAAAATATTTAATTATTTAAAAAGAACAGAGATATTAGTGCATACTTGGAAAAATTTCGGGAATTTTGGAACCTATCTCATTCAATTACATTATAATTTGGTCTTGTTTTACGACTTTTCATTTTACGACCCTGTCTTGCTGGAACCTAACCATGTCATAAAACGGGTCCTACCTGTATTATGCTCGACTCCCACCAGATTGACATCAACCTAAAAGGTCAGAGGGAAATATCCTGAAAATATAAAATGCAGTGTCTTTCGTGTTTCCTTTATTCCAACCTGATTCAAGACCAGATTAAGTGATACTTGTGCCTCTGCTGCTGTATATTGTTCCGTGCATTGAGTTGGAGGAAATGCATTTGCTGAGCAACTATTGCAACGTGCGTATGGATTTGGAAGTATCTTTCGCTCGCAATTCTTCTTTTTAACACCACTTTAGAAACCCGCAGCTCTGTTTATGGGTAAAAAAAAAAATTAAATTGATGTTGTTTGGAGGGGGTGTGCAACTCAAACAATCCTTTATAAGTAGGGCGTCGGAAGTAGATCAGAGTATTTGAAACAAGGTTCGTAACCAGAAAAGAAGAGGAAAAAAGAGGACGCGCAGAAATATTTTTTAATCATGTAGCTTACGATGTCAGAACTGGACCTGCTCAATAAAAGCGACAGCTTAATAGAAAATGGATGAAAAATCTTCCTTAGAAATCTCAGATGTCCGTTTAGTTCATATATTCAGCCAATTTATAACTTAGCATTAAATTTTTTGATTTTCAATTTGAACAATTTGTTTCATCATCCTTTTGCGCAAGATGTGTAAGAAGACGTGTTCTCCTCAATTATTGTGTAGTTGTACAGTGCTACAGTTCAATAATGCTGTAAGTTTTACATCATTCGACTCAGAAACAAATCATCTATCGAATGATTTGATTCCACTGGTGGAAGTCTGAAGTAAAGAGAAATTTTTGATTTTTCTAATAACCTTTTTATACAACTATCCAGTGAATTTTGTGCGGCCTCGGTTCCCCTCCTGCTTGATCCACTCACAGTGGCGTGTGAGCTGTTCTACTCAACGCGGTGTCACTTCTCGAAAGTCACGAGAGCTTAGTGCACTTCGCCTTCGAGATTACTGTTCCTCCGTAACTAATTCTTCGTTCTATCACAAAGCCACTTGCTCATTATGAGGAACACTGCGAAAAGCTCGTTTCCATTGTGAACATGCCTAAGCACATTATTCTGATCTACCCGACGAGAGGTGCAATCTTACTGAAATAAAGAAAGCGATTTCCTGTCAAAAAAATGCAGCGAGGCTGCGGAATAGCCCCGTCACTCAACGAACAGTACCAAAGGAATGAGTAACGCCTGTACTGCACGAGTACTTAAAATGCGGCGTTCGAAGCCTCTTCGAACACTCGGTGTTACAGAAAACAAAGGGAAACTGATAAATATAATTATAAAAAGAAATTCAAACTACAGGGGCGTTACGAACGCCGCATTGGACGAAGTTAGCAAGCTCTCAATGCTTCATTGCGCCCTCGGAGGCGTTGTGAACGCTAGCGATGGAAACAAGCTTACATTCACTTGACGTTTCGGTCAAGCGTGCCCAAAAAAGGCATCACTTTAACACCTGCCCTAACAAAACTGAAGAACCAGTTTGCGCCAACTGTAAACTAGCAAAAATGATTACAAGCATTCGATGAGGCAGTGGTTTTCAACCGGGGTGCCACAACAACATTCTTGGGGTGCCGTGTAATTTCGGTTAAATTACTTTAAGTTATTATTTATTTTATTTTATTTTATTTTATTTATTTTTTTTAATTTATACATTTATTTCATTATAAAAAGGTATACGGTGTCCATTGTACCGTATCTTTTTAATTTTGTGGTGATCTATAATTGATCTTTATTTAGTACCTCTATACAACGAATAAAATTATTATATAGGTATATATTAAAAGGTCGAAAACCACTGTGTCAAGTATTTCTTTTGGCCAAGGGATGCCGTGAAAAAATTATTTGGACACTAAGGGCGCCTTGAATCCAGAAGTTTGGGAACCTCTGCGATAAGGGATAACAAGTGCCCGGTTTATCTGAAAGCAAGAAGCACACAACAACAAAAAATCAACTATGGCTCCATATAAGAGATATAACTGTACAATCATGAAATTTATGCAGCTAAATGTTTAGCGAGCGCCTCCTGTCGTGGACCAAATAAGAATAAAGGCTGACGAAGACAATACGCACGTCCTGTTCATCCAAGAGCTCTATACAAATGCCAGAAAATTCAGGGGATATCCGCTTACAAAATTATACAATCAGAAGAAGACACTCCTTGGGCGGTTATCCTTGTTAGGAACCCGTACATAACTGCCACCAAAATCCACACCCTCTGTACCCCATGGACGGTGTGTGGTCAGCTTATAGGACCTATGGGATCGTTCCACGTCATCTCATTGTATTGTCGCCCAGGCGAGGACAAAGCCGCTGCCATCAGGTATCTGCAAGGAGTCCGAGTACTCCTCCCAGATGGGAAGATTATTTTCTGTGACGATTTCAACCGTCGTTCTGCAATGTGGCACAGCAACTTGGAAGACCGCTCGGGCAACCACAACGGCCGGCAACTCGAGAACTTTCTCGCTACATCCTCGCTTGTAACCTTTAACAAGCCTAACAGCATGCCGACCTTCAGTAACACCCTATGCCTCGGTGTCCTCGATCATAAAATACCTCGGTGTCCTCGATCATAAAATACCTCGGTGTCCTCGATCGTAAAATACCTCGGTGTCCTCGATCATAAAATACCTCGGTGTCCTCGATCATAAAATACCTCGGTGTCCTCGATCATAAAATACCTCGGTGTCCTCGATCATAAAATACCTGGGCGTCCTTCTCGATCATAAAATACCTCGGTGTCCTCGATCATAAAATACCTCGGTGTCCTCCTCGGTCATAAATGGTTCTGCATGCCGTATCTCAACTATATCAATGACAAGATCAAGGGATACACGGCCACGTTGGCCCGCGTGATCTGAACAGATTGGGAACTTAAAGGCAGAACTCTCAAGCTCTTTACTCTGCAGTGTTCCTCCCGAGTGTTTCATATGGTGCCTCTACCTGCTTCTACAGGGTTGAGAGAATCACCTTCACCAACAACTTAATGGATTTCAACGTCTCTTTCTTCTCCAATCCACAAGAGCCTGCAGAAATCCCTCCACTCCAGCACTCCAGGTCATTTCAGTTAATCTTCCTTTAGACTTTCTACATTGCTTACTCTGGCCTCTTGCATTGCTCAAGAAGGAACACACAAACTACTTTCATCGGTATCTCTGCTACTAGCGACGCCAGCGTTGCAATCGAGAAGAAAAGACTCTGCTTTGAAGTTCATAACCTCTGGCAGTCCCGCCAGTCTGCAGAGCTCAAAGGCTAGACCACCAGAATATTCATTCCGGATATCGCTTTGCTCAGTAAAAGTTTCCTGACTTGGCACACCCCCAACTTAGAGATTGCCTTTATGCTCACCGGGCACGGATCATTCAAAGCTCGTCTTCGTCAATTTGGCGCAGTGGATGGCGACACACACATTTGTGGTGAAACGGAGAACAGGAATCACCTTATGCTTGACTTCGTGGTTTATTTGGATCTGAGATGACAACTACTCCTTCAAAACGACTTGCCTGCTCCCCAGCCTGTACACTCGTTGACTGAATTTAGAGAAATCTTCATTGCTTTAATACCCATCTCTACTGCCCTTTTGAAGAGGAGGAGACCCCTTCTGACTACTATTGCTGCTTTTGATGTCTCATTTTAACTTCCTGAATTGCCGCTGCCCTCTCTTCGGACTTGGGACCATTATCATGCAAACTCCAATCTGGGGTAGGATTTCCTAACATTCCTGCTGGTGCATGCACCATAGTGCAAGATTCTTCCACCGAGATTCTCCTCTGGAGGCCTGCTTACCCTTAGGGGTAGGATTAAAACAAAAAAAGAAAGGGAAAAAAGAAAAAAATAATTTTTTCCTGCTGCCACTGTCCCTTAGGATCTCCTGGTGCTGGCCCCTTCTGCCGCTTGCTGCTTTTTCCTTTTGCTTTCCTTCCTGACAGCAAAAGTCAGTCAAGTTTCTAACTTGATTGACTTTTCCTGTCCTCTCCTACCTTTCTTAAGGGTGATGTACCAGTTGTGGTTTCTTTCCCTCTTGTTGGCCTTGGGACTTCCATTCCTCGAGGTCCCAGCTTTTTCTTTTCCCCTTTCTTCTCTCCTTCCCTATTCCCCATTTTTGAATATTCTCATTCCTTGGTCTGCTGGGGATGCTGAACTCCAACTAGCGTCCCTCTACTGACCTGGTCCGGCTCCTCGTGACGTGGACGGATGGTGGAATGCCTTTTCCTGGTAACAGGGCCTTCCAGTAACTGAGAGGCTTGCGGAACAACACAAACAACACGACTACATTTTATCCACGATACCTGCACTACTCACAAGCTCATATGGCCTGGCAGATTTTGCTTCTTTGCAGTTCTGTAGGGGACAACTGACACCGCCAACAGATACATACACTATTTTTGTGAGGACAATGTTGGACACAGAGAAATTTATTTGTGAGGTGGAAAGGAGACCTCTCTTGTACAACACATCATTAAAAGACTTCTCCAAAAGAGAAATATGATAAATTTTATTGTAATTATATTCTAGTATTTTGTAATGAAAGAGCACCGACATCGTTGAAATATGCAGAAAAAGACAGCACAATGTCTCTCATCCCTCCAACTGCCGTTGTTTCCATTCCCTCTTCCATATCACAAGTTAATGTTCTCAAAAACATATCCATCCCTTCTCACAAAATTACGCGATATGCAACAACATTTTATTAAGTGGGGATTCAGTAATATGCTAGAGTGAAAAATGCGCATTTATTGCTCAATATTCCAAACATGCATTCTACAAGTCGCCTTGCTCAAGATAATCTATAACTGAAAATTCTCCGCTTATTTCTCAAGTTTTTTGATAGGTATGGTCGCATTACATTTTCAGTCAGTCCAAATGCTTCGTCCCGTACAAAAACAAATGGCATTGAAGGCTTATGGTACTATGGTACAAGGAAGAGTTGTTAGCCCGAGAATTTTTACCTTTCCTGTAATTGCAACCGATCCAAACTAATACTCAGTTCTAAATATTGTAACAGAACAATATCAAGCCTGAGTCGTGAAAGATTGGGAACCTATTGCCAGTTGAAAAAATAGAGAGAATATTCCCAAAGTAGCCAAGCGAAGTTTGTATCCCACGGAACGTGACAACCTCTCGCTCTCACTAGTTCGCACGTTTCCCCCACCCCATATCTGATGAGAAATAAGATACAACTTCCCCAAAGACTATCAGAGCACACAGAACAGTACATGTTGTTGTTGTTGTGGGGGTTTCATGGCGCATAAGCTACTTTGGCTGTAATGCACCTGTTCATTTATATTAAAGGAAAGAATCGTACTGTCTGAAATGTCCTTAATCAGAAAAGATTAAAAATTCTAGTTTGCTTCAGAAAATGAAAGAATTCAGATATATTTGCCTTGTCACCTATCAAATTCTCTAGGGTTATTGGTTGTTGAAGGATAACCAGTGATTGCAGGGTGGAAATTCTGTCTTGTTTATAATAGGGGCAGTCAATGAGAATGTGTTTAACAGTCATATTTATATCACAATGTGGACATTGTGGTGGATCATCTCCTGTGAGTAAATGAAGGTGAGTCAGGTAAGTATGACCTATTCTTACTCTTGAAAGAATTACTTCTCGTCATGATGTCCGGACACTGGAGAGCCAGATTTTCGGAACCTGTTTAATCTGCAAGAGTTTATTATTCGTTTAGGATTGCCATAGTGCTGTTCATTCTTATAGGCATGCAGCATGAATCATTAGAGCATAGTCTGAGCCTGGGACAGGGATATTGGTTAAACCTAAGCTGGTTGGGTTTTTTGCAGCTTTATCAGCCTGTTCATTGCCTAAAATACAATTATGGGCTGGTATCCAGCAGAAGGCGACCAGTTGGTGACGTTCTTTAATCTTTAGTAATAATTTTCTAATTTCATTTATAACAGGGTGAAATTTATCTGAGGAACTACACAAAGCCTTGATTGAGCTGAGGGAATCCGTGTAAATTACTGATTTTAATGAGCATTCAGGAGGGAGAATTTTTAAAGCTAGTTTAATTGCGAATAATTCAGCTGAGAAGATACTGAATTCAGGAGGAAGGGCTGCTGATACAACTGTATTCGGAAACACTGCCGCTGCTCCAAATTTTGAATTGGATTTAGAGCCATCTGTGTATATTGATAAAAAATCAATATACTTTTGAATGTGAACAGCAGGAACTTGTCTGATATTTGATGATTGCAAAATATTCTTTCCCCACTGACAGAGGTAAGTGTCACAGGTCGGTATAGGAGTTTGAACCCATGGTGGTTGGGTACAAGTGGCTACTTGTTGTACGGAATGGATGGATATATTCCAAACCTGCAGTAGTTCAAGAAGGCGATGACCAGCTCGTTTTACTATGCTAGTTTTATTTCTGTACAGATTTTCTAATGGTGGATTGAAAAGATATGGCTGAATGGAATGCGATGCACAACTTTGTATCTTGACAGAATACTTCAGAAATAGCAATTTTCTACGTAAAGATAGTGGCGGCTCGTGAGCATCAATGTAAAGGCTATGTCATGGCGATATTCTGAATGCGCCAAGTGCAATCCTCAGTGCACTGTGTTGTACTGGACCAAGCCAGCGTAAAGCGCTCTTTCTGGCAGAGTCATAAATGGGAGCTCCATAATCTAGACGGGATCTGATTAATGCCCTGTATAATCGAAGAAGGCAGGTACGGTCTGCATCCCACGTTTGTGCAGATAAAGATCTGAGTATGTTTATCTTTTTTAAGCAGGCAGTACGTATTTTTTTAATGTGCTCTAAAAAATTTAGCTTGTTGTCCATGATTAAACCTAGAAATCTAATGTTGCTAGTGACTGGGATGGAGATATTAGACTTGTGAAGTTCAGGATCCAGATGAAATTTGCGTTGTCTACAAAAATGGATAGCAACTGTTTTCTGCTGTGATAGCCTATAGCCGTTAAGGCTGGCCCATTGCTGTATTTTATTTAACGATATCTGAAGCTGTCGTTCAATAGATCTCATATTTTGGGAATGACAGGAGATGGAAAGGTCATCCGCATAAAGGTAAGTTTCTACAGTATTTGGAAGTTGTTTAGTGATAGAATCTATTCTTAGGGCAAAAACAGTGGCACTCAGTACTGATCCCTGTGGAACACCTTCTTCCTGAATGTAAGTTGCAGAGAGGGCATGTTGGTATCGAACTTGAAACGATCTAGTGTGTAGAAAATGCTTTATAAATATAGGAAGGTTGCCCCGCAGACCAGGAGAGTAAAGCTCTCTTAGTATGCCATGCCGACAGGTGGTATCAAAAGACTTCTCTATATCTATGGAAACCATTACTAGATGTTCATGTTTAATAAAGGCATTACGAACGGCAAATTCAGCCTTAACCATAAGGTCCAGGCATGATCTGTTTTGACGAAAGCCATACTGACTATTGCTCATTAACTGTTCTGACTCAATGATCCAGACGAGTCTACAGTGGACAATGTTTTCTAGAATTTTGCTGAGGCAGCTTGAGAGGGATATTTGTCTATAGCTATGGGGAGTGGTTGGAACTTTTCCAGGTTTTAGGAATGCCAAAACAGTAGAATGATGCCAAGAAGTTGGATAGACATTTTCTAGAAAAAATACGATTGCAAAAGAGCAGAAGGAGACGCAAAGCTCTGTCGTCAAGATGGTGTAGCATGACGTAATAGATTCCATCTGGTCCGACAGCACCATTGTGGGCTGTTCCGATAGCATTCAAGAGTTCGGAATATTGTAGGGGTTTGTTATACGGCAGAAGGAGAGCAGTTTGGAAGTTAACAGAGTGCTGTTCTGCAGTGTTTTTAATTCTCTGGAAAAGTGGAGTATAAGCTTCTGTCGCTGAGATTTAAGCAAATGTGTTGCCCAAAGCATTTGCGATATCTCAAGGACTAGATAGATCTTGCCCATTACAGGACAGAATTGGTGAAGGTACGGTAGGAAACTTACCAGAAAGCTGTCTAATTTTTTTCCATATTATTTTGGTGTCAGTGTTTTTGTTAATGCTTGATGCAAAACGGATCCAGGATTCTTTCTTGGCTTCCCTTTGTATGAAGCGTGCTTTTGCCTTTGACTTCTTATAATTTATTAGATTGGGTGTTGTTGGATATTGCCGAAACAAATTCCAGGCTTTATTTTTTGCTCTTTTGGCTTTTGTGCATTGCTCATTCCACCAATAATTATAATGCTTACGAACCGAGGGATTTGATAGTGGTATTGTTTCTTTAGGGGCTTAGTGGGGAACAGGTATCCTGTGTGTTTTCAGACACTCAGCCTAAAACACTGATGGATCCAATATCTCTCTATTACAGAAGATTTAGGAGAAGTCCGGTTGGCCTGCTTCCCTAAAATCCACTCATGCACACCTTCTCGATGGTAAGCCCTGTTACGTCACTTAGGTGGGAACGAACGTGTAGAGTGGTTCTCTTCAAGACGCCTGGTCAGCGTGAAGAGGAAAAGACCAAACCCTCCAGCAATGACAGCACAACAATACAAATGGCCCTCAGTCCCCAGCAGCTTTCACTCTCCCTCTTACGGCAGCGAGAGGATCAGAGTGGAAGCAGAGGGTGCTAAGAATCTCTGGGTACGACCAGGCTGCCATGCGAGGAAACTGAACTTGGCCTGTTATAACGTAAGATCATTCATCAGTGAAGACAAGATATTAGAGATGGAAAAGGAATCAGAAAATGTGAATTGGAATATCATCGGTTTGGCTGAAACAAGAAGAAGAAATGAATCACTTATAAGTTTATCAAATGGAAATCTGTGGTACACCAATGGAAACAGTGAAAGGAGTGAAGGTGGAGTTGGGTTTCTGGTCCATAAAGATTTTAAAAACAACATTTTGGAATTCAAAAGTACATCACCAAGGGTGTCAAGACTAATATTCAAGATTTCTAAAAGGTACAAGCTAAAGATTATAATGATTTTTGCACCAACATCGAGCCATGATGATGAAGAGGTTGAAGAAATGTACAGTGAAATTGAGAGTCTTCTAGATGAGCAGAAAACCCACTACACTATTATTATGGGGGACTTCAATGCTAAGGTTGGAAAAAGGCAAAACAGCGCAGAAAGAGGAACTATAGGAAATTTTGGAATTGGTGAAAGAAATAAAAGAGGTGAAAGACTTGTGGAATTCGCAGAATCTCAAGGACTGTCAGTAATGAACACTTTTTTCAAGAAAAGGGTGAACAGAAAGTGGACATGGAAGAGTCCAAATGGATTAACAACTAATGAAATCGACTTCATCCTCACTAACAGAAGATATATTGTGAATGATGTTACCGTCCTGAATAAGGTAAATGTTGGAAGTGATCACAGAATGGTAAGATGTACACTTGATATAGATGTAGGAAAGGAAAGGAAAAAACTGACTCGAGTAAATAATACAAAGGTCTTTGAAATAACAGAAGAGGAGAAAAAGCAGTATGTACTGGAACTTAAGAACAAGTTTGAGCTTCTGCAGACTGCTCAGGACCAAGATATCGACGAGGAATATTACAACTTTCTGAAAGTGATAGAGCCCAAGAAACCTATAGGGAAACAGAAATCCAAAGAAGAAAAAATTAGTCAAGAAACACTTGTCATGATGAACCGAAGACGACAAATGAAGAGCAAGAAAAACACTGACAGGGAGAAAATTGAGTATAATGAGTTATGCAAAGCCATTAGAAAGAGACTCAGAGAAGACATAAGATTTAACACAAGAAAAGTAGAACAAGCATTAAGAGAAAACAAAGGATTTAAATCAGCAGCCATGAGCAGTAATACAGAAAGACAAATGATACCGAAACTGAAGAATAGCGATGGTGTACTTATAAACAGCAGAGAAGGCATAATTCAAATAGCAGAAGACTACTATAGAGAATTATACAAGGAGCGAGGGAATGATACCAGCAGTGGGGAAAATGGATTGGAAAGTAGCAACACATACGACATACCCGATATTCTTCCTGATGAGGTAGAACATGCATTGAAGAAAATGAAGAACCGGAAGGCCCCGGGGGAAGATGAAGTTACTGAAGAGTTGTGAAAATTGGGAGGAACACAAAAACTGGCAAGGCTCTTCACAAAGTGCATTAGAAAAGGTGTGACACCTAAGCAGTGGAATAATGCAATCATAGTTTTGCTGCATAAGAAAGGAGATAAATCAGAAATTGGAAATTATAGACCAATTAGCTTGTTATCCCATATCTACAAGTTGTTCACAAGGGTCATTACTAACAGATTAGAAAGAATACTTGATGAGAATCAACCGAAAGAGCAAGCTGGCTTTAGGACAGGATTCTCAACTATGGATCACCTTCACGTAATATCACAGCTAATGGAGAAAGCAAATGAATATAAAACACCATTATGCCTGGCATTTGTGGATTATGAAAAGGCATTTGACTCCATACAGCATAAGGCAATGTTTCGGGCACTGGAAAGACAAGGCATAGATACTCCATATATTATGATTTTGAAGAAAATATATGAGAGTGCTACATCCTTTATTAGACTAGACAAAGACAGTAGCAAATTTAAAATCGAGAAAGGAGTTCGACAAGGAGATACAATATCGCCGAAGCTGTTTACTGCTGCCCTTGAGGAAGCTTTCAGAAGATTAGACTGGTCGCAGAAAGGAGTCAATATGAACGGAGAGTACCATTTACGATTTGCAGATGACATTGTGGTCATAAGCCACGATCCCAAAGAATTAGAGGAAAATCTTAATCAGTTATGCGGAGTTAGTAAGGATTTTGGACTAAAGATGAATATGACTAAAACAAAAGTAATGATGAACAAGTATGCCACGGAAAGGGAAATAATGATTGAAGGAGCAGTAATTGAAAAGGTGGAGTCATATACTTATCTGGGACAAGTTATTAGCTGTAATAATGATAAATGGCTGGAAGTCAAGAGAAGAATAAATTTTGGATGGATAGCATTCAGGAAATATAGTCACATACTGGAGAGCATATATCCCAGTTTGTCTGAAACGTAAAATAATGAACCAATGTATACTCCCCACCATGACTTATGGAAGTGAAACTTGGGCACTCACCAAAAGAATGGAAGAGAAGCTGAGAACTACACAGCGAAGAATGGAACGAATTATATTGGGAATCAGACTGTTAGATAAGAAGAGAAACACATGGATTAGGCAGCAAACTCAAGTAAAGGACATTCTTATCAAAACTAAACTAAAATGGTCTTGGGCAGGACACATAGCTCGAAGACATGATGACAGATGGACTAAGAAAATAACAGAATGGTACCCAAGAGGAGCTAGAAGAAAACCTGGAAGACAAAGGCGGAGATGGATAAATGAAATTCATGAGTTTTTGAGTAGTAAATGGATGGCCAGTGCTCAAAACAGAAGGAACTGGAAAGTTGCTGGAGAGGCCTTCATCCTGCAGTGGATTGAAAATGGCTGATGATGATGGTGATGATTGTTTCTTTAGCCACATTTAGGAGATGTGACTGGATGTATTCTGTCACATCATCGATAGGCTGGAGACGGATATTTTCCTCATCAAAAGATATTGATGACCGGAATTTTGCCCAGTTTGCTAGGGCAAATTTCCATTTTCTGCAGGGTTGAGCTGGAGGAGCCTGTGCTATTAATACGTTGCATACGATTGAGAAGTGATCAATACCCATTATATGATTTAAAACATACCACTCTATGGTCGGGACCAGTAATGGCGCACAAATGGAGAGATCTATGGCTGAGGTATGTCCGTTTGGGAGCTGAACGTGAGTGTGTGTGCCAGTATTGAGTATAGTGAGGTTTACTGCCTCTATTAGGCTCTCAATGAGTCGACCTCCTCTATCTAATTTTGATTCGGCACATAAGGGGTGGTGCCCGTTGAAGTCCCCTAACATACAGAGAGGTGGAGGTATCTGTGTAAGGAGATCTTCAAGATCTTTTAAACAGTAGGTACGGTTTGGATGTAAGTAGATTGATACTAAAGTTATTTCAATACGGAGCGTTATACGCACAGCAACAGCTTCTATTTCAGTTTGAAGTGGAATATGTTTAGTTGGGATCATTGAATTTATCAGGATTGCTACACCACCATGGGCAGCATTTGCTGTATTACGATCCCTTCGATAAAGGCAATAGTTCTTTATCGAAGGAGAAATTTGCAAGTAAGTTTCCTGAAGACAAAGGGCAACTGGAGAAAATCGATTTATTAGATCTTGGATATCGACTGCATTGCAACGAAAGCCTCTGCAGTTCCATTGTAAAATGCAAGCCATTATTTGTGTTTAGTTGATGGAGCTGATTCTGACTGCTTTTTGAAAGTAACTGGTTTATGGCGTTCCAATTTGTGTTTGTCTTTTTTTGGAAGACTGGCCGACCAGTGTCCATTTCTTCTTCTTCGGCATGGATTTCTAAAAGAGGATCTTTCTGTATAGATGTGCCATCTGTGTCCATGGTTGTGTCTCGATTATTTTTGATTATATTTGAATTTGTAATACATGGTGTGGTAGCACTCATTGCAGGAGGAGATTCCGCTGGTGTTGTAAGAGGAGTATTATTTGCTTGGTCTGAGAGTTTGGGTTGTTGTTTACGTACACTTGGTTTTTCCTCAGAGAGGACAGTTCTAGCCCAATCTGAAATTGGAATATTAGTAGGAACTGTAACATTAGTTTGAGTAGAGACTGTTTGGTATTTTTTAACTGCATTAGCATAAGAAACATTTTTATTCATAGTAGGTGCCACTAGTCTTCTCGCTTCTGGGTAACTCACTTTGTTCTCGACCTTGTATTTTACAATTTGTTTCTCCGTTTTCCATGTTTCACAAGTTCTGGAATAGGCAGGATGATCACCTTTGCAATTTGGACAGGTCATTTTTGTAGTCGTACAGCCACTTTGTATGTAATCCGAGGAACCACAGATGGGGCAGACAAGAACTCCTCTGCATACAGTTTGTGAGTGGCCATACTTTTGACATTTAAAACATCTTAAAGGATTGGGAATGTACGGGTGGATACGGCAAAGTAAATAACCTGCTTTTACAGAGGAGGGTAAGTTGGGCGTACTGAACGTGAAATAATGTTTCTAGTTGGGATAAGTTGATTATCTTTTTTAGTCATTATACGTTTGGCTTGAATTACATTTTGTCCCTGCAGCTCTTGGGTAATTTCTTCCTCTCTGACATTTAACAGGTCCCAACTGGATATGACACCCTTAGATGAATTTAGGGTTGGGTGAGGAGATATTTTTACCGGAATGCCCACAAAGTTTGTTAACTGTAAGAGTTTCTCCGAATGCCTGTAGTTCGTAGTTTCCACTAGCAGGTCTGCTGATTGTAATCTCTTGACATTCTTAGGAGATCCTGCAATACCTTCGAGATGTTTTTGTATTACGAAGGGAGACAGTTTGCTCATTGGCTGACTAGTAAGGGAGTGGAAAATTTAAAAGGATGCGCAGGGTTGCTCCATCTGATTAGTCTTCTGTCTCTTTGGATGATCATTTTCTAAGTCGTGATTGGGGTCATGATTGTCTGTCCTTGAGCTCGAAGGCTCTAACGGTGGATAATTATTTTTATCCATAATGGCTCCTTTTCGCCCGGGGGGTTTCATTTTACCGCCAGGTTACCGGCCCCGCCACGGGGAGGCAGGAGCAGTGCCGCTTTGTGGTCAAGCGTAGAGTTAGTACGGTTAGTAAATCTAAATTAAAGTAAAAGGTGATTTTCTTTTTCTGGGCTCTCTTATTTCTTTTAAGAGGCTAGAGCTACTTAACAGTAAATTTAATAACTGCAAGAGAAAACAAAGGAAAACGTAGTCGCTGGGAAGAAAAACGCTCGATATACGCACAATAATCACTTGGCCACGGAAACGCTTGGCACCCGGGGCCTGATGGTGAAGAGATAGATTGTACATTTTACGAGCATTAGCTGCAAAAATTAAATTTTGATAACGAGTTGCCAGAAAGCGTGCATCTGATTGAGGAAAAAAATACTTAAGAAGAGTACAGTGGTCAGCGGCAGTTATTTGTGAAGTGGCTTGGGTGCCCAGCATCCTATATTTCTTGGGTCTGAAGTGAAGATGTTTTACCTTAACTAGTAATGCAAATTGGGTTTGTACTCTGCAATGATCTTTCAAAGTTCAAATAACACGCGAAATTAGTTTGAGTGGAAAGCGGGTCGGGGCACTTTCTGAAATCCATCTGCCCACAGTTTGGAACAATATTTTATAAAAAAAAAAAAAAAAAACAGAATAACATGAATTTCGCGTACCTTGTGATGATTACGACAGCGAACAAATGTTACGTGTTCTTTCTTGAAAGAAAAAGATTATCAGTATCTTTGAGATATCCTACGTGTGGGAACAACGCGAGAGGGCAGCAAAAGCCGTAAGCCTAGCGGGTCAGCAGAAGTCAAGTGGAGAGAAGGCAGCTGTGAAGGACCGGAAATCAAACTCTTCCAGGTAGAGGGGAAAGAGACCAAATAAGTCAGTTTAGAGAATTTTACTAACGAGAACTGTGTTATAAGAAATACATGGGAGAGAAATGGACGGACAGTTTGAGAAGTATTGAAACGCGATGACTACAATATTGTAAGGATGGGAATAGGATATAACAGAAAAATAGAGAAAGAGAGTGAGTGAGTGTTGCTCATCAGTTATTAGCGGTATTGGTAATAAACTTAAAGAAATGTGTTAAAGGAAAAAGAGTTGATATCAAGAATTGTCTAATTGCTATTAACGAAGTGAATTGCATTCAGTAGAAATTTCCTCCTTAGAGTATGTAGGAGAGAGTGAAAATTATTGGAATTATTCTCTATATATCCATATAAAATTGTACAGGATAGTGTATGAAACTTTTTGTATTGCAACATAGTGGGTAGTTATGAATTGCTTGGGATGATTGACTAAGAATGGACACCATTTCATGTATAATAATAATAGAGTAGTAAGAAATTTTGATATCATGAATAATTTAAAATATGTAAATATTTGTTGTTCAAAAAAGAAAGGAATTAAAACAACAGCCTTTGAGGTTCCAAGGTAACGGGATGAAAAACATTTGTACACGCCGCTTCCAACAATTGGTGAAATAGCCAGGGATTGAATAGTGGAGCATCATAAATAATCACAATTCAACCTCCCACACCATTATGATTACTAATACTCAAATAGAATTAGGCGAGTGTTAATCAGTCCAAAGAAATCTTCATCTGAGCTAGTCTACAAATTAAGGATATTTATGAGATTTAGTAATGACTCGCAAATCTTTCCTGAAGTGAAGTGAAGTGGGTTATGTCATGTGAATAGTGTACTGTATCTGATTAGTAGGACGTTTTTATGATGATCTGATGTGAAATCGAATAACGTCTAACTTTGGTTGAGAGTACCAGTTAGTATAATACCCATTTACTACCAAATCTACACGAACGTCCAACCATTCGAAGTATACACAATAAATTATTGATCACCTCAGCTTAGATTACCGTTAAAACATATGCTGGTAGGGAAAAATATAATCTAGTCGGTGTGGAAAGCTCTAGGCTCAATTTCCATCGATTCATTTTGAAAGGTTTAGCCTGACATTAAGCAGGCTCAGGTGGCCAATAGGTCAGAAATCCCAACCCTTAACACACACGTAGTTTACTGGCATTGTTTAGTAATTTATCAATGAGTATATCCTTACCCCGACTCCTTGTTAGAATACATATAATGAAATGAATATACGCCACCGATGGTGCTAACAATAAATCCCATCCCACCCACCAACACAATAAACATAAGCGACTATCCATTTCCCACTAGAAATTAAGCAGTAGGAAATGAAATTGTCATTTGCCGAATAATACCAAACCGACCACCAGAACAAAGGTGTTATATCGACCTCTCCGTGAATCACCAAATGAATGGCGAGGTCCATGGCAAACCAACATCCTTCATCCGACAGCCATACTACGAATCTAGATGCCTTCTCCCGACCGCCGTCCCCCGCCGTGGATCAAACTCTTAGGACTTCATACAGTCTCCTTTCTCCTAAATCTGATCTGGCTTTTGATATCTTCAGAAAACGCTGCGAATGGATGATCCAACCACAGCAACGGTGATCCCAGCGTTGATGAATTTTGGAACCACCAAGGATGCCCGCACACTAAGACCAATCATTCCAAACGTGAATGTCAGTCTCATCTGGAAGCATACCCTTCTCCAGAATCACCAAAGCTTTCCGCTGTAACAAATCAGCAGAGCAATTGAAGCAGTAATGGCCACCCAATCACCATGACGAGTCCAGAGGCCATGATACGACATCGCCACTTGGATCACAGTCCACTATGTAGAAAGACCACCACCCTCAGCTCTCATGGCATGGCTTCCTTCTTAGCCACTCTTCCCTCTAGCCGGAATTATTTTTATAGCAGAACAACAATTGATCGACAATACACGCAACAGGAATCTTTCAACACCAGCTCCAATTGCTTTAAACAATGAGTGACGTAAGCATGATAAAATCATTGTTGACCTATTTATTGTGAGGATTGGTAATTCTGGACAAGGCAAAGTCGTTATATGACGAAATATGTGAGGAGTCTAGTAGCACTGAAACATTTACGGCTAGCAAAGGGTGGTTTAATCAATTTAAAACTTTTGTAAAATTCACGATGTGAAAGTGTCTGGTGAGGCTGTTATAGCTGACGTTGCAGTGGTGGAAGAATATCCTTCCGAATTTAAACGCTTAATAGACGAAGGCAACTACCACCCTGATTTAGTTTTTAATGTGGACGAAACGTGTAGTGGAGTCATCGCTTGAGTAAATACGTACTCAAGTGATGACTCCACAGGACCAAAGTAAAATTTTATTTTATTAATTATTTTATATACTGTATAAGTGTAAATAAAAACATGTGCATTAAATGTTTAAAATATTTAATTATTTAAAAAGAACAGAGATATTAGTGCATACTTGGAAAAATTTCGGGAATTTTGGAACCTATCTCATTCAATTACATTATAATTTGGTCTTGTTTTACGACTTTTCATTTTACGACCCTGTCTTGCTGGAACCTAACCATGTCATAAAACGGGTCCTACCTGTATTATGCTCGACTCCCACCAGATTGACATCAACCTAAAAGGTCAGAGGGAAATATCCTGAAAATATAAAATGCAGTGTCTTTCGTGTTTCCTTTATTCCAACCTGATTCAAGACCAGATTAAGTGATACTTGTGCCTCTGCTGCTGTATATTGTTCCGTGCATTGAGTTGGAGGAAATGCATTTGCTGAGCAACTATTGCAACGTGCGTATGGATTTGGAAGTATCTTTCGCTCGCAATTCTTCTTTTTAACACCACTTTAGAAACCCGCAGCTCTGTTTATGGGTAAAAAAAAAAATTAAATTGATGTTGTTTGGAGGGGGTGTGCAACTCAAACAATCCTTTATAAGTAGGGCGTCGGAAGTCGATCAGAGTATTTGAAACAAGGTTCGTAACCAGAAAAGAAGAGGAAAAAAGAGGACGCGCAGAAATATTTTTTAATCATGTAGCTTACGATGTCAGAACTGGACCTGCTCAATAAAAGCGACAGCTTAATAGAAACTGGATGAAAAATCTTCCTTAGAAATCTCAGATGTCCGTTTAGTTCATATATTCAGCCAATTTATAACTTAGCATTAAATTTTTTGATTTTCAATTTGAACAATTTGTTTCATCATCCTTTTGCGCAAGATGTGTAAGAAGACGTGTTCTCCTCAATTATTGTGTAGTTGTACAGTGCTACAGTTCAATAATGCTGTAAGTTTTACATCATTCGACTCAGAAACAAATCATCTATCGAATGATTTGATTCCACTGGTGGAAGTCTGAAGTAAAGAGAAATTTTTGATTTTTCTAATAACCTTTTTATACAACTATCCAGTGAATTTTGTGCGGCCTCGGTTCCCCTCCTGCTTGATCCACTCACAGTGGCGTGTGAGCTGTTCTACTCAACGCGGTGTCACTTCTCGAAAGTCACGAGAGCTTAGTGCACTTCGCCTTCGAGATTACTGTTCCTCCGTAACTAATTCTTCGTTCTATCACAAAGCCACTTGCTCATTATGAGGAACACTGCGAAAAGCTCGTTTCCATTGTGAACATGCCTAAGCACATTATTCTGATCTACCCGACGAGAGGTGCAATCTTACTGAAATAAAGAAAGCGATTTCCTGTCAAAAAAATGCAGCGAGGCTGCGGAATAGCCCCGTCACTCAACGAACAGTACCAAAGGAATGAGTAACGCCTGTACTGCACGAGTACTTAAAATGCGGCGTTCGAAGCCTCTTCGAACACTCGGTGTTACAGAAAACAAAGGGAAACTGATAAATATAATTATAAAAAGAAATTCAAACTACAGGGGCGTTACGAACGCCGCATTGGACGAAGTTAGCAAGCTCTCAATGCTTCATTGCGCCCTCGGAGGCGTTGTGAACGCTAGCGATGGAAACAAGCTTACATTCACTTGACGTTTCGGTCAAGCGTGCCCAAAAAAGGCATCACTTTAACACCTGCCCTAACAAAACTGAAGAACCAGTTTGCGCCAACTGTAAACTAGCAAAAATGATTACAAGCATTCGATGAGGCAGTGGTTTTCAACCGGGGTGCCACAACAACATTCTTGGGGTGCCGTGTAATTTCGGTTTAAGTTACTTCAAGTTATTATTTATTTTATTTTATTTTATTTTATTTATTTTTTTTAATTTATACATTTATTTCATTATAAAAAGGTATACGGTGTCCATTGTACCGTATCTTTTTAATTTTGTGGTGATCTATAATTGATCTTTATTTAGTACCTCTATACAACGAATAAAATTATTATATAGGTATATATTAAAAGGTCGAAAACCACTGTGTCAAGTATTTCTTTTGGCCAAGGGATGCCGTGAAAAAATTATTTGGACACTAAGGGCGCCTTGAATCCAGAAGTTTGGGAACCTCTGCGATAAGGGATAACAAGTGCCCGGTTTATCTGAAAGCAAGAAGCACACAACAACAAAAAATCAACTATGGCTCCATATAAGAGATATAACTGTACAATCATGAAATTTATGCAGCTAAATGTTTGGCGAGCGCCTGCTGTCGTGGACCAAATAAGAATAAAGGCTGACGAAGACAATACACACGTCCTGTTCATCCAAGAGCTCTATACAAATGCCAGAAAATTCAGGGGATATCCGCTTACAAAATTATACAATCAGAAGAAGACACTCCTTGGGCGGTTATCCTTGTTAGGAACCCGTACATAACTGCCACCAAAATCCACACCCTCTGTACCCCATGGACGGTGTGTGGTCAGCTTATAGGACCTATGGGATCGTTCCACGTCATCTCATTGTATTGTCGCCCAGGCGAGGACAAAGCCGCTGCCATCAGGTATCTGCAAGGAGTCCGAGTACTCCTCCCAGATGGGAAGATTATTTTCTGTGACGATTTCAACCGTCGTTCTGCAATGTGGCACAGCAACTTGGAAGACCGCTCGGGCAACCACAACGGCCGGCAACTCGAGAACTTTCTCGCTACATCCTCGCTTGTAACCTTTAACAAGCCTAACAGCATGCCGACCTTCAGTAACACCCTATGCCTCGGTGTCCTCGATCATAAAATACCTCGGTGTCCTCGATCATAAAATACCTCGGTGTCCTCGATCATAAAATACCTGGGCGTCCTCCTCGATCATAAAATACCTCGGTGTCCTCCTCGATCATAAAATACCTCGGTGTCCTCCTCGATCATAAAATACCTCGGTGTCCTCCTCGATCATAAAATACCTCGGTGTCCTCGATCATAAAATACCTCGGTGTCCTCGATCATAAAATACCTGGGCGTCCTTCTCGATCATAAAATACCTCGGTGTCCTCGATCATAAAATACCTCGGTGTCCTCGATCATAAAATACCTCGGTGTTCTCGATCATAAAATACCTCGGTGTCCTCCTCGATCATAAAATACCTCGGTGTCCTCCTCGATCATAAATGGTTCTTCATGCCGTATCTCAACTATATCAATGACAAGATCAAGGGATACACGGCCACGTTGGCCCGCGTGATCTGAACAGATTGGGAACTTAAAGGCAGAACTCTCAAGCTCTTTACTCTGCAGTGTTCCTCCCGAGTGTTTCATATGGTGCCTCTACCTGCTTCTACAGGGTTGAGAGAATCACCTTCACCAACAACTTAATGGATTTCAACGTCTCTTTCTTCTCCAATCCACAAGAGCCTGCAGAAATCCCTCCACTCCAGCACTCCAGGTCATTTCAGTTAATCTTCCTTTAGACTTTCTACATTGCTTACTCTGGCCTCTTGCATTGCTCAAGAAGGAACACACAAACTACTTTCATCGGTATCTGTGCTACTAGCGACGCCAGCGTTGCAATCGAGAAGAAAAGACTCTGCTTTGAAGTTCATAACCTCTGGCAGTCCCGCCAGTCTGCAGAGCTCAAAGGCTAGACCACCAGAATATTCATTCCGGATATCGCTTTGCTCAGTAAAAGTTTCCTGACTTGGCACACCCCCAACTTAGAGATTGCCTTTATGCTCACCGGGCACGGATCATTCAAAGCTCGTCTTCGTCAATTTGGCGCAGTGGATGGCGACACACACATTTGTGGTGAAACGGAGAACAGGAATCACCTTATGCTTGACTTCGTGGTTTATTTGGATCTGAGATGACAACTACTCCTTCAAAACGACTTGCCTGCTCCCCAGCCTGTACACTCGTTGACTGAATTTAGAGAAATCTTCATTGCTTTAATACCCATCTCTACTGCCCTTTTGAAGAGGAGGAGACCCCTTCTGACTACTATTGCTGCTTTTGATGTCTCATTTTAACTTCCTGAATTGCCGCTGCCCTCTCTTCGGACTTGGGACCATTATCATGCAAACTCCAATCTGGGGTAGGATTTCCTAACATTCCTGCTGGTGCATGCACCATAGTGCAAGATTCTTCCACCGAGATTCTCCTCTGGAGGCCTGCTTACCCTTAGGGGTAGGATTAAAACAAAAAAAGAAAGGGAAAAAAGAAAAAAATAATTTTTTCCTGCTGCCACTGTCCCTTAGGATCTCCTGGTGCTGGCCCCTTCTGCCGCTTGCTGCTTTTTCCTTTTGCTTTCCTTCCTGACAGCAAAAGTCAGTCAAGTTTCTAACTTGATTGACTTTTCCTGTCCTCTCCTACCTTTCTTAAGGGTGATGTACCAGTTGTGGTTTCTTTCCCTCTTGTTGGCCTTGGGACTTCCATTCCTCGAGGTCCCAGCTTTTTCTTTTCCCCTTTCTTCTCTCCTTCCCTATTCCCCATTTTTGAATATTCTCATTCCTTGGTCTGCTGGGGATGCTGAACTCCAACTAGCGTCCCTCTACTGACCTGGTCCGGCTCCTCGTGACGTGGACGGATGGTGGAATGCCTTTTCCTGGTAACAGGGCCTTCCAGTAACTGAGAGGCTTGGGGAACAACACAAACAACACGACTACATTTTATCCACGATACCTGCACTACTCACAAGCTCATATGGCCTGGCAGATTTTGCTTCTTTGCAGTTCTGTAGGGGACAACTGACACCGCCAAAAGATACATACACTATTTTTGTGAGGACAATGTTGGACACAGAGAAATTTATTTGTGAGGTGGAAAGGAGACCTCTCTTGTACAACATATCATTAAAAGACTTCTCCAAAAGAGAAATATGATAAATTTTATTGTAATTATATTCTAGTATTTTGTAATGAAAGAGCACCGACATCGTTGAAATATGCAGAAAAAGACAGCACAATGTCTCTCATCCCTCCAACTGCCGTTGTTTCCATTCCCTCTTCCATATCACAAGTTAATGTTCTCAAAAACATATCCATCCCTTCTCACAAAATTACGCGATATGCAACAACATTTTATTAAGTGGGGATTCAGTAATATGCTAGAGTGAAAAATGCGCATTTATTGCTCAATATTCCAAACATGCATTCTACAAGTCGCCTTGCTCAAGATAATCTATAACTGAAAATTCTCCGCTTATTTCTCAAGTTTTTTGATAGGTATGGTCGCATTACATTTTCAGTCAGTCCAAATGCTTCGTCCCGTACAAAAACAAATGGCATTGAAGGCTTATGGTACTATGGTACAAGGAAGAGTTGTTAGCCCGAGAATTTTTACCTTTCCTGTAATTCCAACCGATCCAAACTAATACTCAGTTCTAAATATTGTAACAGAACAATATCAAGCCTGAGTCGTGAAAGATTGGGAACCTATTGCCAGTTGAAAAAATAGAGAGAATATTCCCAAAGTAGCCAAGCGAAGTTTGTATCGATGATGCTGTATCGATAAGGCTGTTCCGATAGCATTCAAGAGTTCGGAATATTGTAGGGGTTTGTTATACGGCAGAAGGAGAGCAGTTTGGAAGTTAACAGAGTGCTGTTCTGCAGTGTTTTTAATTCTCTGGAAAAGTGGAGTATAAGCTTCTGTCGCTGAGATTTAAGCAAATGTGTTGCCCAAAGCATTTGCGATATCTCAAGGACTAGATAGATCTTGCCCATTACAGGACAGAATTGGTGAAGGTACGGTAGGAAACTTACCAGAAAGCTGTCTAATTTTTTTCCATATTATTTTGGTGTCAGTGTTTTTGTTAATGCTTGATGCAAAACGGATCCAGGATTCTTTCTTGGCTTCCCTTTGTATGAAGCGTGCTTTTGCCTTTGACTTCTTATAATTTATTAGATTGGGTGTTGTTGGATATTGCCGAAACAAATTCCAGGCTTTATTTTTTGCTCTTTTGGCTTTTGTGCATTGCTCATTCCACCAATAATTATAATGCTTACGAACCGAGGGATTTGATAGTGGTATTGTTTCTTTAGGGGCTTAGTGGGGAACAGGTATCCTGTGTGTTTTCAGACACTCAGCCTAAAACACTGATGGATCCAATATCTCTCTATTACAGAAGATTTAGGAGAAGTCCGGTTGGCCTGCTTCCCTAAAATCCACTCATGCACACCTTCTCGATGGTAAGCCCTGTTACGTCACTTAGGTGGGAACGAACGTGTAGAGTGGTTCTCTTCAAGACGCCTGGTCAGCGTGAAGAGGAAAAGACCAAACCCTCCAGCAATGACAGCACAACAATACAAATGGCCCTCAGTCCCCAGCAGCTTTCACTCTCCCTCTTACGGCAGCGAGAGGATCAGAGTGGAAGCAGAGGGTGCTAAGAATCTCTGGGTACGACCAGGCTGCCATGCGAGGAAACTGAACTTGGCCTGTTATAACGTAAGATCATTCATCAGTGAAGACAAGATATTAGAGATGGAAAAGGAATCAGAAAATGTGAATTGGAATATCATCGGTTTGGCTGAAACAAGAAGAAGAAATGAATCACTTATAAGTTTATCAAATGGAAATCTGTGGTACACCAATGGAAACAGTGAAAGGAGTGAAGGTGGAGTTGGGTTTCTGGTCCATAAAGATTTTAAAAACAACATTTTGGAATTCAAAAGTACATCACCAAGGGTGTCAAGACTAATATTCAAGATTTCTAAAAGGTACAAGCTAAAGATTATAATGATTTTTGCACCAACATCGAGCCATGATGATGAAGAGGTTGAAGAAATGTACAGTGAAATTGAGAGTCTTCTAGATGAGCAGAAAACCCACTACACTATTATTATGGGGGACTTCAATGCTAAGGTTGGAAAAAGGCAAAACAGCGCAGAAAGAGGAACTATAGGAAATTTTGGAATTGGTGAAAGAAATAAAAGAGGTGAAAGACTTGTGGAATTCGCAGAATCTCAAGGACTGTCAGTAATGAACACTTTTTTCAAGAAAAGGGTGAACAGAAAGTGGACATGGAAGAGTCCAAATGGATTAACAACTAATGAAATCGACTTCATCCTCACTAACAGAAGATATATTGTGAATGATGTTACCGTCCTGAATAAGGTAAATGTTGGAAGTGATCACAGAATGGTAAGATGTACACTTGATATAGATGTAGGAAAGGAAAGGAAAAAACTGACTCGAGTAAATAATACAAAGGTCTTTGAAATAACAGAAGAGGAGAAAAAGCAGTATGTACTGGAACTTAAGAACAAGTTTGAGCTTCTGCAGACTGCTCAGGACCAAGATATCGACGAGGAATATTACAACTTTCTGAAAGTGATAGAGCCCAAGAAACCTATAGGGAAACAGAAATCCAAAGAAGAAAAAATTAGTCAAGAAACACTTGTCATGATGAACCGAAGACGACAAATGAAGAGCAAGAAAAACACTGACAGGGAGAAAATTGAGTATAATGAGTTATGCAAAGCCATTAGAAAGAGACTCAGAGAAGACATAAGATTTAACACAAGAAAAGTAGAACAAGCATTAAGAGAAAACAAAGGATTTAAATCAGCAGCCATGAGCAGTAATACAGAAAGACAAATGATACCGAAACTGAAGAATAGCGATGGTGTACTTATAAACAGCAGAGAAGGCATAATTCACATAGCAGAAGACTACTATAGAGAATTATACAAGGAGCGAGGGAATGATACCAGCAGTGGGGAAAATGGATTGGAAAGTAGCAACACATACGACATACCCGATATTCTTCCTGATGAGGTAGAACATGCATTGAAGAAAATGAAGAACCGGAAGGCCCCGGGGGAAGATGAAGTTACTGAAGAGTTGTGAAAATTGGGAGGAACACAAAAACTGGCAAGGCTCTTCACAAAGTGCATTAGAAAAGGTGTGACACCTAAGCAGTGGAATAATGCAATCATAGTTTTGCTGCATAAGAAAGGAGATAAATCAGAAATTGGAAATTATAGACCAATTAGCTTGTTATCCCATATCTACAAGTTGTTCACAAGGGTCATTACTAACAGATTAGAAAGAATACTTGATGAGAATCAACCGAAAGAGCAAGCTGGCTTTAGGACAGGATTCTCAACTATGGATCACCTTCACGTAATATCACAGCTAATGGAGAAAGCAAATGAATATAAAACACCATTATGCCTGGCATTTGTGGATTATGAAAAGGCATTTGACTCCATACAGCATAAGGCAATGTTTCGGGCACTGGAAAGACAAGGCATAGATACTCCATATATTATGATTTTGAAGAAAATATATGAGAGTGCTACATCCTTTATTAGACTAGACAAAGACAGTAGCAAATTTAAAATCGAGAAAGGAGTTCGACAAGGAGATACAATATCGCCGAAGCTGTTTACTGCTGCCCTTGAGGAAGCTTTCAGAAGATTAGACTGGTCGCAGAAAGGAGTCAATATGAACGGAGAGTACCATTTACGATTTGCAGATGACATTGTGGTCATAAGCCACGATCCCAAAGAATTAGAGGAAAATCTTAATCAGTTATGCGGAGTTAGTAAGGATTTTGGACTAAAGATGAATATGACTAAAACAAAAGTAATGATGAACAAGTATGCCACGGAAAGGGAAATAATGATTGAAGGAGCAGTAATTGAAAAGGTGGAGTCATATACTTATCTGGGACAAGTTATTAGCTGTAATAATGATAAATGGCTGGAAGTCAAGAGAAGAATAAATTTTGGATGGATAGCATTCAGGAAATATAGTCACATACTGGAGAGCATATATCCCAGTTTGTCTGAAACGTAAAATAATGAACCAATGTATACTCCCCACCATGACTTATGGAAGTGAAACTTGGGCACTCACCAAAAGAATGGAAGAGAAGCTGAGAACTACACAGCGAAGAATGGAACGAATTATATTGGGAATCAGACTGTTAGATAAGAAGAGAAACACATGGATTAGGCAGCAAACTCAAGTAAAGGACATTCTTATCAAAACTAAACTAAAATGGTCTTGGGCAGGACACATAGCTCGAAGACATGATGACAGATGGACTAAGAAAATAACAGAATGGTACCCAAGAGGAGCTAGAAGAAAACCTGGAAGACAAAGGCGGAGATGGATAAATGAAATTCATGAGTTTTTGAGTAGTAAATGGATGGCCAGTGCTCAAAACAGAAGGAACTGGAAAGTTGCTGGAGAGGCCTTCATCCTGCAGTGGATTGAAAATGGCTGATGATGATGGTGATGATTGTTTCTTTAGCCACATTTAGGAGATGTGACTGGATGTATTCTGTCACATCATCGATAGGCTGGAGACGGATATTTTCCTCATCAAAAGATATTGATGACCGGAATTTTGCCCAGTTTGCTAGGGCAAATTTCCATTTTCTGCAGGGTTGAGCTGGAGGAGCCTGTGCTATTAATACGTTGCATACGATTGAGAAGTGATCAATACCCATTATATGATTTAAAACATACCACTCTATGGTCGGGACCAGTAATGGCGCACAAATGGAGAGATCTATGGCTGAGGTATGTCCGTTTGGGAGCTGAACGTGAGTGTGTGTGCCAGTATTGAGTATAGTGAGGTTTACTGCCTCTATTAGGCTCTCAATGAGTCGACCTCCTCTATCTAATTTTGATTCGGCACATAAGGGGTGGTGCCCGTTGAAGTCCCCTAACATACAGAGAGGTGGAGGTATCTGTGTAAGGAGATCTTCAAGATCTTTTAAACAGTAGGTACGGTTTGGATGTAAGTAGATTGATACTAAAGTTATTTCAATACGGAGCGTTATACGCACAGCAACAGCTTCTATTTCAGTTTGAAGTGGAATATGTTTAGTTGGGATCATTGAATTTATCAGGATTGCTACACCACCATGGGCAGCATTTGCTGTATTACGATCCCTTCGATAAAGGCAATAGTTCTTTATCGAAGGAGAAATTTGCAAGTAAGTTTCCTGAAGACAAAGGGCAACTGGAGAAAATCGATTTATTAGATCTTGGATATCGACTGCATTGCAACGAAAGCCTCTGCAGTTCCATTGTAAAATGCAAGCCATTATTTGTGTTTAGTTGATGGAGCTGATTCTGACTGCTTTTTGAAAGTAACTGGTTTATGGCGTTCCAATTTGTGTTTGTCTTTTTTTGGAAGACTGGCCGACCAGTGTCCATTTCTTCTTCTTCGGCATGGATTTCTAAAAGAGGATCTTTCTGTATAGATGTGCCATCTGTGTCCATGGTTGTGTCTCGATTATTTTTGATTATATTTGAATTTGTAATACATGGTGTGGTAGCACTCATTGCAGGAGGAGATTCCGCTGGTGTTGTAAGAGGAGTATTATTTGCTTGGTCTGAGAGTTTGGGTTGTTGTTTACGTACACTTGGTTTTTCCTCAGAGAGGACAGTTCTAGCCCAATCTGAAATTGGAATATTAGTAGGAACTGTAACATTAGTTTGAGTAGAGACTGTTTGGTATTTTTTAACTGCATTAGCATAAGAAACATTTTTATTCATAGTAGGTGCCACTAGTCTTCTCGCTTCTGGGTAACTCACTTTGTTCTCGACCTTGTATTTTACAATTTGTTTCTCCGTTTTCCATGTTTCACAAGTTCTGGAATAGGCAGGATGATCACCTTTGCAATTTGGACAGGTCATTTTTGTAGTCGTACAGCCACTTTGTATGTAATCCGAGGAACCACAGATGGGGCAGACAAGAACTCCTCTGCATACAGTTTGTGAGTGGCCATACTTTTGACATTTAAAACATCTTAAAGGATTGGGAATGTACGGGTGGATACGGCAAAGTAAATAACCTGCTTTTACAGAGGAGGGTAAGTTGGGCGTACTGAACGTGAAATAATGTTTCTAGTTGGGATAAGTTGATTATCTTTTTTAGTCATTATACGTTTGGCTTGAATTACATTTTGTCCCTGCAGCTCTTGGGTAATTTCTTCCTCTCTGACATTTAACAGGTCCCAACTGGATATGACACCCTTAGATGAATTTAGGGTTGGGTGAGGAGATATTTTTACCGGAATGCCCACAAAGTTTGTTAACTGTAAGAGTTTCTCCGAATGCCTGTAGTTCGTAGTTTCCACTAGCAGGTCTGCTGATTGTAATCTCTTGACATTCTTAGGAGATCCTGCAATACCTTCGAGATGTTTTTGTATTACGAAGGGAGACAGTTTGCTCATTGGCTGACTAGTAAGGGAGTGGAAAATTTAAAAGGATGCGCAGGGTTGCTCCATCTGATTAGTCTTCTGTCTCTTTGGATGATCATTTTCTAAGTCGTGATTGGGGTCATGATTGTCTGTCCTTGAGCTCGAAGGCTCTAACGGTGGATAATTATTTTTATCCATAATGGCTCCTTTTCGCCCGGGGGGTTTCATTTTACCGCCAGGTTACCGGCCCCGCCACGGGGAGGCAGGAGCAGTGCCGCTTTGTGGTCAAGCGTAGAGTTAGTACGGTTAGTAAATCTAAATTAAAGTAAAAGGTGATTTTCTTTTTCTGGGCTCTCTTATTTCTTTTAAGAGGCTAGAGCTACTTAACAGTAAATTTAATAACTGCAAGAGAAAACAAAGGAAAACGTAGTCGCTGGGAAGAAAAACGCTCGATATACGCACAATAATCACTTGGCCACGGAAACGCTTGGCACCCGGGGCCTGATGGTGAAGAGATAGATTGTACATTTTACGAGCATTAGCTGCAAAAATTAAATTTTGATAACGAGTTGCCAGAAAGCGTGCATCTGATTGAGGAAAAAAATACTTAAGAAGAGTACAGTGGTCAGCGGCAGTTATTTGTGAAGTGGCTTGGGTGCCCAGCATCCTATATTTCTTGGGTCTGAAGTGAAGATGTTTTACCTTAACTAGTAATGCAAATTGGGTTTGTACTCTGCAATGATCTTTCAAAGTTCAAATAACACGCGAAATTAGTTTGAGTGGAAAGCGGGTCGGGGCACTTTCTGAAATCCATCTGCCCACAGTTTGGAACAATATTTTATAAAAAAAAAAAAAAAAAACAGAATAACATGAATTTCGCGTACCTTGTGATGATTACGACAGCGAACAAATGTTACGTGTTCTTTCTTGAAAGAAAAAGATTATCAGTATCTTTGAGATATCCTACGTGTGGGAACAACGCGAGAGGGCAGCAAAAGCCGTAAGCCTAGCGGGTCAGCAGAAGTCAAGTGGAGAGAAGGCAGCTGTGAAGGACCGGAAATCAAACTCTTCCAGGTAGAGGGGAAAGAGACCAAATAAGTCAGTTTAGAGAATTTTACTAACGAGAACTGTGTTATAAGAAATACATGGGAGAGAAATGGACGGACAGTTTGAGAAGTATTGAAACGCGATGACTACAATATTGTAAGGATGGGAATAGGATATAACAGAAAAATAGAGAAAGAGAGTGAGTGAGTGTTGCTCATCAGTTATTAGCGGTATTGGTAATAAACTTAAAGAAATGTGTTAAAGGAAAAAGAGTTGATATCAAGAATTGTCTAATTGCTATTAACGAAGTGAATTGCATTCAGTAGAAATTTCCTCCTTAGAGTATGTAGGAGAGAGTGAAAATTATTGGAATTATTCTCTATATATCCATATAAAATTGTACAGGATAGTGTATGAAACTTTTTGTATTGCAACATAGTGGGTAGTTATGAATTGCTTGGGATGATTGACTAAGAATGGACACCATTTCATGTATAATAATAATAGAGTAGTAAGAAATTTTGATATCATGAATAATTTAAAATATGTAAATATTTGTTGTTCAAAAAAGAAAGGAATTAAAACAACAGCCTTTGAGGTTCCAAGGTAACGGGATGAAAAACATTTGTACACGCCGCTTCCAACAATTGGTGAAATAGCCAGGGATTGAATAGTGGAGCATCATAAATAATCACAATTCAACCTCCCACACCATTATGATTACTAATACTCAAATAGAATTAGGCGAGTGTTAATCAGTCCAAAGAAATCTTCATCTGAGCTAGTCTACAAATTAAGGATATTTATGAGATTTAGTAATGACTCGCAAATCTTTCCTGAAGTGAAGTGAAGTGGGTTATGTCATGTGAATAGTGTACTGTATCTGATTAGTAGGACGTTTTTATGATGATCTGATGTGAAATCGAATAACGTCTAACTTTGGTTGAGAGTACCAGTTAGTATAATACCCATTTACTACCAAATCTACACGAACGTCCAACCATTCGAAGTATACACAATAAATTATTGATCACCTCAGCTTAGATTACCGTTAAAACATATGCTGGTAGGGAAAAATATAATCTAGTCGGTGTGGAAAGCTCTAGGCTCAATTTCCATCGATTCATTTTGAAAGGTTTAGCCTGACATTAAGCAGGCTCAGGTGGCCAATAGGTCAGAAATCCCAACCCTTAACACACACGTAGTTTACTGGCATTGTTTAGTAATTTATCAATGAGTATATCCTTACCCCGACTCCTTGTTAGAATACATATAATGAAATGAATATACGCCACCGATGGTGCTAACAATAAATCCCATCCCACCCACCAACACAATAAACATAAGCGACTATCCATTTCCCACTAGAAATTAAGCAGTAGGAAATGAAATTGTCATTTGCCGAATAATACCAAACCGACCACCAGAACAAAGGTGTTATATCGACCTCTCCGTGAATCACCAAATGAATGGCGAGGTCCATGGCAAACCAACATCCTTCATCCGACAGCCATACTACGAATCTAGATGCCTTCTCCCGACCGCCGTCCCCCGCCGTGGATCAAACTCTTAGGACTTCATACAGTCTCCTTTCTCCTAAATCTGATCTGGCTTTTGATATCTTCAGAAAACGCTGCGAATGGATGATCCAACCACAGCAACGGTGATCCCAGCGTTGATGAATTTTGGAACCACCAAGGATGCCCGCACACTAAGACCAATCATTCCAAACGTGAATGTCAGTCTCATCTGGAAGCATACCCTTCTCCAGAATCACCAAAGCTTTCCGCTGTAACAAATCAGCAGAGCAATTGAAGCAGTAATGGCCACCCAATCACCATGACGAGTCCAGAGGCCATGATACGACATCGCCACTTGGATCACAGTCCACTATGTAGAAAGACCACCACCCTCAGCTCTCATGGCATGGCTTCCTTCTTAGCCACTCTTCCCTCTAGCCGGAATTATTTTTATAGCAGAACAACAATTGATCGACAATACACGCAACAGGAATCTTTCAACACCAGCTCCAATTGCTTTAAACAATGAGTGACGTAAGCATGATAAAATCATTGTTGACCTATTTATTGTGAGGATTGGTAATTCTGGACAAGGCAAAGTCGTTATATGACGAAATATGTGAGGAGTCTAGTAGCACTGAAACATTTACGGCTAGCAAAGGGTGGTTTAATCAATTTAAAACTTTTGTAAAATTCACGATGTGAAAGTGTCTGGTGAGGCTGTTATAGCTGACGTTGCAGTGGTGGAAGAATATCCTTCCGAATTTAAACGCTTAATAGACGAAGGCAACTACCACCCTGATTTAGTTTTTAATGTGGACGAAACGTGTAGTGGAGTCATCGCTTGAGTAAATACGTACTCAAGTGATGACTCCACAGGACCAAAGTAAAATTTTATTTTATTAATTATTTTATATACTGTATAAGTGTAAATAAAAACATGTGCATTAAATGTTTAAAATATTTAATTATTTAAAAAGAACAGAGATATTAGTGCATACTTGGAAAAATTTCGGGAATTTTGGAACCTATCTCATTCAATTACATTATAATTTGGTCTTGTTTTACGACTTTTCATTTTACGACCCTGTCTTGCTGGAACCTAACCATGTCATAAAACGGGTCCTACCTGTATTATGCTCGACTCCCACCAGATTGACATCAACCTAAAAGGTCAGAGGGAAATATCCTGAAAATATAAAATGCAGTGTCTTTCGTGTTTCCTTTATTCCAACCTGATTCAAGACCAGATTAAGTGATACTTGTGCCTCTGCTGCTGTATATTGTTCCGTGCATTGAGTTGGAGGAAATGCATTTGCTGAGCAACTATTGCAACGTGCGTATGGATTTGGAAGTATCTTTCGCTCGCAATTCTTCTTTTTAACACCACTTTAGAAACCCGCAGCTCTGTTTATGGGTAAAAAAAAAAATTAAATTGATGTTGTTTGGAGGGGGTGTGCAACTCAAACAATCCTTTATAAGTAGGGCGTCGGAAGTAGATCAGAGTATTTGAAACAAGGTTCGTAACCAGAAAAGAAGAGGAAAAAAGAGGACGCGCAGAAATATTTTTTAATCATGTAGCTTACGATGTCAGAACTGGACCTGCTCAATAAAAGCGACAGCTTAATAGAAAATGGATGAAAAATCTTCCTTAGAAATCTCAGATGTCCGTTTAGTTCATATATTCAGCCAATTTATAACTTAGCATTAAATTTTTTGATTTTCAATTTGAACAATTTGTTTCATCATCCTTTTGCGCAAGATGTGTAAGAAGACGTGTTCTCCTCAATTATTGTGTAGTTGTACAGTGCTACAGTTCAATAATGCTGTAAGTTTTACATCATTCGACTCAGAAACAAATCATCTATCGAATGATTTGATTCCACTGGTGGAAGTCTGAAGTAAAGAGAAATTTTTGATTTTTCTAATAACCTTTTTATACAACTATCCAGTGAATTTTGTGCGGCCTCGGTTCCCCTCCTGCTTGATCCACTCACAGTGGCGTGTGAGCTGTTCTACTCAACGCGGTGTCACTTCTCGAAAGTCACGAGAGCTTAGTGCACTTCGCCTTCGAGATTACTGTTCCTCCGTAACTAATTCTTCGTTCTATCACAAAGCCACTTGCTCATTATGAGGAACACTGCGAAAAGCTCGTTTCCATTGTGAACATGCCTAAGCACATTATTCTGATCTACCCGACGAGAGGTGCAATCTTACTGAAATAAAGAAAGCGATTTCCTGTCAAAAAAATGCAGCGAGGCTGCGGAATAGCCCCGTCACTCAACGAACAGTACCAAAGGAATGAGTAACGCCTGTACTGCACGAGTACTTAAAATGCGGCGTTCGAAGCCTCTTCGAACACTCGGTGTTACAGAAAACAAAGGGAAACTGATAAATATAATTATAAAAAGAAATTCAAACTACAGGGGCGTTACGAACGCCGCATTGGACGAAGTTAGCAAGCTCTCAATGCTTCATTGCGCCCTCGGAGGCGTTGTGAACGCTAGCGATGGAAACAAGCTTACATTCACTTGACGTTTCGGTCAAGCGTGCCCAAAAAAGGCATCACTTTAACACCTGCCCTAACAAAACTGAAGAACCAGTTTGCGCCAACTGTAAACTAGCAAAAATGATTACAAGCATTCGATGAGGCAGTGGTTTTCAACCGGGGTGCCACAACAACATTCTTGGGGTGCCGTGTAATTTCGGTTAAATTACTTCAAGTTATTATTTATTTTATTTTATTTTATTTTATTTATTTTTTTTAATTTATACATTTATTTCATTATAAAAAGGTATACGGTGTCCATTGTACCGTATCTTTTTAATTTTGTGGTGATCTATAATTGATCTTTATTTAGTACCTCTATACAACGAATAAAATTATTATATAGGTATATATTAAAAGGTCGAAAACCACTGTGTCAAGTATTTCTTTTGGCCAAGGGATGCCGTGAAAAAATTATTTGGACACTAAGGGCGCCTTGAATCCAGAAGTTTGGGAACCTCTGCGATAAGGGATAACAAGTGCCCGGTTTATCTGAAAGCAAGAAGCACACAACAACAAAAAATCAACTATGGCTCCATATAAGAGATATAACTGTACAATCATGAAATTTATGCAGCTAAATGTTTAGCGAGCGCCTCCTGTCGTGGACCAAATAAGAATAAAGGCTGACGAAGACAATACGCACGTCCTGTTCATCCAAGAGCTCTATACAAATGCCAGAAAATTCAGGGGATATCCGCTTACAAAATTATACAATCAGAAGAAGACACTCCTTGGGCGGTTATCCTTGTTAGGAACCCGTACATAACTGCCACCAAAATCCACACCCTCTGTACCCCATGGACGGTGTGTGGTCAGCTTATAGGACCTATGGGATCGTTCCACGTCATCTCATTGTATTGTCGCCCAGGCGAGGACAAAGCCGCTGCCATCAGGTATCTGCAAGGAGTCCGAGTACTCCTCCCAGATGGGAAGATTATTTTCTGTGACGATTTCAACCGTCGTTCTGCAATGTGGCACAGCAACTTGGAAGACCGCTCGGGCAACCACAACGGCCGGCAACTCGAGAACTTTCTCGCTACATCCTCGCTTGTAACCTTTAACAAGCCTAACAGCATGCCGACCTTCAGTAACACCCTATGCCTCGGTGTCCTCGATCATAAAATACCTCGGTGTCCTCGATCATAAAATACCTCGGTGTCCTCGATCGTAAAATACCTCGGTGTCCTCGATCATAAAATACCTCGGTGTCCTCGATCATAAAATACCTCGGTGTCCTCGATCATAAAATACCTCGGTGTCCTCGATCATAAAATACCTGGGCGTCCTTCTCGATCATAAAATACCTCGGTGTCCTCGATCATAAAATACCTCGGTGTCCTCCTCGGTCATAAATGGTTCTGCATGCCGTATCTCAACTATATCAATGACAAGATCAAGGGATACACGGCCACGTTGGCCCGCGTGATCTGAACAGATTGGGAACTTAAAGGCAGAACTCTCAAGCTCTTTACTCTGCAGTGTTCCTCCCGAGTGTTTCATATGGTGCCTCTACCTGCTTCTACAGGGTTGAGAGAATCACCTTCACCAACAACTTAATGGATTTCAACGTCTCTTTCTTCTCCAATCCACAAGAGCCTGCAGAAATCCCTCCACTCCAGCACTCCAGGTCATTTCAGTTAATCTTCCTTTAGACTTTCTACATTGCTTACTCTGGCCTCTTGCATTGCTCAAGAAGGAACACACAAACTACTTTCATCGGTATCTCTGCTACTAGCGACGCCAGCGTTGCAATCGAGAAGAAAAGACTCTGCTTTGAAGTTCATAACCTCTGGCAGTCCCGCCAGTCTGCAGAGCTCAAAGGCTAGACCACCAGAATATTCATTCCGGATATCGCTTTGCTCAGTAAAAGTTTCCTGACTTGGCACACCCCCAACTTAGAGATTGCCTTTATGCTCACCGGGCACGGATCATTCAAAGCTCGTCTTCGTCAATTTGGCGCAGTGGATGGCGACACACACATTTGTGGTGAAACGGAGAACAGGAATCACCTTATGCTTGACTTCGTGGTTTATTTGGATCTGAGATGACAACTACTCCTTCAAAACGACTTGCCTGCTCCCCAGCCTGTACACTCGTTGACTGAATTTAGAGAAATCTTCATTGCTTTAATACCCATCTCTACTGCCCTTTTGAAGAGGAGGAGACCCCTTCTGACTACTATTGCTGCTTTTGATGTCTCATTTTAACTTCCTGAATTGCCGCTGCCCTCTCTTCGGACTTGGGACCATTATCATGCAAACTCCAATCTGGGGTAGGATTTCCTAACATTCCTGCTGGTGCATGCACCATAGTGCAAGATTCTTCCACCGAGATTCTCCTCTGGAGGCCTGCTTACCCTTAGGGGTAGGATTAAAACAAAAAAAGAAAGGGAAAAAAGAAAAAAATAATTTTTTCCTGCTGCCACTGTCCCTTAGGATCTCCTGGTGCTGGCCCCTTCTGCCGCTTGCTGCTTTTTCCTTTTGCTTTCCTTCCTGACAGCAAAAGTCAGTCAAGTTTCTAACTTGATTGACTTTTCCTGTCCTCTCCTACCTTTCTTAAGGGTGATGTACCAGTTGTGGTTTCTTTCCCTCTTGTTGGCCTTGGGACTTCCATTCCTCGAGGTCCCAGCTTTTTCTTTTCCCCTTTCTTCTCTCCTTCCCTATTCCCCATTTTTGAATATTCTCATTCCTTGGTCTGCTGGGGATGCTGAACTCCAACTAGCGTCCCTCTACTGACCTGGTCCGGCTCCTCGTGACGTGGACGGATGGTGGAATGCCTTTTCCTGGTAACAGGGCCTTCCAGTAACTGAGAGGCTTGCGGAACAACACAAACAACACGACTACATTTTATCCACGATACCTGCACTACTCACAAGCTCATATGGCCTGGCAGATTTTGCTTCTTTGCAGTTCTGTAGGGGACAACTGACACCGCCAACAGATACATACACTATTTTTGTGAGGACAATGTTGGACACAGAGAAATTTATTTGTGAGGTGGAAAGGAGACCTCTCTTGTACAACACATCATTAAAAGACTTCTCCAAAAGAGAAATATGATAAATTTTATTGTAATTATATTCTAGTATTTTGTAATGAAAGAGCACCGACATCGTTGAAATATGCAGAAAAAGACAGCACAATGTCTCTCATCCCTCCAACTGCCGTTGTTTCCATTCCCTCTTCCATATCACAAGTTAATGTTCTCAAAAACATATCCATCCCTTCTCACAAAATTACGCGATATGCAACAACATTTTATTAAGTGGGGATTCAGTAATATGCTAGAGTGAAAAATGCGCATTTATTGCTCAATATTCCAAACATGCATTCTACAAGTCGCCTTGCTCAAGATAATCTATAACTGAAAATTCTCCGCTTATTTCTCAAGTTTTTTGATAGGTATGGTCGCATTACATTTTCAGTCAGTCCAAATGCTTCGTCCCGTACAAAAACAAATGGCATTGAAGGCTTATGGTACTATGGTACAAGGAAGAGTTGTTAGCCCGAGAATTTTTACCTTTCCTGTAATTGCAACCGATCCAAACTAATACTCAGTTCTAAATATTGTAACAGAACAATATCAAGCCTGAGTCGTGAAAGATTGGGAACCTATTGCCAGTTGAAAAAATAGAGAGAATATTCCCAAAGTAGCCAAGCGAAGTTTGTATCCCACGGAACGTGACAACCTCTCGCTCTCACTAGTTCGCACGTTTCCCCCACCCCATATCTGATGAGAAATAAGATACAACTTCCCCAAAGACTATCAGAGCACACAGAACAGTACATGTTGTTGTTGTTGTGGGGGTTTCATGGCGCATAAGCTACTTTGGCTGTAATGCACCTGTTCATTTATATTAAAGGAAAGAATCGTACTGTCTGAAATGTCCTTAATCAGAAAAGATTAAAAATTCTAGTTTGCTTCAGAAAATGAAAGAATTCAGATATATTTGCCTTGTCACCTATCAAATTCTCTAGGGTTATTGGTTGTTGAAGGATAACCAGTGATTGCAGGGTGGAAATTCTGTCTTGTTTATAATAGGGGCAGTCAATGAGAATGTGTTTAACAGTCATATTTATATCACAATGTGGACATTGTGGTGGATCATCTCCTGTGAGTAAATGAAGGTGAGTCAGGTAAGTATGACCTATTCTTACTCTTGAAAGAATTACTTCTCGTCATGATGTCCGGACACTGGAGAGCCAGATTTTCGGAACCTGTTTAATCTGCAAGAGTTTATTATTCGTTTAGGATTGCCATAGTGCTGTTCATTCTTATAGGCATGCAGCATGAATCATTAAAGCATAGTCTGAGCCTGGGACAGGGATATTGGTTAAACCTAAGCTGGTTGGGTTTTTTGCAGCTTTATCAGCCTGTTCATTGCCTAAAATACAATTATGGGCTGGTATCCAGCAGAAGGCGACCAGTTGGTGACGTTCTTTAATCTTTAGTAATAATTTTCTAATTTCATTTATAACAGGGTGAAATTTATCTGAGGAACTACACAAAGCCTTGATTGAGCTGAGGGAATCCGTGTAAATTACTGATTTTAATGAGCATTCAGGAGGGAGAATTTTTAAAGCTAGTTTAATTGCGAATAATTCAGCTGAGAAGATACTGAATTCAGGAGGAAGGGCTGCTGATACAACTGTATTCGGAAACACTGCCGCTGCTCCAAATTTTGAATTGGATTTAGAGCCATCTGTGTATATTGATAAAAAATCAATATACTTTTGAATGTGAACAGCAGGAACTTGTCTGATATTTGATGATTGCAAAATATTCTTTCCCCACTGACAGAGGTAAGTGTCACAGGTCGGTATAGGAGTTTGAACCCATGGTGGTTGGGTACAAGTGGCTACTTGTTGTACGGAATGGATGGATATATTCCAAACCTGCAGTAGTTCAAGAAGGCGATGACCAGCTCGTTTTACTATGCTAGTTTTATTTCTGTACAGATTTTCTAATGGTGGATTGAAAAGATATGGCTGAATGGAATGCGATGCACAACTTTGTATCTTGACAGAATACTTCAGAAATAGCAATTTTCTACGTAAAGATAGTGGCGGCTCGTGAGCATCAATGTAAAGGCTATGTCATGGCGATATTCTGAATGCGCCAAGTGCAATCCTCAGTGCACTGTGTTGTACTGGACCAAGCCAGCGTAAAGCGCTCTTTCTGGCAGAGTCATAAATGGGAGCTCCATAATCTAGACGGGATCTGATTAATGCCCTGTATAATCGAAGAAGGCAGGTACGGTCTGCATCCCACGTTTGTGCAGATAAAGATCTGAGTATGTTTATCTTTTTTAAGCAGGCAGTACGTATTTTTTTAATGTGCTCTAAAAAATTTAGCTTGTTGTCCATGATTAAACCTAGAAATCTAATGTTGCTAGTGACTGGGATGGAGATATTAGACTTGTGAAGTTCAGGATCCAGATGAAATTTGCGTTGTCTACAAAAATGGATAGCAACTGTTTTCTGCTGTGATAGCCTATAGCCGTTAAGGCTGGCCCATTGCTGTATTTTATTTAACGATATCTGAAGCTGTCGTTCAATAGATCTCATATTTTGGGAATGACAGGAGATGGAAAGGTCATCCGCATAAAGGTAAGTTTCTACAGTATTTGGAAGTTGTTTAGTGATAGAATCTATTCTTAGGGCAAAAACAGTGGCACTCAGTACTGATCCCTGTGGAACACCTTCTTCCTGAATGTAAGTTGCAGAGAGGGCATGTTGGTATCGAACTTGAAACGATCTAGTGTGTAGAAAATGCTTTATAAATATAGGAAGGTTGCCCCGCAGACCAGGAGAGTAAAGCTCTCTTAGTATGCCATGCCGACAGGTGGTATCAAAAGACTTCTCTATATCTATGGAAACCATTACTAGATGTTCATGTTTAATAAAGGCATTACGAACGGCAAATTCAGCCTTAACCATAAGGTCCAGGCATGATCTGTTTTGACGAAAGCCATACTGACTATTGCTCATTAACTGTTCTGACTCAATGATCCAGACGAGTCTACAGTGGACAATGTTTTCTAGAATTTTGCTGAGGCAGCTTGAGAGGGATATTTGTCTATAGCTATGGGGAGTGGTTGGAACTTTTCCAGGTTTTAGGAATGCCAAAACAGTAGAATGATGCCAAGAAGTTGGATAGACATTTTCTAGAAAAAATACGATTGCAAAAGAGCAGAAGGAGACGCAAAGCTCTGTCGTCAAGATGGTGTAGCATGACGTAATAGATTCCATCTGGTCCGACAGCACCATTGTGGGCTGTTCCGATAGCATTCAAGAGTTCGGAATATTGTAGGGGTTTGTTATACGGCAGAAGGAGAGCAGTTTGGAAGTTAACAGAGTGCTGTTCTGCAGTGTTTTTAATTCTCTGGAAAAGTGGAGTATAAGCTTCTGTCGCTGAGATTTAAGCAAATGTGTTGCCCAAAGCATTTGCGATATCTCAAGGACTAGATAGATCTTGCCCATTACAGGACAGAATTGGTGAAGGTACGGTAGGAAACTTACCAGAAAGCTGTCTAATTTTTTTCCATATTATTTTGGTGTCAGTGTTTTTGTTAATGCTTAATGCAAAACGGATCCAGGATTCTTTCTTGGCTTCCCTTTGTATGAAGCGTGCTTTTGCCTTTGACTTCTTATAATTTATTAGATTGGGTGTTGTTGGATATTGCCGAAACAAATTCCAGGCTTTATTTTTTGCTCTTTTGGCTTTTGTGCATTGCTCATTCCACCAATAATTATAATGCTTACGAACCGAGGGATTTGATAGTGGTATTGTTTCTTTAGGGGCTTAGTGGGGAACAGGTATCCTGTGTGTTTTCAGACACTCAGCCTAAAACACTGATGGATCCAATATCTCTCTATTACAGAAGATTTAGGAGAAGTCCGGTTGGCCTGCTTCCCTAAAATCCACTCATGCACACCTTCTCGATGGTAAGCCCTGTTACGTCACTTAGGTGGGAACGAACGTGTAGAGTGGTTCTCTTCAAGACGCCTGGTCAGCGTGAAGAGGAAAAGACCAAACCCTCCAGCAATGACAGCACAACAATACAAATGGCCCTCAGTCCCCAGCAGCTTTCACTCTCCCTCTTACGGCAGCGAGAGGATCAGAGTGGAAGCAGAGGGTGCTAAGAATCTCTGGGTACGACCAGGCTGCCATGCGAGGAAACTGAACTTGGCCTGTTATAACGTAAGATCATTCATCAGTGAAGACAAGATATTAGAGATGGAAAAGGAATCAGAAAATGTGAATTGGAATATCATCGGTTTGGCTGAAACAAGAAGAAGAAATGAATCACTTATAAGTTTATCAAATGGAAATCTGTGGTACACCAATGGAAACAGTGAAAGGAGTGAAGGTGGAGTTGGGTTTCTGGTCCATAAAGATTTTAAAAACAACATTTTGGAATTCAAAAGTACATCACCAAGGGTGTCAAGACTAATATTCAAGATTTCTAAAAGGTACAAGCTAAAGATTATAATGATTTTTGCACCAACATCGAGCCATGATGATGAAGAGGTTGAAGAAATGTACAGTGAAATTGAGAGTCTTCTAGATGAGCAGAAAACCCACTACACTATTATTATGGGGGACTTCAATGCTAAGGTTGGAAAAAGGCAAAACAGCGCAGAAAGAGGAACTATAGGAAATTTTGGAATTGGTGAAAGAAATAAAAGAGGTGAAAGACTTGTGGAATTCGCAGAATCTCAAGGACTGTCAGTAATGAACACTTTTTTCAAGAAAAGGGTGAACAGAAAGTGGACATGGAAGAGTCCAAATGGATTAACAACTAATGAAATCGACTTCATCCTCACTAACAGAAGATATATTGTGAATGATGTTACCGTCCTGAATAAGGTAAATGTTGGAAGTGATCACAGAATGGTAAGATGTACACTTGATATAGATGTAGGAAAGGAAAGGAAAAAACTGACTCGAGTAAATAATACAAAGGTCTTTGAAATAACAGAAGAGGAGAAAAAGCAGTATGTACTGGAACTTAAGAACAAGTTTGAGCTTCTGCAGACTGCTCAGGACCAAGATATCGACGAGGAATATTACAACTTTCTGAAAGTGATAGAGCCCAAGAAACCTATAGGGAAACAGAAATCCAAAGAAGAAAAAATTAGTCAAGAAACACTTGTCATGATGAACCGAAGACGACAAATGAAGAGCAAGAAAAACACTGACAGGGAGAAAATTGAGTATAATGAGTTATGCAAAGCCATTAGAAAGAGACTCAGAGAAGACATAAGATTTAACACAAGAAAAGTAGAACAAGCATTAAGAGAAAACAAAGGATTTAAATCAGCAGCCATGAGCAGTAATACAGAAAGACAAATGATACCGAAACTGAAGAATAGCGATGGTGTACTTATAAACAGCAGAGAAGGCATAATTCAAATAGCAGAAGACTACTATAGAGAATTATACAAGGAGCGAGGGAATGATACCAGCAGTGGGGAAAATGGATTGGAAAGTAGCAACACATACGACATACCCGATATTCTTCCTGATGAGGTAGAACATGCATTGAAGAAAATGAAGAACCGGAAGGCCCCGGGGGAAGATGAAGTTACTGAAGAGTTGTGAAAATTGGGAGGAACACAAAAACTGGCAAGGCTCTTCACAAAGTGCATTAGAAAAGGTGTGACACCTAAGCAGTGGAATAATGCAATCATAGTTTTGCTGCATAAGAAAGGAGATAAATCAGAAATTGGAAATTATAGACCAATTAGCTTGTTATCCCATATCTACAAGTTGTTCACAAGGGTCATTACTAACAGATTAGAAAGAATACTTGATGAGAATCAACCGAAAGAGCAAGCTGGCTTTAGGACAGGATTCTCAACTATGGATCACCTTCACGTAATATCACAGCTAATGGAGAAAGCAAATGAATATAAAACACCATTATGCCTGGCATTTGTGGATTATGAAAAGGCATTTGACTCCATACAGCATAAGGCAATGTTTCGGGCACTGGAAAGACAAGGCATAGATACTCCATATATTATGATTTTGAAGAAAATATATGAGAGTGCTACATCCTTTATTAGACTAGACAAAGACAGTAGCAAATTTAAAATCGAGAAAGGAGTTCGACAAGGAGATACAATATCGCCGAAGCTGTTTACTGCTGCCCTTGAGGAAGCTTTCAGAAGATTAGACTGGTCGCAGAAAGGAGTCAATATGAACGGAGAGTACCATTTACGATTTGCAGATGACATTGTGGTCATAAGCCACGATCCCAAAGAATTAGAGGAAAATCTTAATCAGTTATGCGGAGTTAGTAAGGATTTTGGACTAAAGATGAATATGACTAAAACAAAAGTAATGATGAACAAGTATGCCACGGAAAGGGAAATAATGATTGAAGGAGCAGTAATTGAAAAGGTGGAGTCATATACTTATCTGGGACAAGTTATTAGCTGTAATAATGATAAATGGCTGGAAGTCAAGAGAAGAATAAATTTTGGATGGATAGCATTCAGGAAATATAGTCACATACTGGAGAGCATATATCCCAGTTTGTCTGAAACGTAAAATAATGAACCAATGTATACTCCCCACCATGACTTATGGAAGTGAAACTTGGGCACTCACCAAAAGAATGGAAGAGAAGCTGAGAACTACACAGCGAAGAATGGAACGAATTATATTGGGAATCAGACTGTTAGATAAGAAGAGAAACACATGGATTAGGCAGCAAACTCAAGTAAAGGACATTCTTATCAAAACTAAACTAAAATGGTCTTGGGCAGGACACATAGCTCGAAGACATGATGACAGATGGACTAAGAAAATAACAGAATGGTACCCAAGAGGAGCTAGAAGAAAACCTGGAAGACAAAGGCGGAGATGGATAAATGAAATTCATGAGTTTTTGAGTAGTAAATGGATGGCCAGTGCTCAAAACAGAAGGAACTGGAAAGTTGCTGGAGAGGCCTTCATCCTGCAGTGGATTGAAAATGGCTGATGATGATGGTGATGATTGTTTCTTTAGCCACATTTAGGAGATGTGACTGGATGTATTCTGTCACATCATCGATAGGCTGGAGACGGATATTTTCCTCATCAAAAGATATTGATGACCGGAATTTTGCCCAGTTTGCTAGGGCAAATTTCCATTTTCTGCAGGGTTGAGCTGGAGGAGCCTGTGCTATTAATACGTTGCATACGATTGAGAAGTGATCAATACCCATTATATGATTTAAAACATACCACTCTATGGTCGGGACCAGTAATGGCGCACAAATGGAGAGATCTATGGCTGAGGTATGTCCGTTTGGGAGCTGAACGTGAGTGTGTGTGCCAGTATTGAGTATAGTGAGGTTTACTGCCTCTATTAGGCTCTCAATGAGTCGACCTCCTCTATCTAATTTTGATTCGGCACATAAGGGGTGGTGCCCGTTGAAGTCCCCTAACATACAGAGAGGTGGAGGTATCTGTGTAAGGAGATCTTCAAGATCTTTTAAACAGTAGGTACGGTTTGGATGTAAGTAGATTGATACTAAAGTTATTTCAATACGGAGCGTTATACGCACAGCAACAGCTTCTATTTCAGTTTGAAGTGGAATATGTTTAGTTGGGATCATTGAATTTATCAGGATTGCTACACCACCATGGGCAGCATTTGCTGTATTACGATCCCTTCGATAAAGGCAATAGTTCTTTATCGAAGGAGAAATTTGCAAGTAAGTTTCCTGAAGACAAAGGGCAACTGGAGAAAATCGATTTATTAGATCTTGGATATCGACTGCATTGCAACGAAAGCCTCTGCAGTTCCATTGTAAAATGCAAGCCATTATTTGTGTTTAGTTGATGGAGCTGATTCTGACTGCTTTTTGAAAGTAACTGGTTTATGGCGTTCCAATTTGTGTTTGTCTTTTTTTGGAAGACTGGCCGACCAGTGTCCATTTCTTCTTCTTCGGCATGGATTTCTAAAAGAGGATCTTTCTGTATAGATGTGCCATCTGTGTCCATGGTTGTGTCTCGATTATTTTTGATTATATTTGAATTTGTAATACATGGTGTGGTAGCACTCATTGCAGGAGGAGATTCCGCTGGTGTTGTAAGAGGAGTATTATTTGCTTGGTCTGAGAGTTTGGGTTGTTGTTTACGTACACTTGGTTTTTCCTCAGAGAGGACAGTTCTAGCCCAATCTGAAATTGGAATATTAGTAGGAACTGTAACATTAGTTTGAGTAGAGACTGTTTGGTATTTTTTAACTGCATTAGCATAAGAAACATTTTTATTCATAGTAGGTGCCACTAGTCTTCTCGCTTCTGGGTAACTCACTTTGTTCTCGACCTTGTATTTTACAATTTGTTTCTCCGTTTTCCATGTTTCACAAGTTCTGGAATAGGCAGGATGATCACCTTTGCAATTTGGACAGGTCATTTTTGTAGTCGTACAGCCACTTTGTATGTAATCCGAGGAACCACAGATGGGGCAGACAAGAACTCCTCTGCATACAGTTTGTGAGTGGCCATACTTTTGACATTTAAAACATCTTAAAGGATTGGGAATGTACGGGTGGATACGGCAAAGTAAATAACCTGCTTTTACAGAGGAGGGTAAGTTGGGCGTACTGAACGTGAAATAATGTTTCTAGTTGGGATAAGTTGATTATCTTTTTTAGTCATTATACGTTTGGCTTGAATTACATTTTGTCCCTGCAGCTCTTGGGTAATTTCTTCCTCTCTGACATTTAACAGGTCCCAACTGGATATGACACCCTTAGATGAATTTAGGGTTGGGTGAGGAGATATTTTTACCGGAATGCCCACAAAGTTTGTTAACTGTAAGAGTTTCTCCGAATGCCTGTAGTTCGTAGTTTCCACTAGCAGGTCTGCTGATTGTAATCTCTTGACATTCTTAGGAGATCCTGCAATACCTTCGAGATGTTTTTGTATTACGAAGGGAGACAGTTTGCTCATTGGCTGACTAGTAAGGGAGTGGAAAATTTAAAAGGATGCGCAGGGTTGCTCCATCTGATTAGTCTTCTGTCTCTTTGGATGATCATTTTCTAAGTCGTGATTGGGGTCATGATTGTCTGTCCTTGAGCTCGAAGGCTCTAACGGTGGATAATTATTTTTATCCATAATGGCTCCTTTTCGCCCGGGGGGTTTCATTTTACCGCCAGGTTACCGGCCCCGCCACGGGGAGGCAGGAGCAGTGCCGCTTTGTGGTCAAGCGTAGAGTTAGTACGGTTAGTAAATCTAAATTAAAGTAAAAGGTGATTTTCTTTTTCTGGGCTCTCTTATTTCTTTTAAGAGGCTAGAGCTACTTAACAGTAAATTTAATAACTGCAAGAGAAAACAAAGGAAAACGTAGTCGCTGGGAAGAAAAACGCTCGATATACGCACAATAATCACTTGGCCACGGAAACGCTTGGCACCCGGGGCCTGATGGTGAAGAGATAGATTGTACATTTTACGAGCATTAGCTGCAAAAATTAAATTTTGATAACGAGTTGCCAGAAAGCGTGCATCTGATTGAGGAAAAAAATACTTAAGAAGAGTACAGTGGTCAGCGGCAGTTATTTGTGAAGTGGCTTGGGTGCCCAGCATCCTATATTTCTTGGGTCTGAAGTGAAGATGTTTTACCTTAACTAGTAATGCAAATTGGGTTTGTACTCTGCAATGATCTTTCAAAGTTCAAATAACACGCGAAATTAGTTTGAGTGGAAAGCGGGTCGGGGCACTATCTGAAATCCATCTGCCCACAGTTTGGAACAATATTTTATAAAAAAAAAAAAAAAAAACAGAATAACATGAATTTCGCGTACCTTGTGATGATTACGACAGCGAACAAATGTTACGTGTTCTTTCTTGAAAGAAAAAGATTATCAGTATCTTTGAGATATCCTACGTGTGGGAACAACGCGAGAGGGCAGCAAAAGCCGTAAGCCTAGCGGGTCAGCAGAAGTCAAGTGGAGAGAAGGCAGCTGTGAAGGACCGGAAATCAAACTCTTCCAGGTAGAGGGGAAAGAGACCAAATAAGTCAGTTTAGAGAATTTTACTAACGAGAACTGTGTTATAAGAAATACATGGGAGAGAAATGGACGGACAGTTTGAGAAGTATTGAAACGCGATGACTACAATATTGTAAGGATGGGAATAGGATATAACAGAAAAATAGAGAAAGAGAGTGAGTGAGTGTTGCTCATCAGTTATTAGCGGTATTGGTAATAAACTTAAAGAAATGTGTTAAAGGAAAAAGAGTTGATATCAAGAATTGTCTAATTGCGATTAACGAAGTGAATTGCATTCAGTAGAAATTTCCTCCTTAGAGTATGTAGGAGAGAGTGAAAATTATTGGAATTATTCTCTATATATCCATATAAAATTGTACAGGATAGTGTATGAAACTTTTTGTATTGCAACATAGTGGGTAGTTATGAATTGCTTGGGATGATTGACTAAGAATGGACACCATTTCATGTATAATAATAATAGAGTAGTAAGAAATTTTGATATCATGAATAATTTAAAATATGTAAATATTTGTTGTTCAAAAAAGAAAGGAATTAAAACAACAGCCTTTGAGGTTCCAAGGTAACGGGATGAAAAACATTTGTACACGCCGCTTCCAACAATTGGTGAAATAGCCAGGGATTGAATAGTGGAGCATCATAAATAATCACAATTCAACCTCCCACACCATTATGATTACTAATACTCAAATAGAATTAGGCGAGTGTTAATCAGTCCAAAGAAATCTTCATCTGAGCTAGTCTACAAATTAAGGATATTTATGAGATTTAGTAATGACTCGCAAATCTTTCCTGAAGTGAAGTGAAGTGGGTTATGTCATGTGAATAGTGTACTGTATCTGATTAGTAGGACGTTTTTATGATGATCTGATGTGAAATCGAATAACGTCTAACTTTGGTTGAGAGTACCAGTTAGTATAATACCCATTTACTACCAAATCTACACGAACGTCCAACCATTCGAAGTATACACAATAAATTATTGATCACCTCAGCTTAGATTACCGTTAAAACATATGCTGGTAGGGAAAAATATAATCTAGTCGGTGTGGAAAGCTCTAGGCTCAATTTCCATCGATTCATTTTGAAAGGTTTAGCCTGACATTAAGCAGGCTCAGGTGGCCAATAGGTCAGAAATCCCAACCCTTAACACACACGTAGTTTACTGGCATTGTTTAGTAATTTATCAATGAGTATATCCTTACCCCGACTCCTTGTTAGAATACATATAATGAAATGAATATACGCCACCGATGGTGCTAACAATAAATCCCATCCCACCCACCAACACAATAAACATAAGCGACTATCCATTTCCCACTAGAAATTAAGCAGTAGGAAATGAAATTGTCATTTGCCGAATAATACCAAACCGACCACCAGAACAAAGGTGTTATATCGACCTCTCCGTGAATCACCAAATGAATGGCGAGGTCCATGGCAAACCAACATCCTTCATCCGACAGCCATACTACGAATCTAGATGCCTTCTCCCGACCGCCGTCCCCCGCCGTGGATCAAACTCTTAGGACTTCATACAGTCTCCTTTCTCCTAAATCTGATCTGGCTTTTGATATCTTCAGAAAACGCTGCGAATGGATGATCCAACCACAGCAACGGTGATCCCAGCGTTGATGAATTTTGGAACCACCAAGGATGCCCGCACACTAAGACCAATCATTCCAAACGTGAATGTCAGTCTCATCTGGAAGCATACCCTTCTCCAGAATCACCAAAGCTTTCCGCTGTAACAAATCAGCAGAGCAATTGAAGCAGTAATGGCCACCCAATCACCATGACGAGTCCAGAGGCCATGATACGACATCGCCACTTGGATCACAGTCCACTATGTAGAAAGACCACCACCCTCAGCTCTCATGGCATGGCTTCCTTCTTAGCCACTCTTCCCTCTAGCCGGAATTATTTTTATAGCAGAACAACAATTGATCGACAATACACGCAACAGGAATCTTTCAACACCAGCTCCAATTGCTTTAAACAATGAGTGACGTAAGCATGATAAAATCATTGTTGACCTATTTATTGTGAGGATTGGTAATTCTGGACAAGGCAAAGTCGTTATATGACGAAATATGTGAGGAGTCTAGTAGCACTGAAACATTTACGGCTAGCAAAGGGTGGTTTAATCAATTTAAAACTTTTGTAAAATTCACGATGTGAAAGTGTCTGGTGAGGCTGTTATAGCTGACGTTGCAGTGGTGGAAGAATATCCTTCCGAATTTAAACGCTTAATAGACGAAGGCAACTACCACCCTGATTTAGTTTTTAATGTGGACGAAACGTGTAGTGGAGTCATCGCTTGAGTAAATACGTACTCAAGTGATGACTCCACAGGACCAAAGTAAAATTTTATTTTATTAATTATTTTATATACTGTATAAGTGTAAATAAAAACATGTGCATTAAATGTTTAAAATATTTAATTATTTAAAAAGAACAGAGATATTAGTGCATACTTGGAAAAATTTCGGGAATTTTGGAACCTATCTCATTCAATTACATTATAATTTGGTCTTGTTTTACGACTTTTCATTTTACGACCCTGTCTTGCTGGAACCTAACCATGTCATAAAACGGGTCCTACCTGTATTATGCTCGACTCCCACCAGATTGACATCAACCTAAAAGGTCAGAGGGAAATATCCTGAAAATATAAAATGCAGTGTCTTTCGTGTTTCCTTTATTCCAACCTGATTCAAGACCAGATTAAGTGATACTTGTGCCTCTGCTGCTGTATATTGTTCCGTGCATTGAGTTGGAGGAAATGCATTTGCTGAGCAACTATTGCAACGTGCGTATGGATTTGGAAGTATCTTTCGCTCGCAATTCTTCTTTTTAACACCACTTTAGAAACCCGCAGCTCTGTTTATGGGTAAAAAAAAAAATTAAATTGATGTTGTTTGGAGGGGGTGTGCAACTCAAACAATCCTTTATAAGTAGGGCGTCGGAAGTAGATCAGAGTATTTGAAACAAGGTTCGTAACCAGAAAAGAAGAGGAAAAAAGAGGACGCGCAGAAATATTTTTTAATCATGTAGCTTACGATGTCAGAACTGGACCTGCTCAATAAAAGCGACAGCTTAATAGAAAATGGATGAAAAATCTTCCTTAGAAATCTCAGATGTCCGTTTAGTTCATATATTCAGCCAATTTATAACTTAGCATTAAATTTTTTGATTTTCAATTTGAACAATTTGTTTCATCATCCTTTTGCGCAAGATGTGTAAGAAGACGTGTTCTCCTCAATTATTGTGTAGTTGTACAGTGCTACAGTTCAATAATGCTGTAAGTTTTACATCATTCGACTCAGAAACAAATCATCTATCGAATGATTTGATTCCACTGGTGGAAGTCTGAAGTAAAGAGAAATTTTTGATTTTTCTAATAACCTTTTTATACAACTATCCAGTGAATTTTGTGCGGCCTCGGTTCCCCTCCTGCTTGATCCACTCACAGTGGCGTGTGAGCTGTTCTACTCAACGCGGTGTCACTTCTCGAAAGTCACGAGAGCTTAGTGCACTTCGCCTTCGAGATTACTGTTCCTCCGTAACTAATTCTTCGTTCTATCACAAAGCCACTTGCTCATTATGAGGAACACTGCGAAAAGCTCGTTTCCATTGTGAACATGCCTAAGCACATTATTCTGATCTACCCGACGAGAGGTGCAATCTTACTGAAATAAAGAAAGCGATTTCCTGTCAAAAAAATGCAGCGAGGCTGCGGAATAGCCCCGTCACTCAACGAACAGTACCAAAGGAATGAGTAACGCCTGTACTGCACGAGTACTTAAAATGCGGCGTTCGAAGCCTCTTCGAACACTCGGTGTTACAGAAAACAAAGGGAAACTGATAAATATAATTATAAAAAGAAATTCAAACTACAGGGGCGTTACGAACGCCGCATTGGACGAAGTTAGCAAGCTCTCAATGCTTCATTGCGCCCTCGGAGGCGTTGTGAACGCTAGCGATGGAAACAAGCTTACATTCACTTGACGTTTCGGTCAAGCGTGCCCAAAAAAGGCATCACTTTAACACCTGCCCTAACAAAACTGAAGAACCAGTTTGCGCCAACTGTAAACTAGCAAAAATGATTACAAGCATTCGATGAGGCAGTGGTTTTCAACCGGGGTGCCACAACAACATTCTTGGGGTGCCGTGTAATTTCGGTTAAATTACTTCAAGTTATTATTTATTTTATTTTATTTTATTTTATTTATTTTTTTTAATTTATACATTTATTTCATTATAAAAAGGTATACGGTGTCCATTGTACCGTATCTTTTTAATTTTGTGGTGATCTATAATTGATCTTTATTTAGTACCTCTATACAACGAATAAAATTATTATATAGGTATATATTAAAAGGTCGAAAACCACTGTGTCAAGTATTTCTTTTGGCCAAGGGATGCCGTGAAAAAATTATTTGGACACTAAGGGCGCCTTGAATCCAGAAGTTTGGGAACCTCTGCGATAAGGGATAACAAGTGCCCGGTTTATCTGAAAGCAAGAAGCACACAACAACAAAAAATCAACTATGGCTCCATATAAGAGATATAACTGTACAATCATGAAATTTATGCAGCTAAATGTTTAGCGAGCGCCTCCTGTCGTGGACCAAATAAGAATAAAGGCTGACGAAGACAATACGCACGTCCTGTTCATCCAAGAGCTCTATACAAATGCCAGAAAATTCAGGGTATATCCGCTTACAAAATTATACAATCAGAAGAAGACACTCCTTGGGCGGTTATCCTTGTTAGGAACCCGTACATAACTGCCACCAAAATCCACACCCTCTGTACCCCATGGACGGTGTGTGGTCAGCTTATAGGACCTATGGGATCGTTCCACGTCATCTCATTGTATTGTCGCCCAGGCGAGGACAAAGCCGCTGCCATCAGGTATCTGCAAGGAGTCCGAGTACTCCTCCCAGATGGGAAGATTATTTTCTGTGACGATTTCAACCGTCGTTCTGCAATGTGGCACAGCAACTTGGAAGACCGCTCGGGCAACCACAACGGCCGGCAACTCGAGAACTTTCTCGCTACATCCTCGCTTGTAACCTTTAACAAGCCTAACAGCATGCCGACCTTCAGTAACACCCTATGCCTCGGTGTCCTCGATCATAAAATACCTCGGTGTCCTCGATCATAAAATACCTCGGTGTCCTCGATCATAAAATACCTCGGTGTCCTCGATCGTAAAATACCTCGGTGTCCTCGATCGTAAAATACCTCGGTGTCCTCGATCGTAAAATACCTCGGTGTCCTCGATCGTAAAATACCTCGGTGTCCTCGATCGTAAAATACCTCGGTGTCCTCGATCGTAAAATACCTCGGTGTCCTCGATCATAAAATACCTGGGCGTCCTCCTCGATCATAAAATACCTCGGTGTCCTCGATCGTAAAATACCTCGGTGTCCTCGATCGTAAAATACCTCGGTGTCCTCGATCGTAAAATACCTCGGTGTCCTCGATCATAAAATACCTGGGCGTCCTCCTCGATCATAAAATACCTCGGTGTCCTCCTCGATCATAAAATACCTCGGTGTCCTCCTCGATCATAAAATACCTCGGTGTCCTCGATCATAAAATACCTCGGTGTCCTCGATCATAAAATACCTGGGCGTCCTCCTCGATCATAAAATACCTGGGCGTCCTCCTCGATCATAAAATACCTGGGCGTCCTCCTCGATCATAAAATACCTCGGTGTCCTCGATCATAAAATACCTCGGTGTCCTCGATCATAAAATACCTCGGTGTCCTCGATCATAAAATACCTGGGCGTCCTTCTCGATCATAAAATACCTCGGTGTCCTCGATCATAAAATACCTCGGTGTCCTCCTCGATCATAAATGGTTCTGCATGCCGTATCTCAACTATATCAATGACAAGATCAAGGGATACACGGCCACGTTGGCCCGCGTGATCTGAACAGATTGGGAACTTAAAGGCAGAACTCTCAAGCTCTTTACTCTGCAGTGTTCCTCCCGAGTGTTTCATATGGTGCCTCTACCTGCTTCTACAGGGTTGAGAGAATCACCTTCACCAACAACTTAATGGATTTCAACGTCTCTTTCTTCTCCAATCCACAAGAGCCTGCAGAAATCCCTCCACTCCAGCACTCCAGGTCATTTCAGTTAATCTTCCTTTAGACTTTCTACATTGCTTACTCTGGCCTCTTGCATTGCTCAAGAAGGAACACACAAACTACTTTCATCGGTATCTCTGCTACTAGCGACGCCAGCGTTGCAATCGAGAAGAAAAGACTCTGCTTTGAAGTTCATAACCTCTGGCAGTCCCGCCAGTCTGCAGAGCTCAAAGGCTAGACCACCAGAATATTCATTCCGGATATCGCTTTGCTCAGTAAAAGTTTCCTGACTTGGCACACCCCCAACTTAGAGATTGCCTTTATGCTCACCGGGCACGGATCATTCAAAGCTCGTCTTCGTCAATTTGGCGCAGTGGATGGCGACACACACATTTGTGGTGAAACGGAGAACAGGAATCACCTTATGCTTGACTTCGTGGTTTATTTGGATCTGAGATGACAACTACTCCTTCAAAACGACTTGCCTGCTCCCCAGCCTGTACACTCGTTGACTGAATTTAGAGAAATCTTCATTGCTTTAATACCCATCTCTACTGCCCTTTTGAAGAGGAGGAGACCCCTTCTGACTACTATTGCTGCTTTTGATGTCTCATTTTAACTTCCTGAATTGCCGCTGCCCTCTCTTCGGACTTGGGACCATTATCATGCAAACTCCAATCTGGGGTAGGATTTCCTAACATTCCTGCTGGTGCATGCACCATAGTGCAAGATTCTTCCACCGAGATTCTCCTCTGGAGGCCTGCTTACCCTTAGGGGTAGGATTAAAACAAAAAAAGAAAGGGAAAAAAGAAAAAAATAATTTTTTCCTGCTGCCACTGTCCCTTAGGATCTCCTGGTGCTGGCCCCTTCTGCCGCTTGCTGCTTTTTCCTTTTGCTTTCCTTCCTGACAGCAAAAGTCAGTCAAGTTTCTAACTTGATTGACTTTTCCTGTCCTCTCCTACCTTTCTTAAGGGTGATGTACCAGTTGTGGTTTCTTTCCCTCTTGTTGGCCTTGGGACTTCCATTCCTCGAGGTCCCAGCTTTTTCTTTTCCCCTTTCTTCTCTCCTTCCCTATTCCCCATTTTTGAATATTCTCATTCCTTGGTCTGCTGGGGATGCTGAACTCCAACTAGCGTCCCTCTACTGACCTGGTCCGGCTCCTCGTGACGTGGACGGATGGTGGAATGCCTTTTCCTGGTAACAGGGCCTTCCAGTAACTGAGAGGCTTGCGGAACAACACAAACAACACGACTACATTTTATCCACGATACCTGCACTACTCACAAGCTCATATGGCCTGGCAGATTTTGCTTCTTTGCAGTTCTGTAGGGGACAATTGACACCGCCAACAGATACATACACTATTTTTGTGAGGACAATGTTGGACACAGAGAAATTTATTTGTGAGGTGGAAAGGAGACCTCTCTTGTACAACACATCATTAAAAGACTTCTCCAAAAGAGAAATATGATAAATTTTATTGTAATTATATTCTAGTATTTTGTAATGAAAGAGCACCGACATCGTTGAAATATGCAGAAAAAGACAGCACAATGTCTCTCATCCCTCCAACTGCCGTTGTTTCCATTCCCTCTTCCATATCACAAGTTAATGTTCTCAAAAACATATCCATCCCTTCTCACAAAATTACGCGATATGCAACAACGTTTTATTAAGTGGGGATTCAGTAATATGCTAGAGTGAAAAATGCGCATTTATTGCTCAATATTCCAAACATGCATTCTACAAGTCGCCTTGCTCAAGATAATCTATAACTGAAAATTCTCCGCTTATTTCTCAAGTTTTTTGATAGGTATGGTCGCATTACATTTTCAGTCAGTCCAAATGCTTCGTCCCGTACAAAAACAAATGGCATAGAAGGCTTATGGTACTATGGTACAAGGAAGAGTTGTTAGCCCGAGAATTTTTACCTTTCCTGTAATTCCAACCGATCCAAACTAATACTCAGTTCTAAATATTGTAACAGAACAATATCAAGCCTGAGTCGTGAAAGATTGGGAACCTATTGCCAGTTGAAAAAATAGAGAGAATATTCCCAAAGTAGCCAAGCGAAGTTTGTATCCCACGGAACGTGACAACCTCTCGCTCTCACTAGTTCGCACGTTTCCCCCACCCCATATCTGATGAGAAATAAGATACAACTTCCCCAAACACTATCAGAGCACACAGAACAGTACATGTTGTTGTTGTTGTGGGGGTTTCATGGCGCATAAGCTACTTTGGCTGTAATGCACCTGTTCATTTATATTAAAGGAAAGAATCGTACTGTCTGAAATGTCCTTAATCAGAAAAGATTAAAAATTCTAGTTTGCTTCAGAAAATGAAAGAATTCAGATATATTTGCCTTGTCACCTATCAAATTCTCTAGGGTTATTGGTTGTTGAAGGATAACCAGTGATTGCAGGGTGGAAATTCTGTCTTGTTTATAATAGGGGCAGTCAATGAGAATGTGTTTAACAGTCATATTTATATCACAATGTGGACATTGTGGTGGATCATCTCCTGTGAGTAAATGAAGGTGAGTCAGGTAAGTATGACCTATTCTTACTCTTGAAAGAATTACTTCTTCTCGTCATGATGTCCGGACACTGGAGAGCCAGATTTTCGGAACCTGTTTAATCTGCAAGAGTTTATTATTCGTTTAGGATTGCCATAGTGCTGTTCATTCTTATAGGCATGCAGCATGAATCATTAGAGCATAGTCTGAGCCTGGGACAGGGATATTGGTTAAACCTAAGCTGGTTGGGTTTTTTGCAGCTTTATCAGCCTGTTCATTGCCTAAAATACAATTATGGGCTGGTATCCAGCAGAAGGCGACCAGTTGGTGACGTTCTTTAATCTTTAGTAATAATTTTCTAATTTCATTTATAACAGGGTGAAATTTATCTGAGGAACTACACAAAGCCTTGATTGAGCTGAGGGAATCCGTGTAAATTACTGATTTTAATGAGCATTCAGGAGGGAGAATTTTTAAAGCTAGTTTAATTGCGAATAATTCAGCTGAGAAGATACTGAATTCAGGAGGAAGGGCTGCTGATACAACTGTATTCGGAAACACTGCAGCTGCTCCAAATTTTGAATTGGATTTAGAGCCATCTGTGTATATTGATAAAAAATCAATATACTTTTGAATGTGAACAGCAGGAACTTGTCTGATATTTGATGATTGCAAAATATTCTTTCCCCACTGACAGAGGTAAGTGTCACAGGTCGGTATAGGAGTTTGAACCCATGGTGGTTGGGTACAAGTGGCTACTTGTTGTACGGAATGGGTGGATATATTCCAAACCTGCAGTAGTTCAAGAAGGCGATGACCAGCTCGTTTTACTATGCTAGTTTTATTTCTGTACAGATTTTCTAATGGTGGATTGAAAAGATATGGCTGAATGGAATGCGATGCACAACTTTGTATCTTGACAGAATACTTCAGAAATAGCAATTTTCTACGTAAAGATAGTGGCGGCTCGTGAGCATCAATGTAAAGGCTATGTCATGGCGATATTCTGAATGCGCCAAGTGCAATCCTCAGTGCACTGTGTTGTACTGGATCAAGCCAGCGTAAAGCGCTCTTTCTGGCAGAGTCATAAATGGGAGCTCCATAATCTAGACGGGATCTGATTAATGCCCTGTATAATCGAAGAAGGCAGGTACGGTCTGCACCCCACGTTTGTGCAGATAAAGATCTGAGTATGTTTATCTTTTTTAAGCGGGCAGTACGTATTTTTTTAATGTGCTCTCAAAAATTTAGCTTGTTGTCCATGATTAAACCTAGAAATCTAATGTTGCTAGTGACTGGGATGGAGATATTAGACTTGTGAAGTTCAGGATCCAGATGAAATTTGCGTTGTCTACAAAAATGGATAGCAACTGTTTTCTGCTGTGATAGCCTATAGCCGTTAAGGCTGGCCCATTGCTGTATTTTATTTAACGATATCTGAAGCTGTCGTTCAATAGATCTCATATTTTGGGAATGACAGGAGATGGAAAGGTCATCAGCATAAAGGTAAGTTTCTACAGTATTTGGAAGTTGTTTAGTGATAGAATCTATTCTTAGGGCAAAAACAGTGGCACTCAGTACTGATCCCTGTGGAACACCTTCTTCCTCAATGTAAGTTGCAGAGAGGGCATGTTGGTATCGAACTTGAAACGATCTAGTGTGTAGAAAATGCTTTATAAATATAGGAAGGTTGCCCCGCAGACCAGGAGAGTAAAGCTCTCTTAGTATGCCATGTCGGCAGGTGGTATCAAAAGCCTTCTCTATATCTATGGAAACCATTACTAGATGTTCATGTTTAATAAAGGCATTACGAATGGCAAATTCAGCCTTAACCATAAGGTCCAGGCATGATCTGTTTTGACGAAAGCCATACTGACTATTGCTCATTAACCGTTCTGACTCAATGATCCAGACGAGTCTACAGTGGACAATTTTTTATAGAATTTTGCTGAGGCAGCTTGAGAGGGATATTTGTCTATAGCTATGGGGATTGGTTGGATATTTTCCAGGTTTTAGGAATGCCAAAACAGTAGAATGATGCCAAGAAGTTGGATAGACATTTTCTGGAAAAATACGATTGTAAATGAGCAGAAGGAGACGCAAAGCTGTGTCGTCAAGATGTTGTACCATGACGTAATAGATTCCATCTGGTCCGGCAGCACCATTGTGGGCTGTTCCGATAGCATGCAAGAGTTCGGAATATTGTAGGGGTTTGTTATACGGCAGAAGGAGAGCAGTTTGGAAGTTGACAGAGTGCTGTTCTGCAGTGTTTTTAATTCTCTGGAAAAGTGGAGTATAAGCTTCTGTCGCTGAGATTTCAGCAAATGTGTTGCCCAAAGCATATGCGATATCTAAAGGACTAGATAGATTTTGCCCATTACAAGACAGAATTCGTGAAGGTACGGTAGGAAACTTACCAGAAAGCTGTCTAATTTTTTTCCATATTATTTTGGTGTCAGTGTTTTTGTTAATGCTTGATGCAAAACGGATCCAGGATTCTTTCTTGGCTTGCCTTTATATGAAGCGTGCTTTTGCCTTTGACTTCTTATAATTTATTAGACTGGGAGTTGTTGGATATTGCCGAAACAAATTCCAGGCTTTATTTTTTGCTTTTTTGGCTTTTGTGCATTGCTCATTCCACCAATAATTATAATGCTTACGAACCGAGGGATCTGATAGTGGTATTGTTTCTTTAGCCACATTTAGGAGATGTGACGGGATGTATTCTGTCACATCATCGATAGGCTGGAGACGGATATTTTCCTCATCAAAAGATATTGATGACCGGAATTTTGCCCAGTTTGCTAGGGCAAATTTCCATTTTCTGCAGGGTTGAGCTGGAGGAGCCTGTGCTATTAATAGGTTGCATACGATTGAGAAGTGATCACTACCCATTATATCATTTAAAACATACCACTCTATGGTCGGGACCAGTAATGGAGCACAAATGGAGAGATCTATGGCTGAGGTATGTCCATTTGGGAGCTGAACGTGAGTGTGTGTGCCAGTATTGAGTACAGTGAGGTTTACTGCCTCTATTAGGCTCTCAATGAGTCGACCTCGTCTATCTAATTTAGGATCGCCCCATAAGGGGTGGTGCCCGTTAAAGTCCCCTAACATACAGAGAGGTGGAGGTATCTGTATAAGGTGATCCTCAAGATCTTTTAAACAGTAGGTACGGTTTGGCTGTAAGTAGATTGATACTAAAGTTATTTCAATATGGATATACGCACAGCAACAGCTTCTATTTCAGTTTGAAGTGGAATATGTTTAGTTGGGATCACTGAATTTATCAGGATTGCTACACCACCATGGGCAGCATTTGCTGTATTACGATCCCTTCGATAAAGGCAATAGTTCTTTATCGAAGGAGAAATTTGCAAAGTTAAGTAAGTTTCCTGAAGACAAAGGGCAACTGGAGAAAATCGATTTATTAGATCTTGGATATCGACTGTATTGCAACGAAAGCCTCTGCAGTTCCATTGTAAAATACAAGGCATTATTTGTGTTTAGTTGATGGAGCTGATTCTGACTGCTTTTTGAAAGTGACTGGTTTATGGCGTTCCAATTTGTGTTTGTCTTTTTTTGGAAGACTGGCCGACCAGTGTCCATTTCTTCTTCTTCGGCATGCATTTCTAAAAGAGGATCTTCCTGTATAGATGTGCCATCTGTGTCCATGGTTGTGTCTCGATTATTTTTGATTATATTTGAATTTGTAATACATGGTGTGGTAGCACTCATTGGAGGAGGAGATTCCGCTGGTATTGTAAGAGGAGTATTATTTGCTTGGTCTGAGAGTTTGGGTTGTTGTTTACGTACATTTGGATTTTCCTCAGAGAGGACAGTTCTAGCCAAATCTGAAACTGGAATATTAGTAGGAACTGTAACATTAGTTTGAGTAGAGACTGTTTGGTATTTTTTAACTGCATTAGCATAAGAAACATTTTTATTCATAGTAGGTGCCACTAGTCTTCTCGCTTCTGGGTAACTCACTTTGTTCTCGACCTTGTATTTTACAATTTGTTTCTCCGTTTTCCATGTTTCACAAGTTCTGGAATAGGCAGGATGATCACCTTTGCAATTTGGACAGGTCATTTTTGTAGTCGTACAGCCACTTTGTATTTAATCCGAGCAACCACAGATGGGGCAGACAAGAACTCCTCTGCATACAGTTTGTGAGTGGCCATACTTTTGACATTTAAAACATCTTAAAGGATTGGGAATGTACGGGTGGATACGGCAAAGTAAATAACCTGCTTTTACAGAGGAGGGTAAGTTGGGCGTACTGAACGTGAAATAATGTTTCTAGTTGGGATAAGTTGATTATCTTTTTTAGTCATTATACGTTTGGCTTGAATTACATTTTGTCCCTGCAGCTCTTGGGTAATTTCTTCCTCTCTGACATTTAACAGGTCCCAACTGGATATGACACCCTTAGATGAATTTAGGGTTGGGTGAGGAGATATTTTTACCGGAATGCCCACAAAGTTTGTTAACTGTAAGAGTTTCTCCGAATGCCTGTCGTTCGTAGTTTCCACTAGTAGGGCTCCTGATTGTAATCTCTTGACAGTCTTAGGAGATCCTGCAATACCTTCGAGATGTTTTTGTATTACGAAGGGAGACAGTTTGCTCATTGGCTGACTAGTAAGGGAGTGGAAAATTTAAAAGGATGCGCAGGGTTGCTCCATCTGATTAGTCTTCTGTCCCTTTGGATGATCATTTTCTAAGTCGTGATTGGGGTCATGATTGTCTGTTCTTCAGCTCGAAGGCTCTAACGGTGGATAATTATTTTTATCCATAATGGCTCCTTTTCGCCCGGGGGGTTTCATTTTACCGCCAGGTTACCGGCCCCGCCACGGGGAGGCAGGAGCAGTGCCGCTTTGTGGTCAAGCGTAGAGTTAGTACGGTTAGTAAATCTAAATTAAAGTAAAAGGTGATTTCCTTTTTCTGGGCTCTCTTATTTCTTTTAAGAGGCTAGAGCTACTTAACAGTAAATTTAATAACTGCAAGAGAAAACAAAGGAAAACGTAGTCGCTGGGAAGAAAAACGCTCGATATACGCACAATAATCACTTGGCCACGAAAACGCTTGGCACCCGGGGCCTGATGGTGAAGAGATAGATGGTACATTTTACGAGCATTAGCTGCAAAAAGTAAATTTTGATAACGAGTTGCCAGAAAGCGTGCATCTGATTGAGGAAAAAAATACTTAAGAAGAGTACAGTGGTCAGCGGCAGTTATTTGTGAACTGGCTTGGGTGCCCAGCATCCTATATTTCTTGGGTCTGAAGTGAAGATGTTTTACCTTACCTAGTAATGCAAATTGGGTTTGTACTCTGCAATGATCTTTCAAAGTTCAAATAACACGCGAAATTAGTTTGAGTGGAAAGCGGGTCGGGGCACTTTCTGAAATCCATCTGCCCACAGTTTGGAACAATATTTTATAAAAAAAAAAAAAAAAAAAAAACAGAATAACATGAATTTCGCGTACCTTGTGATGATTACGACAGCGAACAAATGTTACGTGTTCTTTCTTGAAAGAAAAAGATTATCAGTATCTTTGAGATATCCTACGTGTGGGAACAACGCGAGAGGGCAGCAAAAGCCGTAAGCCTAGCGGGTCAGCAGAAGTCAAGCTGGAGAGAAGGCAGCTGTGAAGGACCGGAAATCAAACTCTTCCAGGTAGAGGGGAAAGAGACCAAATAAGTCAGTTTAGAGAATTTTACTAACGAGAACTGTGTTATAAGAAATACATGGGAGAGAAATGGACGGACAGTTTGAGAAGTATTGAAACGCGATGACTACAATATTGTAAGGATGGGAATAGGATATAACAGAAAAATAGAGAAAGAGAGTGAGTGAGTGTTGCTCATCAGTTATTAGCGGTATTGGTAATAAACTTAAAGAAATGTGTTAAAGGAAAAAGAGTTGATATCAAGAATTGTCTAATTGCGATTAACGAAGTGAATTGCATTCAGTAGAAATTTCCTCCTTAGAGTATGTAGGAGAGAGTGAAAATTATTGGAATTATTCTCTATATATCCATATAAAATTGTACAGGATAGTGTATGAAACTTTTTGTATTGCAACATAGTGGGTAGTTATGAATTGCTTGGGATGATTGACTAAGAATGGACACCATTTCATGTATAATAATAATAGAGTAGTAAGAAATTTTGATATCATGAATAATTTAAAATATGTAAATATTTGTTGTTCAAAAAAGAAAGGAATTAAAACAACAGCCTTTGAGGTTCCAAGGTAACGGGATGAAAAACATTTGTACACGCCGCTTCCAACAATTGGTGAAATAGCCAGGGATAGAATAGTGGAGCATCATAAATAATCACAATTCAACCTCCCACACCATTATGATTACTAATACTCAAATAGAATTAGGCGAGTGTTAATCAGTCCAAAGAAATCTTCATCTGAGCTAGTCTACAAATTAAGGATATTTATGAGATTTAGTAATGACTCGCAAATGTTTCCTGAAGTGAAGTGAAGTGGGTTATGTCATGTGAATAGTGTACTGTATCTGATTAGTAGGACGTTTTTATGATGATCTGATGTGAAATCGAATAACGTCTAACTTTGGTTGAGAGTACCAGTTAGTACAATACCCATTTACTACCAAATCTACACGAACGTCCAACCATTCGAAGTATACACAATAAATTATTGATCACCTCAGCTTAGATTACCGTTAAAACATATGCTGGTAGGGAAAAATATAATCTAGTCGGTGTGGAAAGCTCTAGGCTCAATTTCCATCGATTCATTTTGAAAGGTTTAGCCTGACATTAAGCAGGCTCAGGTGGCCAATAGGTCAGAAATCCCAACCCTTAACACACACGTAGTTTACTGGCATTGTTTAGTAATTTATCAATGAGTATATCCTTACCCCGACTCCTTGTTAGAATACATATAATGAAATGAATATACGCCACCGATGGTGCTAACAATAAATCCCATCCCACCCACCAACACAATAAACATAAGCGACTATCCATTTCCCACTAGAAATTAAGCAGTAGGAAATGAAATTGTCATTTGCCGAATAATACCAAACCGACCACCAGAACAAAGGTGTTATATCGACCTCTCCGTGAATCACCAAATGAATGGCGAGGTCCATGGCAAACCAACATCCTTCATCCGACAGCCATACTACGAATCTAGATGCCTTCTCCCGACCGCCGTCCCCCGCCGTGGATCAAACTCTTCGGACTTCATACAGTCTCCTTTCTCCTAAATCTGATCTGGCTTTTGATATCTTCAGAAAACGCTGCGAATGGATGATCCAACCACAGCAACGGTGATCCCAGCGTTGATGAATTTTGGAACCACCAAGGATGCCCGCACACTAAGACCAATCACTCCAAACGTGAATGTCAGTCTCATCTGGAAGCATACCCTTCTCCAGAATCACCAAAGCTTTCCGCTGTAACAAATCAGCAGAGCAATTGAAGCAGTAATGGCCACCCAATCACCATGACGAGTCCAGAGGCCATGATACGACATCGCCACTTGGATCACAGTCCACTATGTAGAAAGACCACCACCCTCAGCTCTCATGGCATGGCTTCCTTCTTAGCCACTCTTCCCTCTAGCTGGAATTATTTTTATAGCAGGACAACAATTGATCGACAATAAACGCAACAGGAATCTTTCAACACCAGCTCCAATTGCTTTAAACAATGAGTGACGTAAGCATGATAAAATCATTGTTGACCTATTTATTGTGAGGATTGGTAATTCTGGACAAGGCAAAGTCGTTATATGACGAAATATGTGAGGAGTCTAGTAGCACTGAAACATTTACGGCTAGCAAAGGGTGGTTTAATCAATTTAAAACTTTTGTAAAATTCACAATGTGAAAGTGTCTGGTGAGGCTGTTATAGCTGACGTTGCAGTGGTGGAAGAGTATCCTTCCGAATTTAAACGCTTAATAGACGAAGGCAACTACCACCCTGATTTAGTTTTTAATGTGGACGAAACGTGTAGTGGAGTCATCGCTTGAGTAAATACGTACTCAAGTGATGACTCCACAGGACCAAAGTAAAATTTTATTTTATTAATTATTTTATATACTGTATAATTGTAAATAAAAACATGTGCATTAAATGTTTAAAATATTTAATTATTTAAAAAGAACAGAGATATTAGTGCATACTTGGAAAAATTTCGGGAATTTTGGAACCTATCTCATTCAATTACATTATAATTTGGTCTTGTTTTACGACTGTTCATTTTACGACCCTGTCTTGCTGGAACCTAACCATGTCATAAAACGGGTCCTACCTGTATTATGCTCGGCTCTCACCAGATTGACATCAACCTAAAAGGTCAGAGGGAAATATCCTGAAAATATAAAACGCAGTGTCTTTCGTGTTTCCTTTATTCCAACCTGATTCAAGACCAGATTAAGTGATACTTGTGCCTCTGCTGCTGTATATTGTTCCGTGCATTGAGTTGGAGGAAATGCATTTGCTGAGCAACTATTGCAACGTGCGTATGGATTTGGAAGTATCTTTCGCTCGCAATTCTTCTTTTTAACACCACTTTAGAAACCCGCAGCTCTGTTTATGGGTAAAAAAAAAAAATTAAATTGATGTTGTTTGGAGGGGGTGTGCAACTCAAACAATCCTTTATAAGTAGGGCGTCAGAAGTCGATCAGAGTATTTGAAACAAGGTTCGGAACCAGAAAGGAAGAGGAAAAGGAGGACGCGCAGAAATATTTTTTAATCATGTAGCTTACGATGTCAGAACTGGACCTGCTCAATAAAAGCGACAGCTTAATAGAAACTGGATGAAAAATCTTCCTCAGAAATCTCAGATGTCCGTTTAGTTCATATATTCAGCCAATTTATAACTTGCGAGAAAATTAATAAGAAAATTTAGCATTAAATTTTCTGATTTTCAATTTGAACAATTGGTTTCATCATCCTTTTGCGCAAGATGTGTGAGAAGACGTGTTCTCCTCAATTAATGTGTAGTTGTACAGTGCTACAGTTCAATAATGCTGTAAGTTTTACATCATTCGACTCAGAAACAAATCATCTATCGAATGATTTGATTCCACGTGTGGAAGTCTGAAGTAAAGAGAAATTTTTGATTTTTCTAATAACCTTTTTATACAACTATCCAGTGAATTTTGTGCGGCCTCGGTTCCCCTCCTGCTTGATCCACTCACAGTGGCGTGTGAGCTGTTCTACTCAACGTGGTGTGACTTCTCGAAAGTCACGAGAGCTTAGTGCACTTCGCCTTCGAGATTACTGTTCCTCCGTAACTAATTCTTCGTTCTATCACAAACCCACTTGCTCATTATGAGGAACACTGCGAAAAGCTCGTTTCCATTGTAAACATGCCTAAACACATTATTCTGATCCACATGACGAGAGGTGCAATCTCACTGAAGTAAAGAAAGCGATTTCCTGTCAAAAAAATTCAGCGAGGCTGCGGAATAGCCCCGTCACTCAACGAACAGCAGATCGTACCAAAGGAATGAGAAACGCCTGTACTGCACGAGTACTTAAAATGCGGCGTTCGAAGCCTCTTCGAACATTCGGTTTTACTGAAAACAAAGGGAAACTGATAAATATAATTGTAAAAAGAAATGCAAATTACAGGGGCGTTACGAACGCCGCATCGGGCGAAGTTAGCAGGCGCTCAACGCTTCATTGCGCCCTCGGAGGCATTGTGAACGCTAGCGATGGAAACAAGCTTACATTCACTTGACGTTTCGATGATGTGTGCCCAGAAAGGGCATAACTTTAACACCTGCCCTAACAGAACTGAAGAACCGGTTTGCGCCAACTGTAAGCTAGCAAAAATGATTACAAGCATTCGATGAGGCAGTGGTTTTCAACCGTGGTGCCGCGGCACACTAGGCTGCCACAACAACATTCTTGGGGTGCCGTGTAGTTTCGGTTTAAGTTACTTAAAATTATTATTTATTTTATTTTATTTTTTTTTTTTTTAAATTTATACATTTATTTCATTATAAAAAGTGTACGGCGTCCATTGTACCGTATTTTTTTTTATTTTGTGGTGATCTATAATTGACCTTTATTTAGTACCTCTATATAACGAATAAAATTATTATATAGGTTCAAAGTTCAAAGTATTTTATTATTTTTTTGGCGGGCTCCAGGGTTTCCCCTATTCACCATTACATAGGTATATATTAAAAGGTCGAAAACCACTGTGTTGGGTATTTCTTTTGGCCAAGGGATGACGTGAAAAAATTATTTGGACACTCAGGGCGCCGTGAACCGAGAAAGTTTGGGAACCACTGCGATAAGGGATAACAAGTGCCCGGTTTATCTGAAAGCAAGAAGCACAGAACAACAAAGAACCAACTATGCCCCATATAAGACATATAACTGTACAATCATGAAATTTATGAAGCTAAATGTTTAGCGAGCGCGTGCTGTCGTGGACCAAATAAGGATAAAGGCTGACGAAGACAATACAGACGTCCTGTTCATCCAAGAGCTCTATAAAAATGCCAGAAAATCAGGGGATATCCGCTTACAAAATTATACAATCAGAAGAAGAAACTCCATGGGCGGTTATCCTTGTTAGGAACCCGTACATAACTGCCACCAAAATCCACACCCTCTGTACCCCATGGCGGCGTGCGCTCAGCTTACAGGGCCTATGGGATCGTTCCACGTCATCTCATTGTATTGTCGCCCAGGCGAGGACAAAGCCCCTGCCATCAGGTATCTGCAAGGAGTCCAAGCACTCCTCCCAGATGTGAATATAATTTTCTGTGACGATGTTAACTGTCGTTCTGCAATGGGGCTCAGCAACTTGGAAGACCGCGCGGTCAGCCACAACGGCCGGCAATTCGAGAACTTTCTCGCTATATCCTCTCTTGTAATCTTTAACAAGCCTAACAGCATGCCCACCTTCAGTAACACCCTATGCCTCGGTGTCCTCCTCGATCATAAATGGTTCTTCATGCCGTATCTCGACTATATCAATGACAATATCAAGGGATACACGGCGACGTTGGCCCGCGTGATCTGAACAGACTGGGAACTTAAGGGCAGAACTCTCAAGCTCTTTACTCTGCAATATTCCTCCCGAATGGTTCGTATGGTGCCTCTACGTGGTTCTACAGGGTTGAAAGAATCACCTTCACCAACAACTTAATGGAATTCAACGTCTCTTTCTTCTACAATCCACAAGAGCCTGCAGAAATCCCTCCACTCCAGCACTCCAGGTCATTTCCGTTAATCTTCTTTAGACTTCTACATTGCTTACTGTGGCCCCTTGCATTGCTCAAGAAGCAACACGCAAACTACTTTCATCGGTATCTCTGCTACTACCGACGCCAGCCTTGCAACCAAAACGAAAAGACTCTGGTTTGAAGTTTCCAACCTCTGCCAGTCTCGCCAGTCCGCAGAGCTCAAAGGCTAGACCACCAGAAAATTCATTCCGGATATCGCTTTGCTCAGTAAAAGTTTCCTGACTTGGCACAACCCCAACTTAGATATTGCCTTTATGCTCACCAGGCACGGATCCTTCAAAGCTCGTCTACGTCAATTTGGCGCAGTGGATGACGACACACATTTGTGGTGAAACGGAGAACTGGAATCCCCTTATGCTTGAGTTCGTGGTTTATTTGGATCTGAGATGACAACTACTCCTTCAAAACAACTTGCCTGCTCCCCAGCCTGTACAGTCGTTGATTGAATTTAGAGAAATCTTCATTGCTTTAATGCCCATCTCTACTGCCCTTTTGAAGAGGAGGAGACCCCTTCTGACTACTATTGCTGCTTTTGATGTCTCATTTTAACTTCCTGAATTGCCGCTGCCCTCTCTTCGGACTTGGGACCATTATCATGCAAACTCCAATCTGGGGTAGGATTTCCTAACATTCCTGCTGGTGCATGCACCATAGTGCAAGATTCTTCCACCGAGATTCTCCTCTGGAGGCCTGCTTACCCTTAGGGGTAGGATTAAAACAAAAAAAGAAAGGGAAAAAAGAAAAAAATAATTTTTTCCTGCTGCCACTGTCCCTTAGGATCTCCTGGTGCTGGCCCCTTCTGCCGCTTGCTGCTTTTTCCTTTTGCTTTCCTTCCTGACAGCAAAAGTCAGTCAAGTTTCTAACTTGATTGACTTTTCCTGTCCTCTCCTACCTTTCTTAAGGGTGATGTACCAGTTGTGGTTTCTTTCCCTCTTGTTGGCCTTGGGACTTCCATTCCTCGAGGTCCCAGCTTTTTCTTTTCCCCTTTCTTCTCTCCTTCCCTATTCCCCATTTTTGAATATTCTCATTCCTTGGTCTGCTGGGGATGCTGAACTCCAACTAGCGTCCCTCTACTGACCTGGTCCGGCTCCTCGTGACGTGGACGGATGGTGGAATGCCTTTTCCTGGTAACAGGGCCTTCCAGTAACTGAGAGGCTTGGGGAACAACACAAACAACACGACTACATTTTATCCACGATACCTGCACTACTCACAAGCTCATATGGCCTGGCAGATTTTGCTTCTTTGCAGTTCTGTAGGGGACAACTGACACCGCCAACAGATACATACACTATTTTTGTGAGGACAATGTTGGACACAGAGAAATTTATTTGTGAGGTGGAAAGGAGACCTCTCTTGTACAACACATCATTAAAAGACTTCTCCAAAAGAGAAATATGATAAATTTTATTGTAATTATATTCTAGTATTTTCCCATGAAAGGGTACCGACATCGTTGAAATATGCAGAAAAAGAGAGCACAATGTCTCTCACCCCTCCAACTGCCGTTGTTTCCATTCCCTCTTCCATATCACTAGTCTTTAAAAACATATCCATCCCTTCTCACAAAATTACGCGATATGCAACAACGTTTTATTAAGTGGGGATGCAGTAATATGCTAGAGTGAAAAATGCGCATTTATTGCTCAATATTCCAAACATGCATTCTACAAGTCGCCTTGCTCAAGATAATCTATAACTGAAAATTCTTCGCTGATTTCTCAAATTTTTTGATAGGTATGGTCGCATTACATATTCAGTCAGTCCAAATGCTTCGTCCCGTACAAAACAAATGGCATTGCCGGCTCATGGTACTATGGTACCAGGAAGAGCTGTTAGCCCGAGAATTTTTACCTTCCCTGTAATTCCAACCGATCCAAACTAATACTCAGTTCTCAATATTGTAACAGAACAACATCAAGCCTGAGTCGGGAAATTATTGCCAATTGAAAGAACAGAGAGAATATTCCCAAAGTACCCAGGCGAAGTTTGTATCCCACGGAACGTGGCAACCTCTCCCTCTAACTAGTTCGCACGTTTCCCCCACCCCATATCTGATGAGAAGTAAGATACAACTTCCCCAAAGACTATCAGAGCACACAGAACAGTACATTCACAGCATATGTCGATCATAGGATATGGTGTGCCGAAGGGAATGTTATCTAGGGTTGTATCTAGAAAAGAATTAATTAATGTGCAAAGGGAAAGGAATGCAGGAGCCTGGCTTCTCACTATACATAAGGGATTTTACGATCAGGAAAGAGATGGGACTGCAGGATGGCATGAGAGGTTGGCAGAAAGGGAAGTCATCTATGGGAGAGTAGGTGGGCATTTTTATTAACTTCTCCGACACACTATGACGCATAAAATACCCAGAGACAAGGAGACCCATTTGGAGGCAGGAGTCATTCCTGGACCGTCTTTTCCAGGAAACACGTGGTTTCCAGTGGCCAATGAGAGAGTTTTGCTCTAGAAGACAAATGTGAGCACAGACTATAAAAAGGGCCCAAAATGAAGGTTGACACCGTCGTCACCACCGGAGGCTGTGCTGGTTTTGTTCGCCATCGTTCATATGGTTGCTGAAAGTTCATCGCCTTAGTTGCTCTAGGGTCGCCATTGTATAGTGGATTCCTGCGGTCATCGATGGTGGCCGCCGTCACTGCCGAAGTCACTATCGGCGTATCTCCCAAGCCCCTTCAATAGCTGTCTGCTCCATCCGTTCTGGCTGAAGAGAGAGAATTGTGATGGCCAGAGAAGACCACAGTCCACTCCACTATAGAAGGAAGACTTGTAACTCTCAGAAAACTGGACTCGAGGAAAATATCTTTTGTTATTACAATTTGTATTATTTTTGTTATATTGTATTAGTTTTCCTTCCAAGTCAATGTTATCTGCTATGAGTACTTTTTTTTTATAATCTGCCTACAATTAATCTTTATAATCCCGGCGAGGTTATCTCTGCCGCTTGTTAACCCCTGGCATGGTGCTGTGAAGGGCATTGTAGGGTCGTGGTACCTGCGTGTACCGGTGAACTTTACAATAAAGATCTCATTTATTGTACTTGGAAGCGATGCCTATTTGGTATCAAAGAGCTGTTGCGCGATTTTTATCCATAATTCTTCATTTCGAACAGGCGATAAAACTAGAGGTGATAAAATTTCCCAAATTGCTTTGATGTTTCTTTTATTATGAATGGCATGCTTTTCCTCGAAATGTGGAAATAAAATATAAAACTCTCCTGTTTATAATCTACTTGTATTTGCTGGATGAATACACTGTTATCGTTTTCTCTTTCTACTCACAATCAACTGTGTACATAAATGCGCAATATATCCGACTGGAACAACATCCATCTTGAAACTGAGAATAGAAAACGTGAATCACTGGTAGTATCCACTGCAATGTTAGAAACGCACCTTCTACTTTGAAACGATCTGAGGTTAGGAACGCTACATGTAGTTTGCTTGTTTGGGGGCTTCAAACAGCCAGATGACGCCCGACTTTTAAGCGCTCGTGTAGTATTTGCCTAAGACGAGTAAGCTCAAAAAGGCTGTGGCAAGGCCTCAACAAAAAGCAAGATTGTTTCCCCCCCCTCACAGTCGCAGTCATACCGAAGCGATTGAAATGCCACCAAAACCGCATGCATCCTCTAATAAAACGACTTTGGGACGATAAGCAAAGCATTCGCCCTGATAAAAAAACATGTCCTTAAGAAAAGGAATTTATGCAAATGATACAGACAGTTCAGTAGGATGTTAAGGGGAAATACACCACAATTTGAGCAAGCCACTGGCAAACTCATAGCAGATAACCTACCAGCTGCCATAGCCTCAGTCCAGCAAATAAATTAAACGTAGCGACTCAGACGGAAACCTCCGGGTAAATGAAAGCACCCCAGAATTGCTCCTTAATGAAACAGAATACTACAAATTTCTAAAGTCATTACAGTAACAGGCACTCTCCCGCTGGACTTAGAAATCATACAACGCGGCCTAGTGTACTACCCCGCTCACAGTTTTGTGGGCAGCCTGTGAGCGAGATTGCGGGCACCCACCGGTATAACACTACTTCCGGTGGGTGCGGGATTTTTGTGCATGAGGCACTTAAAATAGAAGACCAGGCCCAGCACGAAGTGAATATGGGCGGCCATTAGAGTCTCTTCGCCACCGGGGAGCGGCTGTGCAGGTGACAGCTGCTCCCTGATGGCAAAGAGACCTTCCATACAGGTCTATTTTGCAGAGATTCTGCACAAAGTCAACTTTATCAGGTGGAGATAGACGGAAGTCTAGGTGCCACCTTAGACATAATAATAATAATAATAATACAAAAAAATAATAAAATAATAATAATGTTCCCTGGTACGGTGTGCCGAAAGAATATACAAAGGAGGATATTTTAGAAGATTTGTTTTTAAAGAACCTAAAAGATCATGGATTTGAACAAGAGGAAGTTAAAAAAGATACAACGTCCAGATTTAATTCAGGCTCTGGAAGTAAAATAACAAACTGGGTAACAGGATTCACCCCCAAAATTTTTAAACGCTTAATACAGAATGATCGTATCTTTCTTGGCTTCACTTCACATAAATTCCGTCGTTTCACAGTGGTTACTAAATGTTTCCGCTGTCTGGCCTATGGCCATTCAGCTTTAAATTACACACATAAGACCATGTCTTGTGGCCACTGTGGAGGCGGTGGGCATGTGTTTGCTGAATGAATAAACATGGAAGAAACCCTTCGGTGTGTCCATTGTAAAAGACGCAACAGAGATTGTCAGCATTCAGCCGAAATGTTCGCATCTTTTATAATATTACGTTGATCTCAAGAAACGTTAAGTGAAGGTAATTGGTACCAGGAAGAAGGAAACTTGGACAGAATTTGTGTACAACTCTGGTAATGCAGACCCGTGGGGGCTACTTTATAAAATTGTAAGAAATAAATTATTTACACAAGAAGTGTATGGATCGATCATATACAATGGTCTGGAAACCACTAACTGGACAGATTCTGTAAACATTATTCTAGATAATCTTTTTCTACAGGACAATGTGAGCTCCGACTCTGATTTTCACACTAATATTCGTTCTGCCAATTCTCTGTATGTTTCTTCAATTAAGACTGAGCCTTTTTGTGTCATCGAGTTGGACACAACTGTCAAACAAGTGAAAGTTAAGAAATGCCCAGGGATGGACATGCTGGAGAGTACTGTAAGGACCCGTCCTTACATTAATTAATAAAATTTGTTAAATATTATGTGAATTTAACTGTGATACGAATAGTGGTTTTCTGATAAAAACAACATGGGTTAAGAAGCTCTGGAATTCAAAAATACCTTCCAGTCACTCCCTGTTTAGTTGTAGTTTGTTTGTATGGAAATTCTTTGACGAGTCAGTAAAAGTAAATAACCGTGACAAATCCCCATTAAGACAGAGGCAGATGCACCATAGTAAGGGCCAAGAGCACTTAAGTTGGCTCTCTTAGAAATTTCACAGTGGAACGCCATTAGAGGTGGGCGACGTCACCAGGTGTGCGCGCGTGAGGTCACGGGAAGAGCTGTGACGTTTCTCAGTTAACCTGAACTTCCGCCTCTCGTTCTAGATGGTTCTCGTATATTCTAGGCCACGGAAGTTGGGAAGAAGACCCGCCCACGGAAGATGAGAGGAGACAAATGAGAGCACAGGTAAAGGGATGCGCAGATCTCCTATTGGCCAGGAAGAAAGTGGAGGGATTTTTGAGAGGGAGATTAGGAAGAAGTTTTCGTGGCATTCAGGGAGAAGCTTTCGTGGCATTCGGAAGAAGTTTCGGGGCATTCGGAAGAAGTTTTCGGAGGAGTCGGAAGAAGTTCTCGGAGCGGTCTGGAGAATGATTTGAATGAGTTGGAGAACGATACAAAGCAGAGCAGTAGTCTACTTTGGGTGATAGCTGCAGCCCTGAGGTAGATGGAAGCAACGATAGAAATTCTGCGTATCCCGACAGCCCGTAGGAATGTTCACCTGTAAGCATGGAAGCCGTAGCAAGGAAGAATCACATCCTGAAAATTATATAGGCAAAGCCAGTCTAATGAGTGGTCGAACCATTGACCTACTAGACAACTCTATCCACGGAAGACGAAATGCTGACCGGTAAAGAATATACGACCCTGATTGATTCCAGCCACGCAGTATCCGTTAGGGAGACACCATAAATCACCGAGATCCCCAAAAGAGCGCCCCCGCATTCCAGTACCTGAATGACCGATATGAAAGGAAGCCGAGCAGAGAGGAAAGTTCCAGGCCAAACATGTAAGTGCTATAGAGTCTACCGAAATAGGTGTACTTAATTTATTAAGGAGAGGACTTTAGGAGAAATATGTATATATAATTAAAGAGGGGGATTTAAGCAATGAATATATGTATAAAAGTGTAATGTATTTAAGACGGACGTAGCCTATAATTTGAAGTGAAGCTCCTCATAATAATGCTTGATGGAAGGAGAGGGTATAATAGATAACTGAGAATTGTTTAAGGTTGGGAAAGTTTCTTTATATTATATATGAAGTTAAAGGTTGAAATTTTGATTTATAATGAGTTGATTTGTGGAGAGTATTTCTGATTTGAGTAGGGGCTACTTAAAAGTGATATATATAAAGGTATAGAGGATTAACGGTCCTGAAGGGTAATGTTAAATTGAATTGATTAATATTTCCTGTTAACCTGATTGCAGTAAAGGTGTCTAATTGAATAAATGAAATTTTCTTACAAATTGAGACACGAACTCTGAAGGTTTTTGTGAGCCAGTTCATTGGCTGGTAGTTGTTGGTGTATTATATAGACTGTTCAGAAGAAGAGTTGGAAGAATCTATGTAAAGTGTATGCCACGACCTATCGAAGTCCCTGTGAAGAACATGAAGAGACACCATAGCATAATAAATAATAATGTGTATTAGAATAGGATATCTGATGATGAAACATTTGAGTTTGAACAAGATATTTACACATATAAAGGTTAATGAAATAACAAGTCACTATTATTAGTTTCTGTATGATATGTTAATAAACATTGTTTTATTTTACATTCATGTGTTGGAGTCTGTCATTCCGAAACTCAGCCAATCCTGTGGAGAAATACTTAAAATAATTAAGGTCCCCTACGAGTCAGGTAATCTTCTGAGAACAAACAAGTCAGATGCTAAGTGGGAGGATTGGACTACGGGGATATACATATATAAAGAGGGGATATAAGTAATAAAAAAAATTAAAATATTAATACAAAAGGAAGATATACAAAAAAAATAACCCCATAAGTAATAAACGTTACCCCGCCCCCCACAATTGGCGAGCGAAAGCCAGGATAATTCTGCACAACGGAAGGCTGAGTTCAGAACGACAGGAAAATAGATATACATGTATATATATGTAATCCAGTTGCTGAAACTGATAGAAAAAATTCAGCTGGCGAGCCAGAAAGCGTAAGTTAGAATTATATATGTATTACTGAGTTGATTATTGTTGAATGAATTTTAGATGGAACAGGTAAATAACGGTGGATTTTAGAGACAAGTATTGATTTAGCGTTGAACTGGAAATTATTATTTATGTACAATTGAATTAATTAGTGAGACCGGACAGGGAAACCTCAAGGATAGATAGGTAAAAATTAATAAGTTTTATAATTATTGGGTGTTGAAATTTTACTAATTGATTATTGATCAAGCAGGTAAATGTTAATGGTAAATTGAATTAGATTATCTAATATAGTTAAAGAATTCTAGAAAGATTAATCGGCAGACATATTAATTAGTTAAGGTTGATAGCTAGAGATTAATAGATATAAAATAAAAATGCCAAGAAAGGGTAGGAAACGCGGCGAGGACTGCGAAAATTTTTGGGGCCACAGTGACGAACATGAAGGCCAAGAAAAACTGGAGGTGAGAATGGTAAGCGGGGTAGCAAAGGGGTCAGGACAAATCAAATACAGCAAGTATTTGAAACCATTTAAGGGGGAATCAAGTGAAAGAGTGGAAAAATTTATTAATAAATTAAAACTAATTAAGGATAAGGAAGAGTTAAGCGATATGGATGTCATAACTATAGGGGAATTTAAACTAGAAGGACAGGCATTAGAAAAATACAGGCAGGCTACAGTGGCAGAAGAAATAGTAACGCTCCACAGATTCACTGAGACATTAAGAAAAATATTTGGGAAAAAGAATGACTTGTTAACAAGCGTAGGAAAGTTGGGAGGATACACGCAAACCACTCGCGAAACAGTAAGCGAATTCCACCAGCGCCTCCTAAATTTAAAACTAAACACAGAAACATCGGAATCGGAGAAACAGGCATTCGAAAAAATACTAACTGGGCAGTTCATCACAGGGCTCAGGCACAATTTTAAAAAAGAAGTACTAAGAAAAAATCCAGAAACATTAACAGACGCGTACACCCACTCATTAGAGGAAGAAAGGCTTGAGAACTTTAGCAAAAATACGGGGGCAAAGGAGATAAACGCGATAACCGACAGAAAGCAGCCTGAAACAGAAAAGGAATCGAGGGAGTGGGGAAGCGAAATCGAAGGGTTAGCTAAACATTTAAATAGCATCGAAAGAAAGATGGAGTGGATGATGGAAAGGCTCTCCTTAAGCAATGATGCTAGAGAAATTCAGCAACAAACGGAAGTGAAACAAAGATTGGGTATAGTTTCACGAACAAACGAGGGGGGAGACAAGGACGGCGGTCGTAAATGGTGTTATAAGTGCCAGAACTCAGACCATTGGACCCGCTACTGCAAAGTGAAACAGGGTGCTAAAGAAAGCTGGGAAAGGGAAGAGTATTGGGAACGAGACAGGTACCCACACGTAAAAAACCCCAGAAACATGGACAAGCACAGGGAGGAAAGGCATTGCGCAAAACAAGGGGGGTATCGGAATGAACGAGAGCGCATTAACAATGCCGTAGTCAAGAGACATGGATCTTTTAGACATGCCCGCTGCGGGAGGCCATCATTACACTTAAACACCGCCAAAGGAAAGGCCATATCTTTAGGTGCGGTAAGTGCTAAGGGCAGTAGAAACGACCTGTTATATGTGAGAGGCAGCTTAGGAGGGGTACCAGGTAAGTTTCTGGTGGACACAGGAGCCTCGAGGTCTATTTTAATGTGGGACTACCTCATTAAATACTGCAAAAGGCCGAGTAAGGGAGATATAAGATGTTGCCGCGATTTTCTTGTGGAGGGGGTAGGTGCTGGAGAAATTCACACCGATTACATTGTCAGAGACAAGGTAAGAATACAGGGGTGTGATAACTTGGTGGCCCATTCATATTTTGTGGCAAACAGAATAAACAGTCGTCGACACGACGCAATACTAGGCACGGACCTCCTAAGGAAGTTAAGAGCCAAGATAGATGTGAGAAATGGCCGCATTACCTTCGGCAGTAATACCCAGGCGAGTCCAAAGGTAGACAGGAGGCGAAAGGCAGGCGTCAGAGCCCAGTATGAGCCAGAGAAAGGGGAAACTCCAAAGGAAGCTAGTGGGGAAGAATTAGAAGGGTGTAAGGCAAGCACAGATAATAAAGTTCTGGTTACACAAAACAAATGGAAATTAAATAAGAACACCAAAACAAATAGGAATAATGAGGGAAGGTGCCAAGAGAAGGGGAGGGTGTTACACGTAGGAATTTTGGAAACGAGAGAAAGGGTCGGTTTACATTCGGGAGAGAAAACACATGAAGGGGGAGAGAATGGCTGTGATGAGAAGGATCGCAAATTAAATGGAGCAACAGAAATTAAAGGAATCGAAGGATTAGGAAATTACAGAACTGAAGCTTCCAGTGAGGAGAAGGCACACAAACTGAAGGAAATAAACAGGATGCAGCAAATGTATCTAGGAGCAGTATTCGACGAAAATATGGGATGGGAGTAGTTAATGAAGCTTAATATAAGTTTAAGTAATGTCTGGTATATAAGTGTAATTAGAAAATATAAAAAGGCAATTAGAGGAGATTGGCTGTCGATTAAGTGGATCTGGGATAAAGGAAAATCCGTCTGAGGACAGAAAGAAAGAAAAAAATTTACATATGGAATATAAATTTTTTAGGGGAAGAGGAATGCTATGTAAGGACCCGTCCTTACATTAATTAATAAAATTTGTTAAATATTATGTGAATTTAACTGTGATACGAATAGTGGTTTTCTGATAAAAACAACATGGGTTAAGAAGCTCTGGAATTCAAAAATACCTTCCAGTCACTCCCTGTTTAGTTGTAGTTTGTTTGTATGGAAATTCTTTGACGAGTCAGTAAAAGTAAATAACCGTGACAAATCCCCATTAAGACAGAGGCAGATGCACCATAGTAAGGGCCAAGAGCACTTAAGTTGGCTCTCTTAGAAATTTCACAGTGGAACGCCATTAGAGGTGGGCGACGTCACCAGGTGTGCGCGCGTGAGGTCACGGGAAGAGCTGTGACGTTTCTCAGTTAACCTGAACTTCCGCCTCTCGTTCTAGATGGTTCTCGTATATTCTAGGCCACGGAAGTTGGGAAGAAGACCCGCCCACGGAAGATGAGAGGAGACAAATGAGAGCACAGGTAAAGGGATGCGCAGATCTCCTATTGGCCAGGAAGAAAGTGGAGGGATTTTTGAGAGGGAGATTAGGAAGAAGTTTTCGTGGCATTCAGGGAGAAGCTTTCGTGGCATTCGGAAGAAGTTTCGGGGCATTCGGAAGAAGTTTTCGGAGGAGTCGGAAGAAGTTCTCGGAGCGGTCTGGAGAATGATTTGAATGAGTTGGAGAACGATACAAAGCAGAGCAGTAGTCTACTTTGGGTGATAGCTGCAGCCCTGAGGTAGATGGAAGCAACGATAGAAATTCTGCGTATCCCGACAGCCCGTAGGAATGTTCACCTGTAAGCATGGAAGCCGTAGCAAGGAAGAATCACATCCTGAAAATTATATAGGCAAAGCCAGTCTAATGAGTGGTCGAACCATTGACCTACTAGACAACTCTATCCACGGAAGACGAAATGCTGACCGGTAAAGAATATACGACCCTGATTGATTCCAGCCACGCAGTATCCGTTAGGGAGACACCATAAATCACCGAGATCCCCAAAAGAGCGCCCCCGCATTCCAGTACCTGAATGACCGATATGAAAGGAAGCCGAGCAGAGAGGAAAGTTCCAGGCCAAACATGTAAGTGCTATAGAGTCTACCGAAATAGGTGTACTTAATTTATTAAGGAGAGGACTTTAGGAGAAATATGTATATATAATTAAAGAGGGGGATTTAAGCAATGAATATATGTATAAAAGTGTAATGTATTTAAGACGGACGTAGCCTATAATTTGAAGTGAAGCTCCTCATAATAATGCTTGATGGAAGGAGAGGGTATAATAGATAACTGAGAATTGTTTAAGGTTGGGAAAGTTTCTTTATATTATATATGAAGTTAAAGGTTGAAATTTTGATTTATAATGAGTTGATTTGTGGAGAGTATTTCTGATTTGAGTAGGGGCTACTTAAAAGTGATATATATAAAGGTATAGAGGATTAACGGTCCTGAAGGGTAATGTTAAATTGAATTGATTAATATTTCCTGTTAACCTGATTGCAGTAAAGGTGTCTAATTGAATAAATGAAATTTTCTTACAAATTGAGACACGAACTCTGAAGGTTTTTGTGAGCCAGTTCATTGGCTGGTAGTTGTTGGTGTATTATATAGACTGTTCAGAAGAAGAGTTGGAAGAATCTATGTAAAGTGTATGCCACGACCTATCGAAGTCCCTGTGAAGAACATGAAGAGACACCATAGCATAATAAATAATAATGTGTATTAGAATAGGATATCTGATGATGAAACATTTGAGTTTGAACAAGATATTTACACATATAAAGGTTAATGAAATAACAAGTCACTATTATTAGTTTCTGTATGATATGTTAATAAACATTGTTTTATTTTACATTCATGTGTTGGAGTCTGTCATTCCGAAACTCAGCCAATCCTGTGGAGAAATACTTAAAATAATTAAGGTCCCCTACGAGTCAGGTAATCTTCTGAGAACAAACAAGTCAGATGCTAAGTGGGAGGATTGGACTACGGGGATATACATATATAAAGAGGGGATATAAGTAATAAAAAAAATTAAAATATTAATACAAAAGGAAGATATACAAAAAAAATAACCCCATAAGTAATAAACGTTACCCCGCCCCCCACAGTACCTTTATTGTACGGCTCACCAAGATTAAGCCCAGTATACTTCTACAACTTTTCAATAAATGTTTAGATGCTGGGACTTTCCCAGATCTGTGGAAGACAGCCCTTATCAAGTTTATTAGGAAACCAGACAAGCCCCCCCCCCCCCCAGGAATCGAGGTCTTATCGGCCTATAGCCTTATTGGCCAACCTTGGTAAGCTATTAGAACGTTTAATTGCCCTGCGATTAAACAACTTGATATTGGAACAGGGACTAATTGCGCCTAATCAATACGGATTCACTCCTGGAAGGTCCTGCGAGGACGCCCTTGTAGACTTCATTTCTTCTGTTGAACATTCCAGTTTCAAGTATACTCTTGCTATCTTTATTGACTTCGAGGGTGCTTTTGATTCCCTTTGGTGGGAAAGTGCCCTCGAAGGCTTACGTCATGCCGAATGTTCCCAGCAACTTTATCTTCTAATTAAGAGCTATTTCTCTAACAGATTTATCACCGCCAGACCTAAGTACAGACAAATTTTGCGTCATGTCTTTCGAGGGTGTCCTCAAGGCTCCATCTTGGGACCACTTTTCTGGAACTTTTTTTTCTGCAAGGTTGGATTACCCGAACCTTTGACAACGTGAAGATCATGGGATAGGCGGATGATTTGACAGTCCTTGTTGGTGGCAATTCAAGGTCTTCTATTGAAATATCCGCTGAGAAAGTTCTATCTGATCTTCAACAATGGACAGTTGAAAATAAGTTAAAAATTAGTTCTACCAAGACAAAAATTATGATCCATGGCTCTAAATTTGACGTTCGTCGACCACCAAGAGTTAAAATAAACAATAGACAAATACCTCTAATAACGGAAATAAAACTTTTGGGAATAACTATTGACAGCAAGTTAAACTTTCTCCCTCATTTATCCAATCTGCGAATTAAGATCAGAAATTTCACCGGCGCTCTAGTCAGAGTTTCCAGAACTGAGTGGGGTCTTTCTAGAAGATGTTTAAGAATCTACTATAACTCTGTGTTTCTCCCTATGGTTGCCTATGCCGCTGGCGCTTGGTTCCATAGGGTGCTGACTGTACAATTTCAATCAAAATTGATGTCAATCCAGCGTACAATGTTACTTTGTATTTTGAAGACTTGTCGAACAGTTTCAACACCTGCTTTACAGGTTTTAGCCGGGACGTTACCACTCGATCTCTACGTAATTTTCAGAGGCTTATGTTATCGCTTGAAACGTCAGATTCCCACTCAGATCCTTGGTATTTCTATTAACACTCAAGTCGATGTTAAAGCTGAACGACAAAGAATTTGGCAAGAGTTGATCAACTAGTGGCAGAGTAGGTGGGATGACACAACACTGGGAAGTGTAACGCGTAAGTTTTTTCCTGAAGTTGACTCTCTTACGGATAAAAAATCTACAGTCTGGTTTAGCCTTGACTTGTTTACCTCCTATTTGATATCAGGACACGGATCATTAAATAAGAAATTGTTTAAATTTCGCTTGTCTCCTACGGAACTCTGCCATTGTGGAAGATTGGCAGCACGTGTTGTACTCTTGTCCCTCATACAATGAATTTCGAGTAATTCTGCAGAATGCAATTCCCAACTTTTCATCAGGATTGGAACCTAATTTTATATCAAATGCCACGAGTTACCGCGCTCTTCAGGATTTTGCTAAGGCAACCTTCAATAAAAGGCTGGCAATCCTTTCTGCAATAACTACACATGCGAATGTTTCAAATTCAGCTCAAGACTCTTCACCTTCACTGCAATGACGTCCATTTTCTCAACAAGATCTTCAATTCTGGACTTGTACTCTTTGTGTTGTGTTTTTTTTTTTTTTTTTTTTTTTTTTTTTGAAATTCTACAAGTGTCCTACAAGTACAACTCAAATTGGCGATGAAAATTCCTGTGCTCCTTTGCTCGGATGGCTGTTAACTGATTGTGACTTTGTTTTTGGTGATTGACTGTGACTTTGCTACTAATGACTGCAGGACTTACTGGATTTACCCTCAACTGTTTATAAGGTTTGTGCCTGCTTCTGGGCTTGTGTAAAGTTTTGTCGATTGAATGGTACTGTTATCCTTAATTATTTTCTTTGAACTTGTTTTTTTTTTTTTTATGTTAATATGCATAAGATTACTTTCATTGTTTACTTTGACATTTCAAAGTATCATCTGTGTTTACCTCAATCTGTTTAGGTTATCTTTTGTACAGTATTTAATCTTTGTATAGTTGTGTAAGTTCCCTTTTTTTTTTTTTTTTTTTACTATTTTTGGCTCGTACTTTGTTGGGTTCTTGGCGTCCCTCTCTTTTGCTGCCGCCGGTTGGTTGCCCCTGGTCTACCTTCCCGTGGCGGTGGTGGTGGTGGCGCGTTTCCGATCTGCTGATTCCGTGTAGCCAAACAGCCAGTTCACTTCTGGCCATTTCTGCAGAATCCTCTAATTTAAAAGTGAAACGAGGCGGAGATGAACTAACGTTCCAGGTGCCGCCCATGACAAATACATACATACATACATTGAGTCCGAGACAATAACTGTCCGGAGTATAAACGAGCTGTTGAACTAGTAAACCAAAAACCTCATAATGAATAATACAGCCACTACAAATTTTTCTAACGTTGTGGGTGTGAATTTCGAGGGTATAAAAATACTGCAAATAAACTGCCAGCGTTCACGAGTGGTCACGGATGAAGAAAGAGTGGCGAAGATTGAAAATAATTATGATCTTATATGTTTTCAAGAACCTTATTATTCGACTCAAGTAGGGGGCTTGATTCACAGGGTTATGGATTCCCGTTATCCCTCAGAATTGTTCATTCTATAGAAACCCCTCCTAAAACTGCAATAGCAATATGCAATCATGAATTAGTAGTGACAACCATCTCGGGAGAGTGTACAGACACTGTAACTTGTCTTTTGATCTCGTCTCCAATTATCAATTTTCATCTAGTTTCTCTGTATTGCCCTCCGTCAGCAGATATTCAAACGTCCTTACATCAGCTGGATCGTATATGCACAAAATTTGCTTCAGGGAATTTAATTATATGCGCTGATTTAAATGCCAAATCATCTTTTTGGCACAGCAGAATTTCAGACAACAGAGGGTCTGCTGTGGAAGATATAATATTGTCTTAAAATTTAGTAGTTTAAACTTGCCAAACAGACCTTACACATTCTTGTCCTTAAATGGAACATCAAACATTGATGCAACTATCACCTCTGTTAAATTCGACGGGCAGTTCACTAATTGGAATGTTGTACCATCACTTATTAACAGTGATCATAATGCTATAGTATTCAGTATCAAACTCACAGTTAGAAATGCGAATCTACAGCTGGTGGATTTAAGAAGATATTCCGTGGTAAAAATTAAATGGCACAAGTTTAAGAATTTTCTGAATTTGTTCTTTCGTCCTGAGGTGGCTACTACTTTAAATTCCTTATCTGCCATAGAATATTCAAACTATGTTCAGTCACACTTATTCCTTTCTATGAGCTACTCTGCTAAACGTAAACAATTCAGACGCCCATCTGTCCCCTGATGGACTTCGGAACTTACTGCATTAAGAACCCAAACCATGAATGCCAGGAAAACTTACCAACGAAACAGGCACCTGGCAGACACTGATGTCCAGAGACTGAAACAACAATACAGTGATCTAAGGAAAATGCTACATAAAGCCGTAGCAGATGCAAAAATTGAATGTTGGCAAAACTTTGTTCGTAACACGGGAAACACCGAACCGTGGGGTCTATTGTACAAGATTTCCAGGAACAAGTTAATCTCCGGAGACATATATAACACTGTTATAGTGATTGGACAAGAAACTACCGACTGGTATTCTACTGTTGATACTATCGTAAATAAGCTTTTTCCTCAAGACAATCCAGAGGATGATTCTCCGAACAAGCAGAACTTACGAGAGACAATCAACAATATATTGGAACATGTGACGTAAATCCTTTTACTCTTGTTGAACTAGGAACAGCTGTTTCCAAATTAAACAGTAAAAAATATCCAGGGATGGATCTGATAGAAAACGAGATAATAGTCAAATTTTATGACCTATTTCCCAATATCCTCCTCAATCTCATGAACAAGTGTTATATCGAGGGAGTCTTTCCAAGACTGTGGAAGATTGCCCTACTTAAAGTTTTACATAAGTCTGGGAAGTCGACATCTAATCCCAGAGCATACAGACCAATCTCCCTACTGGCAAACTTGGGGAAACTTTTTGAAAAGCTGCTCGCTCCAAGAATACAAAAAACGTTACAGGATAACCATCTATGTTCAAGTAATCAGTTTGGGTTTAAAAAAGGTTCTTCAACAGAAGATGTCATTGCCACCCTCAAGAACTACGTAGAAAACTCCCAAGCTAAGTATGTGTTGTCAGTGTTTATTGACTTTGAGGGGGCTTTTGACACAGTATGGTGGGAGAGTGCCCTTGTGTCATTGCGCTTGGGAGGATGTGACAACTATACTTATAGAATCATCAGGTCCTACTTCCAAGACAGATCCATCAGAATTTGTGCAAAACACCTAGGGTATTCAGCTACCGTTTCCAGAGGATGCTCTCAAGGGTCGGTACTGGGGCCTCTCCTCTGGAACGCAGTCTTAGATCAGTGGATTACAAAATACCACGAGGAGGCTATGAAAATCGCTTACGCCAACGACTTTGTAATTGCTGTTGAGGGCCATTCGAGGAGGATACTCGAGGAAAAAATGCAAATTATAATAAATGATCTATTTGTATGGACCAAACTTAACTAACTAAAAATATCACCAACAAAGACCAAATTTATGACCTTCAAAGCTCATTTCAACTATAATCGACCTCCTAAGATCTTGATAGACAACTCTCAAATCCCATATGTATCCCAAAACATATATTTAGGCATCATAATCGATGATAAATTAAGCTTTCTGCCACATGTATGCAAACTTAGAGATAACATAAGGAATTTTACTGCCTCAATAATAAGAATATTAAGGAAAGAATGGGGACTTTAAAAGGATCTTGTTTTTTTATTATAAAACAATATTTCTGCCAATAGTCTCATATGCTGCAACTATTTGGTATCACAGAGTCATAACGGTTAAAATGAAAATGAAACTTATTTCTCTTCAAAGATCCATGTTATTATCTGTTTTAAATTCCCCTAGAACTGTTTCAAACAACGCATTACAAGCCTTAGCAGGAACCATTCCCCTGGATCTGTATATCGTATTCAAGGGGAGGACAGGTCTGCTTAGGAAAGGTTTGGCTTCGGAACTAATGGGAATAACATCTGATCCAGTGAACGAGGTCAAACAAGAAAAGAAAAGATTGTGGGAACATCTGACATCTGTGTGGCAGGATCGGTGGAATGCCAGCGAACAGGGAATAGTTAAGAGGCAATCTATAACCAAAGTGTACTTACTGTCGCCAAGGAAATAAATCCTTGGTTTGCTCCTTCGATGAATACAACGTACTTATTAACGGGACATGGCTCCCTCAGAGCCAAATTACATGAACGTGGACTTGAGCTAGACCCTTACTGCACTTGTGGGAGTGGGGAAACTTGGTCTCATGTTTTATTTGACTGCCCACTGTATCTTCAGGCATGTTTAGAGTTGTTTAGCAGTGTATCGGATCTGACAGAAGATAACGTAAGTCCCTTGATAGAAAACTGTAGGAATTTTAGTGCTTTACAGACATTTTCAGTGACTGTTTTTAAAAGAAGACTAGAAATAAGATCCCTTCACCCTCGAGGAAATTAGATGTAGGATGTACAGATGAATTATTTTGTTGCAGTGGTCTTCTCCGTTCTGTGCCAGCATATCTTAAAACTCTTCTTCAGGTGGTTCTCTTCTAGTTGCTGAAGACTTCTAATTATTATTTTTCCCGAGAGTCCTATCTTGTGTATGATTTGGAATTCCAATGACAGTCCATAGGCATCACACGCCAGAACCAATCACCATTCTTATGAGAATCCTGTTAACACCCGAGGGTCCCTGTATATCCTCCCATTAGAGTTAGCATTAGCATTAGTAGAGGCATTTGATTCAAGAAAGCAAGCTTATGCAGCATCAGCCAAAAAAAAAAAAAAAAAAAACCACTTCCACTTCACCCCTCTGTTCGTTCAAAATACCTGTCCAGCTGAGCCTTAAACTTATTTACGCTATCAACCTCCACCACAAGGGATGGAAGTCTGTTCCACCAACCAACCACCCGCTGGCTAAAGGCAAATTTCCGCACGTCTATCCTACATCTGTCTTTCCTCAATTTGAATTTATGCCCTCTCAGGTGATTTTTCTGAGCTACAGGAAGAATCCCATCAGCATTGAGCATGCTTAAACCATTCAAGTCTTTATACACCTCTATCAGATCACCTCGTTGGTGCCTAGTCTCCAGACACTGTAATTTGCAAAACTTAAGCCTTTCTTCGTAAGAGCACCCCTTTGTTCCATTCACTAATCTTGTTGCCCTTCTCTGTACTCGTTCCAGCAGCTCTACATCCTTCTTGAAATGAGGCCTCCAGACCTGTATACAGTACTCTAGGTGTGGCCTGACCATTGCCTTATACAATGGAATAATCACCTCCTTATCCCTGCTGGAAAAATTCCTGTATATCATTGACAATACTCCATGAGCTACTCTTGCAGCCCGTCTGCACTGCTCAGAGAACTTCATATCTGCCTGCACAACCACCCCCAAGTCCCTTTCATTCTCTACCACTGTCAGTGTAGTACCACAGAGTTGATACGTTGCTCTGGGGTTGCTGTTTCCCATGTGTAGTACTTTACATTTGTCAATGTTAAACTTCATTTGCCACCTCTCAGCCCATCTGCTCAAACTTTCCAGATCCTGTTGCAGCAGCATAGTGTCAGTAGTGTCCTTGACAACCCTGCCAACCTTTGTATCGTCTGCAAACTTGGACATTAAGCTTGATATACCATCATCAATATCATTTATAAATACAGAAAACAATAATGGACCCAACACTGAGCCCTGAGGGACTCCACTAATAACATTAGTCCACGATGAGCAGTGTCCATTGATTACCACTCTCTGTCTTCTCCCCCTCAACCACCCCTTTATCCATAGCAGCAATTTGCCTCCAATGTCACACTGCTCCAATTTGTGTAGCAGTCTTCCATGTGCAACAGTATCAAAAGCCTTTCTAAGATCCAAGTATATAATATCAAAGTTATTCCCTACATCCAGTTCTTTTGTGACTGCATCATAGTATCCAATCAAGTTGGTCAGGCAAGACTTCCCCTTAACAAAACCATGCTGTGTCTGAGCTATAACTGAAGTCTTGTCTACCGAAGCATCCGATCTGCGACTTCCAACCAGCTGAGAACCGGAGAGGACTACTGGGACTGACTTCTTTCTTGAATGAAATCGAACTGGACAGTTCAACTTGTGACTTCATTTGAAAATAAGAAAATGTACTGAGAATAATTGAACTGTGGTGAAAAAAGACTAAGACTAGGAAATCATGTATATATGTTAATATAATTGTTACAATTGTTTTGTTAGACATCCTCCTAGCCTTGGAGTGGTTGGTCTTGGTGACTCGGGACCAAAATTACCCATCTCCTAAGAACAGGAGTGTTTGATCGAAATACTCAGACCATAATGTATATAACTACTAGGTTTTTTTTTTTTTTTTTTTCTGGCTCTCCGGTAAGAGCAACCTGGCAGCGAGATTGTAGGTACTCGCCAGTATTGCACTCCTCTGGCAGGTGCGAGATTTTCGGTGGTAATAACACCGGTACAGGAGGACTGTTGGCCCAGGCCCGGTGCTAGGGATGGGCACCAGGCGGCAGCTGCCCATACGTTGGCTGCACCCTGGTGGCATAATAGCCTGACAAAAAAAAAAAAGAAAAACACGCATTAATATTGCACACATACGCTGACACTTTTCAGGCCCGTTATGCAGTTTCTGCACCATAACAGAGTACAAAGGTGGAGATGGGCTAAGGCCTAGGAGCCACCCGGATATAAGAACACACACACACACACACACACACACACATACAGTACCTTGATTACCATTATATAGAATGGATATATATACATAGATGACAATGTCCAAAAAACTGTATATAAATTGTTTATATCATGAGAATGTACATAAAATTGTGTGTGTAAATAAATGGAATGGAATGTTCCCTGGTGGACAGACGTCGTTCTATCCACCAGTACTACAGGTATCTATTATGGGAATTACAACAGACCAAGTTAGTAACTTGAAGACAGAACGGAAAAGATTATGGAGTGAAGTGGTTAGTATTTGGAAAAGTAGATGGAATGAGTCTGTGCATGGTGAAGTCATAAAGAAGTATATTGAAAATGTTGAGTTTGCTTCTACTCAACCTTCTGTTTCATGGTTTGCATCAAGCATGTTTACGACGTATTTATTAACAGGCCATGGATCTTTGAGGGCCAAACTTTTCGACAGAGGTTTGGAGCCGGATCCTTTTTGCACCTGTGGTCAAATGGAAGACTGGATCCACGTTTTACTGTTTTGTCCGCAATATACAGACCATCGAGTATTGCTACTTAATCAGGTTCCAGGTCTAGCTGAGGACAATGTAAAAATACTAGTTGAGAACAAAACAAACTTTGAGACTTTCCAGACCTTTGCAGAATCGGTCTTTAAGAAAAGAATTGAACTAACTCAAATCCAAAATCGAATATAAATCTGACAGCTGAGAAGTTAATATATATGTTTGTATTCCATTAAATATAAATAGAATGACTTGTTGTAAGATATGTAAATTTAATTGTACTGCTAGGATTTAGAGTTAAAATTCTATTATCTTGTACAAATGTAAATATTTACTTCGCTAAGTTTATTGGAGTTTTTCAAATTGGCTTGTATCTGCTGAGGCTTGGATGTTTTTCCCCCTTTTTTTTTTTTTTTTTTTTTGCTGGTTTCCAGGTTTGGGCAACCTGGGGACGGGATTGCTCGCACCCACCGGTATTGCACTATCTCCGGTGGGTGCAAGATTCGTGCACAAGGCACTAAAGGTGATAGTAGACCCAGGCTCGGTTGCTTGTGCCTGGGGGCAGACAGCGGCTGCCTAGGCGTTGGCTGCTCCCTGGTGGCAAGGTGGACTGACAAAAGCGATACACCAATACAAAAAGGTTTGCAGAGTTTCTGCAATAACACAGACGTGCAAGGTGGAGATGGGCGTAGGCCTAGGAGCCACCCTTGTGTTTAAACATATAATATAGTATCCTAATATGTATAATGAGAATGCTAATGTATATAAAATTGTATATATATCTTCTTTGTAAGTTTTGTATATAATTTGTAAATAACTGTGTGTACAAATAAATGGGGGAAAAAATGGAATGTTCTATTTTATCTCAAAGCTCCTGCTTTTTGAAATATTTAATGTGTTCATTGACAACCCCCTTATGTATAAATATGTGTTCCTAGAATATAAAGTTGTGGTGAGTTCATAGGTGATTTTTTGGTTGTTGGGACCGTGGGGTTGTGGAATTATTTGCATGAGATTATATTACAAACTGAGTAATTGATTTCATAGTCGTACATTGCATTGCATAGTGCTCATACATATATCACTGAAATCGCCCATAGAGATACCATTATCCCATAGACCAGGGGTGGGCAACCTTTTTAGAATAAAAGGCCATATTCATTTTCGGAAATAGTGGAAAGGCGGCACCGATGCTTCGAACCACTACTTACGAAGTAAAACGTACTTAATTATCAGTGTTAAATTTTATTACATATAACTACAGAAAAGGCAAATAAATTTCAATAAAACGTATATATTTACAATATTCTCATCATAATACATCGACCTACATTTTATATGAACACGAAATTTTAAAAAAATTTAATTATAAAGATAATAAATTATTTTCTAAATTGTCATTCAAATGAAAATTTATAGCAATTATTTAACATTCTCTCTGTGTACTATACAAGAATAATTAGTAAAAACTATACTATTGTAAAAAATAATTTAATACGAGTTAACTAATGAGTTGAAGATTTGATGTTTTGATGGTTGAGTTGTTTACCAAAAAAGATGTCTCGGCTGAAACCACTTCGATTGCACATTTTTATTGAGCTAAACTCATCAGAATGCATTGGTTTCAGCCGAAACATCTTTTTTGATAATTAACTAATCAGATTTTTGGGTTTGTTTTTTATTAAATAACAACTGGATATTAGGCTCCATCTTAGTTGAACGCAACTTGAGTTGGCCTTCTAAACGAATATCAGATATCTGAGGCCTTAAATGACTTTTAATTTGTGTAAGGTATGAAAAAGTTGATTCGCAGCGTTAGGTAGTTGCAAAGCAAGATAGCAGTCAACGAGCATGTTGACGTAAACGTGGGTATTCAACTGTATTTTTCCATATTTCAATAGGATCTTTTTTTGTATCAAAAAAGTCTTTATCGTATTATCTTCTCTTAATTCAATCAATTCCATCTGCAGTTCCGTGGATGCCGTCAGGATATCAACTAAATGTGGCTCATGCGCCAATTTCATTCCTAAAGTATGTTCTTCGAAATCAGAAAATCTATCATTGTATTCTTCAATTAGCGTGTCCAATACGGTTATGTAGTCTTTCAAAGTGTCACATACAACATATTTCTGCTCCTTTAACATATTTTTTAAAAGAGGGAAATGTTCCCCAGATATTTCTGATTTAGAGAAAAGAGTTTTGTAAAAAATATTGGGCTTTTCTTTTTTTAACAACGAAACGAATCCTTCTCGCTTTCCTCTCATAGAAGGTGCACCGTCCGTGCATACACTCACCAGATTACCAAGGTTTAGTCCTCTCTCAAGACACATTTCTTTAAAGTTGTTAAAAATATCAATTCCACCAGTCCTTCCAGTGAGCGTACCCAAAGACAGTAATTCCTCGCAACGATGAAAATCTTCAGTTATAACACGAATATTTGAGCAGAGTGTCATTTCTATCAGTGGTTTCATCTAACGCTATTGAAAAATATACATCTTTAGAGTGAATTATTACCTGAAGTTGTTCTCCTACATTCTGAGCTAATTCGTGTTGTCTATTAGTTATAGTTTTTCTTGAGAGAGGTAATTGTTTGTATTTTTTAACTTTTTCCCGATCTAAACATCCTACTGCTTCAACGATACATTGTTTTATCATTTCGATGTCAATAAATGGTTTGCCTTTTTTTCCAAGTACATGCGCTATTTTGTATGTAACATCGGTTGCAGAAGTTCCCCGCTTAAAAAAAGGACCAAATGCCTTTTCATGGTGCTGTTTTTCTTTCTTCATTTTTTGAAGTTCAGATTTACGAGCTTCTTCTTCTAATTTTACATATTTATCCTTGTGAGATAGATAACGTTGATTTGCATTGTATTTTTTTTTTTAAAGTTGTTAGCGCTGTATTACATATCAAACAAACCATTTTGTCTTTCACAGAAATAAGAAAATACTGCATCTCACAATCTTCTTTAAATGTTCTGTTTACTTCATTCAACTTCCTTTTAACTTTTTTGGACACGATGGGCAATCAAAAAATTAAGCAATTGTGAAATGAAACATAAGAAATTACAGGATTACAAAATTCGAGACAAGAATACATACGGTTGTCAAAATATTCACATAAAAGCAACAGATTAAAAATCACGATGTCACAATTTAAATTTTAAAATAAAAAACAATTTTCGTCAAATTATTAACTCCGTTAAAATATTTTTTTTTCATTTTAACCAACTTCACAGATGATTAGAATTTTTCTTTTATTAAATAGCTTTCGTTTTTTTTTTATCAATTGTGGTACATCAAAACAATTTTTAAATAAATAGAAAAAGTTAAACCTGGTATATTTTACTTTTTAGATCAAAAAATTTGTATTTTCTTTTTTTAATTATCTGAATAATGTTTCTATATTGTGAAAAAAATATATAAAGCTTTTTATTATTGAAACGTTTTGAATATTTAATTTTAAAAAATATTAGTTTAAAAGTAGTAGGATTATTTAATGATTTTATTTCATCTTTCTGTGACAAAGGCCGCACATAAGATCTTAGCAGGCCGCGGGTTGCCCACCCCTCCCACTGACTTTGTATGGGTGATAATGGCGACTTGAAATATTCCATTTTTTGAAGTTATTATTATTATTAAAATCAGTTTATTTCCCAAGAAACCTTGGGTCACCCGGGGACGGCTCTGTGCCAGAAGGGTGTGAATATTTACAGACTAAGGTGCGAGGAACGCATATACAATTAACAACAGTACATGCGTGCTCGACCCGTGATTTTACAGGATTAAATATACAATAATATACAAAATATACAGTAATATACAAAATATATGATAGTCATGGAGACGGAAAACATTTACTAGCGCCATCACAGTATTTTGATGTAATACCATACGTTCATTAGTTCATTACTTAAGCTTTCTGTTGGATAACATTGTGGGTTTGTTTGAGCTATCATTTTTCAATCTTAAAGTTGATATTTCTCCTCATCTATTGGTCATAGGGACCCCGTTATTGGTAGGTGAGAATCTTACGAAAATACTTAATTTAAAGAATTTTTTTGCCACCCTCAGGCTATTAGGGACCGAGATCTAGACACTGCTTTTTGAAGATTTCAGAACTTCCCTTCCACTTTCTATCCAGCTGGAAAAGTGTAAATACATACTAAACATAGACATATTGACGTGAAACGACACTTGTTGGCAGCTCAGCGAATCGCGTCACTCAGTGTGACCAGAGCTTGCCGTACAGTCTCCACAGAAGCCCTGCAGGTAATCGCTGGTGCAGTGCCAGTTGACTTAGTGGTCCATGACCGATTCCTGAAGTACCGAACTAAGAACAATATTCCCACGGAGGTGTTGGGTGTTCGTTCTTGCCCCGATGTGGGCAGAACTTACGGCAGACCCGACTTGAAAGTTGAGGGCAAGCGTATAACGCAAGAAGTCCATCCGCTCTGGCAGGAGCATTGGACAAAGTCCTCTAGAGGCAGGGTTCGAACTATTGCCTGATGCTTCAAAGTTAGAACAGATACGTAGGTGGCCTAAGCTGGGTGTCTTTCAGGTCATGGTTGTTACTGGACACGGACTTCGGTTGCGGCTACATCAACTAGGCCTTGTGGACAGTGATCGCTGTCGCTGCGGACAGATTTAGGATAGCCACCATATAATATTTCAATGTCAGATGTATGACATACCAAGGCGAAGACTTATTAGCCATCTAGGGGTGTCCTCTCCCTATGAAATGCAGAGGCTTTTTGATGATGAAAGTGTATATAAGATTTTCTTGGAGTTTCTAAGAAATTTAAATATTATTCGTAGTGCTCAGGGCACTACTTGAACCGAAGGGTTCATTTATTCCCGCATGCTTCCGGATGTTAGCATTGTGTTGCAACTGTTTGTCGTTGCTTATTTAGTGTTGTATTATGTGTATATGGTTCGTTTTGACTTCTAAATTGATGTATAATAATTTTAGTTTGACTTCTAAATTGACTTTGATTTTAGATTGTGGTTGGATCAAAGCAATCTGAATTCTATGAACTTAGTGTTAAAAATAGGTGAAAATTTAAGGGTAGTAGCGACCTGCCCTCACGGGGCTAGGGACAGTAAACTTCCCTGCTGCAGGGCGAGTCCTTTTGCAGCATGGAAGGCCAAATAGGCCGATGTAAATAGATAAATTGCGTTGATGAGCATATCATATGCTCAGGGAACGCTCCAATTAGGGTGAATATGATGATGTTGATGCCCCCATCCCAGTCAGTTGCTCTACAAGCTAAAGCAAATCAGTCAACTCTGCTCTACAATCAGAAGGATGTACTACAAACACCTTCGAATTTTATGGAGATGGATTTTCCCGAATGAATGGGTGTGTCCGGTCTCTTCCATCAATATCTCATAAAGTTGCTCCTGACACTGTCACATGCTCCTTGATGCCCACTATAGAAGTTGTGTCCACTTCCAACACAGATAACAGTAGAATCTATAACCGCACGTGATGGTTTCTTCCATAGGAGTAGCGGCTTTTCGGAAATAAAATCTGCCCCGGATTAGCGCACATTTTGTAACACGACTTGACGCTGATAGACCCCCCCCCCCCCCACAAGACGTTTGGAATTTGATTGTAATCAAGAGTGGAGTGCACACCAATGTCTGCCGAATACGTACAAGACATTCTTCTTATGCATACTTCGAGTCGCATATTCACCATCTGATTTAGGTGCTATACTTAACCCTCACTTGTGGCCGCTAGGTTCAAGAGTTAGGGTATTTCGAGAAAATTTCTGAAACCCTGTCACCAGAAATCTCCAACAGCAACTAAAGGGATCAAGAGGCGATGGATCTGACAGACTCTTCTCAATTTTTACTTAAAACGTTAGGAGCATCTGTAATAAGCTCCACTCCCTACAATCAGTCTTGTTCCTCAAAGAATTTGGGATTATTTGCCTTACAGAAACCTGGATGTCTTTCAATAAACAGCTCGACACTTTGTTCAGAAACTCATCTAATCATGCAGCAGCTAATGATCGTATGGCAAGAAGAGGGCTAAGGTGTTACGATTGTTAATCATCCTAATTTTTCACTTTCCTGCCTGTGAATCAGCAGTTCTGAGCACTTTGAAGCTTTGGGTTCTATTGTTACATGTGGAAATCACCAGATCCATATTCGTCTAATTTATCTTCCACATGATCAAGCACAAGACCCGAGAGATGAATTGGCTCGCGACTCACCTCACCTCTGATAAACCTACCTTTCTTACATGAGGGGGGATATGTCCCCTTGACACTCTGAAATTAGACGCGAGCGACCTCAACTCTTTCATTGAAAATTTAGGATTAGACTTTCTTTGAACCACAGCTTACAAGGAGAAACCAGGCGTTGGACCTGCTATTTAGTCGTACTGCAGAATTAACGCCCACAATCCCGACCTTTGCCTTCAATTCAGACCACAAAACCTCTCACCTTTGCTTTTACGTTCCCGGCGACAACGTATTCCTAACCAAAACAATTTTTTCAATTAATTTCATCAAACAAGATTAAAGTTTTTTCCAACTTAACTCAGTTTACTCACCTCAACCAACACATAGGGAGAAACACAGAGGCAACCAAGAAACACAAAGGCAACCATAGGGAGAAACACAGAGGTATAGTAGATTCTAAGAATCTACTATAACTCTGTGTTTCTCCCTATGGTTGCCTATGCTGCTGGCGCTTGGTTCCATAGGTGCGGACTGTACAATTTCAATCAAAATTGATGTCAATCCAGCGTACAATGTTACTTTGTATTTTGAAGATTTGTCGAACAGTTTCAACACCTGCTTTACAGGTTTTAGCCGGGACGTTACCACTCGATCTCTATGTAATTTTCAGAGGCTTATGCTGTCGCTTGAAACGTCAGATTCCCACTGAGATCCTTGGTATTTCTATTAACACTCAAGTCGATGTTAAAGCTGAACGACAAAGAATTTGGCAAGAGTTGATCAACTTGTGGCAGAGTAGGTGGGATGGCACAACACTGGGAAGTGTAACACGTAAGTTTTTTACTGAAGTTGACTCTCTTATGGATAAAAAACCTACAGTCTGGTTTAGCCTTGACTTGTTTACCTCCTATTTGACATCAGGACACGGATCATTAAATAAGAAATTGTTTAAATTTCGCTTGTCTCCTACGCAACTGTGCCATTGTGGCGGTGTGGAAGATTGGCAGCACGTGTTGTACTCTTGTCCCTCCTACAATGAATTTCGAGTAATTTTCAGAATGCAATTCCCAACTTTTCATCAGGATTGGAACCTAATTTTGTATCAAATGCCACGAGTTACCGCGCTCTTCAGGATTTTGCTAAGGCAACCTTCAATAAAAGGCTCGCAATCCTTTCTGCAATGACTACACATGCGAATGTTTCAAATTCAGCTCAAGATTCTTCACCTTCACTGCAATGACGTCCATTTTCTCAAAAAGATCTACAATTCTGGACTTGTGCTCTGTGTGTTGTGTTTTTTTTTTTTTTTTTTTTGAAACACTACAAGTGTCCTACAACTACAACTCAATTAGGCGATGAAAATTCCTGTGCTCCTTTGCTCGGCTGGCTGTTAAGTGACTGACTTTGTTATTGGTGATTGACTGCGACTTTGTTATTGGTGATTGACTGCAGGACTTACTGGATTTAACCTCAACTGTTTATAAGGTTTGCGCCTGCTTCTGGGCTTGTGTAAAGTTTTGTCGGTTGAATGGTACTGTTATCCTTAATTATTTTCTTTGAACTTGTTTTTTTTTTATGTTAATATGCATAAGATTACTTTCATTGTTTACTTTGACATTTCAAAGTATCATCTGTGTTTACTTCAATCTGTTGAGGTTATCTTTTGTACGGTATTTAATCTTTGTATAGTTGTATAAGTTCCTTTTTTTTTTTTTTTTTTTTTTTTTTTTTACTAATTTTGGCTCGTACTTTGTTGGGCTCTTGGCGTCCCTCTCTTCTGCTGCTGCCGGTTGGTAGCCCCTTGGTCTACCTTCCCGTGGTGGTGGTGGCGCGTCTCCGACCTGCTGACTCCGGGTAGCCAAACAGCCAGTTCACTTCTGGCCATTTCTGCAGAATCCTCTAATTTAAAAGTGAAACGAAGCGGAGATGAACTAACGGTCCAGGTGCCGCCCAAGACAAATACATACATACCTCAACCGACACAGGGTAAATTAATGGCTGCCTTCTTGGTAACACGTGCTGCAAATCGCTCCATGCATATTGGTAGTTTTAATCAGTTTAAAATAGTGCCAGCTTTTGGATTTGTGCCATACAAGGGTTTTCAAGGAAAAAGAACTCAGTGATGAGATCAGTTTTTCGTTTTTCTGGGCCATTCTCGTGCATTTCAACTCGTTCGTATCCAACGCTAGTAACAATGGGTCTGCCCACCTTCGCGGGCTTGTTCTAGAATTGGAGAGTGTAGCAAACACATATTCTGTTGCTTCCACGGTTGAATTGCACTATTGACTGGGAAGGTTGACCCCCCCTGTGTGAGTACAATCATAGCTGAAGGTCACTTGTTGCTTAAGCTTCCCTTTAGCGAGCGTTACTTAGTCGCACTCTACGCCTCCGGCAGTAATTGCCCTCCCGCGACCACCTGCTTCTCACAGCACTCATCTCCCCACTACACTCAAATTAGAAAACAAAAACTTAAAACACGTAACTAAATGTCGTGCGCCTCTGCGTTACGATGAATATAGTTTCTCTTGTTACAAGGAAGTCGTCGGCGACACATTCGCAGTTTGCCGGATACTGGATGTGAACGGCTGATTTTGCCCCCACAGTTTCGGCAGAAATTAGAATTGTGCCAACACAGACTTAAAAAAAAAATGAACTAGCCCGGTCGGCCATGCACTGCGAACAGAGCCAATAGGGCTGCCTTCACGATCGTCATTATGGCTGCCAGACACGTTGTTTATTTCACCCTCGTAGATTTCAGTTTAAAGTGTTTTTCACAGCAAGAGTATACACAGTGTTTCTTCAACTCCAGTGGACTCTCAAGGTGAGAAAACTTTCTGTGCTTTGTTGGGAGTTTGGCTGGTTGGAAGCGTCCTATTTGTATTCTTTGTGTCAGACCGCAAGGTCACCTTGTAGCTGACATCTGGAATATAGAGAGGCGACCGATATAGCGATCGCCACGCTTCTACCCTGCTCTTGACTTGGGAGGTGCAACGGTGCTTGTAACCTTGGACAACATTTGTGTCCCAACATTTTCCACTAAACTGTGTGCGAATTTTACCCAAAATAATGACATTTGTGTGCACCCCCCCCTCTGCCATAGACTTATCATGGTAAAGGCGGAACATTTCTAGGGTAGATTCTACTGTCTTTAAATACCACCATCGTGTTCGCCGCGCCCAGAAACCCCACAGGGAATTATCCCGTTGTTCTAGGTCTATTTTTACACCTGGCTAATTCCCTCCCCACATGTGACTGAGGGGACAGCCCAATGACTTAAAGGCCCACAACTCTTTTTGTGCTTCGCACTTGTGGCTGATTTCATTTACATAACGCGCACACTGCTTCTTGACAGTAGAAAGGAAATCCCGATAAACCGACGACTCTCGGTCATCCAGAAAGAGTGATATGGAGAGGAATACGGACAAAAGCAGAGACCCTCTTAGGGAAACCCAGGGCGACGAATGCATAATCATCACAAACCAACAGAACGAAGGGATGGATCCCCGCTCCGGTACCCCCCAAACGGGTAAGAAGAAAAATAAAAAAAAAAGGCTCTATACCAAAATTTGAGATAGAAACCCGTTCCCAGACGGAGATAAGGGAAACACAGGAAAATCTCACAGCGATTACGACAAAGGAGACTAGCGACGACAGGACACAGGACAAGACACAGGAAACCTTCCTGGATCCTACCTTACCCGAGGGTACAATGTATGAAAAATCCCTGTTCCTGAAAACTGCTTTAGAATCCCTCTTTAAAGAGCAAACAAACAGAGTCACCACTGCACTAAGGGCTCAAATAATAACATTGTGGAACAAACTCGATGCACTCCTTGTCGAAGCCTACCTCGAGAGCGAAAGGGCCAAGGCTAAACTGCAAGCCTACGCTGAATGTGGGGCAAAACAAATGCCACGGCGTGCACCCACATATGCACAAGCGCTGAGGACCACTGCTTCAGATACCTCTCTACAACTGCCACGTGTGGCAACTACTACAAAACGCAAAACGCTCCTGCCGACTCCACACCTAGTAATATTAAAACCGACCTCAACAGCACAACACCAGACTAGTGAAGAGGTGAAACAAACCATTATGAAGAACCTCTCACAGGATCTTAAGACTACAAAAATCAAATCTGTCCGAAAAATAAGGAATACAGGTGTCATCATTGAAACCCAGACGAAGGAAGATGCAAATGAAATCCTCAACAACCCAAGGATCCAGACACTTGGCTTAGAGGCAGCGTCCCCCAAGAAAAAGGGCCCCAGTATAGTCATTTTTAATACCAGCAAGGATCTAACACCAGAAGCTCTGCAGAAGGAACTATATTCCAGGAACCTTCCGCATGAGTACCCAAACGTGGAACCAACGACACTAATCACCCCAAAATTCCAAACAAAATCCAGGACAGGAGACTACACAAATTGGGTAGTTGAACTTACACCAGAGGCATGGAAAACGATTGCACAAACAACCAGGGTTTTCATACATTGGGGCAGCCATCGCTTCAAAGAGCATGTGTCTGTTCCCAAATGCTTCCATTGCTATCGATTTGGACACACGACGCACACCTGTGCCCAGACAGAGCCTACTTGCGGCCACTGTGCAGAGAAAGGCCATGAATTTGGCACCTGCCCTAAAAAAGATGATCCGCCCACCTGTGTAAATTGTAAATCACAGAAGATGGCAGCGGACCACTCACTCAGGGACAATCAGTGTCCCATCTACATCAAAGCTAAGGGTGCATACCAAATGAGGATTGATTATGGATGCACACCTTAGACCTTTTAACCTAGACAGGGTAAACTTCGCGCAGCTAAACGCACAGCGATCTAAGGCCGTGGCCAGACAACTCACCAAGAAAGCGAATGAACAGAACCTCGACATCCTACTTATCCAAGAGCCTTATGTGCACAGCCGGGGGGTGAGAGGATATCCCCTATCCTACAAAATAGTTCAGGATAATAGAGACAACCCCTGGGCTTGCATCCTGGTTAGGAACCCTAGTATCACTGCAACCAAGATTTCCAGCTACTGTACATCCTGGGCCGCATGTGCCCATATTATAACCCCGCTCGGCGAACTCTATGCAGTCTCACTGTACTGCCGCCCAGGGGGAGATATCCTCCCAGCTACCAGGTACCTGCAGAGTTTACTCACAGAATTCCAGAATCGTCGTGGGAGCGGATGTGAACTGTCGATCCCCAGCGTGGTTCAGCCAAACCCGAGGGCATCACAGCGCCACAAATGGACAACACCTAGAGGAGTTCCTGGCAAACAGTACCTTCACCATACTCAATCAGCCAAATAACCCCACCACCTTTTCCAGCACAATGTGGGAAGCCACAATTGACATTACACTTGCCTCAAGGTCTCTGGCTGGTCACCTCTCGGGATGGATGGTCAGGGAAAGCTGGACCACATCGGACCACAGGGTCATAACCTTCACTCTTCAACGCACCATAGACAGACAACAACCAACCCGACAAATCCAACATAGATACACCATACAGAAGGCAGACTGGTCTCTCTCTCTCTTCCAGACTACCTTAAGAGAAGCAGCACAAACTCTCCAAATAGAGGGGCTGAGCCCGGACCAGCACCAAACCGCCGTGGTGGATCTCATCACTGCCGCTGCAAACTGCTCAATTAAAAGGAAAACCCCAACTCCAGGGGCCGTCCCCTGGTGGTCCCCGGAACTACAACAGCTCAGACGCGAGGTGAGCACAAGGAGAAGACTATTCCAGAGAGCATGACTTTCGTGGCCAGCAGCAGAAATAGACCAACTCCGCGACCACTATCGCACCGCAAGAAATGAGTACACGGCTCTAATCCGACTCAGAAAACAGCGCTCATGGGAGCAACTTGTTTCTACAACCGGAAACGAGCACCCCTGGGGGGTTGTCTACAGAATAAGGACAAACAAATTCCCCAGGGGAGAAGTCATCCCTGCAAAGACGCCGCTAGGCACTTATACCAAGACCTGGCAGGATAATGTCAACAACATCCTGGACAGCATGTTTCCTGGACATATTACTCCCACTACACCAGAACAGCAAAAATTACGTCAAGACAATGATATCTATACTACCACCAATAAGGAAGAACCACTTCCCATCACCGAACTTCATACTGCTGCAGCAAAACTGCGCAACAAGAAATCACCGGGTATCGACTTACTGGAGCCTGAAATCGTCAAGAAGACCATCGAGACAATTCCAGAGGTAATACTCACCCTCTTTAATCACTGCCTTAATGAGGGATGCTTTCCACAAGCTTGGAGGACTGCCAAATTGCGCTTAATCTTGAAAAGTCCAAACAAGCAACAGGACCTTCCGGAGTCATACCGACCAATAGCTCTTCTCTCTGTACTAAGTAAACTCTGAACACCTCCTCAAAGTTAGAATCGAAACTTGCTACATGGCTGCAGGCCTACAATCACAGAATCAGTTTGGCTTTAGGAGGGGCTGCTCCACTCTGGATGCCTTGGAAAACATTACCAGAGCTGCTGAAACAACAAACGATAAATATCTACTTGTAATCGCAATAGATTTTGCTGGGGCATTTGACACCCTGTGGTGGCCAAGCGTCCTCGGTAGGCTCCAGAAGGCCAACATCCCGGCCAACCTATACCAATGCGTCAAAACATATTTTGACAACAGAATGGTTGTTGTAGAAACTCCATATCGTTCTATTTCCAGACAGATCTTCAGAGGCTGCCCACAGGGCTCAATCTTGGGCCCGCTCTTCTGGAACATGGTTCTCGACGGTTTTCTAAATCTAGACCTAGGTCGTGTGGCAACTCAGGCATACGCGGACGACGTGACCCTGGTACTGCGAGAGGACAGCAGAGCCAGGCTAGAAACTTCTGCTACTCGCGCCATTGACACCCTACAGAAGTGGACCGACGAAAACAATCTCCGCATATCCTCAACCAAGACCAGCTCAATACTGTTAAAAGGTAACCTGGACATCAGGAGACCACCACAAATCCGCAACCAAGGAACTACAATTAAGCTGACAAAGGAACTAAAACACCTCGGGGTTGTCCTAGATAATAACCTCTCATTCACCCCTCATCTGACCTACATACAGAAAAAGATCAGAAGATACTCTGCTCTGTTCATGAGGGTCTCCCGCAAGGATTGGGGCCTGCGGAGGAGAACCCTCAAGCTATTCTATAAAGCCGTATTCCTGCCTGCCATAACGTATGCCGCTGGCGTGTGGTACCAGAAGGCTACCACGGCCGTCAACAGAAGAAAACTGGACACCACGCAACGGTATATATTACTTATAATAACAAGAGCCTGCAATACTGTAAGCACACACGCCCTCCAGGCCCTGACAGGGACTCTTCCCCTAGACCTTGAAATAGTCTTCCGCGGCCTAATATATCAACTCTCCAAGGGACGTGAGGCTAACCATCTGAACTTCACTTTGGACCCTGAAACTGACCACAAATTGGAATGCAAACGTCTCCTCACACATCTCAACCAGAGCTGGCAAACTCGCTGGCAGACATCAACCAAAGGTGAAATAACTAAAAAATTTATTCCTGATCTACAACTGGTGTACCCAAACTATCCACCTTGGCTTTCTCCTGGACTACTCGCCACCTACCTGTTGACCGGCCATGGTGCCATAAGAGGAAAACTCCATGGATTCGGATTGAGTGACACCCCCCTATGCCACTGCGGACTACGCGAGACATGGGGGCACTTGATGTACGACTGCCCACTGTACGAGGATCTCCCCTGCCGATTTATAACCACCACCCAAATGCTAAGAGACCGTAGGGGAGGAGACAGGAGGTTTTCCCTCCTGCTTTCTCCCCTACTTGCCAACCCAGATTTCCTCCTGGTGGGGCATGGGCATGCCCCACTGACTTATAATGGGGTCGCCTCCTCTATCGACCCCATTTCTTCTGTCTTTCTCCCCCCCCCCAGTCTTCAGTCTCCTCTCCCTCTCTACCTGCTCGCCAGCATATATCCCACAGGTCAAAATTTAATAGCTCCAAATTAAGTTCGCTCACATTTCGGTCTTTCAATCTAACGATCAACCCATGCAAAGGTTTTTTTTTTTTTTTTAAGGTCCTTGCCACTGAAATCTCAGGAAACTAGGTGGCAGGGCCTGCCAGAGTAAATAACTGTAATACTAGTGTACCTGGTCTGCCTCCACGGGGCAAAGTGTGGGCAATGTCGGGCCTCAGCTGGGGTCTGGCGGCTAAATGGCCAGAAGAACAACGGTACACAACATCACACACCTCAAGATCCATATACTTTTAAATCTCTGGCCTTTACAGTGAACTGTATCACACCACAATGTAAACTACGCGGAGATGGGGGAAACCCCTGGTGCCGTTTGACCCTAAACACACTTTACACTTTACAGACTTAAAATTGTAACTCCAATGTAATTAAACGTTGGAAATATAATACAGACTAACACAGAGGAAGATCTACGCGGAACACTACAAAATCCAAAAATACTCTCCTTAGGCCTCATAGGTGAACCTCCTAAAGAGAAAGGGCCAAGCATACTAATATTAGGTATCGACAAAGACGTGACCCCAGAAGAACTTGTTCTGGAGATGTATACCAAAAACTGCCATCAGCTACCCACCGGCGATGAGCCATGACAACATATCACACTGAGATATAAAATAAAGCCCAGAAATGGAAATTCTGCTATTTGGATCATTGAACTCTCTCCGGCCGCTTCGAGAATCCTGAGCCAACAGTCCAAAATCTATGTAAACTGAGGCAGACACCATTTCAGAGAGCATGTGGCTATTCCCAAATGCTTCTGGTGTTCTCGCTTTGGCCACACGACTCACACCTCCAATCAGTCACAACCCACTTGTGGTCATTGTGCCAACACTGGGCAAGAATATAACAAATGCCCAAAAAAGCAGAAACCCCGGTTTGTGCAAACTGTAGGGCCTTGAAGTTACCATCGGATCATTCCATCAGGAATAGTAAATGCCCTGTCTACATTAACTATAGCCTCGGCTAATCGAGAGTATAGACATGTAATTTGGTGCTCCGTTTCTATGTGTTTTTAAAAGTAGTGTAATTCCCTTATATTGGATGTTTTTCGTGATATCCAAGATCCCTAGGTGACGGTGAGTTGCAAGAAATAATATCTTACAAATTACAGAAAGAGATATATACAAAATTTTATTATAACAATTTCAGGGTTGCTGTCCACCAAACTTGAAGATTAATTCTAAGTGAAGCTTCTGGTACAATAATACACATTACAAATCACAAATACTGCTTAAGATAGTGGATCTCATGCTAATGGAATATAATTAAGGTGAGGCTATAATTAATCTAAGAGCAAATATACCATGAAAATAAACATTAGAAAGAGATGTATGATCAGCGCCCACTCCATGAAAGAGCAAGCGAATATAGCGAGACGCAACAGTGGGTGATAAATTGATGAAATGGCTAGAGACGGATTTCTCGAGAGACTACAATGGGGTACCAGGTGTAAGCATTTTTGTTTACTGCACACAGAACGGGGGTGGTCATTTTATAATAAGGCGAGACGAATCAAGTAAATTGAAGCAGATGTATTCTGGATGGTTCTGAACTTCTGGATGTACAAAGAAGGTTTGAGAAATTTCTGGAAACCGGAAGTCTTCTCTACACCGGAAGGAGCTCGACCTTTTCCTATTGCCCATCAAGTGCAATAGGCAAATGAAAATGGAGATGATGATGGGAAGATAGAAATGATTGGTTGAGGAAAGGAGAGGCGTTACGAAATTTTGAGAAATAAAAAGGGAAGTGCGCGCGAAAAAAGGAGTGATGAAAGTTTTTTTGGAGTGGTGGGCTCGGGAAACAGTCCTCAGAAGTTATTCACCAGTAGTACCAATTATGGTGAGTTGGCTAAACTCTGATAGTTTAAGTAAAGTATAGATAGGGAACTTTCTCGAGATGGAACATAGAAGTCCGAAAGCGTCCACTGAGAGATATATTTAGAAGGAGGACGTCGCAACATTATGCTTATGAAAGAACACCGGACCGTCCTGCAGCCTACAGAGAGAAGTAAAGTGAAGGGAAGAGACTCCTACTGAATGATCTGGCACAACAAAGAAAGATATGATACCAGGAATGATCGGCGAAGTGGATAGTATCCCTGGCAGATGTCAGCAGTTCCGAAGCTGATGGAGAGCGATCTCAGACTGATGGTGGACCCCGATGCAGAGTGGAAAGTCACAGGTGAAACATTTTATTAGCGGGAGGATTCAAATCCCAGAAGTAAGTGTTCAAATGGCTTATGTACCTATATATATTTGCAAAGGACTGTAGGAAAGATTAGGAAATTTTAACTGAGATTGTGAGAGCACTTTCAGTAAACTCAGTGCATGTTCTATAGTTGAGTAAGGAAATCTTTTTGAACTAGTTTAACGAAGGATTCTTTATAGTTATGGTATATTTACTGATTAATTAATGGAGGGAAAGTAATAATTTTGGACGGGTTAAATTATAGTGCAGGTAGAGTTGTATGTTAACATGAATAACATCCCAGTAATAGGGGAGAGCCGCTGCTAGCCGAGATTTATTTACCTATTTATTTTCCTTGAAAATCGAAGGATAAGACAAAACCATTACAATTTAAATGGTAGCTTTATTACTGTTAAGGTGAGATTTCTCCAGAGAAACATCATTCAGACAGTTGCCTTAAGAAGAAGAGAATTGTATTAGCGAAGGATTAAAAGAAAGAAATGGGTAATAACAGTAGAAATAAATATGATTGTTTTAATGAACATTAATTGAAAAATAATATATATATATACACAAACGCAAGAGAGTATTACTAGGGCAACGACAAGAAGAAGATGATCTATAGAAGTGCCTAATGTCCAGAATCGTAGTACATGCCATGTATTCATATCAAGTGAATAATGTGTAATGATTTGCTAAATAATCTATATTTGCATATATTTATATATGTTTATTTATTTGTTAATTCGTTTATTTATATGTTAATAAACAAATTGTATATAATGCATATGAGTTGTGTCAGTCATTTTGAACACATAGTCTAGAGTCTGGATGAGGAATATAACATTACTGAAACCCCCCTGAAATCTAGAATCTTCTGGGAGTTAACAAGACAGGTGCTGTGTGGGAGGGGAAAAAAGGGGGGGCATAGTAGAGTTCAGTGAAGAATTGATTAAACTAAACTATAAAAATAAAAGGCAAAGAAAAATAAACACAAACAAACGTTCCTCCAACGTCCACAATTGGTGAGCCATAGCCAGGATAATTCCTCACAATGGGAGGCTGTGTTCAAAACGACAAAAATAAAAGTAATTTAGTTGCTAAAACTGAAAAAAAAAATTCAGCTGGCGAGCCAGAAATTTGAAACAGAGTAAGTATTTGGTACTGAATTAGAATTGTTCTTGTGTTATAGGATTAGTCGTAGGAATGAGCTAGTTATTGGATAGGATTGGAATAGTCATTGAAGAAATAATAAAATATACACGAACTTGCAACTAAGGTAGTAATTATGAAATTACCAGAAATTAAGTAAAGGGGATGCGAATAGAGAATAAGAATAGTAAGTATAATAGACTGATTAATAAAAGGTAATATTCATATGGTTGTGAATTGATTAAAATATATAATTTTGGAATTAGATTGTTAATTAAAGTTAAACCCCACCCCAAAATATAAATCATGGCTACAAGGAGAGCGCACACAGCAGTAGGGATAGAGAAGGGGTAGAAAATAATAATGAACAGGAGACATCAGTAGAAACAATTGGTAGTATAGGGAACGATAGTAGGTGCACAATTAAGTTAAGTAAATTTTTAAAGGCATTTAAAGGGGGAACCATCAGAAAATGTAGAATATTTTCTGAGAAGACTACAAGTGATTAAAGAAAAAGAAGGGCTCTCAGAACTGGAAATAGTAATGATGGTGGAATTTAAGCTGGAGGGCAGAGCCCAGACTAAATATTTAGAGGAAACCTAAGCGAGGGAAGTAGAAACCCTAGACGAATTGGAAAAAATACTAAGAAAGCTATTTTCCCCGAAAATCACATTTCTAGAAGGGATCGGTATGTTAAATAATTATAGTCAAACAAACCGCGAAAGTGTAGAAGAATATCACAAAAGATTTTTAAATGTAAAATTAATGACAGAAGTATCTGAAAAAGAAAGTCGCACGTTTGATAAAATCTTAATGGGTCAATTTATAACAGCAATAAAAGACAGGTATAGGCAGGAAATCCTAAACGGGAAACCGAACTCCTTAAATGAAGCATTAGAACTGGATATACAGGAACAAAAATTAGATTTCCACGGTCGGGTGGGGAGGCAATTAGAAAGGACATAAATGAATTAGTAACTGGAGAAGAAACAAAACCGAGTCATAATAAAGAAAAAGAAGGGGAAAATAACTTAGAGGGGCTCGAGAAACAGATAGCGGTAATGGCAGTTAAATTAAATAAATTATTAGAGGAATTAAACACAAAAAAAAGACGCTAGATGAAAATAATAGACAGAGAGGTGAAAATTCCCAAATGGGTGTCAGATCACAAGAGGTGGATACAACGACACAAAGGGGTGGGAAAGGGGAGAGTATTTGGAATGAGACAGGTACCCACACTTTAAAAACCTCAAAAACATGGACCAGCACAGGAAGGAAAGGCATTGTGCTAAACATGGTGAGTACAGGAATGAACAAGAGCGCATTAACAATGGCATAGTTAAAAGACATAGATCTTTTAGACCCGCCCACTGGGAGAGGCAAGCATTACACACAAACACAGCCAAAGGAAAAAACATATGTTTAGGTGCTGTAAGTGATAACGGCAGGGGGTACGACCTGTTATACGTATTATATGTAAAGGGCAACTTAGGAGGGGTACCAGGCAAATTTCTTGTGGACACAGGAGCCTCGAGGTCTATTTTAACGTGGGATTACCTCATCAGATACTGCAAAGAGTCAAATAAGGGAGATGTGAGATGTTGCCGCGAATTTCTTGTGAAAGGGGTAGATGCTGAAGAAATTCACACCGATTATATAGTTAGAGACAAGATAAGAATACAGGGATGTGAAAACATGGTGCCCCATTCATATTTAATGGCAAACAGAGTAAACAGTCGCCGACATGATGCAATACTAGGCACAGACTTACTAAAGAAATTAAGAGCCAAGATAGATCTGGGAAGTGGCAGCATTAACTTCGGTAGCGAAACCCCTGTGAGTCCTAAAGTAGAAAGAAGGTGAAATGCAGGCGCCAGAGCCCAGTATGAGACAGAAAGAGGGAAATCTTCAAAATGAAGGTTGTGAAGGAATTAGTAAGGTGTAAGGCAAACACTAGAAGAATTAAGGGAATTAAAGAAGAACAAAACTAATAGGAATAATGAGAGAAAGTGCCAAGAAAGTGGAAGGATGTTACACGTGCGAGTTGTGGAAATGAGAGAAAGGATCAATGTAAATTTTGATAAGAAAACGTCTCGAAGGGAAGAGAGACATGAAGATAGTGAACTTTTAAATAAAGTGGAAAAAAGTGGCGGTGAGAATGGCAATCAATTTAAGGAAACAACAGAGCTCAAAGGAATCGAAGGATTTTGGAAACACAGAACAGAAAATTCCAATAGGGAAAGGATGCACAAGTTGGAGGAAAAAAAACAGGATGCAGCAAATGTATTTATGAGGATTATTTGATGAGAGTATGGGATGGGAGTAGATTTAGTAAAGCCTATGGATATTTAGATTGTGTATATTTCTGTGTATAGAACACTAAGAGGGTCACATTCAGCTATGGGGGTAAATAGGTGGAATTGGGATTAAACTAGCTTCGAAATTTAGCAGTGGGTTAAGCAATTGAATTGTCTAATGAAAATAGATACTCTTTTAGGAAACCTAGAAATATTGATTGTGGGAGGCGTCATCAGGTTGATTTTGGCGAAAGAGTGTAGTGTAGCATAAGTAGTTGTGCATAAAGGGGATCTGTAAATATAGGTGCAGGGTTAAAAATAAATTTCGGGGGATATAGGAGCATAGGAATATAGAAAAATTTACACATGTATAAATTTTTTTGGGGAACGGAGACAATTGTAAGACAATATCTTATAAATTAAAGAAAGAGAAATATATAAAATTTTACTATAACAATTTCCGGGTTGCTGTCCCCAAAACTTGAAGATTAATTCTAAGTGAAGCTTCTGGTACAATAATACACATTACAAATCACAAATACTGCTTAAAATAGTTGGTCTCACGCTAATGGAATATAATTAAGGTGAGGCGATAATTAATCTAAGAGCAAATATACAATGAAAATAAACATTAGAAAGAAACGTATGATCAGCGCCCACTCCCTGAAAGAGCAAGCGAAGATGGCGAGATGGAACAGTGGGGGTTAAATTGATGGAATGGCTAGGAATGGATTGCTAGAGGGACTGCAATAGGGGTACCAGGTGTAAGCATTTTTGTTTACTGCACACAGAGCGGGGGTGGTCATTTTATAATAAGGCGAGATGAATTAACTAAATGGACGCAGGTGTATTCTGGATGGTTCTGGCAAGATTCTGAACTTCCAAATGTACAAAGAAAGTTAGAGAAATTTCTGGAAACCGGAAGTCTTCTCTACACCAGAAGGAGCTCGACCTTTTCCTCTTGCACATCACATGCAATAGGCAAATGAGAATGGAGATGATGATGGGAAGATAGAAATGATTGGTTGAGGAATGGAGGGACATTACAAAATTTTGAAAATAAAAAGGGAAGAATGCGCGAAAAAAGGAGTGATGAAAGTTTTTTCGGAGAGGTAGGCTCAGGAAACAGTCCCCAGAAGTGATTCACCAGTAGGACCAATTATGGTGAGTTGGCTAAACTCTGATAATTTAAGTAAAGTATAGATAGGTTACAGTAAAGGGAACTTTCTCGAGATGGAACATAGAAGTCCGAAAGTGTCCACGGAGAGATAAATTTAGAAGGAGGACGGCACGAGATAATGCTTACGGAAGAAAACCGGACTGTCCTGCAGCCTACAGAGAGAAGTAAAGGGAAGCGACTCCTACTGAATGATCTGGCACAACGAAGAAAGATATGATACCAGGAATGATCGGGGAAGTGGATAGTATCCCTGGCAGATGTTAGCAGTTCCAAACTGAAGGAGAGCGATCTCAGACTGATGGTGGACCCAATGCTGAGCGGAAAGTCACAGGCCAAACATTTTATTACCGGGAGGATTCAAATCCCAGAAGTAAGTGTTCAAACAGCTTATGTACCTATAAATATTTGCAAAGGACTGTAGGAAAGATTAGGAAATTTTAACTGCGATTGTGAGAGCACTTTCAGTAAACTCAGTGCATGTTCTATAGTTGAGTAAGGAAATCTTTTGAACTAGTTTAACGAAGAATTGTTTATAGTTATGGTATATTTACTGATTAATTAATGGAGGGAAAGTAATAATTTTGGACGGGTTAAATTATAGTGCAGGTAGAGTTGTATGTTAACATGAATAACATCCCAGTAATAGGGGAGAGGCGCTGCTAGCTGCAGATAGCCGAGATTTATTCACCTATTTATTTTCCTTGAAAATCCAAGGATGAGACAGAACCATTACAATTTAAATGGTAGCTTTATTACTGTTAAGGTGAGATTTGTCCAGAGAAACTTATCCTTCGGACAGTTGGCTTAAGAAGAAGAGAATGGTATTAGCGAAAGATTAAAAGAAAGAAAGGTGTAATAACAGTAGAAATAAATGTGTTTGTTTTAATGAACTTTAATTGAAAAATAATATATATAAATTTGGCAGCATCCCCCAGTGACAATAGTTTGAACTTAGGTTTTCAGGAAATGTCAAGTCCTACAACGGAAATCAGGATAACCCAATAATTATCAGACAGCTCACTGTAAGTTCATCGTTTCAACCCAACTGGGCAAACACAGTAATGAGCTTCCAGGATGAATCAAGCTGTAATTTGGAAGAGCCCTATGGCCCTGAGCACTTCCTCTAACCTAAGTCAGGAGGTAAACCAAGTAGGAGGAAGAAGATGAAGACCAAGAGAAGGTCCAGGGCCCATGCCCTCTCCTCCTCAAACAACCTGTCTCCAGAAGATAAAAATAGCAGGATCCTTACTGCTGATCCACCCCTGTCTCCCACAGCTGAGCTAAACTTTAGCATTTCAACTCCTGTTGCTGCCTCCACCTTGGAATCTCTTGCCTCAGCAGCCCCTGTGCCCTGTCTTCAAGCCCTCTATCCAGCTTCTCCACCCAAGCATGCAGCCCTCAGACTCCAATCAGAGCACTCTTACTCTAACAGCTCCAACTGCCACTATGGCCACAAAATTCATCACTAGCTGAAACAGGGAGGGCCTCCCAAGTTGAGTCCTCACATCCGTTCCTGGCCTCACCAGTTGCTCACATTCTTGCTCCATCTTCTGCTCCAGCAATTTCCACCACACCTCCTGGAGATACTCTTCTTCCCTCTGCCATGGATCAACTGATTGCTTCAGGCCTTCCAGCTGCTAATAGACTTGCTATTCCTGATACTGCTTCAGTCCCTGGGCTGGACTCCAATGATGCAGCCTCACTCCACCAGGTCATCTCCATGCTGCATAGGGGACTGGCAAACTTTCTGAATCAGGAAACAAACAGATTCACCAGATCTGCTGCTAACTCCATTCAGGAGATGTGGGACAACTTAGAGTCAATAGCCACATCCCTGCTTATTGAAAATGCTAAGCTCAAGACTGCTAATGAGTAACTTTCCTCCCATACGGCTATCCTGGAGCAGGTCCTTGATACCATCTCCAAGCTACCTTTCCTTCAAGTGAGGGCTCAGAGCCTGTCAAGATGATAAAGGAGAAACAAAGTGGACTTGCCTCAAAATCCTATGCTTCTGTCATTGGATCAGCACACTCATCCCCCATCAGTCAGCAACCACAAGCAGTCCTCCATCGGACACAAGCCACTAAAAAGGTTCAACACATCCTCCTGCTGCTTGCATCTGAAGGCTCCCAACTTAAGACAAGCGAGGAGGTCAAAGATTTGGTCCAAACCACCCTAAAGAAAGACTTTAAAACACTAAAAGTTAAATTGCTACGTGTCATTCGCAACCGAGGAGTCCTCCTGGAAGCCGCCAACAAGGAAGATCTGACCTCAATCTCCACGGCACCTGCACTGCAGGCAGCTGGCCTGTCCAGCAACCCGCCTAAATGCACCAATCCATCAGTCCTTGTTTATGATGTGCACAATACCATAACTGATACAGAACTACTGCAGGAATTGTTTAACAAAAACCTTGACAAGTTTGACATCTCTTTTGAAGAGATTAAACAAGAGATGGTGTACAGGTTCTCTATGAAGGCTCGCTCATCTGCAGAATCACACCGCATCATTACAGTGTTCCCCAGTCTCTTCAGGTACATCATGTCCCACGACAGAATCTTCCTGGGCTGTAGTGCTCAGCGATTCAGACCCTTCAGAGTACTAACAAAGTGCTTCTTGTCTTGGCTTTGGGCATACAGCACAGTGTTGCACCCACTCCTCTCCTACATGTGGACACTGTGCTGCAGTGGACATGTGCTTGCTGAATGCCCACACCGGGATGAAAGTCCTTGCTGTGCGAATTGCAAAAGGACAAAGAAAGAGCATCGCCACTTGGTCAGAGATGCAGCCTGCACAGAACATCAAAGAGCCCTCAACCTGGCAAGACTAAGGACTGCTGATGCATGAACCTGTTCTAACCCTCCTACAGAAACAGTCAGACGATGATAGGCCACCAGAACCAATCCTAATATATTCAGCCTCGGTAAACTCTAGGAAGAAAATCCCTTTACAAAACTTAGAATAATGCAAATAAATGGTCACCCGTCTCGGGCAGTTGCTGATGAAATTAGAAGGACATCAGAAGAACACGCAATAGATATAATCTCCATCCAAGAGCCCTATGCCTCCAGAACTCCTATGTCCAACAGTGATAAGATTATGGGATACTCCATACATGCAAAAGTCATCCACTCCTCTACAAAGGACCCAAAATCCTGTATTGTGGTGCTTAATAGAAACCTTGATGTACTGGTGATCCATCGATTATGCACAAAATTTGCAATCTGTATTCAGATAACATTCTACTCACACTCATTCTAATATCTCTATACTGCCCACCATCTATGGATATTGAAGAGTCACTCCACTATATTGAGTATGCATTGGACCTTCTTGGCTCTAAAGCCATCATCATCACCTCTGATATTAATGCAAAATCCCCACTCTGGCACTCCCCGCCTTCGGACCTTTGAGGACTTCTCCTGGAAGACTTGATCCTGTCTAGGAATCTTACTATCCACAATCAGCCCAGCCAGCTAACAACCTTCTGCAGCCGATCAGGTCAGTCCAACATTGACATTACAAAGATCTTAGGACAGCAAATGGACTGGGTCAGCAAATCTTAGGTCAGCGAATGGACTGTCATTCCAGACTGGACACTCAGTGACCATAGAGTGATCCTATTCAACCTCTGCCTGAACTTGAAAGACACAACATTCATGAACCGGACCCCGGAATTTGTTAGGTTCTGCACGAAAACAGTTCACTTGACCGCTTTTGATGACACCATCCAGAATGACTTCCCTGATTCAAACATCCAGGGCCTGGAGCACATCTCAGCAGTTGAACTAGGACATAAGATTCAGAATTCTTCATCAAAAGCAGCGCCCAAGTCCTAGGAAAAAGACTATCATGCTAAGACCCTCTGCTTGGTGGACAGCTGAACTAAACAAACTCAGGAAAGACAAACACAGTGCCAGGAGGGAATACCAACACCATAGAGACTGGCCTCCCCCTGATGTCAAACTTCTTCACACTGCCTACCTGACAAAGAAGGATGAATACACCAAGGCTATTGCTGCTCTCAAAAGAGAAACCTGGACTGGATTTGTCAGAGATGCAGGTAATACAAACCCATGGGGCCTCCTGTACAAAATCTCGAGGAACGAACGAAACCTTCATCCCAGATATCTATGGATCGGTTACCACTGCTATGAGGGAAAACACCAAGTGGGAAGACTCAGTCAACGAGATATTAGATAAGCTTTTTCCCCCAGGTGACATATCAGCAGATATGCCAGAACACATGACAATCAGAAGAAACAATGCTAACTATATAGCATCCAACAGTACTAACCCTTTTACCCCACAAAAACTTGACACATCTATAATGAAAATTAATCCAAAAAAATGTCCGGGCCTCTACTTGACTGAGTACCTGTTTATACAAAGATTTTATAAATTAAAACCCAGCCTACTGCTACTCCTGTTTAACAAATGCCTCCTGGAGTCAACATTTCCAAAGTACTGGAAGGAAGCGCTCCTCCGCCTTATACCTAAACGAAACAAGCCACCAAAGGAGCCAAGATCCCTTAGGCCAATTGCACTTTTGGCCAACGTAGGCAAAATCGTGGAATGCCTCGTGTTCCTGAGGATTGTCAACTTATTCCAATCACAAGATCTTATTTCCCCAGCACAATACGGTTTCACAACTGGCCGCTCCTGCGAAGATGCCCTCTTCGACCTGGTTCTTCATCTAGAAACATCTAAGTCAACGTATGAGCTTGCTGTTTATGTTGACTTTGAGGGTGCATTTGACAACGTTTGGTGGGAGAGTGCACTGGAGCATCTCCGATCAGCCAACTCCTCTTCACAACTCTACTGGCTAACAAGAAACTACTTTTCTAAAAGGTCAGTTATGGTGAAAACAAAGCATCAGCACATCACCAGAGCAGTCTTTAGGAGCTGCCCCCAAGGATCTGTCCTAGAAACCCTGATCTGCAATGTAGTTTTACAATATTGGCTGAGCAGATCATTCGAACACACCAAGGTCATTGCATTTGCTGATGACCTTACCATTGTTGTCTTCATTTTAAAAATCATCATACTTGCCTCACAAGGCAAGTATGATGATTTTTAAAACTAAACTGGATCTTCGGGGACCCCTCAGGTCAAGATAGACAGAATATGGCTCCCCCTTGTGACACAGACCAGGGTCCTTGGGGTTGTTATTGATCACCGGCTATCCTTCTTACTGGTCCGTGCGGATAGCACAGTGGTATCGTTACCATCTTCCCCACCCCAGGTGGAAAAGGCCTGGGTTCGAATCCCGTCGATGACACGAGGAACTTTAATGGGCTTTTTTCACTCGGTGGCTGAGTTAGTCGGTCTCAGGCGTAAATAGCAAAGTTTTTCTCCCCAGTAATTGGGGTTTTTTCGTCCAGCAAAACAGGCAAATCGACCATAGAACATACGCAATTTACAGACCCAAATACGGGTTAATGTATTTAATTACGGGCAACCCTAAAATAATATTTTTTTTTTATCCTTCTTACTGATCTCAAATATGGCTGCCTTACAGTACGGACGTGTTGTTTATCGCTCTGCAAAAATTTGTCTGAAACATGTGTTTTAAATGTAATACAGTTAAAAATTATTGGTTCTAGCTGAAGGTCAACCAACAGTGGACTCATAGTATGAGACTTTTCGAACTTTCTAGGGAAATATAATCAGATTTTTACGTTCTTTATCTATTTCCTTTGTTGTGAGACAGGTCACCTTGCCGCTCACAACGAGGTAATGGAGAGTGCTCCGATATAAAGCGGCTGCCACGTTAAAATCTGATTCTTCACTTGGGAGGATTCGCCAGTTAGTGCTTTCTCGGCTGCAAGAGTGCCCCACCATTTTGTGTTACTTCTATCTTTGCGGAACTAAATGTGCCATGTGCTCAGTGTCTCCCCCCCTCCATTGACATTCCATGGAAGAGACAGATATTTCTAATTATTGTTCCTGTTGTGAAACTGATTTCACCAGCGTGATTAGCGCCTCCGAAAACCGTAAGGGGAAGTAACCCCGTTTTCTAGGAGCACTTTCACACCTAGTTGTTTCTCCCCCCCCCCACAGCTGACAGAGGGGTTAGCTCAAAATTCCCATAACCAACTGTGTACCCTCAAATTAAGCCACGGACTTGTGGTAGGCATTATTTGCCATCATTTTCAGTGGCCTATCTTATTATCCTATTATACACCCGATAATCCGAACTGTACCAGTTATCCGAATTTCATTAAATGGAGGGAAGAACAAGAAAACACAATGATCCCCAGGGCCAGAGTAACGACTTTGTTATTGTGGAACCCCAGGACGAAGAGGAGGACCCCCGTTCTGGATCCCAACTCAATAAGCGGAAAAATCGCAATCAGCTGATCCCCAAGTTTGGGCAGGAAACACGTTCCCAGACAGAGACTAAAGAACAGCCTGAAATAGCTGCATCACAAAAAGACCCGAAAGAAGACAAACAGCAGGACTCACCCCTCGACCCTGCCATTCCAGAGGGTACTATATTTGAAAAGACGCTCTTCCTCAAAACCGCACTTGAGAACATTTTCAAAGAAAACTCAAATAGAGTGTCAGCAGCACTCAGATCTGAGATTGTCACAATCTTCCACAAGATGGAGACAATCCTACACGATGAACATCTTGACAAAGAGAAAGCAACCACCCAGCTACAGGCCTATATGGAATGCGGGGCAAGTCAAATGCCACAGCACGCCCCGACATATTCTGATGCGCTGAGGAATCAACCTGCGACAACAAAGGCTATCACAAACGCCACCAACACCAATTCCGCACCCAGGAAGACGCTGCTTCCTACACCACATCTTGTTGATCTTAAGCCAACCACTACTGACACTCTTAAAACTAGCGAAGAAGTCAAAAAGAAAGTCATTGACTCACTGACGCAAGAATTCAAAACAGCCAAGATTAGAGCCATCAGGAAAACGCGTAACACTGGGGTAATAATCGAGACGGAAACAAAAGACGATGCCAATTTGATCATAAATAATGCCAAGATACCGACGCTCGGACTCTCTGCTGAGCTGCCTAGAGAAAAAGGCCCCTCAATTGTTATATTCGGCATAGACCCGGATGAGACCCCCACTTCCATCTGCGAGGAGATATACACAAGAAACCTCCAACAACACCTACCAGACAGAGACCACGCAAGTCTACTAGCCTAAACACCAAACCAAGAGCGGGAATGGCAGCTCAATAAACTGGGTGGTCGGACTGGCCCCGAGGCATGGAGGGTGATAACAAAACAAGAGAGAATATATATAAACTGGAGCTCCCACCGCTTCAGGGAACACATCGCGATCCCACAGTGCTTCTGGTGCTGCTGATTTGGCCACACCACCCACACGTGCGTCCAGCAGGAGCCTACCTGTGGGCACTGTGCTGAGAAGGGGCACAACTACGCAAGCTGCCCAAATAAAGAAAGAGACCCAGCCTGTGCAAACTGCAAGTGGCATAAACTCCCCCACACATATTCAGTCAGAGATAACAAATGCCGGGTATATATTAAAGCAAGGAGCGCCCAACAATTAAGAATTCATTATGGGGACTCTGCCTAAAAGTTATAACACCACTTGCATTAAATTCCTCCAACTCAACGCTCAGCGAGCAATCGCTGTAGCGGGACAGATAAGGCAAAAGGCCGAAGAAGAAAAACTAGACATTCTCCTGCTGCAAGAACCCTACACCTGCGCTGGGGCTGTCCGGGGGTATACAATCAGCTATAAGATCGTTCAGGTGGATGGAGCAACCCCATGGGCTGCTGTCATTGTAAGAAACCCGAACATAACCGTCACTAGGATCTCACACCAGTGCCACGAGTGGGCATCTTGTGCACACATCGTTAGTTCCCTAGGAGAACTTTACGTCATCTCCTTGTACTGTCGTCCGGGGGCGGACATCCTCCCATACATCCGATATCTACACAAAGTGGAAACTGAACTAACAGGAGCTAAGATCCTGATATCAGCCGACCTGAACTGTCGTTCACCTCTATGGCACAGCGAGACCCAGGAGCGAAGAGGCTCAATAAACGGACAGCAGATGGAGGAGTTCCAAGCCAACAGCAGCTTTGTCGTCATCAATCGCGCCAACAATCTTCCCACATTTAGTTCGACACTCTGGGAGGCCACCCTGGATGCCACCATGGCCACTAGGTGTTTAGCTGGTCACCTCAACGATTGGATGGTGCAAGAGGATTGGACTACTTCCGACCACAGGTCCATCATCTTCACTATGCATAGGTCACTCCATCGAATCCAGATAAACAGCTACAAGCAGGAAAGATATGCTGTCAATAAAGCAGACTGGAGTAAATTCAAAGAGGCGATCACCAGAAACGCACACAACCTGTCATCCAACCAGCTCCAGAAACAGACCCCTGACCAACGTCAACGCGCTGTAACCAATGCCATAGTAACCAACGCGCTGTAACCAATCGATTAGGAGGACTTCCCAGCCGGGAGCTGTCCCGTGGTGGTCGGAAGAGCTCGACCAGCTTAGAAGAGCAATGGACGAGAAGAGATGCGCCTTTCAAAGAGCCAGACGGACCTGGCCACCCCCTGAGACGGATACTCTCAGGAAACAGTACAGGGAGGCCAGGAACACCTATACTGCGATGATCAGGCAGTGGAAAAAGCTGTCCTGGGAGCATCTGGTCTCTATTGTCGGCAACTCTGATTCCTGGAGCATTATCTACCGGATAACCACAAACAAGCTGCCTAGGGAGAGGTAACCCCTTCCACCGTAAAACCACAAGGTGTCATGTCCAACATACTAGACGCCACTTTCAAAACAATCGAAGGCAACAACACTCCTGAACAGAACTGCTATGCCAGGCCAATGAAGTATACAAATCCCCAAGAACGGAGGAGCCTTTTACCCACCCAGAACTACAAACTGCCATAAGCAAGATAAGAAATAGGAAAACTCCAGGGCTAGATATGGTTTAGCCAGAGCTGGTTAGGAAAGTGGCTGAATACACCCCAGACCTGCTCCTGAATCATTACAACCACTGTCTCCATTCAGGCTGTTTCCCTCACGACTGGAAAGTGGCAAACATCAAATTGATCCTAAAAAATCCATCCAAACCACAACATAAACCAGACTCCTCTCGACCAATTGCCCTACTGTCTGTGCTCAGCAAAGTACTGGAGCAGCTGCTCAGACAGAGGATTGAAGTGCACTATACCACTACTAGCTTAACAACCAACAAACAATTTGGATTTAAGCCAGGAAATTCCACCGTCGACGCACTGGAATCCATCCTTAACATGCCGGAGAGCTGTCGACAAAAATACTTTCTCCTCATCTCTATTGACTTTGCGGGGTCGTTCGACGCCCTTTGGTGGCCGAGCGCCCTCGCAAGACTCAGGGCTGCCCAACTGCCGACAAACCTCTATGATTGCGTAAGAAGCTATTTGACCAACCCACGAGTCCTGGTACGGGCCCCCTATTGCAAGGTTGACCGACAAATACACCGGGAATGCCCGCAGAGCTCGGTCTTAGGACCTCTCCTGTGCAACTGTGTACTGGACGAGTTCCTCTCCCTCGACTTAGGGGGCGTACAGGCATTGGCATATGCAGGCGACCTGTCCCTACCCTTACTGCAGATTCAAGAGCCCAACTAGAAACTCTCGCGAATGCAGCAGTAACCACAGTGCTGCTGCAGCAGTAACCACACTGCGAGAATGGACGGAAAGGCATCGACTCACCATATCGGCCACCAAGACCAAATCCATCTTACTTAAGGGCTACCTAACTCCAACTAGACCGCCGCAAATAAGAATCAACAATAGAACAATTCAGCTAGCCACAGAACTAAAGTTTCTGGGTGTTATCCTGGACTGTAATCTATCTTTCACCCCCACACCTAAAATATATACAGGTTAAGATGAAAAATTATGCTGGCAGGCTTGCGAGAGTCACACATCGCAACTGGGCACTAAAAAGGCGCACCCTTGCGATCCTTTATAAAGCAGCCATTATTCCAGCAATCACATACACCTCCAGTGTCTGGTTCCACAAAGCCTCAACAGTGGTAAACCGCAGACGACTGGATATTATACATAAACCCATCCTATTGACCCTCACCCGAGCATGCAAGACAGTCTCTACCCACGCACTACAAGTGATCACGGGTAGTCTCCCTCTTGATCTTGAGGTGACTTGCACAGGCATGCTTCAGCAACTCAGACGCGGCAAAGCCACAACCTTCCAGGCGCACACCACGAACCCGGCGAATAACTGTAAAGCTGAGAAGTACAGGCTGCAAAACCTACTTAACATCAATATGGCAATAACACTAGACGACGTCTGACAAAGGAGACGTCACCCGAAGGTTCCTCCCAACCTTGCAACGAGTATAACCAAAATATCCCACATGGCTCTGCCCTGGTCTCCATGTCACCTATCTTCTCACTGGACATGGAGCCATCCGCTATAAGCTTAACCTCTTCGGACTAACAGATAACCCAGCATGTGCGTGTGGTTCCCTTGAAACCTGGAACCACCTGGTGCACGAGTGTGAGTTGTATGACGATCTTCGGGGTCAATCATCACACGAGTCCGCTTCAACCCTAAAAACCAAGAGCACCACCTACTAGAAGACGAGGCAACCTATAATGCCCTCACTAACTTTGCGCAGTGCTTATTTGCAAGACGACAGACTACCTATGCCACCAAACCCAGAACAACCAGAATAAAACAGCATACATACTGAAACTGAATATTGATCCATGGACGGGATATTGATCCCATGAGAGAACTGAACCAACGAATGACATAACCTGCATGGACCAGCACCAAAATCCTGGCTGACTGTCCGGATTTCCTACTTGCCGATCTATGGACGGAGTCACCACCGACGAGGACAAACTTGCTGAACAACGGACGGGACTTGTATCAAATGAGTGAATACGTAACCAGAACTTACATAAATCATTACCAAACCTAGATCAAAACCTTGGATGGAAACACCCGTCGCTGGGTTCGCGGATGGCACAACCCTGTTGCCTCGGCACCTGGCCTGTGGCCTCTTGCATCCATGCTCTATTGGCAATCTGGGCCGATCCCCTTGAGTGGCATACTATTTTTCCATCTCCCTGCATGGGAGATGGAAAAGGGAAGATGGAGGGGGAGGAGATGGTTTTGCTGTCTCCTCTCCCTTCTTCCATCCCTTTTTCCCTCTGGTGGGGCATGGGCATGCCCCACTGTAAACTGGAGTTGCCTTCCCTTTCGGCTCCATATTTCTATCTATCCCCCCCTAGTCTTCAGCCTTCTCCCCACTCTATCTGACAGCAACGTGAACACGCCCCACACAATCTAAAGTGACCAATCTAAATTAATTTCGCCGAACATTCTGGACTTCGCCCTAGCACTTCCGCGACGCGTATGCGACCATTTTTTTTTTTTTTTTTTAAGGTCCTAGCCACCGAAATCTCAGGAAATTAGGTGGCAGGACCTGCCAGAGTGAACTATATACTAGTGGGTACCTGGTCTGCCTCCACGGGGCGAAAGTGGGGCAACGTCGGGCCTCAGTAGGGGTCTGGCGGCTAAACGACCACAAGAACAACGGTACACAATGCTGCGCATGTACAATATCCATACACTTTTAAATCTCTGGCTTTTCCAGTCAACTGGTTTTCACCCACAATGTAAACTATGCGGAGATGGGGGAACCCCAGGTGCCGTTTGACCCTAAACACACTTTACACTTTATCCTTCTTACTGGATATATAAACTGTAAAGTGTGTTTAGTGTCAAGCGGCACCAGGTGTTTCCAGGTCACTGGGGAAGAAGTCCCGTTGTTCTAGGGCTATTTTTGCACCCGGCTATTTCTCCCCCACAAGTGACTGATGGGGATAGCCCAATAACCTAAAGGGTCACAACTCTCCTCCTTTTTGTGCTATGCAGTTGTGGCTGATTTCAATTTTCATAACGCTCGCAGTGCTTCTTGATATTAGAGAGGAAATCCCGATAAACCGACGAGTCTCGGTCATACGGAAATAGTGATATGGAGTGGAATATGGACAAAAGCAAAGACCTTCTTTGGGAAACCCAAGGCGACGAATGCACCATCATCACAAACCAACAGAACGAAGGAATGGATCCCCGTTCCGGAACCCGCAAAACGTGTAAGAAAAAAAAAAGGCTCGATACCAAAATTTGAAATAGAAACCCGTTCCCAGATGGAGATAAGAGAAACGTAGGAAAACCTCACAGCAATTGCGACAAAGGAGACTGGCGATGACAGGACACAGGAAACCTCCCTGGATCCTACTTTACCCGAGGGTACAATACATGAAAAATCCCTGTTCCTGAAAACTGCTCTAGAATCCCTCTTTAAAGAGCAAAAGATTAAGATAAACGGGAAAACCATAAAGTTGCTAACAGAAATAAAATACCTCGTAGTAATACTTGACAGAAACCTTAGCTTCACACCACATCTCTGCTACCTGAGAACAAAAATAAGAAGATATGCGATGCGATCCTACTGGCCAGAGTCACTAGAAAAGACTGGGGCCTGAACAAGAGGGCCTCTTGGCGTCCTCTATAAGGCATTCTTTATCCCAGCACTAGCCTATGCAGCTGAGGCTTGGTACACAAAGACTAGCACAACTGTCAACAAGAAAAAAAACTGGAGAAGACACACTGATCGATATTACTCTCCAAGTCCAGGGGAAGGCATCCTGCTAGGACCTGGAGTGCGTGGGGGCTCACAGCGCAGCAAGCTCTTCTCGTTATGAGTAATATCATAAGAGTTGCTTATGATATTACTCATAAGTCTTGGGAGTTGCTGTACCAACATTCCAAAGGAATAATAATCTCTCATATAGGATATACCACAGACCCAGAAGACTCCCAAACCATGGAGAACAGACGGATTTTGCAACACGTGAAATCACAATGGCAAAATCGCTGGAACCTCACTAACAAAGGCTCCATTACTAAGACGTTTATACCGGATGTCGGACAAGTTTATCCACTCTCCCCAGCCTAGTTTTCGCCTGGACTCCAAACCACCTACCTATTGAATGGACATGGCTCATTTAGAAAGAGGCTATATGACTTTGGAATGTAGAAACCTAAAGCTAGATGCCTCCCACTCTCTTAGAGATGTCAACTGTCCTGTTTATCAAAAATACAAGAGCCTAAAGCAAGCAAGAACCGATTATGGCAGCACACCATAAAAAAATTTAACACCAGCATAGTGAACTTTTTCCAAATCAATGCACAGAGGGCTAGGGCAGTGGCTGACCAGATTAGGCTAAAAGCAGAAGACAAAAATACTGATATCCTTATACTCCAAGAACCGAACGCGGTCGTGAAGCAAGTAAGGGGTTATCCCCTGCACTACAAAGTCATATAAGCCGAAGTTGAAACCCCTTGGGCCGCAATAGTGATTAGGAACCCAGATCTCACAGCCACCAGAATTATACATCCCTGTGCAGCCTGGGCAGCTTGTGTCCATGTTACTTCAGCATTGGGTGCATTCTATGTGATTGCACTCTTTTGCCACTAGATACCTGGAAAATGTAACCAGCATCCTCCGTGATCAAAAAATAATAATAGGAGCCGAAGTGAACTGTCGATCGCAGGCTTGGTACAGCCATACTCCAGTTAGACAGGGAACGAGAAATGGGAAGCGCTTGGAAGAATTCCTTGCAACATCAACCATCACCGTAATAAACAAGCCAACCCACCTACCAACCTACTGTAACCTCAGGTGGGAAGCCACCATAGACGCCTCGCTAGCAACTAGAAACATCGCAGGCAACATAACCGATTGGCAGGTGCAGTACGCCTGGACAACCTCCGATCACAGGGCCCCTGACCTTCCAACTAAACAGAGACCACCAGAGACCCCACCTGCCAACAAGAATGCTCCACAGATATGCACTCCACACTGCTGGTTGGAATGTATTCAGAGACACTCTAGCTATGGAAAAAAATGCCAAAAAATCTGAAATGGACTCGCAACTAAACCCGGACCTATTGCAAAAAACCGTCACCGCAGTTATTACCACAGCGGCAAATGCTGCATTCAAAGAAAAAAAAAAAAAAACACCACACCAGGTACAGTGCCATGGAGGAATTCTCAGCTCCAGAGCCTTCGAAAGGATATCCCAAATAAAAGGAAAGCCTTCAAGAGGGCCAGACGCTCGTGGCTTGCCCCAGAGGTAAATGCGCTACGCGAAAGTTACAAAGAGGCAAGGAACCTATACACCTCACTTATCTGCCGTAGTAAACAGCAATCTTGGGAGAATCTAGTCACAACTACAGGGAACTCTGACCCCTGGGGGGGTGGTCTACAAGGTGACAATAAACAAACTCCCCAGAGGGGAGGTGTTGGCAGCTACCACGACTCCACAAGGCAGAGTCACAAACTCATGGGAGGCGTCAGTTAACAACATCTTAGACGTAACCTTTCACCCAAATGCTGACCCGCAAATGCCAAAACAATTCTGGATGTGCCAGGAGAACGACCAATAAATACCAAACGGATGAAAAGGAACGGCTTTTGCTCTGGAAGAACTCCAAGCAGCCGCATACCGTATCAAAGATAAAAAAATGCCCGGGTCCGGATCTCCTGGAGCGGGATATAGTATTGAAGGTTGTTGAGATAACCCCATACATACTCCTAAACCTCTATAATCTATGCCTCAGGACTGGAACTTTCCCCAGAGTGGAAGAGAGCCAACCTAAAATTAATTATCGAAAATGCTAACAAGCCGCCGGAACTACTAAACCCCAACAGACCAATAGCCTTGCTCTCTGTTTGTAGCAGACTCCTCAAGAGAGATTCCTGCTGACTAGGATCCAAACCCACTAACTGCAAGCAAACCTGGCATCGCCAAAACAGTATGGCTTCCGACAGGAGTTATCAACGGTGGATGTCCTGAGAAATCTATTAGTGCAAGTAGCAGCCACTGATCAAAAGTACTTCCTAGCTATCTCTGTTGACTTTGCTGGGGAGTCTGACACCCTCTTGTGGCCAAGCGACTTGGCCCGGCTCCGGGAGACCACCATGCCAGAAAATTTATATAATGTAATAAAAAGCTACATGTCTGACAGACATATCACGATAAACACCCCGTATAGAACGCTTACAAGACAAATAGACAGAGGCTGCCCACAAGGCTCTGTACTGGGACCAATACTGTGGAACATTACCATGGATGAATTCCTAAATACAGACATCAGTGAAGCATCCTTGCAAGCCTTAGCAGATGACCTCATCCTTATGATCGCCGGAAACAGCAGACTACAACTTGAAACAAAAGCACACCATGCCCTACAAATTCTTCTGAAATGGACCGAAAAGCACAAACTCAGGATCTCCAAAGAAAAAAATTAATTCCATCTTCCTAAGGGGCTCCCTTGATCTGAGGAGACCCCTCAGATCAAGATTGGTACCACCACACTGAGACTATCAAAAGAGCACAAGTACCTGGGTGTAATACTTGGCGCAACCCTCTCCTTTAAAGCGCATCTCAACTACACCAGGAAGAAAATTAGGGGCTACACGGCGCTCGTCACCAGGGTCGCAAAAAGGGACTGGGCGCTAAACAGCAAACTCCAAGCTCATATACCGATAGCAACCTATGCATCGGGAGCATGGTATTCTAAAGTCACCATGGCAGTTAACCACAGGTTACTCGACTCCATCCAGAGAGCTCTGCTATTAGCCATCACACGGGCCTGCCGCACAGTGAGCACACATGCGCTGCAGGTGCTGGCTGGAACCCTTCCACTCGACCTGGAAGTGGCCAGAATAGGAATCCTCTATGAATTTTCTAAGGGGAACACTTGCACCTTCATGGGCTTCAATGCAGATCCCACTGCTAACCGAGCGACCGAAAATAAAAGACTCACTGCCCACCTCACGCAAATATGGCAATCTAGATAGGACAACTCTTCCAAGGGAGAGATCGACATTTCTCCCCAACGTGGAGAAATTACAGCCGAAGGCCCCGGTGTGGTTCTCACCGGGGCTCTACATAACCTTTTTAATTACCGGATACGGAGCTTTCAAGGCAAAACTCACAGCCCTCGGCATCACATGGGACCCTGCCTGCTGCTGTGGTGACTCTGAGTGCTGGCAACACCTCACGTACGATTGCTGGCTCTACGATGATCTTCGCTGCAAGCTCATTTCCAGGATCACCTTCTTGCCAAGAGACAGGGAAAAGCACCTACTCGACAGTAAAGAACAATACATTGCATTCTCCAAATTGGCAGAAGATCTCTACAAGATGAGACGCACCCTCATCGTACAACAACCAAACCATGACCAACAGCGTGTGTGTGTGTGTGTGTGTGTGTGTGTGTGTGTGTGTGTGTGTGTGTGTGTGTGTGTTATGGAGGATTAATGGCGCATAAGCTGCTGGGACTATAGTGCGCCTATCCATAGTGAACTGCTAAAAACAAAATTTAGTTGTAATGACTTGATTTTTGTTACAGTGATCTTTCAGAATTTATGATAAATTCCAATTTTTTTCAGGAAATAGAAAAATTCTTTGATATTTGCTTCCTCGCCAGTGATATGCTTTAATGTCATCGATTCTCGAAGATTTCTCAGGGAAGACAGGATTGATGTTCTGTCTTGTTGATACTGTGGGCAGTCAATTAGAATATGTTTCACTGATAACTGTGTTAAACAGTGTAGACACTGAGGAGGATCCTCTCCTGTGAGTAGATGAAGGTGAGTGAGATACGTGTGTCCTATTCGTGCCCTTGCAAGTATCACTTCTTCTCTTCGCACTGTTTTGGTGCTAGTGTGCCAAAGTTTTGGGTGCTGTTTCAACTGATAGAGTTTATTATTGGTTTGGACGTGCCATAGATCTTTCCACTGCGAGAGACATGCTGTTTCTATGATGTGATTGTAATCAGAGGCTGGAACACGGGCAGAGGTTAAATCAAAAGTTGATGGATTTTTAGCAGTTTTGTTCTGCGAGTTTGTTCCCCTTTATCCCCGAATGTGCTGGGATCCAGAAAAAGGTCACTGATTGATGACGTTCTTCTATTTGCAATAAGAGACTTCTGATTTGATCTAACACAGGGTGAACCTTGTAGGAGGAATGTTGCATTGCTGTAATTGAGCTGAGCGAGTCTATGTATACTATGTATTTTACAGATGGGTAATGATTCAGATTTTCTACGGCTAATTTTATTGCATGGAGTTCTGCTGAGAAGCTGCTATACTGAGCTGAAAGAGCAGCCGAAATGATTGAAGATGACCAACAGCAATAAAATAAATTCAAGCTGAGAACTGATAACGACTAGGTGTCATGACTGCCGCATCGTGGAACCTACAAGGAAACCGACTCTACTAAGAATAAAGGACACAGCTTGCAACCATTTGAATGATCACAACTGTGGACTTGTCAAAAAAATAAACTGACCTGGACCATGCAGTTCGCTGCCACCAAGCCATATTGGTGAACAAAATCGAGCACCTGACTCGATTACTATAAACCAAAACCCAGGCGGGAAGAGGGGAAACACCCTGTCCCTTTAACCCTGCAAGTGGATGTGGTTAAAAAATTTGCAGAATGCTATCCTGTTACTCTCCTAAGCCTTCTAAATAGGTGCCTGACAGAAGGCACCTTTCCAACATCCTGGAAAACGGCAACCCTGAAATTTATATTGAAAAATCCCGACAAGCCACCACAAATTCCAACCTCCTACCGCCCGATTGCCTTGCTCTCTGTAATGGCCAAGCTACAAGAACGCCTACTCCTATTTCGCTTAACCGCCAGATATGAAGAACAAAAACTTCCAAGTGACAAGCAATTTGGATTCAAAGTAGGTAGTAGCACAGAAGATGCCAATAACAGTTTAATCACTCAAGCAACTCACACAGCCTTTAAATACTCCCTTGCAATCATGGTAGACTTCGCTGGGACCTTTGATCGACTATGGTGGCCCAGTGTTCTTCGGAGGCTTCGGCAAACAAATGTTTCCAACAATCTATACAACAGTTTAAGGTCATATTTAACTGGTAGAAAAGTCCAAGTTACCAACAGATTCCAGACAGTGACTAGGTACATCGATCGAAGCTGTCCGCAGGGCTCTGTGCTTGGCCCTTTCCTCTGGTCTATTGTCCTGGATGAGTTCCTGGGCATGGACCTGGGAGGTGTTGAGTCCTTGGCCTTTGCGGATGATCTTGTCCTTTTGGTATGTGCTAACACCAGGACGAACCTGGAGAAAATGGCAAATGGAGCACTGGTAAAACTTCAGAACTGGGCAGCCCTGCACAACCTTACAATTTCAGGAGAGAAAACAAGGTCCATACTCCTTAAAGGCAGGCTACAAATCACAAGACCACCTACAATAAAATTAAACTTTATGCCCATACGGCTGCACACTGAAGTCAAGCTCCTAGGTGTCTTCTTAGACTCGGGGCTTACCTTCCACCACCACCTGAAGTATGTAGCCAACAAAATTCAAAAGGTACCGTGCTATGATAAGGCGAGTCAGCAGGGCAGACTGGGGGCTGAAGCACAAAGCTCTTACTCTGATATACCAAGCGGCATACGTGCCAATTGTGTGTTATGGTGCCTCTATCTGGTACCGAAAAGCCATCCTAGTAAGAAATAAACGTAAGCTGGATTCAATCGAGAGATTCATGCTCCTTTCAATTTGCAGGGCATGCCGCACCGTCAGCACCCCTGCTCTGCAGGTATTAACTGGATGTCAGCCACTATACTTAGAAGTGGTTAAAAGAGGGCTTTTTTTTTTTTTTTTTTTTATCACTTAAGGAAGGGAGTTCCAACCCAACTGCTAAATTTTCAATTTGACACCACAAACGGCACCAGGCAGGAAAGACAACGGATAACCCAACATCTACAAGAGATATGGCAATATGACTGGGACACTACAACAAAAGGGGCCATCACAAAACGATTCCTTCCATCCATAAGCTCAACTCACCCAGAACCTCCACCCTGGTTTTCGCCTGGCCTCCATGTGACCTTTATCATCACCGGCCATGGATCCTTCCAACAAAAACTGACCGCCATGGGAATCGAGAATGATCCACGTTGCCACTGCGGCGAAGAGGAGTCCTGGGGGCACTTTATGTATGAGTACCCCAGCTACGACAACATTAGGCTTAAATTCCTCACCACAATACAGAGAAACCCTCGTAATCAAGAATCCACTCTGCTACTCGAGGAACATACCTATAAGGCATTAACCACCTACGCGCAGGAAACATTTGCTCTTAGGCGAGCTAAGATTGCAGAATTCAGAGCCCAAGAACTAAACCGGACCGGCGTGGGATAACTCTCTATTCCCCCGGAAAACGCAGACATAATCATGCAAACCCTAATAGGGTAAGATCTATAGAAGGCACCATCCAAGGTGCGGGATGCTGGCGCTCCTTGGAGTGCGGGATTTAAGTCATCGCAAACCCGAAATGGGTAGGATATACTGCTGGCACCGATCTAGGTGCGGGATTGCTGGCACTGACCTCAGTGCGGGATCTACAGGCACTATGCCATTGACAATTACACATGGGGCACCTGTCCCCTGTGACTTTTTAAACACACACTCTTTCCTATACTTCGCCCAATTAGGGTGGATTTATTCTCCACTGTCAACCCACCCAAATTCATTCCCCCTCAAATCCTCTATTCTTCTATGCCCCCCCTCTCTCTCTCTCTCCCTTTTTTTTTTTATTAATTTATTTTTATTTTATATAATTTTTTTTATTATATATATATATATATATATATATATATATATTTTTTTTTTTTTTTTTTTTTTTTTGATCTCCGCCAGGAAGCTCAGGCAACCCTGGCGGAGGCCAGCCAGAGTATAATGGGCAACCTGGCTCACCTGACTAGTGGTGGTGGCGGGCAACGTGGGGTTCCCTTAGGGGCCTTGCGGCTAAGCAGCCAGAGACAGAACAACAGACCACAGCATAACTCTGTCACAAACCAGACACCACACTTTTTCTGGCTTTTACAGAGATTCTGTAAATTCTTCACAGAGTACCATGGTGCATGTGTGGGAAACCACCGGTGGCGCCTTCCACAAAACACTATGCCACTATGTCCCTTTAACCCTTTAAGGATATCAAAAAGGATATCTTTGATATCCTTAAACGGAGGACTTTAAGGATATCAAAGATATCCTTAAAGTCCTCCGTAGCCGAGTGGTCAGGAGCGGGAGTGCATACCACACGCTCCTTGAGTAGACCGGGGTTCAAGCCCCTGACTGCTGAATACGGTCGATCTGTCAATCCGCACTGGACCAGCATGGCGGATTATGGTCCATTTCCCTCAGCATGAATTGTTGAGGAGGCTTCTATCCTGCAGTGGGTTGATAATGGCTGCACTTTACCTTTACCTTATCTTTAAAGCTGAAAATGCTGGGAATGTAGTTACAGTTCCAATGGTAATTGAAGCCACTAAATTATGGCATGAACTAGAATTAATCGCTTTAGACGCTTCAAGCGAAGGCATGAAACCTAACCTCCAATAAATTTGCCCTCATCCACCTCCATAGCATCTTATGCAAATGTTGCTGCGGCCTATGCGAGCACAAAAACTGATATTGACTTGGTTCCTTGTGGCTCCCAAAACAAACATGTTATTTTAGTCAAACCCAATGATAATTGGGACTTAAAAACTAGTGAGAAAATTAGTCGTGCTATTACTAGTAACTTCAAAACGGACTTTAAAAATGTTAGAATAAAGTCTATAAGAAAGTTGAGAGATAGAGGAGTAGCAATAGAGACTGCCTCTCCGAAGGATATTGCTAAGTTGAAACTTTGTAGTAAGTTTAAAAAACTAAATTGTAAAGTTGATACTCCCCATAAATTGAATCCAACAATGGTTTTGTATGATGTTAATAAAGCCCTACCTGATAATGAGTTCCTTGAGGACCTTTACGACAAAAACTTTGAAAGTTCAAAGATATTTCATGATGATTTCACTAAAGAAGTTAAAGTGAGATTCAAAATGAATTCGAGAAATAAAAATAATAAATATATTGTCTTTGAAGTTTCTCCCCGTATTCGGACCTTTTTGATCAATCAAGATTGTAAAGTTTACATTGGATGGTCAGTCCATCCGATTAAAGACTTTTTGATAGCATCTAGATGCTTTAAATGTCTGGCTTACGGACATTCTAAGTTCTGTAGGCAAAAAGAATACACTTGCGGACATTGTGGTTTGGTCGGACACCAATCTACTTCTTGTTCTTCCTCTGATGGTCCAGTCTCTTGTGCGCATTGTAAACTGCGAAAGCGGGACCATGTTCATTCTTTTTGGGACCCTTCTTGCCCTGAATTTGTCAGGGCTCAGGAAGTAACAAAACAACGCACGAATTACCTTCAACTCCAACGCTAGTGCTTCACGTAAGGTTGGTCTCTCATTTTGTCAATTGAACTGCCAGCATTCTGCTTCGGTTCTTTCCGATCTTTCAAAGTTAGTCCTTGACAAGGGTTTAGATGTTCTTGGACTTCAAGAACTCTACAATTATAAAAATAAAGTTAAAGGTTTGCCTTTTAATACTCGAATTGTTCAATCAAATCCTTCTACTAATGGTGTTGGAGCGGCGGCTAGGGTTTGGGCTGCCCTGGCTATTGTTTCTCCTTTGATTACTGTCACTAGGTTAAATAGTCTCTGTTCTGAATATGATTTTATTGCTTGCCTTGAAGGCTCTTTCGGTCAAATTTATGTAATCTCAATTTACATGCGCTGCTCTGGAGTCAATCAGGATATAACCCCTTATTTAATTTTTTTAGAATTGATCTTAAAAACTTTCTGGTAAACATGTTATTATTATTGCAGACGCAAATGCCTCATCTCCCCTTTGGAATAGTCCTAACTTAGACTCCAAAGGGAAGCTTTTGGAGGAATTAATTTTGTCTCAAAACCTGGTTGTGCATAATTCTCCGGGGCATGCAACATCTTTCTCCTCTTCTTCAGGAGATTCTTATATTGATGTTACACTTTTTAGTTCCTCTTAACAGATCCATTATTAATTGGGCTTTACACCCCTCTTGGTCTACAAGTGATCACTCCGTTATCACTTTTGAATTTAAACCTTCTATTTCTTCCTCTTCTGACTTTCCAAGGTTTACGACCAATTTTGCTAATTGGACTAAATTTGATAACCTTGTCAAGGACTCCTCAATTGAATACATAAATTCAACTTCCTTCTTGACCACAAATCAACTTGTTAATCATTTCATGATCATTCTTTTGCATATTTGTAATTCCACTCTACGTAAGAAACAAAGAACTGCCAAACATGTTCCCTGGTGGACAAATGAACTTATAACTCAGAAATTCTGTCAAATCTGCCAGAAATGAACTAAAACACGCTAGACGAGCGAGTAGACCCCAGGCTGAAATAAATAGGCTTTTAGAAATTTATAGAGCAAATCGAAAAAGATACTTCAATAAATATACAAAGACAAACACCTGATCCTTGGAGCATTGTATATAAACTTGTCTTTGAAAAAAGTTCATCCAGATGAAATTTATTGATCAATTATATACTTCACTAAAACTGAATCTCTCTTGGATTCAATCCATCAATATGATTTTAGATGAAATTATTAAACAAGATCTTTCTTTTCCTGAGAGTACCTCCCAGATTACTCTTCGTTTGGAGCATTTAACTTATGTTGCGTCTGATTCTGAAACCGATTTTTCTTTTTATGAGATTAATATAGCTATTATTTCCCTCAATGATGGAAAATGTTCTGGAATTGATCTGATTCAGGTGGCAATAGTCAAAAGACTTTGGGCAAAATGTCATCAAATTCTTATAACATTATTTAACTCATGCGTCCATGGAGGTGTCTTCCCTTCTCAATGGAAAATAGCAAACCTAAAAATATTAATTAAAACCCAGACAAACCTAATCTGGCAACATCATATCCCCCCACCTGTTTGGTAATGTTTTGGAAAAACTAATTGTTTCAAGAGTTCTTCTACTATTATAATCTTAAAAATCTTTCCTCAAATTTTCAATTTGGCTTTACCTGTGCTGTGGGCGCCATTCAACAAGTTCTAAATATTACACCATCGTCGGAATTCACTTATGCCCTCGGTCTCTTCGTAGACTTCAAAGGGGCCTTTGACACTGTCTGGTGGCAAAGTGTCCTGGCGAGGTTTCGAGAGGCTGAGGTTTCTATTCCGCTCTATCGTCTGATTTCAGACTACTTTTCTAATAGGTACCTTTTTGTCTCTGGCTGGACTTGTTCTGTTACAAGACAGGTAAAAAGGAAATCACTTCCTAATTTAAAGAGGAATTCAGCACTGTTAAAATTAAAGTAGTTCGCAAGGTTCGCGAACGCGGCATTATCATCGAGACCGCATCTAAAGCAGATCTAGACTTTCTCAAGTCTTGTAAGAAGCTTGAGGAGCTAAAGTTCTCAGTGGACACTCTTAGGAAACTCAACCCAACGGTAATAATTTAATATCAACAAAGACGTTAGCGAGGAGGAGTTTCTTCAAGATCTTTTCAAGAAAAACTTTAGCGACTCAGACATTCCTTGGGAAGTCTTCAAGAACAGCATCAAACTGAAATTCAAGATGAATGCACGCCTGTTGGGCTCCCAGCATTGGGTCGTGGAGGTCTCAGGTATTATTAGACGTCATCTCCTACGTGGAAACTCCAAAGTCTATATCGGATGGGTGGTGCATGGCGTGAAAGACTTCGTCGTCTCCTCCAGATGCTTCAAGTGCCTCGGATATGGACATTCGTCCAAGAACTGTAGATCTAAAGAGAACACTTGTGGCCACTGCGCAAGACAGGGACATCAAATTGCTGAGTGCCCTGATAAATCCTCCCCGACTGTCCCAATTGAAAACTCAGAAAGAAACCTGCAAATCATTCCTACAAAGATACTACTTTCCCCGAATTTTTCAGGGCGCAAGAATAGACCAAATTAAGAACTGACTACGAATAGAACACAAAATAATAATGTAAATTTTAGTGTTAAGATATTGCAATTAAACTGCCAGCATAGTCTGGCAGTTGTTAATGATGTATATAGAATGATTTCATTACATAAGTTTTCTGTTTTGGCCTTACAAGAGCCATACTCCTTTAAGGGCGTAGTTAAAGGTCTCCCACTTCAGTCTCGGATCGTGCAGTCTATTCCAGAATCTTCTGGTGCTGGTCGTGCTGCGGTGACCAGGGTTTGGGCGGCCCTGGTCATTGCTGATCCGTCGATTACGGTTACAAAGATTTAAAGCCTATGCTCTAAATTCGCAGCTTGTGCTTGTCTTGAAGGATCTTTCGGCTTATTCTTTTTTGTTTCTCTTTATATGAGGTGTTCCCAACCTATTGAAGCTTTCCTTAATTATCTTGAGGACCTTTTATTTAGGCTTTCGGGTTTACCACTTTTAATCTCCTCTGACTCAAACGCTCTCTCTCCAATGTGGAGTGGTAACACATACTGTCCCAAAGGTGAGTTACTCGAAGATTTTATCATCTCTAAAAACCTTATAGTCCATAACACCAGAGGTCAACCCCCCACCTTCTCAAATGCCTTGGGACAATCGTTTATTGACATAACCATATCTAATCGTCCATTTAATTTAGGTATTAATAACTGGTTGGTTCGTCCTTCCTGGTCTGGTAGCGATCACCACCCCATTACGTTTGATCTGGTCACCACACTCAGACCTTCTCCTTCCCGTTTTAATCATGATACCCCTCGTTATAGGACAAAGGACGCGGATTGGTCTCTTTTTGATGCTAATCTCCTCAGTCTGGCTACAGAAGAATTCATTTCAAATACTACTACCTTAGATCCTAATTCTCTGGAAATGAAAATTACTGAACTTATTTCCAAGACCTCTGATCTTAGCTTTGTAAAGAGGAAAAGAATCATAAACTCTGGACTGCCAGTCTTACTGCTCTTCGGCGTCTTCTCAGGGCTGCTCGACGTGATATAAATAGGGCCAAAAGTCTGATAGGCCTCCTGCAGAACTGAATAGGCTCTGAAATTTACAGAGCTGCTAGAAGCAACTACTTTAACACTATCTAGAAGGAGAAATCTCTTGCATGGGATAGAATCGTTGAAAAAACTATTAAAAACGATCCCTGGGGCCTACCTCACAAAGTTCTTGCGTCAAAATTATATCTGCATACCCCACAGAATTCAATCTCACTCCCCAATTCCTCTGAAACTCTCACTTGGTCTGCATCTATTGAAGCGATTTTAGATGAACTTCTTCCACAGGATACTTCGGTTCCTGAAAGTAATGACCAGACTCTGTTTCGTCTTCTACATCTTTCCTTTGAAGGCCCCTCAAATGAACCTCCTTTTACCGTTGAGGAAATCGATACAGTGGTCAACTCTTTCTCTTGTGGCAAAAGTCCTGGGCTTGACAATCTTGAGGTCTCTATCGTAAAACGCACTTGGAAAACTATACCGTCTCATTGCTACCTTAATGAATACTTGTTTGCTTTACGGTGTCTTCCCAGATCGTTGGAAGACTGCCAATCTTAAACTGCCAATTAAGAGTCCGGCTAAACCCGTTGATTCACTTTCCTCCTATAGGCCAATCTCTCTTCTTCCTTTTCTTGGGAAAATTCAGGAAAAACTTCTTGTTGCAAGATTTAAAGACCACTATGTTTCTAGGAATCTCTCCTCTTCTTCCCAGTTTGGCTTCACGAAGGGCAGATCAACTACAGATGCTATAAATCTTCTTTTAAATACTGTTAGAACATCTCCTTCAAAATATGTTCTCGGTCTCTTCGTGGACTTCAAAGGGGCCTTTGACACCTTGTGGTGGCAGAGCATCCTGGAGAGGTTCCGAAGGGCCGAGGTTTCCTGTCCTATCTATAGCCTTATTTCCAGCTACTTTCAAGATAGGAACCTTGTGGTCTCATCGGGCTTCTGCTCGGTTTCGAGACCGGTTTCTAGCGTTTGTCCTCAGGGATCCATTCTTGGACCTGTCTGCTGGAACGTGGTCCTTGATGGATGGCGAAATGCCACTCATGGCGATATTGTTAATATTGCCTATGCTGATGATCTTGCCCTGCTGATCCCTGCGAATTCTCGCCTTGAGCTTGAAACAAAGGCTAACCACATCTTGGATGATCTACACATATGGCGCTCACTTCATAAACTTTCGATTTCTGTATCTAAGACGAAGCAGCTTCTCTTAAAAGGTCTGTTAAATCGTAATCGTCCTCCTGTGGTGAGGCTTCTCAACCAGACAATCAAGCTTGTACGTGAATTTAAATACCATGGGGTGGTGATTGATGATCGCCTTTCTTTCATTCCACACTGCAAATTCCTAAAGGAAAAAATTAAATCAACTACTGGCTGGTTAATTCATATTGCCAGATCTCTTTGGAACCTCAAATCTAGAACATTGGGTTTATACTACAAATCTATATTCCTCCCAATTGTTACATATGGCGCGGCTGCGTGGGGTTCCCATGTCCAAAACTCTCTCATCCTTAAAATTCTTCTACAGACGCAAAGATCCTCCCTTTTGGCCACGAGCAGGGCATGTAGAACTGTTTCTACTGATGCCCTGCTAGTTCTGAATGGGTGCCTTCCCATTCATTTAGAAATTATCCTTGCATTTCTTAAATTTCACAGGAGGCGTCTTACCCCTGCTTCCATTGGTGTTTTTGAAAATAATTATAATAACTCTACCGACCTTGAAGTTTCTCGACTGCTCAGTTTAGCCCTTGATGAGTGGCAGCTCTCTTGGGATGACTCTTCCTTTGGCAGAATTACTTTCTCCTTCCTTCCTAAAGTCTTTGTAAAATCTAAGAATCTTTCCTGGCTTCAACCTGGACTTTTTTCCTCTTTTCTTCTTACGGGTCACAGCTTAACTCCGGCCTTTTTAGGTTTGGACTGGTCCCGTCTCCTCTTTGTCATTGTGGAGCTGAGGGGACGGTGGAACATTTAGTCCTAAATTGCAACATATATTTAGATTTACGTTACCAGCTCATGTTAGACACTAATGTTTACACCCTAGATGATTTCCCAAAATTTTTGGAAACATCAGAATCCTTCTCAGCTTTTTGTAACTATGCTAACTCCGTGTTTAGAAGACGAAAGATGCTAAACACAGCTCATCCTGTTTAACTCAAAATTTTGGATTAAAAAAAAAAAAAAATTGTTTAGAATTACAACTTCCTGTTTTTATGTAACTGTGATCTTAATTTTATTATGACTCTCGGAGTTAATAGCCTTTTTAAATCTCAAGTTTTCCTCATTGTGCGTTAAGATACTAGAAATGCAGTTCTAACAAAATCACTGAAGGTTATTAGATTGTTTGTTATTTAGTGTAACTGTTTAAAACTCTTACCAACTATTGTTCAGACAAGTTCTTCTGGGCTTCTCAGAAGTCTTGTCTTCTCACTGTAAATTTTTGGAAAATTTTGTAATTAGATGCTAAGTTAAATTAAGTTATTTTCTTGGTGTCTCAGACACAATTAGATTTGTTTCTTGAGTTTTCCTTTCTCTGGCTGGCTGAGGTTGGGCTCCTCTTCCAGTCGGAGGAAACCTAACTTTCCTCTCTGTTCTTAGTTGTTAATTCATCCTACCGTTTTCTGCTCCTTTCTTAAGAGAATATCTCTCTTCTTTCTTTGTCCTACTTCTCCTTCCCATAACTTTCACGGCTCTACCACTGGTTGGAAACCCTCTTTGCGGTTACTAACCCCTGGAGCACCTCCTCGTGGCAAGGTATGGGAGTCTGGATGCAGATGGCTTCCCCCCCTGCCTCCAGGCTGCAAAGTCTCCAGGGCCGGCAAACAACACCCATCAGAACCTACACTAAAACATACACACATACATTTATACACACTTGCTGGCTATAAATAAACTACAGAAAATACAGCGGTATATAGGGGAAACCCTGCAGGCCACAATCATTACACGAATACCTTGTACAAGACAGGTAACCCGAGGCTGTCCTCAGGGATTCGTTCTTGGCCCAGTTTGTTGGAACGTGGTCCTTGATGGACGGCTCTGTCGCGAATTCCCAAATGTTAATAAAGTTGCTTATGCAGATGATATGGTACTGATTATTCAAGGTACCTCTAGACTTGCTCTTGAAACCTATGCTGGTGAGGTCTTGGAGGATCGTAATTTATGGTGTACTTTACATAAACCGGACATTTCAGATGATAAGACCAAACAGGTTTTATTTAAAGGTAATCTTGACAGAAACAGACCTGCATTAATTAAAATAAATAATACAACTGTTAATTTAGCAACGAGTTATAAGTATCTGGGTGTTTTCTTGGATGAGAAACTTACCTTTCTGCTGCAACATGTAAGATATCTAAAAAATAAAATAAAGGTTTTGTCTTGAAAACTAATAAAAATAACAAGAAATAACTGGAAAATAAAGCCCTCTACTCTTAATTTATTATCGTTGTTTGTTTTGCTGCTGGTGCCTGGGCTCTTTGTATTCGCAATAATACCATAAATAAAATACTACTTCAAACACAAAGAACTTTTCTGCTTGCCTCAACTAGAGCGTGTAGAACAATTTCTACCTCAGCTTTACTTGTTATCTGTGGCAAATTACCAATTAAATTTGAGCTAATACATACCTTCCTTAGTTATCATAGGAGACTGGGCCTTAATGCTACGCTTAACGGATTTACTACAGACCTAAATATTTCGGCAAAGGAAGATAGTAAAACACTAATACAGTCATATTTATCTTGTTGGCAAAATGATTGGATGACAGAAACCAAATATAGAAAAACAATTCAGTTCTTTCCTTTGGTACAAATTTTCGATAAGAAAACTAAACCCTGGCTGCATCCAGGACTTTTTTGTACATTTCTTCTCTCCGGACACGGCAGTCTGAATTCAAAGCTTTTTGCTCTGAGTTTGGCTGCGTCTCCAAACTGTAAATGTGGCCTTTTGGAGACTGTCCAACATGTTATCTTTGAATGTATATATTATGTTGATATAAGACTTCGTTTCCAAATACAAACAAATGTTTATAATGTTGAGGACCTTCCCAAAGTGGTGGAATTCTCAGATATGTTTAATGAATTAACTAATTTTGCAAATGCTATTTTTAAAAGACGTAGGCATGTCTTGGGTATTCCAGTTTAATTTCTTCTCTTGGTGCTGACGGGTGGCAGCACCGAGTCTTGATTCAATAATTTCTAGTTTCTAATTTAAATTCTTGGTTTCCAGCACATTTCTTTACTGGAAAATTTTGCATAGTCAATTCATTGGTTGTGTGTATAAATGTAAAAAAAAATTTTTTGTTAAACATTTTGAATTGAGAATCTCTTCTCAATTATGCTTGAACTTTGTTTGTTCTGGTTGTTATGACAGTACTGGTTTTATTGTAATTTAAACTAACCTCAAATTGTTAACCTGTTGCTTACTCGTTTAATTGATTTAGTTGTGACCTAAAGCCTTGTTTTTCCTTGGGTCACAAAAAATTTTTAAATTAATAATCTATTGTATATAGTTAGTAATATTTTTCTCTGGCTAATCTCTTTTAACCAGAGCCCACTTCATATCTACTAGTAATCTTCTCCTCTATATTTTCTTGAGGACCCAGTTCGCTGCATCCTCCTAAGCCATTTAGTAGATCCTGGCTGCCTCCTTGTGGCAAGGGACAGGACCGAGGGGTTGGGACTAATTTGTCCTCAACTCCTTGCTGCTAAAAGCCAGGTGCCGGCTTACATACAATGCAAACCACATATTACACACATTAAGTTCAATTCTTTCTCTCTCTTTAGTTGAATTTACTTTTTTTTTTTTTTTATTTAGCCGATAACTTGGTGCTATGCCTAACACACGGTGGATATAGGGGAAACCCTGGTTGCCGCCAGTAACTTTCATATACATACACTTTGATACTTTGACCCTCCTTTTAGAGAGTAGACGTGCCCAGGCGAGATGGCAGCATTGCCTTGTGCTCCTGCTTAATGTATTTTGTTTCAATTCTATTTTTCTATCCAAGTCAAGTATTTGATATCCAGTGATTCCCAAGTGTCCTGAGTATCTAAATCTGATGAAAGCATCACTATGGAATGACCAGGGAAATTTTTATTAGCAATTTTGAATATTGAATTCCCAGCCAGCTATTCATTGTTTAAATCAGTACACGGAATGCTTCGCAGTACAAGGTCAGACTAACAAACGTATTGTGATCACAACCCCAGCTAAAAGAGGTCAAAGCACAGCTGGATAGCTTCCCATGTGTAAGGACCCGTCCTTACATTAATTAATAAAATTTGTTAAATATTATGAGAATTTAACTGTAATACGAATAGTGGTTTTCTGGTAAAAACAACATGGGTTAAGAAGCACTGGAATTCAAAAATACCTTCCAGTCACTCCTTGTTTAGTTGTAGCTTGTTTGTATGGAAGTTCTTTGACGAGTCAGTGAAAGTAATATACCATGACAAATCCCCATTAAGACAGAGGCAGATGCACCATAGTAAGGGCCAAGAGTGCTTAAGCTGACCCTCTTATAAATTTCACGGTGAAACGCTATTAGAGGTGGGCGACGTCACCAGGTGTGCGCGCGTGTGGTCACGGGAGGAGCTGTGACGCTTCTCAGTTGACCGGAACTTCCACCTCTCTTTCTGGATTGTTCTCGTATGTTCGAGGCCCACGGAAGTTGGGACACAAAGAGTAAAGAAGACCCGCCCACGGAAGAGGAGAGGAGACAAATGAGAACACAGGAAAAAGGATGTGCAGATCTCCTATTGGGCAGGAAGAAAATAGAGGGAATTTTGAGAGGGAGATTCTGAAAAGGTTTTCGTGGCATTCTGGAAAAGTTTTCGTGAGATTCGGAAGAAGTTTTCGGAGGAGTCGGAAGAAGTTCTCGGAGCGGTCTGGAGGATGATTTGAAGGAGTTGGAGGACGAACAAAGCAGAGCAGTAGTCTAGTTTGGGTGATAGCTGCAGACCTGAGGTAGATGGAAGCAGCGATAGAAATTCTGCATATCCCGACAGCCAGTAGGAATTTTCACCTGTAAACATGGAAGCCGTAGTGAGGAAGAAGGAAGAATCACACCCTGAGAATTATATTGGCACGGCCAGTCGAATGAGTGGTCGAACCATTGACCTACTCGAAAACCCCTCTATCCACGGAAGAAGAAATGCTGACCGGTAAAGAGTATGCGACACTGATTGATTCCAGCCATACAGTATCCGGCAGGGAAACACCGTAATCACCGAGATCCCCAAATGAGCGCCCCCGCATTCCAGTACCTGAATGACCGGTATGAAAGGAAGCCGAGCAGGGAGGAAAGTTCCAGGCCAAACACGTAAGTGCTAGAGAGTTTACCGACATAGGTGTACTTAATTTATTAAGGAGAGGACTTTAGGATAAATAGATATATATAGATAAGGAGGGAGGTTTAAGTAATGAATATAAGAAAAAAAAGTGTAAGGTATTTAAGACGGACGTAGCCTATAATTTGAAGTGAAGCTCCTCATATAAATGCTTGCTGGAAGGAGAGGGTATAATAGATAACTGAGAATTGTTTAATGTTGGGAAAGGTTTTTATAATATGTATGAAATTGAAGGTTGAAATTTCAATTTATTATGAGGTGATTTGTGGAGAGTATTTCTGATTTGAGTAGGGGCTAATTAATAAGTGATATATAAAGGTATAGAGTTGTTGTTGTTATTTTGGTTTTTAGGAGCATTAGCAACTAAGGCTATATTGCTCCGGGATATGCGGTGGTCATTTCTTGACCTTTCCGCATCCTCCGTATTTGGTGGTGACGGGCTCGAACCCCGGTCTAATCAAGAAGCGTGTGCTACGCACTGCTGCTCCTTCCCACCTGGCTACGGAGGCGCCAAGGTATAGAGGATTAACTGTTCAGAAGGGTAATGTTAAATTGAATTGATTAATATTTCCTGTTGACCGGATTGCAGAAAGGGTGTCTAATTGAATAAATGCAATTTTCTTACAAATTGAGACACGGAACTCTGAAGGTTTTTGTGAGCCAGTTCATTGGCTGGTAGTTGGTTTATTATACAGACTGTTCAGAAGAAGAGTGGGAAGAATCTATGTAAAGTGTATGACACGACCTATTGGAGTCCCTGTAAAGAACATGAAGAGACACCATGTCATAATGAATAATAATGTGTATTAGAATAGGATATCTGATGATGAAACAATTGAGTTGGAACAAGATATTTACACATATAAAGGTTAATGAAATAACAACTCACCAGCCAGATATAGTTTGACTAAATACTGTTGCTAGTTTCTGTATGATATGTTAATAAACATTGTTTTATTTTACATTCATGTGTTGGAGTCTGTCATTCCGAAACTCAGCCAATCCGGTGGAAAAATACCTAAAATAATTGGGGTCCCCTTTGGGTCTGGTAATCTTCTGAGAACAAACAAGTCAGATGCTAAGTGGGAGGATTGGACTACGGGGATATACATAAAAAAAAAAGGGGATAAATTACAATAATTAAAATATAAAGAAAATTAGGGCAACCAAGAAAAACAATAATACCCACACCCCCCACAATAAACAAGTACAACCCCCACACATGTCTCACTACTGAGGGGAGTGAGTTACCGCTGCGACACTTCCAATGAACGGGAGCAAAGACTGCTAATTACCGCAGACCGGCAAGCTGCTTTAACTGAAGTTTACTTGCATCCGACTTATTCCCCTAACCTACGTATAACTTTTGAACGCGTTAAAATATGCCAGTCTGTCATTGCAGAAAAACATTGTCCTTTTTAATTTTTCTACTATTTGCTGACTCTCATACTGCCTCATATCTTCACTTCTAAACATTGGCAGAGACAATTGAACTACCACTTTACCCCTTGCGAACTATATTTACCACCAGTGTAGGAATAACCCCGCTAATTCGAACCCTCGCAAATCGGAAGCCATAATTACCAAGTTATATTCACACCCAACTATGTCTGACTTTGAGGAACAATTCGTTGAGGTCTCTGTAGCGCTCACGCGATCCCGAAATGAGCCGCATTCCACGGAAGACCAGCAAGATGCTGAAGGACAGCAACCATACCAGCTGATAAAAAGCCTCCAAGAAAACTGACTACCAAAGAGGAACAAAAAATAAACTCAGGAATGGGCCAAAATGACGAGATAATTACAACCAACAATAACTACCAAACTACTACCCAACTACCAAACGGAACAATCACGGACCAGGTACTCTCATTGCACCTGGTCCTAGAGGATATCATGCTCCAAAAGGATAATGAATCACTACTGCAATTAGAGGAGAAATTATCCATGTGTGGTCGAAAATGGAGCATGCGCTATCAAATTTGAATGCGGAACACGAGAGAACTAAAGTGAAACTTGACGCCTTTCTAGATAAAGGGTGAATGAAAATACTATAGCACCCCTTACATATGCCCAAGCGCTGTGGGCGATTCCACCGGATACAACTCCCACCAACAAACTAACAGATCATCATCAGAAGAAAACGCTTCTCAAAGAACCTCACCTTGACCTATTGAAAGCTACAAACAACTCATCGCTAGACTCGAGCGAATATGTTAAAACTCTTGTGGTTCAGCAGCTTGCTCACGACTTAAAAACAACTAAAATAAAATCCATCAGGAAAACTTGAAACACTGGTGTCATAATTGAGACTGCAACAAAACAAGAAGCCCAGGCAATCATTTCTAATCCTAGAATTAGTTCCCTCGGTCTAACAGCAGAATACCCCAAGAAGAAAGGCTCATCAATTTTTAATTTTGACTTGGACAGGGAAATTACTCCAGACAGCATCGCTGTAGAAATTTTACACAGGAACATTCGAGACTCGACCGAAGAAAAAAAAGAGACCGGAAGCATATAAAACCAAAATACTGCACCAAGTCAAAGTCTCCCAACCTTTGCAATTGGGTAGTGGATCTCTCTCCACAAGCGTGGAACCAACTAAATCTTCAAAACAGGATCTTTATTGGTTGGAGCAACCACCGCTTCAAGGAACATGTGGCTGTTCCTAAATGCTTCAGATGATGTCGTTTTGGGCACACCACCCACACGTTCATACAGACGGAACCTACTTTTTCCCAAAAAGGGCATCATTAGAGCAGTTGTCCAAACAAATCATCTGTGCGCAAACTGCAAAGCAGTAAAAGTGGATGCATCCCATTCAATCAGGGACAGCAAATGTCCTATTCACATCAAGGCAAAGCGAAACCAACAACTGAAGACCGACTATGGTAGTGAGGCCTAAACCATTCAACAGGCGCCTCCGTAGCCAGGTGGGAAGGAGCCGCAGTGCGTAGCACACACGCTTCTTGATTAGACTGGGGTTCGAGCCCGTCACCACCAAATACGGAGGATGCGGAAAGGTCAGGGAATGGCCACCGCATATCTCGGAGCAATACGGCCTTAGTTGCTAATGCTCCTAAACACCAAATAACAAACAAACCATTCAACAACAGTTATTAAATTTATACAACTTCATGCTCATCGAACACGTGCAGTAGCGGCGGAAATAAGGAAAAAGGCAGATGAAGAAAACATTGATATATTACTACTGCTAGAACCATACACTCAGTCCAAGAAAGTTAGAGGCTATCCTCACACATATAAAATAATTCAAGCAGATGAAGATACTCCCTGGGCTGCCGCAGTCATCCGGAACCCGAACATAATGGTCACCAAAATCTCTTTTCTCTGCACAGTTTGGGCAGTGTGTGCCCATGTAATTGGCCCCTTTGTTGCCTTCTATTTAATATCACTCTATTGTAGACCTGGTCAAGACATCGGCCCAGCTATTGACTACCTAAGAACTGTTACCACTACTCTACCTAACACTAAAATCATCCTAGGGCGGATGTTAACTGCCGTTCTCCCGCTTGGCACATCCTCACAGCTGACTGACCTGATTGCCATAATGGGCGGCTTTTGGAAGACTTTATAGCCACCTCACCATTTAATATAATAAACAGGCCCAATAACCCCCCAACATTCTCCAGTCCTATGTGGGAGTCTGCAATAGACATAACAATTGCTACCAGATCAATCTCAAGTAAGGTGTCGGGGTGACAGGTCAATGAAGCCCGGAATACCTCCGACCATAGAGCAATTACATACAGACTCACAAGAAATATAGAATCAACTCCTACTCCGCACTACGATATCAACCGCTAGGCCATCAGCAAAGCCAATTTGGAAACTGTTTACCACCTCTCTCCAGTCAACAATCATGGATCACCCTTCTGATATCCTCTCCCTGAATCCCGAGCAGCATCAAAAGCTTGTCACTGACATCATCTACACTACACACTAACACAGAAGCTGACTACCTGAAATCATAAGTTGACTACCTTGGAAATCATTAATAATCCCTACTATACATGTGGAGAAATTTATATATATATATATATATATATATATATATATATATATATATATATATCTATCATAAATTATTTTTTTTTTTTAGGTCCTAGCTGCTGAAATCTCACGAAATTAAGCGGCAGAACCTGCCAGAGTAAATTAAGTCAAGTGAGTTCCTGGTCTGCCTCCACGGGGTGAAAGTGGGGCAACGTTGGGCCTCAGCAGGGGTCCAGCGGCTAAATGACCAGATGAACAACGGTACACAACACCACACAAATACAATTCCCACACACTTTTAAATCTCTGGCTTTTCCAGTCAATTGGTTAACCCACAATGTAAACTATGTGGAGATGGGGGAACCCCTGGTGCCGTTTGACCCTAAACACACTTTCACCTCAACCAACACAGTTGGTTGAGAAAATTCTAGTATATATAGTTCCCCTGCTGGTGATGTTAATAGTACGAACTTGCGTAGTGTTCAGTCTATTAATCTGAAACTTATGCAGATCAAAGGGCATCATTCTAGAATTGTTTCAGACGAGATTCGATTAACAGCAGAACAAAACTCAATCAACATCGTTACTATTCAAGAGCCATATTTTGCTAGAGGGCAAATGGGAGATTGTTCAAAGATCACAGGTTCTCTTTCCAAAGATCTCGTTCCACTCAAATAATTCACCTGTTCACCAGCAACCGAAGAAGACATGTATTGTTGTATTAAACGACAAAATTCATGTAACTGTCACTAATGGTCTATTTCACCAAACTGCAACTTGTATCCTTGTCACATATTCTGCCATGACCTTTTATATCATCTCAATATACTGCACTCCATCTGAAGACTTAAATAATTCGTTAAATTATCCAGAATCAACATTGAATTTTCTGGGTCCTCATAATGTCCTTATTTCAGCGGATGTAAACACCAAGTCTAAGTTTTGGTTTAGTGCACGCACTAATGCACGAGGACAGTTACTGGAAGAATTTATTATTAATAATAATATGAAGATTTTTAACAGATCTCAACAGTTCACTACATCCTCCACCTCCTCCGGCGAATCAAACATTGATATCACTTTCTCAAATGCCTTCTGTAATCTAGCTATCAACGATTGGACTGTACAGCCTAACTGGACAACAAGTGACCATCGGGCAATTTCTTTCTTTCTCGGTCTCCATACCTTCTCGTCCATCAGTTTCAAGTACCTGTGTGCCTGATTTCGTTCGCTTCTCAATTAATAATATTAATTGGGACATATTTGAATACTCAGTAAATGCTGATTTCTTCAAACTGACTAACTTTGATTTTGAGGCCATGTCTGTGACTGAAGCTGCAACATAGATTCAAAACTTTCTGGGGAATGCATCATATAAATCATCAGGGAAAAAACGTGTCAATTCCACAACTACTTCTTGGTGGTCGTCAGAATTATATTCGCTTCGGAAACAGGTCCACCACGTTCGACGCATGTATCAGCGAAATTGTCATTTGTACCAGGCTGATGTTCGCACCTTTTATAATTGTTACGTTGGTCTCAAGAAACGTTATGCGAAGGCAATTGCTACCAGGAAGAAGGGAACTTGGACAGAATTTATGTACAACTCTGGTAATGCAGACCACTGTGGGCTACATTATAAAATTGTAAGAAGTAAATTATTTACACAAGAAGTGTATGGATCAATTGTATACAATAGTCTGGAGACTACTAACTGAATGGATTCTGTAAACATTATTCTAGACAATCTTTTTCTACAGGACAATGTGTGCTCTTATTCTCACACTAATATTCATTGCCAATTCTCTGTATGTTTCTTCAATTAAGACTGAGCCTTTGAGCGCCATCGACTTGGACACAGCAGTCAAACCAGTGAAAGTTAAGAAATGTCCAGGAATGGACATGCTGGAGAGTACCTTTATTGTACGGCTCGCCAAGATTAAGCCCAGTATACTTTTACAACTTTCCAATAAATGTTTAGATGCTAGAACTTTCCCGGATCTGTGGAAGACTGCCCTTATCAAGCTGATTAGGAAACCAGACAAGCACCCCCCCCCCCTCAAGAAACGAGGTCTTATCGGCCTACAACCTTATTGGCCAACCTTGGTAAGCTTTTAGAATGTTTAATTGCCCTGAAATTAAAAAAATTGTTATTGGAGCGGGGACTAATTGCACATAACCAATACGGATTAACTTCTGGAAAGTCCTTCGAGGGCGCCCTTCTTGAATTCATTTCTTCTGTTGAACACTCCAGTTTCAAGTATATTTTAGCTACCTTTATTGATTTCGAAGGTGCTTTTGATTACCTTTGGTGGGAAAGTGCCCTCGAACGTTTACGTCATGCCGAATGTTCCCAGCTCCTTCATGCCGAATGTCCCATTATATTTTTCTAACTGATTTATCACCGTCAGATCAAAGTAGACAAATTTTGCATCAGGTCTTTCGAGGGTATCCTCAAGGCTTCATTTTGGGACCACTTTTCTTGGTGCCATAGACTGTACAATGTCAATCCAGCGTACAATGTTACTTTGCACTTTGAAGATTTGTCGAACAGTTTCAACACCTGCTTTGCAGGTTTTTGCTGGGACGTTATCACTCGATCCCTACGTAATTTTCAGAGGCTTATATTATCGCTTGAAACGTCAAATTCCCACTCAGACGCTTGGAATTTCTATTAAATTTCAATTAATAAAATATGGAGGGAAAACCTGATTATAACTAGGACCCCATGCAGCAAAACCCAAATGTTGATCCCATTATCATCGAACACCAGGATGAAGCGGTGAACCCCCGCTCTGGGGGTTCCCCCCCCAGACAAGCAAGAGAAAGAATAGGAAGGCAAAAGTGCCAAATTCACAGCCCGAGACACGTTCACACACTAACCCTAAGGAGCCAAAAGAAACACACAACAACCACTAAAGTCAAAAACACGGCAGCGAGGAGAAAAAACCGTACTGCCTCTGTATCCCATCCTTCAGGAGGGTACCGTACATGAGAAATCAATGTTCTTCAAGGCTGCCCTGGAAACCCTATTCAATGAGCAAACCAACAGGACGAATACAGGTATTAGAGCTCAAATCGTCAACTTGCAGAATAAGTTGGACACACTCCTGATAGAACCTTTCCTAGATAGTGAAAGAGGAACAGCAAAGCTCCAGCGCGTCCCCACATATGCCCAAGCACTGAGGATCAGAACAACAATAGAGCAACAGCCCACTCCTGCTGCCCCCAACAGGAAGAAGCGCCCCCTACTGCAATGCCCACATCTGGTCATCTTAAAGCCAGGCAGACAAGAGACTCACCACAATAGTGAAGAGGTGAAAAACTCGGTAATTACCAACCTTGATGAAGATTTTAAACCCAACAGAATAAAATCGATAAGGAAGACTCGCAACGTCGGTGTCATTATTGAAACTGAGAACAGGAGGAGGCGAATAAAATCATTGAAAAACCGAAAGTGCCTTCCCTGGGGCTCCATACAGAGATTCCCAAGAGAAAGGGACCGAGCGTTGTAGTTTATGACACTGGAAGTGATCTCGCCTCGACTCAACTACAGGACGAAACCTACAGAAGAACCCTGCAGCAAGATATTGCAGATACTGACCAGTCAGAGCGAATCACACCTAAATACTAGACAAAGCCCAGAAGCAGTAACGCCACATACTGGGTGATTGAGTTAGCCCCAAGAGTCTGGAAAATAATCAGCCAACAGACACGGATTTACATCAATTAGGGCAGCCACCGCTTTAGAGAGCACGTGGCTGTGCACAAATGCTTCCGGTGTTGCCGATTTGGCAACACCACACACACATACGTCTGCGCAACCATTAACCTCCCCATAGGTCACAATTATACTCTACTCCTGCCCTAATAAAACCGCCCGACCAGTGTGCGCAAACTGAAAAGCCTTAAAACTACAAGCAGATCACTCCATTAGAGACAGAAATTGCCCCGTCTACATAAAAGCTAAAAAGCGCTCAACAATCAAGAACCGACTATGGGAACTCTTCATAAAAGAAATAATGTAAACCGAATGAAACTTGCTCAACATAACACACAATGGACTAAAGCTGTTGCCGCGCAACTAAAGAAGAAGGCTAATAAAGACAATCTTGATGTCCTCCTCCTCCAGGAGCCCTACACGCACATGAAAGAGGCTATCCTCTCACGTATAGTTCAGTATGACAGAGATATTCCCCGGGCAGACTTTATAATCGCAATCCTGACCTCACGGTAACAAAGATAACACATCTCTGCAATGAATGAGCCGCCTGTGCACAAATCATCTGCCCAACGCTAAACTAATAGTCTCTGCAGATATTAACTGCAGGTCGCTAGCTTGGCACAGTGCAATCCTTGACCGATGTGGTACTGCTAACGGCCAGCGCCTCGAAGAATTCCTCACCAATAATAGCCCGGCAGTACTAAACCAGCTGAACAATCCGCCCACCTTATCAAGCACATGGGAAACAATAGATGTAAGCTTTGCCACCCGTTCCATAGCTGGACATATATCTTCATGGAAGGTCAGAGAGGACCTTCCATGAAGGTCCTCTTATGTTGGCTTGCCCGTAGAAAAGGACAATGGTCATTCTATTTTTTTTCCATTTATTTGTACACACAGTTATTTACAAATTATATACAAAAATTTACAAAGAAGACATATATATATAGTTTTATATGCATTAGCATTCTCATTATACATATATAAAATACTATATTATATATGAACACGTGTGCATGTTTTACCTGTATCAAGGGTGGCTCCTAGGGTAAGCCCATCTCCACCTTGGACGTCTGTGTTGGTGCAGAGACTCTGCAAAGCTTTTTATCGCTTGGGTACATCCACCTTGCCACGGAAGCAGCCAACACCTAGGCAACTGATGCCCGCCCCCAGGCACAAGCAGCCAAGCCTGGGTCTACTGTCACCTTTAGTGGCTTGTGCACAAATCCCTCACCCACCGGAGATAGTGCAATACCGGTGGGTGCCAGCAATCCCATCCCCAGGTTACCCAAACCTGGAAACCAGCAACAAAAAAAAAAAAAAAAGAAAAAAGAAGAAGAATATCCAAGCCTCAGCAGCAGCAGGTACAAGCCAATTTGGAAAACTCCAATAAACTTAGCGAATAAACTTATTTACATTTGTACAAGATAATAGAATTTTAACTCTAAATCCTAGCAATACAATTAAATTTACATACCTTACAACAAGTCATTCTATTTATATATAATGGGATACAAACATATATATTAACTTCTCAGCTGTCAGATTTATATTCGATTTTGGATTTGAGTTCTTTGTTCAATTCTTTTCTTAAAGACCGATTCTGCAAAGATCTGGAGAGTCTCAAAGTTTTTGTTCTCAACTAGGACAAAGGTCAGAGGTCAGAAAGGCAAAGACACAAAGCTTCATGTGCATGTCAGAGACATGCAGCCGAAACGTACTGGTTAGCAGAATACGGACTGCGGACTGTGAGGAACCCGCCAATTGTGTGTGTGTGGATGGGTGTTTATTGGCGCATTAGCTGCTTTGGCTATAGTGCGCCTATTCGTAGGAATATTAAAAAATAATCCAGTTTAAATTAGTTTCAGTTCTGAAGCCTATTTATAAAAGATGATACACTCCAATTTGTTTTAAAAAGCAGAAAAGCTCGTTAACATTTGCGTCCTCTCCAATGATATGATGTAAAGTCAATGGTTCTCGACGATTAGCCAGATTTTGAAGTGTTACAGCTCAATGTTGTTGATACTGTGGACAGTCAATCAGAATGTGTTTGACTGTTAGATATTCTAAGCAGTGTGGATACTGAGGAGGATCATCGCCCATTAGTAGATGGAGGTGAGTCAGATGGGTGTGTCCTATTCTCATTCGTGTGAGTACCACTTCTTCCTGCCGCACTGTCTGCTTGCTGGAGTGCCAGAACTTCGGGTTTTGTTTCAGCTGGAAAAGTTTGTTATTCGTTTGGTTATGCCATAATTCTGTCCATTGTGCATGGCATGCTGCTTGAATTAAGATATAATAATCGGGCGCTGGAATAGGGACAGAAGTTAGGTCTGAACTTGGACTTAGGGCAGATATATCAGCCACTTCATTCCCTTTTATGCCTCCGCCAATTGTTTCATACAAAATGTCTGACCCCACCTACGGAAGGCATAAATCAAGTCTGAGACATGTGTTGTCGGATGAACAAGCCTAATTTCAAGATCAAGGACTACAGGTCATGTTCACAGACCCAGTTTTCACTACTTTAGAAAAGGGTCCCTTAATTATAAGAAAATTTGGAATCGAAAGAACCTATGTGATAGATAGAGAGCCGTTACAAGTCGAAGTACCACGGTAACTCTTACTAAACCCCGGACCATTAAAGTTTCTTTTCGTATCTCAACAAGGAAAAGTTGTCCAAGGCACTATACATCTGGCAGGTAGAGATGAATGTAAGAGGATGATTTGTGTTTTTTGTTGGGAATTGATAAACAATCGACATTGTTTTCCACCCTTTGTGTACTATACAATATACCTAGTCTTGGGTATCCTGGCAGTAATCGTTGTGTGGTACTCAAACTTTGTTGTCAAATCGGTGGCACAGACAATCAAGAGTTTCTGCATGATTGCTAGTGTCATGTGGAAGCTATTTCGTACCGCTTTGCACTTCACGAGCCTCGCAGGAGTTTCGGCTGGAGAAGCGGTTAAAACAACCACGGGTAGAGTACAGGAGTATTTGGAGGAACACATTCCTTTGGAGCCGAGACCGCTTTTACGTGTCACGCCCATTCAGATCATTTTATACCTCTGCGCACTCACCCTCCCAGCGGACACAGCTCGTATCAACCAACAGATTCTACATGCCAAAATAAAGGAATGCCAAGAAGACTTATCCAAACCATGTAAAATTTCCACTAAAGCCCGCGTGACATTGTTGAACTTAGATTACACCCAATGCCTATGGTTCGTTTCCGACTCTGAACAAACTCTCGATTGCAATTAACTTTCCAACAGGTGCAATGTCATTGGCAGACCAAACGGATGTATTATACTTTCCCTACAGAGTTACATCTTATCAGTCAGATGGCTTGCCTGCAGAATGCCTATTGCGGTTGTGGCCGGCATTGTGCCTCTGGCTACCGTTTTCCGGCGTTAACAAAAGAATCCCTAAGCTTGCCAGGAATCACAAATTGTATCACAGGTGATAGTAGCTCAAGTTGCCATATTATCGAATCAGCCCTGTTTACATTATCCAGTTTGGTTGGTCCCAGACTTCACGCGCGTGTACAGGGTTCGAAAAGTTGGAGTTTCATGCAGATATATAGTTGAAGTGCAAACTCATGCTAACGAAACTGTTGAATCGTTATTCCTAAAAAATTTTGCCATCACACGAAATGGGATTGAACTACAGGTTCTGGGAACTTTCGACCAGCCTACTGATATTCTTGAACATCAGTAGAGGAGGTTGGGGTTCTAACCGAGTACGGCTCTATGAATTTTGGCGTCAATTTTCGTGCATGCTGCCGCCTCGGTCGTTTGTTTTGCCGTTTCGGTTTTGAGCGTGCTGCCTATTAGCGTGGTGCTCCAGTGAGGCGAGCCAAAGTTTAGGTTTAGCTGTTGCGCCGAGGCTTAGTTGCCGATTCGGAGGAAAAATATATTTTAGTTCTTATTTCGCCCGCTAGATGGCGCCACTTATTTCCGACATTAAATTAAAATTATTTTTTTACTTTACCCAGGCTCGAACCCAAGTCATTGCTACTGATGATCCAGTGCTTATCCCCATGGCTACCCTTTCAGTTATAAGAATATGTGTAAATGTAGCTGTTATAGTTAAGAGTGGTGTGAGTGTGACGTAGGAAGTTGTATTTCGCCTTGTTCTGATTGGAGGGGGATACGAACCGATGTTCTGATTGGTCTGGGGGGTATAAACCGACTACGTCTGTGACTTTGCCTGTGATTTCTGGCCGGTTGATGCCGTCTGTTTTTACCGCGTTGGTTTTCAAGCTACCGTGTTCGCAATGAATTGTGGGTTCGCGCACGCACACACACACACGCACGGAGATTGCCACGACATCGTAACTACCAGGAAACTGTGTCGCCATCTAGCGTGTCATTCTGAAAGCTGAAATTAATGATTTTATTTAAGATGTTTAAATAAATATATATTTTTTTTTCCCCACATACTTGGGGACCACAACAGTTTGTGCACTGAGATTACCACGACAAAGTAAGACCTAGAAAACTGTGTCGCCATCTAGCGTGTCATTCTGAAAGCTGAAATTAATGATTTTTCTTTAAGATGTTTAAATATATATATTTTTTTCTCACATACTTCTTGAACGGAGATTGCCACGACATCGTAACTACCAAGAAACGGTGTCGCCATCTCTGGAAGCATTCTGAAAGCTGAAATTAAAGATTTTATTTAAGATGTTTAAATATATATATTTTTTTTCCCACATACTTGGGGACCACATGCACGGAGATTGCCATGACAATGGAAGACCTAGAAAACTGTGGCTCCATCTAGTGAATAATTCTGAAAGCTGAAAAATCTGAAATTAAGGAATTTATTTCATTTTATGTCCTTTTTTATGGTTAAATTTATATGTATATATATTTTTACCCATAACTATTTGTGATGGTTCCTCTGGAATTTGTATTCTACTGTTTACCATCTATGGGAAAAAAAAACTTAAGTTGCTTTTGATATTTACCAAAAAAGAAACTTTGGCTCCATCTAGTGAATAATTCTGAAAGCTGAAAAATCTGAAATTAAGGAATTTATTTCATTTTATATCCTTTTTATGGTTAAATTTATAAGTATATATTTTTACCCATAATTATTTATGATGTTTCCATTTTTTCTCTGCAAGTTGAATTTGTATTCTGATGTGTAGAGTCTTTCTAAACAGGGAAAAAAAAAAAAAAAACCTGTAAAGTAAAATGTGTTTATATTTATTTACCACCTTCGTGAAGCACTGGCGCCATCTTCTGTTTCTGTCTGCAAGTTCGATTTTTTTTTTTTTTTTTTTAATATACAGTAATACCCCGACTTACGCTACCACGACTTACGCGAACTCGGAGTTACGCGGTTCCTGATTTTTTCGTTTGGCAACGCTGCCGCCCACTATCTTCAAGGTCGTTTTTCATATGTTATCGATATACGGTGCGACGGTGGAGAATGAGAGCGAAAGATGAACAAAATTCAACTTTGCTGCTTTTATGTTTTTTATATCAGTGAAGGGGAAACACACTTTCACCATAATAACGTAAAAACCAACACAATTCCAGCTATCGGTATAATCGCAAATGCAATTAGATCGAGTTTACTACCAGTTTATAACAGATTCCACTAGCAGAAACGCAACTGGATTTTTATTGTTTTATGGTAGTAACCCCTAGAAATATGAGGTGTTAATAGTGTATCTCTGCTTTATGGTGTTGTTTATTCAGTTGCTACATGCGCGCAGCTTTGTTTATGCGTATCAAGCGTGCCTCCTCGTTTTGTAATTGTGCTTTATTCCCTAAAAATAAAAAGGAAGCGTCCTGGTGAAGACACTGCAGATTCAGAGAGAAAAAGAAAAGCAATTATCGATAAACAGAGGCGGACTGGGTCAAAAATTCTTACCCGGGAAAATTTATAGTGGCCTCATACTATGGTTTATGGCCAAAATCACACTGGCCCACCGGGGTTTCCCCGGTAAGGCTTATTGCCAGTCCGCCTCTGTCGATAGAGAAAAAAATATGAAATTGTGAAACGCTTTGAGCGAAATGAAAGACCATGTGATATTGCACGTACTACAGGCCTAAATGAAGCAACGGCGAAAAGCACATGACAATTGCAAACTTGACAGGTTGAAAATTGAAAAGGGCTCAATTGTAAAGGGCTTAAAAATTTTAGAAAACATAGACTCCAATGAAGAACGCGTTATAGCTACAAAGCAAGGAATAAAAAAAAATTATTAGCTTGCTACGAAGAAATTCTGCGTGAAAAAAAGAACGCGCTGTGTCGTCAGACGAATTTGTTAGATTTTATGAAGCCATCGACATCGAAATAACTTTTTAACGTAAGTCATTTGTTTTTTTAATACATATTTTGTATTAATATGTATAAAGAACTGCAATTTTATTAATATTTTTCTTCTAAACTAGTGTTTTTGTTAGTCCTTGGTCCCAATTAAGCAAAATTTATATGTATTTATATGCAAAGTTGTACCCCGACTTACGCGAATTCGACTTACGCGATTTTCGTCGGACCCACCTATCGCGTAACTTCGGGGTATTACTGTATATATATTTGAAATCATTTTCTTTCCTAAAAAAGGTTATTGATTAATGGAAAATTAAAACTTATTTTCTTCTTTCTTTTTTAATATATATTTGAAATCATTTTCTTTTCTAAAAGTAACTTCTCAATTTTAAAAAGGTTATTGATTAATGGAAACTTATTTTCTACTTTCTAAGAAAAAAGACAGACAATATCTTTTTCAAATAGACATACTTTTATTTGTAAGTTTTACAGATGTAGTTACTAATCACAAAATCAACACTTACATATATACATAATAAAAAATAAAAATTACAACTTAGTGGGGTTTACAACTTAGTGGGGTCATTAGCATCCAAAGCATCCATATAAGATGCCAAGAAACATGGGTCGTTCCATAAGTGTTCCTGGTTTTCGTAGAACTCCCTCTGGAAAAAAAAAAAGAAATGTTAGAAGATTACAACGATCCGCGCGTCGTTGGGAGTTTTAGTGGTATTAATGCATTACAAAAGCATACAAAATTATCCCGGCATATCGTGAAAGAGTATTTGTCATCTCAGCCTGCTTATGTCAGAGACAAACCTCAAAGAGTTAATTTTCCTAGAAACCAAATAATAGTTCCTGGACTACACCATACGTTTCAGTGTGACTTAGCAGAGGTTTCCAATCTGTCTGATGCTAATGGCGGAGTTCATTATTTACTCGTCTGTATAGACGCTTTTTCTAGATACGCCTGGGTGAGAACACTTAGAAATAAAACATCGAAGCAGATGGTAAAAGCATTCAAATCAATTTTCAAGCAAGAAACGCCATTCAGTCTTGACAGAGGCAGAGAGTTTATCAACAAAGATGTGAGGGCTCTATTTAAATCTCTCAACATTAATTTTTATACTACTAGATCGGAGAAAAAGGCTGCAATCGCTGAACGTTTTATTCGAACTCTGAAAGAAAAAATATTTAAATGGATAACTTATTCTGAAAGTAAGAAATATGTGCATGTTCTTCCCGACATTGTAGCTATTTATAATCGAACCCCACATCGAGCCATAGGAATGCCACCTGCCGATGTCACTTTGCATAATGAAGAAGACGTCTACAGGAAATTGTACTTGAAAAAAAACAAAGAACAGATTCCTAAATTTAAACTGGGGGATCGTGTCGTTCTAAGTACAGGTTCACATCTATTCCGCAAAGGATTCTGGGGCAATTGGACGCGTGAGATTTTTACTATATCTCAAGTATTGAAACGAAGAAAACCAGTTGTGTACAGAGTACAAGACAAAACAGGCGAAACGATCGAAGGTACCTTTTACGAACAACAGCTTCAGCTTGTTAATATTCACGACTCGTTACCAATCGACGTGTATCTTATTGAAAAAGTACTTAAGGAGCGACGTGTGGGAGGAGAGCGTCAATTGCGTGTTAAGTGGCTAGGATATCCAGCTTCCTACAACAGTTGGGTTTCGGCTAAAGATGTTCTTCCTAACCCTACCTAGTAATGCCTGTATGGCTTTCCATCCCCAGAATACGCAATCTAATTTTACCATCGTCTTACCCGACACTATATTGCTGAAAGGCAAGTGGCAGGTAGCACTTGCCGAAATACACGTACCTAAGTCCTGGGACAATATTTCCGAAGGTTGGGCCGAGTTTGCAATTCTACAGGAAGAACCGACAATTAGGAACCCCGAGGTTTACATGTTGCACGAGTACGAAAATTCGACTAAATTGATTGAGCATATGTATGGTCTTAATGCCAATTTAGAGTTTAAAGTAGAAGAGACAGAATTCAAAGAGAGATTCACAATTCGTGTTAAAAATGGTTGTGAGTTGCGTATGCCTTTACGAACAGCTCGAATTCTAGGACTAGCCCACAAGGTAGCAGTGAGGGGTGATATTGTTGACAAATATAGAAATTTCAAAGGAGAGCACATCGGAAAGTGGATAGCTAAAGGTAAAATAGTGATACCATCAATAAAAACTGACAGTGAGTCTGTTGACAGGAAGCTTGTGTTCGTACAACCGCCGACTCGTGATGTTCGCGAGCATAAAATTCCTTATGGTCGTTACAATAGCGTCTCTGAAATTCTAAAGGTTATGACTTTTATAGCCCCCGAAATTAAAGGTTCTGTTAATGCACATGGTTTTGTTTCTTTCGAAATAGAAAGTAGTGTGCGTCTTCGCTTCCCTGAGACTGGACTCGGCGATTTACTCGGTTTTGAACGTATGCCCAATGGTTTCGAAGGAACGGTGAGATCGAAATTTCCGGGTGATATAAATAGAGGGGTCGGGTCTTATTTCGTTTATAGTGCCTTGATTGAGGACCAGTTTGTAGGCGATACTAGAGCGCCTCTGTTGCGAGTAGTACCGTTCGGAAGCAGTGGTGAATTCTTACATTTGGATTATTACCCTGTGCTTCTCTCAAGCATTCAGTCCGTTTCTATTCAAATTCGCACAGACACCGGCCAGTTATTTCCTTTCAGAGGTGGTAAAACTCTAATTAAGTTGCATTTTTGTCCTCAATGAACGCGTACGTCGAATATTACAAAGTGCAGGCTGGGGGAAATCCCTACTTTGCAGGAGCAGCGATCCAGAGGGGCCAGGGTTTAGGCAGTATATTCCGATCAGCATTTACATTTCTTTCTCCACTTTTGAAACCCGCTGCCAAGTTCATAGGTCGCCAAGTGTTGTCGGCAGGTCGTAATATGATCGATGATGTCATTTCGGGGGCACCCGTGAAACGATCATTTATAAATCGAGCTTCTGAAGTAGGACAGGCCATTAAGCAAAAAGTCCGTAGTCAGAGTGGAGGCAAGCTTCGAAAAAAAAAAAAATATCAGGACATCTTTCAATGATGGGCGAGGTTATGATGTCAGAATTAGACCTGTTTGCACAGCCTGCTAAGAATCTATGCATTGAACGATCTTCATACGTTACATTCTTGCCTTTAGCATCCGTGGATACGCCGGGACCAATAGAATTTTCCATACCCGGAACATCTGAAGAATATCTGGACTCAAAGTACAGTTAACTCAAAGCGATGGAAAAGAACTAACATCGAGTGTCGGCGTTGTCAATAACTTTTTTCACTCCATGTTTAAACATGTGGAACTTTTCGTTCAAGACAAATTAATTAATCCAAGCAGCGACACATATCCGTATAGAGCTTATTTAGAAACGCTTTTGAATTTTGACAGAGGAGCAAAAAAATCCCAGCTCACTACAGAACTGTTCGTAAAAGACAATGTTCCCGATGTTCCGCAAATGTTTTCTCAGGCCGACAGCGGCATGAATCAACGTATGAAGTTTTTTTCGAAAACCAAAACTGTGGAACTTTTGGGTCGTCTCAGACTAGATTTGTGTCATCAGGCCAAATATATTATTAACAGCGTATCGATCCGTCTTAGAATGGTTCGCAGTTCGCCCGAGTTCTGTCTGCTGTCTCTCGACAATACTGCTAAAATTCATATACGCGAGGCGTGTCTTTTTGTGCGTAAAGTTAAACTTAACCCCAGCATACAGTTAGCGCACATGAGTGTTCTTGAAAAACATCCCCTTGTATATCCCATTAACAGAGTTGATGTAAGTTACTATTCAATTCCAAAAGGCATGTCAGACTGTACCCGAGACAATATATATCTAGGCCAGATCCCCACTCGTTTAATAGTCGGTATTGTGTCCAGTGATAGTTTCAACGGCTCCCTCAAAACCAACCCATTCAATTTTGGTCACTACAACCTGTGTTATTTACTTCTGACTGCTGATGGTGTGCAGTACCCTTCCATTCTGCTAACACCCGATTATAAGAATGGACATTATACGCGGTCCTACCTATCACTGTTTACATCGCTAAATAAATGGAATTCCGACTGTGGTAACGACATATCAATCTTGGATTATACAGAAGGGAACGTGCTTTATGCTTTTGATCTAACTCCAGACAGTAATGCGGTGGGCGCACATATTAGTTCTTTACGACGAGGTGGAGTTCGGCTCGAACTGAAATTCGCAGAACCTCTACCCGAAAACGTTACAGTGATCTTGTATGCCGAATTCGAAAACATTCTTTCTGTGACTAAAGACCGTTCGATAATCGTAATTTATGAACACTAGAGATATATTAAAGGTTTTAGAAGCAGACAGTGAATCGAGAAAACATCTGATAGGTGTCTGTGCCAGGGACGAGTTACCGTCAAGAATACAGAGAAAACCAGCATTGTTAGTCATCAATACGGACTTTTCGTATATGCCAGGCACTCACTGGATTTGCATCTTCCTGGGAAAAAACAGCAGTCAATATTTCGACAGCTTTGCAAGACCGCCGACACAGGACATTGCAGAGTTCCTTAACCAAAACAGCAAGAAATGGACTTATAACAAAGTGGTGATTCAACATCCAGAATCTATAGCTTGTGGACTACACTGTATTTTTTTCCTAATACATAGGTGTAGAAATATTTCTATGTCAAAGATTGTAAACAAATATTATTGTAAAGATTTGTGGGCAAATGATGTTAGAGCCACATTACATGTAGTTCAACATTTACTTGCAAAATAAAATTTTATTTTATTTTAAAAGTGTCTGTTTTATTGAAAAAAAAACTTACCACAACGATATCCAAGTGTGTTTTCTTCTCAAACGACGCGGTGATATCAGAGCAGTATATCGGCTTTTGACATGCTTACGGGATTTTTTTTTCACTCCGCCCTCGGGCTGTTGTTGCTGCGCTTCAGAATCGGGAATTCTGGGTAGCGAGACGGCGGCGGCGGCGGTGGCTGCTGATACGGTACCCTCGATGTCATTCGATGCCGTCGGAGACGGCTGTTTTGCGGCATTATTTTTCAGACCTAAATATGTTTGCAGTATCTGAAGGTACATTTTAACTTTTGACTCTGGCGGCAAATCCTGCCTTTTTAAGATTTGAGACATTTGCTCGTCTAAAGAAAGCATCTGTTTTTGTTCTGGCGGTGCAGCTATAAGCAAGAATTTGCGGAAAGACTCGTTCATCTTCGAATCAAACTTGCAATTAGTGGGGCTACGATGCTGGCCAATAATGGGAACAGAGCACCTCCTTGTTGAATTATTAACTTCCGTCTGGTTTTAAATGCCACTTTTTTATCTGCTAGTGTTCTGAGCAGACGTTTTTTGCGCTGTAACTTGTTTTTCACTCTGTCAGGCAAAGGAATACAGCCTTTGATTATATTTTTGCAGATTTCACAGAGCGAATTTATTAGTGTGGGGTCTGAGCTCTTTAGCAGAGTGGATGCTTGTTTTGGTCGAGCTTCCGCCAGATACTTTATGAAATTAGCGTTGTTTTTTTATACGCTTAGCCATGAGGGCACATAGATTATAGTAGATCCTTCGCTTGGCAATACGTGTGAGCGCAGCCTTAGTATATCTGCAGTTTCCTGACGAAAATCAAACAGCAAATATGAATGCGGATCGCGTGTGGCATCTTTATATATGTCGACTAAAATTCGTGTCCTTCCGGGAAACACTTGGCTAGCTAGATGTGAGATTTGTCGCGAGTCGCGAGGGTTTTTAAAAACAATCAAGTAGTGTGAATTCAAGCTAACTGTACGGAACTGTGTACCTTGGGAGAACAAATTTTGCGTTAATAATATTACACTCAGATTTCTGTGATGCGATCCTTTAATAAATATCTCTGACACAACAATACTATCTTTTACTTGGCTGATAAGATCATCTAAAACAAGTAAATTGTTTACTTTTGGATCGAATTCGGGGATGTTTAAACCATCCACGAACTCGATTTGCGGGTAACACTGAAACTTATCTTGAAGTTCTGAATAGCAATAGACGATTCTTTGAGGTGGTGGCGAAATTAAATGTTCACTATTTTCTAATAGAGACAACACAAATGTTGTCTTGCCGCTCTGTGTCGCTCCCGAGACTATCGCTGTGAAGGGATGATGAAACATTATGTAAATGATCGCGCGCAAGTCTGGACCATGTATTTATGTGTGTTCGCGCGCCGATGCGAGAGGCAGGACTAGTAATGGTAAAAGACAGAAGGTGACGTCTCCAGAAAAAAAAACGAAACATTGTCCCCTTTTTTTTTAAAAAAAAAAAAAACTGTGCGTTATGAAAAAAGGTGTTCCCCCTTCATCTAAGCGCGCCCGTCACTTCGTGACGGGTGGGAGGGGTGCCGCGATCCCCCCGTGCGCGCGCCCATCACAACGTGATGGGTGGGAGGGGTGCCGCGATCCCCCCACGCTCCGGCGCCCTGCGATTCCCATCCGAGTGCCGTCACGAATGTGACGTCGGTGGGAATAGGATGGGGAAAACGTGCCCGATCGACTTCGCCGACATCCTGAAAAAAAAAGGAGACATCACCAGAGGTAGCCATTGAAAAACTGCTTAGTGTCAAAAACATGGGGCTTTCACTGGGTTTTTTTTCTAATGTTGAAAGTATGATGATTAGGTGGTTAGCTTTCGCTATGTGTCTTGGAAATATCCATAAGGGTAAGTGCGTGTGTCGTCTCCTACCACACGTTTAGCGAAAGTAAATCCAAACCTTTTTGTTACTGAGGACTCAAAGAGACGAGAAGTACGTTTGTCTCTCCGGACAGAAAACGGTACCTCGACAGAAACGTCAACATGTTGGCCTTTTGCAGCAGCAGTCATAACGTCCATGTTGATCAGCTTCGCGTTTTTGGCATTAAGAGTCACACCCTTGCATTTGGTCACTGTTTTACCCCCTTGGGTGCGGAAGGAGTAAGATTTGGGACCGGTCGAGGCAAACTCAACAATGTGGTCCCCAGACAATTCGTCTGTGAGCTGACCCAGCGAGTGACCGATGGGTGGACGTTCGTCGCCCGGTTTTTGGACGAACACCATCGAGTCGGTATCGCAGTATAAAAGAGATTGGCGTAGGGGGGGCCATAGCTTTGTAGAGCTTTATTCGGCCATAGGAAGCGACGAAAGAGCCAATGACTGCATTGCCCCGACGGTGTGGTTCTTCCGTTCCGTCAATCGGGGCAAATGCAACTTGCATTATTTCTTCCGACACTAACATGGCGTCGTGGATGATTTTTGTGTCATCCATGAAAAGCTTTACAACGCTTTCGTAAGTGTTACATACTGCAGTGCTCACCCTATTAGTTCTCATTGCGAGCCGTCCCCAGAGACTATTCAAACATAATTTTGCAAGTGCACGCTTAGCGGGGTTCGCCTTTATTTCGTGCCTGTCCATAGAAATACCTTCCCTACTTTTAAAATCGGAAATGTATGCATCGGGTTCAACCCCTTCGGGCCAGCCCGACGCCTCCTGTTTGATTTTCAAGAAGGTGTCTATGTAGCCACCATATAACGACTTATGGCTCTCTTTGAAATGCCAAACTTCGTAGATGTTATCAATTTTATAACCGCTCTCAACAGCCAGGTAAAACTCAGGCGTGCACCAGATTCCCGAAAAGCTCCGATCCTCGTGATTACAAGTGGGCGACATCTGCTCGGCACAAGCACCGCATAGTGGGAACACTAGCTTGCCATTGGAGCTTATTGGGAGGACGGGTAAGAACTCCTTTTCGGGCGCTGTCACCCTAGCATGGATTATACCAAAGTATGCATTGTGACTATAGTCAAAGTCGCTAAGAATGACTTCAGGGTGACCGCGAGGAAATACGCCGTATTTGCAAACCCACAGATACAACGAACAGAAATCCACATAGTGAATCTCCTCGTTATCCGCCACCTTGTGGTAAAGTTTAAAACAGTCAACTCTACCACCTCTGAGAGCGCTACGAGGGGTAATCGATTCGTGCGTTATGAATGCTGCAACAAATTCTTTCATGGCAGGTTCGTTTTTCTGTTGGTTGTCAAACTGGCATTCCCATACGGAAACCACATCATATCCCTGAGCCCTAATGAAGGCCTCACGGTCCATGGTTTCAGCGTATAGGGCGCCCATAGGTTTGTATCTCTGTGTCTGTATAGTGCTAGACCGAAAACACTTCTTGCACCCGTGATAGTAACAACCATAGAATTCGTAAGCGGTTCTATCACATACCCCATCTAAAAAAAAAGGACCTACTCTAACTTCCCCGCCCTGCGACCGAGCGTGTTGAATTTTAATGTTGTTCTGTTGTTCCAGCCACGAAAGCCAAGCCAACGCCTTCCTACTCTGTGTGTTACTCCCTATGTAACCGCCAGGTGGCAGGATAGCCATTGTTTTTGGTTCTAAATAGTTTCTGGCAAAGATCCTGCTACAAGCACCGGCTATAGTAACATCCTGACAGAAAGGATCAACTTGCGAGACTGCTATGAAGAGAGAACGGAACTTATTGCAGGAATCTCGCAATACCCTCACGTCGTCTAAGGCATAGGCCAAAAGTTCACATTTCAGGTTGTAGGTATCTCGCGACTTCTCTTGGTACCATAACACGAATTCCGTACGGGTTTCTTCGCTCATGAATTCCGGTTTAAAATATTTTTGGTCGGGCAAAGCTCCCACATAATCTAATGTATCTATCTTGTGGAATTCGTGAGGGAAGAAGCCCTTACGCACCTCTGGCAGCTCGAACATAGCTGGCAGTTTTCGGAGTGGAACTGCTAGATAGGAATAAGAGTCCAAGAAGACTATGTTTAGCGATGACAGAAAGATGCCCAAAATCTTTGACCCATCATAGATAGTGCGAGGAACTATGTGTTTCGCAAAAATATAAGAAAGCACAAAGTAGCCGTCAAAACCGCGAAGGTTGTGGGCGATTACTCGCACATTCCTATATTTTGGCTCTGTGCGTCGAAGTTTTCGGCCATCACTACCTCGTTTCAAGGTCTCTCGGACTCCTAACAATTCATCCAAAAACTCAGCCATGCAATTTCGGCCCCAGTAAACACGTTCTTGGTTGCCAAAAGAAGCAACGCAGAGCACAGCCACATGTTCACCATCCAGCAAGACTGTTTCTGTGTCAAAGTAGACAACAGAAGCATCGTGCTTTGGGTCCTCAGGTTTTTTAACAACACAATGTTGTGTTTTGTGCACAGTTTTACAATGGCTGCAAAAGTCGGGGTGGATGCATTTGTGTGCTGTATTGGTAAGAAAAGTGCACATACAAATGCTACAGCGATGCACTTCAGAGCAGGTTTTGTTTGCCCTGTGAGCATTAATGCATGCTTCGCCTTGGAAAAATCGATTACACAAATTACACAGGAGAAGGTTGTCTTCATTATGAACGTTGACAGCTCTGCATCTATTGCACTTGAAAGGGCAATTGTGTGTGTTTAGTCTCTCGCGAGTAGGTAAGACTTTAAGGCAGAGGGGACAATAATAATCACTGCCAAACAGAGCTTTCAAAGATCGCACAAGATCATAATGTCTGTCGTGACTGAGTAGAAATATCTGTTTATCAGCAGCGGGGCCCCGATACGCAACTTCAAAACCACACTCAGCGGAAATTACAACAAGTTGGTAATCGGGAATCGCACGCTGAAACAGTTCAACTTCATTCAAGCCACAACTTTCTAAATCAACCCCTGCAATTCCGTGTAAATTTGTAGCCCTGATAGTTTGCATGCTACATTTATCCTCTCGCACCTGTCTGTATGTTTTAGCATCGTCCTGATGGGCAGAAATACCGACTGCAATAGCTCGGGCGAGGCATAAACTATCGGTATTGTTGATTTGAATGACAGCTTTTTTTTTTTTAAAAAAAATCATTCAAATTCAACATTGCCCTTTTTTTTATATTCTCAGAACGATTACCACCCTCCCCCCCCGTTCGTGATATTAATAAGAATTACGTCCAGACTCAAGTCGTCCGTTATCATAAATTCACTATTTGATTGATCGACTGCTATAAAAGCTGCCATCACATGGTCAAACGTTAGATCCGTTAGGGGCATAAAAGGTAAATTTATGGGGTTTTTTAGGCTAGGTGCGTCTAAACACAATCTAACGTGGGAATAATCGCCTTGACTGTTTAAATTGGCAATTATTTCCTCTAGCATCCGTCGAAAGTTCGAAAAAAACAGATCCCCGTCTGCTAAATCTGCCAAGTTTCTAAATCGGACCTCGTAAGATTTAAACAAGGTCCGATATTTTTGTGAAAAATGAACTACCCCATCCTGTATCTGGTAGTTGTTGTTCTGGAAGTGTGCTTCTCTTTCTTCCATCTAAAATTTTAAAAAAAAGTGTCGCATAAGATTTAGGGATTTGTTTTCGTGAAAAAAAAAAAAAAATCTATAGACATACTTACATCATCATCCTCGGCGTTAAAACACAGTAAAGATGAACTATCGAGCTCAGTTTCATCTTTACCAGCACCTTCTAAACTAGAGCGTCCGGGTCGAGCCTCAATATTATCAGTTTCATCTTTACCAGCACCTTCTAAACTAGAGCATCCGGGTCGAGCCTCAATATTATCAGTAGTAGTAGTAGTAGTAGCAGACAGTAAAGATGAACTATCGAGCTCAGTTTCATCTTTACCAGCACCTTCTAAACTAGAACATCCGGGCTTATCAGTAGTAGTAGTAGTAGTATTATTAAAGAACTCGGCATTCTGAAAGAGTAGCGTAAAGAAAATACAGTTACTAAACAATAATTCTATAAACATTTTTTTTTTTTAAAAAATCAAATAAAAATTTTTCAGTAATGAAAAAAGAAATACTCACACTAGTGTACACTAAGCTTTGACAGTAGTCAATTTCCGCCTTCATCATTTCAGTTTCCTCGTATTCTTTTTCAATATTCATAACATCATTTAGGAATGATGAATCGTCATCCGTTGCTAGAAAAACTTCTTCCATGTTCATAATGATAGCTTGTAAGCAGGTGTGATATGTGGTCGTATTGACCCCCTTTTAAAGCAAACTCGTGGATTGAAGCGACATTTGACGACAACCAATCAGTGCTTAGATTCAAGAGTCACAGCCAATAGGAAATTACTACAGTATGAGAGTTAAAGTCACAGCCTATAGGAAATCACTAGGGTATGAGGGTGAAATGCAAAAGACATTGAAGGAAATACCTGTGGGAATGTTTTCGTGAACTAGCGGACTCAATGTCTCCCAAACAACCACATTTGAAGATAAGTTATCTTTTTTTTTTTTTTAATACCAAATTTGAAGAAAAGCTTTGCTGATACCAACGTTAGTTATGGTGGGATTATATGTCCTTTGTACGACATGTCACAAACAACAACATCAGCAACATTTGAAGGCAAGTTATCTTTTTGTTGTATGACATGTCACAAACAGACACATTTGACAGTAAGCTATCTTTTTTTTTTTTTTCCCATCCACTCAGGAAATGCTATAGAATTGTGAACATCTGTGCAGCTTGCATTGAAGGAAATACCTGTGGAATGCTTTCGTGAACTAGCGGACTCAATGTCTCCCACATTTGAAGATAAGTTATCTTTTTTTGCTTTTTTTTTCATACTGAACAAAGTCTTTGGGAACGATACCAACGTTAGTTATGGGGGATTATATGTCCTTTGTACGACATGTCACAAACAACAACAACAACATTTGAAGGCAAGTTATCTTTTTTTTTTCCCATCCACTCAGGAATGTTATAGAATTGTGAACATCTGTGCAGCTTGCATTGAAGGAAATACCTGTGGAATGCTTTCGTGAACTAGCGGACTCAATGTCTCCCACATTTGAAGATAAGTTATTATTTTTTTTTTTCATACTGAACAAAGTCTTTGGGAACGATACCAACGCTAGTTATGGGGGATTATATGTCCTTTGTACGACATGTCACAAACAACATTTGAAGATGAGTTATCTTGGGACAGACGCCTCCTTCACAACATGTACCTACTTGCTCCTGGTACGTTACGAGTTTATGAGCCAATAACAAGGCTAGCAGATTCTAAGCATCAAATGTTATGAACCAATAACAAGACTAGTAGATTCTAAGCATCTGATGTTATAATCCAATAGACCACATTTGCAGTTTGGAACTTTCTCAGTGCGGTTGTAATTTTTTTTTTCCACTGCTGTTTTCCCACAAAAATGTCACGGCACGAAATGTTTGATGAAATAAGATGACCAAACGTAACTTTCTACAGACGTCTAAGCCACAGCAGCACAGTTCGTGCTTATTGTCACGAATTCGAGCCACATATTACGATCGAGACATCTAATACGCACATGATGTTGTCGAGAAACCAGTGGGAAGAATTCAAAAGCAAAATGACTGATATCTTGCTTTCCGTAAGAGCCAGATCTAAAGATGAAATCCATCTACCGGGGATCCGAATCAATACAGATGGTGGTGTTTGTGATTTCTATTGGAAACAATTCTCGCTATCAGGAGAACGACGAATGACTCTCCACCTTTCTGAACTTGAAGCTATATCTAATAGAATCATAGACAGATTCTTTTCTTCAACGTCTAGAAGACGAAAAACCCGCATTCATGTTAATGCAGTCGGTTATATTGGAACATCTTGATTGTGTTAGAGAACGTATAAAGAACGACGTGTTTACTGGTTCTATCGATGTTTCCTTTAACGACGTCTATGCATATTACATAAGAAACGCTGAACCATCTAAAAGTGTTAAAATTTTTATTGCTAAGTGTTCGAAAGAAGGGGTAGTTACTGAGTTCAACGCTTATGCTTTGTACAATGCTGTAGTTTCGATGATCGAAGAACTTCAAACTGCTTACACGACGAAATATACGAAGTATCCGTTCTGATCAAAGCAATGTATATATGTAAGTGTTGATTTTGTGATTAGTAACTACATCTGTAAAACTTACAAATAAAGTAAGTCTATTTGAAAAAGATATTGTCTGTCTTTTTTCTTAGAAAGTAGAAAATAAGTTTCCATTAATCAATAACCTTTTTAAAATTGAGAAGTTACTTTTAGAAAAGAAAATGATTTCAAATATATATTAAAAAAAAAGAAAGAAGAAAATAAGTTTTAATTTTCCATTAATCAATAACCTTTTTTAGGAAAGAAAATGATTTCAAATATATATATATATATATTAAAAAAAAAAAAAAAAAAACCGAACTTGCAGACAGAAACAGAAGATGGCGCCAGTGCTTCACGAAGACGGTAAATAAATATAAACACATTTTACTTTTCAGGTTTTTTTTTTCCTGTTTAGAAAGACTCTACACATCAGAATACAAATTCAACTTGCAGAGAAAAAAATGGAAACATCATAAATAATTATGGGTAAAAATATATACATATAAATTTAACCATAAAAAGGATATAAAATGAAATAAATTCCTTAATTTCAGATTTTTCAGCTTTCAGAATTATTCACTAGATGGAGCCACAGTTTTCTAGGTCTTCCATTGTCATGGCAATCTCCGTGCATGTGGTCCCCAAGTATGTGGGAAAAAAAATATATATATTTAAACATCTTAAATAAAATCTTTAATTTCGGCTTTCAGAATGCTTCCAGAGATGGCGACACCGTTTCTTGGTAGTTACGATGTCGTGGCAATCTCCGTTCAAGAAGTATGTGAGAAAAAAATATATATATTTAAACATCTTAAATAAAAATCATTAATTTCAGCTTTCAGAATGACACGCTAGATGGCGACACAGTTTTCTAGGTCTTACTTTGTCGTGGTAATCTCAGTGCACAAACTGTTGTGGTCCCCAAGTATGTGGGGAAAAAAATATATATATTTATTTAAACATCTTAAATAAAATCATTAATTTCAGCTTTCAGAATGACACGCTAGATGGCGACACAGTTTCCTGGTAGTTACGATGTCGTGGCAATCTCCGTGCGTGTGTGTGTGTGTGTGTGTGCGTGTGCGTGCGCGAACCCACAATTCATTGCGAACACGGTAGCTTGAAAACCAACGCGGTAAAAACAGACGGCATCAACCGGCCAGAAATCACAGGCAAAGTCACAGACGTAGTCGGTTTATACCCCCCAGACCAATCAGAACATCGGTTCGTATCCCCCTCCAATCAGAACAAGGCGAAATACAACTTCCTACGTCACACTCACACCACTCTTAACTATAACAGCTACATTTACACATATTCTTATAACTGAAAGGGTAGCCGTGGGGATAAGCACCGGACCATCAGTAGCAATGACTTGGGTTCGAGCCTGGGTAAAGTAAAAAAATAATTTTAATTTAATGTCGGAAATAAGTGGCGCCACCTAGCGGGCGAAATAAGAACTAAAATATATTTTTCCTCCGAATCGGCAACTAAGCCTCGGCGCAACAACTAAACCTAAACTTCGGCTCGCCTCACCGGAGCACGCTCAAAACCGAAACGGCAAAACAAACGACCGAGGCGGCAGCATGCACGAAAATTGACGCCAAAATTCATAGAGCCGTACTCGGTTAGAACCCCAACCTCCTCTACTAACATCATCTGATTTTGAGAGTAGGCGATAATAGCGAAGCCTATCTGGACCAGGCAGCTTTGATATCTCGACCAAAATATGGTGAAGTCGGAGATACTCGTCCAAATTATGGTGTTTCGAAGCAGTTTATTTTCGATAACCGAATGATCCAGTGCCAATCCTATGAAGAGAAGGTTTGATGCCAGAAAAGCGGATCGTATTTGGAACAGATGGTGGCTAATAAAATTAATAAACTCCCAAAGACTCAAATATCACACTAGTTAGAAATAGAGCCGTCTGGTATGCTTACTTCGAGAATGTTACAGTCAGCACCTCTGACATTAGATCTATCATTTCGTGAGTTTAACTTCTATCTAGAAACCCATACAGTATGTCCGAAATTTATCGACGACATTACCAAGCCAATTGGATGCTTTGCTTGCGATGCACTGGCTACTTTCACCATGCCTTTCTGGAACAGTCTCTGTTAACTTCGAAGGTATATCAATCGCTACAAGGTCAGTTTAACTGACCCAAGATTGTTGGTTGGTTGTTTGGTTTTGATTTTATTGGCGCATTAGCTACTAAGGCTATAATGCGCCAAGATTGGCACGAACTCGGAATGTTCAGCTCTGTGTGCTGGAAAAATCTGCAGGTAGACAGACGATGGAGTGTTCGACTTTTCCCAGATTTTAAGGGAAAAAGTCGCATGTTGGAACATGAGCATGCCAGGGTGGAAGGGGCTGATTTGGTTTCGGGCAACCTTGTCTATCTTGATTTTAAATTCTTTGAGTAGCTCTTGGAGACGAATACCAAAAAGACGATTGGCAGTCTGATGGGCATTGTACAAACTTTCCCATCCGGGCTTAAAAATGGATGGCCACATGGATGGTCTGGAAGTGATTCCAGTTTTAAAGCATGTTGAAGAGACAACTGCTTATGTCGAAGCGATAATGGTGGTTCATTTGCTTCAAGGTATAGGCTCTGGACAGGAGATGTTCGATATGACCCAGTAGCGATACCGATAGCCTGATGATGGATAGAATCCAGCCATCCAACCCATAACACATTGTTTAGTGGTACAGAATTATAAATAGGTGGCGGGGTTGCAGGAAAGCTGGCTGAGACGTCGTAGTGCAATAAAAATAATTATAATAAATCTTTGAATGAGAGCGGAAAAAAAAAAAGGCCTAATGGAGTCCATATCTCTCTACAAGGGCTTGTAGAGTCCATATCTGCAGAACTCAGTATCAATGATGGCAAGTGGAGGACTTATCCACTATTAGGTAGGTTGTCATAATGTTTTGAGCTAACATTACACGATGCTATGTTTGTTCAAATGTCCTATCTTAATTTTGACACCCTTGCTTTTCAGTTGTGCTGAGCTTTTAAATAAACCAATTATAATAATATTAATATATAAATATTTCTAAATATAAACAAATGCAAAAAAAGTTAAATGGAAAAATGAAAAGAATACCTTAGGAAATTAAAAAAAAAAAACTATTATAAACGTTTTATGATAGTTATTTAATAAACTCAACAGAGAGGAATATGTCTCAAAAGGGTAAATGGAAACTATAGAATAATTTAGTGAACAGAACGAAGGATATTCTCATAACCTATGCTTGAAGCTCTACTTAAGTTCAAATAATCCTTGTCAAAACCATGATAAAAACCTCCATGCTTCTAAGCAGATACTGAGATTAGAAAAATATCTTGAAATAAATGGGCTGCGACTGAACCTCCAAAATCAATTCAAATACCGATTACTACAAAAAAAAGAAAAAGAGTTAAAAAATGTAACAAAATCTTTGTATTCAGTGAAAGGGTACAAAGGATGACGTCCCACACAGACCTAGGCCTCATTTACGATTAAGTGCTAACTTTCCAACCCCACCTTCACAGGATGAGAAAGAAGACACGCAGCAAGATGCGCAACATGGCCGTGTGACAGGAACTCTTCGATGTGCGTAATCCAGCCGATTTCCCTGTACATAGTAAAGTGCATTACAGCTGTACCACTCTATGCTTCTGAAATTTGGTCCTCTGCTCCTGGCTCCTAACTAAACAAATACCTCTGATTGGAATATTGGTTGCGAAGATTGATAAACAGGGTGATGGGCAACCATCTTACTATTTCCCGAACCATCTCCAAGTAAATCGGGACATCTGATGGTTACAAGAAATGCCCACACTTTGGCAGGGTATATAAACGTGCCAATAGACGCTCCAACTGTATCATCTTTAAATTCAAGACAAAAGAAGAGATCACCCTGACTCTTGCCTCCCGCTGCTGATAATTTTGACAAACCTTAATTCTCTGAGGGATATATTTCCTGCCATATAACTTCGAGATTTTTAACAAATTAGGCATTTTCGCATAAATCCTGCAAAGATAAGCTCTACATAAAGAAAATCCCCTAGAGAACTGTTGTCAGCTGATAAATCTGTGATGGGCCCTTTTACCCGATGAATGAATGCGTTTCTACAAATAATTTTGTATAACCTGAGACTATACGTATAATTTGCAAACTTTGTAGATTACTTCGCCCTTTTGTATATAACTAAAATTCTGCGTTAGTATACTGGGTCGAGCCCTCATGTACTCTACATGTACATGTGATACCTTGTAACTCAATGTGGAACATTTTGCGCTGTTTATTTTTGAGTTAATTTCTAGGACACGCTAAGCGAATGGCATTTATCCTTCTGGACTAAAATTATGGGATTAGCAGTTTATCTGGGACTGTCTCTTTTAATATATTTCTAATGATATTGATAATGTAATTTTAAAAGGTACGCCTAAAAGTTATTAAAATGGTAATATATTGTACTACACACATGAAAGTCTAGGAAACAAATGATCCATGATTTATTGGAGGACCTGTTGAAGGTATAGAAGTGGACTCCACAACAACTACCTAGTAATAAACAGACTACAGAACGAAATGTTGATTAAAGTTCCTTAAGATTGATATATTTCGCGTTGATGGATTGCGTAATAAAGTATGCAATCAATATTTGGACTATCTCGAGTTAATATTCATTTACATGCGTTAGAATAATTTTTAATTCAAGTTATACTTGGCAAACATATCTATCATAACCTGAGAAAAAGAAAGAATGTACTATTAAAATTCAAAATTCTCTTTCCTTCACAAAAATCTCAATTATACCAATGGTATTGAAATCTTTAAAAACAAGATTACAGCTAAGAAATCAAAACTTGCTACCCTCTTGAAGTGGGTCTCATTGGCTCTCAGAATTTTCGTAAAGAATTGGGAAATTAATGAGACTTCGCAGTAAACTGACGCGATAAAATTTGGAATTTTTTTAAAACACATACACACACGCGCATTAATAATTCTATTCGACTATTGAAATCCCGAATATTTGAACATCAAATTATATCGAAGTATTCCAATTGCAAAAGTGTCCCCAAAAAAGAGGAAGCCACCCAAGCAGAATGTAAGACCCACCTCAGTGATTAATGAAATTCCACAGAGCAACTGAATGATTAATTTATGTCAGATTCTTTAATTAGTAGAGGAAGAGATCCCCGGTGGCGGCGTGTGTGCTTCGGATACTGCCATCAACGCCGTGCGATTTTGAGGAAGTTCCCGTGACTTGTTTCCTACGTGACGTGCGGGATGTTTTCTGCGAAGTTTGGATCTGTTTACGAGCGAAAACACTTACAATGGGAGATGGAGGGAAGCCGTCCATCTTCGATGTCACGAAACAAAGGCCGGCATTGTGTTCCGTCTTGCCAGTTTTGTTAACCCGTTTGATGGTGGCGTCTGCAAGTCCCCCGCAGCACCTCAGAGCACGGTGTAGGAGTTCCAGGATGACAGAAGGATACATTCCGAGTGTGTGTCCGCGAGGCAGGCCTGGAGGATCGCTCTCCGTTCAAAGGGAACGGAACAATGGGATCCTCGGAGTGTGCAGTCGATGGGCTTCCCTAATTATGCTAATTCGCGTGTCCCTCATTGTTTTATTCGTGCGGGAGTGAAGTGCGGCAGCGAGCGGATTAAAGCTAATAACCGCACGTGCCAGAGGGGGATCCGGCATTAATTAAGTCACTTCAAAGTATATATCCGCTAATGAAGCAAATTACAACGACCCCCGCTACGAATTCCTCTCCAGTTCAACAGACACACACGGCTGAATGGGGACACGAGCACGCTGTTCAGGTGGGACTTCGTAACGGGAGCCTAATGATGTCGGGGAGGCAAAAGGACACAAGATTCTCCTTCTCCTATCATTGTCTGTCCCGAAGGCGGGGACATACAAGAGGGTGCAAAAAATTAAGACATTCCGCAGTAATTAGTCCACTGGCTCGACTAAGCGACTGGAAAAATGTAAAAAATGAAGACTGGCGCGCCTGCTGAATGCAAACTATGCCATCATTTTGTATTATGGAGAGCTCATCAGCGTACAGAATGCGTTTCTGCCACTTCCTCATTGTTTTCGACGATTTCCTCTCCAAGGATCTCGGTGATGTCGATGCCTAAGCCTTCGCAGACGATTTAATCCTGACGACTGTAGCGGACTCGAGAGCCTGTCTGGAGACCCAAGCTAATCGGGCAATTCAGACACTTCAAGATTGGGCAAACATGCATACTTTTAGAATTGCGCCCGAGAAAACTAATTCTATCTTACTTCCAGGTACCCTGGACCTGAGGAGGCCTCCACAGATCAAAGTTGCGGGAACAACAGTCAAACTGTCCAAACAACTCTAATACTTGGGTATAATACTGGACAGCAGCTGATCTTTCACTCCCCATATAACCAATTTAAAACAGAAAATAAGAAGATATACGACCCTAATTGCAAGAGTAATACGCAGGGACCGGGGGCTAAACAGGAGAACCTTATCCCTCTATTACCAAACGCATTTTACACCAGTCCTAACCTACGGAGCCCCTGCCTGGTTCTTGAAGGCAGGAACCGTGGTCAACAGACAACTACTAGAGACAACCCAAAGAAACGTCCTCCTCACGATCTCCAGGGCAAGCACACAACAAGCACTGCGGCTCTTCAAGTCGCGACGAGGGCTCTCCCGCTGGACCTTGAGGGGCTCCGATGTGAACTGATTTACTACCTTTCACGGAAAATTCCCATAACAACGAATGGCTACACAAAGGATATGACTAAGGAGTATAAAAAAGAAAAAGCAAGAATATCGGAACATCTGATGCAACAGTGGCAGATTAGGTGGAACGAGACAGGTAAAGGCGAGATCACCCGTAAATTCATATACAATGTCACAAAACTATATCCAAAGGCTCCAGAATGACTTTGCCCAGGAGTGAACACCACACCCCTCCTCCTCACAGGACATGGACCTTTTAAAGATAAGCTCCACAGTATGGGTATTATTGAGGAACGTCACCGCCCCTGTGGCGAGATAGAAACCTGAATGCACGTTATCCATGAGTGCGAATTATATGGAGACCTAAGAGGAATGCTCATCACGAGAATAAGAGACTCCAACAAACCGATCTTCGGAGGTGGCGCTGCTGATTGATGCTTTAGAAATTTTGAAGTTTATACTCTAGTTGTTATTTTAAGGTAACGTTTGCATTATAAACTGAAAGAAGGCTTTTCCTATAGCTAGGTGGACGCTATCTAACTTCCTGTGCAAGTTTTGTCTATTTTATCAGGTTTTTCCTTTACATATTATAAAGTTTGTCTCATTAGGCTTAGCATTCTGCTGACCGTTTGCTAATACGTTATGTCACGGGTTGTTACATCGTAAACACAGAGATTAGGTTTAGCGTTGGCTACTTGCTACTGCTTAACCTCTCATAGCAAATGCTCATTAACACCAGTTATTGAATCCGCTGATATTAGTGAATCACAGCGTCTTGAGGAGTTCCTGGCGAATTCTCCCTTGACAGTTCTAAACAGGCCTCACCACCTTCCTACGTTTTGTAACACTCTGTGGGAGGCAACAATTGACGTCACTCTTGCCACCGGAAATCTTACAGGACACATCACTGGCTGGACAGTCCAAGACTCCTGGACCACGTCTGACCACAGAGTGATTACCTTCCAAATCAACCGATCTCTATATAGAACACCAATAGCCAAACAGATGCTTAACCGCTTTGCAGTAAACAAAGCTGACTGGAGACTCTTTGGGGAACTCCTGACTTGAACCTTATGCCAACACCGCATTGAAGCGGATGGACAAGAAGACCCAGACGACATCCAGAGAAAAATTACCAAGACCATAATAGCGGCTAGTGAGGCTGCGATGAAGCGAAAATTGCCCACATCTGGTGCAGTCCCTTGGTGGACTCGGGACGTCCAGAACCTCAGAGGAGACGTCATAAAGGCAAGAAAACAATTCCAAAGGGCAAGACGTACCTGGCCGGAAGTGGAAATAACAGCACTCAGACAAAGATCCGCAGCAGTGAAAAACAGATACACTGAGTTAATACGAAAAAGTAAGCAGAAGGCCTGGGAGCAATTAGTCAGCACGACTGGAAATGCCGACCCCTGGGGGGGTGTACAAAGTCACTACGAATAAACTCCCCAGGGGTCAGGTCATAACCTCCACCCGCACCCCGCAGGGAACATTGCCCACCACCTGGGAACAGTCTATCACCAACATCCTCAATGTGATTTTCCAAAAACCAGCACTCCCGCAACTACCAGAACAACTGCAGATCTGCGATGGAAATGAAACATATCACATAGACCAAATGGAACCACCTTTTGCCCTAGAAGAATTACAACAGGCAGCGCAACAAATAAGGAATAAAAAATGCCCAGGCCCAGATCTTCTGGAGCCGGAGATTATTAAAAAAGTAGTAGACATCTCTCTGCAGACTTTACTAAACCTCTTTAACACATGCCTGAAGACAGGAGTCTTTCCAGCCGACTGGAGAATGGCCAACGTCAAATTAATTCTAAAAAATCCAATGAAGCCACCAGAACAACCCGAATCATACCGGCCAATTTCCCTGCTCCCAGTTGCTAATAAACTCCTTGAAAAGATGCTTCACAAGCGACTCCTGCACCACTATGAAGCTGCAAATCTCGTGATGCCCACACAGTTTTGGTTCAAACCCGGAACCTCAACAGTGGATGCTCTCAACAGCCTCCTAAGTTTGGCTGCTGCCTGTGATAGGAAGTACTTCTTGGTTATTTCGGTCGATTTTGCTGGGGCATTCGACACCATCTGGTGGCCGAGCGTCCTGGCCAGACTGCGGAAGGCAAAAACACCCATCTACCTTTACAAAATAATGAAGTCATTTATCCAAGAGAACAATACAAGTAGTGACTCCGTACAACAAACTGACCTGGCTTGTTTACAGGGGCTGCCCCCAGGGATCGGTACTGGGACCACACCTCTGGAGTATGGTATTGGATGAGTTTCTATCCTTCGACTTGGGGGAAGTCCACTCACAGGCATTTGCAGATGACCTGATACTGACTGTTGCCGCAGACAATCGACTTCAATTCGAAACCCAGGCAAATCGAGCAATTCAAATTCTACAAGACTGGATGAAGGTCCATTTTCTTAAGATCTCACCGGGGAAAACCTACTCAATGCTACTGAAAGGAACATTAAATCTCTGTAGACCACCGCAAATTAAAGTAGAAAATACAACTATCAAACTACTCAGTGAGATGAAATATCTAGGAATTATACTGGACAAGAACCAATCTTTCAACCCACACTTGAAACATATCCGAGAGAAAATCAGGAGATATTCTACCCTCGTCTCAAGAATAGCTAAAAGGGATTGGGGACTCAAGAGGCACACCTTAGGACTGTATTACAAAACGACATTTATACCAGCCATAACTTACGCATCACCAATCTGGTTCCAGAAAGCAACTACTGCAGTTAACAGACGGACACTCGATTCCATCCAACGGACAATACTCCTCTCTATTACACGGGCCTGCTGCATTGTGAGTACACATGCTCTGCAGGTTCTGGCGGGAGTACCCCCCTTGACCTCGAGGTGGTGCGTTGTGTCATGGTGCAGCATCTCGCAAAAGGGCTTCCCTGCACCTTCCTGGGCCACTCCATTGACCCTACAGGAAACCTGAAAAGAGAGAAAACAAAACTCGCCACCCACCTGCAGCAGGTCTGGCAGGATAGGTGGTCAGAATCCACAAAAGGGGAAATAACGAGGAAATTTCTGCTTTATGTCGGAAGATTATACCCAAAAGCACCATCACGGTTTCACCCTGGACTGTACACTACGTATCTTTTAACAGGTCATGGAGCCCTGAATGCCAAACTAAACAGTTTTAAATTAGTAAACGATCCCCGCTGTGTCTGTGGGGAAGTGGAGACATGGTCTCACATAATGTACAACTGTGAAAATTATGAGGATCTCCGCTGCCTCCTGATGACAAAGCTGACTTACTTCCCTCGCGACAGGGAATCAAACCTGTTGGACTCGCAAGAGGAGTATAAGGAGTTGACAAAATTCGTCCAGGGACTGTTCAACCGAAGGAGGACACTTATTGCTATCTACAGTTATCAAGAACAGGCACCACGACTAAACTAACCATCCTTGGACTCAACGAAACTGGCTCTCACCCAGATACAAGACCTTCCTTTGGGACTCTATAGAATTTTTTTTTTTTTTTTTTTTTAAGCCACGCTCCCTTGAGTGGCCCTTTGCCTCCACTCCCCGGGCGGGAGGGGGGAGGTGACTTCTGGTCTCCTCCTCCCCTCGCCGTCCCCTCTCTTCCCTCTGGTGGGGCATGGGCCTGCTCCACTGATTTGGGGGTCATCTTCTCTATGGGCCCCTTATTTCTATCTTTTCCCCCAGCCTTCAGTCTCCCCACCCCTCTCTCTCTCTCTCTTTTAATTATAATTACTAGTGTCTGAACCATTGTTAAATTGCATGAGCCCTACACCCAAAAACCTAACATTTATTTGCATAAATAGTACTTCTTTTTTGCTGACCCATAACTATAACGTGTTTTTTTTTATTATTTATTTATTATTATTATTTATTTATTTTATTTTTTTTTTAGTTTATTTTTTTTTTAAGGTCCTTGCCACTGAAATCTCAGGAAATTAGATGGCAGGACCTGCCAGAGTAAATAACTATAATACTGGTGTACCAGGTCTGCCTCTACGAGGGAGAGTGTGGACAACGTTGGGTCCCATTAGGGGCCCAGCGGCTAAATGACCAGAGGAACAAGGGTACACGACACTACACATGTACAAAATCCATACACTTTTAAACCTCTGGCATTGACAGTGTTCTGTTTCACACCCACAATGTATAGCACGCGGAGATGGGGGAAACCCCTGGTGCCGTTTGACTCTAAACACACTCTACACTCTACCACATAGGAGTCACTAGTGTCGTTATTAGTACGGTTGACGTTTTAATAGGCTGCACTTCATTTAATATCCTAATGTATTCATTGTGCTTTATTTAATTCAGTTGTTGTCCAGAAATTGTCAGTAAGTTATTCCCTAACTGGCTATAAATTTTAATAGATTTTGTAAACTGTTAATATTAGTTTATTACCGTAGTAATATTGTTAGGCCTAACTCAGGAATCGCTGCCTGCCTCGTTTAACCGAGAGCCAATATGGCCGCCTTTACATTCGGACGCACGTAACTACGTTCCGTAAATATGTGTTTAAATTGCAGCTAAAAATCCAAATTGTGTCTCCACCTGAAGATAGTCTTCCGAGGAGTGCCTAGGTAAGAAATGTTTGGTTCCTTTAAGGAAATTAGCCAGATTCTAACGTTATTCTCGGTTTTCCTTTGTTTGCGAGACCTGCATGGTCATCATGCGGCTCGAGGAGGGAGAACAGAGAAGTGCTCCGGTATAACGCGGCCGCCGCGCTAGGATCTGGCGCTTGACTAGCGAAGTGCTTCAACGTGCTGCAATCGTAACTTTGGACAGGGAACGTGTCTCAACCTTTCTTACCAAACTGTGCAATTTTAACCATAGAAATGATTTCTGTGTTTCTCCCCCCCCCCTCGACCATAGACTTTCCATGGTGAGGACCCATCAATGCTCTGAAACACATTACAGCAAATATGATGCCACCATTGTCTTTGCAAATAAGGGGAACACCCTAAAGAAAAAAATCCCGACCTTGTAGGGATATTTTTGCACTTGGCTGTTCTACCCCCCCCCCCCCCAAACTGTCAGTGGGCGTTAGCCCGAAACTTCAAAAGTTCGTTATAGAAACCCCCAAATTACACCACAGACTTGGGGAAAACACCTTTCGTCAACTTTCCCAAAGCCCAATCCAGGCATAGAGGTGTAACCCCGATAATCCGAATTGTTCTCGATTGACCGGATTACACTAAAAATGGAGGGAAAACAAGGTAAAAATGGCGATAACCAGTTGCAGAGGAAGAAGGTTGATCCTGTCATCGTTTACCTGCAGGAGGAGGGGGAGGACATCCCATCGGGGCACCCCCAATGAAGCGGAAAAACCGCAAAGAAAATGTCCCAACGGGAAATGCGCTCCAAGACGGAGAACAGCCAGAAGCTACTTCGCTGCAAAAGAACACCAATGAGGAAAAGCAGCAAGACTCACCCCTTGCCTCTGCCCTACCACAGGGGCTGTTTCAGAGAAGACCCTCTTCCTTAAAACAGCATTAGAAAATATATTTAAGGAGAATTCAAACAGAGTGTCCTCCGGACTTAGATCTCAAATTGTAACAATTTTGCACAAGATGGAAACAATACTACATGACCAGTACCTTGAGAGTGAGCGAGCCACCTCTCGACTTCATGCTTACATAGAATGCGGGGAAAGTCAAATGCCACAGCGCGCCCCGACATATTCTGAAGCGCTGAGGCATAAAGGCGCCACTGCTGCCGATACCATGACCACTACAACTACAAAATCAACAACTAGGAAGACGCTGCACCCCACCCCACATCTCGTGCTACTCAAACCGACCAACTCAGATACGCTAAAAACAAGTGAAGAAGTAAAAAAAAAAAAAAAAGGTTGACTCGCTAACGCAGGAATTTAAAACAGCCAGAATCCGCTCCATACGGAAAACTAGAAACACTGGTGTGATAATCGAAACGGAAAATAAAGAAAACGCTAAATTGATTATCAACAACACCAAGATCACTACATGGAGGAAACTCCTAAAGAAAAAGGTCCCTCAGTCATCATATTTCGTGTAGACCCGAATCTCACTCCGGAGACAATCTGTAAAGAAATCTTCATGCGAAATCTGCAACAAGACTTCCCCGACGGAAAATACAAAAGTTTAGTAGTGCCCAAACATCAAACCAGGACCAGGGATGGCAGCTCGACCAACTGGGTGGTCGGATTGACCCCTGAAGCGTGGAGAGTTATCACAAAACAAGAAAGGATCTACATATGCTGGAGCTCCCACCGCTTTACGGAACACATCGCAGTGCCAAAATGCTTCCGATGTTGCCGATTCGGCCACACCACCCATTCGGTATATGTAAAAGCAAGAATTGCAAATCGCAAGGACCGAGGCATAAAGAAGAAAACTCTTGCTCTTTTTCACAAAACTGTATTCCTGCCAGTCATCCTCTATGCCTAGGGTGTCTGGTACAAGAAAGCAACCACTGCAACTAATAAAAGAAAACTAGAACCCATACAGAGGTACATCTTGCTGACTATCTGACGAGCTTGTAACACAGTGAGTACACACGCGCTTCGGGTGCCCTCCCCTTGGACTTGGAAGTGATACGCAGTGGACTCCTCTACCGCCTTTCCAGAGGCATACCGGATACTTGCCTAAATTTCACATTAAATGTAGCCAGCGAACCGAAAATAGAGAAAAGACTAACTGTACACCTTCAGCAAACCTGGCAAACATGGTGGCAAAACTCAAGAAAAGGGCAACTAACGCGAAAATTCCTCCCAACTGTCTCGGCCGTATACCCAAAATACCCAAGCTGGCTCTCCCCAGGATTGCTGGCCACGTACCTCCTAACTGGCCACGGCGCCATCAGATTCAAACTGATGACCTTTGGACTGAGCAACAATGCCCTCTGTCATTATTATTATTTTTTATGCCCTCTGTCATTGTGGCTTAGTGGAAACGTGGGAGCATTTAATGTACCACTGCAAGCTTTATGAAGACCTCCGATGCCGACTAATTACAGAATTACATTATGTACCCGAGAATCAAGAGGAATGCTTACTGGAGGAGGAGCACAGCTACAAAGCACTGGCAAACTTCGCACAAGATCTTTTTGGCAGAAGACATACTCTTCCGCCCCCCACAGCCACAATAGTGATTCCCAGGCCCACAATATATGACTTTGCAAACAACCATATAAGGTGCACGGGCAGTCACCATCCCAGGAAGAAACAACAAATGACCATGACTCCAGACAGAGACATAAGTAACCACAAACTGGACTAAATACCCACAACTACGGACCTGACTAAGGCACCTGTCCTGCTGCCAAGTGACAACCACAGACAGGAACCTACACCCGGATTGGACAACTAGGACCCAACCAAAGACCTGACTCAAGCAGACATGCAGCTGCCAGGCCATATGGCGACCTGTGCCGACTCCCTTGCCGGGCACACTTTCCTCCCTCCCCTGGCAGAGGGGGAGGCGACAGCCTTCTCGCTGCCTCCCCCCTGCCAACCCACATCTTTCTCTCTGGTGGGGCATGGGCATGCCCCACTGGCACATGCTGGGGTCGTCTACTCTATTGACCCCAGTCTTTCCTAGCTTTCCCCCCATAGCCTTCATTCTCCTCCCCTCTCTGTCTCTATGCTAGCGCAAGGCCCACACCAAAATTCTAGCTTTTTTAAATTATTTCGCCCTCTCCTCGGCCATTAAATTTTCAAACGCAACTCCTTCAAACCGGGAAACCTGTATGTGATCAAAATACAACGTGCGAAAAAATTTTTTTTTTTTATCTCAGGAAAATAGGTGGCAGGACCTGCCAGAGTAAATGCAAATTACTAGGTACCTGGTCTGCCTCCACAGGACGAAAGTGGGGCAACGTCGGGCCTCAGCAGGGGCCTAGCGGCTAAATGGCCAAAAGAACAACGGTACATGACACCACGCATTTCAAGATCCATACACTTTTAAATCTCTGGCCTTTACAGTGAACTGTATCACCACACAAAGTAAACTACGCCGAGATGGGGGAAACCCCTGGTGCCGTTTGACCCTAGATACACTTTACCACATCCCGCTAGGAAAGTAGTCCTGTTCTTCTAGGGACATTTCTATATTGAATGAAAAAAAAAAGACGGCACAAATGATTTTCACAAATAAAATAAAGCCAAACAAAATGGAAATATTTGTGAACGGCATCCTCGTCCAAAAGGCGCAGTCACACGTTGATCTTGGGTTCAAGTGGGACGAGCCCTGACCTTCCGCCCGCACTTCTCATACATCAGTAACAAAACATATGCGGCGCTGTGGGCAACCAGGCAGGAGCTCACCGGTATTAGAGACCCCGGTCTGATGAAGCAATACATCAACAGATGTGTTACTCCTATTCCCCTATAGGACTCGAATACTGGCTCTTGAGATGGCTGAACAGAATTTCAGCTAAGCCTTTTACCATCTCAGGAGCTATACTATACTCCAATTTAGAGGTCACACCCTGGAGACAAATAATCACGTCAAGAAAGATAATGACCCTCGCTCAGCTTTTTACGGAACTACTGGATGCACCGCAAGCCCGAGAGTGGATAATAATACCCGGCGAAAAACCAAGACGAGTTGCAGATAAGGAACCACAACTCAAAGCGGCATTGATGGATAGCCTCGGAAGATTCTTTCCAGCAAACACCATCCAGCTATTCAACAACCTCAATATCAATCCTGAAAAGCTCTGCAATTGCAAATCCTACAGAAAGGAAGTTCTCAGAAACTTTTACGCAAATACAGATGTAAGGATACAGTTTCAGCACCTTGTTCGGCCAGGCACGAGCCACTGGGCTTTAGGAAACCCGACCCCTCATCAAGAAGTAGGTACCAAGCTACCCCACTCTAATCACCACAGAAGAAGACGACTGCTGGAAAATTGAACTTTCAAATTTTTATTTTGCTATATCGCGGTCATTCCTGTTGTCATGTTGTTTCATATGCTGTAATTTGTTTGGCTGTAAATATTTGTGTTTATGTAAATATGGTGAAACTCCCACTTGTGTGTGTTTAAGCAGAAGGTATGCTTCAATTGTCACGGTATTATGTTCTTACCAGTTTACAGTAGTTCAGTAATAAAAGTCTTTGCGAGTAATTAATAACTCAAATATTTTATATTACAGATAAAATGTACATATAAATCAGATATTATGTATTCCATGTATTTTATAATTGTATTACATTTTGTAACACAGATGTATATGTATGATCACCACCTAGCCAGCGGCTGTAACTGGGTGTTCTCCTAAAAGAAATAAACTGATGTTAATAATAATAATAATAATAATAATATCTGGCGTTCCCACCCCCTCTCAAAGTGCTGTGGGGATAACCCGAAAATTTCCATAGTCCACTGTGTGCCTCCATATACACCCACAAACTTGTGGTTGGCATCAATCGCCATCATTTTTAACAAACTATCTATGAACCCGATTAACCGAACATTTCCGGTAATCCGGAATCCACAGATATGGAGAAGAAATTAGACAAGCACAAAGATCCGCTGACTGAGACACAAAATGATGACCCCGTCATTACTGATCAACTGGAGGATTTAGAGGACACCCGACCTGGGACCCCTCAATCAAACGGAAAACCCGCAAGCGAGCGATTCTGAATCGGAACGGGAAACACGATCTCGGGCTGAAATAAAGGAACAGCCAGAAGCCACTGCATCGCAAAAAGAAAAAAATATATGAAAAACAACAAGAACCATCTCTGGACCATACCATACCAGAGGGCTCCATATATGAGAAAACTCTTTCTGAAAACGGCCCTAGAAACCAATTTTAAGGAGAATCCCAGTAGGATATAGTCTGGCCTGAGATCGCAGATTGTCACCATCTTTAACAAGATGGAGACAATTCTGCATGACACACATGTAGAAAATGAGAAAGTCATCCCACAGCTACACGCCTACATGGAATGCCGGGCAAGACAAATGCCACAGCGCGCCCCGACATATTGTGAAGCGCTGAGGACCAAACCTACCACTACTACCACCTCCAATCTGGCACCCAGGAAGACACTGCTCCCTACTCCACACTTCGTGGTTTTCAAACTACAACCACTGACACTCTTAAAACTAGTGAAGAGGTCAAAAAAGATCATTGATTCCCTCATTCAAGAGTTTAGAACGGCTAAAATCAGAGCCATTAGGAAAACACGAAACACAGGAGTCATAATTGACACCGAAAACAAAAGTGATGCATATCTCATCATCAATAACTCCAAGATTCCGACGCTTGGACTCTCTGCTGAGCTTCCCAGAGAAAAAGGCCCCTCCATTATCATATTTGATATCAATAAAGACCTGACTCCTACATATGTGAGGAGATATATATACGCAACCGCCAGCAAGACTTACCCGATAGAGACCATACTACCCTACTAATGCCCAAGCACCCAAACCAAGAGTAGGAATGAGAACTTGACAAACTGGGTGGTCGGATTGGCCCCCGATGCATGGAAACTCATAACAAAACAAGAGAGAATATACATAAATTGGAGCTCACATCGCTTCTGGGAGTACATTGCCGTACCAAAATGCTTTCGGTGTTGCCGATTCGGCCACACCACCCACACGTGCGCCCAACAGGAACCAACCTGCGGACACGAAGGGGCACAACTATGCTAACCGCCCGAACAAAGGAAAAGAACCAGCCTGCGCTAACTGCAAGTGGCAGAAACTTCCTCACACGCACTCTGTTCGAGAGAGCAAATGCCAGGTATACCTAAAAGCAAGAAGTGCACAACAAATAAGAATAAATTGTGGGAACTTTTTTTTTTTTTTTTTTTTTTTTATGAGAACCCCAAACACGAGAGGTATTATAACCTATAGTACTTAGTACCGTGCTTGGGTTGGAGGTTGAGAAGACGAAAGAAGATATTTGTTGATATTGGACTTGAACTTCTGTAGATTGTAATTTTCAGGAAATACGTATGAAGGAAGGTTGTTCCAGAAAACGGCAGTTGGATGAATAAATGAGCAAGATGAAAAGTTGGTTCTGTGGGTTTCAAACCCACAGAACCAACTGTCCATTTACTGTCCAACTTCAACCATCCATTTACTGTCAACCATCCATTTACTGTCCAACTTCAAGTTGGACAGTAAATGGATGTTGGCTGGTGGCGGCACGTGTTTGGACTGTTTTCAAAGGGAGAGCGGGAATTATAGAAGCCAACTCGGAAGAACAGTGCCCATGGAAGTATCTGTAGAAGAGGCATGCAACAGAAACAGTGCATCTATGAGACAGCGAGTGGAGAGACTCTGTTAGAGGTGAATCATTAATTAACCTAACTGCCCTCTTCTGAATGGAATCAAGAAGCCGGAGAGAGGTTTTGGGGGCACCACCCCAAATGTGGGAACAATATTCCATGGCAGGGCGGATTTGCGATTTATACAGAGTGAGCAGCTGTTTGGGAGAAAAGTAACGCCGAGAGCGAAAGAGAAAACTAAGTTTTTTAGATGCAGAGGAAGCAATATTTGAAATGTGCTTGTGCCAAGAGAGATTAGAAGTCAGGGGAATCCCCAAAAGCATTGTATCTACATTCACGCACTCCTCATGCGTGAATGTAGATACAATCTAAACGAGTATTTTGCATCTACATTCACGCATGAGGAGTTATTCAGGAAGGAGAATGATGTAGGTAAAGTAAACATTGGCAATGAGCTGGATGATTTTGTAATAACTGAGAGGAAAGTGGAGGAGAGATTGTTGAGGATAAACATAAAAAAGGCACCTGGGGTGGATGGGATCTATCCAGTTATATTAAAGGAGGCAGCAAAGGAAGTATGCAAACCCCTAGCCATAATTATGAGAGCTTCTTTGGACTCAGGGGAGGTACCCACAGACTGGAGATGTGCAAATGTGACCCCAATTCACAAAGGAGGATCAAAGGCTGACACAGGTAATTATAGACCTGTTAGTTTAACTTCTGTTCCAGGTAAATTAATGGAGGCACTGGTCAAAGAAGCACTGCAGGATCATCTAGACAACAATTCCGTTATAGCTCAGACGCAGCATGGTTTTGTTAAGGGCAGGTCTTGCCTGACCAATTTGATTGGATACTATGATGTAGTCACAAAAGAACTGGATACAGGGAATAACTTTGATATTATATATTTGGATCTTAGAAAGGCTTTCGATACTGTTGCACATGGAAGACTGCTGCACAAATTGGAGCAGTGTGGCATTGGAGGCAAATTGCTGCTATGGATAAGGGGATGGTTGAGTGGCAGAAGACAGAGAGTGGTAATCAATGGACACTGCTCAACGTGGACTAATGTTATTAGTGGAGTTCCTCAAGGTTCAGTGTTGGGTCCGTTGTTGTTTTCGGTGTTTATGAATGATATTGATGATGGGATAACAAGTTTAATGTCCAAGTTTGCAGATGATACAAAGGTTGGCAGGGTCGTTAAGGACACTACTGACGCTATGCTGCTGCAACAGGATCTGGAAAGGTTGAACAGATGGGCTGAGAGGTGGCAAATGAAGTTTAACATTGACAAATGTAAAGTACTACATATGGGAAACAGTAACCCCAGAGCAACGTATCAACTCTGCGGTACTACACTGACAGTGGTGGAGAATGAAAAGGACCTGGGGTAATTGTGCAGGCAGATATGAAGTTCTCTGAGCAGTGCAGACGAGCTGCAAGAGTAGCTCATGGTGTCTTGTCAATGATATACAGGAATTTTTCTAGCAGGGATAAGGAGGTGATTATTCCCTTGTATAAGGCAATGGTTAGGCCACATCTTGAGTACTGTATACAGGTCTGGAGGCCTCATTTCAAGAAGGATGTAGAGCTGCTGGAACGGGTACAGAGAAGGGCAACAAGATTAGTAAATGGAACAAAGGGTTGCTCTTACGAAGAAAGGCTTAAGTTTTGCAAATTGCAGAGTCTGGAGACTAGGCACCGGCGAGGTGATCTGATAAAGGTGAATAAGGCTTTGAATGGTTTGAGCATGCTCAATGCCAATGGGATTCTTCATCTTGCTCAGAATAATCACCTGAGAGGGCATAAATTCAAATTGAGGAAGGACGGATGTCGGATAGATGTGCGGAAATTTGCCTTTGGCCAGCGGGTGGTTGGTTGGTGGAACCGACTTCCATCACTTGTTGTTGAAGTTGATAGCCTAAACAAATTTAAAGCTCAACTGGACAGGTATTTCGAACGAACGGAGGGGTGAAATGGGAGTGGGTTTTTTTTTTTTTTTTGGCTGATGCTGAATAAGCTTGCTTTCTTGCAGTACTTTGATCCAAGCCCGAGGCGGGAATCGAACCCGCGACCTTTGGCTAGCCCGGTCGGCTACGAGTGTTTAGTAATATGTCAGAACATATAATTATATGTAAATATATCTTGTATATACTTTGATGTACATAATCTGGAGACTATATTGTGTGTAATTAATAAATGAATGAAATGTCTATAAAGGTTGTCCACAGTGTTTGGTCATTGGACCGTTCCTTTGTCAGTTGTTCTGGATGATTTCCTCGCCTTTGACCTGGGGCAGGTAGGGTGCTTAGCGTTTGCTGACGATCTTATCTTCACCATTCGTGCAGGCAGTAAACATCTCCTTGAAAATCGAGCTGACACTGCTATTGGCCTCCTCTCCAACTGAATTGAGGAATGCAAGCTCTCCATAGCAACAGACAGAATCAAGGCCATTTTGTTAAAGGTGAAACTTGACATTAGCCTTTCCGTGGTATTAAGATTGGCGGCACCACCATGCATTTAGTCACTGAGTTAAAATATCTTGGAATTATTATTGACGGCAACCTCACTTTTACTCCATACCTCCAATATCTTGGAACAAAGTTTAGAAAATACACTGCCTCAGTGAAAAGGATCACACTTGATAACTGGGGCGTCCATGGGCATTCCTTCACCCACTGTTCTAAAGCAGTTTTCTTGCCTATCATTTGTTACGGCACGGCCCTGTGCTTACAGGGCACCACTTGTCAACAATGGAACACACCACATATCCTGTGGATTTTGAACTTGTTGGTACACAATTTACACTGCCCTATCATTAATACCTGAACACCCCTCCATGGATGAGGAAACGGGTTCTATGCATGCAACATGTCACAGAACCTGCTAAATATGCATATCGAACAGACAATTGAAAAGTGGGCATGCAAGATGACACGTTCAACAGAATTAACGGACTTCAAACGTGGAATGATAGAAGGATGCTACATAAGCAAGTGTTCTGTATGATACATTGCAGTTACTCCGGAGATCCTTAGATCAACGATTAATGACGTCATATGCAAATGCCAGAGGAATGAGACTGAATCTGCCAAAAAAACCGGACTAATAAATCCCTACCATTTGTTACCCGAAAACTAACAGAACGGGACAAGAGAATTCTAGAAAGAACTGCGCGCGCAAATCATAATTTGCCATTGTCTCAAGTCACACAAGCCCTCTGTGAGAGTATTGGCACTTAGTCAGCACTAGTACAATACAAAAGACACGCCATGTTTTGGGTTACAATGGTCGTGGAGCTGTTCACAAGCCATTCATTACTTCAACAAATGCTAGACGCTAGTTAACACGTTGTAAGAAGCATGAATCCTGGACTGTAGATCAGTGGAAAACAGTCGTATGGATAGACGAGTCGAGGTTCGCCCGCTACCAGTCTGATAGCCGTTCCTGGCTGTGGCGAATGCCAGGGGAACAGTTCCTTCCTGATTGTATCCTTCCAACAATGAGGTTTGGTGAATGTATTGTCATGGTATGGGGCGCCTTTTATGGTTTGGCTCGGGCCCATTAGTCGTTTATTGACAAAACCATGAATGCTGTGCAATACCAGGACAGCCTAGGCAATGATGCACTTCCAACATCATGGAAGTACTTCGGGGAAGGCCCACACCAGTATCTGCAAAACAACGCACATGCCATACTGCTCTGCTCCTGGTCATAACAGAGTGGTTTGAGGATATGGGTGTGGAAATTTTGTATTGCCCAGCCCCGAGTGCTGATCTGAACCCTATCGAGCATCTTTGGAATGTATTGGATCGTCAGGTACGTGCACGTCGAGATCGCCCAAATAACAAGGCCGAACTGGCGGCTGCGTTAAAGGCGAACGTTCAAGGCCGAAGTGGCGGCTGCGTTCCGAGTGGCGAAACATATCTCGCGACATTTATTAAAATGTTGGTTGAGTGTATGCCGCGAAGATTGAAGGCCGTCATAAAAGAAAAAGATTTCAGCACAAAATATTAAATGCCAATTAAAGCTCCTTTTTGTCTAAAGACAGGTGTCTGAAACTGCGTAGTCACATTTCGTGATCGAGTTTCAGCTTCCATGGCACGGCGGGCTTAATTCTGGTCTCTGTCCTTTAGTCTTGTCGTAAATAACGTTGCTTTGTTGTTCCTCTGAGGTGTGCTCCTAATCTTAAGTAATTTAGATGAATTATTAATTGCCTGAACTTTCAAGTGATAAAGTAACACTCAGTGAATGCCTGTCTACTTGTACATGAAGTTTCAGCAGCGTTGCTCCAGCAAAAGATAAGTATTTTACTAATTTCTCTTTTTGGCTTTGTTACAATACACTTCTCCAAGATGGACGCTATATTGTACGGTAGTTATATCTTATACAGCATAATGGCAGTTAGTGGACACTAGCTAAGTGCTTCGCTGACCAGCAACGTTTCGTGTCACCTCCCGTCTGTGGAAATCTCTCTACAGCAGGAGGTCCTGTAATCATTTGGAGAAAGTTTGTTTGCAGCAGTGACTAACGGGGTTAAATTGTGTGTGAACCCGAATACGTAGTTTTCATTTATTTCCTTAATTATGGAAGGAGAGCCTCGTACTAAAAATGCAGATACAAATTTGTATCTGCAAATTACGCAAAAAGGAAATCAATAAATTAAACAAAAGTATATATATTAAATTTTCGAAATGCAAATTCCAAATCTGCCAGAGCTGCTCAGCCTTTTCCCGATTAATCCTAAAAAAGTTATCGAGCGACTCCCACTTCCCCACTGCAGCGGAATAGAAGGCGGCACGTCAGTGACAGCGAGATGTATTCCACCCAGTTTGATGAACAGGTATATCTCAGCCAGCTTGGTAAAGAAAGCCATGCTGACATGCAGGCGGCAACGGGCACACTAACTGATAACACAAAAGAAGGAAACAAACAGCAAGAGTGAACCCCCAATCTAGATCCTTCTCTTCCTGAAGGAAAAATCCTAAACCAGATTCGTACGTTGCATATGCAGCTGGAGAGCCTGATGGCCAAATCAAATAACAAGATCACAACAGGGCTCCGTAGTGAGATTGTCAATATATGGACAAAGATGGAGACTATTAATGAACACCCACGTGGAACAAGAAAAGGCCAACGCTAAACTGGAAGCTTTTCTCATGGATAGGGCAAACCAAATGCGACAGCGTGCCCCAACCTACGCAGACACGCTGAGGAAACCTGCCGATAAATCGGCAACCACTAGTAAACAAATGACAACGAGGAAAGAAACCGTTTTACTCCAGCAACCAAATCTTGTCATAAGCCTGCTACAGATGACGCCTCCAAGCCAAGTGAAGGAATAAAAACAAATTAATCACCAATTTAAACGATGATCTGAAAACCACAAAAATTAAATCAATCCGCAAGACCAGAAACACCGGAGTAGTTATAGAGACCAAGAAGATTTACTCTCTTAAGTTCATTAGACCTGAGATTATTTTAAAACATCTCAAGACCTACAACTTTAATGCTCTATACAATAAACCGGTGGAAGAAGCTGCCAACTTGATAGAGAAAAAGCTCCTATTTATTGCTGACCTGGGTGCCTCAAAAGTGGTAAGGGTCACGGACAAAACTAAACCGTTTTGTCCATGAACGAATATTTAAAACAGGCGTTTCAACGAATATTTAAAACAGGCGTTTGTGGCCAAGCAAAAAAGTCTTATAAGAGAGGGAAAAAAAAATCAGGATTGAATGAAGACTTCACCGACTACAAGAAAAAAAAGAGCCATTTTCTTGAAAAATGAAACGACATTCACGCTACGAAGAGATTATAAGAAAGCTTCGACATTCGAAAAGAATCGTAAGCAAAAAGGCCGCTAAATTTGAAATGGAAGAAACCACATTCGGACACTGGGCTAAGGAGTGCTTTGAAAGGCTGCCAGTTGAAGGTAAAGCAAAAAATGATGCCCAAGGATATCAACTGGAGAATATGGCACAACAAATTTTAGTGAGAGGAGGCGTTTGTGAGAATGCTTTATCCGCAGTCACGATTTCTAGAGAAGATCTCATCAATGCCATCAATTCCTTGCCTACCAAATCTACGATTGGCCCCAACGGGTTTCCTATCTTTATTTTAAAAATATGCAGTGCCTATATTGTTGATGTGCTGTTGCACATTTTCCAAAACATCTTGAGAGATGGAATCACTACTTTGTGCGACCGGTGCCAAAAAAGAAGAATCCTAAGGCCTCTTCAGACCTTCGGCCTATATCCATCAGTTGTTCTCTTTTAAAGCTTTTTGAGAAAGCCATCCTTCCTGCTTTAACCCAGTGTTTCGCGCACAGGCCACCCCACCTCCACACCGTAGTACCGAGACGATCCACTACTACTAATCTGTTGGAGACTCTCTTCAGAATGCAGCACGCATTAAATGAAAAAGCCCAAATTGACATCATATTCCTTGACATAAAGGCAGCTTTCGATAATGTGTCGCTACCTGCACTTGAAAACATATTGAAAGTTTATTTCCGCATTGAGGGCAAACTATTGCAGATCATCGAGAGCATTTTGAAGCCAAGGCACCTCATTGTACAACACCAAGAATTCCGTGCAGAATACACCCTCACTTGGGGCATCCCTCAGGGAGGAGTTTTATCAGCTTTGCTGTTTGCTGCCGCCCTAGAGCCTTTTCTGGCGCGAAATCAGAATTTTATTTCCTACGCCGATGATATTAAGTATTTTGTTGTTTCTAACGAAGGATCTCAGGTGTCCGACGTCAATTTCCATGCCAACGCTAAGCTGTATGAACTGGAGACATACTTACGCAAAATCGGTTTGTGGCTAAACTCAGACAAGTCAGCACAACTGACAATAACTAATAAGAAGATAAAAAATGAAATCAAATTATCTATTAATGGAGCACAGATTAAGAAAGTCAACTCATACACCGACCTAGGAGTGACGTGGGACGAGGGCCTTACCTTCCAAAGGCACTTTCAGAACACGAGAACAAAAACTGTCGCTGCCATATGGGCGGTAAGACAGGAAATAACTGGGATTCGAAACCAGCAGCTACTGACCCAATATATCCAAAGATGTATCGTTCCTGTATCCTTATATGCTTCGACAATTTGGTCCTCTGCTCCAAATACTTATATCAGGAAATTTCTCAGCCTGGAATACTGGTTGCTCTGGTGGTTAAATAGGATCGCCGGGAAGCCCTTCACAATTTCGAAATCCATACTGTACGCAAACTTGAACACAGCTCCGTGGATTCAGATGATCACAATACGTAACATCTGCACTCTAGCACAACTTCTCACTGGGAGTTTAGATGCCCCTCAAATTGAAAATCTTGTAGTTAGGCCCCGCCCTGGAGCCCGCCTCCATAACCCTCATAGTCTCCGAAGCGCTCTCCACCACACGGACGGATTAAAGCGGTTGTTTCCTGCCAATACTCTGGAGCTGGTTAGAGACCTCAAAATAGACCCGGACAGGTACTGCCACGAGAAAACTGACAGGAAACTCATTGCAGCGGATCTGTATACGAAACTACAGATAGAAATCTGTAATTGAAGAAAGACTTCAAGTGCCCTTGAACTCATAAAAGTCTTAAATGAACGATATATATTATTCCAAAAGATTCTTATAGGACTGAGGGTATTCCTTTTGTTCACAGAATAAAAATGAGGACCGATTCATAGTGTAAATGACGATGTCAGTTTTCTATGTATGTACATTGTTTTGTAATTTTTCTATGTACATATAAAGTTTTGTAATTTTTCTGTGAATGCATGATTTCTGTATGTAAGTAATTCTTCCTTTATGTTTATATATCTTATGTATTTGCTGATATTTAATCCTATGTTACACTCTAATAAGTGTATTTGGATGTACGTATGCGCCACTCTCCTAGAAAATTTCTGTACAGGGGTGTTTCTTGAATAAACTGATGATGATAATAATAATAAAAAAAAAAAAAAAAACCGGAGACACAGGAAGTGTTAGCCAAAATCCTCAGTACACCAAAAATTCAGTCGCTGGGACTAGTGGCTGAAACTCCAAGAAAAAAAGCCCGGCAATAATAATTTTTGATGTCAACAAAGACCTGACCCCGGATGAACTTAAGAGCTGAAGAAGAGAACGACGTTATTCTAATACAAGAGCCCTACACGCATAATAAGAAAGTCAGGGGGTACTCCCTAACTTACAAGCTCGCACAAGTGGATGGAGATACCCCATTGGCCACTGTAGCGGTCCGTAATCCTAATATTACGGTCACGAAAATCGTACGTACACTTTTGCTCAGCCTGGGCTGCATGTGTGCACCTTATCACACCTCTAGGAGAATTATATGTCGTCTCGCTATATTGTATGGCCAGGGGAAGACATCCTACCTGCAATCAGATATATGCAGACAGTCCTTGCAGAACTTCCCAACGCAAAAATCGTCATCGGCGCTGAGGTTAATTGCCGCTCCCACCTGTGGCACAGTGAGACTGTAGACCGACGTGGGAATGGCCAGCGACTGGAGGAATTCCTTGCAAATTCCACTCTCACCGTAATAAATCAACCAAACAACCCAGCAACCTTTTCCAGTACTCTATGGGAGGCCACAATCGATGTGACCCTTGCAACCAGATCACTGGCACGATATCTCTCGAACTGGACTGTACATGACTCATGGACAACATCCGACCATCGGGCCATTACGTTCCAGCTGGAACAGTCCATTGCTTGCTCACCAATAATCACACAGATAATGCATAGATATGCCCTCGCCAAGGCAGACTGGAACCTCTTCAAGCAGGTGCTGGCCGACTCCTTTCACAGGCATCAAATAAGCGATTTCCAAGCACTAAATCCAGACCAACACGAACGTGCTGTCACAGACATGATCACATTGGGCTGCAACATCTCCATCAAAAGGAAGAACCCCAAACCGGGTGTAGTCCCTCGGTGGGGCCCTGAGCTAGAAGCCACAAGACGCGAAGTAAATCACAGACGAAAAACTTTCCAGCGCGCTCGCAGATCATTGCCAGAGGCTGAGGTAGAAGCCCTCAGGCAGCAGTACAGGGAAGTTCGAAATAGCTACACCGCATTAATTAGGAAGCGCAAACGAAAATCGTGAGAAGACCTTGTTTTTACTTTTGGCAACTCGGATCCCTGGGGGGTAGTCTTCAAGGTAACTACCAACAAGCTCCACAGAGGTGAAGTGATTCCATCCACAAAGACCCCTCTTGGAACTATAACAACGAGTTGGCCCGCATTGATAAATAACATACTTGATGTAATATTCAAACAGCCAACTGCTCCATCCACTCCGCAGCAAATACAACTGTGTGAAGACAACAAAAGTTACACCACGCAACAGCAGGAGCCTCCGTTCAGAGCCGAAGAACTCATTATCGCAGCATCAAAACTGAGAGACAGAAAATCATCGGGACTAGACTTGCTAGAACCGGAAATTGTAAAAAAGGTGGCGGAGTACAATCCAGCGCGTCTCCTTAATCTATTTAACCATTGACTCCAGCGTGGATGGTTCCCAACAGACTGGAAAATGGCAAACATTAGGCTAATTTTGAAAAATTCCAGCAAACCCCATGACTAACCAGATTCCTATAAACCCATCGCTCTCTTGTCAGTAATAAGAAACCTGTACCAATGCATTAAAAATAATCTATCACAATGGAGCATAACCGTCAGGACACCGTATAGCAAAGTTGCACTCTAAATCTACAGAGGATGTCCCCAGGGCTCTGTCCTGGGTCCCCTACTATGGAACATCGTAGTTGATGAGTTCCTGAACACAGATCTGCAGAATGTCCAATCTCAAGCATATGCAGACGACTTAGTCCTTACCCTTGCCGCTGATATTAGATCCCAACTGGAAGCCGCAGCAAATAGATCAATCTGAACTTTACAGGACTGGGCCTCGCACAACCACCTGGAAATCTCACCAGTATTGTTGTTGAGTTTAACGACACATAGGCTGCTCGGGCCATATTGTGTCTTTCTAATGGTGAACATGAAAGAATAACTATATTTTATGATATATTCCTAATCTTAGCAGTAAAGACACACTCCATCCATAAAGGCTCTCTGAGCATAGCGAGGTCACCGCAAATAAAAATCCAAGGGAGAACTATCCGATTAACAACTGAGATGAGATATCTTGGAGTGATCTTGGATAGGAACCTATCTTTCACACCACACCTGAAATATCTACATACCAAGATTTGAAAATATACTGCGCTAGTGGAAAGAATCGCATGTCGGGACTGCGGATTGAAGCGACGCGCGCTCACCCTCTTCTATAAGAGTATGTTCACCCCCATAATCACTTATGCATCTGGTATCTGGTTTTCAAAGGACACCACAGCAGTTAACAAGAGGAAGCTTGACTCGATTCAGCGCGTCATCCTGCTCACCATCCCCCAGGCCTGCTGCATGGTCAGCACACATGTCGTGCAAGTGCTGGCCAACGTGCTACCTGTAGATCTAGAAATAATCAAATGTGGTTTGCTTTATACGCTTTGCAAAGGTAAAGCCATTTCCTGTCTGAATTTTACCACCGACCCTTGAAACAATATCAAGGCCGAGAAGGAGCGCCTCACTGCATACTTGCAGCACGTCTGGCAGTCTAGGTGGACACAGTCTACAAAAGAAGAAGTCACCAGAAAATTCATTCCTACAATAGCAACAGTATACCCAAAATCTCCCACATGGTTCTCCCCTGGCCTATACGTCATTTTTTGTTAACTGTCCATGGATCTATCAGAGGAGAGCTAACTGGCCTCGGGATTACCGAAAGCCCACAATGCCTCTGTGGTTCCCTCGAAAGTTGGGACCACCTAATGTACGAGTGCGAAATATATGAAGATATATATATGAAGACCTAGCGTGGATTCCGCTAGGTGGCGGAAGTCTGTAAAGAACTGAATTTTGCTACTCCGCTTTTTAGTTAATTTAGTAAGGATAATGGCTCTTAAACTAAGAACATTTGGTATCAGCGGATAGCTCTCTTCAACTACTGAAGCAAATACCAGGAGAAGACTAAAGTAAGCAGGTAAATCTTATTTTAAGATTAAAACGCGAATATCTGATCCGACATTTTCCAGTATAGCTTAATTACAATATATAAAAATTGCTACTAACAATTTTTAACCGTGTCTTAACGCAGCACTAGTTCCCCCCTCTCTGGAACAGATATGCTGTGAGGCCGCACCCTATATGCCCATTTGCAACCCTCATTAAACAGTTCAGGCCAATCTCTCATTCTTCCAACCTCTTGAAGCTCATGGAGAAGACATTACTTCCCACCATCACCAATCAAATCATGCCTCACAAACCCCCACAGATTCACTATGGCATTCCAGGTAGATCCGCAGTCACCAATTTAACATCGATAACCAACACCATTCTCAGTGCACTAGAAGCTAAAGCAGAGCTTTCTGTCACTTACATCGACCTGGAAGCTGCCTTCGACTCCATCAGTATTCCCTTCACTTGTTCAAGTAGGAAACTACTTCTACATAAAAGGTGACATGTTGTGGTTTATCACAGCCCTGCTCTCTGACAGAACCATTCTTCTTAAAGCGGATCAACACACAATCTGGAGCAAGATCACTGCGGGAATTCCCCAAGGCGGAGTTCTCTCCGGAGCCTTATTCACTGCAGTTACTCTTCCGTTTGTGCAACAGAGAGAAGACATACTCTGCTATGCCGATGATATTAAGATATATACTAAGATTTAAGATATATAACCTCGGCGAACATCTCTCAAACATCAATAAGAGATCTGTGAAAAGTTACACGACTTAGGATCCTATCTCCGTCAATTTGGCCTCCTCATTAACCCTGCCAAATCAGCACAAATTGTCTTTTCTCTGAAGCGCCAACCCACTGAAATCCAAGCCTCTCTAGACGGCATTCCCTTCCCAGTGGTCAAGATGCATACAGACTTGAGTCCTCTTCGACTATAAACTGAGCTTCAACCCCCACATTGACAAGCTCATAGCAAAATTCTGTCAAATGCGCTGGACCACAAAACAACTGCTCCACGTCAGGGATCTGGATGTGACTCGTCGGTACATATACACCTCAGTATACTCCGTCGTATTATATGCCTCGGAAATTTGGGGGTCCGCGGCTCCTACCAACATCAAGTGCGTGTACTCCGCCGAATACTGGCTCCTTCGTTGGATCACGCAAAACCATCGTCGTCCACCCCAGCAAAGGACAACATCACTTCATTTTGCCCGACTTCCAGATCTTGTATTTGAAAAACGCCTTGTTCTCACTGTCAAGATGACAACCGGAATGGAGCCAAGCATCTGGGAACTGTGTGGCTGGAGGATCTCTCTACCCGGACTGAGGTCAGCTCACAGCTGACTATAACAGACTAGCGCTCAGTGACCGTTTTCTCCCCAGGGAGATGCTCCCCACAATCCTTTCAATTGACAGTGACCTCTGTAGGTTTGTGAAGGATCGGAGGTACCGAAGAGAGATCCTTCACAAACATACAGATCAAAGTGATAAGGGCAGCATAATAATGCCCAATAATTATGTTCAAAGCACAATGTCTTTATGAATGTGTTGCAAATAAAGTGAAGAAATATCTTTATGAATAACATAATGTAAATATGAATATCTTTATTATTTCATTGTAAATACTGTCAGAAGCATATATCCTGTAAATAATCTGGCACATTCTATTTCATTGTTGGCTCTGGGGAATGAGCCCGAACTTCGATTGTGGGCCCCCAAGGCTATTGTCCACCAGCCAATGTAAAACCCCTGGCATTGCTGCTGTGAAGGGTCTATTGTATATACCACGTTTGTATACAATAAAGATTATATACATATATATATTTTTTATTATAGCTTAAGTAAAATAGTTACGTGCTGTTTAACAGTACATTATGTTAGATATGATGGTGGTAGCCGAAAATATAAAACCGATTCCATATAAATGGAAGAACATATGTATTTTAACAAGCTGCCCAAAATATACCAGTAGATCAAAACATCAAGTAACTCCATTAACAGCCGATACCGGCCCCCGTGGCAAAACCTAGCAAAGAATAATCATTAGTAAAACAAAGTGATAATAATATAATACCAAATGTTAATTATTATTATTATTAGCAAACTTATTAGCCATAAGGTGCAAGGAAGCCTGAGGCTTATGCTGCACCAGCCGAAAAAAAAAATTATGAATTACCCTGAGAGAGAGAGAGAAAACACAAGAGTCAGAAGTAGAAGGGAATCACCAAGAAAGAGAAGAATGATGATATCCAGCTCAGGACCCTGGGTGTGCCAAGCCCATGCTCACCAGATGTGAGTCCCTGGGGTTGTAGCATACATTGAAAGGGACTTTATCGAGGGCTAACCCTCTCAATATATCCCACTCATAATTAACAGAGCTATCTGTTTCTGTTGTCATCTGCCTGAATATCATGGTCAAATATGGTCAAATATGTAATATTAAAAGTTCAGTGGTTAAGTAGATAAATAGTCAGGAAGTAATTTAGTTGTTAACAGGCAGGATGATACTTTCTGTTTTTCTTTTAGTAGTTCTTTTAACCCCCTTTTTGGTGATATTTTCACGTTTTTCGGAAATGGTACCTTCGAGGGGGGTACCGCTAAATCATATTATAATTGGCATTATTTTAAATTTTATATCGGTTTTATTAATTGGATTTAAAATGCTAAATTATATAGGGGACTATCGGCTACTGTTCATGTCTTATTACCTTTACTTTCCCCCTCCCTGTTTGGTTTATTTTATGTTATGTTTCTTTTTTCTGGGGGTCTTTACTTTATAATATTTATTTTAACCCCTTTTATTTTATATCCTCCATTATATTTATCCTTACCTAATAAAGGTACTTTACAATTCCCCACTTTGCAATCTGACTCTTATGTTTATCAGGAGCTTTCAGGTTCTAAGGGGTTTCTATATTATTATCTTCCTCCATTGGGTTTGGCTGTATTTTCAAAATGACTAAACAAAGACTTCGTTTAAAATATAACAAAATTTTATTACATATATTTACATAAATGAAATAGTTCAATGATCCAGTGCATATTATAATTGGCATTGTTCTATTACTGTACAAGCATAAAATGTTTGCTTAAGTTTAGTTATATTCTTGTACAACTTCTTCCATTATATAACAAGGCTAACAACATCTTTCTTATGCCACTCTTTTTATACATTACTTAGTAAAACATTCTCTGAATAAATCATTTTTTATTCTAATAGATCAGGCTTGTCTCTCACATCCCAATCTTCCCTTCTTAACAATAAGATTTCTCTGTTGGCAACATTAAAGGTAATCTCCTTCTAATTAGATTATTTATCTTTGCTAATATATTAGCAATCATTGCTTAAATCAAATATTTATCTCAATCCCTAAGTTATGCCCCAGGGGTTATTCTTGGGGTAACATTGATTCTAAGGTTCTAAAGCGTAAGCTACTGAGCAAAACAGTTAATTGTTGATTACAATTTTTTGTTTATAGTTCCTTTAAATTAGTGTTTCCAAAGTTTGACTGCCCTACTTCCTCGTAGTCTGGGGTGGGCGAGCGGGGTGAATCCCTGCTCGGCTAAACGGGCTTTTGAGTTGATTTGGGTTAAGATGGAATTTTGTTTCGGCATTTCCGTGCCCTCAGGATTTCTTCCCTGGGACCACCTCCCGTTAACTTGGGAGGTGGATGGTTTTAATCGATTTTAAAATCCATTTGAAGCTAAATCGAGGTCAACGGATCCTTGTTCTTAATGTAAATATTGTATATAGTTGTCCATAGTCACTGTTGACTTTTGGGCTTTTAAGTGTATATATAGTGAGTTTTATTTATATAATTTAAATGTCGTCATCAAGCAGTGAGCTTGATCCGATGGAAGAAGAGGTAGCGACTGCAGCCTCTCAATTGACGGTTAAAGAAAGACAATTGCTAAATAAAGAACTTGTGAGTGAAATTGAAGAAGTTGCAGATCAAATTTTCCTAGGAAATACCCTGGCCAGAACGCCAGTTAAAAGCAAATCGTCGTCGCTCTCTGGAGCTTCACAACAGACACAAATCGCAGGACAGTCACAGGTCTCTAATAAAAAGAAAAAGAAAAGATCACAAGGTGGTGACTCTGATGCAAGTGTAGGAAAAAGGTCACACTCTCAGGGTAGGAAGAAAGTAAAGAAAGATGAAAATGTCCAAATAAGATCAGAAAATAAAGATTTCGAAAATGTTCGGAAGTTAAGAGAACGGTTACATTCCTTTTTGTGGGATCCTGTGAGCAAGGTTCCAACAGCTAGCATAAGAACAATTCTTGAAATATGGGATCAGCTGGCTACAAAAGCATATGATGTATCATTAGAGAACACTTTGCTAAAAGAAAGATTAAATAAAGGAGAAAAGGAGTTAGAGATTACTTATGCTAATGTGACCAGGAAAGAAATAGAAAGTCAAGAGATCCATCAAAAGTAATAATATTGAAGGCAACAACGTCTAGATTTAAAACGAGTGAAGAAGTTAAAGATGGAATTTTAAAAGAAATTCGTCCTATGCTAAAAGATATGAAAGTAAAGAATATACGTCCTATTAGAGACCGTGGTGTTCTTGTGGAGACCATGACTGACGACGATATTGCCAAAATTAAAGGTTGTTCTGGTCTAGGATCCTTAGGATTGAAGTGTAGTGTACCAAAGTCAATTATGCCCAAGATAGTGCTATTTGATGTGGAAAAAGGAGTAAAGAAAGAAGAGTTGTTAAAAGAAATATGGACAAGAAATCTGAAAGACCTAGGTGTGAGTGAAAAGAATTGTGAAGAGGGGATTGAAGTGTTGATTGTTCAAAAGTCTAAAGATACCAGTACAGAGAATTGGATATTACAGCTTTCCATAAGTGTTTGGAAGAAGATATGTAATATGAAAAGGTTGCTAGTGGGTTGGTCTGCGGGCCGATTTAAAGAAATTTTCCCAGTTACACAGTGCTATAAATGTCTGATGTATGGCCATGTAGCGAAATACTGCAAAAAGGAAAAGTGTTGTGGTCATTGTGGAGGAGTTGGACACACCTTCAAAGACTGCACAAATAAAAGTAAGCAGCCAAGTTGTTGTAACTGTACAAGAAATCGAGTGGAAGCAGGTCATGAAGCTGTGAGTAAGACATGTCCTGAATACAATAAAGCTCTCGAAATATATAAAAGAAAGATTAATTATGGGTAAAAAATTAAAAATTATACAATTGAATGCCCAGAGAGCGAAAAGCGTGGCCTCTCAGATGAATTTTCTTATGGAGAAAGACAATATAGCTGTTGCTCTATTACAGGAGCCGTATGCTGTTCAACGTCAGGTAAGATGTTATCCACAAAATTATAGAGTGTTGTCTGAAGGGGAGTTACCAAATGCAGCAATTGTAGTGAGAGCACCAGACAAAGTCATAACTAAGATCTTAATGCTATGTAACAAGAACGCTGTGTGCTGTGAACTACAGGGTGAATTCGGAGAATTTACCTAGTGACTCTCTATTGTCAACATTCTGGTAGCATTGAGCCTGACATTGAATATCTAGAAAAAGTAGATCGGCTAATAGGAACTCAAAAAGTAATAGTAGCGATGGATTCAAACTCCAACTCCCCGTTGTGGGGAGGACAAAATTCGGATGATCGAGGAGCGTTATTAGAAGAGTTTATAGCGGCTTCAGGAATGGAGCTGCTAAATACTCAAGGGCATGGTCCGACTTATTCCACAGTTCATGGCTGCTCTTATATCGATCTTACGCTTGCAACAGGTGCGGTAAGAAATTGTGTACATGATTGGAAGGTTGTAGAAAACTATACCACAAGTGATCACAATGCTATCTCTTTTGCTGTAGAAAGAGAAAATCAAGTAAGAATTTGGAATGACCTAGAAAGGTTTTCAGTAAAGACTGCTGCATGGCCAAGATTTAAATTGAAGTATTTAGATATGGTGTCAAATGTGTGCTGGGAGGATTTGTCCGCAGACCAATATGTTGATGTAATAACAAATATAATAATAGAAGCTTGTAAATATAGTATGCGACTAAAATGTATACCAAGTAGGCCAGTTTTCTGGTGGAATTCAGATTTGTCCAAACTAAGAAAAGAAGTAAATAAATTAAGGCGTTTATGCCAAACGCATAGAAGACGCGGAAATTTTGATATCTTGGGAGATTATGTTTTGGTATACCAAGAAAAAAAGAAGGGAATATGTAAATGAAATAAATAGATCTAAAAACTTCCATTGGAAGAAATATGTAGAAGAGCAAGGATCCCGAGACCCATGGGGAACGATTTACAAAATTTTAAAACCTAAAGTTTTAAACATATGCACTACAGTAGGAGATGAAGGCAATCAAACTCTTAACTGGCAAGATACCATAGGTAAAATATTAAGTGAGCTCTTTCCAAGTTTAGAAGTAGATATAAATATGTCCAATAAGGTTAAAGAGAATGAAGAATATGTAATGGAAAGCGAAGAATGTAACTTTACGTATCAGGAAGTGGAGTCTGCTGTATTCCGGGCTAAGGATGGTAAGTCGCCGGGCTTGGACAGGGTAGAAGTAGCTGTGTTGAAGAAAGCATTTATGCTGACTCCACAAATTTACGTGGACTTGTACAATAGATGTGTAAAGGAGGGTGTCTTCCCTGAGGTCTGGAAGACTGCACACGTAAGACTGCTAATAAAAAGTACAGATCAACTTTTAAATGAAACAGGAGCATATCGACCGATTGCCTTGCTCTCGGTTCTGGGGAAGGTCTATGAAAGACTGTGTGTGAATAGACTGAATAAACTATATGAAGAAAAGTCTATGTCCTCAGAAAACCAGTTTGGTTTTAAACAAGGGAAAGGTACTGAGGATGCAGTCTTCAGATTGACCAGAATTGTGGAGCGGAGTGACGCGAGATATGTTCTAGGGATCTTTGTAGACTTTCGTGGTGCATTTGACAGACTTTGGTGGGAGAGTATACTGTCTAGAATAAGAAGAATGGGGTGTACAAGGACCATGTATAAAGTGATGCAAAGCTACTTTAACAATAGATGCATCCTTGTTAAAACAAGATATGAACAAATAAAACAAGGTATGCATCGCAGCTGCCCTCAGGGCTCGGTGATGGGCCCCTTTGCTTGGAGTATAGTATTTGATACCTTACTTGAAAATGAGCTGGAAGGTGTTCAGTATGTTGCATATGCAGATGACCTAGCAATTTTGGTCCATGGTGATACACGTTCGCAGATTGAAGCAAGAGCTCAGGCGGCTCTATGCTCTCTGAGTGAGTGGAGTATTGAGAACAAACTTGAGATATCTCTTGGAAAGACTATGCAGATGCTCTTAAAAAGGTAGGCTGAGCATGAATCGACCTCCTACCTTGCGGCTGAACGAGGGATCAGTTCGATATGCGAAAGTGGTGAAGTATCTGGGCCTCCAGTTAGAAGAACGATTATTTTTCACAGAACATGTGAAATATTTGAAAAATAAAATAAGACTCTTGTATGCCAAGCTTCGAAGAGTAGTAAGAGCTGATTGGGGCATAAAAGGTAGATCTTTAAATCTACTGTATAAATGTCTATTTGTCCCAATAGTAACATATGCAGCTGGAGCTTTGGTACATAGAGTAGAAACTGTGATGGTCCAGAAACACCTTGTCCAAGCTCAAAGATTTGCACTGCTGGGCATATCAAGAGCATGTCGGACTGTTTCTTCCGAGGCCTTGCAGGTGGTTGCAGGGAGGATGCCAGCTTACTATGAGGTTCTATTAAAAGGGTTATTGTATTACACGAAAAATAATATAAGAAAAGTCATTATGAATATAAGAACATGTCCAGAAAATGACTATGTGTATACAAGAAATGACGTACGAACCGAAAGAGCAAGAATTCTAGGGGATATCAATAACCAATGGCAAGAGTCCTGGCAAGACTCAGAAAAAGGTAGACAGACCTACTTGTTTCTACCGAGTGTAGAGGCAGTAGATACAAAGAGAAAACCTTGGTTACAGTTTGGGCTCAATGCAACATTCCTAATAACAGGTCATGGACTAAAATTTAAATTATCTGAGCTGGGTCTACATGAATCTGGATTGTGCACTTGCAGGAACCCTGAAACAGCTGAGCACATAATGCTGGATTGTGTCCAATATACAGACACCAGAGCTTTCTTGGAAAGGAATATAGGATTTTTAAGGAAAGAGACACTCATTACAATGTTTGATAATAGTGTGAATTTTAAATATTTTAATGATTACGTAAATGAAGTTTTCAGAAGGCGTAAGCTACTAGATAGTAGAAGCTTGCCTCCCCGAGGCAGGGGCGGTAACTGTTCTGATTAGGAAAGTCAAGATATGAAAAATTGCTAAAGACTTTTGCTTCTCAGAGCAGGCTAAGAGCGAAGTAGCTAAAAGAATGAAATGATTATTTTAAATGATTTTAAAATGTTTTTAATAACAGAACCTCATAAAGATTTTGACCGAATTAGTTAAGATGAACCTAGCCATGGATGTGCCTCGGCACCGGTAGTGGTAGGCTCAAGGAGTTTCAAATGGAATCCCTAAGTTATGCTAACCTTCTGACTTGTCAGCTTATGACAGTTCAGTGCATCCCATATACAGGGTGTTTCAGTTAAACGTTTCAGAACTTCTAAGAGGGGTAGGGTGCATCCTGACAACTCGAAATCATATAGCAATGTGGGGTCGGAAATGCTTTCCTGAAGCGGTGTTGTACACAGAAGCACCATAAAGAAAAGAGACCGTAAGTGAGAAATCGTTTTAATAATACATGAAAAGAAGCAAAAGGTACATGGATTAAAGTAAGTGTTCGAAGTTTCTTCCACGGGCTACAATGCACGCCTCACATCTCCGACGCATGGACATCCGAACATTCTGGAATACTTCAGGCGAATTTCGAATTTCTTCGGCAGCTACTGCGATTCTTGCAACCGGCTCCTCAGCATTGTCAACAGGGGTGTCATAAACTAGCGATTTCATATGACCGTGAAAATTCCTTCACAAGGGAAGGAATTTTCAACACGCATAACGACCATATCTGGGCGGTCGAGAACCCGCATGCAATACGACGTCGTGCAGCACAGATTCGATTTTCGGTCAATGGGCCGGTATTATGGGAGATCACCTCATCGGACCTTACCTGTTACCGTGTCGTCTAACCGGACCTATCTACTTGATCTTTCTGGGGCAAGTATTGCCACAACTTTTGAGAGATGAACAGATTTCTACATCGACGCAACAGACAATGTGGTTCCAACACGATGGAGCCCCTGCCCATTATAGCGGAGATGTTCGTAACTACCTGGATGTCACATTTGGTCAACAGTGGATAGGACGTGGTGGTCCCGTGCGTTGGCCTGCTCAGTCACCCGACCTATTATGTCTTGATTTTTATTTCTGGGGTCATATGAAATAGTTTATGACACCCCTGTTGACAATGCTGAGGAGCTGGTTGCAAGAATCGCAGTAGCTGCCGAAGAAATTCGAAATTCGCCTGGAGTATTCCAGAATGTTCGGATGTCCATGCGTCGGAGATGTGAGGCGTGCATTGTAGCCCGTGGAAGAAACTTCGAACACTTACTTTAATCCATGTACCTTTTGCTTCTTTTCATGTATTATTAAAACGATTTCTCACTTACGGTCTCTTTTCTTTCTTTGGTGCTTCCGTGTACAACACCGCTTCAGGAAAGCATTTCCGACCCCACATTGCTATATGATTTCGAGTTGTCAGGATGTACCCTACCCCTCTTAGAAGTTCTGAAACGTTTAACTGAAACACCCTGTATATAAAAAACACTTTCTAAAATCTCTCTGAATTATCCCACTTCCGAAACTGTTACCTTACTTTACATTACTCAAGAAAATTTTCTACATCTATGAATCTCCCTCTACCTTATCTAGGGAACCTTATCTTAATTACACATTTTTTTTAAAGTACATATCTCTTATTGTATAAGTTATAATGTCCCTATTATAATTCCCAACCCTTCTTTAGAGTCCTATAATTTACAAGTGAATACTCCTGTGAATTAGACACTTACTTCTGATAACTGAACATTATCTCTTGGTTGGGATTTTTGTTTCTCAATGGGCTGTAGTCTATGTCTGGATAGGGCATCACTGAGTCTCTTAGGAATTTATGGGCTGGTCTTCGATACTGCTACTTAGCCTTCGGTTCTGCTATTCTGGCGGGCCCGGGATTACAACTTTACCTTCTCAGCTCACTATCTGCACAGTGGCCTTTATCATTGCCTTCAGATGACGAACTAGGGTTATTTCTCTCCTTACACAACACTTATTTGCACCCTGGCCGCTTTCACTGCCTTCCGATTACGGACTAGGCTTTTTCTCCATTCACTTCACTCATTTGCATACGGGCCACTACTCTTGCCTTCCGATGACGGACTAGACTTATTTCTCCTTACTATATTTCTTCCATCACCAACCATATGACCAATTACTCGACTTTTCTCTTTTATCACGAAACTCATCTAACCCTTCTTAACCCACTGACTGCACTTAAACTTATCTAATCCGACACTACTCCATCTTAGCTTTGTCAGAACTTTCTCAATTGGCTGACAGGACAGGACTTCATCTTAACTTTGTCAAAACTTTCTCAACTGGCTGACCTCCGTCTCTTGGCTATGCGCGCTCTTTTTGTTCTCTGAATGTTTTATATAATAGTAGTAATGTGTACCTGTCGGCTCCTCAGGCCATTTAAGATAATATGTGCAAGATGTTAAGTTTTAAGAGGCAACTTGTTCGAAGTCTTAGTATATGTTCATGAAAGTTTAGTTTTCTATCTAATATTAAGCCCAAGAAGGAGAAATTTTGAACAAGAGGTAGAGCAATTTTATTTAAGTATAAGACCGGTTCAGGATGAAAACCACGCATTTTAGAGAAGTGTATAACAGCTGATTTTTTCTCAGATATTCTATATCCGTTATTTTTGGTCCACACTTCTATTTTGTTTATGGATAATTGGAGCTGTCGTTCAATTGTGTTCATGCTGTGTGATTGAAATGAAATGGAAAGATCATCTGCACACATATGATGGCGGTATAACCTTTGTGATATTGTTCACCCGCAGTGCAAACAGGGTTACACTTAATACTGAGACCTGGGTAACCCCTTCGTGTTGTATATATATTGTAGATAGACAGCCTTTATATCGTACCTGAAATGTTCTGTCAGCAAGGAATTTCTATAAATTGTGGAAGCTGTCCTCTGTATCCTAACTGAAATAGATCTCGTATAATTCCGAATCTCCATGTTGTGTCAAAAGCTTTTTCAAGATCTAGATTTACCATCACCATATGCTGCTTTCTTATAAATGCGTTTCTAATATTTGTTTCAACTTTGACATGTAGGTCAAGTGTTGATCTATTTTCCTAAATCCAAATTGGTGGGGTGATAAAACATTCTCTTTTTCCAGCAACCACGTAAATCTATAATGCACCATTCGTTCAAGGATTTTCCCTAAGCAGCTGGTCAGTGAAATCGGGGGATAATTATATGTATAGGAAGGATTTTTTCCGGGTTTGGGAAATGCAAGGACAATTGCATGTCGCCATATGGATGGATACAGGTTGTTCAGAAAAATTGTATTATATAGAGCTAGTAGGATTTCCAGAATGTCAGAGATTAGGTGTTATATCATAGTATAATAAATGCCATCGAGACCTGGTGCGCTATTAGGCAATTTTGTAATGGTTGTAAGTAATTCCTCTTTTAGAAATGGTAGATTATAGGAATGAGATATCTTGGTAGAGAAATTCAACTTACTCCGTTCAGTTTGCTCTTTATATTTTTGAAAGTCATTGTTGTAGCTTGTAACTGCTGATATGGAAGCGAAAGAGGCAGCCAGAATTTCTGATATCTGCTCTGTTGCAAAAACGTCCTGCCCTTTCCAATGGAAGATCGAGTGCTTGGATATCTTCCACTTAAAATCATTATTTTTCCACACCAAACCAGGACTCGAGTTCCTAGTAAGTGTGGAAGCAAACATGATCCAAGAGTTTTTCTTTGCTTTTTTCTGAATTGTCCTCGTTTCAGCTTTGGCTTTTTTATACGCAATTAAATTGAGGGTAGTTGAATATTTCCGGAATCTATTCCATGCACGATTTTGTGTTGTTTTTGCTGTTGCACATTCTGCATTCCACCAAGAGTCGTACTGTGCCTGCCTTACTTATTTGAGGTATTGCAGCTTTGGAAGCTTCTAGCAGTTGATGGTTGATAAGACAGCATCATCTATTGGCAGGGTTTCTATTAATTGCTTATCCAGTTTGATTAATTGCATATATTTACTCCAATTAGCTTTTTTAAAATTCCATACAGTTCGTTCCTTCTGTAAGAGTCGATTGTGTCTGTATGAAACATACTATCGGAAAATGATCACTGTTGTAAGGATCATGTAATACGAGCCATTCTATACTAGGATAAATCGATGGAGAACATATTGTTAAGTCTATTGCAGAAGTGATACCTGTAGCCAAACTGATATAAATGTGAGATCCGGTATTCAGCAAATTCAGTTGTTGATCATCTAGGAAAGTTTCGATTAAGTTACCTCTACTGTCTGTGTGAGAAGATCCCCACAGATGATGACGGGCATTCATATCTCCCATAAGGCAATAGGGAGGTTGAAGTTACATAGTAAGATCGTTTAATTCCGATCTGGAGGGAGGAATATTTTGTGGAAGATAAACGGACGAGATTGTGATAGAAATTCCGATGGCTATTCTCACTGCTACTAAGTTGGTTTTTAATGTTGTTTGCTTAGCTGGCATATGAGTATTCACCAAAATTGCCACTCCTCCTTTGGCAGTCCTGTAAAAGTTTTCATTTTTAGCGATTTCTCAGATTAATGACTTAGTGAGGTTTCTACTAAGAGATCACATGATTATAATCGTTTTATCATTTTTGGTGATCCAACCATGGACTCTATAGTCTTCTGAACTCAGAAAGGGCATAATTTCCCAACGGGTTGTCTTGATAACGAATGTATCACCAAAAAGAAAGGAACAGTAGGCTGAGAGCTGTTTATTTTCATTCTCTTAGCCTGAGACATGTTCAGCTGTAAGTCATCACATTTATTGGAGTTAACTTTCTCCAATCTTGTGTTAGTTTTCTGGTCTATTTTAAACTCCTTTTAGTCCTGGGTGATGTCTTTTCACCCAGGTCCAGCCCCGCCACGGGGAGGCAGGAGTAGTGCCACCAAGTGAGTAAATTAGAAGGTTAGTAGTACACAGAAAAATTAAGAAAGGTTACTTTGCTTTCTGAAACTTCTTCCTTATGCTTTAAGAAAGAGAACTCTTATTATATATTTGAATAACGGAAGAAAAAACGTGTCAACTCAAAGGGAAAAGCTTATCTCTCTAATATAATCGCAGTAGAAGTCGCAGGGAAGATCTCTTGGCCTCAAGATTCCCTTGGCACCCGGGGCCAAATCTCGCAATGTCTTTGAATGCTTCTCGCTCTGGAATTAGCATTAAAACAATATCCTCCTCTACCTCTATCTTTCATGATATTAAGGAAGGCACATTTTACTGTCCCTATTTATATACCCACCGTTCTAATTGCCATTTTATAAATTCGTTTAAATTTAAGGTTGAGTTCGCTTCCAACGCAGATGATATTAAGCTCTTGAATCTTGAAGATTTGAATGCTCTCTCTTAATTAGCAAATGGTGGAAAACAAATTTGTAATTTAACATTTCAAAATGTTAAATCATTAGATTGGGATGCCTTGTAACAATCAAAATAATGCACTATTTGAGATAATTAGGATGCATACGCACATTCACAATTCAGATTTAAAATGAAATCTGGATCCGCTTGTAGATATAAACACCTTTCTCAAATTGGTTAATTCTAAAATAAATAATTCTGATTTTGCCTCCCAACAAATGTAATCTTTTTAAGTAAATCACAGACATTTTCTCTGGAATCTTTACACAAAATCTTGGAACTGTGCACTCAGTTTAACTGCAAAAAAAATTTTAATTTTGCTTGACTTTAAATAAACATTTTCGTATTCATAAACACATTTCATATAGTACTTTAATTTGTAAATATTAATCTTTGGTAAATATACATTGTACTGGAGAGTATGTTCTGTAATGTAGAAGTTACATTAAATTAAAATAGAGAGACTATTTAAGACTCTTGAATAGTTTTAGTTTTATGCAAGACTCTTGAATAAAACTTGCCGACCCAAGAGTAATAAAAACTAGTTTAAACTAGTAGATGTTTTTGGACAACTTGGTTTAATCATCTGATTGGACAACTGGTTCTGACTGACTGATCCTGACTGGACTATTGATTTGTTTAAGTACTTCAAATAGGAACTGCTAAGGACGTTGTGAATTTAGCAGATCTTCCTCGTAATTCCAGAGAAATCTTGTCAATAAGCGGAGTTTGTAGTCTTTGAAGAATAAAAGAGACATCTTAGTAGACTGGATGGGATCTTCATCTAACACGAGGTTCCACCAGAGACTTCGCTGTCACCTAAATCGCTTAAACGATCCGGACAGTCCCAAGGCGTGTTCGGCGCAGTGCAACCAAACAGATGGCATTCGTGCACGCAGGTCGGGCTAGCGACATCTGTTAGGTGACAACCATCTTTATCTTGTACACAAAGCCTTCATTCGAACTTATCTTCCATCGCGACAGAGGGGGGGGGGGGTTATCTTTCCCCAGACTGCACAACTCCGCTATTGATTAAACTATTGCCGGTAACGATGCTATCAAACGCCACTAGAGCAAGATAAAAGCGGGCACGAGTATTGGATTCCGATACCAAATCGCCTACAAGTTTCTAATTTCGTGAACGCTGTGTTCCGGGGAGTTCGCGGCCTTCCGCTGTCTTGAATATCTTATTCGTCCTTAAAGAGCTCTGACAGTGTAGTTATGAGAACTAGGGTGGCCTTTAACCCCATCTTACGCGAAATGACGCGTGGAGAACCAATGGCCAAATAGCGATCGTTTCCATTACAAAGGGCTAATTAAATTTAATGTTTGCCTTAAAAGAAATATCTTTGGAAAAAATCCAAATGGGCGCAGAAGTTCTTCATTCGCCGCTCTGGTTGTCTCGGTAACTATGAACAGCTGTCATTGGTCACGCGGTTTCCATGGCGACGGAATTTCGAGGATGGGAGATGGCTGGGTGATGAAGGTGAGGTGATGCGGATGCAGGACATTTCGTTCGTTTCATTTGAGAAATTTCTTTTCTTTGCGAGTGGTAAGTGTTCTGTGGTCAAGCAGTCCACCTATTAAAGACAACTTCCCAATTACAAACGGCGCAGATGCAAACATATCCATTTTACGAAATCATGAAGGCTAGAAAAAGAAGTCCCTCTTGTCGGTTTATCTATTTATTGCTTCCCATATGCAAATTGATAAAACTAATTAAAACTTCAAGGCATTTTTATATTGTTTAATGATATCAGAAAGTCTTTATCGATGTACAGTGTTGCTGGGCAATCCATTGTTTGCAGCGGTCCTCGAAAAAACCAAGACACGAGAAATTTGCGAGATTCAACAACCTTTTACACCACATAATTACCGAACGGATAAATGACGGGCCTTTATTGATGCGATAATTAACTTCGAACATGACAGCGCGAAGCGCCACTGCAATATTTCGAGATTTTTTTCTAGCAATCTTTGTTAGCCGAAGTGAAAAGTGCATTTCTCTTTCCAAAATGGAGTGCACAAACAGCAGATCACTGCGTCGTGTTAAATGGCCCATAAAAAGCCATACTCGTAGATTCTTTCGCGTACAAGAAAGCAGCAAGCCGTCATGAATCGGCCGTATCAGTAACCTGCTGGTTCGTGATTAAAATGTCTTTCTGATCGCTGGTAGCGTGGCAGATGGATGCGAATTTTTCCGGTTCCGTTGTAAAGAGTGGACCAGCCAATTCCCTCTCCATTTATTTTCTTGGTTCCCCCTTCTTCATTCAATGCCTAAACAGCTTACTTTAAATTATTTCCTTTAAGAAAATACACAAATACGGTGACAACCGTGTTTTCCCCTGAGTAAATGCCAAAATATCACACTGCAGAAAATTGTACCATTCAACACGAATGGAAAAGGATAATATCTGACTCCTTTTACGAAGTCATGGTGTTTAAACCAAAACTGCTTAATATTAATATCGAATTGTCCTGCAAAGTTTATCTAATTATTAAAAATGGGAATATTTGTTATAAGCTTTAATCAATGATATATGGAGGGTCTACAAACTGTCTTATCCTAGTATGGATCCCCTTCTGGTCAAAGGCTGTTTTTTGGGTGAAATTGTTTTGTAAAGAAATAAACTGATTTAATAGTAAAAACAAATCGGCCCGACGAATACTTGCCAAAATGAAAACCAGCAATAAAGTGGAATTACGTGTAGGAGAAGTTAAAGTTGATACCGCATTTGGGAAATGGTTCGTGCTTTCCGACATCCATTTTCAAAACACCCAGACAAAAATATATGCGGCAAGGTGAAGCATAAACTGACTGCGGCACTGTGTTCTAGTCTTGTATTTCAGTACATCCGTGTGTATCTCTTGCCAAATGTGGTCTATGCATCGCAAGTCTTGTTGTAGCGCATGAAAATTATTTTCCTTGAAATGGTGTGCTGTCTCCTCTGGATGAACAGAATATGGTAATGCCTTTCACTAAATCAGGATCAGCTGTCCATACGAATCTTAACAGCACCTCATGAAAACATCAAAATTTCATCACAATATCCGAGTTAATCATCAAATCCCTGGCAGAATACCGGAAATTCTTTGAAGTAGACTATAACCTCTCTGCATCCATGGACCTCATTGAAACCATCTCCATTGGTCGTCCAACCCATCCTCTCAGGAACAATGATATCTTGAGTCACAGCCCACAATGACCTTGCTATTAACTTCGACCAAAAATTAAGGTTTAGCGCTCATGAGAGAACCTCCCCAAACTCTTCAGTGTTCCATTTTGAAAAGCTAAATAACACCTCCTGCCTAGTTAAAATCCAAAGATTACAGCTAAATACATTAAATCCTATATGCTGCCGAACGCTAGGCCTCTGCCAGCCCCACACTGCAAAAACCTCAATAATTTTTTCTGGCTCATATATGCTAATAGCACACTCCACTCTCTGCTATCAGCACAGATTAAAGTTTCACCTCATCAAGTATTGACTAAAGATACCCTGGACTTCCAGGATATTTCAACCCCATGTCCTGAAATACTCGTACCAGGATTATTGGAAACATCCTGCTACTTCGAGACATGGGGGTTAACTTTGAAAAATTATCTGGAAGGGAAGTTCAGGGTATTTAACTCGCTTTTCGACTGGATTCCCGTCCTCCTCCTTCAACGCTAATCCCAAGTGCTTCACCTTACTTGATTACCGTGCATCTAGGACATCAATAACTAAGAGTAATGCTCTGCACGAGCTACATCGACTTCCTTTCTAGTCGGGAGTCGTAGGGAACTGTCTTTCTCTTGAAATGAGGATACTGGTTAAATCATACGAAGTTGAGCCTGATCATAGCCTTATATGCATCAGATATAACTCTATCTGATACAAAAATAACGATCACACTAGTGATCGTTATTTTTGTATCATTTTATTTATATATGTTACTTTTTAATTGTTTTTTTAAGTTACTTTTTCTAATTGTACATTATTCTATGAAAAATAATATTTATTTTCGTTAAGACCAATGTCTGCTAGCAGGCTAATGCCCATCATGTACAATGAGAGGTAGGATTAAATTTTAACGAAAACGAATCTGAAATAGTTATTTATTCACTGAAACAGCGAACAAGCGTGATTCAACCATCATTTTGTTGGCACTTTCATCCAGGTTGTTACCAGCCATAAGGGCGTCGGCATCCATTTTGATCAGAAGCCGAGATTCGATGCTTATACAGAATACCTGCGTAAGCGATTTAACACCTTACAAGAGCTAAACAGCATTTTGTCCACATCAATGATGCTGCAACTACTAGTCGATATTTACAAAACACAAACCTTGTAATTGCATAATCAGAAATCGGTGTACGCATGTGAATACTGGATCTTACAATGAGCCACTCATAAGCATCGCCAACCTCCTAAACTATTGATATGGTTGAGCAGCTAAATGTACCCATCATGTAGCAATTGTGAACTGTAATTAGTTCAACTGGAATAACTCTTGCTAAATTTTGTGGCATAAACTAAGAAAGATTATCTAATGATGAAATCAACGATCAACATCCCTGTTCTAACGGCACGGTAATTCCAGAACTGCAGCACCAACTTTATTTCATCTGGAGTCTGTCCGATCAAAATCCAAAAAAGAGATTTTGATTCACCTTCCCTGCCATCTGTTTGCAGTCGTAATATCCAACGATATAAATGTTCTCTTTGCAATTTTCCTTTAATTACATATGCACTTTTTAATCAAATTGTTTATCTAAATATTCTTGGGCATTGTCTTTATGTTTTTACCCCCAAATTTAGCTACAATTAATCGCATTTATCATATTTTACCTAAATATCCTCCGATGTCTCTGACACATGCCTTTGAACATGCGCTTCTCTCCTTCCTGTTCATATTTCAAAAAATAATTCTTGGGTCTTGAATACAGACTCATGAAATTTAGTGGACCAGCTAATTGCCAAAAAGTGCCATATTTCTAGCGTTCAAACGTACAACATTGAAGTCGACGAGTGAATGCAAAAGTCTGTCACAGCTATTTTACCAGCATTGGCCAGACTCATCAGAAGACGCCTTGGAGTCCCTGTTGCTATATATCTGTTCATTCGACCCTGGGCTTCCATTTCGAAACAGGTTAACAACCCCAAAAAGCCTGAGATGCATGCTTCTTGGAAACTCGGTAGATCCGATCAATAATCTGGCCATTGATCGAAATAAAACTCTGCCACCGGAAAACATACAGAAATCTGACCGTAATGGAAACAAACACTAGTCTATCGCTAGGATAAATAAAATAGAGAAAATCAATGCGTTTACCACATTATGAGGCTATTTTAGGATAAACTCTTGGACCAAACATAACGAACTCTCACAATACTTACTTCAGCTAACGAGACATCTACCTCTTGCCCAAATAGAATGCTGTCATTGTCACTGCAAATATTATGCGAGAAATTATATTATTTTGCCAATGATAAATTAGAAACAAAAATTTTTGAGTTTGACCTTTTGTAAACTGGATGGATGATGACTGGTTGCTTTGTTTTATTTCTTCGTCAGTAGTTCTGTCGGATGGAAAACCCGAGTGTCAAGGAAAATAAAACCTTGGAACTCTACTAAGATCCAATGTAATAGTCATGGTATGAAAAAACCTAAAATTTTTTCCCAGTGCTCGTCGGATGGACGCAGTGTTTCTTGTACTACGATTCCCACAATGCACCACACAAAACTTCCTCCTCCACGCTCGTGATCATTTGTAAGGCAACCGAGTTTATTTGGGGAGACAGTGATCAATTAGGGGATTACTGAGAAGTACGTTAGTCTCGCTCGTGCGATGATTGTGAAATGGTCATTTGCGGACATTCGGAGACAATGTAATGGCAGGTCAGTGAATGATAATCCCCCTGGACGATTCACCGGGGATCACTGACTGATTGATTGAATTTTATCCAGCATATGAGCCCCCGTGATACGGGCGTATCGCTGTCTCCTTCCACTCCCCCCCATAAAACAAAACGCGGTAACTTTCTATCTCGATGATTGTTTGTGTTCTGGCTTTGCCCGGAAGAAGCTCAAGATGTAATGGGGAGCCTTCGAATGCACTGAGTTCTCTTCTCCCTACCCCTCATTCACCCCCGAGAAACTATCGATATAAATCCCTCCCGTTCCATCGGAAATAGTGCAGCCAAACAGCACGAGACTTCTCTGAACGTGGCAGCCACTCTGACAGGTGCAGTAATGGAAATCGACAAGAAGTGTGGCCTCGGGGCCTACCTGGCTCTCGCGTTTGTGTACGGGATATCCGTCTTTTATATCTGCGTTCGTTCGCTGTCTTCCTTGACGCCAAAGAGAGCCGCGAGCAGAGAAAGTTGAGGAGATGGAGCTCAATGTGATTTACTCGAACCATCAGCGACCCCGTTTTGGCAGCGTTTCCTTCTCAAATATTTACGGAAGGCGGGCCGCAAACGTTAAATCCAATTCCGAAGAAAAAGCAGAAAAAAATCATGTTTGCAGTCCATATTTCAGGTAGCAGCGTTCAAGTGCTCCTTCACTTCCAACGAATTTAGTTTTCTTGGAAATTCGCAGCCTGCAGCAAAACAAATAGGGAGGGTGCGCATGTGTACACTGGCTGGCTGCAGTATTAGAACATCTAACTTGTAAACGGCGATTGTAGGCTGCCCATGTTTTAAGATTTTTCTGTTTTATTGCCGATGCTCAGTCCGAGGCGATGGTGGGTGAAACGTCACCAAACAAAATGCACTTTCTCTGATGGGGAGTCCGGATATGTCTGAAGGCAGCTGATAATTGAGCAGTTTGTACAAACATGAGCTTTCAGAGTAATTTCAAAACTCTTTTATGGGAGGAACTGACTCAGGAGATGGAAAGAATTTTCCTTTGTTGGAGGTGGAGAATCGGGCCGACGTCTACAGTTTTCTGTATCGATTTGGACCGGAAAGTTTGGCTGAAAGACCAAGTGTAATCTCGAATTTTAGAAAAGTGGTTTTATTGAATTAGATATTTCGAAGGGAATAGAACAATACGTAGCTGCAGACTTTCAGATTGTCTCATTTTCTATTTATTTATTAATAATATTTAAAAATAGGAATAAGAAATATTATTAAAATCTATCACTTATTTTAGTTGAACAAAATATTCAATTAAAATAAGTACCCAAATTAAAATGAGTACCCAAGATGGCTACTCAGGGTTTTCGTTTAGCAAACACCAAATAGACCACAGAACACACGCAATTTACAGGTATATTAATATACACCGCAATATTGCCAAATTTCCTGATGCGCGTAAAACAGCTATTGCAGTTGACTCTGCAATAATGCACCGATTATGTTCCAGGGCCGAGGAGGAGGTGTTCCTTGTCATTTCCCTTCAATTTACGGAAGTTTTCCCAGTCCACCTTACAGCTGGTCGCCTGGGTGATAGAAGTAAACAGATCCAGGATTCCTTTGGTTTTGAAATCAGATAGACGGTGTTTTAGAGAGGGCGCGTTTAAACGCTATGACGTAAGCTGCGGTGAGATATCGTCGGAATCAAAATCTCCAGGCTTTGTTTTGTGTTTTTTTTGAGTTGCACCGTGGTTGATAGATGGTGGAAACAGGTACACGTTTTTGTAATTGAGCTGCATGGACTCATTGATAAGCTCCTGATTGACCGTAGTGATGCAGAAGTTTGCCAAATGTTGAAGGGCATTCCAGTTAGAGTGATTAATCTTTCATCACAATTATCTAAAAGGAGGAAACTGTCTTCCTCTCTGAGCAGATTATCACAAGGAAGTGATCATTTCCATATGTGGTTTTCCTCTACGATGTTAGCACTACACCACACATTACCTGTTGGTGTAACGTGTGGTATTGTGCTAACATCAGTCGGAGTTCAGATCAGTACTCTGGCCAGCCCAGACTACTGATCTGAACCGGATCGAGCATCTTAGGGAGGTATTGGATCATCGGGTACGTGCACGTCGAGATCGCCCAAAGAACGAGGCGGAACTGGTGGCTGCGTTAAAGGTCGAGTGGAGGAACATATCATGTGACATTTGTGAAAAGCTGGTTGAGAGTTGCCGCGAAGATTGAAGGCCGTCGTAAAAGCAAAACATTTCAGCGCAGAATATTAAATGACACAATAAAAGCTGTCTTTTTGTCTAAAGGCAGGGCAGTGTAGTTGATATCTCGGTAAAAGAATCTCGATAATCGCTCTCTGTACGACTATCAAATTGAAAAGAGATCCTTCAGACCCATAGCGCTTCTGGCCAACTTGTAAAAAATCCTAGAATGTGTAATAGCTCTACGCATTACAAATCGGTTTCTTTCTCAGAATCTGATCTCGCCTGCACAATAATGGATTTACCCCAGGTAGGTCTTGTGAGGAGAACCTCTCGAGCCTGGTCCTGCAGCTGGAGATGACCAATTACAAGTATGAAATGGTCCTGTTCATTGAGTTTGAGGGGGGCCTTCGGCAACGTGTGGTGGGGAAGCGCCCTTGAGCGCCTCAGATCGGCAGAATGACTTCATAACCTCTATTGGTTAACCGAAGCTAATAATTTTCAGAACGATCGAGTATCGTAAAATCTAAATACCAACAGATTCCCAAGCCTATTTACTGGGAGAATCCATAGGGGTCGGTTCTAGTACCCCTGGTCTGGAATATGGTGCTTAAAAACTGGCTACACAAATCATTTGAACATTCTAAAGTTATGGCATTTGCCGATGATTTGACTGTCATCATCTTAGGTCATTCTAGATCTGTCCTTAAACAGAGCCCAGAAATTCCTCGATGTCTCACCTCCTGGGTGGCAACCAACAAACTTCAGATTAATCCCACCAAAACAAAGAATGATTTTTAAAACCGAACTTGACGTAAGGGCCCCACCCAGGTCAAAATTAATGGTATCCAGCTCCCCCGTGTGCAGGCCAGGGGTCTTAGGCGTGATCATAGACCACAGGTTACCATTCCTACCTCATCTACAATGCCTTTGTGAAAAAACTAAGTTTACAGCCTCTTTCATTAGAATTTCAAGAAATGAGTGGGGCCTGTCCAAGCGAACCCTGGTCTTCTAGTATAAAGCGGCATTCCTTCCCATAGTCTCATTCGCGACCGGAACTTGGTTCCACAGGGGGGTAACCGTCAAAATGAAGGAAAAACTCAACTTGATCCAGAGGGCAATGCTGCTAGTAACACATCGCATCTGCCGAACGGTTTCCGCTGCGGCATTCCATGTTATTGCAAGGATTATGCTTCATGCTCAAAAAAAAAAAAAAAAACCTACCTCCATCATGGAAATAAACCTATCGCTGAATGATAATAATAAAAGGTAAAAAGCTCGATGCTTTAACGAGCTGACAAATGTTTGGCAAACAAGATGGGACAATTCAACTGTTGGCACTGTAACCAGAAATTTTCTATCGGATGTCTTTTTTGTGATGTCGAAGAAGGTTAGCTCATTGTTTACGATTAGTCTGGAAACATATCATATTACATGAGTCCCTTAACGAAAAACTCCACCAGCTAGGCCTGTTAAATACTGACTTGTGTTTCTGTGAAGCAAAAGAAAACTGGCGACATGTTCTCTACGAACTTTGAAGACATTAGGAATGAGTTGCGAAATGAAGTCCCATTCTTCAGCATAAATCAAGTTGACCAACTTGTTCTGTACTCCAAGCTTTTGCAGCTGCTGTCTTTGCCAGAAGGAAAGACATGGTTACAACTAATGCGGCAGCCCATAACCTCAAGCACCATTCCAAGATCAACCTATCGACGTTTTCAGTTATATTATTATTATTATTTTTTCCCTTTTCCTTGTCTCTTCTCCCCTCTTTCTATCCCCTTTTTTTTTTCGTTTCTTTTCCTTCTTTTTCTGTTTTCCTTTCCCCCCCTTTTTTCTTTTCTTTTCTTTTTCTCTCTCAAAACCTGCACCACGTGGGTGTTTTTTTTTTTTTTTTTTTGTTGTTTCTCTGGAATGGGCCCCCAAAGGATCCTGGCACACCTGGTGGGCAATAGTCTCCTTTCAGACGGGTACGTGCTATCATCTGTCCAGGTGACTGATGCTTCTGGGTAGCTAAGAGGTCAGAATAGAACAACAGAACACACATTTCTGGCCCTTTACAGTTGATTCTGTTCTTCACAGAGACACGAGGCGGAGCTGAACGGATGATCCAGGTACCGCCCTTTAAATATACATGTGTCTACAAGCTGCAGTGGCCTGTACGGTCGTACGCCAGTGTCCTGGGCAATGGCCAAAGCTTTGCCAATGTCGTCCCAGGTACCAACATCCAAAAGGAGAATTTGGGACGACAAAAGCCTCAGCATATTCTTTTGCTGTGAGCAACACAAAACTCAGAATTTAAAACCAGTGCGGAGATTAAAAAATTAGTGCAAACCATCCTGAGGAAAGATTTCAAAAAACTGTTAGAGTTAAATCCCTTAGACCAATCCCCAATGGAGGAGCCCTATTGGAAACCACCACTAAGAATAACATGGACAGTATTGCCTTGCCAACTGAGCTTATTGCGGCGAGGGTGGCCAGTAACCCCCTCCCCCAGGCTCAACAACCTATGATTTCTTGAGTACGATATCCCGAATCAGGCTAATAAACGAGCTGATTGAAGACCTATTTTTATCGACTTTGAAGGAGCCTTCCACACTGTATGGTGGGAAAATGCCCTTGAACTTCTCTATGCCACCAGATGCCCTTCCAATTTGTACAAGCTGTTCCAGAACTACTTTTCAGAGCGCTCCGTAGTAGTAAAATCAAAATTTCTTCAGATCACAAGGCCTGTCTAACGAGGTTGTCCTAAGGCCTGTCCGAGGTTGTCCTGGGTCCCTGGTCTGGAAATGGTTCTCCAAAATTGGCTTGGTAACTCCTTTGACAACACAAAAATGGTAACATTTGCGGACGATCTCACCATCATAGTGTCTGGAAACTCAGGCTCTGCTCTGGAAGCTAATGCTCAGCATGTTTGGTCCAATCTCTCCATCTGGACCAGCTTAAAAAAGCTCCACATAAATCCAGCTAAATCCAAAATGATCTTCAAGAACAAACTTGACCTGCGGAGGTGAAGGTACAGTAACCAAAAGATTCCTCCCCGAGGTAAAGTTTGCGATGACCAAAACTGCAAGATCCTGGTTCTCTCTCAGCCTTCAATCGTCCTTCTTGGAGACCGGCCACGGCTCCCTGAATGAAAAGCTGTACCAACTAGGGCTTCCCGCTACCGACCTATGCTTTTGTGGAGGCAAGGAAAACTGGTACCACCTTCTTTTTGACTGTGACTTGTACGAGGATCTCAGAGATCAACTTCGGAGAGACATTCTGAACTTCTCCCCAACCAATGGGGATCAACTAATCCAGACTCCAGACAATCTTTCTTCCCTGCAGGCCTTTGCATTTTTACCAGGTGAAAGACCTTGTATGCCAATGCCAACCAAAACCAGACAAACAATTCTACAGCCTACATTTCACACTTGTGAAGGGGAAGGCTAAATTCTTTTTTTTTTTTTTTATTATGTATTTATTTTAGTTCGTGTTTTTTTTTGCTAAATTTGCTATACTTATCAATTTTCATTTTATTTATTTTTATTTTACAATATATAAATATATTACTTTATTTTCACCTGCACCAGCTTTTTTTTTTACTTTTTATTATATTATTGTTTCTTTTTTATTATTATTATTTTATTTACTTTTTTCAATCCTCCCTTCCCTCTGGAATAGGCAGCAGGGAATTTTGAGGATTCTCTCGCATATCTAGTCTGTGCATTCGACCTCCTTGGTCGAATGCACAGTTTACTGCAATATGCTAATCTCCGAAGACGTAAATGCAAAATTCCGTATATGGCACAGCAGAACTCCAGATATCCAAGGACTTCGGGTGGAGGAGTTCATTCAAAGCAGAAATCTACAGATACAAAACCAACCAAACCATTTATTACCTACTGCAGCTCTACGGAGCAATCAAACATCGACCTCACAATAACCACTAATGATCAGGTCATGGATTGGAAGATAGTTCCGGACCGGACCTCAGCGATCACCGAGTCATCTCCTTCTCCATTGTACAGAAGAAATAAGTGACAAACAAAAGCACAAGACTTCCAGAGTTTACTAGGTTCTCACTTAGAACGACAGATTGGACAACATTTGAAGACTCCATTAAGGCCGATTTTAACGACCAGACACCAACCAAATACAAACAAAGTACCCTGAAGAGTACTGCAACATAATCCAAGAATCAATCCACAGAGCAGCATTACCGGTCAACAAGGAAAAGGTTCAAAGGCATACGCCCTGTGCATGGTGGGCAGCAGGACTCAAACTCCACAGAGAGATCAACCAGGTACGGAAGAGATATCAAAACCATCGAGGATGGCCAGCCCCAGATGTTGCCCAGCCCCACAGACAATACCGAAACAAGAATATTTATACTATTGCCACATGGAAAAATCAAACCTGGACAGAATTTGTAAAATAACCAGGAAATGCCAACCCATGGGGACTCTTCTATAAGATAGCCAGAGACAACGGATATATACGGCACGGTACAAACAGGCAGTGCAGAATTGACCAGCTGGACAGACTCAGTTAGTGCAATAATTGGTAAATTATTCCCAGAGGACGACCCCCAAGTTGTCCTCCCGGAGCACCAAACCATATGAAAGCAAACAGAATAGACGGCAGACTCTCAAGCCGATCCCTTCTCACTGCAAGAACTTCAGAGAGACCTAGATAGACTTCAGGAAAATGGCAGCTATGCTTTAATCCAGGCCCGGGCAAACTATGCCCCGCGGGCCGCATGCGACTCGCGAGCTTTAATTGTATTTTCGAAAAAAAGTGTACTTATTTTATGCCTTTTGCGACGCCTTTTCGAAAAATAAATTTCTATATGTAATACATTATAGAATTTGTGGACTTTGGATTGATTCAAAATTTATCTAGACAACAAAATGTGTTTAGGCGGCTAACTAAGGAAAAAGAAGCTACTCTAGAAGCAAGTTCTGTTATTTCTTATATAATTGCAAAAAGCAACAATCCTTTTTTTGATGGAGTCTATATTAAAGAATGTATGACTGAAGCTTGTGGAATTATATGTCCTGACATTAAACACAAATTTGAGAATATAAGTTTATCTCGGCGAACCGTAGTAAGAAGAATTGAATGTATTGATACAAATTTGAATGAGCAATTATTATCTGTAAAATCCATAACATGGTACTCGATAGCTCTCGACGAGCTGATATATTTGAAAAAGTTGAAAAATGCTTAAAATATAATTTACAATGGAAAAAAATGGTAAGCGTAACGACTGATGGAGCAACAAGTTTGAGAAGTAAAAATGTTGGAGCGTTAAAGAAAATTCGGGATAAAATTTGTGAAAATTATCCCGATTATAATTTAATTTCAATTCATTGTATTATACATCAACAAGTATTATGTAAAAATGTGTAAAAGTTGAACATGTCACACCTTGTATTATTAAACTAGTAAATTTAATACGATCGAGGGGCCTGAAACACAGACAATTCGTTAATTTTCTTCAAGATATTGAATCTGAGTACACAGATATTCCTTATCATGGCCATATTCGATGGCTTAACTTGGGATCTTAAAGATGACATCATTCTATTTTTAAAACTGAAAAATATTATGGACTTTCCGAAATTAACTGATAACTAGATTTGTCATTTTGCGTTTACCCTGGACACACTTTCAACAAGGGAAAAATTTATACGCCCATGATATGGTGAAAAGTTTGAATGGATTTCAATTAAAACTCCAGTTGTTTGTTTGTCATTTGGTTTTGCAACTAAGGCCATATTGCTCCGGGGATATGCGGTGGTCATTCCCTGACATTTCCGCAACCTCCGTATTTGGTGGTCACGGGCTCGAACTCCGGTCGATTCAAGAAGCGTGTGCTACGCATTGCTGCTCCTGCCCACCTGGCTACGGAGGCGCCAAAACTCCAGTTGTTCCTTCGACATTTATTGATTAACAAGGTAGACCCCTTTACAACCGTGAAGTTGCTGAAGATTCCAGAAAATAAATTTGAAAAATATTGTGAAATTATCAAAGCTCTGAATGAAGACTTTTCACGAAGATTTGGCGACTTCCGAAAAATTGAGACAAGTTTGGCAATAGTGCGCGACCCATTTTCAATAGAAATTGATAGTGCACCGAGTGAACCACAACTTCAGACTATAGATCTGCAGTGTAATACCGATTAAAAGGGAATTGCACCGTCGTGAGGAAATCGGTAAATTTTACAATACTCTTAATTCGGACAAATTCGACGAACTTAAAAAGATTTTGCCGGAAAAATGTTGGTTATTTTTGGATCAACCTATATACGTGAACCAACATTTTCCATCATGAATCTAAATAAAAATTCTTTACGATCAAACATCACCGATGAACATTTACAAGCAATTTTAAGAATCTCAACTACAAAATAAACATCCGAAAGTTAAAAAAAAAATGTTAAGAGATGTAAAACAGTTCCATTCATCTCATTAAATTCTTGGTTGTTAGAGAATAATTTTTTTATATATGTTGCACAGTATTTCTTCTTACCGGCTCGCAAAGGGACTCCTACCACCATCCTGGATTTCACTACAAACCCAGCAAACACCATCAAAGAAGAAAAAAAGCGCCTTGCAGTCTACCTTCTTAACGCTTGGCAAAACAGAGGGAATACCACTCTCCCAAAGGTTCCATCACTAAAAAATATTTACCTGAAATAGCCCAGATCTACCCGAAAGCTCCAGCATGGTACAGCCCAGGGTTATATACCACTTTCCTGATTACAGGCCATGGATCCATAAATCACAAACTTGCCTCTATGAACATCGTGGATGACCCTCGCTGTCTTTGTGGTGAAAACGAAGACTGGGATCGCCTATTCTATGTGACCGCTCTACGAGGACCTGCGAACGTTGCTCATATCAAAAATACATGCCTTGCCTCGAGGAAATGAACATTTTCTGATCAATGAGGAAGACCAGTACCACGCTTTCTCTGCCTTCGCCCATGATCTCTTCACCAGAAGATCACTGGTACAACATCCTGATCAACACCATTTTCTCATATACTGAACATCTTCACCTAGATTGTGACCAGTTGTAGCTACTGGACTTGACACATGTCGCTTCAATTGTTTCATCCGTGTCTCTCTTGATACGTGATTGTCTTCTCACCCTCTCGAGGGGCCTCTTCTTCCACTTAGGTGAGAGAATTCCCACCCAACCTGTGGAGGATGCCTTCCCTTATATCCTCATTCGCTCTTTCTGTACCTCCTTTCCTTTACCCTCTCCAGTACATTCTGTACTCCCTGAACCCTATTATATATATATATATATATATATATATATATATATTTTTTTTTTTTTTTTTTTTTTTTACTTGGTCTCTTTCCAGGAAGCTCAGGTGACCTGGAGGAGACTAGCCAGAGAATTATGGGCAGCCTGGCTACCTCCTATTGGTGTGGGCGGGAAACGTGGGGTCTCATCAGGGGCCCTGCGGCCAAAAGCCAGGACACCCAACAGAACCCAGCACAATACTTCATTTACAACACAAAAATTTTTTCTGGCTTTTACAGTGATACTGTTTGTCTCCACAGAGTATATATGGCGCAGATGTGGGAAACCACCGGAGGCGCCTTTCCCCCAACACTATGCCTTTCTTCTTCATAACAAATAATATATATCTAAAAATAGTATTTTCCGTGCGGCCCGCCTTCTTTTTGAATTCCTAATGTAGCCCTTCAGCCAAAAAGTTTGCCCAGGCCTGCTTTAATCCAACGAAGGTGTATTACACCTGGGGAACAGTAATCCCAAAATAACTTATTCACTTGGTGGAGTTCAACTAAACCCAGTACTGGAGGAAAGGGACTTGGGTGTTACGATACGGTCAGACATGAAATTCTCTGAGCATTGTAAACAGGTTGCAAGGAAGGCCCATGGTGTCCTATCGATGATCTATCGAACTTTTGCAAGTAGAGATAGGAATGATAATCCCATTATATAAAGGCTTATGTTAGACCACACTTGGAATACTGTGTTCAAGTATGGAGACCGCACCTGAAGAAAGACATCGTGCTACCTTAGAGGAGATTTGATTTAGGTGTTTAAGGCTCTGAGAGGTATCAGTAAAATGAATGAGGACGAAATTTTCAAGATTATAAATGATGCTAGAACCAGGGGACATAAATTCAAGTTAAGGGGAGAAATGTTTAGATTGGACTGCAGGAAGTTTTATTTTAGCCAGAGAGTTATAAATTACTGGAATAAGTTGCCTACATGGGTGGTAGAGGCTGACAGTTTGGGGAAATTCAAAGGTTATCTGGATAGTACCTTCGCCGACGATCTGACCCTCGTTGTCTCTGAAAATCGCGCACGGCAATAGAACAAGCAGCCCAAACGGTCCTCACTAGTCTAATATCATGGAACACACTGAATAAACTCAAGATCAGCCCAAAAAATCCAGCATGATGGTGTTTAGATCTGAGAAGGCCCCTTCAGATCAAAATTAACGGAATGCAAATTCCCCTCTTCGAGCAAACCAGAGTTCTCTGTGTAATATTGGACCATCGACTCTTCCTCCAGCATGTCCACAACAAAACGAAGAAATTCTCTAGACCTGGGTCACCATCCAAGACTGGACCATGAGTGACCATACAGTCACACTCTTCCACCTAACATGACGACTAACCATTTTCCTACTGGATCGAGGGAGTTTGTAAAATTCTCTATCGAATCCATTGATTGTAAAGCCTTTGACGAGACCATCCAGCTAGACTTCCAGAACCGAACCTCGAAAACTGGAATGTCTAACGGCAACTCAACTCACTGAACTTACAGAACTCCCTGAGAAAGCAGCCTATCACTCAACTAGTAAAGAAAAAAAAAAAAAAAAAAAACAACTGCACAACAAACCATGCTCTTGTTGAAAAAGGGATTTGCCAATTTTAGAAGACAAGTGCATTTGGCTAGAAGACACTATCAAACACACATATATTGGCCTACTGAAGATGTGACCCAATTCTACAATGACCGCATCCACAAAAAGAATACCTATACAACAGCTATTGCCAGGGGAAGAGAGAAACCTGGACTACCTTTGCCAAAAAGTCTGGGTGGCGTTTCATGCACACAATTGCCAAAACGCATAGTTTTTATGCTCCTCGGATTACCGTGTTAATTAGTTATTCAAAGTGATAAAGTGGACTTATTTTGTGTTCAAAAAATACTATTCATCAAGATCTATCAGTAGATGGCTTCAGGGTCAAGATCAGCAAAGGTAATGAGAAGTTATGACTATTTCAACATTTTGACTTGTAGCGTGTGATTACTATGTACAACGGCACACAGCATGGTGACGCTATATAGGTCCGGCCGTTATTCAACGTAGATTTTTTTTTTTTTTTTATTAAGGAGTTTGTAACTTTATTTAGATGTTTCACATTATGCAGGATTGAAGCTGCTTCATTACGATTTAGTTATATTTTATTTTTAGAACGATTGAATTTGTCATTAATGAAATAGGTACTCATGAAGATTTCGTTGAAATAAATATGTACATCGGCGGCGGCCATAACTTTTTCCCCAACCACTAAAATCAAAGGGCATTGTTTCCGTTGTTTTGGCCACGTGACCATCAGCAACACCTCTCATTGATGGCACACTCTGTCCTTATTCTATAAAGTGATATTTACCCCGATTATAACGTACGCAGCAGGCATCTGGTACCCGAAAGCAATCACTGTTAGTGGTAGAAGAATCCTAGACTCCCTGCAAAGAAACATCCTGCTCGCTACTACCCGTGCCTGCTGCACTGTCAGCACCCATGCTCTGCAAATCCTGGCAGGCGCCATGCCACTGGACCTGGAGGTGGTCCACTGTGGACTACTCTTCCACCTCTCCAAAGCAAATTCCAAGACCATCCTCGAATTCACAACAGACCCCGCAAACGACAGAACAGCAGAAAAGAAGCGTCTCCTCACGCATCTGCAGCAGGCGTGGCAAGCGAGATGGACTACTTCCAACAAAGGCGAAATCACTAGAAAGTTCTTCCCTTACATTAACATGGTATTCCCCAGGCTTCCCCCCTGGTTTTCACCTGGTCTTTATGCTACATACCTGTTAACTGGCCATGGATCATTAAAAGGCAAACTGACGGCCCTGGGAATCATCGATGATCCCAATTGGGACTGAGAGTTGGTCACACCTTATGTATGACTGCCCCCTATATGAGGATCTTCGCTGCACCTTTATCACTTCCTTGACCTACATACCCAAAGACCAAGAAACACACCTGCTTGATAGTAGGGAGGAATATATAGCTTTCACGCGTTTCGCACAAGAGCTCTTCAGCCGAAGGAAAACCTTATCTACAGTTCCTGTACCTGCGCCACAACGGTCCCAAGGAAGACAACAGAGGGTCTGAGACCATGATGGACTTTCATACAAACTAGACAGTCATGAACTTGACCACCACACCATCAAACGGACAACTATCCGACACTTGGAGTTTGAAAGCTACCATTGAATCGAATTAAATCCTTGGATTGGACACCAGCCGATGTCAGAGGCGCCAAATGGCGATTCAATCTGTGCTCAATTGTACAGTCACTTTCGACCCCATTCCTTCCCCTGATTGACTGAGTGTACATTGACTGGTTGGGGATGCCTTCGCCTATATCCCCTTACTCTTACTTTCATTCCCCCTCTTCTTCTGTACATCCTGTACTACCTCACTCTATCTAATCGCTGCTTTTTTTTAATTAATTAATTTTATTATTATTTTTTTATTATTTTATTTTTATTATTTTATTTATTTTATTTTATTTATTTATTTTAATTTTATTTATTTATTTTAACTTGGTCTCCGCTCAGGAAGCTGAGGCGACCCTGATGGAGACTAGCCAGAGAACTATGGGCAGCCTGGTTACCGCCTAGTGGTGTGTGCGGGCAACGTTGGGTTCCACCAGGGGCCCTGCGGCCAAATGCCAGGACACACAACAGAACCCAACACAAAACTACACATTAGCATTAGTAGAGGCATTTGATGCCAGAAAGCAAGCTTATTCAGCATCAGCCAAAAAAAAAAAAAAAAACAACCACTACTCCCATTTCACCCCTCCGTTCGTTCGAAATACCTGTCCAGCTGAGCGTTAAATTTGTTTAGGCTATCAGCTTCCACAACAAGGGATGGAAGTCTGTTCCACCAACCAACCACCCGCTGGCTAAAGGCAAATTTCCGCACATCTATCCGACATCCATCCTTCCTCAATTTGAATTTATGCCCTCTCAGGTGATTATTCTGAGCAAGAGGAAGAATCCCATCGGCATTGAGCATGCTCAAACCATTCAATGCTTTATACACCTCTATCAGATCACCTCGCTGATGCCTAGAGTCCAGGCTCTGTAATTTGCAAAACTTAAGCCTTTCTTCGTAAGAGCACCCCTTTGTTCCATTCACTAATCTTGTTGCCCTTCTCTGTACTCGTTCCAGCAGCTCTACATCCTTCTTGAAATGAGGCCTCCAGACCTGTATACAGTACTCAACACACTACACTTTTTCTGGCATTTACAGTGTTCTGTATTTCTTCAGTGTACATATGGCGCAGATGTGGGAAACCACAGGTGGCGCCCGACCCTAACACTATGCACACACTATATGGTCGGACCATTCGCTGGGGCCTTTGATCGAGTATGGTGGCCCAGTGTTCTTCGGAGGCTTCGGCAATCAAATGTTTCCAACAACCTATACAACAGTTTAAGGTCATATTTAACTGGTAGAAAAGTCCGAGTTACCAACAGATTCCAGACAGTGACTAGGTACACCGATCGAGGCTGTCCGCATGGCTCTGTGCTTGGCCTTTTCCTCTGGTCTATTGTCCTGGATGAGTTCCTGGGCATGGACCTAGGAAGTGTTGAGCCCTTGGCCTTCGCGGATGATCTTGTCCTTTTGGTATGTGCTAACACTATGACGAACCTGGAGAAAATGGCAAATGGAGCACTGGTAAAACTTCAGAACTGGGCAGCCCTGCATAACTTTACTATTTCAGGAGAGAAAACAAAATCCGTACTCTTTAAAGGCAGGCTACAAATCACAAGACCACCTACAATAAAATTAAACTTTACACCCATACGGCAGCACAATGAAGTCAACCTCCTAGGTATCTTCTTAGACTCGGGGCTTACCTTCCACCACCACCTAAAGTATCTAGCCAACAAAATCAAAGGTACAGTGCTACGATAAGGCGGGTCAGCAGGGCAGACTGGGGGCTGAAGCACAAAGCTCCTTACTCTCATATACCAAGCGGTATACGTGCCAATCGTGTGTTATGGTGCCTCCATCTGGTACTGAAAAGCCATATCCTAGCAAGAAATAAACGTAAGCTGGATTCAATCCAGAGGTTCACGCTCCTTTCAATCTACAGGGCGTGCCGCATCGTCAGCACCCCTGCTCTGCAGGTATTAACTGGATGTCAGCCACTATACTTAGAAGTGGTTAAAAGAGGGCTTTTTTATTACTTAAAGAAGGCTGGTCGGACGTGTTTGCCTTAGCTCTGCAGGCTGTTGTTTGCTGTGTTAATTTAGTGAGTTTAATCCCATCGTCATCGTTTATTTTGTGTTCAATTGTGTTTTCAAAGTTATATTAATATTTAGTCAGAGTTATTTACTAATCAAATAGTTATTTCCTTAACCTGATGAAAGTGCAATCTAATTACAGTGAAAAAAAAAGCAATAACACAGTATCAAGTTACTGACGACTGGTTTGTAGTTAGTGTTTATTGCTAAAGTTGATAAGTTAATAGAATCGATCTTCTTGCCTACATTATATGCGATTACTTCGGATATTATTTTCTCCTACACTGCAGCATGGAGGGGAAATCGACGAGAAAATCATTAGGGCAGGTATGGCCAGAAGCCCTTACAAAGAACCCCAAAGATGCTGCGGTGACCGAGCCAGGGCTGGAAACAAAGTGTGCAGACGATCCCTTACGTCCATCAGCCTCCTTCTCAGCATTACCCGCCCAGAACAGTAACAAGCAAGTAGGGAAGCAACCCAAGTATCTGTGCCAAAGGTGCCGACGACGCAGGGGCAGCACACCTTCCCAGGATGCCCGACCGCTTTTCCACAATGTGCTCAGATGACGCAGTACCCGTCATTACTCTGTCACGTAAACGCAGGGCTGTTTCCCAGGACACCCCCACACAGCAGTCCGTCAGAATCCAACCAGTCCCAGGTAACGGGCCTCGCGACAACACCAGGGAATTCCTCAACGAGCGGTTTGAGTTTTGGGTCGCCCCTGCTCGCATCGGAGTCGTCGAACGCCCCTTCTGACCCACTCTCATCCGTTCCTCCTTGAAGCAGTTATCATCAACAGGAAAAACCCCTTAAGAAGTCTCCTGTACCAATCACCAGCTGGGCTTTCGTGGATTTCCAATTCTGCAAAAATGAGGAGGGCGTCCTTGCGCCAAAGGAGGTCGCTGTTGTGGGGTGCGACCAGTTATGCAGAGACACTGTTTTAAAGGGAGCAGTTAAGTTTTCCGCGCTCTCACACCACCTGAGACTCCTCAACTTATGGTTGTGCGACCAATGGCTTGGCCTCCCATACGGGCGGGGAGAGCTCCCTCCGGCTTTCTTCGGGCAGTGGATCAGGCTCTTCGCGAGGAAGTACCACACCATTCTCAACGAGGGGGAGGAGCTAGCGCACTTCCTCCTGGAGATTTTTCCAGCGAAACCCGTCATAGATATACAAGACTTCTCGTGCCCCAGCAGAGAGGCATTGATGGCAATTGAGGCGAACAACCGACCCAGATGCCGCTGGGATCACCCAGCACAGCACTGCGCTGTGATCTCAGCCGCCCTATTCTCTCACTGGCTGGAAAGAAAAGGAGTTGTGAAGACCAGGTGTAGCCCATCCGAGTCTGAATGGTGGGATGTTTAAAATAATATATATATGTAAAAAAAAAAAAGTATGAAAGGACCTAACTTAAGTATTCTTGTCAACTTTACATGTATGGTATTTCTTTTACGTGTGTTGCAATGATCCATTTTAGTTGTTAGTTCATGTTATTGTGATATTTAGCTACATGTATACGATTATAATATACTTGCTGATTAACTTCAGATGCTTTGTATCCATGTCTTCAGGACAGTTACTAATTTAATGATTATTTATGTTTTATGTCGTGCCTGCGAGCCAAGTAAGGACTATGAACGGAGGTAGTGCCCAAAACATCCCTTGGAAGGATAAGCTCCCTGTGTCTCCCTAGCCTGCCGAAGGATAACTTCGCCGAGTTATTTATGGACTGCGAAAGGACATTTCTTCTTTTACCGCCTGACAACCTCAGTCTGGGAGTCCAGATCTGTTTCCTGTGGTGCTTCAAAGTGCTCACTTGTATTCTAACTATGGAATGCCAACCAGAAGTAGTACAAACTTTAGTGGTGTAAAAAAAAAAAAAAATTTTCTCAACGGATGAGTGCAGACAATGGCCTCCGAGTGGAGAGTGAATAACGTGAGAAATGTAAACACATTACATCCACACAGTGAACTAACTGTTGTACGCTTTGTTCTGTATGTCTTGTGTTTCATATTAGTATATACATAGAATATGTTAGTGTTTAAGTTCTTTTATATCTTGTAAGAAGAGAAACGTACATGTTTACCCCCCCCCCCTGACAAAAGGGTCAAAACCCCGTAGGAAATTCGAGAATCTCAGTCTTAGTTGTATACTCCGACTGAGATTCTTAGTGGCAGTAAGGAGGGGTGTAAAATGCATCTATTTTACATTTCATTTTGGCAAACCCCCCCCCTTTCTTTTTGCTGTGTCCCATGTGCTAAGAGAGTTGTTTTTGTTTTCTTGGTTATCCCAGTGAGAACATAACTAATAAACTCACAGGACAAACTTGACTACCGTGACAACGATAAGAGTCCAAAATTCGGTAGGGTCGAAATTTCACATGTTTGGATATCATCCGAATATAGTATCAACTCCCCTGTCCACTAGTGTCTTTACTCTAGATAAGAGTCGCTATGTACGAGCTAACTTCACTAGTTCAGAAAAATACGGGCTTTCGCTCTCTCTTGCAAATACTGTTCAGTCCATCTGATGTGACGGCGCGAGAATAAAGTGCCCCACCCTCGACCAAGTTCTGGGGGAGGCGAAAGTCCATGCAATAAGGGGGGATATACGAGAAGAACGAGAGGGATCGAGATCATTGTGGAGAGAGAAAATCAGTGGAAGCAGAGAACAGTTGCGGTTCTAACGAGTTTGGTTGAATAAAGTGAATAAGAGTAAGAAGAACGAAGAGAGTCGGAGAATCATGAAAGCATCAACCTCGATCCCCGTACTCGGCAAAGGGAGGCGTCTTCGCTTCGGTAAGTTCTAATATCTTCCTACAACTAGACATGAACCTTAACTCCTCAAGAATATGATTAATTATATTTGTATGATTAAGTGTAGAATAGTCTAATGCTGCTATATTGAATAGCGCATCACTTAGATGGTCGTCTATCACAATTAACGATAGATAAAACAGCGTACAATAAGTTCAAACACAGCTTATGCGCGATAGTTTAGTATTGCCACCCATCATGTTTGTATAAGTATTATGTCACATGCCAGTTCTTGCCTGAGATGAGTTATCCACACGAAGAACACCTATGTGAAGAGCCCATGAATTACCAAAATATCAATAATGCTAAGAACTCTTAAATACTTCCATAAAGTCGATTTATATTATTGTAACCAAATGATTTAGGATTTGATTATCACTGCCACTAGGGCGGTAGTTATTATATATGTACCACTTCTATAGTATATTGCATTAAACCATGTTTTGTTTAAACATATGCCTCACACAAAGAATTGGAAGAGATAGAACGGCTGTCAACTGTTTGGATAGAAAATCAAACAAAAAACAAGTTTGCTTACGATAGAAGCAAAAGCATTAGCAATATTTTATTACGTAATAGTCGTAATAAAATACGTAAGTATTTTATTACGATTATTTATTGTGTTTGGTTTGTGTGTTGAATCTTGGGTGGTCGGTACCTAACCCTATTTTTCCCATAGGGCCTCTTGTTTATATTGCACGAGGGTTTCTAGGAACACAACTATCGTGCTATACGAGGACTGACTGTACTTTGTTTGCAGGAGCCATATGCATTACAGCATGAGCAGAGTTATAGATTGGTAGATTTTCCTGTAACTGCTAAGTCAGTTTATGTTACTAGAGTGAGGCCAAGAGTAGCAATAGTTATTTTTAATAGGAATTTAAACATAACTGTAGTGTCAGGGTTGTGCAATCAAGACATTGTTTGCATTCATGTTGTTATGCCCGACATTTCATTTTATTTATTGTCACTGTATTGTTCTCCAAAAGATAATATTGAATATTTCATTTCATGTATGGAAGGTACATTGGCACAAATAGGGTATGGCAATGTATTATTAGCTTTTGACATAAATGCTAAATCCAGTACGTGGTTCATTGGTATGACTGATAACAGGGGAATGTGTTTGGAGGATTTTATAATATCAAATAATTTAGTTGCACTTAAATGAATCACAACAACCGTATACTTTCAGCAATGTACATGGACAATCGAACATTGATTTGACACTGGCTTCACCAGATTTTGTAAAGAGGGTGTGTCACTGCGTTGTTGATGAGAATGCAACAGCGACCATCGGGCTATATTATTTCATGTAAATGTGGGGGTATATAGTACTTATTATATTAAAATCAATGAGCAGATGAGGTTTGCATATAAAGAGAAAAATTTAATGATTCCTTGCAATTGATTTTTGGTAATGATAAATATCTGGCTCTGAACACTATGAATGCCACAGAATATGCATTTTATATTCAAAGTGTACTTTTACGAAGCTTTGAAATATGCAGCTAGGCATAGGAAAGCCACAGATAAGCAAGTACCAGGGTGGTCTGAACAACTGAAAATTTTAAGGCGAGATGTTTTTTCGGCCAGGAAGCAATTTCAAAGATATAGGTCTCGTGATATAGAAGAGGCTAACTATTATAAAGAAATATATAGGTATAAAAGGAGGGAATATCATAGGGCTATTTATCAGCATAAGTTAAGATCATGGCAGAATTTGGTAAGAACTGCAGGAAACAGCAACCCTCGGGGACTATTGTATAAGTTGACCATCACTAAAAAGATAGAGCAGGATGTATTTCACACAGTAATAGAGATTATGTCAACGATGAGAATATCTCTCTTTTTTTTTTTTTTTTTTTTTACAGCAAAGGAGTTACTTGTAATCAGTAAACAGATAAATGTTGATAAGACTCCGGGGATTGATTTAATTGAGAACAACAGTATCAGTAAGTTATTAGCGATACACCCTCCAGTTCTGTTTAATATGTATAACAAATGTCTATTGGAAGGCACATTTCCTGTTTTCTGGAAATGTGCTCTTCTGAAATTGTTGCCAAACCAGGTAAAATAAAAACAAGCCCCAGGAGCTTTCGACCAATATCGCTGTTACCTAACCTAGACAAGTTGTTTGAGAGATTAATTTTCCAGCGATTAAGTGAATTCGTGAATTTAACACCACATTGAGTTGCCATTTCAGTATGGTTTTAGAAAATCCAAATCTACTGAGGACGCGATTAAGGATTTAGTGCTTTACGTTAAAAAATGCAGATAATAAATATGTTCTTTCTGTGTTCATTGACTTTGCAGGAGGTTTTTATTCAGTCTGGCACGAAAGTATTTTTTACTCGTTAAGACAGCTCCATTGTCCAGGTAACTTCAAGGCAGATAATTGTAAGGGCACAGCATTTAACTTATAGGAAATTAGTGTCTATGCCCACAAGGATGTGTGTTGGGTCCCCTAATTTAAAATTTGGTTCTGAACCGATGGCTTAAATTGAGACAAACAGCTTGCCATAAAATAGCTGTTGTTGTTATTTTGGTTTTTAGGAGCATTAGTAACTAAGGCCATATTGCTCCGGGATATGCGGTGGTCATTCCCTGACCTTTCCGCATCCTCCGTATTTCGTGGTGACGGGCTCGAACCCCGGTCTAATCAAGAAGCGTGTGCTACGCACTGCTGCTCCTTCCCACCTGGCTACAGAGGCGCCTCATAAAATAGCATTTGCGGATGATCTCTTTATGTGTGTGCCTGGTAACTCAAGAAGGGATATTGAAGAGAAGGCTGCAATGGTTCTTCAGAATATAACATCATGGGCTACTGTAAATAAATTAACAGTTTCAGAAGAACAAACAGTCATGATGTTAGTTAAAGGGCACCTTGATATCAATCGACCACCGAAAGTTTTGTTAAATTGTAGGCAAATTAAATTTGTTACCCAAACTAAGTATCCATTATTGGTGGTTTATTAGATGCTAGGTTCCTTAGTTCCACATCTGAATTATTTGATGAACAAAATTAAGCGTTTTAGTGCAGCAGTAATACGGATTTCTAGATCAGAGTGGGGGTTACGTAGATCGGTTTTAAATCTTTATTATACGGCAGTTTTTCTGCCAATAGTGACTTAGGTATCATCAGTGTTGGTAACTTGTGTGAATAAGGTTAAGTTTAAAGCCAAGTTAAATTCTGTGCAAAGAACAATGATGTTGGCAATTCAGAGGGTTTGCAGAACTGTGTCAACAAATGCCCTGCAGGTATTAGCGGGCCACATGCCGTTAGATCTTTTTATAATGTATAGAGCTTTCTGTTACCATATTAGGAAGCGTAATAATTTGACGTGTTTAAACATTGTGTGTGACCTTAACACTGATGCTATGGATGAAAAGAAAAGAATATATGCGAAGTTAATGGAAATCTGGCAAGCCAGATGGACAGACAGTATTACTGGTGCGGTCACCAGACATTTTATTCCAAATGTTTCTTTTTCATGTTTTAAACTAAGCAAGTGGTGTTTTTCTAGTATGGAGACTTCTTTTTTGTTAACAGGCCATGGTTCTTTGAATAGTAAATTATATTATTTTGGATTAAAATCAAACCGTTACTGTGTATGTGGTGTTGAAGAAACTTCGTGCAATGAATTGTATGATTGTAGGTTGTATGAGAATTTCAGAGCTCAATTGAAGAATGTGATTTGAGATATGGAAATGAAAATAATTACTTGTCAGATTATAAAAAGTTTGCTTTTCAGAGGTTTCTGTATTTCTAAAACAGAAGACAGTTATTAGCCTGTATATTTGTAAGCTAATCGATGTTTACTGTATAGATTTTTTCCGCTCTCTCCCGCATCCTATTATCCTGTTTAGCTTATTATTTTTTTATTTTTGTTCGCTGGCACTGTGGAAATTAACATAGTGCGGGATAAATTTCCAGGGTGAGATTTGGGTGGGGTAGGGTTTTTTTTCCCGCACCCTCTAGTCGAAGTGCTAGACCCTCTGGTCTAGCACTTCGACTAGAGGGTGCGGGAATTTTGTGCGGTCAGCACAGATAGTACAGTTCGCTTTTTGAAGTTGCCTTCTGCACGTTTCCAAGGACGAGCATCAGGTAGCAGTTATCCTAAGTGATGACTGCTCTCTGGTTGCTAGGTATCCTGTATAAGGATAATAAAATCAAGTATATTAGGTGGATTTGGACAAATTTCTAGGGGCCACCAAAGATAATAATAAATAATTACTTAAAGAAGGGAATTCCAACCCAACTGCTTCATTTTCAACTTGACACCAGGCAGGAAAGACAATGGATAACCCAACATCTACAAAATATATGGTAACATGACTGGGACACTACAACAAAAGGGGCTATCACAAAACGATTCCTTCCATCTGTAAGTTCAACTCACCCAGAACCTCCACCCTGGTTTTTGCCTGGCCTCCATGTGACCTTTATCAACACCGGCCATGGATCAGTCCAACAAAAATTGACCGCCATGGGAATCGAAAATGATCCACGTTGCCACTGCGGCGAAGAGGAACCCTAGGCGCACCTCACGTATGAGTGCCCCAGCTACGACAACATTAGGCTTAAATTCCTCACCACAATACAGAGGACCCTCACAATCAAGAATTCACTCTGCTACTCGAGGAAGATAACTGTAAGGCATTAACCACCTACGCGCAGGAAACATTTGCACTCAGGCGAGCTAAGATTGCAGAACTCAGAGTCCAAGAACTAAACCGGACCGGCGTGGGATAACTCTCCATCCCCCCCCCCCCAAGAACAACACAGATGTGATCATTATAATCTCTTGTCCACCAGATAAAGCAACTCGCCTACAAGACCTGGCGAGCGCCTGGCCAGTAGGTACTTAGTCAAGCCCTACAGAGACAGATGGGCCAGACCACTGGTTAAAAATGATGCAAAGAATCAGGCTCAATAGCAATAAAAAAAACTACCCCCAGCTGGGGATGCAGAACATCATATCCACTTGTTTGCACAAAACGTGAGGAGCATCTCAAATAAGCTCCACGCCTTACAAACGATGATGATGTACGAGGACCTGGATTTCATTTGCCTAATCGAAACCTGGTTTGGAAATGAAACAACAGTTAGATCGGCTAACTGCGGCAGCAAACTACAAATGTGTGGGAACCGGAAGAACAGATAGGCAAGGAGGGGGAGTTATAATTTGCTATCAAAATAAATACCAGCCTATAAGAGAACGAAAAACCAATTCAAATAATTTTGAAACGATTTGCGTTACCTTTTCAAAAGAGCACGTGAAAATGCAGTTATGCATCATATACCTCCCACCTGAGCCTGTGAAGGAGATAACAGATTCTCAACAGCTTCAATGCGCCCTCAATAAATTCTCTCTTTGGCTATCTCTGAATGGATTGTCTGCTAACCCCTCGAAGTGCAAAGTAATCTCTTTCTCATCCTGCAGATCTCCACAACTAATAAACACGGAGTACATATTAACTCTGTGATCATCGAAAGGTGTGACCAAGTTAACGACTTGGGGATTCTCTTCACCAGCAGTACTAAATTTGATGCCCATGTCCTTAAATTCGAGGGCGCTGAATCTCTTTAAAAGTTACAGCTGACAGTTACAGGCTCCGCAAAAACGATAAGTGTTTGCCTTTTATTTACATGATTGTTATTTTATATTGTACTTAATACGTAGTCATATAGTGATAGTTACGCTGGTTATTTTTTATTTTTAATTTAGATAAAGAGTTTTTGTGGATTTTACTTACGATAGGTAAAACCGTTATTTCGTTCCATTTTGTAGCCATTGTTTTTGGATATAGTGGTAGGGAATTCAAATTTTTTAATTGAGGTAGCTAGGTAGCTCTAACGCATAATTATATAGTAATACGCTTCACTGTTTCTATTTAATAGTTTCTATTCAAATACTATTGATATTTAATTTATTGATTTTATTAATTTAAACTACCATGCCTAAAGCAGCAAAGCAACGGGCACAAAGTGGCAGGAGTGCTGTGAATCGGGGGAGAACTGAGGGGGGCAATTCTCCAACGCATCACAGCCTAAAAAAATGTGCAACTTGTGAAATGTTTGCCGAACTCTCTGGAACGGAACATGATATTGCCATGGGGGATGTCTTTGTGTGTGCGCGATGTAAGGAGTGTAAGGAAATCAGGCGACAACTCAGCGTTGTTATGGGCCTATATGAGAGTTTGAAGGACAGGGTGGATGCCCTCGAAAGACCTAAATTGAGCGGCCCATCAGGCTCTCAGCTGCCCACCTCAACGCCAGAGCTCACTCCTGGGCATCGGGCAACACGGCGGCAATCTCCAAAGCAGAATGCGCTGGTCCCAAAGGAACTAGTTATTGTTGGTGACTCTATTGTCAGGGAGACGGGGAATATATTTTGTAAAAAGGATAGGTGGAACAGGACCAGGGTATGTCTGCCAGGGGCAAAGGTTGATGACGTTGTAGAGCGGATATCATCTTTCAAGGGCACAAAGGGTGATATAGTTGTACACGTTGGTACTAATGATATTAAGAGTAGGAGACCGGAAGAATTACTCAACAAGTACAGGTCACTGTTGAAAAAAAGCCGTGAAATAGGGTTGAATTTAAAAGTGTCTGCAATTCTGCCCAGACACGATAGGAGGGAGTACATGATGAGAGCCTTGTCGATCAATTCGGCCCTGGAAAGATTGTGCAAGGCTCAAGGGGTAGAATTTTTTTCAGCCTGGACTGTACTTGTTAACAGGAGAGATTGCTTCTACAGAGATGGGATACACTTAAATAGAAAGGGTGCAAGAATATTTGCTGATGCTATCGAGGCAGTGTTAGGTGGGTCGGAAAACTGCTAGTTTGGGGGGATACAAAGACTAATAGTTTAACAGTAACCGCAGGCAGAGGTGAAGGTGATTCTTGCACAACTTCTATTAGAATAAGAAGCGACCTGGAGCGAGGGGTGTTGGGGGTTTCAGGGACGGATGGCAGTCATCATGGAATAGTTGGGTATATGGGATGTGTTAGGGTAACAGGGAATAGGCATAGGAGCATGTATGCTTGCATGTATACCAATGCTAGAAGTATAGTAAATAAATTTGATGAATTTGAAGTGTTGGTCAAGACATCAAAGGCGGATATTGTTGGGATAGCAGAGACGTGGTGTCACAAAGATATAAGGAATGCAGAACTGGAATTTGGGGAGTACAATGTATACAGAAAGGATAGACAGGACAGAAAGGGAGGGGGTGTTATGCTGTTAATTAAGAAAAACATAAAATCAAAGGAAGTGCACCCAGTTAATATAGATGAACAGTGCTCTGTTGAGTCAGTTTGGTGTGAGATAAGCACTGCGAAAGGAAAAATAAGAGTAGGAGTGTGTTATAGGCCTAATGACTTGAATGAGTACAATGAACAATTGTACAGAGAAATAGAGTGGGCCAGTAAATCAGAATGTCTTATAATGGGGGATTTTAACTTCCCAGATATTGACTGGAACTTGTGGGTTGGGCACTCACACACTAGTCAGACTTTTGTGGATTTATTGGATGATTGTTTTCTGCAGCAGAATGTTCGAGAGGCAACCAGAGAAAGTAATACTCTTGATCTGGTTATCAGCAGTGATCATTCGTGTATTAAGAATTTGCAGATAAAGGAACCACTAGGTGGCAGTGATCACAGTGTGCTGAAGTGGGATTTACTCAAAGAGGTAACTACCGTCAGGGGTAAAGGAAAGGGTTTTTGCTTCCGTAAAGGGGAGTACAGTGGTCTCAGACAGTTTTTAAATTCTGTACAGTGGGATCAACTGACGATGTTACAAACAGTAAATTCTAAGTGGGAAGCATTCAAAGAATTAATCGTGGAAGCTACTAGACTTTATATACCGATTAAGAAATATCGTTCAAGGTTTAGGCCTAAATGGTTATCAAATGAACTAATGAGACTCGTGACAGAGAAGAAAAATGCATGGGATGCATATAAATTATCAGGTGACGCAGAAGCCTGTGGCAGATATAAGCTAGTCTGTAATCAGGTCACAAAGGAGGTTCGGCAGGCGAAGGCGGATTACGAGAAATCTTTGGCAAAAGATGCTAAGAAAAACAGCAAGGATTTCTTTACTTATATAAACTCTAAAAGGAAGGGGATGAATATGATTGGACCACTTGACATCGATGGTTCGACTGTTGATGATCCTGCTCAGATAGCAAACAAACTGAATGAGTATTTTGCATCTACATTCACACGTGAGGAATTATTACAATTTGAAAATGGAAGAAGGTTATCAAATTGTAGCAGTGTGCTTAATGATTTTGTAATAACTGAGAGCAAAGTGGAGGAGAAATTGTTGAAGTTAAACATAAGAAAGGCACCTGGGGTGGATGGGATCTATCCAGTTATTTTAAAGGAGGCGGCAAAGCAACTAAGCAAACCCTTAGCCATAATTATGAGAGCATCCTTGGACTCAGGGGAGGTTCCCACGGACTGGAGATGTGCAAATGTGTCCCCAATTCACAAAGGTGGATCGAAGGGTGACACGAGTAATTACAGACCAGTTAGTTTAACTTCTGTTCCGGGTAAAATAATGGAGTCGCTGGTTAAAGATGCATTGCAGGATCATCTAGACAAGACTGCAGCGATAACTCAAACACAGCATGGGTTTGTTAAGGGAAAGTCTTGTCTGACAAATTTGATTGGTTATTATGATGTGGTCACAAAGGAACTGGATGCAAAAAATAATTTTGATATCATATACTTGGATTTCAGGAAAGCTTTTGACACTGTTGCGCATGGAAGACTACTGTACAAATTGGAGCAGAATGGTATTAAGGGTAAGTTGCTACAATGGATAAAAGGATGGTTAAGTGGGAGAAGACAGAGGGTGGTAATCAATGGGTGCTGCTCTTCGTGGACTAATGTTATTATTGGAGTCCCACAGGGTTCGGTGTTGGGTCCACTGTTGTTTTGTGTATTTATCAATGATATTGATGAAGGTATATCAGGCTTAATGTCGAAGTTTGCAGATGACACAAAGGTTGGCAGGGTTGTTAATGACAGTAATGGCAGTGTGCTACTGCAACAGGATCTAGATAATTTGGGCAGATGGGCTAAGAAGTGGCAACTGAAGTTCAACCTTGACAAATGCAAAGTACTGCATATGGGTAGAAATAACCCCAGAGAAATGTACCAACTGTGTGGTACTACACTTAAGGTGGTAGAAAATGAAAAAGACCTGGGAGTAATTGTGCAGTCAGATATGAAGTTTTCTGAGCAGTGCAGACAGGCTGCTAGGGCGGGTCATGGGGTTTTGTCAATGATATATAGGAATTTTGCTAGCAGGGAAAAGGAGGTGATTGTCCCTCTGTATAAGGCAATGGTCAGGCCACGCCTTGAGTACTGCGTACAGGTCTGGAGGCCTCATTTTAGGAAGGATGTAGATTTGCTTGAGCGTGTACAGAGAAGAGCAACACGATTGGTGAGGGGAATGAAGGGATTCTCTTACCAAGAGAGGCTTAAGTTCTGCAAATTGCAGTGGCTGGAGACTAGGCACCTGCGCGGTGATCTGATTGAGGTCTATAAGGCCTTGAATGGGTTGAGCACGCTGAATTCTGATGGGATCCTTCCACTTGTTCAGATTACCAACCTACGGGGACATAAGTTCAAATTAAGAAAGGACAGATGTAGAATAGATGTGCGGAAATTTGCCTTTAGCCAGCGGGTGGTTAATTGCTGGAACAAAACTTCCATCTGTCGTTGTAGAAGTTGATAGGTTAAATAAATTTAAGGAGGAACTGGACAGGCATTTGGAGGGAATGGTGCGATTTTTTTTTTTTTTTTTTTTGGCTGATGCTGCATAAGCTCCTGCACTTGCTTTCTTGCATCATGTGCCACTACTACTACTACTACTAATTCACCAGCAAAGCATTCAAAACACTGGGATTTATCAAACGAAACATCTACAAGTTCAAAAACTACAGATATGCTATCATCCTTTATAAAACTATTGTTCTCCCAATCCTGGAATTCATCTCACCCATCTGGAATCATCACACGAAACCTCTAACAAAATTGAAGCAGTCCAAAAAAATTTTGTCCGTTACCTTACGTACCGTAATCCTCTGTTTTATCACACTGTGTACTATGAATCGCTGTGTGATTACTTTCTTCAACGGTTATGTCCATATCGTTTAATGATATGTTATGACAATCTGTTATTAAGTGATTTTGTCACTACCGATTCCTCATGGTATACTGTACCAACTGATCAAATTATCATAAAGGTAGCCATTATCAACCCACTACAGGATGGAAGCCTCTTCAACAATTCATGGTGAGGGAAATGAACCATAATCTGCCACGCTGGTCCAGTGTGGGTTGGCAGATTGACCATATTTAGCAGACAGGGGCTTGAACCACGGTCTACTCAAAGAGCGTGTGCTATTCCACTCCCGCTCCTGACCACTAGGCTACGGAGGACAACCCAAATTATCACAGAATCTCTTTACTCGAGTCAGAATGACAGAATTTAGCGCATTACCTTCCTTACTGCATATGCCTTATGAATGGTGACATCATAATTAAATGCGTTACTTGTCACCAAAATTATTGCAATAAACCTAATTGTACTTCCATCGATATTAACAGATTGAACAAAACGGAAGTTTGAATGTGACGCTCGTATGCAACAAACAGAAAAAAATAATAAGGTATTACCGAATGTTGGCACTTGTGAAGATTCTTACGAAGAACAGATCAACGATTTTGAACAAGAAACAAGAGTAACCCTCTCGCAGACCGACCTAGAAAATGGCATCTTTGGCCGTCTTGAAGGGTCAATTCTTGAAACCTTGTGATGCGATATTTTCCTGAAAGACTGCGAGCACTCTGAAGAGTGTTCCGCTAGACAAAGGAACAATCATAGCGCTAATGAAAAGCAGAAAGAGAACCTTAAACAATGTGTCACGTGTGGAATTAAAGGACATCCTCGCAGATTGCATCATTCCCTTCCCATGCAGGCTCCAGAATACGTTGAAAATCACGCAAGCAATTTCATCCCTGTACGAAAAATGCTACAGGAACTACAGGAAAGGAATTTTCTTCTCAAGTAACAAAATAATAAAACACTTCACACCCTTAAACATTTGGAGGAAAATTTGGGTTACTTTGAATCCGTCCTCACTGTACAATGTGCTTCACCACCCCTATCAATCGACGAATCGTGCTATACAAGACAGAACTACTCTAGGAAAGGTAGAAGTGAGATGCATAAATTGCATATGAGGTAGGGAGTAATGAAAATCGCAAGCAGAAGACAAGAAATGAATGGAAACTAGGGAAAAATATAACAAAGAATAAGTAGTCTACAAGACAGCCAAATAATAAGTGAACCACAAGCCCAGCCGGGAACTGGCAGTTTGCAGCAAGTCACGACAAGCAGTAGCACTAAACCCAGTGAAACTTTAGAGAAAGCACAAGATTCCACTGGGAAATCTGGAAAGGAAAATAAGAAGGGCTCAGAATTATTACTACATCGGGAATCCACCGCAATCATTGAAGCATGCATGTGTCCCGATTGTATAAGTTCCAGAGTTACGTCTTTCATCTCAGATCAGGCTCCCCCTTGCAAACCCACTAACCTATGCGTACATCGCCAAGCTACCTAAGAAATAACACTTCTGAGGTTAAAAAACCTGCCCATCCCAGGATTTTTTGCTCTCGGCGATGATGGCCGTAGATGTAAGCCAGTTCAGTGAAGGCATTGAGAGTTCCATAGATTCCTGAAACAGTCGGATTTCTAAAACCTATAACATTACCTCTACTGCAACCACAGAACAAATTTTTGTATTAAGGCCACAGGGACCACAACACAGCCCACAAATATTAAAGCCATGTGTGAGGGTGAACATGGGATAACTGTGGAAGTAACGTATGTGAAAACACGACATTCAGCTTACACCTCCTCTTTATAATCTCTTGGCACTTATAGCATCTCAATGTAACTGCAATTACATTTTGCTCCTGAAGTTCTTGACATATCTCCTCCTCCGACACATTCAGTAGGTCCCAGCTGGATATAACACCCTTAGAAGTGTTTAGGGTACCGTGGGGAGAAACTTTTACTGAAATTCCAACAAAATTTGTAATTTTTAGTAGATGCTCCGAATGTTTCCTGCTGATTGTTTCTATTAGTAGGTCTCCTGATTGCAGTCGCTTGACTGTTTTAGGAGATCCTGCAAGACTTTCGAGGTGTTTCTGAATAAGAAACGGAGACAATTTGGTGAGAGGGTGATCCGTAAGTGAATGCATTATGAGAAATTCAGGAAAATATATGTTTGAAGAGTTGGTCTTAAACCTCTTCGGTTGACACATATCATGTTCACTTTCTGTGTCTGGCCGAGAGCTTGTCGGCTCTAGTGGAGGAAACATATTGTGTTCCATAATTTCTCCTTTTGGCCCTTGGCAGATTAACTGTTCTGCCAAGATTTCCGGCCCCGCCACGGGGAGGCAGGAGCAGTGCCTGGTGTGACCAAGCGAGAAGTAGTAGGTGTTAGTAATAAATATATAAGAAATAAAGAAAGGTGACTTTCCTTTCCTGCTCTCTAAAGTACTTTTTTAACAAGAGCTGTTACTGAATAAATAAATTGTTTTAAGGACAGGAACGTAAAAGAACTATAATATCACTTTTTGAAAATCACTCTTTAAGCACAAAGAATTCGCTCAGTCACAATCGCTTGGCACCCGGGGCCAACTTAAGATGTAATGAATGCATTGCTGAATCATGTACATAATTCAAGATTTAATTATGAATTAACCCTATTTATAGATTTTGAGAGGACATTTGATGCTGTTTGGCATCAAAGTAGTAAGTTAACTGTCCTTTTAATTCGTATAAAATTATAAGTAGTTATTTGACCAACCTGCAAATTACTGTTAGATCGGAGCAATTATAAGTTAATAAGAAGGTTACTAGGTGATGTCCACAGGGGTCCGCTTTAGGACCTCTGTTTTGGAATTTAGTGATAAACCAATGGTTATCACGATCACTTGATTATGTGCGGAGTTGCTTTAAGATAGCTTTGCTGATTTGGTCATTTGCATATCTGAGTAGTCAAAGAGAATGTTAGAAGACAAAGTGGGGAAGATCATACAGGAATTATGTAAGTGGATAACAAGTAAAAAGTTAGATTTCTGAGAAAAAAAAAAAAAAAACGGTGATGTTATTAAAGGGAAATCTTGATTATAATAGGCCACCCACATTCCAGTGGTTCCTCAGACCAGTGGTATCTGGGAGTTATATTGGATCACTTTTTTGCCACACATAAATCATTTGATGAATACGGTTCGGAATTTTAGTATGGCAATTATTAGGGTGTCTCGATCAGAGTGGGGATAGCAAAGAAGAGTGTTAAATATTTACTACAAGACAGTTTTTCTGCAACTTATGGTTTATTCTGCATCAATTTGGGTAAACTGTGTCAATAAGATTAAATTTAGGGCAAAATTTTATTCCTTACAGAGAGTGATGTTGCTCGCTAAGCACAGAGTGTGTAGATCAGTGTCAACACATGCCTTACAGGTTATTCTGACCATATGCCTCTTCATTTGTATATTCTATACTGAGCTTTCAGTTATTACATAAGAAGAGGCGAGCAATTCACATTTATGAGTATTAGCAATAACGCTACAGGAGATCCCAAAAAGGAGAGGAAGCTAACATTAGAGAAAATGTTGGATCTTTGGCAGGAGAGGTGGGAGGCGAGTATAACTGGTTCTGTTACTAGATTATTTATTCCGGCTGTTCGGTTTGCTTTTAATTAGTTACGAGAAGAATAGATGGTTCTATCCTAGTAGAGAACTATCTTATCTACTAACTGGGCACGGCCCTTTAAGAAGTAAAGAAATATTACAGTTCGATCCGTTTTGTGTGTGTAGATCTAAGGAAATTTGGAGTCACATATTATACAATTGTCCTGTATATTTGCCTTACAGGCAACAATTGATTGAGGTGATACCTGATTTAAATCCTGCTAATGAAACTCTGTCCAAATACTTATCATTTTTATGCAGCAGTGCAAGATTTTGCCACGCTAGTTTTCCATAAAAAGGTTAAAATTTGCCACATGGATAGTAGTTGAATGATGTTCTTTTATTTTTTTTATTTTGCTGGCTCCCATGGGATTGCTGGCATCCTGTGATCGAACACTTCTGCCAGAGGGTGTGGGATTTTTGTGCGGCTAGCACACAGATATTAGTGAACCCGGGTCCCCGCTCGGCGTGCCTGGGGTCTGGCGCTGGGTAGCTGTTGCCAGAGTGTTGGCTGCTCTCTTAAGTGACGTTTACTGTGTGCTGGTGTCTTTTTGCATTCTCCCGAATTTTTGTCTTTTCTGGATAATTAAAGCTGCAAATGTGATGTTCTACCTGCCTATGCTGGCGACTTCGATGGATTCATCTGCATAGATATTTTAGAATTTTGTAATTTTGATATGAACATCATGGCGACAAAAGTGTCTTTGTTCGGAGTTAAAGACGTTTGCTGCCATTGGTCGTTAATTGAATAAACTTGTCTTCAGGAAGTACTGGACTGTGCGCTGTTTTCTCGGAACTCAATGCCCTCGGCTACGGGAAAGCGGGGTCCCCTGATCTTAGAGTCCCCCGGGACTCTAAATAATTACAATTTGCTCTAAACAGCTGTGTCACTACCACATCTTACATTTAACAGTTTTTTTTTTTAACTGCTGTTTTTTAAGAATAACATGATTAGTAATATTTCTCATTGAGAATTATGAGATTTAACATGGAATGGAAGACTAATTCAGTAAGGAAACTTGCAACTGGCTCAAAAGGTAGAGTTAACAGTTCTCCATAGCCGATTGGGGAGACATTTATCACAGTTAACTCAAGAAAACCTTAATAGAGAAGGTTTCATTTCAATTCAAGAAGTTGGAACTTCTTTAAGCCCTGGAGAAAATGACACGACAGAAAATGTAGATAAATCACAGGATCCTTCTATCATGTGTGAAAAGATATCCAACACGAGAAAAGATGGAATTAACTTCCACATGGAGGAGACCAAGAGAGTTCCTAAAAAAGCTAGAGATAAAATTACAGAAAAATGGTCAAATCTTAAGACCAATTATAGCTCTCTTAATTGAAAATGAGAGATTAAGCGCTATTAATAAAGAAATCGAAATCGGACCAATTTACTAGATAAGATTGTACAAACTTTTTCAGTAGGGAAAAAGTCGGAGAGAACGGCGACACATCGGGCCGCAAAGACACAGCTGGTCGCCCAATAAGCCTATCGGTGTAAGGCGTCCGGCTGTCCCTACGAACTAGTCTCGGAAATGCTGGCGATCAAGTGTCGCTGAAGAGGTGGGACCTTAATCGGACACTTCCCTCGCCAGCTGGCAAATGAGTACACGTCAAACGGCGCTACCAGCCCCGCAGTGTCTTCAGGATCACGGTATGAAATTAAACAAGGAAAAAGGATGCTCCACGTCTGAATGACAGGGACAATCCTGAGCCCAACAGAGGGCCTCGGCTTCCTGTCCTGGATGATGGTCCTTCCATGAGTGGTCCCAGCAGTGCCGCCCGACACTACGTGTGCGAGGTTTATGGACGAGCTTTCACAACCGCCGACGGGAGGGGCCTATACATGCGCAGGTTCCACCCATCAATAGCCAATGCCAGGGTAGACGTTGCGCGCTCGAGGGGCAGGTGGGCGGAGGAAGAAGTCCACTGCCTGGCGCACACCGAGCTGGAACTCAGAGAGTCACACCCAGGCAACCTGAATATCAGGCTCCAGAGCCTGTTCCCCCACAGGACGCTGGAGGCCATAAACAGCCGACGAAAGCAGAAGGTATACTCGGACCTGATAGCATCTCTTCTGGAGTAGGACCCTTCATCCAGACCAGCAGCAACAACAGTTCCACCTAAACAGTCAAACACAAAGAACCACAAGAAAAAGAAGCCAGTCCTGGCATCGACCCCCAAAACTCATCCAGTTGCTCCACAACTCTACCCACCTGATTCTTCCCCTTTTCCTCTTAGGGGTTTCCTCCAGTCAAAACCTACTCAACCAAGCAGTCTCAGGGAAACCTCTTGCTCCCTCTCGAGTCTCCTCCACAAACTGTCTCTTCCTCCATACATCAACAACGATCCGTCCACCGCCCAGCCGGACCCAATCAACACCTCCATCTGAGCAGATATGTGCCCTGACTCAGCTTCCAACACATCCAGCAGTCTTGCCTCCGACCCAGGTAGCCCTTGCTTCCGGATACTCTATTCGCCGGATTTATCGGCCCACTACCAAACAAGAACCCAGTACTCCCCGTCCGCGATGAACTGGCTCCACTTGACTGCGTCCTCAGGTCCTGTGGTAGCCCTGCCGAACCAGGCACTGGGAGAAACCACTCCCCAATCCATCCTAATACCCCATCTTCTGGTCTTGTAACCCCTCTGCCTAGTCAGGCTCCGAGTGACCACTCCCCAATCCAATACTCCGATAGCTGAATCGCCAGCCCAGGAAATCCCATCATCTCAGCAATGTGCTACTCCCGCAGATATTAAGGGGCTCTCCGTGCCGCCCTGGACCAATCAATGGCCGAACTTCCTCTGCCCAGTCATGGGCACATCCACCTGAAGCAGCTTATCACCACCGCCTTACAGAACCACTTAAACCCCTGTGCTCTGGACCGGTATGTCAGAACATACCTGCTACCTGCCACTGAACACCAGCATCCTGACCAGCCAAGGAACCCTCCGCCACAACCTCCTCCATCCAACCTGTCCAAAACTAGATCCAGACGCCTACGACGAAAACAACAATATGCAAGAACCCAAGAACTGTACTTCAAAAACCGGAGACGGTGTGCCCTCGCCGTTCTTTACGGGGACCACTCCTCCGAATCCTAGACCTCCTTCAGCGACATACAACAATTCTGGACTGACGCCTTTACGGCTCCTGTCCGAGAAAGTATATTCCCATCCTGCCACAGCACCCTGGACAGATGGAAAGAAAAGCTCTACACCAGCCTATACCACCCATCTCCACCTCCGAGCTACAAGCCTCGCTGCCCAACCCTAACACCAGCACTGGTCCCGATGGGCTCAGTGCACGACAGATCCGCAACATTCCAGCTGCCATTCTGACAGACCTCCTCTGGGCCGACAAGTGTTACTGGAGGCTCACTCCATCCTGATCCCCAAGACAGATAGCCCAGTTTCTCTTGGCGATTACCGGCCCATCACAATGGCCCCGGTGGTTTTCCGGGCATTTCATAAGATCCTAGCCAAAAGAATTTGCTCAGTTCTGCCCTTCGACTTTCGTCAAAAGGGCTTCCAACTGGCCGATGGGTGCGCAGAGAATATATACCTCCTATCACCTTTCTGAATCATAGCGAAACCTCAAGCCTCGGTACCTAACCTCCTTGGACCTTAGTAGAGTTTTTGACCAGATGTCCTTCAGCGCGATGTTAGCTGGTCTCCGCGCTAAGGGATTTCCCCCTGTTTCAGAAATTATATTCTATTCCTTCAGCAAAACGCCTTCACCAATCTCCGGTTCCAAGGGTACAGTGCCTGCATCAACCCCACCCAAGGAGTGAGGCAAGGTGACTCACTTTCCCCCTTCTCTTCAACGCCGTCATAGATGGCTTTCTCCAATCTCTTCCTAATCACATCGGTTTCCCACTCCATGGGGCATCCGTGAACGGATTGGCATTCGCGGATGACCTCTTTCTGGTTGCATCCACTGATCGGTCCCTTTGCGTGGAATATGGTATTGGATGAATATTTAGACTTAAATGAAGAAAAAATAGAAAAGATAGCGTATGCGGATGATCTTGTCCTGGTTGTCCAGGGAAATGCCAGATCAGTATTAGAAAATCGGGCTAAAGACGCTTTGGAGCGATTAACAATTTGGGCCAATAAAAATAAGCTAGAAATTTCTAAGAGTAAAAAACTGTTCAGATGGTCTTGAAGGGAAAACTAAGCATGAATCGATCTCCCACAGTGAGGCTTCAGGGATGGACTGTTCGATATATAAGACAAACAAAAATTTGGGTATAAGAATACAAGAAGGAATAGGTTTTGTTGAACATGTAAAGTATATAAAGCAAAAAATCATAACTCTGTATGCCAAGCTCAAGAGGGTTATTAGGAACGATTGGGGAATCAAAGGACGCTCTATTAATTTATTGTATGATTGTGTATTTGTCCCTATAGTTACCTATGCCTCGGGAGCTTGGGTACATAAGGTTCAAAATAAAGTTATGATAAAGTACTTAACACAAGCACAAAGATTTGTATTGTTAAGTATAACAAGAGCATGTCGAACGGTCTCCTCTGAGGCCTTACAGGTGCTTTCTGGAAAGATCCCAGTCCATTATATGGTATTGTTGTATGGGTTGGTCTACTACACGAAGAGAAACATTAGGAGAACGTTGTTCGAAATTCAGTCATGTCCTGAAGAAAGGATATATCAGAGAGTTGACATAAAAAATGAAAAGGGAATTTTAGAAATGATTTATCTTCAGTGGCAAGAACAATGGCAAAGTAGTGTGAAAGGTAGACCAACCTATATGTTTTTTCCAAGAGTGGATTCAATTCATAGGAATAACAAGAATTGGTTACAATTTGGGTTGAATGCCACATATTTAATTACTGGACATGGATTGGCATTAAGATTGCACCAGTTGGGACTTCGAGATAGTGGTTTATGTGTGTGTGGAACCTTTGAGACATCTGAACATGTTATGTTTGAATGTCCAAATTATAGTGACTTTAGAAATGAATTAGAAAATTCAGTTGGTGTATTCCGGAGAGATGATCTATGGGTCCTGTTTGGAGATAAGCGATTGTTCACATATTTTAATAAATATGTTAATGCGGTCTTTAAAAGCAGATATAGACTGTTGGATAGTAGTGGCCTGCCTCCACGAGGAAGGGATGGAAACTCTCGTCATTAGGATTGGCGGATAAAATGCAAAGTCAATTCTTCTGGCGGGAGGCTAAGTGGCCGTTAAAATCGTGTGAGTTTATTTAATTTTTGTGTTATTTATTGCGTTTATACTAAAAATGAATTCTAAATTAAAAGTACAAAAAACCCATGAGGAATACATCCACGGATGAGCTACGGCTCGGGAAGTGGTTCCTATGGAGGCTGAAATGGAATGGTTGCATCCACCTCCATAGGTCTCAGAAAACTCCTGACAATCACCAACTTGCATTTCTGCCACCGTGGTTTATTCATAAATCTCTCTCTCTCTCACACTAAACTTAAGATCGTCATCGACTCCCGCTTCAATGTTGATGACTGCCTCTTCAACCCAAAGGAATTGACTCTGCGTGGAAGTACCTGGGGATTGATTTCTCCTCCGGAGGCCGTTGCACTGCTGCCAGAGACTTGCACGAAGCTCTAGCTCGTCTTCGTCAGGCCCCTATGAAGCCCCAACAGAGACTGTTCATTTTGAGTCTTCATCCTCCCCTGGCTGTATCACAAACTTTTACTGGGGCGAGTGAGAGAGGGTGCCCTCAATCGTCTCGATGTGCAAGTTCGTTCCGCAATCCGAGCATGGTTGAGTCTACCCCACGACGTCCCGATAGCCTACTACCACGCAGATATCATCAACGGTGGCCTTGGTATCCCCTCATTGAGGTGGTTCATCCCCATCCTAAAACTTCAAAGAATCCAAAGGCTCCAGAACTCGATGTCACCCAAAATCCAGCTTCTCCATCAAGTCCCAGCCATCAACCAGGAACTGCATAAAACTAAACAGTTCTAGGGGAAAACAACCAAGCCTACTCATCAAATCGCCAGATCAATGAGTAGTGGTCCACTGTACTCTACTGCACTCCTTCATCGAAGGCTGTCTTCGCCGACTCCAGGAAAGTGCAGTCACAACATCGTTGGGTCGGGGACGGTACCCGCCTTCTCTTGGGCCACGAGTTCGTGAATCTAGTACAGACAAGAATAAACAGTCTTCCTACACGCGCCCGTACCGCCCGCTGTCACGCCTCCCATAGGGATTACCGGGGTGGCTGTAAGGTCACTGAGTCATTGGCCCACGTGACTCAGTGGTGCCACCGGACCAATGGGGCAAGGGTAAAAACGCATGATGGCCTGCTATGCCTCGTGGCAAACCGCCTAGGTCATCGAGGGAGGTCAGTGCAGTAGAAGCCCCATTACCGCACTTCCCAGTGTCTCTAGAAGCCTGACCTGGTCTGCCACAGGGAAGGGCAGACACTTATCCTGGATGATCGGGTTGTAGAGCATGGCTAAGGCTATATGAAGCACATCGCAACAAATCTGCTTATTACAGGAACAATCCAGATCTCATCCGCCAGGTCCAAGAGGAACATGGGACTCCTCCCATGTCTCCTCCATCACAGTGTTCTTTCGTGGGATTTGGAACCCCCAGTCAGCCACCTTCTTGAGTAGCATTGGCATCTCGTACGCGGACCTCAAAATTCTTGGGGTCCGGGCCCTGCAGGGGACTCACTCATGCTGGAGGATCAACCAGTGCATGACCTGAATTTCGATGCCAGATCATGGTGTCGAGCTCCCACTTTGCAATTGTAAGGTGACCATTGCCGTAAAATGTGGGAATTCAAGGGGAAAAAAAATGGATCATAAAAAATGGACCAGGCATCAGCTAAACAAACTGCTGAAACAAATAGAGCAGTGTATGAGGGAACAGTTTCAGGTTGCCTGTGAGATCACATGCAGAGGCTGTGAGACAAAATGCAGATGTTGCCCGTGAAGCACCTTCGGTGAAGGAAAAATCAGTAAGATCAAGAGAAAATGTCATAATATTAGTTTAAGTTATGTTAGGTGTGTCAATTTGGCAAGTGTCAAATGATACCTCTCCACTTAATTATTTGCCAAATAGATACCACACGTAATCTAACGGAACATAACCTATTCATATCTAGAAGAACTTGTCCCTGCCTTGCTGATTTTGTTTCACCTGGAAAAAAAGAGACTTTTTTTTTTTTTTATGCTATTTTGTTCTTTAATTCTTCACTTCTGCCGTCCTCTCTCCTGGGTATGATTGTGAGTGCGTGCACTGTAGCCGGCTTGCTGGCACGGGGTTCTCTTGGATGGTTTCAAACTCACTTTGGACATTTAGGGCGTGACTGTTGAGGTTGCCAGGGTGCATCCGTAATCGTGACCTACATCCCTGTGGCGTAGACTAACATTGGGCAAGCTTTCCAGGTGATCACCTGCCTGGTGACAGAACGGCCAGAAACAACTAAACAACACACACAATTGTCTTTCCACAGGACAGTTGTGTAACAATTATTCAAAGAACAATGCTTCTGGCACTAAACAATGCCCCTTGTACAGTATCAAACAATGCCCTCCAAATCCTTGGAGAACTGCCTTTAGATTTATTTATCTTATACCGTGGCATGATTTATAAACATAAGAAAGGACTGCAGGTATCTATTATGAGAATTACAACCGACCCAGTTAGTAACTTAAAGACAGAACGGAAAAGATTATGGAGTGAAATGGTTAGTATTTGGCAAAGTAGATGGAATGAGTCTGTGCACGGTGAAGTCACAAAGAAGTATATTGAAAATGTTGAGTTTGCTTCTACTTAACCTTCTGTTTCGTGGTTTGCACCAAGCATGTTTACAACGTACTTATTAACAGGCCATGGATCTCTGAGGGCCAAACTATTCGACAGAGGTTTGGAGCCGGATCCTTTTTGCACCTGTGGTCAAATGGAAGACTGGATCCATGTCTTACTGTTTTGTCCGCAATATACAGACCATCGAGTATTGCTACTTAATCAGGTTCCAGGTCTAGCTGAGGAAAATGTGAAAATACTAGTTGAGAACAAAACAAACTTTGAGACTTTCCAGACCTTTGCAGAATCGGTCTTTAAGAAAAGACTTCAACTAAGAACTCAAATCCAAAATCGAATATAAATCTGACAGCTGAGAAGTTAATATAAATGTTCGTATCCCATTAAACATAAATAGGATGACTTGTAAGATATGTAAATTGAATTGTATTACTAGGATTTAGAGTTAAAATTCTATTATCTTTTGTACAAATGTAAATATTTACTTCGCTAAGTTTATTGGAGTTTCCAAACTGGCTTGTATCTGCTGAGGCTTGGATTTTTTTTTTTTTTTTTGCTGGTTTCCAGGTTTGGGCAACCTGGAGACGGGATTGCTGGCACCCACCGGTATTGCACTATCTCCGGTGGGTGCGGGATTTGTGCCCAAGGCACTAAAGGTAAAAGTAGACCCAGGCAGGCTGCTTGTGCTGGGGGCAGGCAGCGGCTGCTTAGGTGTTGGCTGCTCCCTGGTGGCAAGGTGGACGTACACAAGCGATAAAAAGCTTTGCAGAGTTTCTGCACCAACACAGACCTGCAAGGTGGAGATGGGCTAAGGCCTAGGAGCCACCCTTGATACAGGTAAAACACACACACACACACACACACACACACGTGTCTTTCCACAGGAAAGATAGTTGTAAGATAGATGTGCGGAAGTTTTCCTTTAGGCAGCGTGTTGTTGATTGCTGGAAGAAACTTCCATCTGTTGTTATAGAAGTTGATAGCTTAAACAGATTCAAGGCAGAACTAGACAAACATATTTACCTAGGGTATCCACAGGGGTCGGTTCTGGGACTCCTGGTTTGGACTATGGTGCTTCAAAACTGGCTACACAAATGATTTGAACATACTAAGTCAGTGCATTTGCCATTGATTTGACTGTCATCATCTCAGGTCATTCAAGATTGGTCCTTGAACTGAGAGCGCAGAAAGTCCTTGATAGACTCACCTCCTGGGTGGCAACCAACAAACTTCAGGTTAATCCCACCAAAACAAAGATGATGATTTTCAAAACCAAACTTGACATAAGGCCCCCTCAAGTCAAAATTAATGGTATCCAGTTACCCCTGGTTGTGCAGGCCAGGTCATGGGCGTGATCATAGACCACAGGCTATCATTCTTACATGACCTACAACACCTTCGTGAAAAAACCAGGAAGTTTACAGCCTCCATCGTTACAATTTCAAGAAATGAGCGGGATTTTTCCAGGAGGATCCTGCTTCTCTACTATAAAGTGGTGTTCCTTCCCATAGTCTCATTCGCCCTTGCTAATGCGGAGCTTGGTTCCGCAGAGTGATAATCGTCAAAATGCAGCTAAAACTCAACTCAATCCAGAGGGCTATGCTATTAGCAACACATCGCATCTGCCGAACGGTGTCGACTGCGGCAATCCAGATTATTGCTGGGACTTTGCCATTAGACCTTTAGGTGATATTTAGAGGATTATGCTTCAGGCTCAAGAAAGGAATACCTACCTCCATCATGGATATAGACCAATCGCTGAATGAGGAAAATAAAAGGGAAAAAGTTTGATGCTTTAAAGAGCTAATAAATGTCTGGCAAACAAGGTGGGGAAATTCAACTGTTGGCACTGTAACCAGAAATTTCCTACCGGATATCTCCTTTGGGATGTCGAAGAAGGTTAGCTCATGGTTTACAATTTGTCTGGAAACATCGTATCTTAATACTGGGCATGAGTCCCTTAACGAACAACTCCACCTAGGCCTGTTAAACACTGACCTCTGTTTCCGTGGAGCAAAAGAAAACTGGCAACATCTTCTCCACGAATGTACCTGATATGAAGACATGAGCTGCGAAAGGAAGTCCCATCCTTCAGCATAAATCAAATTGACCAACTTGTCTTTGCCAGAAGGCAAAAGGTATGCTTACAACTAATGCGGTAGCCCCATAACCTCAAGCACCAATCAAAGATCAACATATTGACCTTTTCAGGAATGTATTATTATTCTATTTTATTTTTAATTTTCCTTTCCTCGCCTCTTTTTCTTCGTTTTTCCCCCTTTTTTCCCCACTCCTTTTTCTTTTTTTTTTTTTTCCCCTTTTTTTATTTCATTTATTTTTTTTCTTCTCTCAAAACCTGCACTATGGGTGAATATTTTGGTTTTTTTTTTTTTTTTTGTTGAAGTCCCTCTGGAAAGGGCCCTCCAGAGGATCCTGGCACACCTGCTGACAACACTAGGTGGGTCAGAGTCTCTTTTGAGACGTTACATGATATACTGCGACTGGCCCACATTCCCATAGTGTGGAAGAGTACCCAGAATCATCTGCTCAGGTGACTGATGCTTCTGGGTAGCCAAGAGGCCAGAACAGAACACACACAAACCTACGTGACACAAAAAGCTGGCCCATTTTTAGTGATACTGACTGTTCTTCACAGAGACAAGAGGCAGAGTTGAACGAATGTTCCAAGTGAGTGCCGCCTTTACATATACACATGTCCATATTTGGAGCGGGTGGATGAGTGAAATGAGAAGGGGGTGTGTTTTTTTTTTTTTTTTTTGGCTGATGCTATATAAACTTGCTTTCATGCATCATGTGCCCTTACTATTGCTAATGTACAGGGCTCTGTATTCATCACAGTGTAAAAAGGTGGAGTTGAACTTTCGTTCAGGTGTCGTCCTGCATAAGATACTATACATGTCTACATGCCAATCTGCAGAGGACTGTACTCTTCGAGTGCACAACAAGAGTCAATTTGGCAAGTAATTAAGCTCACGATTTAAGAGCCTTCCTTTCTAAGTTCTAGCAGATCTATATACTTTAAACCTATTGCTATTTCTTGACCCAATTCTTAGCAATGGGATTCCAGCAATGATGATTTTGAACAAACGCACTGAGTAAAGAATTCAAATATTGGACCTGTGAAGCAGTCTTATTGATATACATTGTACTGCCACTTTATTGGGTACATCCCTGCTGTGCACGCAAATGGGTTGTCTCATAACTCATTTGCGTGCACAGTAGGGATGTACCTAATAATGGATGTCCAAATTTGCGTCATTGCCAAGAATCTATAATAAGGTTATCGGTTCCTGCAAGTGGGATAAGGAGAGAAAGCTCGATTTTCTGGTAGTTGAAAGTTGGGGACATTCAATGAGAATACGATTTATTGTTAGCTACGACTGGCAAATGCAAATCAGTTGAATGTGAATGACCGATGCGGAGCCTTGCTAGAATTACTTCTTGTTGCCTGCTTTTCCTGATACTAGATATCCACAGTTTTGGCTCTTTTATCTGCAGCAGTTTGTTATTTATTTAAGCTGCGAAAACAACATGAATCCATGGACCCGTCATGTCTGACGACTACTGTGCAAAGTGATGGAGGCAGTGTTATGGTGTGGGGAATGTTTTCTTGGCACACGTTGGGTCCATTGATATCCATAGATTCATGTCTGAATGCCACATCATACCTAAACATCGTTGCTGACCAAGTGCATCCGTTCATTTTTACAGTTTATCCTCAGTCAGACGTTGCTTCCAGCAGGATAATGCGCCGGCGCACAAAGGCCGAATCACTATGGAATGGTTCCAGGAACATGACAGTGACTTTTCTTTGCTGCAGTGGCCCGCTCAGTCCACAGATCTCAATCCTATTAAACATCTTTGGGATGAGCTGGAAAGGGCTGTTCGCTGCAGGCCTACACCTCCCTCGAATCTCAAGGAACTGCGTGACACACTCATGTCTGCATGGTACTCCATTCCTGCACAACGTTTTCTGCATCTTGTTCAATCCATACCTAGACGAATTCAGGCTGTTTTGAAGGCTAAAGGAGGCTCAACACGCTTCTGGGTAAGTGTATCTAATAAAGTGGCAGCACAGTGTAATGTACAGATTGAGAAACCAGGACTTAAGCGCGCGTGGGCCTGTGTGAGTCAATCACTAGTTTGTGTGCTCCGCAGCTTAATGCTAATTACAGTGGTTTTAATGTTTAAACTGTGGATGAAATACACATCATCTTTATTCTTATCGAGCGACTGATCCACTGACGAAGCTTTCATCCTACCACCTGAATCAGGTAAATAGCATTTATTGTTTTCCCATATTCTTATCACTGCAAATGAATACGAAATGCTGTAGCACGTTGTATTCTGCCTTTGTTCACTAGCTATACCCAACTCAGAGCAAGACATCCACGTAGACTACGCAAACACCCATCTATTGAATATCCCCACTGCTTTCCTCCCAAATATGAGTAGAAACGGAAACCCTCTGAACTCGACACAAGTGTGCCCTCTGCTATCATTTGACTTACGACGTCATCCTGTGATAACCCCAGGTGTCCTGGATGTTCGGGCCTATCCCCATCCAGCTGGAAGAAACTTTCCATGGCAGCCATTCTGAAATTGAAGGGATCGTGCTGCAAGAAGCTATGCTCATTAGGCCACAAGGGCAACCGGAAATTTTCCAGCAATTCACAGAACTCACCACGCACAGCGCAAAGCAGATAACGCCCAACAAGGCAGAATTTACGGAAGTCATGCCGGTCAGTAAGAAAATATGAACAATAATACCTGCGAGACTGATACCACCGTTACAGATATAATGCCTCATACCGACGCCTCCTACAGACCAACTGAACCAGTCCGCATCAGATGCAAGTATAGATGCATCTTCAGCAACCCCTCAGACAGCTTATATAATGCCAATAGCTGAAAACAGTCAAATCGCACCTGCGCGGAGGTCCGAAGGGTACCATACCTGAGCAGAAATTACCATTCAATACCTAAAGCCAATCATTGACAGCAAAATTAACGAAATAGTGGAAGATCTCAGAGAAAATAACTGGTTGCCTAACAAGTCACCAAATCAATGCCAGCCTGCAAGTCAACTCACACACTGAAACGCAGGATGTGCAAGTCTGCTGATACAACAGCATCATCCCAACATGGCTCCACAGCCCCAACAAACACACATGATGCTCAATTTGCAGAATCGCCCGCGATAAGTCATATGCGGAAATCCCTGGGCATCGAGGTGAGAAATAGTGGCAAAACCATCAAAGGTCAAGCTCTAATACGCACCGCGACAAAATCGCACAGTTCCCTTCGAACTTCAATCCCTGAAAGTGACCTAAACCCATCGTTCACTTCCCAACGCAGTCAAGAAAATATATTGAAAACCTCATCAACCACGTCGACGCCCAAGCGAGCTCAGTCGAAACAATTCAAACTCAATCTGTAGCAGCTTCACTAAATGGCAATACCAAACAAGAAACCCGCACTCAGAGAAAAGCTGTAAAGTACGGCACAGCAATAAACTCCAAGCTACGAGCTTTCAGGACTCAAGACCCTTTAGAAACATTACAACCAGGCTTTTCATATCTCAACTGGAACCATGTACAACCCCTGAACTAGTCAAACAGGTCATATGAAGAGCTGAATCTACAGCTAACTGTAAGAAAACTACAAGCTAGGAGTCAACAATACGCTGCATTTAAAATTGACTGTAGCCAACACCAAGTAGGCCTGATAGGAAGCGTCGCCATTTGGCCTGTCGGAACGAGGATCAGGCCGTTTGTTCACTACCAATCAACCTCGAAACGTAAAGAGACTACTCAGACCCGAAAGATGTATTCCCACCGCAGTCACAGCTGACTTGGCGATTATAATTGCTTGCCAGAAAATATGCCAGTACCAGAACCTTCCCACACTAACATACTGGAACAAACTCCGCCCAAGGTTGCTAATACCGTCCTCCAATGCGAGGGAACCCAACTTCGCCTCATCCCTGTCTTGATCTCTCTGCTTCGAGAGCCTCTACTTGTTCGCAGCTGGGAAGCAAGGCTCCGTCCCGTGAGTATAAGTATAACAACCTCTCCTACCATCCGCATAATATCCAGAACATCAGGTCCTTAAGAAACAAACCTTAATACACTGGAAGAGATTCTACTCTCAAATTCCTTAGACATCTTGTGCCTCGCTGAAACGTGGTTAGAGATGAACCAAACAGATATAAGCTGCTCCATTGCAGCAGGCTTTCATGTACGAGCTGCCTTAAACTAGGCCATATCTTTTCTGAGTACCCCAGCAAGGATCAACCGTCTGTCTGCATTAATGGCAGGAGGCACAAACATGATACTAATCATTCGGTCAGCGATATAAACTGTCCTGAATACATAAAGGCTCAAGACACAGTAAGGCAACGAACAATTTCCCTTCTAATATCACAGTCTTATCGAGTTCAAGCGCTTCCCAGCCAAATATCTCGACTGTCAACTTCAAATTTCAGCAAGCCAATACTCACCATTCACGCACCGTGGCAGGTGAGCTACGTTGTGTATCTGAGGAGGAACTCATTGACATTCTCATTCTTCAAGAACCATATCATAGTAAAGGACGAATTGTCAGATATCCTTGCTCTTCTCAGATTTTACAGCCAACTCATACAGATCCTAAGGTAGCCATCGTAATATTTAATAAAAATGTTGACGTTTTACTCTTGTCCTGTTTAACATCACAGCATGCCATTTGCATTCAAGTCTTGAGTCCTAATCACTCGACTTATATTGAGAGAAACAGCATGACGGAGGCCAAACAGAAACAGCATTTAAGATTTGCATACATATGTAAAGCACATGGCCTAATTCCATATGGGTTCTGCATAAAGATGCCTTTTGATGATGATCGTTTAGTTAGGGCTACCAATTGGTTCCAAAAAAGGATTTTGTGTATCTGGATCCACAAACTACATGATGATCTAAGGATTACCAGAAGACAAAATTGTTTGGCTCTAGAATGTGTTCATAATATATCTCCTGTACATAGATCATTGGTAATGAAATTAGTCTTGGAGAAAACAACTAAGGTTTCAGATGTGTATAAACAGAGGCAAATCAGCAAATTTAATAGATTATTAGAGGAGACAGTGATTACACATTACCATGTTAATGGTCATGTGTAATCACTGTCTCCTCTAATAATCCATGTTAATACATGGCCATGTTAATACTCATTTTATTTATAATCTCAGTAGAAAGCGGCTACCAAAGAAACAGGAAGGGGTTTTACCTGGGGTACTAAGTTTGTTCTGATGCCCACAAACCTCCCATCGCGGAAATAGCCATGGGCATCGAGAGAGCCGTTTACAGGTTACCAGCGATCCAGGCTGACCAAGTACGCATTAGAACTGCGGTTATCCTGAGCCAGGCCAAGTCGGCCCCCACCAACCTTAGTTCTAGTCAAAAAAGGGCTTTGAGGGAACTTAAACAAGATGATGAAATCATAGTCTTACCAGCAGACAAGGGTAGAGCCACAGTTATTTTAGACAAGGAGCAATATTTTAATAAATCTTTGGAATTATTGCAAGATACCACTACATATAAAGTCGTCCGTAGAAATCCGTTGGTTAGTGTGGAGCGACAAGTGAATAACCTTATACAGCGTCGGCACAATTCAAGATGGATATCCAAGGAGGTATATTGGTCATTACATGCTGCTGGATCCTGCGTACCCAGATTCTACGGGCTCCCCAAGATACATGAAGTGGGTGTACCACTCAGGCCAATTGTATCATTTGTAAATAGTCCCACGTATGCTCTATCAAGGTACTTAGCCAAGTTGATCGCACCCATAGTACGACTTTCCAACTTGGTTATCAAGAACAGCAAAGAGTTTGTGGATTTTATAAAAGGACAGACTATACGAGAAGACTTGATTATGATTTCTTTCGATGTTACATCATTGTTCACTTGTATCCCTATTAAATTGGGAGTCCAGTGTGTTAGAATGGCATTAGAAAAGGATGTTTTGTTAAGTACTAGGTCTCCTCTCAGTGTTAATGATATTTGTGAGGATGTGGAGTTCTGTTTATTCAGTACCACCATGGTTTTCCAAGATGTCATGTAAAAGCAGGTCCATGGCACAGGCATGGGTTCCCCCATTAGTGCCATAGTGGCTAACTTAGCTATGGAAGAGTTGGAAGTTAGAATTTTGGAGGGTTTGGAATTTCGCATGCATAAAGGGAAAAGATCTGTTGATGACATTCACCATTATACAAAGTGGAGGGAGGATCAGATACTTGATGTACTTAATAGCTTCTCCCCTTTTATTAAATTTACTTTGGGGGTGGAAGCAGAGGGAACCCTACCATTCCTTGATGTGTTGGTTATTAGGGATGGGTGTAGGCTCAAGACCAAGGTGTTTAGAAAGCCCATGTGCTGAGGTCAATATACTCATTATAACTCGGCACAAGCCAGCCAACACAAGGATAGTGTTGGCAAGGCTTTAGTAGATAGGGTGTGGTCCCACTGTAGCACCTCCGAGAACAGAGACAACAAAATTATTCGTGTTACAGCAGACCTCAAGAAATGCGGCTACCCCCAGAGGGTGTTGGACAGAATTATTAGCGGAGCGGAGTCCACCCGTACTGAGCCGTTCGCCCCTGTGAGCACTGCATACATTCCCTACTATCCAGGCATTTCAGACCACATTGCACGAATAATTCGGGGGTGCCAGATACGGTTGGACAGGAGAACGAAGGAGGCCGAAAATCAAAGACAACACTTACGTGTCAACTCTATATATTATAGACAGGTTAGAAATAAGTCATTTTATGTAAATGAAGATAGAGCACGCCGGAACTAGGGATAGCACAGCAATCAGATTGGTAAGTTTCTGGACAGTAAGCATGCTTTTCTGGTCACACAGAATAATAGTAAAAATTATCATTGTGAGGTAAATGCTATCACTCATCCAATTGACTTTCCCATGCCCAATATAACTGAACTACTCTGCAGTCTGAAGGGAGCCAGGTATTTATCTAAGCTGGACTTGCACATACCTTTGAGGAAGTTGGACAGGAAGTATTTTGCTTTTTCAACACCCTTTGGCAAGTATAATATGACTAGGATGCCAGAAGCAGCGAGGAACTCTGCCACTTCTTTCCAGTGCCTGATGAACACCATCCTGGCAGACTTATTGGAAAAGGGGGTGTTGTGTTTCTTAGATGACATTTTGGTATATTCGCGGACGTTAGAGGAACATTTGGAGCTATTAGAAGATATATTCCAAAGGTTAACCGAAGCAAACCTGAAGTTGAAAGGGCCAATATGCAGTTTCCTTGTACCGGAAGTGGACTATTTGGGCCACATAATATCCGAAAAGGGGATAACGCCAAACGAAAATAATACAGTAGCTATTGGCAAACTCAAACACCCTGCTAAAGTAAGGGAAGTGCGCCGTCTACTAGTGATGGCTAAGCACTATAAAAAGGTCAAAGGGATAGGGCCCAGTTGATGAAGCCTCTGACGGATTTAACCAAGAAGGGTAGAAAATTCCAGTGGACCGAGGAGGCAGACAACTCTTTCAAATCCCTGAAGCAAGTAATGACAGGCAAACCCCTGTTGAGACACCCGGATGGGGGGCAGCCTTTTCTTTTAACTTGTGATGCATCGGCGGAAACTATAGCAGCGGTTTTAGAGCAGGGGGAAGATGCAGAAAGAGGGACCATTGGGTACTGCAGCAGACCACTGAACCCTCAGGAAAAAAATTACTCTACTATAGAGTGTGAGGCATTAGCCATAGTCTTCGCCTTAGATCAAATCAGGTATCGAGTTTATGGCAGGAAGACAGTGGTACTGTCAGACCATCAAACTTTGCAGATACTGAGGAGCATTAAGGATCGGAATAGCAGGTTAATTAGGTGGAGCTTGCATGTGCAGGAGTTTGATATAGAAGTACGATAGGAAGGAAAACACTGTGGTAGAATTTTTAGTAGAGCCAAGTACGAAACAAGTGGGGGAGAGAGCGATAAGAGAGGTGACAATACAGTATTGGAGGCATGCGTAGCAACTGATAGGAGCACGGGCTGGAAAGGGAGGAGGAAGAATTAAAAAGGGGCCCAGGAGACAGACCGAGTCCTGTGGCATCAGGAGAAATCTAAGGCAGGTGACCAGAGCCAGCCAGACCGAAGGAAGGGGGTACGCCCTAGATGACAAGGGAATATTAGTGTGGGAGAGTGGGGTTAATAGTATGGGCAAGGCTAGGAAAAAAAAAAAAAGTCCTACCGAGAATAATGCTCCCCGAGATCCTAAAGGCACTCCATTCTAACAAAATGGCCGGGCACATGGGTTAAAGGAAGACATTGCAGAGAATCAGGGAGCGGTACACTTGGCGGGGGATGGATAAAGATATAGAGCAGTTCTGAAAAACCTGCCACAAATTCCAAATGAGGGCCAGACACCTTGGCAAAGCTCCAATTCAACAATACTTGGACCCAGGGAGACCATTTGAAGTGATTGCATTGGATACTATAGGGACCTTACCAGTAACTCAAAAGGGGAACAGGTATATTCTAACAATAATAGACATGTTCACCAGATACCCTGAGGCTTTTCCCTTAAAGGATCCAACAGCACAAGCAATAGCTGAGGCATACCTGAAGGGGGCAGTGTGCAGATATGGGTGCAGTAAACACATGCTAACGGATAATGGGGCAAAATTTCAGTCAGAGCTAATATTACAGGTGTGCAGGATGCCTGGTCTCTGCATCTCTAAACTAAAACTTCCGTGCATACTTTTCATCCTGAACTATGGATTGAAATTTTTTATCATGAATACATGTAATGGCTCCAGTTTTGCTACTAAAGAGGGGCCTAACCTGGGTAGCTCACATCAACACAGTATTCCACATAAGACTCCATTAAAGAGTAGCTCCCTTACACTGAAGAAAAAAAATGCCAGAAAGATCAAGGAACCCAAAGAACTAAGGGCTGGCATCTCCCACACCAAATACCCTTCCCAAGATGAGGGCCGTCCACTGTCTATGGCTTCTGACTAGGACCCTGATGATCCACTGTGCTCTTCCCTGTCAGCCAGCTCTACTGCTATCCCCCCCAACTGGCCACCAAGAATCCTGCACTGATAAGTGCTCCTTCTGCCTTGGCCCTTTCCATTGTCTGGCCTCAAACCCTTTCCAAGGATAGGAATCCCTCCACAGGCTAGTGCTGCTACTGTTTCGATCTCTTTGCACCAGGACACCTGCAAACTACATCAAGCACCTAGTCCAGCTGTTCCAGGAGCCATTGCTAATTCATCTTCTTTGCATCAGGACATATCCATGTTCAAGGTTTTGGTCAAGCCTGGAGACAATTACTAGTAAGTTATTAATTGACAACGAAAAGTTGAAAGCAGTGAATGAAGAAGGTGGTAGATGTTTTCCAATCTCTCTGTTGCTGTTGGTCCTGAAACCAGTTCCTCTGAGAACCACAGATTCTCCAGCCACTCGACCGGGGCCACTTCCTCCGAAAACTTCCGTTCAAAAAGGACAAACCTGACCGCTACTCAAGAAGAATGCAAAATACTGCAGACCACAGTGAGCTGCCATAAGGAAAGCACAACATTTGCTGCTCTTCAGGGCACATGAGATTCAGAGCTGAAATCGAGCAATGATGTAAAAAAAAATTGTCACCAGAACACTCAAGACCAACCACAGAAGTATCAAAGTTTGGTCACCGAGATCTATCAGACACCGCAGTATCCTCCTAGAAACAGCTACACACACACACACAAAAAAAAAAAAAAAAACCGAATTATGATATCTAAGTGACTACATCAACCCATATATTTATTTTGTCTGTATATTGTGTCTGTATATTTGGGTGGACAGAACAATTGACAGTTTTACGAAAGCAGACCAATAAATTAAGAAAGCTATATCAAAGGCACAGACATTTCGGAGATGTTGACTTACTGGCTAGGTATTTGGCCAACTATAGGGATAAACGAAAAGAGTATTGTAAAGTTAAAAGTGAAACTAAAGTCTTGTTGGGAGACTTATATCAAGGAGCAAGGATCCCGAGACCCTTGGGGAATTTTTAAGATTATTGTTAATAAAAAAGGAGCACAGGACATAACTAGTACTATCGGTTCTGATGATAATCAAACCTTAAATTGGCGAGACTCAGTTAACAGGACGCTGGATGATCTTTTTCCTGAGATTAACGAAGAAGCTTCCACTCCACTACAGTTGTGGATGAAAGAGCAGAATATGCAATATAACTCTGAAGTACTGGAAGAAGAGTTCTCTATGGATGTAGTTATGTTGGCGGTGGACCGGGCAAAAGCAGGAAAGTCACCAGGTCCTGATAAAATAGAAGTTAAAGTAATGAAGCAAGCTTTTTTGTTGAGCCCTGAGACATTCTTAAATTTGTACAATAAATGTTTGTATTATGGTGCTTTTCCGCAGAGCTGGAAGGAAACCCGTGTGAGGTTAATAGTTAAAAGTACAGACAGATTGCTGAATGATACAGGTACGTATCGACCCATTGCTCTTTTGTCAGTCTTGGGTAAAGTTTATGAAAGGTTGATTATAGCCCGATTAATGATTATATACGAAAATAGGTCCATGTCCTCCTTGAGCCAGTATGGCTTCAAGAAAGGGAAGAGTGCAGAAGATGCTGCCTATGGACTAACCCAGATTGTTGAAATGAGCGGTGCAAGATACGTACTTGCAATCTTTGTTGACTTCAAGGGGGCTTTCGACCGGCTCTGGTGGGAGAGTGTTCTTGCTAGATTAAGGAAGTGTCAATGTACAATGAATTTATATTGTGTTTTTAGAGATTATTTCTCAGATAGAACTATAGTGGTAAGAAATAAATATTGTGAAGTCATTAAGAAAGTGAGTCGGGGATGTCCTCGGGGTTCCGTAATTGGACCTTTTGTCTGGAACATCGTCATGCACGAATTCCTGGAGAACAATTCTGAAGGTGTACAGAGTATAGCATATGCTGATGACCTAGTTTTACTGGTCCATGGTGATTCCCGTCTTCAGTTGGAGACTGGAGCTGAAATAGCTCTTAATTCGCTAGACGGATGGTGTAAGCAGAATAGATTAGAAATATCAATAACTAAGACTGTCCAAATGTTGCTAAAAGGGAAGTTAAGTACAAATCGTCCCCCTACTGTTTGGCTGAGTGGATGGGGCTGTGCGGTATGCTAGAGTGGTGAGATACTTGGGAATTATGTTAGAAGAAAGGCTCTATTTTACAGAACATATTAAGTATTTGAAAAATAAAGTTAGAGTATTGTATTCCAAGCTCCGGAGGGTTGTGAGGTGTGATTGGGGCATCAAGGCACGTTCATTGAACTTATTGTATGATTGCGTATTTGTCCCAATCATTACTTATGCCTCTGGAGTTTGGGTACATCGAATAGAAAATTCGTTGATTCAAAAATATATGTCTCAAGCTCAACGCTTTGTTTTATTAAGCATCACTCGGGCGTGTCGTACAGTCTCGACTGACGCTTTACAGGTAGTTGCCGGCAGAACTCCAGCTTTATATAATGTTTTATTAGTTGGAATGATGTACTTTACCAAGAACAATATAAGAAAGACAATATTAGGAGTTTCTTCCTGCCCAGAAGAAAATTATATATACTCAAGAAATGATTTAAAATTGGAAAAGAAAAGGATTAATCTTGAGATAGAAAATCTTTGGCAACTAAATTGGCAAAATTCAGAAAAGGGCCGGCAGTCTTATATGTTCTTACCTTTAGTTCAAATTATCAATCTGAAAATTAAACCATGGCTCCAATTTGGCTTAAATGCTATGTTTTTGATGACTGGTCACGGCTTAGCTAAAAGGTTGTTTGAACTTGGGCTTAGAGAGTCTGATCTCTGCACCTGTGGTGGTGTGGAGACTTCTGAACATATAATGTTTGAATGTGTTCAATATTGTGATTTTAGAGATGTTTTGTGATGTTCAATTGGTGAGTCGATGGAACGGGATCGTCTCAGTGTTCTGTTTTCTTGTAGAAGGAATTTTAACTTCTTTAATGAATTTGTAAGTGCAGTTTTTAGGAGAAGGAAAAGTTTACTAGATAGTAGCGGCCTGCCTCCACGAGGCAGGGATGGAAACTGCTCTCATCAAGATATGTAGAAGAACAAAACATACTGTTCCTAAGAGCGGGCTAAATGGCCAATTTATATCGTTGAGTTCAATTTTAACTTGAGTTCAGTTTAAATTTTTTACTAAATTATTTCCTATTCTGATGCCAGTCTACGATGAGACAATGCCACGGATGTGCAGTTGCACAGGTAGTGGTGGGCTCAGGCGCTTTAAATAGAATGTATATTGTGTGTGTTCTCTGGTCGATTTGCTTGTTTGCTGGACGAAAAGAAAACCAGTTTCTGGGGGGAGGACCTGCTACCTACGCCAGAGAGCGACTAACTCGGTCGCGGAGTGAAAAGAGTCCACTAAAGTTCCTTGCGTCATCGACAGGTTTTGATCCCGGACTTTTCCACCCAGTGTGGGAGGACGGTGACGATACGACTGTGCTCCCCACGCAGACGAAAACAGCTACACAAGTAGCTGTCTAGTATCTCCACCTCCAAGTCCCTGCAGTTATTGTCATTACCCCACCCACGAAATCGAATCCCTTCCTACTGATTTATGTCAACTGTAATGACTCATCCAATGAGGCCCTCATTGCAAATCTTTTTCACAAGAACCTGGCTGACTTTGGGTTCTCTTGGGAGGAAGTGAAATCTAAAACCACCATCAGATTTGCCACTGTGGCCAAATCCAGTTCGACAGAGCACTGTTTTTAATCACTCTCCACTCCTCTACCAGTACATACTATCAACTGATGGAATATTCCTTGGCTGCAACACAGATTCTGCCCATTCACAATGGTCACAAAATCTTTCTGCCAGGGTTATGGGCACACCTCCCAGAATTGTTTCCCTAACTCCACTTCTTGCAGACACTGCTCACAGGGGACACGTCCATGCTGGACGTATCCACAGACAATGTCTTCATGAGGGAAGTTTTCCTGTGGACTGGAAGATCATGCTACTGAGACTCGTTAAGAAGCAGCAGAAAATCACTAATGACTCGTGCTCGAACCATTTAATTGCACTACTTGCAAACTCTGCAAAATACTTGAGCAGCTAATGGCAATTGGGACAACAGTTCTCTTTCAAGCATGGAATCTGCTGTCCCCCTACCAATACGGATTCACTCCAAGATGATCCTGTGAGGAAACTCTTCAGTCCAGTCCTGCACATAGAAAACTCTGAACCAAATTTGAGCTTGCCACCTTCGTTGACTTTGAGGGAACGTTTGACACCGTCGGGTGGGCAACTGCAATGGCACGCCTCCGGACAGCCTCCTGTATAAACGTTTCCAAAGCTACATTTCAGATACAACAGTAATTCTAAAGTGATCCTACAAGACTGGCTTTTCCGCTCCTTTGCCAATACCAAGATTATGGCTTTTGCGGAAAACCTCACGATCGTGGTGTCCAGCCGCTCTCACAAACCAATAGAACACAACGCCTTAGGGATCTCTCTAAGGTCGAATAGGACCTTAGGGATCTCTCTCTTCCTGGGCCATAGTAAATAAACTATGGATAAATCCAAGCAAGGCCAAAATAATGCATTTTAAAAATAATGCTAGACCTCAGGTGGCCTCTGCAAGTTAAGAGTTTCCGGGGAACACCTTCACATTGTCATACAGACAACTTTGCTAGGGGTGGTTCTTGATCATAAAGAAAGCTTTCACCCTCAGCTACAAGGTGAAAAAATTTTCAGGCTCAATCATCAGAATCACCAGGAAGAATGTGGATTGTCCAAGTCATTGCCCCAGCTATATGCTTCAGGTGCTTGGCCCTACCGAGCTAGATTGATTAAAATGATAGGCAAATTAGAGTCTATACAACAGACAATGCTCCTGGCTGCCCATGTGGTATGCATGACAGTATCCACCGCTGTTATTCTAGTCTCAGCTGGGACCCTTCCATTGAATGTGTATGAAATCTTCCGTTGCCTGACCTACAGAATTAGGAACAAAATTTCAACCAAGGTCTTTGATATTGAGCTATACCTGGACACTGACCCTATGCCAGGGAACACGTACTGTTATAATGAGATGATAAACATCTGACAGACATGGGACACTTCCCCCTCCTATAAGTCAGCTCATAAGTGGGCCTCTAACTCTTCAAACATCGTTCCTAGTTACCGAGCATGGCTCATTGAGTGAGAAGCTTTTCCAACTCAGCCTAATACCCATAGACATTTGATACTATGAGGCTAAGGAGAATTG